>NC_080784.1:27282500-28565000 GCF_028018385.1 Neofelis nebulosa | reverse complement strand
TCATTTGTGTCTCTCCTTTTTGTGTGTGGCTCCATAAAATGTCTTGGGAGACTTTTACGGACTTGGATGTATAGTGTAGAAAAACTAGACTTTTAGCTCTTATTATAGGAAGCTTCTCAAGATAAATTTACACAACCAGTCCTACAAAATGCACATTTTTTCCACAGGATACTGGAAGTCTCTTCCATGCTTCCATGTATTCTTAACCACCTGCTTTCTTGGTTGAAGGATATTGATGTTTCCATACAAATTTGGAGCAAAGGCTTGGTTTTATTCATTTTGTCCTCTGAATGAGTGATGGTTTTCAAAATGAACATACTGAACAGCAAATTATTATCCCATTAAGGGCCTAAAATTATAGACGGCTGAGCCAAACCTGTTACCCACTCTTTTTTTCTGGATACAGCCTAACAAACTAGCTACAAATTCCAGATGATCAATTTGCCTACCTGTAATGGTAATTTACAAAACCCAGCATTTCGCTTTAAAGCCATTGAGAGGCAGTCTTGAATGAAAAGCTTTGCTTCAAGCACTCTTTGGCAAAAAGCCTTTTACTAGGGCTCTTGCATTTTTCATGGTTTTGATGTCCAGCCTCACCAGTTCCTTTTTCTTTTAAGTTTATTTTTTAAAAATTTATTTTGAGAGAGAGAGAGAGAGAGAGACAGTGCGCAAGCAGGGCGAGGGCAGGGAGAGGAGACAGAGAATCCCAGGCAAGCATGGCACTCACTGTCAGCACAGTACCTGATGGGGTCGCTTGATTCCTACAAACCTTGAGATCATGACCTGAGCCAAAATCAACAGTTGGGTGCTTAACAGACTGAGCTACCCAGGCGCCCCATCAGCAGTTTGCGATATCAGAAAGGAGTCCTCCACTGTTGGTTCCACTACCACATTGACCATTAGTACATCGTCTCTCTACATGAAATGTAGTCGGCGTCCAGTACCTTTTGCACAATACATGTGGCCATGAGGGATGCATGATCATATCCATTATCTCATTTATTAATTAACTCATTCAACATTTTCTGAGTACTCACTAATGTTCTAGGCATCGAGACAAGAACTAAGGATTAGAAGTTGAATAAGAAACAGTCACTGCCCTCATGGAGCTCACAGCCTAGCAGGAAAGAGAGACACATAAAAAAAAGAAGGCAATGCGATGGCCTGTAATAGAAACAGAGACAAGGTGCTACCATTAGGTCTATATTGATTAAGCAGCTTCTGAAGAACATAAGGAGCCCTTCTATCAACCATGTTTCCTCCATTCTTACAGTCCATGGTGTTGTGTAATTGTTGTCTTCAAAGGTAAATGAACACCAATTCACGATGGAAAGAGTTTCCAGGAATTCCAGGTTCCCAACATTCCCTTCATGCTCCTCAACATAGTATACTCCAAATGAATTGGATTTGCTCATTAGGCACAAATACACATTGCCCTGACTTCCTTCTGCTCATGCTTTCTCCTGTTCTTGGTCTGCCTCCTACCTGTTGCTTTACTTAGAAATCTGACATAGTTCAAGGCCACGCCCACTTTGCTCTGAGCCCCTGGAGGACTTGGAGCCATGAAGCCTAGGGCACAGAACATGTGATTGTGCTGGAGTGTTTGAAGTCCATCTGAGTCTCCACAGTGGACTGTGAGCTCCCCAGGGGCTCTTAGTCCCTAGGAGAGCATAGAGTGGCTCAATGCAATTTCCAGTAACCACTTGTTTACAGAATAGGAGCCTTTTGATACCAAGGAGAGAAAATTCAATTCAGATTTTCCTGGTTGAACTGTTATCAGGAAATCCCCTAGATTCACGGTTTGAATTTCATCACCTTTAAAGTGAGGAATGTTTACAAGCCTAATTATAAAGTCCCCTTGTCTGGAAACCTGACCTGAAGGGGTATCAAAAAGCTTTCTTTCTGTGTTCTGATTTTTTAGGACATAAATATTCCAATGAATTTGATACCTGGCCAGAAAAAATAGAAGCCTCTAATTAGATGGGGGAGATGTGCCTCCAAACAGAGGTTTTGACTCACAGATCCACAGTTACATGCATTGTCTTGGAATGGACTTGTCATTAGCCTGACCTGTGCAGCTGTGGCAGAGGTTCATTCTTTCAGCTGAGAGGGGTTCTATTCCTGAGAACTGGTGGGTAGAGGCAGGATCCTTCATCCTGTAGATCCTGACGTGATCTTGATTGTGATTTGTTGGGGTCATGAAATCCGGGTCCCTGATACCTAGTAACCTCACAGGGATTTGGTAACCTTCCTCTGAGTTGGCATTTTCATAGTTAGCACAGTAACAATTTGATAAATTATAATGAGAAGTCAATTCCATTGTGGAATTGAAAAGAAATATACACGGTTTTTAGCTGCAGAGTCTTACAATTTAATAGGGGAAAAGGCAAGAAAAACACATTTCAAAGGCATGAAAATGGAAAACAGACACTTAAAAATTCTATCCAGCTTTTGGTACTCTGCACTTCGGTCCTGGCTGAGCCAGGTGGTCACTCAAGTCAGTGGGTCTGGGCACCCGGAACATCAGCTGGGGACCATCTTCATTTGGTCCTGTGATGATGTTAGGCTCCACAGACAGTCCCAGTTTTCTTTTTTTAAAATAAAAATCTTTTAATGTTTATTTTTGAGAGAGAGACAGAGTCTGAGTAGGGGAGGGGCAGAGAGAGAGAGGGAGACACAGAATCTGAAGCAGGCTCCAGGCTCTGAGCTGTCAGCACAGAACCTGAGGTGAGGCTCGAACTCTCAAACCATGAGATGGTGACCTGAGCCAAAGCCAGATGCTTAACTGAATGAGCCACTCAGGCACCCCACAGGCAGTCCCAGTTCTGAGGAAGCCAAAGGCATCACAGCACAATAATGGGTCCAAGCTGGTATTGTGTTGCAGAAATCCCTTGATTGATTTTACTGGCATTTAAAGGCATATCCAAGAGTAGATATAGGTGAGAAAGATATGTGGGCATCAGCAGGCATGGTGGGTGGTGATACTGACCATGTTTGGTTTGGATTATCTCATAACCAGATCTTGGGATAGTGGTCCTGATCCAAGTGGGAGACATCTGCAAGGTTAGATCAAATGTCCATGGATGTAAAGGCTCAAAGCATGGGGCCCAGGATTCCAGGTAAGGGGTTAAGAAATAGAATTTGGGTCGATAGGTAGAAAGAATCTTCCACGGTTTCACAGAATGGTGAACTTTAGTAGGGTTTTGGAAGAAAGAAGGAATATCTTTATCAAGAAGATGGACACATGTGAAGCAAAGGAAAATGACGAGTGATTCTTATCCTGCTGAGTGAGAAGACTGGTCCACGTGCGGCTCTGTCCTGGGGAAATCTGAGATATCAGCCCTGGTGCCTCAGGTATGACCTGGAAGTCAATGGATCAGGGTGACATTGTCATGCTAGTAATGGGACATTTTACTTCTCATTTCAAAACCACTGTCGGGGATTATTTATTCATCTTCCTTGGCAGTCGGCAAGAGTTGGCAACCCCCTTGGCATGGCATAGTCATAAGGGAGTCTTGGAAATCTGTTGCATTTTAAAAATTGCATTTGAAATTCTGAGATATTTTAATCAGTTTAGGATCAATCTACCTCCCAAAAAGAGGATGCAAATTTGAAAACCATGCCATTGTAGCTCTTTAATAGCTAATTATGCTATAGGCAAGGAAATGGTTAGGCAGTGACTGTTAGAATGAATAATGACATGAGATGAAATACAAAACAAATCCATACCAGTTTTATTGGATTGGAAGTAAGAGACAGAGACAGGATGAAAATTTACCCAAATCTGATTAGGGAAATAAACCCTCAGACAGAGAAACGATGGATGGTGTGGGCTGATTAACTTGAGCCCCATTGGGAGGGAAATACCCTTAGACAATGCACCACTGAATTTCAGAGCTGGAGAGGGCTCAGACATTAAATCCAGATATGCTCATTTTTACAAATGAGAAAAATGAGGCTCAAAGGAATAAACAACTTGACAAAGGTCCTCCCAGCTAATAAGGGATAGGGTTAGAACTTGAATCCACATCTTCTGACCATTAAAAGGTTTTGAGGCAATTTGATGAATCACAGTGCTTAGCCCATGGATAGGCCTGACTGTCAGAAGTCCTCAATAAATATCTGTCAGGCTATGAGTCAGTTCTCCTTGCCATCTAAATCCCTTTGTCACTTGTCAAACAGTTGGGTTACCAGTAGGAGAGCAGCTAATACCGTGTACCATCCTGTGCCCTTTATTCTTTTCAGGTGTGGCAGGCCCCTGAGCTGAGTGTTGGTTCCCTTGGTTCTCAGAGAAAGCTCTCCATCTTGAAGCTGACTCATTTGACTTGGTTCCATGTGCATCTGCCTTGAAGAGCCCCCAGTGGGCTTGAGCTGTTGTCAGCTCAGAGAGCAAATGTAGAAAACCGAGCCACTCCTGTTCCTTCTCATTCTCACCTGGGCCCAGGGTGCTTCTCAGCAGTGCTCAGAGCTGCCACTTCCTCCACACTACAGCCAGGGAGCCTTCAGTTATGTTTGCCTTTCTGTGTCCTTTATTTTGTATGTGGAATCAGTGTTAAATTCAGATTCTTCTTAATCTATGCATCCCAATTACCCCTTCTTGTATTTCTTCGGCCACTGCTTTAGATCGGGAACGAATTGTTTCCTAAGCAACATCTCTCACCATGGACAAAATAATTTTCTCTGCCATTGATCTGGCTATAGCATCTTTTTCATTAGGATTGAATGTGGCTTTCCACTCCCTTTTAGATCAAGTGTAAGATTTTATCACACCCCTTTTCTTTTCTTGTCAACTTTTATTTTGAATTTCAATATCTTTCAGTCTTGGAATGAAATATGAATCTATGGAAATGCTTGGGACTCACAGGGAGTAAAATGTGGGCATGTTAATATCAAAGCAGGCTCAACCCACAGTGGCTGGTAAATTTCTTTTCTAGTCCAGGAGCCTGAAATATAATTATGTATTTTTTGTCATTTCTTAAAAGGGACCTCTAGAAAGTGAAAAGCAGTTAGCTTTCTATTTATGGCACCTTATCATCTTTGTTTTGATAAAAAATGCCTTATTTTAAAAAGATTTAAAGTAGCACTTTACTTTCCATGCATCTGTTTTGTGCGTGTGCGTGTGCGTGTGCGTGCGTGCGTGTGTGTGTGTGTGTGGCTGAAGATGCTTTTGGATTTCTGGAAGCTTTTTAGTCTCTAGACATGTACATTGGAATGCAAAATGCCTAAGCCTTTCCCAAGATGACACTTCTTTAATTATAATGGTCAAAACAAAAATTCTGAGGTTTTGGTTTCTGGTTGAAGATGAAGGAGTGGGTGAAGAAGTGTTGGAAGCTGGCCACGTAGCAGGCGGGCGGCAATTAGAGGTGAGGACGCCCAGCACACTTGATATACTCAGGGGAGGTTTGTGATGACACATAGCCCTGGCCCAAATTTTGCTTTTCCCTTTAATGTATCCCAAATGCTATTTCATTAAGTAATTCTGACAGTATTTATTAAGGATCAACTGGATTCTGTATCAGGTGCTAGGGATTGAAAATGGAATAATATCCTACTTTACATTGTAAACACAGATCAATTTCAGATGGATTGCAGATTTTATTGTGAAAGATAATGCAGTTTTTAGGGTAGAGGTAAATATTTTGTGATCTTAGAGTAGGCAAAGTTATTTTAAGTTTATTTATTTTGAGAGAGAGAGAGTGCAAGAGGGGGAGTGGCAGAGAGAGAGAGAGAGAGAGAGAGAGAGAGAGAGAGAGAATCCCAAGCAGGTTCCATGCTGTCAGCACAGAGTCCGAAGTGGGACTCAAACCCACAAACTGTGAGATCATGACCTGAGCTAAAATCAAGAGTCCGATGCTTAACTGACTGAGCCACCCAGGCACCCCAAGGAGTTTTTTAAGAACAGGATGCAAAAAAGGAAAAAGAATAGACAAAGGGATAAAACAAAACCACTATATTAAAAAAATTCTGTTCACCAAAAGACACCATGAAGAGAGTGAAAATGTAGGTGAAAAAGATATTTGCCACACATATATTCCCCTAAGGACTCATATTCAGAATTTATAAAGAACTTTTATAAACCAGTAAGAAAAAAAAGAAATGCAATAGAAAAATCCACAAAGTGCTTGAATAGGGAATTCACAGAAGAGGATATTGAAAAGGTTCAATAAATGTGGGAAAATTTGCTCAATGTCATTAGTCATCAGGGAAAAGCCAGTTGAAGCCACAATGAAATACTAATGCATATACACCAAAATGGCTAAAAATGAAACAGACAAAAATATTTAAAAGTGGTGAAGATGTAGAGCAGTTAGCACGCTTACATGCTGTTTCTGGGAGTGTAATTTGGAAACCGTTTTGGAAAACTGCTTAGTACTATCAACTGACAAAACTTTTAACTCTGATCCAGAAATTTCAGTCCTAGGTAGACTGAACACACACACCCAGCAGATAAGTCATTGTAAGGGCTGAATGAGGGGTAACTAGGAAGAAAGGCAATGCATACGGAAGGTGCAGGCTATTCTTTTGAAGGACTTGGCCGGTCAGGTGGGAGAGATGGGATAGCAAGAAGGCAACTCTAGGTTAAGGGAAGGCTTTTGTAAGAGAGATGTGATCAAGAAATAGGGGTTAAAAACATAGGAGAGATGAGAATTAATTTGTGAATTCAGTCTCAGAAGAGATCTTGCTTAGACATGGGCATCTTGGCCTTTGTTTTCCCACAATGATGAGGTCTGGTATGGCCTTGATAATGGGTGACCGTAATCAAGGGCTCTTCTCTTGGACACTAAGATCAGAAGGATGATGGCAGCTGCAGGACAGGAGAGGAAGACCAGGAGAAGGATGCTAATGTTTCCAGTGGAATTAAGGCTAGTGAACAGGTGGCCAGGGAGGAGGGTGCAAGAGAGGCTCAATGATAATAGAACGGGGAAGCATGGATTCCAGAGGAGGGGGTATTTTTACACATGGGTAAAAGAGGAAAGTCTTGAAAAGGTGTAAGGAGAAGGAATACAGCAGAATCTAATGCTAATCATGTGCATGAAGAGTTTCAGAAAAAAGAACAGGCTGCACTTTAGAGGGTTCTCCAAAGTGATCCCATAATCATGCCAGCACCTTGCATAAGAGGAAGGCATTTGGCTTCTAAGAATAGGTTTCTCAGTGCAGTTCACAGAGCAGCGGGCAAGAAAAACAGTCAAACGAAGAAGGGTCACACTAAGCTGTAGGCTCTTTGAAGGCAGACACTGGGCTTTATCTGTCTCTGTCCATTGCAGCACTTGGGGTGTCTGTGTAGTGCACCTTCCCATATGAATGTCATGTGTGTGCGTGTATGTGTACATATGTGTATATGTATATACACATGTGAGTGGGCATATATATGTCTGTATATGTATACAGGATTATATACACATATATAATCTCATTTGAATTTCTTTTTTTTTAAGTTTACTTATTTATTTTGAGAGAGAGAGAGTGAGCATAAGTAGGGGAGGGACAGACAGACAGAGGGAGAGAGAATCCTAAGCAGGCTCCATGCTGTCAGCGTGGAGCCTGATGTAGGGCTCGGACTCACAAACTGTGAGATCATGACCTGAGCTGAAGTCAGATGCTTAACCAACTGAGCCACCCAGGCACCCCTCATCTGAATTTCTAAACATTACATAAATTGTCTAAGTATTGGACCCCCTTTTAGAGGTACAGAACCAGAGGCTTACCTAGGTTAAATATCTTGTATGAGTTTGGAGGGAGTGGGAGGGCTAAGATTTGAACCTGGATCTTCTGACTCATCCAGGGTAAAAGTGCTAAAAAAAAAGGTTGTATGCATAAATTCAGAAAGAATACATTGCTTTATGGGTTATTTTTATGTGAGATGGTACCTTGATACTTTTTTTTATAGCATACACTGCAATATATTTTAAAGTGGCTTTAAAGTGAAGAAAAAAACCACAACAAAAAAAACAAAACCCATAAGCTCATATTTTTTTTTTTCTCTTCTTGGTATCTCTGTGGATATTTGCACTTGACTATGAGGAAGTGAAAGAAATCCGTTTTCGCCTGACCTACCATAAATTTACTGACCTAAGTCTGCTATCAACCGATACGAACACTTAAACCATACTACAATCATTATAAATTAATAGAGCCACCTTGCCACTTTCCCACATACAATAGTGGTTCAATTTGAATTAATCATTGTGATATTAATAAAAAGAAAAGTTCTGCAAGGTGCCTTCTTTTGAGCACTTCCTATATAAATGGCTTCGATTTTCACGGAAATGGAATCTCTTACTCGGAGAACTCCAGAGTACATTGCCATTCAGTTGTGAATATTTTGTGAAACGGTTCACAAGCTCATAGAGCAGGGATGCTGGCAACCACGTTCACTCAAATTCCAATTCCATCCTTCCCTGAATCTACTGGAGATTTTTTATTGCCACTTAGAAATGCTGACATTCTGCAAATTGTATGGTGAACCCTTAATGATTTCTGAAACAAGAATGAGGTAATCTTCACAGCCATTTAAAATATTGCAGAGGTCAAGGGGCATTTATGGTTTCCTTAATCACAGGCTGAATGGACTTTTTCAGTTAATCATTTAAGCAACAAATTGCATATATTATATATATTATCACATAGGAATCTGGTTTTTGTGTTCCTTCTAGGTGCTTTGGGTATCTGTCAGGAAGGCAGGAAAGTCAGACCAGATGGCATGGATTATTGTTGGAAGCAGATCATTGATTCATGCGTGCCTTTCTCCTTTTTCCCTTCCTCCACTCTGTCTTCAGTTCTATCAGCAAAACCCGTAATTGGCTATCTGGAAAAAAAGGGAAATTGACTCTCTTGGAATGGCTGCCTGGATAGATGAAAAGGTGCTCCTCCTCCTTCAAATGACCATATGTGTGCTTTGTTCTAGGCTCAGACTGAACATATTAGCTTTTGTACGTGCTATGATGGAGGTGCAGATAAGAAGAGGATTTGAATGTACTTTTGTGGGTTAGAATTTCTGTGTTAAGCCTCTCTCGGTCTTGGACAGATAGGAGTATGTTTTTTTTTTTCCTCTTGGAAACATCTTTATGAATAGGAGGTATCTGCTAATCAGGTCATTTTCATCTTTGTAAAAATTTTGAAGGCAGAAGTAAGGGACATACCTGTGTGGCATCTGGCCTAGTGCTCTACACAATAAGGTGCTTTTGGATAATAATAACAATGGTGTGAATGAAAACAATACTAGCTCACACTTTCTGAGCACTGACATGACTGTGAGAGGGCATCGGGTTTTCAGATTATTATCAAGGCAAGGAAATGACATTGCTCTAGCAGGTGGGATTCCATGTCCCCTGCACCCATTTACAGTTCATTTCGCAGCTTTAGGAGTTGCTTTCAGAGTCCTATTTTTAAACACTCTAAACCCTTTTACTCAAAAAACTTGCAAAAACTGGTCATAAGGGAAAGGTTGTAGAAGGCTCAGCGGAATCCGGAACTGGGGGGTTGGGGGGGTGGGAGCTTGCCAGCAGGTATAACCATCACTGCCTGAGGGTGCTGTATGCTAAGGCTGCCTGGCTTGAGCCAGGAGGGAGGGGTGTGGTGGAGGGCTTCTTAACTGTGCTCAACATTTGTTCACTACTTGCGCTGGTTTAACCTCAATAGGCAAGTGAAATGGAAATTTCAAAGAAAACAGCCAAGGTATCAAATCCCCAGTTCCTTGGGGTCTGAATATAATTTGGATAATTGAGACGGGGTGAGGGTAGGGGGACGGTACTTAAAAAAATACCTAAGCAATTGCCTCCTGTGCCTTCTCCGTGTGGCTTTCTTAATAGAAAGCTGATTTGTGAGAGTTTCTTTCAGGACCCTTGCTATTTTGGTCCTCCTCTGCCGCCCCCAGACTAATGTTCTTTTTGAACTGTGAACCATCTGTGTGTGTAGGAGCTCCTGTGCCACCATGAGATGGTGGTGGCAAACCAGACTTCCTCTCTCCTCAACCAGAAGACACTTCATAGCTGAACAGCTCTGCAGGGTCACATGTTATTTTCCTCCCTGGTTGGTTCTCTTTGCTATAAAGAGGGCATGAAGGCAACAATTATGGATTACAGCTGCTCATTGTGGCCATTCTTAGTAGAATCAACCAACTCCCCATCTTAGAATGAGTTTATCTCCCTGGAGAATCGGCCCATGTTGGGGAAGCCATATGTGTTTTTTTTTTTTTTTTTTTTTTTTTTTTTGAATTGTCAAGGTCCCAGCCACTCATTCACATGTGTCTGATCTGAAAGCAGGCCTCTCTGAGTAGGTGGTGGCTGCTCGGAGAGATATTTGCATTTCTGACCTGCTGCATGCCTTTGCTGAATGAAATTCATATAATTACTACACACCATGACTTCCTCTGGAGTTGTATCCGTTCTGGTTGGCTTTTTTTCTTCCTCCACTTCATCAGCATCCAATTAATTAACGGTTGCCATAGTGACTGTTGCCATGACAGCATAAAATTCTCCCAAAGGGCTTCTCATTCATATTCTAATGAAATACAGGCACATAGCTGGGTGGCTGGAAAAAGTGGTAAGGAGAATCCAAGAAGAATGGAAGAGGAAATAGGAAAAGTCTGCTTTGTCTCAAAGTCCTGCCCTCTTTGGCTTTAGCCTCAGACTGCCTTACCTTAGGAAGAGTATCTTTATTTTTCTTTATACTTTTCCCTAATTTCTATTTTTTCCCTAATTTTCCCCCCTTTTTTAATGCCTGCCTGCGCCCGGGGCCAGAATAATATAACTATTATTGGGTAAAATGGGCTTTTCCTGCCTTAGGGCCTTGTTCTTCATTCATTTTTTTTTTTTTTCTGATTCATAAAGTGAGCGGCACATTGTTTTTCTTCCATTGTGTCGTCTGACAGGTCTGCTGGTGGGATTCTAATGGATTCTTCATAGGTCAAGTAAAGGAAGTGGGGCTTTGTCACTTACACTTCCACCTCTCAAAAGAAGTTATCTGCCACCTGCCCACATATAATTTCCCAGAAAGCAGTAGTTCTAACAAGATTTTTCACTGCCCTTGCAAATCTGTCCACTGATGACACACCTCTGTTTGGTATCTAACTGTACTCATTCACTCTTTAAAAAAATATATATATATTTTAACATTTATTTATTTTTGAGACAGAGAGAGACAGGGCATGAACGGGGGAGGGTCAGAGAGAGGGAGACACAGAATCTGAAACAGGCTCCAGGCTCTGAGCTGTCAGCACAGAGCCTGACGCGGGGCTCGAACTCACGGACCGCGAGATCATGACCTAAGCCGAAGTCGGCCGCTCAACCGACTGAGCCACCCAGGCGCCCCCAAAAATATTTTTTTAAGGTCCTTTTTCTTGAGAGATAGAGAGTGAGCAAGCAAGAGTGGGGGAGGGGCAGAGTGAGAGAGGGAGACACAGAATCTGAAGCAGGCTCCAGGCTCTGAGCTGTGAGAGCCCAATGCAGGGCTTGAACTCATGAGCCGTGAGACCATGACCTGAGCCGAAACTGGATGCTTAACAGACTGAGCCACCCAGGTGCCCCTCATTCACTCTTTTAGTTCCTTAGAAAGGTGTGAACATCTCCAGGGCCCCACGACCTTTGCTCACCAGCTCCTCCTAACAGGGATGCTTCATGTGTTGGCCTGAGGTCCTCAGCACCTGTGTTGTAGTTCAGGTTCCCCTCATCTTGCTTGCCTTCCTGCCTCTAGGCTTTGCCCCCTCCAAGACTTTTCTCCACCCAGCTGTCTCTTTAGAAATCACAGTCTTTTTTTTTAAATATATGAAATTTATTGTCAAATTGCTTTCCATACAACACCCAGTGTTCATCCCAAAAGATGCCCTCTTCAGTGCCCATCACCTACCCTTCCCTCCCTCCCACCCCCCCATCAACCCTGTTTGTTTTCAGTTTTTAAGAGTCTCTTATGCTTTGGCTCTCTCCCACTCTAACCTCATTTTTTTAGAAATCACAGTCTTTAACATATCTGTCAACTGTCTCCAGCCCTTCAAGGGGCCACACCGGCTACAGCAAGGGTTCTCAAACTTCAGTGTGCATGAGGGTCACCTGTGAATTATGCAGATCCCTGGGTACCCCACCCAGACATGATGATCCAGCTTGAGTCCAGAGTACAAAAGTCCAGGGTAGAGCCAAGGAGCTGCTTTTCTAACAAACATTCTAGGTTATTCCAGTGTAGACAATCAGCCTAAAGAAACATCAGCCTCAAGGTGAAGCCCAAATTCTTAGCATGGCATTCAAAGCCCACGGCAATTTGATAGCAGTCTATTTCTTCCTTTTTAACTTCTCTTCTAGTAACGATTCTTCCTCAGTTCTTCCACCCCCATGTACCTGGGGTTCTAACCGTAACAAATTCTTCATTTTCTCCTCATGCATGCCAAAGCCTTTGCTCAAACTGCCTTTGTCTGAAGTGCCCTTGCTCTCAAAGAGGACCGGAATATGCCACCCTAAAATATGCCACTTTAGCATAAAGATTATTTTGAGCTGAAGGTAGTGAAGAAACAGCAGATACAGAAGGAATTCTCTGCCCTCCCCCTCTCTGCCTAAAAGCAGAGCAGAAATTTCCCTTTGTGAATATGTCCCCCTCGTCCTCTCTCCCATATCAGGAGGAGAATGACTTTTAGTCACCAGAGAGGACTAGACTCATATCACTGGAGATCAGATTTAGTAATATTTCATTTAAATTTAATTTTTAAGGTTTAATTTAAGATTGTAGGAAGATTTAGTAAGGTTTGTTATGCAGACTTGAGTCTTACAAACCTTGTTAAATGACTCTTATATTCCATTAGATTTTCTCATATATTTACCTTCCCATAATTTACTGCTCTTACAAACTCAATCCCCCTTTTTCTTGTCTTGTCATTTCTCCACAATTTATTGTCCTTTGTTAAAGTGGTATATAGGCTCACAGGCCTAACCACTTCTTGGGGCCTCATTTCTTTTCTGTGAGGCTCCCCCCATGTGCATAGGAAATATACCCTTTTCTTATTAATCAGTCTTTTGTTAGTTTAATTCATATGCCCCAGCTACTGAAAACAAGATGGTGAAGGAAAGTTTTTCCTCTCCTACACTCTCTGTGATCTGGTCAGACTTCTTAGTTCAATGTCACCTCCTTGAAGCTTCTTAGTCTCTTCCAGATAGAATCACCCTTTCTATGTGTCCCATAGCACTTTATTAGGCCTATGCTTGTATTTACCACATTTTAATTTGCTCTTTAAGAATTGCATTCTTTGCTCCTTGAAGTTTCCTGCTGATAAAAGAAAACAAATAATTACTTGGCATCTATAAGTACTATTTGTGATGCAAGTTAACTATTCTCACCATAAAATGGTTTTTTTAAATCAAAACCAGCACCACCACCAACAGAGTTACCTGAATTGGGTCTTCATTCCAGGAAGCATGCCAAGGAATATACATACATGTTATCACTTACTATTCACCTCAAGCTTACAAAAGTACACTTAGGATTCCCTTGTTTTGGGGGTGCTTGGGTGGCTCAGTCGGTTGAGTGTCTGACTCTTGACTTTGGCTCAGGTCATGATCCCAAGGTCTTTGGATCTAGCCCTGCACTGGGCTCTGTGCTTGAATGTGGAGACTCCTGGGATTCTCTCTCTCTCTCTCTCTCTCTCTCTCTCTCTCTCTCTCTCTCTCTCTCTCTCTCTCCCTCTCTCCCCATCTCCCCATCTCCCCGATCCTCTAAAGTAATAAAAAAAAGGGGTTCCCTTGTTTTAACAGTAAGGAAAGGCCAATGACCTAGGCAAAGTCGAAAGCTAGTAAATGGCACAGTTGGAATTTATCCAAATTAGTCTGACTCTGGCTTACCTGGGTTGTTGATTTTAAGGTGGAGAAACTTGGCTGAGGGTACCCAGCTGCAGAGCAGGAGAGCCAGGCCATTGTGATTCCAAAGCTTGGTGACAGATACCCTCCACACTTTGAACCCCTGCTTCTCCTGTAGTTCTTGACATGGCTCATTGAGTTGAAGTGAGCCTGTTGGGTACTAACCTGATTCTTATTTTAAGGCTCAGAGAAGTGACTTATCCAGGGTAGTGTAGTCAGAAAGTGGCTGAGCAGAAACTAACGCAGTTGTTCACACACTAGAATGAAATTTCTGCCACATCACAGCTGCCTCCTCAGTACAGTGGGTGCTTGGGATAACTTGGGATGCTCATCACCACTTACAGTAAGTATTCTTTCAAGCGAAAAATAGATCCTGGGGTTTATTTATTTTTTTAAGACCATTACAGTGAACATGTAGAACCTGGGCTAAGTGGGGTCTGTGCAATAGACATGCATCTCATGGAGCTGCCATATTGTTATACCCATTGTTGGCAGCCTTTGAATTCAGATCCAAGCAGACATCTGCAAGGTAGTTATGGTCTTCAGAATTAGGAGATCTCAGTCAAATGTTTGCTACTTAGCCCAAAAAGGACCATTTGGAAGAGGATTCAGCAGCACCCAGCAGCTGATGAAGGAAGGAGATATTTCTCAACTAATTTCCACAAATGGTTTCTACAACCTCACCTTCAAATCCCTTGCCAAACACAGTCTGCCTGCAGAGGAACTGAAACAGAAATGCTATTAACCCCATATGTTCTGTTTAGAAGAGCATCTGGGTGACAGCATCTGTCTACCAAGCATCGAAAGTCAGCAAAGCCTCACTTTTCATTGGTTCCCAATCTTACTTTTGTCTCCTGCCCCATGGCAATGCTCCTACCCCATCCTGGGATAGCTGTTCCTCCATGGCTGGAGCTTTGTTCTGCCTGGGCTTCTGGGGGATGGGCCGCTGTTGGCTCTCTTCCAAGGTAAAGCCTGCATTGAGAGGTCACTGGGTGCTGAGGAGAGGGCCCTGTGCAGGTGATGGAGGTTTATTGATTTCCACCTTGCCCAGCTGTATCACTCGCATGCACCTGCTGCTGGCGGCCAGTGTGATAACATACCCTGCTCAGGCGCAAGGGGAGGATGTTGTGAACAATTCATCTCCTGGATGATTCATCAGGCCTCTGCTTCCCGATCCATTCCTGCCTTCCCCCCGCCCCCACCCTACATGTTATTAGCAGGAATAGCAAGGCATCCGATTTTGAAGAGGTGGAGGCCAGAGGGCGAAATTATTAACCTCCACGTCAACTCTAATTAATGCAGCAAGCCACCTGGATATTTAGTGACTGGAAATGAAATCAATTTGAGTTTTGAAATTTAATTTACATACAGCTGGTATGATAAATCAGTGACCCATTGCTAGGTAACTCACTTCTCTGTAGTTAGGGGAAGAATTTCTGTCCTCATTGTTATCTGGGTATTTTGCAAATTCAGAAATTAATCTAGAGCTGTCAGCCTCCCAGGAAAGGGCATGCTGGTGTAATGGCTTTGAAAAATTTAACTCACTGCGGCTTGGATATGACGAGGAAATGTAATTTCTATATTTTGTTTATAGCTGTTTTAGTTTAATTCATGATTCCCCCTTTCCCCACCCAACAGTGGAAAAAAATAACTAAATGTCTAATTTGGTTTGAGTGAATGTCTGATTTGAGCATTTAAACAGAGCCTTCAAGGAATGCTCAGTCTTTCGAGGAAAAAATGCTTTGAATCTCAGATTGCCTCCATTCTCCTACTCCTTGTCTCCCTAAAATGGCATCTGGTGTTCAGGAGGCATCCGGTGTGTGGGGGAAGGGCCGGTAGCTCTCATGGCCTCACCAGGGAGGGGAGGAGCTGGAGGCCTCGCATATGGGGGCTGTGGTGTCAGGTCGCTGCGTCTTTGTACTGGTTCCTGCCTGCTTTGGGCATCCTGTGTCTAGTGTGGCTTGTGTAGCCTGGGCCTGGTCAGGGGCTTGTACTCTGGCTGACCTCTGACCCCCTGGTGGGCTGCAGTCAGCAGACACGGGTCCCTGACAGGCCCCTGGCAATCATATATGTCGGTGCCAGGCTGGAAGGGAGGTGGCTTGGAAAAGTGAAATCTGAGGGCTCTCCTTGTTCCCTCCTTGTTTCGCAGCCATGTGTTTGCCGCATGACCCTAGGTTGGTGCAGGCAGCGTGGGAGTTGTTCTCTCCCCAGAGATCAGGCACCAGGTCTCCTTCTCTGTTAGGTTCACTTATTCAATGCCAAAGCTCAAAGAGGGGAGCGGGGGATGCAGGTCTAACAGCTTCGCTCTCCCCACGTCCTGTTCCAACAGCCTCCGGGCTGGAAAAGGGATGGATTTCTCCCTTCCGCTCCTGTGTGAGGTCTCCTCCTTCTGATGGCCTTCTCCCCCCCGGGGGAGATGCATACACTCTAAGTGACAGTTGGATTTCTGTGTGTTAGTGTCATCCAGGCTTGGTCCTTGATGATTTAAAGTGGGGGGAGGGGTGCAAAGTGGTTAAGGGGATAGGGGCAGAATTGGGAAAATCTGCTTTTAAAGACAAAAGCCTGGCCCTAAAGCTAATATTTTGCTGTTTAACCTGGCTTCCGAATGCCATAAACTGACAGTTACTTTTTGCCATTCTTTTTGTATTCTTTCTGTAAAAATTCTGCTTTTTTAGGCAGATGAGAGTCTCTGGGTGCCTTTGGTAATTCTAGGGTGATGGCAACATATCCAGAAATCCAGAAGGAAAAAACTGCATGATTTTAAAGAAAATTTCACCTTCATTTCAACAGTACTGTGTAAGGTTTTGTCAGATGTTCTCATCTGACTGTAGTTCACAGAATGGGGACCCTTTGTAAATGGCATTTAAGAACCATCCATATTGTATGGAAACCAATTTGACAATAAACTTCATATATTGAAAAAAAAAAGAACCATCCATAACTTGTACATGTCAGCGTGTGCATACCTGTGTGTGTGCATGTGTGCATGTGTGCGTGTGTGTGCATGTGTGTGTGTGTGTGAGAGAGAGAGAGAGAGAGAAGGAGGGAGGGAGAGGGAGGGAGGGAGAGGGAGGGAGAGGGAGAAGACAGGTGGGCAGTGATGGGCTGAGTAGTGTGGGAAAGGACATTAAAGGTGAAAAATCCAGGATTATAATTTTTTTTTTTTTTCAACGTTTATTTATTTTTGGGACAGAGAGAGACAGAGCATGAACGGGGGAGGGACAGAGAGAGAGGGAGACACAGAATCTGAAACAGGCTCCAGGCTCTGAGCCATCAGCCCAGAGCCTGACGCGGGGCTCGAACTCACGGACCGTGAGATCGTGACCTGGCTGAAGTCGGACGCTTAACCGACTGCGCCACCCAGGCGCCCCGAAAAATCCAGGATTAAATTTACAGACAGAACACAAAAATTAAAAATAGCGAGTGAGATTAATACAGCCCCAGACTGATAGTGGAGTTCCGAGGGAACACGGGACCAAGAGGTAATCAGAGTTAGACATTTTTCACTGGAGAAAGACTTCTTAAAAGAGGTCAGGTTGGGTTCAGACTTGAAGGCAAGGTCTGTTCCGTGTGTAGCCAACTCTGATTCTGTGGCAAGAGGGAGTCTGATCTAGCTTTTGACCAGTGGTGGAATGTGATGACAAAATGATTGACATGGGTTCTTCCAGCCACTGTAGGGGGTAAAAATTGGAGCCCAGGGGAGCAGTGACATAGGCATGAAATGCTGTAGACATAGTGTAATGGGCTGAATGGCAGCTCCCCAAAAGGGATATGTAGGTCTTAATCCCTGCAACCTGTGAATGTTTCCTTTACTGGAAAAATAGGACTTTATAGATGGGATTAAGTTACGGATCATGAGATGGAGAGATTACCCTAGATCATCTGCGTGGACCCTAAATGCAGTCACAAATACTCCCCTAAGAGAGAGGCAGAAGAGACAGGGTGGCACAGAGAGATTGGAGGGATTAGCACAAGCCAAGGCATGCATGGAGCCACCAGAGCCTGGGAGAAGCAAGGAGGCTTTTTCTGAGGGAGACTCTGGAGGAAGCGTGGCACTGCTGACATCTTGACTTTGGACTTTGAGCTTCTAGAACCATGAGGGAATAAATTTCTGTTGTTTTAAGCCACCTAATTTGTGGTAACTTGTTCCAGTAGCCAAGAGAAACTAATACATATGGATTAGAGGGGAAATAGAAAAGAAAGTGAGGGCTTATGCGATATTGGCCCTTTCCTCCAATACTTCCTCATGGACGGTCTGTGAAAGGGAGGACAGTAACCAAATGACTGCAAAGTTGTGAGCCATGAGGCTGAGGTTTTCATGAAGGTGTGTACTTGTGACAGGGAATGTGCTATGCTTCCTGTATCTCATTTCATCTTCCTGTGTGTTATGTAGTTTTGTCCCCTATTAAAAATTTAAAATTATGTTTATATATTTATTTTTTTGAAAGAGAGAGAGGGCAAGCCAGGGTGTGTGGGGGGAGCAGAGAGAGAGGGAGGGAGAGAGAGAATCCCAAGCAGGTTCCACAATGTCAGCGCAGAGCCTGATGTGGGGCTTGAACTCACGAACCATGAGATTATGACCTGAGCCAAAAACCACAAGTCAGATGCTTAACTGACTGAGCCTCCCAGGCACCCCTGTTACCAATTTTAAAAGTAAGTGAAGTTTTATTTACCTCATAGTCACAGACACACACAAAGAGGAAATAGTCATAAGAGCTAAGAGGCTTATGATGAGAAAACCCTCAGACCCTACCCTACCCTTCCAACCTCCAGTCCCACGTCACAGTCACTTTCTCAGGCTTTTGTTTGTTTTTTGGTATTTATCTTCACCTATTACTGTTTTTTGATTTATTAGTTTTAGACAATATCTACTGATTTTCTCTTTTGATGCTTAGGGATTTCCTTCTCTTCTAACCTCTCCTCTCTCTGTGTCCCATCTGACAGGGACTTCCAGTCTGGTTGAGGTGACAGGATGTCATCTTGTAGGTTGGGATCAAGTCCCCACAATGTAGTGGTAACTCTGAAAGGAAGTGACTGAAAACTGGACTGCAGATTCTAAAACCCATCAAAGGGCCAGAAAGTTGAATGTGGGCATGGTGTGGGCATTTTGTGAAGAGTTTTCTTCTGAGAAAGTTGTGCTGATTCCCTGCCAGGGATGTCCACTCTCATCTGGAGCCTGTGAGGGGATGTCCCTCAGGATTATAGTGAGGGCCATGGGGGCCTGTGTATGTGACTTTCCGGGGACACCTGGAGGCTAAGAAATGGGCCCACTGCTTTGGTGGGAGAGACTTGCTTCTGGTTGAGATGGGTGTGCACTCCATAGTTGGACAGGACAGAAGGCTACCGTTCCTGGAGGGCACGATGGCAAGCCAGGGGCTGCTGAAGGAATGACTGCCTTCCCAGATCATGGGAGCTGTGCTCTAGCCAGCAGGGAAGTCTACAAAGAGCCAGTGAAAGTGCCCTGGAGAGCAAAGAGGAGCCATCTCTGGGCACCTGTATGGCTCAGTAAGTTGAGTGTCCGACTCATGATTTTGGCCCAAGGTCATGCGATTGAGCCCTGCGTTGGGCTCTGCACTGAGCGTGGAGCCTGATTAAGAGTCTCTCTCTCACTCTCTCTTTCTCCCTCCCTCCCTCCCTCTGCCCACCCCTCTCTAAAATTAAAAAAAAAAAAAAGAGGAACAATCTCAAAACCATTCTTTCAGGTATGAACCTTCTGGTATCCCTTCCCCCTTCCTCCCTCCCAACTGCAAGGAGGAGGTGAGTGACAGAGGGGAAGCTGATTACACCTCTTTCCACTGGCCCTACCCAAGGAAGAGAGACTACTTACCTCTAAATTAGTTAGGGAGATTTGATTTTTACATAGGGGTGGGCATTCTGATTATGAAATGGAGACTCATATCGACATAATGACTTTAGGACTGAAGGTAAGTAGGACAACCCTGGGGCTGCTGAGGTTTTCATCCAGGGTTAAGGGAAACTTTCCTCACTGAACTTTTGTAAGTTTTAAAACTTAAAAATATTATACGTTTTGAGATGATTGTAGATTCACATGTAGCTGTAAGAAGTCATCCTGGAAAAAAAAAATTATCCAGAGAGATTCTTTGTACCTTTTACCCACTTCCTCCCAAGGGTATAACATCTTGCAAAACTACAGTACAGTATCACAGGCAGGATTGTGACATGGACACAGACCATTTGCAACACCACAAAGATTCTTCCTGGTGCCCTTTTCTAAACACTGATCCACAGATAAAAAGCTCTTTCCTTTTATTGCTGAGTACATACTCCATGGTATGGATATACCAGTTTTTTTTTTTTAAACCATTCACCTGTTGAAGGACATCTGGGCTGTTGCCAGTTTTAGGGCTATTACAAATAATGTAGCTATAAATATTTGTGTCCACGTTTTCATGTGAACCTGTCTGTATTTCTCTGGGATAAGTGCCCAGGAGTGTAATTGCTGGGTCATATGGTCATTACATGTTTAGTTTTTTAAGAAACTGCCAGACTTTTTGCAGAGTGACTGAGCATTTTACATTCCCATCAGCAATGTATGAGTGATCCAGTTTCTCTATGAATATATTGAGAAAAAATTTTTTTAGTGTTTATTTACTTTTTTAGAGAGAGAGAGAGAGAGAGAGAGACAGAAAGAGAGAGACATGAGCAAGGGAGGGGGAGAGAGAGTGGGAGACACAGAATCCAGAGCAGGCTCCAGATGTGGAGCTTGAACCCACGGACCCGTGAGATCATGACCTAAGCCAAAGTCAGATGCTTAACCAACTGAGCCACATAGGCGCCCCTCTGTGAATATCTTTTAAAGGGACGGTGGAAGATAAAAAGAAAATTGCATTTTGATGGCATCCTGTAGAAGAGACCACTCTGGCCTCAGGAAATAGCAAATTTGACATGCCCAGCTGGTTCCGTGGCCACAGGGTCTGTAGGGCGGGGAGCAGGTCTGACAGGGTTCTAGTGCTGTGCTATGGGAGCTGGTCGGAGAAGTGCCCCCAAACCTGAACCAGCCCCCTTAGTGGGAGGGCTTTGAGATAGCCCTGTTCTCTCTCAGGGATCTTTCACATCCATTGGTCAGGGCCATGGTGGTATCTGGGATTTGAGCTACTTTTCTATTGTGGAAACAAGAATCTCTTTTTTGTTTGAGCCTAGTAGTTACTATTAAAAGCTGCAGTCACACGGCAGGCTGGAAGTGGAGATTCAGAGAAACTGTTGCGTTCCCACTCCCTGAGTGGAGCCAGATGGAGGAGTCAGGTTAGTGTGGAGATGGAAGAGAGGGGCTAGGATCAAAGCCAGGAAGGAGGACATTTCCCAGAGAAAGCCCCATGCAAGCAGGTGTAACCCTTCAATTACTGGGGTGGCAGGGATGCTTTCTAGCCCAGCTCAGCTCATCTTGTAAGGCTCAGCTATGAGTCTGCAAGGCTTATATGTGTAGGCTTGGCACCGAGTGCTTCTGTCTAATCCCAGCTCGATCTCTTGCTAGCTGTGGAAACTTAGCTGAGGTTATTCTAGCCCCTTCAAGTCTCTGGAATCTCATCTATGCAATGGGGGATATAATGGTACCTCCCAGGTTTATTATGAGGACTAAGGGGGCAATATATGTAAAGTCCTTAGAACAGTGGTCTCAAACTTGGTGGCACATTAGAATTACCTGGACATCTTTAAAGAATATTGGTGCCTCGGTCCCATTTCCAGAGATTGGGGTCATTATAATTGACCTATAGTGTGGATTATAATAAAGTCCTTAGGAGATGTACTGGGGGAACTGTGTTCCCTCTCAAAGTCATGACCTTCCTGGACCCTCAGGATGTGATCTGATTTGTAAATAGTATCACTGCAGATGTAAATTAGTTGAGATGAGGCTATACTGTCATAGGGTGAGCCCTTCATCCAATTTGACTGATATTCTTGTAAGAAGAGAAAAGACCCAGAGACAGACATGCACAGGGACAAAACAATGTGAAGAGACATAGGGGGTTCTTTCCATGCAACCCCATTCTCTGAGGAAGACCTATTGGCGCACATCAAGGGGAAGCAGTAGATTTGACCACTGGGAGGGGAACACAGCACATTCTGTCTGCCCTGCACAGCACGTTCATGACAGTCTGAGAGAGCATGGGCTCCATGTTGATTTGGGTTATACAAGCTTGGGAAACATTGCATTCCACAGTCCCTCCTTTGAGGGGTCATAGTGCACATCAGCATTTTCAACTCTGGGAAGTCCTGTGGTAAAGAAACTTTTTTTTTACTTTCCTTATCCCAGAATTTTCCAAACCTATTTGATCACATGAGGCCTCAGCCAAATTTTACGTCACAGGGATTATCCCAGCAGGATTGGTACTCTTGAAACTCACTTAGGAAATTCACATGGAGGTGCCACCATCATAAGTAGGTATGTACTTATCTAGAGGGAAAGCCTAGAGGAAAATGATGCCCTGGTTTTGTCACCAGGCAGGACTTGGCAAGGTGTGGGGGGTGGAGTGCAAAGATGTTTACAGTTCAAGGGCACAGGGGCTGGGTCCCACACAGAGGTTGGCTGTGTGCATGGTGGCTGTTCTCTAGAATAAGGATCAGTTTCCCTGCTGTGAAAGGGGCTCCTGGTCAGGTTGCAGGCCAGGATGACAGCACCCAATTAACCTGTCAGCCTTGAAAAGAATGGACAAATGCAAGCTGGGATGGTGAAGCATGGTTTTCAAAGAGTGGCACTGCTTGGTCTTCAGGAGGTTGAGGAAGGACTTAGCTTTGGAAGAGTGGAAGACTGGGTGATGTCAGTGGTCCTTGCCCTTCATGGAGGGCAGAATGGGAGAAAATGGAGCATAGAGGTCCTGTGAGATGTAAGCACTTCCCCAATAAATGGCACAACCTTGAGGTGGTAGAGTTAGGACTCAGAGCCAGGTCCCATACTCTAAATCCTGTGTTCTTTCCATTGTGGGATGCTGGTAGGGGTGAATCTCAGCTTATAGACTCCAATGTGTAAGGAATGCGACTGTCTTCATCTATAGCTCAACTCTTTCAGATCCCCATTATGACAGAATGGCAGAAATTTAGTTTTAGTCCATTTGAGAATTGTTCTTACCCTTGGGGTTATACCCAGTTCCAGTGCTAGGGCACCATGTAAATGGGTAGAGCATGGCTGTGGTCTGTGGTGTCTTTTGTCTGTGTAGGTGTCTTGTAGGGTATCTTCCTGTCTGGCCCTTGGTCATCTGTTCATGATGATCGTCCCTCTAGCCATTGTTACTTTAGCTTTGGTGGCTCTACTTGTGTTCCAGATGAGAACATGGGGTCTCTCACAGGCTTTCTCTGCTCTTGTTAGTCTAGATAACTTACATAGTCATTTTCTCTCTGGTATCTTGCAGCCTCTCTAAGACTTACTAAGAGGCAGGGTACAGGGTATTGCTCTCCTTCCCCTCCAGGGCATCAGCTTTTGAAAACTCAAACCAGGAAGGTAATCTTCCTTCTTTGTGTTCCACTCTGTCGTATCCTCTCCCTGGGTAAGTGAAAAGAAGAGCCAAGGGAGGAGGGGGAGGGAGAAAAAAACTATAAGACCCTGGGAACTACTGGACTGCTGGAGGGAAAGAACCCATCACTGAATACTTGAGTGACATTATTCTTCCAGAGCTCTCTGCCATTGCAATGGGCTCCAGAGGAAGGATGTCGAGTCTCCTCTTTCCCTGCTTTTGTAGATGGATAATTTCTGGGGCTCTGGGGCTCTACAGTGTATAAGTGTTGGAGTGGGGCCTGTTGACCTCCAGTTTTTAGTATTAAAAGACTTCACAAGATTGGATGACTAACTGTTCTGGTTTGTCTGGGACTGAGTGGTTTCCCAGGATGTGGGACTTTCATTAGTAAAACTGATATAGTCTGAGGCAAACTGGGTCTATGGTCATCACACAAGACACTTTGGTTGTTTTCCTCCAGGACTGAGATTCTGCCTTCTGTGTTTCTCCAATCTGCCATGTTTTCTCTCCGCTGTCCCTTAAATGTGGTAGGGACCATCATTCATGTATTGCATGCTTGTTTAGAATCAGGCACTTTATGTCCTGGATTAGTCTGACTTCCCTCTTCTGATGCCCATAGGATTCACCTTTCAGGGGGAATGTTGTGGTTCTGGAACTTGTCCACTGTGAGCCTTTAAGGACTTCCCTTTATCATTGCTCATTATCACCTGCTTGCTATCAGTATCTCATCTGTTTTTACTCAAATAATTATTAATTTCTGCATCTGTTCACACTCATGCCAAGGGATGGCCTTCCAATTAACCAGTGACTATGAGAAGGAGACAGATTTCTCTATCAGTGGATTAGTTGTCAGTATTGAGAAGCAGCAGGGAGCTCATGAAGTGTGTGTGTGTGTGTGTGTGTGCGCGCGTGCGTGTGTGCACGTGTGTGTGTGCACTTGGATGAGTGGGTGAGTGGGTTTGGGAAAGAGAGAAAGGAAGGTGGGAATTCAGTAGAGAAGACCATCTGTCCCTTGTAGCCAATTTTAACTCTTTCCCCCCTTTCTCCAGCCTTTGCATATTTTCCTGGTTGCCTTTGTCTCAAAACAGACTTTCAATATTAGAGATTTCTGACTTACTGAACTGTCAAAAACAACTCCTACCTCCAGTTCCCATTCTTCTTGAAGATACCTACCCAATAAATGGGACAATAGAAGTCCTACAGTTGAAGGAAATCTGGATTCTGTTAACATTTTCACACTAATTTCCCATGCTTCTTTTCTTGCTTTATAGCTTTGAAAAAATCAATTAGCCTCTCTGATCATTAGTTGTTTTGTAATAAAATGATAGTAAAGTCATCTATCTCTAGACATATTGACATAGTTTCACAATATGTTTTTGATGATGCTGATTGTAGAATCTTTATTATACCATTCCTCTGCCCCAAGACCTAAAACAGAAATTGAGAAAGCCCCACAGCCTATAGAATAAAATTTAAACTACTTAATACGTCAGTCTGTGCCCTATAAAATATGAACTCCGAAAGCCTGAGCTGTTTATCATCTGTTGTCTCAGTTGACCCTCTAGCATATATTAATTTGACTTTAGTTATGTTTTTTAAAGTTTATTTACTTTAAGAGAGGGAGGGAGAGAGGGGTGGGGGAGAGAGAGAGAGAGAGGATGAGCAGGAGAGGGGTAGAGAGAGAGAAGGAGAGAGAGAGAATCCCAAGCAGGCTTTGTGCTGTTAGCACAGAGCTTGATGTGGGGCTTGAACTCACAAGCTGTGAAATCATGACCTGAATGGAAACCAAGAGTTGGATACTTAACTAACTGAGCCACGTAGGCACCCCTGACTTTAGTTACTTTTAAGGAGTATCTGTCTTATTTTTAAATTTATTTAAAAATTTCTTGACAGATGGACTGCTTCTTACCATTAAAAAAAAAAGTCCCCAATACCCAGCAGCTGTTTGTACCTAGTAATACTCAATAAATGTCAAATTAAATTCAAAGTGTTTTGGGGATACAAAAATACTTTAAAAAGTACAAATAGCTTATAGATTTTAAAAATTTATCCTGAACACATTCCCAATCTTGGGAGGAAATTCAGTATTTCACCAATAAGAATTATGTTAGCTATAGGTTTTTCTTAGATGCCTTTTATCAGAATAAAAGAATTTCTTCTATTCTTGGTTTGCTTAGAGTTTTTATTAGGAATGAATGTTAGATTTTGTCAAATGCTTTTTCTGGACCAATTGAGATGATAATATGATTTTTTCCCTTTATTCTGTTAATGTGGTGAATTAAACAGATTGATTTTCAATTGTTGAACCAGTCCTGCATTTCTGGGATAAATTGTACTTTGTCAATCTCTATTCTCCTTTTTATATATCTCCTAAATGGTATTGGTTTGTAATGTTCTTTTCTTGTAATGTCCTTTTCTAGTTTTGGGATCAGACTTTTGCTGGCTTCATAAAATGAATTGGGAAGGCTAGTTTCAGATTTATAAAAAAGTTGCAAGGCTATAACAGAGAATACCCATACACTCTGCCCAGTTTCCTCTGTTGTTAACAATTTACATTACTATGATACATTTGTCATAACTAATGAATCAATATAGGTACACTATTATTATTAATGAATTCCCATTCTTTGTTCAGATTTCTCTAGTTTTTAACTAATGCCTGTTTTCTGCTTCATGATCCCATCCAGAATACTACATAACAGTTAGTTGTCATGTCTTGTTAGGTTCTACTAGGCTGTGACAGTTTCTCAGGTGTTCCTTCTTCTATTGTTTGTTTTTCATTTTATTGATTTCAGCTCTTAATTTGTTATTTCTCTTCTTTTTAGTTTCTTTGAATATATGTACATATATATGTGTATTATATATACACACACACACACACATATAATTTTATCTTTTTAGCTTCTTAAGGTAGAAACTGAGATAATTGATTTTTAGACTTCATTTTCTAATATAAACATTTAAAACTATAATTTCCCTCTAAGCTTTGCTTTAGCTCTATCCCACAAATTCTGATTTATTTTTATTATCATTTAGTTAGGAATTTTATTTATTTATTTTTGAGAGCGTGAGAGAGAGGGTGCAAGTGGGGGAGAGGAGTAGAGGGAGTGAGAGGGAGAATCCTAAGCAGGCTCCATGCTTAGTGTGGGGCCCAATGCAAGGCTTGATCCCATGACCCTGGGATCATGAACTGAACTGAAATCAAGAGTCAGATGCTCAACCGACTCAGCCACCCAGGCACCCCAGGAATGTTTTCCTAACATTATTTGTGAATTCTTCTTGACCTATGAGTTATTTAGGAGTGTACTGCTTAATTTATAATATTTGGGAGATTTTCTAGCTAGGTTTTTGTTGTGATTTTCTAATTTAGAGTGATTAGGGTGTGGTTAAAGCACATGTTCTGTATATTTTAAATTAAAATTTTTTTATGATCAAGGATATGGTCTAGTTTGGTGAATGTTATGTGTGTACTTGAAAAGAATGTGTATTCAGCATTTGTTGGGTATAGTGTTTTGTAAATGTCAGTAAGACATTTGGTTTGTTATAGTTTTTTCAGATCTAAATTTTTGTTGAGTTCTATCAGTTTACTGACATAGGGGTGTTAAAATCTCCAACCATGTTTGTGAATTTGTTATTTCCTTCTTTAATTCTGCCAACTTTACTTCATGTATTTTGAAGCTCTGTCATCAGGAGCATAAAATTTAGGGTTAGTTATGTCTTCTTGATGAATTGACTCTTTATGATTCAGAAATAAACATCTTTATCTCTGATAATGTTCCCTGTCTTGAAGTCTACTTTGTGTGATATTAATACAGCCACTTTGTTTATGTTTGCATATGTTTTTCAACCATTCAAACTTTTATTTTATATTTCCTTATATTTTTAATATTTAAAGTGTGTCTTTTGTAAATAGTATATAGTTAAGTCTTGCTTTTTAAAGCCATTCTGAGAGTTCCCTTATACTACCCACCCCCTTCCCTATCTTTAACGTCTTGTACTGATGTAGCATTTGTTATTATTAATGAGTCAATATTGATACAGTGTATTCACTAACCATAGTTTACATCAGGGCTCACTCTTGGTGTTGTATGTTCTATGCATTTTGACAAATGTGTAATGACATTATCTACTGTTATAAGTATCATACAGAATAGTTTAAATAGTTTCACTCCCCTAAAAATTCCCTGTAGTACACCTACTCATCCCTCTTTCTCTCCTCCAAACCCTTCACAACCATTGATATTTTTACTGTTTCCATAGCTTTGTCTTTTCTAGAATGCCATATAGGTGGGCTTATTCAGTATGTAGCTTTTTCTTTTCTTTTTTTTAAAGATTAAAAAAAAATTTTTAATGTTTATCTTTGAGAGAGACTGAACATGAGTGGGGGAGGGGCAGAGAGAGAGGGAGACACAGAATCTGAAGTAGGGTCCAGGTTCCAAGCTATCAGCACAGAGCCTGACACAGGGCTTGAACCCACGAAATGCGAGGTCATGATTTGAGCCAAAGTCAGACGCTTAAACAACTGAGCCACCCAGGTTCCCCAGTATGTAGCCTTTTCTTATATTGGTTTCTCTCACTTAGTAATATAGGTTTAAGGTTTTGTATGTCTTTTTGTGGCTTGATAGCTCATTTCTTTTTATCACTGAATAATATCCCATTATTATTGTATGGATGTTCCACAGTGTGTTTATCTATCCACCTATCGAAGGATACCTTGGCTGCTCCCAAGTTGTGGCAATTATGAAGAAAGTTACTGTAAATATTTGTATACGTTTTTGTGTGGAGATAAGTTTCAACTCCTTTGGGTAAATACCAATGGGCACAATTGCTGGATCATATGGTGGAAGTATGTTTAGTTTTGTAGGAAACTGCAAAATTCTTTTCCAAAGTGGCTGTACCATTTCCCATTCTCACCAGCAAGGAATGAGAGCTCCTGTTCCACATCCTTGCCAGCTGTTGGTGCTGTCGGGATTTTGGATTTTAACCATTCTAATGGGCATTTAACAGATATCTCATTGTTTTAATTTGCAAGATTTAATTTCCCTAGTGATGTATGATGTTGAACATGTTTTTGTATATTTATTTGACATATATATGTCTTCCTTGTTAATATGTCTGTTTAGAGCTTTTGCTCTCCTATTGTTGAGTTTTAAGAATTCTTGGTATATTTTGAATGAGTACTTTATCAAATATGTTTTCTGCAACAATTTTCTTCAAGTCTGTGGCTTCTTTTATTCCTTCTTTTATTCCTAGCAGTGTCTTTTACACAACAGAAGATCCTAATTTTAATGAAATCAACTTATCTATTCTTTTCTTTTGCAGATCATGCTTGTGGTGTAAAAGAGTAAAAATTCATCACCAAATCCAAAGTCACCTAGGTTTCCTCCTGTGTTATCTTCTAGGATTTTTATAGTTTTGCATTTGACATTTAAGTCTGATCCATTTTGAGTTAATTTTTGTGACAGGTATCAGTTCTGTGTCTAGATTCAATTTTTTAATGTAAATGTCCAGTTTTTCCATTACCATTTGTTGAACAGACTATCTTTTCTTTTTTTTTTTTAATGTTTATTTATTTTTAAGAGAGAGTGTGCAAGAGGGGGAGGGGCAGAGAGAGAGGGAGACAGAGGACCTGAAGCAGACTCCGCGTTGTCAGTGGAGGGGGCTCAAATCCACAAACCATGAGATCATGACCTGAGCTGAACTTGGATGCTGAACCCACTGAGCCACCCAGGTGCCCCCAAAAGACTACATTTTCTGCATGGGATTGCCTTTGCTCCTGTTTCAAAATTGATTATTGTTTGTGTGGGGCTATTTCTGGGCTCTCTTTTCTGTTCCATGGATCAGTGCCTATTCCTTCATTAATACCACACTGCCTTGATTACTGTAGCTTTGTAGTAAGTCTTAATGTTGGAGAGTGTCAGTCCTCCAACTTTGTTTTTTCTCTTTCAATACTCTGTTGGCCATTATGACTTACTTGTCTTTTCATATGAACTTTATTTTTTAAATTTATTTTTAGTTTATTTTTAATTTACATCCAAGTTAGTTAGCATATAGTGCAACAATGATTTTAGGAGTAGATTCCTTAATGCTCCTTACCCATTTAGCCCATCCCCCCTCCTACGACCCTTCCAGTAACCCTCTGTTTGTTCTCCATATTTAAGAGTCTCTTATGTTTTGTCCCCCTCCTTGTTTTTATATTATTTTTTGCTTCCCTTCTGTTGTGTTCATCTGTTCTGTGTCTTAAAGTCCTCATATGAGTGAAGTCATAGGATATGTGTCTTTCTCTGACTAATTTCATTTAGCATAGTACCCTCTAGTTCCATCCACATCATTGCAAATGGCAAGATTTCATTCTTTTTGATTGCCGGGTAAAACTCCATTGTATGTATGTACATCTTCTTTATCCATTCATCCATCAGTGGACATTTGGGCTCTTTCCATACTTTGACTATTGTTGATAGTGCTGCTATAAACATTGGGGTGCATGTGTCTCTTTGAAACAGTATACCTGTATCCCTTGGATAAATACCTAGTAGGGCAATTGCTGGGTCATAGGGTAGTTCTATTTTTAATTTTCTGAGGAACCTCCACACTGTTTTCCAGAGTAGCTGCACCAGCTTTCATTCCCACCAGCAGTGCAAAAGAGATCCTCTTTCTCCACTTCCTTGCCAACATCTATTTTTGCCTAAGTTGTTAATGTTAGCCATTCTGACAGGTGTGAGGTGGTATCTCATTGTGGTTTTGATTTGTATTTCCTTGATGATAAGTGATGTTGAGCATTTTTTCATGTGTTGGTTGGCCATCTGGATGTCATCTTTGGAGAAATGTCTACTCATGTCTTTTGCCCATTTCTTCACTGGATTATTTGTTTTTTGGGTGTTGAGTTTAATAAGTTCTTTATAGATTTTGGGTACTAACCTTTATCTGATATGTCATTTGCAAATGTCTTCTCCCATTCTGTAGGTTGCCTTTTCTTTTTGCTGATTGTTTCCTTCACTGTGCAGAAGTTTTTATTTTGATGAGGTCCCAATAGTTCATTTTTGCTTTTTGTTTCCCTTGCCTCCAGAGATGTGTTGAGTAAGAAGTTGCCACGGCCAAGGTCAAAGAAGTTTTTGCCTGCTCTCTTCTTGAGGATTTTTATGGCTTCCTCTCTTACATTTAGGTTTTTCATCCATTTTGAGTTTATTTTTGTGTATGGGGTAAGAAAGTGGTCCAGGTTCATTTTTCTGCGTGTCGCTGTCCAGTTTTCCCAGCACCATTTGCTGAAGAGACTGTCTTTATTCCATTGGATATTCTTTTCTGCTTTGTCAAAGATTAGTTGGCCATATGTTCGTGGGTCCATTTCTGGTCTCTATTCTGTTCCATTGATCTGAGTGTCTGTTTTTGTGTCAGTACATACTGTCTTGATGATTACAGCTTTGCACTATAGCTTGAAGTCCACCATATGAACTTTAGAATCAGTTTGTCAATGTCCACAAAACAACTTGCTGTTATTTTATTTAAATTATAGTGAATCTATGGATCAATTTGGGAGGAACTGACATCTTAACAATATTGGTTCTTCCTATCCATTTACCTGGACTATTTCTTGATTTGTTTGTTCTTTTTTGACTTTGTTCATCAGAGTTTTACAGTATTTTTCATATAGCTCTTGTATATATTTTGTTAGCTTTATTTATTTATTTATTTATTTATTTATTATGAGAGAGAGAGAGCATATGTGTGTGTGTGCTTGCAAATGAGTGAGGGAGGGGCAGTGGGAGAGAGAGAGAGAGAGAGAGAGAGAGAGAGAGAGAGAGAGAATCTTAAGCAGGCTCCATGCTGGGCTGGAGCCTGATGTGGGGCTTGATCTCATGACTGTGAGCTGAAATCAAGAGTCGAACTCTTAACTGAGCCACCTAGGTGCCCCTATTTTGTTAGCTTTATATCTAAGTATTTCATTTTTCGGTGCTAATATAAATGGTATTGTTTTGTATATTTTAAAATGTCACTTCATCATTGTTGGAGTACAGGAAAGTGGTTGACTTTTGTACATTAAACTTACATCCTGCAACATTTATATAATCAGTTATTCCATTAGATTTTTTTATTGTTGTTGTTTGACTTTACATAAACAATCATGTCATCTGTGAACAAAGGCGGTTTTATCACTTACATCCAAATCTGTCTACCTTTTATTTCTTTTTCCAGTCTTATTGAATTAGCTAGGAGTCCCAGTATGGTGTTGAACAGGTAAGAGTGGACATCCTGCCTTGTTCTGATCTTACTGGGAAAGCATGTAGCATACTGTTAACTATAGGCTTTTATAGATGTTCTTTATCAGGTTAAGGATGTTCCTCCTCTATTCCTAGTTTGCTGAGAGTTTTATCATGAATGGGTGTTGGGTTTTGTCAAATAATTTTTCTGCATATATTGATGTGATGGATTATATTAATTGGCTTTTTCCACCTTTATTGATTTATAATTGACATATAATATTATGTAAGTTTAAGGTATACAACTTAGTGATTTTATATACATATATGGTTCAGAATGATTACTGCAATAAGGTTAGTTAACACAGTAACATATGGTTACAATTTTTTTTTGTGGTGAGAATTTTTAAAATTTACTCTCTTTACAACTTTCAAGTATACAATACAATATTAATATGGTTACCACGCTGTACATTATATCCCTAGAGCTTATTCATCTTATGAGTGAAAATCTGTATTCTTTGACTGCCTTGACCTATTTTCCTTACTCCATACTCTGCGCCAGCAATCACCAATCTGTTCTGTTTGTACAAGTTTGTTTTTTTTCAGATTCTACATATAAGTGAGATCCTATGGTATTTGTTTTTCTTTGTCTGACTTATTTCATTCAGCAGAATGCTCTCAAAGTTCATCCATGAGGTTGCAAATGGCAGGATTTCCTTCTTTTTTATGGCTGAATAATATTCTATTTTACATGAATTGATTTAAAAACATTTTTTTAATGTTTATTTATTTTTGAGACAGAGACAGAGCATGAATAGGGGAGGGTCAGAGAGAGAGGGAGACACAGAATCCAAAGCAGGCTCCAAGCTCAGAGCTGTCGGCACAGAGCCCGAAGCGGGGCTCAAACTCACAGACTGTGAGATCATGACCTGAGCCAAAGTCGGAAGCTCAACTGACTGAGCCACCTAGGCACCCCATGAATTGATTTTTGAATGATGAGTCAGCTGTGCACACCTAGGATAAATCCCATTTGGTCAAGGTGTATAATTATTTTAATTGTTAAATTTTTAAACTTTTAAAACATTTTTTATTATTTTCTTATTTAAGTACTCTCCACACCCAACATGGGGCTTGAACTCACGACCCTGAGATCAAGAGTCATGTGCTCTTCTGACTGAGCCATCTGGGCACCCTAAGGTATGTATAATTATTTTTATACATTTTTGGATTTGATTTGCCAATATTTTGTTGAGCATTTTCACATCTATGTTTATTGGTTTGTAGATTTCCTTTCTTATAATGTCTTGCTTTTGGTATTAGGGTAAGGTTGGCCTCATAGAATTATGTTAGAAGGCATTGCTTCTGCTTCTGTGTTTTGGAAGTGATTGTAGAGAATTGGTATGATTTCTTTCTTAACTATTTGGTAGAATTTGCCAGTGAACTCATCTGGGTCTTGTACTTTCTGTTTTGGAAGGTTATTAATTATTGATTCAATTTTTTAATAGATAAAGGCCTATTCAGATTATCTACTTGTGTGTGTTTTGGTAGATTATGTCTTTTATTTATTTATTTTTTTTATTTTTTATTTTTTTACATTTTTTATTTATTTTTGGGACAGAGAGAGACAGAGCATGAACGGGGGAGGGGCAGAGAGAGAGGGAGACACAGAATCGGAAACAGGCTCCAGGCTCCGAGCCATCAGCCCAGAGCCTGACGCGGGGCTCGAACTCACGGACCGCGAGATCGTGACCTGGCTGAAGTCGGACGCTTAACCGACTGCGCCACCCAGGCGCCCCGGTAGATTATGTCTTTTAAAGAATTGGTTCATTTCATCTAGGTTATCAAGTATGTTAGCATATAGTTGTTAAAAATGTTCCTTTGTTATCTTTTTAATGTTCATGAAATCAGGAGTGAAGTCTCCTCTTTCAATTTTGATATTAGTTATTTGTCTTCTTTCTTTCTTTCTTTCTTTTTTTTTTTTTTTTTTGTCTTAGCTAACCTGGCTAGTGACATTAATTCTCTTGATCATTTCAAAAAAACATATCTTGGTTTCACTGAGTTTTTCTATTGATTTTTTAAAAAATTTCTTTGATTTCTACTCTAATTTTTATTATTTCTTTTCTTTTATTTACTTTGGATTTAATTTGTTCTTCTCTTTCTAGTTTTTTTATGGTAGAAGCTTAGATTATTGATTTTAGATCTTTTTTCTTTTTAAATTGATGTGTTCAATGCTATAAATTTCCCTCTAGGCCCTGCTTTTGCTGCATCATCCCTAGTTTTGATAAGTTATATTTTTAGTTTTTAGTTCAAATATTGTAAATTTCTCGTGACTCTTTTTCGGTCCACGTGTTATTTAGAGGCGTGTTGTTTAATGGCAAGAAATTTGGGATCTTATACTAATCTTTCTGTTACTCATTTCTAGTTTAATTCTGTTGTGGTTTGAGCATGCTTTGTATGATTTTAATTCTTTTAAATTTGTTGATGTGTGTTTTATGGTCTACCTTGTGATGTATCTTGATGAATCTTCTGTGAGAACTTGAGAATGTGTGTTCTGCTGTTGTTGGATGAAGTATCCTACAAATGTCAATTATATCCAGTTGATTGATGGTATTGCACATTTCAGTTATGTCCTTACTGATTTTCTGCCTGCTGTATCTGTCATTACTCATAGTGGGGTGTTAAAATCTCCAACTATATTAGGGGATTCATCTGTTTTTCCTTGCAATTCTATTAGTTTTTGCCTCACATATTTTGATGCTTTGTTGGTTAGTGGTTACATTAAAGGTTGTTATGCCTTCTTGGAGAACTGACCCCTTTCTCATGATGTAATGCTCTTCCTTACTGCTAAATTTCCTTGCTCTGAAGTCTGTTTTGTCAGCTACTCCTGCTTTCTTTTTATTAAAAGTGTTAATATGGTATGCTTTTCTCCATCCCTTAACTCAGTCTATTTGTGTCTTTATATTTAATGTGGATTTCTTGTAGACAACATATATTTGGGTCTTTTTTTTTTTCATTCTGACAGTTTCTGCATTTTAACTGGTATATTTAGACCACTGACATCGGAAGTATTAAGGATGTAGTTAGAGTAATATCTACTGTATTTGTTACTGTTTTCTCCTTGTTACCCTTATTTGTTCTTTTTTAAATCTGCCATTCCTTTTCTCACATTTTCATTGAGCGTTTCATGCTTTCTCCCCTCTCAGCATATCAACCATAACTTCTTTAGGTGGTTATCTCTGCGTTTGTTAATATTTACAGCTTATCTAAATCCTCTTTCCAATAACATTACTACTTCCAGGATAGTGCAAATATTTTATGAGTATTCTCAAATCCTCTGAACTTGAAAAACATGATATCACATATGCTTTCTTTGATTACTATTGAGAATAAACAATTTTTCAATTGTGTGTCCTCTCTCTCTCTTTTAGTTATTTGTTGAAATGCAGGTTTTGCTTTGTTTCTTCACAACAAATTTTTCAATTGGCATTATTATTTTAATGAGACCAATCAAGTCCAATTAGTTGGGTTTTATGTGAAGACTTCTCACTTAGGCTAAGGAAAGAAAGGTGCATAGAAGTGCAGCATTGGTTACAAACCTTCTGGTTTAGTTTAGCCTGATTGGTAATGAATTTATCTCTTTTGGATCTCACGCACTTTGCCTTTTGAAACTCATGCTTTGTGAGGAGTAGAGACACTATGGAATGTAAGAAGTTGGCTGAAGCGGAGATTCTTCTGAGCCAAATGATCAGTCCAAGAAGTTCTTGCATCCTTCTAGAATAAGGTTAGCACTTCAGACCTGTCGCTAAGGAAGAATCTAGAATGTTCACTTCCAAATGGCCACTTATATTGTGACAACCTCTGTCCTGCTACTTGTCCTTTTAAAGCTGAATGAACAAAGCGCTTAAATTTTTAAATAATTCAGAGACTTTTGAGATCCAAGAGTGTTAACTTTGGTTTTTTTTTAATTTTTTTTTTTTTAACGTTTATTTATTTTTGAGACAGGGAGAGACAGAGCATGAACAGGGGAGGGTCAGAGAGAGGGAGACACAGAATATGAAGCAGGCTCCAGGCTCTGAGCTGTCAGCACAGAGCCCGACGCGGGGCTAGAACTCATGGACCGTGAGATCATGACCTGAGCCGAAGTCGGCCGCCTAACCGACTGAGCCACCCAGGCGCCCCCCAAGAGTGTTAACTTTGTAATACGAATGCAAGAAACCTGGCTTTGGGGCGAGCATAGTTTTGGGGAAAGAGACCAGGCAGTTTAAGGACTGTTAGCCCCGAGGTTTGTTTTCTCTTTGCTATAGGGAGCCAGTTTACCTGGTTCAGTCAGTTTAGATGTCAACATTGATAAATGACAGTGAGAAATGTCTCTGTCCTGTAAGAGGAATTTAAAAGATGCTTCTTCTAGAAAATGCACTGAAGATTGCAGCCTTATTTGAATGACTGTGAGCTAACAAGGACTCATCACTCCCTTGAGAGCAAAAGGACAGATAGTTCTGGGAAGAGAGTGCACAGGAAGAAGTCAAGGATTAAAGGTTTCATGGGCAGGGAAAGCCAAAGAACAAAATATATGAGTGAGTCTGACGTATGAATGCAGTTCTGCAGGGTTCAGTCTCCTTTTTAACTGAACTTGCCCACTGGATATAAATCTCTATCTAAAGATTTGTGATCAATGTTGGCAGTTTTTGTACACTCACCTGCTTTTTTAGGTCATCCTCTCGCCAGCCTGTTCCCATCCTCCAGTGGTGCTATGCCCCCCCCCCCCCCCCGCCAAAACAACAACAACAACAACAACAACAACAACAACAACAACAACTTTCTGTGGAAGTTCCTTGGCCAGGTCTCACTGTCAGGGAGAAGCTGGAGCCTCAAACAAAGTCCCAGAGTCCTTCCCTACCAACAGGTAGACTGAGCACTTTCAAGATCCTGAGGCTTCCCAGGTTAAAAAATGTAATTTCAGACTCTGAGGAGGGCAGAAGCAAGCCGGTCAAGGTAGGCGGAATTAATTGCATTCTAAGGTGGATATAAATCATTGTGGCATCATGATTCATTTGACATTTTAAGGCTGAGTCAATTCTCTCTGGCTTTGCCCTGGAGCTGCTGTGATGGAGAGTGAGGCTGCTGGCTGAGCAGTCATTTACCTGTAAAGGTGGTGAAGGATGTGCAGGGGCCTCTAGACTGGCAAGTAATAAATGAAGATGAAAACACGATACTTTATAATATACCAGATGATTAGGCCAAAGATAAATAATAGTAGCAAAAATAAAAACAACAGTGGTGCTAGCTAACACTGTCTACTTAACCATGAAGCAGTCATTGTATTTACATGTCTTTTCATTGTTATGGAGGATACTGTGATGGTCAATTTCATGTGTCAATTTCACTGGGCTAAGGGTGCCCAGAGAGCTGTTAAAACAATGTTTCTGGGTGTGTCTGTGAGCGTGTTGGCTCATCCACTTCTCTGGTTCTCAGGCCTTTGGACATAGACTGAGCGTTCCCTGGCTTTCCTGGCTCCCCAGCTTGCAGAGGATTGCAGGACTTGCCAGCCTCCATAACCACATGAATAAATTCCTATAATAAATCTATTGTTTTTAAGTTGAAGTATAATTTACCTATAGTATTATATTAGTTTCATGATTGAAACTTAATGATTGGACATTTGTGCATGTTACAAAATGGTCCCCACGGTAAATCTAGTTCACATTCGTCACCATACACAGTTACAAAATATTTCTTTGGTGATCAGCACTTTTACAGTCTGCTCTCTTAGCAACTTTTAGACATGCAGTACAGTGTTATTAACTGTAGTCACCACACTGTCCATACATCCCCATGACTTATTTACTTTGTAACTGGAAGTCTGTACCTTTTGACCCTCTTCACCCATTTTGGCCCCCTTTCTTCCCTGTCTCTTTCACCCTCATCTGTAGCAATGCCGTCTAGTAGAAATATTTTGTGAACCCTCAATGCAAGGCAAGTATATATTTAAATCATTTCTAGTGGCCATAGTAAGTAAAGGAAAAAGGAACAAGTACAATTCATTTTAATGTTATATTTCATTTAATCAGTGTATCTAAAATATTATCATTTGATCTTGTAATCAATACAAAAATTATGAGCTATTTCTACATTCCTGTTTTTCTTTAAAAAAAATTTTTTTTAATGTTTATTTTCGAGAGAGAGAGAGAGACGGAGAAAGAGTGTGAGTGGGGGTGGGGCAGAGAGAGAGGGAGACCCAGAATCCAAAGCAGGCTCCAGGCTCTGAGCTGTCAGCACAGAGCCCAACATGGGGCTTGAATCCGTAAACCCTGAGATCAACACCTGAGCCAAAGTCGGACGCTTAACCGACTGAGCCACCCAGGTGCCCCACTACATTCCTATTTTTTGACAAAGTCTTCTAAATCTGGTGTGTGTTTATATTTACAGTACAGTTCAGTTTGGACCAGCACCATCTGAAGTGCTCAGCAGCCACACGTGGCCAGTGGCTACTGGACTGGACAGTGCAAATCTAGAAAGCGTGTAGCTTGTTCACTTGCCTAGAGATGCATATTCATTTGCTACCCATTTAAGCAACTACTCTGCCAACCACTGTTCTAGGTGTTTGGATGCACTGGTTAAATCCAGAACTTCTATTTTACTGAGGGAAGAAGGGGAAAAAAAAGGATAAATAAATAAACAAAGAAATCAGAGGTGCCTGGGTGGCTCAGTCAGTTGTGTCTGCCTCTTAATTCTGGCTTGGGTCATGATCTCACAGTTCGTGGGACTGAACCCCAAAGTAGGCTCTGCACTGACAGTGTGGAGCCTGCTTGGGATTCTCTCTCTCTCTCTCTCTCTCTCTCTCTCTCTCTCTGCCACTCATGTGCTTTTGCTCTCTCTCTCAAAATAAATAAATAAACATTAAAAAAATTAAAAAAAAATCAGATGTCAAAGTGATGTTGATACAAAGAAAATAAATCAGGGTGAGGAGAAGAGTGATGGGTGGGAAGGCTGCTTTTGAGATAGAGTAGTCACGGTAGGCGTCTCTGGAGAGGTGACATTTGAGGTGAGGTCTGCGTATTAGGAAGAAGTATGTCATGTTGCGATGGAGGAAATAACACTCCAGGCTGAAGAGACAGTGTACAAAGGCACAAGGGTGGGGCTGAACTCAGCACTTTGTGGATGAGATAAATGACCAGTGAGGTAGGAGAGGGGTGTGGGCTGACTTGGGTCCTACAGATTGTAGTATGGAGCTTGGGTTTTATTCTAAGAGCCATGGCAGCCAAGGGAGTATTTTAAGCAGGCAGTCATGATTTGAGGGATGCTTTTAAAAGATCACTCTGGTGTCACGTGGAGAATGGGCTGTAGGAAAGCATGAACTGAACCCGAGGGAGCTATCGGGGGGCTGGTTAATGCTGTGGTGCCAGGGGAAGCTTCAGTGGTGGGGGGTACAGGTTTTGAGTCTCCAGGCGATGCTGTGACTGTAGGGCCTGGAGCACAGGACTGTAAATGGGCTAGGAGGGAAAGGGTGAATTTGGGGATGACTCCAGTGTTGGGAACCGAGCAAGTCGGGGCATGAGGCCATTAACTGAGATGCGGAAGAAACTGGAGATGGGTTTAGGGGGAGCATCACAAGGGTGAGTGTTCAGGGAGAGAATTGCTGCAAGAGGCACTAACCAGGGTTTAGGGAAAAACGGCGTAGAAATCCAGGCCTACCCCCTGGCCAGACCTCTCCCAGGTAGGGTTCTGAGACAGAAGACAGGATGTACAGTTAAATGTGAATGTCACATAACCAAAGAATTTCTTACATGTGCATGTCCCATGCAATATTGGGGAATACGTAAGACTAAGTACGATTTATCTAAAATTCAAATGTTGTTAGGCATCCTGTATTTTTGTTTGCAAAGCCTGGCAACCCTCCTCTCAGACCCGTTTTGCTAAGTGTTTTGGAGACTGGGGTGAGGTGAGGGCGAACATTCTTTGTACTGGGTCACAGTAGTGTCCCATGAGCTGAGGACGGTGGGAGAGACTACTCTGTATATAACTCTTGGATAGAACTTACAGTTTTTTGTTTTTTTTTTAAAGTAGGCTACATGCCCAACGTGGGGCTTGAACTCATGACCCTGAGAGTAAGAATGACATGCTCTAAAGATCATGAGCCATCCAGGTGCTCCTAGAACTTACAGGGTTTTTTTTTTTTAATGTTTATTTTTGAGAGAGAGAGAGAGGGAGAGAGAGAGAGAGAGAGAGAGAGAGAAAGTGAGCACAAATGGGGGAGGAGCAGAGAGAAAGGGGGACAAAGGATCAGAAGCAGGCTCTGTGCTGATGTGGGCTTGAACTCCAGAACTGAGAGATCATGACCTGAGCCAAAGTTGGACGCTTAACCAACTGAGCCACTCAGGTGCCCCAGAACTTATAGTTTTTAAAGTGCTTTAATTTCCTTGATTTATTTTGATGCTTCTGTGGGGCTGACATTTCGCCCTTTTTTACATACAGGTGAGGCCCAGAGAAGTCAAATGAGTTGCTCAAGACCACATAATAAGTAGGGAGTGGAACCAGGACTATTATGCTGGAGACTGTGTGTGCCTAGCCAACTCCAAGCCATGCTTTCCCTTTCCTATCAGAACTTTGGGGTCATTTAAGTTCTGGCCTTGGCAGTTCCAGAGGAGAATGTGGTAAGTCAGCCTGTCCCACCTGGTGGCTGTGATTGGTCAGAGTAGACTTGGCTCAACCAGACCGAAGGGAAGGACTTTTATGTCATGGTCAGTGGAGATGATTTCCCTCTTGTGCTCCATCCAGACATAAATGAGGCCGTATACAGAACTCATTCCCAGTGGCAACCATGTAGCAATCATTTGGGAGACCAGCCTGGAATGAGGCTGATGCAGAACAGAGCAGAGATGGAAAGGACCTGGGTCCACGATGACATCTTGAGCTGCTGGTCTTTGCCTAGCCTGGAGCCACTCCCCACTGGGCTCCCAGTTATGTAAGAGAATAAACTGCTTAGTGGTTAAACCACTTTGGCCCTGGATTTTCTGATGCTGGTCACCCAAATCATTCTGACTGTTGCAATGAAAATTGAGCTCTTCTTCCTCCGGTGTTTGCCTACCACACCACATGGCTGCTATATGCAAAGGAAGCCAGGTGTAATGGTTTGCACAGAATTATTCAGGACTAGCTTCAAAGATTAGCACAATTTAAATAGAATTTTGAAGTGGGAGGAGGCAGGGGGGCAACCTGGGGGTTGACTGGTACTTGTGATTGCTCAGAGGCAAGAGCATTTTCACAGGGGAAACAGGGGGAGGTGACATTCGGGGTGATTGTGGAGTCTCCTGCTTAGGAGTTGCAATTGATCCGAGGGCCACCTGGGAATCCTGAGAAAGGAAGTGATGTGATGGAAATGAAGGTGTGAGAAATGCTCCTGGTTCATATGTTTTTTTGGGAAGAGCAAGCATACTTTATCCTTTTAGACATGTAGGAAAGTTCCAAAAAGCAAATAGAGAATGGGTGCTCTGGAGATCATTACCTATTGGTTGGTGTTCCTGCAAGGATTTGCCTGGAAGGAATAAGTGCTCTCTCTATTTGTACAGAGATACACTCTCCAGCTCTCTCAGTGTTGGCACAGAGGAAAGTTTCGACTATGTCAAAACCCACACGGATCCTTCATTTCCTTCAGGTGCCTTTGAACTCTTGCTCAGCTTGCAATTTGGGAGGACTCTTTCAGAAAGGATAAAGGTTTTTTGTTTGTTTGCTGGGTTTGGTTCGGTTGGGGAGAAGGCAAGGCTAAGGCCTCAGACTCTGCCTCTAAGGCTCCTTTCTAAGGCTACCACGGTCCTGATGTATGGGATGGGATGGTACACCATAGGATGGGATCATTAAGCCATCAGAGTTGGGTTGCACCTTGTACTGGTTTTCTATGGCTGCTGTAACAAATCTTCACAAACTTGGTGGCTTAAAAGAAATGTATTCTCTCAAGGTCTGGAGGCCAGTAGTCTGAAATCCAGGTATCAGCAGGGCCACGCTCCCTCCAGAGGCTCTGGGGGATTCATTTCTTTGCCTTTTCCAGCCACTGGTGGCTGTTGGCATTCCTTGACTTGTGGCCACATCCATCCAGTCTCTACCCCCTTTTTCAAATGACTTTCTTTTCCATCGGTGTAATGTCTCTCTGTCCCCCTCTTACAAGGACATTGTCATTGGATTTAGGGCCCACCCAGATAATCCAAGATGATCTCATCTCAAGATCCTTTACTTAATTATATCTGCAAAGACCCTTTCCTAGGGAAGTTCACATTCACAAGTTGCAGGATTTGGACAGATCTTTTTTTGGGGGGGGGGCACCTTTCAACTCGCTACAGGCCCCTTTGGGAACTATCAAGTTACGCCATTTAAGTTCTTTGAATCTCAGCACTCTCACCTGTGAAATGGGTGTGCCGTCACTGAGTTTCTTGTCTCACAGGATTGTGGAGATCCACACCTTCACCCGAGTGAATGATGAGGGGATGGAAAGACAGGATGGGGTGGGGTGAGGGAACAGTCACGATTATTTGGGTAGGCGTGGGGTGGGGAGAGCAGGAAGGATCGGAAGACAAGGAGAGTGTGGTGCAACTCATCTTACGAGGAGAGGGAAGGAAAGCTTCAGAAACAGCAGCTGGAGTAGGGGTTGGAGGTGCTGGGTGATGCAGGTCTTTCCCAGGCACATATGTACCTATCTGTTTTCTCCTGGCTCCAAGGCTGAGAGCACCATCACTGCTAGCTTTGAAGAAGGAGTCAAGAAAAAAATGAGGAGCTAGAGGAGGATGTTAGGAAGGAGGATGAAAAAGGGTAAATAAGGAGGAAAGTACTATTTTTCTCTGGTTACCTGTGAGGCTACAATGGAAAACCTCTGTTCTTCCTCAGATTTTTTTTTTTAACCACAAAAGGAGAAAACAGAGCCAGCAGCTCAAGGGCTATGATGATCTCCTTTAGAGGACAGTGGCCTAGGACACTTGGATGTCCTGGGAGAAAGAAGCAGGCAGAAGTGAGGTTTCCTCAGGTAACACTCTGTGTAGTTGAAAGTGTGTACTAATTTCACCAGCAGCAAAGCCCAGGAGGAGGAACAAACTAGAATACCAAGAAAGAAGGGCAAATGATGTTTATTGATTGTTTACTCTGTGGGAGGGCTTTTACACATGTCATCTTGCCTCATGACAATCTCAGAAAATAATTTTTCAAATAGATGAAGAAAAATGAATAGAGGAAGGTGAATTTCTCAGGCTCAGAGAAATCCAGAGACTTGCCTGGGGTCACATGACAAAATCCATCTACTTCAGGGCTCAATCTTAAGTTTGTCTGCCACTGAGGTTTGTGTTCTATTTACTCCCACTGGCTGCCCTTGAGGATGAGAAGGATGTAATCACCAACTGGTACTTACATGTGGCATATTTTTACCTCTTACCTTAACTTTTGTTTTCTCTCATATTTAAAACATAAATTTCAAAGAGAGGGAGAGGCAAACCAAGAAACAGAGTCTGAACTACAGAGAAAAAATGGGTGGTTATCACAGGGAAGGTGGGTGGGGGGATGGGTGAAATAGGTGATGGGAATTAAGGAGTGCACTTGTCGTGATGAGCACTGGTGATGTATGGAAGCGTTGAATCACTCTATTGTACACCCGAAACGAATATTGCACTGTATAGTAACTGGAATTTAAATACAAACTTTTTCAAAAATGTAAATTTCAATCATCATTGTTTAGCAAATTTCTGTTATTTATAATTGGTTTTGTTTCACAGCAAAGGACAGTAGGTGGACCAATGTGCTCACATTCATATTATTTCAAGTGTGTAAGACAATCCTGAGTGGCTCCCCAGACACGGTGCCCTTGGGGGTGTCCAGCTTGATGGAAAAGTGCATCTTGCAGATTCCAGCCTGTAATGTACTTGCAGATGCCACAGCTAGGGTAGCTTTGGTCTAATCTTCTGTCTCTTCATAATCTTACCATTCAGGACAGGGCTAAGAACATGACCTAAAATTCTGCATTAAGAATGAACAGTAGCGCCGTAGAAACACTGTCGCCAAATCGCGATGTCCAGAACGATTCCATTCAAAGCGACCTTGCACACTGATGACGTGTTTCAAGGAAGTGAATTATCTACCTGAGTGGAGGACAAAAAAAGAAAAGAGAACGTATTCTTCCTCCAGGTCCAGGAAGATCAGGGGGCTGAGTCAGCCTGTCAACGTGCTGGTCCTTAAGTGGTGTCATATTTTAATCTCACTGGAATTTCAAGGTTTAGAAGGAAATGTTTCTGTTCCTGTCAGAGCCTCAGCGTGGGTGTGGACTCACTTGCAGCCCTCACTCTCTAAGCTTGTAGCAGGCAGAAGGGAGGGGTCCTGTTCTTCGGGGGGAAAGGAGTTGGTCTCAAATTTGAATTGATGAGCCTGGCTATGTAGACATGGTCCCAATGCCAGTCTCCGGAGCTCTGACAAGAGACCCAAGGAAGCCTCCAAGGATAGATCTGAACTGCGCAGGAAGAATGATGGTGTTAGAAGTGGCAGCAATGGCAACCTGTTGTTTATATGCTAGGCCGTGGGGTGGCGCCCTTAGCCGAGTCACCTTGTCTTTTCTTCCAACATGACATCCAAGTCATAGGGGACCTGAAGGGGTTAGGAGTGGAGACTGGATACAGACTGCTGGGCTCAAACTCAAGCTCAGAAAAAGGGGATAATAATAGTGGCTAGGGTTTTGAGGATTCAGTGAGTTGATACATGATACATGAGAAGCATTTACAGTTCTGGCATGTTTTAAGTCCCGTACAAGTGTTGGTGCTTACTCTTCTACACACAAATGAAGACATTAAGGGTCAGAGGGGTTAACTAAATCATATAACCTAAGCCCACCTACAAAGCCCTTTCTCCTTGCATCAGACTGCTCTCCTCTTCTTTTGTGTCCAGGCTTCTAGAACGGGCTATACAGCCCAAAGCGCCGCACAGCAGACGGCCACACAGTGGAGCTTCCCCTTCTGAGGTTGGAAGGGTGTGAATTACTTTCCTCAGGAGAGGAGCGGGGAGGGCTGTCTCCTGAGCCCCTGTCTCTCCACCCGCAGCCCTGCAACTTTCAACTGCTACAGGTGATTCTTAGTTTTGAGGATCTGACAAGAGGAGAAAGTTTCTGGGGGAGGGATTTGGTTTGTTATTCAATGAATGGTCTTTGGCAGAGAAGGGCATTTCTTTCAGTTACTGGCTTGGCCCTGATTCTGAGCTGTTCTCTCCCAGGTCTTCAGGCTGCCCTAGCTTGCCCTACCTCAGTGGTTGTGCAGTGGGGATGGAGGTGCCCACCTGAGCTCAGATCCTTCTTCTGGCTCATGGAACCCATATGCTCCTGAATCGTTCATTGATTCTCCCCGAGTCTCTTCAGTACCATTATGGTGTCAAACTAGATCATCAGTAAGCTCCCGGGTAGCTCTAAAATGCCATAATTCAAAGACCAATTAATGTTTGGATTAACTTTAGGACCTCATATGATCACCAGAAAGACATTTTGCTTTCTGCTGGGACTCTGCCAAGCTCAGGGAGGAACTTGTCTGAGGTTCCTGCCTTACTGGTGGAGCACAGGTGAAGCCTGGAGCTGGTGAAATGTTTGGGGAAAGCATAGCCCTAAAGAGACCAGAGTGAAGGGTTCTGTCTTTGGTGGATGCTGTTAACAACCACTGACCAACTGCAGCCTTCCCTTTCAAAAGTGCAGAGAAAGTGTTACAAACAGAACAGGCAGACAGTGTGGATAGTTTACAAAGAATTCAGTCTAGGTGACTCATGAATAACTTGGGGAGTGGTGGGCAGTCAGGTCATTTCACATTTTAAGCATGAATTAATTTGCTTTTGTGACCATTGTTGAGAATTTTGGGGGCAAAAAAGCCATAGCATGTTACAACGGGATATGAACTCAAATATGCTAAAAATGAGCACAGTCTTATTGAAAACTCCTAGGATTTTGGATTGATTTTGTACAAAGGATCAGAATAGATGAAATTGTCCTGAATATTTGTGTGGCAGTGACAGCAACCCAGAGGCAAATATGGATGTGGTCACGGACTCCGTGCGATCTCGTGAAGGAAGACTCTAGAAGAAGCATCATCCAGATCTTGCTCTGCCTCCTTGAAATGCATAACCATCAAGATGCAGGGTTAACAATGGGCCTGTTGCTTTATTGGATGCTTCTTCCAAAACTCTCTGCTAAAATCCTTCTTGGTAAATTTGATAGGACAAACTTTTGTTGTTGTTCTGTCTGTCTAGCCCTTTCTTCCTATAATGAGTACAGCTTGGAACTGGGAACTTTGGTTCGCTGATCCTTGGACAAAGAGTTATGTGGGTTTGCAGGTAGCAGCTGGGAGAAAGGGGTGAGAGAGAGAAAAAGAGAGAGAGAAAGATCCAGAGGATGATTTTGAAGCTGAGAGGCTGGAATACTGGGGATGGGAGCTGCAAGAGAAGAGAAAAAGACCCTTTGATGGAAGGCTGGGGAGAAATCAAATATTAAATGGAGATTCAAAGAGTTTGGTGTATATGGTACAAAACCCTCCTCTCCCTTCCCTAGAAAATCTTCAGTAAACTCTAATGCACACTGTTGTTGAGATGGGACTAGATTCTTTCTGTAGACTGGAAGGTTTGGGTGAGCCCAGCATCAAGACAAGCATACAAAACTGACATGGGCATTATAGGTGGGTTACTGGGGGGTCACAACCACTCCTCAAACCACAAGATCTTGTTTAATCATTACACACACACACATACACACACACACACACACACACACACACACGTATATGCACAAAGCTGCATAGACCCAGCCTGTGTTGTGTGTGTGTGTGTGTGTGTGTGTGTGTGTGTTTGGTGCACTAACCTTACCCATCTAAAGCGCACAAATAACTACATAGCCATCTGCAGCCATGTCTTTGGTGTGCTCACTTTACTTCCTAGCCTTGTCCCATTATTTACCTTCCTCCCTGTTTCCTCATTTATTTATTTTATTCGGATTTCCACTATTGTATAACCAGTTCCTAAACTCTCTGCTTGGATCTCGTGTGAACTAAGTGCACGGCATCCAGTCTCAACCATATTCTACAGGTGAAACAGCCAATGTCCTAGGGGACAGGCTATTCCCCTGTGTGCAATGTTACCCAGACTGCTCAAGTCACATTGCTTTCAGCTGTATTGTAATTGGAATAAGAGTGTGATTAAAAATACACATTGGCTAAGTGACAATGATAACCACCGCCTGCTGATGTCTTCTTGCTGCTGGATGTTTGTTGCCGCGGTTTACGCCCCTCTGCCGGGAGGGGTGTTTCTCACTGGCGATGCTGTCTGTGGTCTTAAGCATCCCGAGGCCAGGCCTCCTTAACTTCCTTTAAGTGTGACTAAGGCACCTTGATCAGATAAAAGCTATTTTTGCTCTGGCTCTGCTAAACTAGATTCCATCTCCGATTACATTAAAGGAACTACCTTCTTTCTTTTTCCTTTGTTGCTAAGAAATAGCTTTTCCTTTCAGATTGATTTTTTTTTTCTCAAAGAAGAAGCTCCAACCTACCCAACACTTGGTAGTAGTTTAAAATGAGCCAGAGATCTGCAGCTCCTATTAGAAGCATAAAGCGACCCTCCAAGTGTCTTCAGGGGTCCATGGGGCCTGTCTTTTAGCTCAAAACCCAAGTGCTATTTTAGAACAAAGGAGACTTCTTCTCTTTGGCAAACACTGATCTACTGCTTGGTTTTTCCAATTATGGGCTGGGCTCCCCCATGAGTCAGCTAATCAGACTTTTATTAGTCTTGCTATCTCATGCCCAGGGCTCCTAGCTGAATTCAGGCATCTACAGGGAGAGGAGGGTGTGCATTTACTGGAGCCTGCTTCCCACTCTGATCTATGAGTCAGGAATCGGATTGGTCTGCTCACCTGCTGTGGAACAAAATGCATTAAGCGCCTTCTCCTCCGGATACAGTGTGTGTGTGTGTGTGTGTGTGTGTGTGTGTGTGTGTGTGTGATCCTTAATGTGGTAGGGAGCTGGGCTGCACAGCCACCTGGGAGCAGCTAACACAGGGTGCGAATGTCGGTCTCACGCAGGCTCCGTGGGTTGTTCATGCCTTGCCTCTTCCAGCAGTGCTGGCTTTCACACCTAGGGCCATTGTTGGCTGGTGTGGCCCTGGGGATCAGAGTGGGCTTAGTTTTGGGACAAAACTAATTCACAAAATTCTATTGTTGCTGAAGGAGTTATTACATGAAAACTGGGCTTGGGGAAGTTGGTATGTGGGTAGAAATGCACCTTTTCTTCTTGGTAGTAGACATGGCCTGGTTCTGAGGAAACTTCCTGGTCTGTGCAGACTAGGCTGGCTCCAGCCTGTTCTCCTAGCAAGCCCTGCCTACCTAGATCCCAACAGAGGAGCAGAGGCTGGGGCTCATCTTCTCCACATCCCCTGGTACATGGGAAGCAATAACTCAAGCTTTGCTGGATGTTGGTGAAGAGAGAGAGACAACTAGGTTATTCAGTCTGCTGACTTGATATGAGAACGCTAGTTCGCTAAGTGATCTGGACAAATTCATTCAAACGTGTGTGTACTTTGTGATATTTTCTCGTTCTCATACAGATTTTAGTTTTCTTCCACAACTCTCTATTCTTCCCTCTTGACCAGAACCCTAGAACCCTGAGCCCAACTCTAGTCCCCAGGGCTCTGGGCTTTTCTAGGAGAGTCTAGCTTCCATTGACAAGTGGTGGTAGGACCCTGATGGGAAGGAGGGACTGGGAGACATGCCAGCATATCTGGACTCAGAACTCAGATGAACTCTCCTAAGGAGCTACCTGAGACTGCTGCCTACTGTGCTGCGTGATCACGTTATAGGTTAGACATCTAAACATATGTGTTTTTAAAATATATTTTGTGAGAAACTTGGGCTGATTGCCCAAGAATTGAAACATAAATGGAAGCACCTAGAGAGTGTCAGAACTTGTGGAAAATACTGATGATTCCAATTATTATTTTTTTAAAGCCCAGTGAAGCCTAGGTTTTACAAAAAAATAAAAGCTTTTCTTTTGAGTATTCTGAACATTATAGTGGCACATTATATTGACTAACAGCTGACGCAAGGAGAGAACAAAAAGGGAGAAGTCATGGTGGGTGAATTGTAGGCTCTGAGCAGCAGCAATTATGCAGGGCACAAAGAGCTCGCCAGCGCAGCTCTGTCGTGGAGGGAGGGAAGGGGTAGAAACAAAGAACAGGGCGCTTCTGTGCAGAGGGTTGTGTCTACGTGGCCAAATGGCCTGCGTAGGAGGGTAATCACGAAAGCTGGGCTGACGGAGACCTGGGAAGTTTGACTTTTTTTTTTTTTTTTTTTTTCCAAAAGTGATTTCAATTTATAGAGCAGTTCTTACTTTAACCATGTCTTGGGTGAAACCAGTCTCTAAGATTTTGAAATCTTAATGAGTGGAAGCTAGGAAAAATGGTTTAAAAGCTGCTAGCCATTTTGGTGAAAGCGCCAATTTACTTTTCCCAGAGACATCATTGTTTTCTGAAAGCCTCTGCATGGGCCCCTAAGTTAACATGTGTCGAAGCAGGTAGTCACTGTTTGAAGGGAGAACTGGGTGGCCATCAGATGCAGATGTCTTATGCCAAGACATTTTACAGCAAGATGCAATAATCCGCTTGGTAATGTTTTTCTAGGGGCATGGTTGAGGTAGATCCAGGCCTCTTGCGAGGGAGCAAGAAAGGTGGGACACATTTCTCTCTTAGGAGCCATACCAGACTGGAAACTCAGCCAGAAGGGAGCCCAAATAAGGCTGTTCTGACACCCTCTGTTTGCAGTGTATTCCAAGTGTCTGTCTTCTATTTCTCTTCTCTTAGCCCCCAAACTTCAGTCAAGTCTTGTCCACATTTTCCATCTTGTATCAGCAATTGCTATGGGGAATCAAGGGATGGGTGCTGTCTTTTATGAGACGATGAGTTAAGGAGAGAGCAGTTGAGGTGACCCGCAGCTGAAAGCTGGAGTTTCAGAGAGGAGGTCACTGCATGGGGCTCAACAGTTGGTCTTGGGGGCAAGCTGCATCAAGAATAATTGGAAGAATATAAGAGATTTCTTGGTGGCAATGGACGTGGTCTCAGGAATACTTGGGAAGGGAAACTGGGTGAGACACTATATACAGCAATGGGGTGGATGTTTGGAGCCAGTGAACTTTGTAATATTCACAGATACATGACTTCATAGCCTGATGGAGTCTGGGACTTCCCAACTGACTATGAGTATCCTAAGGTTTCTAATGGCCAGGCTTGGTTATCTAACACTATCAGGGCAACACCATCTTTTCAAGTTTCTGAACTTGCTTTGAGTTTGATCACCATGGGTTCTGCCTCAGGGTTTGTTCTGGTCTGTTTAAGTGTGTTGGGATACCTCTCTTAGGTCCGATTTAAATAGAGGACTTATGGAATAGACTCTGATCACTGCATGGCATGGTGATTAATTAACTCATTTCCAGCCTCTGCCATAATCATTACTTCAGAGAAGGAAAGGGTGATTTTTACAGGTGGTGCGTAAACACCTAATGTAAAATAATAATTTTTAAAATAGCTCATGTATATTGAACTTCTGCTTTATGCTGGACATTGTGCTAAGGGATTTAAAATGCATGATCTTATTTAGTCTTTACCAAGGCCCCTATGTGGTTGAGACTATGTTATTGTTGGGGGAAAAAAAAATGAGGCCAATGAGATTTAGGTACTTTGCCCAAGGTCACAGAGGCGATAATTGGCAGAGGTGAGACTCAAGCCTGGGGCTGGTGAATGCTGGATTTGATGTGGCTGGGAGGACTGGTGTGTTGTCAGTGCCAGATTACATGGGGAGAGTACAAGCATTGGCTGTGCATCTGGGAAGCCAGCAGAGGGTGTTAGAAATCGTACACCAGCCTTGGGAGCTGGAGAGTCAGGTGATGGCAGCAGCACATTAGAAAGGCCACAAAGGAAGAGAAACAGAACTTGCTAAAATACAGGACTGAGTCAGCCACTGTATTTGTGTCACATTAAGATAAAATTATAGTCTGATCCACACCTTGGAGGCACAGGATGTGAAAAAATCGGAAGCACGACACAAGTTTATAAGATTCACTATTTTTGGCTCTTTTTTTCCTTTTAATTAGCCTCTCATGTTCTAACCCAGGCCCTCCCCGCCTCATCTTGGATCCCAGTAACTTCTTTTCCACTCTGTCCTGGTCTCTGCCTCATTCCCTAGTAAAAGTTACCTGCTTGAAGTCCATCTCAAAAATAAGGCACACCCCAAGGGAACTGGTGAGGTGGAGAGATTCAGAAGTTCAAGACCATCATCCAGTTCCTTAGAGGTAAGAAGGAGTGATAATATTCCAGGCCGACCACATTATCTTCCCAAAAGGCCAAGGCTTCTTCATCTACTGGCAAGTTCAGGGACCTGAGGCTGAACTACTTCATGTCATTATTTTTTTCATTTTCCCAGAAGGGAATGGAAAATGAATACTGTATATCTTCCACATGAAAAGGTAAAAATGACTCAAGAACGGATTGTTTGTTAAAAAAAAATATTAATGTTTATCAGCTGAATCCTCCCTGCAGGAGCCCCAGGCAAGAAACACAGAGAGAAAAATGTTTTATGAGTGTAAGCAACGACTGCATTACCATCTTGGTATCTTGTTGGTTTATGTAATACTAGATTTTTTAGGGTTCCCAGGGACTGGGAAAATGAAATATGAAAAAAACCCAGGCTCAAATGGAAATTACTCATATTGATTATGTGTGCACATGTCTTAATTTAATTCTTGGAAAGCGTATTGGTGATGAATACATCTGAGACTGTAACTGCAGTGTTTGGTAGTCTCAGGCTTATTAAATTTCACCTGCCGTCCTGGAACCTACTGGGTCCCTCAGTGACCTCAGTAACTAGGTGGTCTCTCAAAAGTCACAGTAGCTGTAGGGTTGAAATTTTGGTACTTCAGATGCCTACAGGGTCCTACAGGCCACATGGGAAGTCATTTTGAGAAACCTGTGGTTCCAATTATGTCTGTATTGGTCATTTTTTACCTCACAGGGCAGCGATGGCACCTGCTGAGTCTGCCCAGATCCTGAGAGCTCAGTAGACACCTACCCAAGTTTGTTATTAAAAGAAAAACAAAATCAAAAACAAAAAACTCACCTACACAAAGAACAAAATCCAATCAAGAGCTACAATATCAGTAGAAGACTTTAATGTACCAGTTAGAGAATTAAAATTATCAGGACATCACACATCAGAGTAGCCTGATTAAATGGATCGGTGTGTGAACTCCCATTTGCTCATCAGTTGTGTGTTCTTAGCTTGTACTGGGCCTCAAGAACTAACAGTTTCTTTTTTTCTTAACACATCTACTCTTTTTAAAAAATGTTTATTTATTGTTGAGAAAGAGAGAGAGAGAGAGAGCACTTTTGAGAAGAGAGAGAGAGGGAGACAGAGGATCTGAAGTGGGCTTCGTGCTGACAGCAGAGAGCCAGACAAACTCATGAACCATGAGATCATGACCTGAGCTGAAGTTGGAAGCTTAACCGACTGAACCACCCAGGTGCCCTAACACATCTACTCTTAATTTTGGAAAAAATGGCCTTCCACAGTTAGCTTCACTCCTCCCTTCAGTGTGAAGCCTTCCTGGCCCTTCTGGCAATTTGTCACACTCTCCCAAATGCTGTCACTGAGTATGCCCTTGTGGGGTGAATTAATTGTTCAGTTGTGGATGCCCTCACTTCCCCATCCCTCCTACACCATGGGCTCCTCAAGGGAAGGACTGAATTTTACCTTTGTATCTCCAGCCTCTAGCACTTTACCTGGAACATGAGCCCCTCAGTAAACATTTATTGAACAAATAGTGGATAATAGTGGATGAACTTTCTACACATAACACTTGACTTGGAACATTATTTGTTGAACAAGTAATGGGAAATAATGAGTGAATTTTCTACTTCTGTCTCTGTCAAAATTATACACTGCAAATTGGTTTTTTAAGGGGGTATATTTTACCCTGTACCTGTTACACTCTATCAGCCTAAAGACACCAAAATCATTCAGCAGATATGTACTGCTAGAGTGTTATTTCCAGAATTAGCCTTAGACTCTGTGCACTTGAGTGGATGTGACCTTCCTATGAGACAAAAACAACTGAATTTATTTCAAGTGGACTGGGAATAGGCAGAAGAGAGTGAATCCATGCCATGTAGGCCAACCAATTAAAACAAAATGTGGATTTACAACTACTGTTAGGGTCCTTTAGAAGACAATTTCAGTGCAGATTCAAGTTGCTTTTAGCATTATCTTTTTTTTTTTTAATGTTTATTTATTTTTGAGGGAGAGAAAGAGAAACAGAGCATGAGTTGGGGAGGGGCAGAGAGAGAGAGGGAGACACAGAATCCGAGGCAGGCTCCAGCCTCCCAGCTGTCAGCACAGAGCCTGACGTGGGGCTCGAGCTCACATACCGTGAAAACATGACCTGAGCCAAAGTCAGATGCTTAACTGACTGAGCCACCCAGGTACCCCTGCTTTGAGCATTATCTTAAGAGACACCTTCCCAAGCTTGAGTTGCCATCTTATCTTTGTCAGCCTGCACTGGAATATATTTTGATTATGGATCCACTTTATAAACTTCAGTTTAAGAAACCACCTGAAGTTGTTATGAAATACTTCTTAGAGGCCATATTTTTGGCCCCCTTAAGTTTTACTAGGTGGAAGACAAAACTCAAGATAGGTGAAGGTGAATACTTGGGCATTTTCAGTGACAGAGCATTTACAACTGGCAGAAATTACAAATACCCCAAATCTCATTTTCCAAATCAAAGCTGTCAGGGGTCCAGCTGAACAGTTCAGAAATAATCCCTGTTTCACACTTTGTTTTCTTAGGTTCACAGGGGAGAGGCAGAGGACATAGTTGTACCTATATAGTTTTATGTTTATTATTGTAGGGCCTTGACAAATCCTGCAGAAGAGGTCATGGAGACCGTAAATTGCATGTTCGGTTCCTGAGCATTATGTTTGCAGATCTGATCTCTTCAGGAGGGCAGGGCTAGAAGTAGTGTGCAACCCCTAAGCTTGACGTGTGAGGTAAGCTGCCCCTTACCTCCTGTGGGCTTTCCACTCTGGTTCCTGGTATCTCAGACTTTTCCTTTCCTTTCCATTTTTATTGAGAGGTGATTGATATACAAGTTTAAGATGTACAGTGTGTCAATTTGTTGCATTGTCATATTGCAATATGATTACCACGGTTGTGTTAGCTAATATCTCTATCTTGTTTCATAACTATGGTTTCTTTTTTGTGGTGAGAACACTTAAGGTTTGATCTCTTAGCAACTTTGAAGTTTATAATACAGTGTTGTTGTTGACTATAATCCTATGTTGTGCATTAGATCTCCAGGACTTAATTCATCTTCTAGTGGGAAGTTTGGACCCTTAAACAATATTTTCCCCACTCCCCCTCACCCCCAACCTCTGCTAACCACCATTATACTCTCTGTATCTATGGGTTAGGTTTCTTTAGATCCCATATGTAAGTGGTATTGTCCGGTGTTTGTCTTTTTCTGAGTAATGCCTTCACAGTCCATCCATGTTGTTGCAAATGCCCTTCTTTTTCATGGCTGAATAATATTTCATCATAGGTGGCTAGGTAGATAGATGGATGGATGGATTGATAGATAGGTACCACATCTTCTTTATTCATTCATCTGTCCTTGTATTGCCTTCATTGTGGAGCTAACTCCAATGCACTTGCTAAGACTTTGACATTCTTCTTGTCCTAGATGTCTAGGTCAGACCCTGTCCCTCTCTCCACTGCCTTGTGTCAAGGAAGGTGGACCCTTTTTGTTCCCAGAGCTTGCTGTCCACTTTGTTGCTAGTGGTGGCACTGCTTAGAATCTCCAACCACAGGGAGAATTGATGCTTGCTTGTCTGATATCCATGTTGTCACATTGCCATGAATACTGTAATTGGGTTGGGAGTCACTCTTTTCAGGGGTCAGTCATAAAGTTGGATCTGGCTCATATGCAAACCCATGCAATCCTGTCTCTGCTCTCTGACATCTCAGAGTCTTGCAATCATGTCTGCGCACATCATGATAACAGCTCTCTGTTTGAATGGGGAGAAACCAATGATTAAATGAGATGTTTTGATTACGTACCTATTTCAGTGAGCTCTTTCCCCCACCATCACTTTTCTTGTCGCCATGGAGAACTTAAATTTTCTTTCTTTCTTTTGCTTTTGCTTAACCATTTTGCTAGTTGTTGCAAAGGGGGACAAAGGAATCTGCTGTTCTGCTCTAAAATTGCCTGGAAAATGAAATTGAAGCCAACTTGGCTGTTTTTTTTTCTTGGTAAAGTTTAATTCTTACGCTTTCGTCATGGCCCCAAATGAATGATCCATCTGAAACAAAGAAGGGCTGGAAGTTCAGGACAAGGGAGGGGAGTGGGGGGGGTGGAGGTCAAACATTGCCAATACTAGACTTAATTTGCCCGGCAGGAGAGCCATGGCTATGGGTGATGTGGGCAGAATGATTTTTAAAAGAAAGCAAACAAGTGGAGACACAATTTGGGAGATTGAATTTGGTTTTGTTTGTTTTGTGTGCAAAATGAACTTGTGTGGGAAACAGAGACATTATCCATGAAGAATGCTAAGGTAATTTATGTTTCTTCCTTCCATCAATTACATTCTGTGAGCTCTGAGTAGAATTGTGTTCCATTGAGTTACAGCCTTTGCACTTCCAGTCTCTATAGAAATGACTCTCTAGAGTAATTTCATAACCTGCACTGACAAAGATATAATTCATACTGTGTTGCCTTTTGTGAGGGCTTTAAAAAAAAAACACATACCATTTCATATTTATTTATTTATTTTTAAGTTTGACCAAGGAAAGGAAAAATGCATTTCTCCTTCCCACTAAATTATAAAACCAATAGACTTAAGGGGAAAAGGCAAAATCAGTCTTCCTAGCTTTGCGCAAAAACAAACAAACAAACAAACAAAAAACCAACAAAAAACAACCAAAAAACCACCAACAACAAAAAAACCCAAACGTGAATCACACAGATCATAGTTTTCTCATATGAAAAATGACAGGATTGCACTCCATCATTTCCAAGTTCAATTTCCACTTCTAAAATGCCTCAGAACCTCTGTTTCTAGGTTTATTTTTCCCCCAGGAATGTAACTGCTGAATGAAATAGAAAGTTCCTCTAGAGACATTTCTTTAGATGAGAATTCCTCTGTTGCAGATGGCTTCCATAGCGTTCTGGCTGACCGGCTTCCTCTGTGTGTTCTGGCAGAAGATGAAGGTCGAAAGGAAAAGCGCCATTTAAGGAAGGTTTGGGCTTAGTAGAGGACCCCCTGGCAGGTGGGAGACGAGATGGTAGAGAGTCGGAGAAAAGCCCACACATCTGTGTGGCTGAGGACTGGAGCCAGGGCGCCGGGATCTGTGAGATCTAACAATGGGGAAAGCACCCCAAGGAAGATGAGTGATAACAGGAACTAGGAGATCCTGCCAGTGAGGCCAGCGGGCCAACAGCCGGGGGTGATGTTGACTGGGGAGGCAGTGTGCTATTTTGCATTTGTCACCCCATTTCTGTGTGGCCCAATCAATAGCCAACAGACAGGAGGTCTGCCCTGTGGGCTGGCAGGAGACTGTTATTGAAAACAGCTCCCTGTGGAGAGGCAGGGGATGTGGATCATTCTCCTGGCCCAACTGATTTCCACCAAAGGGCAGAGCATTCTCTTTGAAGCCTTGGGATTGGTCTGAAGCAGCCCAGATCATTGATCTGTGAGCTGGTGGTATTTGCCATTCTCTGTCCCCCAGGCACCTCTGTTTCCAAACAAAACTTGCATACTTCCTTCTCTATCGGGGTATTAAAAATCTTCATAGGCCCCAGGCCCTCTAACTTTTGGGTTCTTTCAAACATATTACAATAATTTATAATTTGCTTGTGAAATTGGCCACCTATTATTTAATTTACATTTGGCCAACACTTCCTACTGATCAGCTGGCAGACTTCAGAATTCTTCTGCAGTGAGAAAAATCTAATGCAACATACAAATTGTTTTCAGAGGTCATACAATTATATGGATAATAAATGTAAAAATGGAGGAAGTTGACATACTGTTGTTTCACTGAGCATTTACCAATCTTTTAAAAAAATGTTCTGGAACCCAAATTTTCTTTAGCTTGTCAATGCCCTTCAACCAAAGCTCACCAGGAACATTTCCACATCTGAACAAGCGAGGTTTATTACTTGTTGCAGTGAGGGAGACTGTACACTGTGAAAACCATGGGACGTCTCAGGGGAAGGCGATAAAAAGGAGCTTTCATGGGATTTGGGCTAGTGTTAGGGGATTTGGGAGAGAGTTCAGGGAAGTGGGGCTTTGCTCTGCATTGGGAAGCGGGGTCATTCCTACTGGATATCTTTATAAACCTTATTTAGAAGGAGGGCATGTTAATGGAGGCTAATGTTGTAATAGGTAGAGCAGCCAGGGTCCCATTTTAGCCAGGACAAGGGGATGTTTGGTATGTTTTGGCCTGGACAGTGTTCATGTATTGTCTGCATTTTGATGTGATTTTGGAGTGGTCTTGTTTTGTCTTGATTCATCCTACTTAACAATGGCCTTGTCTGATGCAGGTGTTTTGTGAAATTGTTTATGTTCAACAGGAGAACACCAAGGTTCTCATATGGGCTTCTTGAATAGGCTTCTCTTGCACACAGCTCCTGTGACCCTTATCACAGATAAGGAGGATTTGGAACAATGCAGGGAGAACAGGTGGCCATCCATGGGCACCCTCTCTTATACTCACCCAGGACGGGGCGGGAAGAATAAAGGTTTTCTGTATGCAGGGGAGAGGTGCACCCTGGCTGTAGCCTGGTACATCTGGTGGGAATGAAAGGCAATTTAATGGAAGCTAGATATAGCTAAGCTCTTTATAACACCAGGAAAAACTTTTTTGGTTTTATTGTCTTTTGTTTGGAAAGAGAGCAAAAGTCCAACATGTTTCTCCGAGTCATAAAGCATGTCAAGAACATCATTAAAAGTGCGATCGTTGGTTTTGGGTTTTCATTCATTTTTTCCCCTCACTTAGAACTTCTAGAAACTTTTATTGTTTATGCCATTTTTTGTCCCTTGTCCTCTGTTCCACTTTTTCGTTTGAAACTTTCAAGCCTTCAGAATAGTTGAAAGAGTGAACTCAGAGCACTCTTCACCCAGATTCACCAAATGTTGACATTTTGCTACATTTTCTTTCTCTGCCAAATCATTTGAAAGAAAGTTTTAGACATTACGACATTTTGCTTCCAAATACTTCAGGATATGTATCCTAAGGACAGAGTCATATTCCCCTACATAATTGCAACACTGTGTATACAGGTGTGAACGTGTGTGTGTGTGTGTGTGTGTGTGTGTGTGTGTGTGTGTGTGTTATAGAGATCTTCTTCTGAGCCATTTGAGGATAAGCTGTCAACATGATGCCCCATCACCCCTGAATATTTTAATTTTTTAATTTTTTTTTCCAACGTTTTTTATTTATTTCTGGGACAGAGAGAGACAGAGCATGAATGGGGGAGGGGCAGAGAGAGAGGGAGACACAGAATCAGAAACAGGCTCCAGGCTCCCAGCCATCAGCCCAGAGCCTGACACGGGGCTCGAACTCACGGACTGTGAGATCGTGACCTGGCTGAAGTCGGACGCTCAACCGACTGCGCCACCCAGGCGCCCCCTTTTTTTTTTTTTTTTTTTAATTTTTTTTTTTTTACCCCTGAATATTTTAGTGTGTATTTCCTATAAACAAGAATATTCTCTACAGACCTGCGATGTAATCACCAACACCAGGAGATTAACAATAATCTGTTACTACCATCTAATACCCAGATCCCTTTCAAATTTCTCCAGTTGTCCCAATTATGTGCGTCATAGCAACAGAATCTAGTCCAAAATTGCAGTTACTTAGTTGTCATGTCTTTTTAATTCCTTCAATTTGTGACAGCTCCTCTCTGTTTCCTTGACTCTCATGACTTGACACTTTGGAAGTTTATAGGCAGGGTATTTTGTTGGATGTTCCTCAGTGAGATTGTCTCATGTCCCCTCTTGATGAGCTGGTCAGGAGTGATACAGGCTCAGGAATCACTTACTGCATTACCATGCGGATGTCCTCACTCTGCCCAGGCTCTGACTCCCTGCCCTGGCTACTCCTTTGCCTTGCTTGGGCTCACATAACCTGTGCCAGGATATCTTCCTCACCCCATTTGGGTAAGTGTGGCTTAAAGAGAGTAGGCTGACTTCCTGGGCTGGTTACTGTAGAAAATGGGTTGGTTTCCTAGGCTGGCTGCTGCAGATTGTGAGTCAGAGTTCTATTTTTATATATTGTCTGGTCATTATTTATTTGGATTTTTAGTCTTTCGGTAAACTGACACCTAATGAGTCCTCCCTTCACTTCCCCTTTGTGTTAGTCTGAACTCTCCAGAGAAACAGAACCAATAGAATATACATACATATAGAAAGAGATTTATTATAAGGAATTGGCTTACATGATTATGGAGCTGGTACATCCAAAATCTTAGGGTGGGCCAGCAGGCTGGAGACTCAGGGGGTTAATGTTCCAGTTTGAGTCCAAAGGCCATCTGCTGTAGAATCAGGAAAAGCTAGTGTTATGGATGAAATTTGAAGGCAGTCTGCTGGAGAATTCTCTTTTGCTTGGGGAAGAATCATCTTTTTGTTCTATTCAGGCCTTCAACTGATTGCATGAGGCCCACCCACATTTTGGGGGGCAGACTGCTTTACTCAAAGTCCTTTATTTATTTATTTATTTATTTATTTATTTATTTATTTATATAATTTATCATCAAGTTGGCTTACATACAACACCCAGTGCTCATGCCAACAAGTACCCTCCACAATGCCAATCACCCATTTTCCCCTCTCCCCCCCACCAATCCACCCTCAGTTTGTTCTCCGTATTTAAGAGTCTCTTGTGGTTTGACTGCCTCCCTCTCTGTTTGTAAGTATTTTTTTCCCTTCCCTTCCCCCATGGATTTCTGTTAAGTTTCTCAAGATCCACATATGAGTAAATACATGATATCTGTCCTTCTCTCTCAAAGTCCATGATTTAAATCTTAATCTCATCTAAAGCACCCTCACAGAAACATCCAGAATAATGTTTGACTAACTATCTGGGCAGGCTGTGGCCCAGCCAAGTTGACACAAAATTAACCATCACAATCCCCCCAGCTAGTCTCCTAGAAATATGTGAATCTCAAGGTCTGCCAGTGACTTACTTTCTCTCAAGTTACACCCCTACTTCATGTTAATCCAACAAAGTGATATGAAGTCTAGAGACTCTCTTCAGCTTCTCTAGGTGCTCATGCAGAGCCACCTCTGTGTTTGTGGCAGGACTTGTGAGTGGAGATACCTTCCATAGGGCCCTCATTTCAACTGGATGTGAGGAGAAGAGGCACATTCATTGCTATAGGAAAGAACAAGTTTTCCAAAAGTAAGGGGTTGTGATATTATGCATGTTCTTTCATGTTTACTTGTCTTTGAGCCAAATGGGCTCATTTCATCTCTCTGAGAAGGCCTTCGCCAATCGTGACGGCAATGAGGTAGGCAGTTTAGAAAACTGACAGGATCCCTCAGGAATCTTTGGGGGAATCTCCCAGTGCCCCTGGGAGATCAAAGTGCAGAGAGCAAGATGGTACATTTCTCTTCTGCCCTGACTCACTGGAGCTGATAGGGTAGAGACTGAGCATCTCAAAGCAGTGTGGCAGCTGTGTTGCTGAGTGGCATATTATCTACCACAAGATCACCCCATTTAAAATCATTTTTTAAAGTCTCTTACCAGTTTTTTTTTTTTAATTCTCCTTGTCGGTCAAGAATGTAAAATGCAGAGTCTTATCAGTAGTATTCAAAGCAGATTTAAAATGTGATTGCTGTTTGCTCTCTCCTAGTACAATCCAGTTTGGATCATCATCTCGTCTGATATAAGGAAGTATATTGAGCTGAAACTGAAACCCTCCATGCATTCCCCTCCCTCTTCCTTTTTTTTCTTCCCACTTCTACTTATTCACCCACATCTTCCCATCTAAGACTTATTTATTAAGCATGATGTCAGTCATTGGGGTATAGACATAAATCAAGACCAGCCCTTGATTTTTGATATGATCGCCTTCTGACAGGGGAGGTAGAAATAAAAACAAACCTTCATAATGCACTGTGGTAAAAACTGACTCACTAAGATAAAAACAAAGAGAGAGGCAAATTGTAAGAGACTCTTAAGTACAGAGAACAAACTGAGGGTTGCTGGAGGGGTTTTTGGGTGGGGGCATGGGCTACATGGGTGATGGGCACTTGTTGGGATGAGCACTGGGTGTTATATGTAAGTGATGAATCACTAAATTCTACTCCTGAAACCATTATTACACTACATGTTAACTAACTTGGATTTAAATTAAAAAAAAAACAAAACTGACTCAGGATGACCAAATCTGAGGAAACTGAGGCAGGAATTCCAAGGAGGGTCATGTTCTGCAGATTCTTTAAGAGATGAGTTGGGAGTTTTCTAGGCACACAGAGCTGGAGGTGGGATAGTGTCCCAGGGAGAGGTGACACCATGGTATGAAGAAATAGGACTCCTAGGTGAATCAAGACAATTTCTGTCCTGGGTCCATGCTGTGGGTTCTTCCGTAGCATCCAAGACCTGCCTGGTCAAGTGAGCATTTTTTTTCTTTTTTCCATTTTCACAGACCCTACTCCTCACCCTTCCATTGCTTTACCAACACTCAGATTGCTGTCTTTGCCCTCTGAAGCATCTTTCTGATGTGTGGCAGCCTCTCTCTGTGGGCACGCTGACCTTGGCCTTGTCCAGCTTTCCATCTTTCACTCAGGGCTCAGGGCTGTGAGTGATTCTGATGAAGTCTTGTGACCCCAAAAGAGCTGCAGTGAGAGCCTGCTCACCATCCCAGCTTTACATGAAATATCAGCAGTGATTCACCATCATTCAGAAACTTGTCAGTTCATAAATTCAAAGCAACTCCATTTCCTTTGCTTTTGAACAAACAAAATTGGATGGCCCATGGACCAGAGCCATTAACTGGGATGTTAAGAACACCCTAGTCCTGGGTTGTTTCCCATGAGCCCAGGGCAGGAATGCTTATGCTATTTACCTATGTCAAACAGGCTGACGTCCTTTGGGAGAAGTAGGAGTGTGAAAATGTGGCCGCACTGCCAATAATATGAGAGGAGGTTGAAAATAGCAGATGGAGGTTGTAATTAGGGCCAACAGAAATAGGAAACTGCTGCTAGGTCATCCGCCTGGTACCCAGTGCCGGCCTATTAGCGGTCATTAGCCCTTATCCAGGAAACAATTTACATCCGTTGAAATCCTTATAAATTTGGATTTCTGCCCACACACCCATCATCCTGCTTTTTCTTGTGGATTAAAGAGGTGGCCCCTGAGCTGCTTCTCTCTGTGGGCAGAAAGTGCTATCCTCTGGCCCTAGAAGCAGGTCGGGTCACCACCCGACCTAACAACAATCTGACTGTGGGCTTGTATTATCACAGGGTGGAAGAGACTTTAAAAGTGTATTCTGTCCCATCTCATGCCCAGCAGACACTCCACCCTCCTCCAAAGCTGGGAGGTTGTAAAGTCTATTGGAGCTTAACAACTTGTCAGAGAAATCCTTCCCGGGGACCGCATAGCCTTCAAGTTTAGAATTTCTTTGTGCTTTTCCTTTGGTTATTCTCAGTCTTGAATTTGGCTCTATTAGGCATATATATAGCTGGGTTTTGTGGGATTCAGCTTTAATATTTTTTTTAATGTTTATTTATTTTTGAGACAGAGAGAGGCAGAGCATGAACAGGGGAGGGTCAGAGAGAGAGGGAGACACAGAATCGGAACCAGGCTCCAGGCTCTGGGCCATCATCAGCCCAGAGCCCGACGCGGGGCTCGAACTCACGGACCGTGAGATCGTGACCTGAGCTGAAGTCGGACGCTTAACCGACTGAGCCACCCAGGCGCTGTGGGATTAAGCTTTAAATGAGCCTTCTCAACCAGAGGGATGACCCATTTGAGGCAGGTCACCATGTTGGGTAACCCTGTTCCTAAGTTCCCCTTGGCTTCTGTCTGCTTCCAGTCTCCTGTGTGTCAGTCTGAATCTTCTCCCTTCTCAGGTAATTTGAATCTTGGTTTTTCCTTTTGAAGAGTAATTTGATCCAACAGAAGAAGCACCAGATAGGTGCCAGAAAGCCTGTGTTGGGGCTGTGCTCTCGTCTCTTCTGGAACCCGTGGTCACGACCTCTGTTTACATAACAAGCTAACATCTCTGAGCTCCAGCTTCTCTCTGTCTTTCCCTTCCTCCCTCCCTTCCTTACAGAGTTGTTGCAAGGCTATAAAAACCATGTTACAAGGAATGTTGAGAACTTTTATAAATGGATCACGGAAGACATTTAAAGAGGTTCACTTCACTTCCTACCCCAAGGGTTAAAACTCAAGAAGGTCTGTCTTTTTTTTCAACTCTGTTTGACATGAGAATCTCTTTGGTATCTCCACTTAAAAATTTGAGACGAAATCTTTATGATGATTTACCACCTTCTCCTTCTCCCTCCATTTTTACTCAACTTTTAAGGGTCGCCCCCTCAAATAAAGTCTTTCTTTTATATTCATCCTATAGTAGTCTCTTTCCTTCCTGATCCACACTCACAGAACATGGTTGTCCTTAACACATATTTTAGTGCCCGGTTGTTTCCTGCTGGTGTTATTCAAAAGTCATCTTAGATTTTTAGTTTTCTCTCCTCGATTAGAGAGTGTAGCTCTAGATTTCACCTCCATTGAAGAGCTTATCCCATTACACTTAACTTTTATGTTCGGGTTTATTTCACTACTTGCCTACAGGTGCTTGAGGGCAGGGTGGATGGGTCACATTCATTTTTATATCTCTAGTGCCTGCTACTTACTAGTTGTCAGTAAATATTTGTAGAAATGAGCTAGTAACCTTCATTGTGATCTTGTACCAACAGCATGTGGGTTAGGTAGCAGAAGCTGTATATGAGCATGCCGCATTAAAGAGGATCATACACATTCTCTTTTGAACTTCTAATTACTTTGCACACACAAACGTGGCAGTTGGAGTTACTATTCCTGGAGACCCCTGCAAATGTCTCCCTCTGCTGGGATTCTGATCTCCCCGACCCCACCCTCACAGGTGACCTCTTAGACTTGGAATGATATAATTGGGAGGGTGTGTGGGCAACACTCCTAGGTGGCCCCAATTTCATTCTCCTTTTCTCCCTAGGTCATAGAACTTTTAGCTGGCTCCATGTTCTTCCAGCCATCCTGGCAGTCGGTTGTGGCTCTGTGTCCACATTCTCAGTCACGAGTGTCATCTCCTTGGAGAGAAAGAGTGTGGCTTCCACTTCTCTTTTCCCCATTCCAGTGGATGAGGGCAAACCTCTAGGAATGGCAGAGCGGTAAAACAGACACCAGGCACCTGAGCCCCTGCGTTGTCATGGAGCAGAACCATTATACCAGGCTTCAGCTTTTGAGTGGGAGACCATGGTTCTGTTTCAGCAGCTAAAGCTATGTTTTACTTAAGCAGGGCCAAGGAGATGGTTCAGTCTTTTTGTGAATTATTATTATTTGTTTTCTGGCTGCATTTCTTTTTTTTTAAATATAATTTATTGTCAAGGTAGCTAACATACAGTGTATACAGTGTGCTTTTGGTTTTTTTTGGGGGGGTAAATTCCTATGATTCATCACTTACCTACAACACCCAGTGCTCATCCCAACAAGCTCCCTCCTCAATGCCCATCATCCATTTTCCCCTCTCTGCCTCCCACCCCAGCCCATCAACCGTCAGTTTTTTTTCTGTATTTAAGAGTCTCTTATGGTTTGCCTCCCTCTCTGTTTGAAACAATTTTTTCCCTTTCCCTTCTCCCATGGTCTTCTGTTAAGTTTCTCAAGTTCCACATATGAGTGAAAACATATGATATGTGTCTTTCTCTGACTGACTTATTTTGTTCTTTTTTTTTAAAGTTTTTAATTTATTTTGGAGAGAGAGAGAGGGAGAAAAAGAATGAGTGTGGGAGGGGCAGAGAGAGAGGGAGACACAGAACCGGAAGCAGGCTCCAGGCTCTGAGCTTTCAGCACAAAACCTGACATGGGACTCAAACCCAGAAGCCGTGAGATCATGATCCAAGCCATGGTCGGACGCTTAACAGACTGAGCCACCCGGGGGACCCAGAGACGGTTCAGTCTTATCTCTTGTCTTACAGATGAAGACATCGAGGTCCAGAGTGGCCAGCCTGTTTACCCAGTGCAGTGGTGGGGCCCGTGAGTCTAAAACTCCAGCCCAGGGTCTAATCCTGACCAAGCAGCACACTCTCAAATGTGAACCCCATGATTATTCCTTCAGTGAAGGCAGGGAGGAGGGGTCTGTAAGTTCTTGCAAATGACAATCCTGAAGATGTGTAGGCAGGGATAGTTTCACTGGACAATACCTTCTTTCTTTTGCAGTGTATAAACAGGCTGGGATGGGCAGAGTGGGTGGAAATCCAGGACCTAGTGCAGCCAAGGAGGGCTCAGTCCCAAATGCCATCTATTTTAATATGGTCAGGACCGGAGCCAGGCAGCTACAAGTGTAGGAATGCAGTTGACTTAACCCACATACAGGCCAGGGATGAGCCTTAGAGAGAAGCACAAGCAGATCTTAGGAGAAAAGTAGGGTTTTGAACCACACTGAATTTTGGGAGGTAACTGAGCAGAGAGGCTTCCTGGGCCAGAGTTCTTGCTGTTAGGGGGAGGAGGAGAGGAGAAGGAAGTGCTCCATGCCGAGGTCCGGACCACCAGGACTGTCCTCTAGTTCTGTGTCTATCTACTTGTTAGGCAATTATGCTGGTGTTTTCACCAGCATATGTCGCTATGGAAGATCCTGTAATTAGGTTCTTTTATAAATCATGAATTCTGTATACAAAACAGGAAAATGTCCCATGATGAAATTATGTAATGATAGCAGGCTGTGTGCTTTTAAAACTAAAAATATTCAAGGTGGGCCAACCAGCTGGAGAGACAAAAAGGCAGTGTGGTCTCTGGGAGGAGCTGTGGCAACCCGGTCCTCAAGGTGGGGGTCAGGTGAGGTCCTCTGACTTCTCTGTGTGCAGGGCTTCCATTCATGGGGTCTCCAAGGTGGGCTTTCTCTGGAGTTGTTGCCTTCAGAGTGCTTTTTGAGCCATGGAGCAGCTAAAACAGAGAGGCTTACGCACTAGGGAAATCTGGTATTTCCTTTGACCAAATAAAAAGCTCTTAGAACTGGAAAGAAAACAATCATTCAGCAGTTAATTCATGTCACCTCCCCCCTCTCCCCCCCCACCCCCGCCACTGCCCTTTGAACTCAGGCTTAGAGAAATAACATTTTCAAGTTCACAAAGCAGGTCATTAGAAAGTCCAGAAAGCCAAGACATGCGGCGCCTGGGTGACTCAGTTAAGTGTCAGACTCTTGATTTCGGTTCAGGTCATGATCGCATGGTTTGTGGGATTGAGCCCTGTGTCGAGCTCTGTGCTGACAGCCTGGAGCCTCCTTGGGATTCTCTCTCCCTATCTCTGTTTCTCCCCTGCTCATGTTCTTGTGTGCATGCACACTCTCTGTCTCAGAATAAATACATAAACTTAAAAAAAAAAAAAAAAAGAAAGAAAAACAAGAGCCAAGACCCCTGCTGTCCAAGGTGGTTTTCACACTGACCTAAATGCAAATAGGAACTTGGCCATCACCTTCATAATCACCTAAAACACAGTTATGGTCTATTTATTCTTAAAAGAAGTGAACACATATGGTAATCTGTATTGAAACTGAAACAGAAGGGTAGCATTAACTTGCACACCCGGAGAATACATCCCTTAAAGGGTTATGATTTCATGGCCTGACTGGCTGTGTGTAAGCTCCGGGGAGTTGAAGCCAAGTAGTACTGGGCCAGGATCCTGAACAATAGGATGGAGTGAATAGATTCTCTTGAGTATATCTCAAAGGAGAGTAACTTTGCTTTAATTAGAATGATGAATTGTGTGGGCTGAAGTGAGCCCACACACACACATGCGGGCATGCAAATTGTTCATTAGTAAACTATGGAGATCCTTCCATGTCCATGGTTTTAGAAATGAGAGAATGGTAAAGGGAAAGGTGAATACCCATAAGGGAGACTGAGTTTTAGTAATGAAAAGGGTTTTGGTTCTATAAACTCAGGGACCTGAAGGGTCAGAGTTCTCTGTTACCTCAGGAAGCGACTCAAGCTGGACGTGGGATTGAGGGTGGTTAGAAATAGGCGGATGCTGCAGGGGGGTAGGAGGGAGTGTGCTGAAGAGAACAAGGTCTCAGCAAGCTGGAGAAGAAAAGATTTTTGAATCAGTCACACAAGGAAGGCTTGGACTGGGAATTGCTTGGATTTTTTGCCTAGGATGAAAGAATCCAAACTCATGCAGTCTCATTTGGCCTTTTCCACAAAGCTGGATAAAATTGGATTCTGTCTTCCTCTCTAGAGACATGTACTTGGTAATCTATACATAGTGTGTGTCCTCAGTCTATATATTGATCACCTGTGATAAAATGGTTTGGTTGTAAGGCCTGGTCTGGAAGTCTACCACTGCCATGATGGCTTTAAAAAAACACACATCTAGGGGCTCCTGGGTGGCTCAGTCGGTTAAGTGTCTGACTCTTGGTTTCGGCTCAGGTCATGATCTCACGGTTCATGAGTTCGAGCCCCGCATTGGACTCTATGCTGACATCACGGAGCCTACTGGGATTCTTTTTCTCTCCTTCTGTCTCTGCCCCTCCCTTTCTCATTCTCCCTCTCTCTTTCAAAATAAATAAGTAAACTTAACTCCCCCCCCCATACATTTATATTATCATGGTGAAATATACATAACATAAAAATTGCCATTTTAACCATTGTAAGTGTCCAGTTCAGTGGCATTAAGTATATTCACAATGTTGTGCAATCATTACCACGATTTCTTTCCAAAACTTTTTAATCATCTCAAATAGAAATTTTGTGCCCAATAAACAAAAACACCTCATTTCTGCCTCTCCCCAGACCCTGATAAGCTTTAATGTACTTTCTATCTCTATGAATTTGGCTATTCTAAATAGTTCATAGAAGTTGAATCATACAGTGTGTGTGTGTATATATATATACACACACATATATGCATACATACAAACATACATACATACTTTTTTTCGTCTGGTTTAGTTCACTTAGCATAATGTTTTAAAGGCTTACCCATTTGTAGCATGTATCATAACTGTATACATTTTTATGGCTGCATAATTTTGCATTGTATGTTTAGACAACATTTTGTTTATCCATTTACCTGTTGATAGACATTTGAGTTGTTTCCACCTTTTGGCTGTTGTGGATAATGCTACAGTGAACATTGGTGTACAGTGTTTGTTTGAGTCTCTGTTTACGATTCTTCTGGATATATATCCAGAAGTAGAATTCCAGAATCATATGGTAATTCTATGTTTAACTTTCTGAGGAACTGACAAACCTTTTTCCACAGTGGCTGCCCTATTTTGCCTTCCTATTGCATTTTGCATTATCTCTATTATTTATGTGTGTTTCAGAAAGGAGTTGGTTAGAAAAACAGAAGCTGCTCTATATGTGCTGGAGATAAAGTGTTCAAAATTGAATTGGGATCTTACTCATAAGTTGGAATATTTAGGGGAGAGGAGATCAGAAAAGCTGCAGCAAAGGTTTGAGACAGTTGTCCCTGAAAGTCAGAGGACACTGAGGACCTCAGCCTGGAGCTTAGCATCCAGCTCTCAAAACTTGCCTGGCATTCTTGACACTCTGCAAGAAGCTCCTACCAAATGTCTCCGTCTACGGTGGTGAAGAACTCAGCAGAAACACGTGGAGAGTCTCTCATCTGTCCACAAATCTGGCCATAACTGGTTTTGAAAACTGATGACCCCCCAATCTCATTGGAAGACTAGCCCAGAACTGTCCAGAGAAGGAGATCTTGGGGAGTATGGTTGCTGTTCTCAGAAGGGAGAGGCGATGGTGTCAGCCCATAGCAGGTAGACCAGCACAATTTAGATTCTTCTTTAGTACATAAAGGATTATAAGTAGTTTATAAAGATGTAGAAAATTTGACCAAGGGACATAAATTCAAATTTGAGCAAATGAAATCAAAAAGATAAGAGGAAAGAATAAAAATGGAGCCAGAAATAAGGCTAAGCATGACTGCCACCATCATCTATACATTGACCACAGAGTTCACACTCTCCACAAGATAAAAATTGCTCGAGAGATTGAAAAATGTTCTTAAGGTATTAAGGTCAGACAAGAAACTTTCTCAAGGGACAGGAAGTCTTCCCCTGAGGAGATCAAGAAAAGGCTGACGCCATGGGGTGACTTGTGGGAGTAGCACTTGGCTGTGCCTGGAAGTATACCACAGGGGTTGTAGTTGCTGCTAATTTACCTCTTGTTAGGGACGGAATTGCGTCAGCCAACCCCACCCTCCCCACACATATGCTGAGGTCCAAATACTCAGTGCTTCAGAAAGTGACTATATTTGGAGATACTGTCTTTAAAGAGGTAATTAAGTTACAATGAGGTCATTAGGGTGGACTGTAATCCACGATGACTGGTGTCCTTATAAGAGGAAATTATGACACCATCACCTACAGAAAACAGACCATCTGAAGGCACGGGAAAAAGATGGGCCTCTACAAGCCATGGAGAGAGCCCTTGGAAGAAATGAGCTCTCTGGGCACCCTCATCGCAGATGTCCAGCCTCCAGAATTATAGGATAATACTTTTCTGTCGTTTAAGCCACCAAGTTTGTGGTACTTTGTTCTGGCGGCCCTGGCAAACTCATGCACTTCCCATATCTAAAACTGACATCATTTACTGAGGTGGGGTTGTGCCCGGGATTCGTTGGGGCTACATTATCTTTAGTTTCTAATTTGACAAGAGTTTCTTGAGCACATAGCTATGCAGGCCTCTGTGCAAGGCCTTCAAGGAATGTGAACACGAGGAAGACAGTCTCAGGCTTCAGAGAGCTTACAAACCAGGTGACATAACTCTGGCGAGATGCGGCGAGTGTAAATATAAGGCCAGTGCTATGCGAGCAAAGATGCAGGAGAGATTCATTGCAGCAGGGGGACCAGGGAGGTTTTCAGAGAGTGGTAATCATTTAACTTGGATCTTAAAGGAGAATGAGAAGGGCTTTCCTAAGAGTGTGTGTGTGTGTGTGTGTGTGTGTGTGTGTGTGTGTGTGTGTGTGTTTTGAGGCAGAGTATCTGTGGGGCTAAACCTCTCCGCTTCTCAGGACTTGGACTCCAGACAGGTGCTGTGGGCAGGCAGTGCTGAAGTTTGGCTCGACTTAAAAGCTCCTGCTGGGTGGGAATGACTTGATGATCAGAAATCGATCAAGCTTAATGTTAAAATTCTGCTTTGCTTTGGGTGACAGGATTATATCCTCTGTGTTTTGAAACAGGGATGGAGGTGCACAGAGAGAAACTGGCAAGGGTGACTTGCAAGGCATTTAGTTCCCTCATTCAGGAAATTTCCCTCTGCTCCTTAGTGACTGTGGGAATTCCTTTCGGCTTCTCTTGCCAAAACTGAGTGATGAACAAAAGCGTCTGTCTGGGAGTTTATGGGCTAAGCTGGGATAGTCAGACTCACATACACAGCATCTGAGAACCTGTTTAAGGACTTTAAGTGGCTGTGTAGGAACCAGGCTGTGTGGGCACCAGGCTATGTGGGCACCAGGCTGTGCGGGCACTCGCTGTGTGGGTACTGGGCTGTGTGGGTACCTGCTTGGGCACTGGGCTGTGCGGGCACTGGGCTGGGGCTGGTCCAGGGGTAGACTAGCCTGTCCAGCTCATAGTTCCAGCTCGGGCCAAGACAGCAGGCTAGGACAGGCATTTGGAGTCCAGGTGTCCCCCTCCTCCCTGAGTCCCACACCTTATGGCACTGCCACCGACCGGGCGCCTCTCGTAAACAGACACCATTTAGAAACTAGTGAGTGAGAGATGGCTGAAGACACCATGGGGTGAGGTTTGTTTGGCTGTGGTCACAGAGAAAGCCAAGACAAGTTCCCCTGCATTCAACAGCATTTCAGTGGTGCTGGTCCTTGACACACCCCCTGTTGGTTGAATGAATCAATCCTGAACCCCCTGACGGTGTGTCCAGAGCACCAGGAAGAGCAGCAGGTGAGGGGCGGCTGATGTGGCTGCAGCACAGGGGTGAGTTCTCATGCTAGTCACTGTGTCCCGGAGAGGAGAGGCCAGGGCTTGCATCCATCCCTGCTCCCAACAGCTGGGCAGCTGGGCAGCTCCCTCAAGGTGTGAAAGTGCGACCTTCTTGGCGGGAAAACAAAGGGCTGGGGACATCTCCAAGGCTACTCCCAGCGCTGAAGAATTGGGGGTCTATGAATTATACTCACTTTTCTTTTGAGCAGGTAACTCTTGGTTCACTTTGATTTGCATCCTGAGAGATGACAGGAATTATTCAGGAAGATCTAAGGGTATGCCAAATGAGGGGGTGGGGGGAGTGGGTAAAGGAGGAGGAGAGGGGACATGAGAGGGACCAGGAAAGAGAGATAAAGAAAAAATCCAGTGTTCCTAATGGGCTTCGTCTGGGTTGGGCAGTTTGATTGATGGAGCCCTGGGCTGATCAATATAAGATGCCTTATTCAGCCTCTATCAGTTGCTGATTTTCTCTGATCTGAGAACACTATTTGCACATATGCACTGTGGATCCCAGGGAGACCCCAAGGAGAAAGTTCAGATGGCTCTCTACAAATTCATCCCCAACACCAGAGAAGTAGCTCCAAGTATTTGCATGCATGGTCCTGAGTCAGTGGCACTGTCTCAACAGGCGTGAAAGCTTCTAGGTATTGAACAGTCATAATGAGCTAGACCCTGTCTCTAGCTCTTTAACAGGGATTATCTCAGCAACTCTATAAAGTAAGTATAATTATTATCCCCATTTTATTTTATTTATTTTTTTAGAGGGTGGGGAGAGGGAGAGAGGGAGAGAGAGAGAGGGAGAGAGAGAGAGGGAGAGAGAGAGACAGAGAGAGAGAGAGAGAGAGAGAGAGAGAGAGAGAGAGAATTTCAAGTAAGCTCCATGCCCAGCACCAAGCTCAACATGAGGCTCAATCTCACGACCCTGAAATCATGACCTGAGCTGAAAGCAAGAGTCGCACACTTAACCAACTGAGCCTCCCAGGTGCCTCTATTATCCCCATTTTAGACCTAGTTTGGGAAAGTAACTTATCTGAAGTCACTTAGTACTTTGCCTGAGTCACTTGGTCTGAGTCCAGAGCCCACACTGGTATTTGCAATAAACCATGGGCTCCCTAAACAAGAACCATTGTCTCTCCAGGGCCAAAGTACTCACTGAATGAATGAATGAATGAATGATGGAAGGGCAGTGAAGTTTATGACTGTAAGGCTGGTAAGAAGATCTATATCCTATCCCAAGAATCAAATTTCCCTAATAGATTTCCAAGGCAAGCTCTAAAAACAGAGGTCTGTTTTTCAGCAATGCCCATGCATCATTGCAGTTTTTAATTTTTATTATTGTAGTCACAAGGGCCCTGGCTGACACACAGTTCCCTTGTGACTGAGCTCAGCATCCTGAAGTTTCCTAGAGGGACCAACCTTGAGACTCTTGGGGACACTGTGGTCCTCTTCCCAGCCCATCCTCATGGTGACCTGCACCCCTGAGGTATCCTCAATACACTCAAAGGAAACATATTTTGGAAGAAAGGATGTAACGGAGCCCAGGGTCCAATTCTGCATTTGGCTTGGCCCCAAGGACACTGCACATAAGTCAGAAATATGATTTCCAGTTGACTCCATGGGATATTCATTTCAAAAGAGTTGTCCTTCTTGTCTGTTTACCACATATCTCTTTGTAGAAGTCTCTGCTTTTCTAGAATTTTTATACTTTCTCTAGCATTTTGTGTTTTGGTAATTGACTTACAAGAATAGTTCTGCAACATAAATCAACAATGAAAAGCAAATTACCCCTGCCCGCATCTTTTCATTCCTTTTTCATCTCAAACGATATTTTCTGTATGATGACTAACCCAGACTGACGTAATTTGTCAATCGATCTCCACGATATACATTAGAAAACGCATTGCACAGGGCCCAGCATGCAGCACTTCGTGTGAGCCACATTGCTTTAGAAAACCTATTAGTGGAACAGAAATATCTAGAGCTCGGCCCGGCCTTTTTGCTGAGAATATTAGAACTGGTGATAATTACTTTATTAATCATAAGGTGTAACAGCAGTGCGTATGTCACGGCAGCCATAAAATAAGTGCTTTTATGGCAAATGTAGTTAAAAAGAAATGACTGATTGGATTTATGGTACTCCGCAGTTAAAGAAGAAAAGGGAATCATGCATTTTCTTTCTTTAGTTAAATGTTCATTAAATGTGTACCACTAAGAGCTATTTGTAATAATTCCCTAGTGGGTCTGTGTCCTAGGAGAATTTATTTTAAAATACAAATTAAAGCTTAAATTAGCTTTTATTAAAAAAAAATATATATATAGTGCATCAACATTTGATCTCCTGAGAGAAGGGAGAGAGCAGTGCAGTCACGCTGAAGAGAAGGATCTGGTAGAAAGAACCTGGAGGCTATGTTTGCCTTTGGGGTTCAGGTGGAGCTTCTTGGCACTTACCACTTGAGGGTAGCAGAACTTTGGAGGCTATGGTCCAGACAGAAGATGCAACTCAGCTATGCTCTGAAGGCAGGGAAACCACAATGATCAAGGTTTACATTTAGGGTGATGTTTATATTTCTGTCATTAAAGCGAATCTTTGAAGTTTTTTTTGCATGTGTATAAATTTCCATTATTTATTTGTTAAAAAATTTTTTAATATAATTCATTGTCAAGTCAGCTAACATACAGTGTATACAGTGTGCTCTTGGTTTTGGGGGTAGATTCCCATGATGCACTGCTTACATGAAACACTGTAACACATACAGTGCTTATCCCAACAAGTGCCTTCCTCAATGCCCATCACCCATTTTCCCCTCTTCTGCACCCTCCCACCAACCCTCAGCTTGTTCTCTGTATTTAAGAGTTTCTTATGGGTTTTCCTTCTTCTCTGTTTGAAACTATCTTTTCCCCTTCCTGTCACCCCTGGTCTTCTGTTAAGTTTCTCAAGTTCCACATATAAGTAAAAACATATGATATCTGTCTTTCTCTGACTAACTTATTTCACTTAGCATAATACCTTCTGGTTCCATCCACACTGCTGCAAATGGCATGATTTCATCCTTTCTCATTGCTAAGTAGTATTCCATTGTATATATAAACCACATCTTTATCCATTTGCCAGTTGATGGACATTTGGGATCTTTCCATGTTTTGGCTATTGTTGGAAGCACTGCTATAAACATTGGGGTACATGTACCCTTATGAATCAGCACTCTATCCTTTGGATATATTCCTAGTAGTACTATTCCTGGGTCATAGGGTAGTTCTATTTTGAATATTTTGAGGAACCTCCACACTGTTTTCCAGAGTGGCTGCACCAGTTTGCCTTCCCACCAACAGTACAAGAAGGTTTCTGTTTCTCCACATTCTCTCCAACATCTGTTGTTTCCTGAGTTGTTAATTTTAGCCACTCTGACCAGTATGAGGTGATATCTCAGTGTGGTTTTGATTTGTATTTCCCTGATGATGAGTGATGTTGAGCATCTTTTCATGTGTCTGTTGGCTATCTGGATGTCTTCCTTGGAAAAGTGTCTATTCATGTCTTCTGCCCATTTCTTCACTGGATTATTTGTTTTTCAGGTGTTGAGTTTGATAATTTCTTTATAGATTTTGTATACTAACTCTTTATCCAATAGGTCATTTGTAAATGTCTTCTCCCATTCTATTGGTTTCCTTTTACTTTGTTGATTGTTTCCTTTGTGGTGCAGGAGTTTTCTATCTTGATGAAGTTCCAGTAGTTCATTTTGCTTTTATTTACATTGCCTTTGAAGACATGTTGAGCAAGAAATTGCTGTGGCTGAGGTCAGAAAGGTTGTTGCCTGTTTTCTCCTCTAGGGTTTGATGGTTTCCTGCCTCACATTTAAGTCTTCATCCATTTTGAGTTTATTTTTATGTGTGGTGTAAGAAAGTAGTCCAGTTTCATTCTTCTGCATGTTGCTGTCCAATTCTCCCAGGACCATTTGCTAAAGAAACTGTCTTTTTTCCATTGGATACTCTTTCCTTCTTTGTCAAAGATTAGTTGGCCATAAATTTGTGGGTCCAATTCTGAGTTCTCTATTTCATTGGTCTATGTGTCTGTTTTTGTGCCAATATCATACTATCTTGATGATGACAGCTTTGTAGTAGAGGCTAAAATCCAGGATTGTGATGCCTCCCACTTTGGTTTTCTTTTTCAACATTACTTTGGCTATTTGGGGTCTTTTGTGGTTCTGTACAAATTTTAGGATAGTTTGTTCTAGCTTTGAGAAAGCTGGTGCAATTTTGATTGGGATTGCATTGAATGTGTAGATTGCTTTGATAGTATTGACATTTTTAACAATATTTGTTCTTCCAATCCATGAGCATGGAATGTTCTTCCATTTATTTATGTCTTCTTCAATTCATTTCATACATTTTCTATAGTTTTCAGCATACAGATCTTTTACATATTTGGTTAGGTTTATTCCTAGGTATTTTATGGTTCTTGGTGCAGTTATAAATGGGATTGATTTCTTGATTTCTCTTTCTGTTGCTTCATTATTGGTGGATAGAAATGCAACTGATTTCTGTACATTGATTTTGTATCCTGTGATTTTGCTGAATTCATGTATCAGTTCTAACAGCTTTTTGGTAAAGTCTTTAATGATAACCCCCCCCAGCCAGACTTCTCAAAAAGAAAAGAGAAAGAACCTAAATAGATAAAATCAGAAATGAGAGAGGAGAGATCACAACCAACACCACAGAAATACAAATAATTATTAGAGAATACCATGAAAAATCATATGCCAACAAACTGGACAACCTGGATGAAATGGACAAATTCCTAGATGCTCACACACTACCAAAACTCAAATGAGAAGAAATAGAAAATTTGAACAGACCCATAACCAGTGAATAAATTGAATCAGTTATTAAAAATCTCTCAACAAATAAGAGTCCTGGGCCAGATGGCTTCCCAAGGGAATTCTACCAGACATTTAAAGGAGAATTGATACCTATCCTTCTCAAGCTGTTCCAAAATATAGAAATGGAAGGAAAGCTTCTGGACTCATTCTATGAAGCCAGCATTACCTTGATTCCCAAGCCAGACAGAGACCCCACTAAAAAGGAGAGTTACAGGCCAATATCTCTGATGAACATGGATGCAAAAATTCTCAACAAGATACTAGCAAATGGAGTTCAACAGTATATTAAGAGAATTATTCACCATGATTAAGTGAGATTCATTCCTGGGCTGAAGGGCTGGTTCAATATTTGCCAATCAACCAATGTGATACATCACATTAATAGAAGAATGGAGAAGAACCATATGATCCTGTCAATGGATGTAGAAAAGACATTTAACAAAATACAGCATCCTTTCTTAATAAAAAGCCTCAAAAAAGTCAGGATAGGAGGAATATACCTTAGCATCATAAAAGCCATACATGAGAAGCCCACAGATAATATCACCCTCAATGGAGAAAAACTGAGAGCTTCCCCCCTGAGATCAGGAACACGACAGGGATGTCTACTCTCTCCACTATTGTTTAACATAGTGTTGAAAGTCCTAGCATCAGCAATCAGACAATAAAATGAAATAAAAGCACCCAAATTGGCAAAGAAGAAGTCAAACTTTCACTCTTCCCAGATGGTGAGTCTTTGAATTTTTATGTTCAATATTTTGTTTCCATAAAGTCACTTTTGTGTGTGAGTAAATAAAAATAATCTTGAGATTCCCCTAAGTATGTTTGGGTTTCAGATACCTAACAATTAAAAAACAACAATGACAACAGAACAAAAAAAATAAGGATCAGTCAACATTTCCCTTTCTATTACTGATGAAAGCTGTGTGTGTGTGTGTGTGTGTGTGTGTGTGTGTGTGTGTGTGTGTGTGTATTAGTTTGGAAGGAGGAAAACATTGGTTGAGTGCTGATGACATTTCACACACTTCCTACAGACTCTCTCACTTAATACTCAAAACAGCTCTGTGTTTTAGACATCATCATCCCATATTTACATGCCAAAACCTAGGCTCAGTGTTCTCTTTCTTAAAGTAGCTCTGTGAGTGCCAGATCTGGAAATCTGACTCAGAGTTACCAGATTGCCCTACACCAGGATGTTTGTGACTAAAATACAAGACAAAATTATTGAATGCTTGAGTGCTGGATGATTTCACAGGCAGAATGGTGAGATATGTGTTATAATCCCCATTTTACAGGTGGACACTCTAAAAGGGTAAGTTCCCCAAGGCCCCATAGCCAGTGAGTGAATTCAAACCCAAATTTGTTTGTAGGAATTATGGGCAATTTCTGTACATTCCAAGTAACTTATCCCGCCAAACAAATACTGGTTCTAGGAACTTTGTCTTTGTGTTAAGTCCCTCTTGGCTAAAAGTTAAGTTTATTTGCTTTTGCTGTATTGAGCAACAGAAAAAACTCACCACCATCCTTTGGGTAACCCCATTGACATAGTATCAAATCTTCAAATTGTCCTTCAGCAGCTTAAGGCATTCCAACTCACCACATTTTCTCTCTTTGGAGCTACTGTTACTTGTTACTTTTGACCACCCAGAATTAACACAGAGAAACCAGGCAAAAGAAACTGTTTCATGAAACAGAATCTGTCACCTTTTATGTCACAGCTGGGCTAGTTTTGTTTCAAACAGACAGAATTGGAACTGAGGACTTGGTTGAGGTGAAGATGTGGCATTGAGTGGGTACCCAACAGATCCTGGCTCTTACCTTCCCTTGGCAGGAGCACTGGCCCAGGGCAGGAGACTGGAGGGGCTCCTATAGGAGGCGGTGATAAAGGTTCCGACAAGCAGGTGGCTTTTGGAAGATCTGGTAGCAGACCTTAGGGATGGGGGTTCTGGGAAAAGACTCCGGGCATGGAGTGAGGCAAATGGTCAAGATAGGAACTTTGCAATAACAGCAGGTCAGAAAGAACAAGAGCCAGAGTGCACAGTCAAGCAAGGATTGATATCTTACACTACAAGCCATTTGGGTGCTTAAATTCTTTTATGGACATATGACAGGTCCCATGGCTTGGGCTAAATCTGAGTCAGGACCAGCTATATAATTTTATTGTGCAAAATGAAAATACAGGGTCCTAAAAAAAACTGGAAAAGGGTCCTGTTAAAAAGGTACTAAAATCTAAAACTCTTTCCTCTCTTTCCGGTCTCTCTATTATGTTGCTTTTTATTTGCTATCTAATGTCGTACTCCCTTGGACGTGTGATGCTTACAAGGTCAGTATAAACTCTCCCAAGTGCCGGGGACCTTGTTACTTAGCAGTGAGGTCCACCAACTTCCAGGATCCCTTCCTGCCAGCCACCACCCCACAGTGTCATGGAAACCAGTCTCCTCTCCCCTCGCCCCTCATCTCGGCCCAAAGCCCCACCTCACTGAGGACTGGTGTCCCCAAGGGGATAGCAACTTCCATGCTGGGAAGTGTTTGGTCCTGCATTGGAGGTAGGTGAGAGGCTCATACTTGCCAGTTTGTCCACTGCCAGGATGGAGATGGCTGCCACCATGCTCTGCCCCGGGACACGACCCTGACCTCCCAGCATCCCTGCTTGTGACTGGGCCCCCTCTGGGAGCAGGGGTGGTGGCTGAATGAGGGCCCTCCATCCCTGTCTCCCAGCCTAAGTGGCTTTGTTGTCACCCTAGCAGAGGGCAGCAGGATGAGGAGAGGAAGGGGAGGTGAGTGGGTGGGGTTAGGGCACCAGAACCCACAGGCAGCTACAAACCCATCCCTGGGGGGCAGACACTTAACTGACTGAGCCACTCAGGTGCCCCTAACTAAAAATTTTAAAACCTCATATTGGACATTGAGGCTGGTGGCATAATTTTGCGTAATTCTAACTGCCCATATTCTGTCTGTCCCCCTTCTGTGTTTGAACAAAGGAGTTGCCAGTGTTGCCAAATCCATCACTCGCCATCCGTGAAACTGCTCTTTAGATGGTGTTTTAAGAAAGTGAGGCTCGGGGCGCCTGGGTGGCTCGGTCGGTTGAACATCCGACTTCGGCTCAGGTCATGATCTCGCGGTCTGTGAGTTCGAGCCCCGCGTCGGGCTCTGTGCTGACAGCTCAGAGCCTGGAGCCTGTTTCGGATTCTGTGTCTCCCTCTCTCTCTGACCTTCCCCCGTTCATGCTCTGTCTCTCTCTGTCTCAAAAATGAATAAATGTTAAAAAAAAAATTAAAAAAAAAAAGAAAGTGAGGCTCCTGTGCCCAGTTATTGATTAACAGGAGAGGAAAGAAAAAATGGCCTCAACCCACCTCTCATTAGGAACCGACCTTTCTTTCCAGCAAACAGCAGAAGCTTCCCAGGGCTGTGGAAGATATTTCAGCACTCTGGGCACAAAGAACCCAGGCCCAGAGGTGTGGCTGAGAGTGTGTATGTCTAGGAAACAGTGGAGGAACAGAGCATCTGACAGGCCTGCTGTCCCCCTGGCTACATGACCACAGTCTAGTCCCATTCCCCTCCGGGGCCCCCGTCTCTTCATCTTTAAAATAAAGAGATCAGACTAGATCCTCTCCAGGGTTCTCTCTGTCTCAAGAATTTAAGCTTTTGTGACTGTGAACCCACAGCTCCGCATCTCCTCAGTGGCCGCCGGTGAAGTCATTCCGGGGCTCCCTGGCTTCCCGGGTCTCTGGATCCTCATTCCTCAGAGCAGCTCAGAGCACATTCCTCAGCTGGTTGGGAAGAGGAGAGGTGCTGAGGCGCACTTCAGGCTCTGTGTGCCCTTCCTCAGTGGCGAGGTCTGGGTGCGGGGGAAACCCGAGGGCCGCCAGCTCTGCACTGAGAGTCTTTGCCTGCCCCGATGGCCGCCTGCAGCAAGAAGTCATCTGTTAGGTCACATCACTGTAAGTGCACGTGAGTGAGAAATGTAGCCGGTGACTCAGAGCCTGCCGGGGACCCCCACCCCCGAGGAGTCTTCTGAAGACACTGGCATCGCTCTTCTGCCCCTGCAGGCAAGGTTGTTCTGCAGATTGTTGCTGAGTTCATTACTGGAACAATACAAAGAAGCCAGCAGTTAATTATACACTGAAGAAGCTCCTTCACATCAGCCCCTACTCAGCTCTCTTTTTCATGCCCTCTGAAAAGACGTAATCATCCATTATAGTCATCACCAGCTTTGTTACTTTTTGTGCCTCTAATTGGCACTTTGAGACAATGAGGTATGGTGGAAAATATGCTCATCGAGGAGCCCGGGCCTGGTGTTCTAGTTCTGGGTCTATTAATACTTCAATGTGTAACCCTGAGCAAGTCCCTTTACCTCTCCGGGTCTCAACAATCAAACTAGGGGGTTGGAGGAGACCTAGCTGAGCTCTCCCCCTGCTGGATATCCTATTGTTCACCACCACCCGCCCCCACCCCCCCGCACCCCGCCCCGGTGTGCCCCCCAGCAGCATGTTGGTTATGATGAGAGGCCTGGAAAAGTAAGCATGTGTTCTCGTCTTGGCCCTGAGAAAGCTCTCAGAGTTGGGGGGGCCAGATGGAAACAGAGGAGTGCATCGTTGTGTGGCACTCCAAGGGGGACAGGAGTTTACGGAGGGGAAAAGGTGGTTTGGGAGCTGGAGCAAGAGTGAGGGTCTCATGTTGAGAGCAGATGAGAGCAGAGGGTCACATGTTGGGAGCAGGAGGCTGAAAGGAAGGGAGAAGTGGGACTAACAAGGATCCCAAATAAAGGCAAGGGAGTTTGGACTTCATTGAGGGACCGATGTAAACATTTGGTAGAGGAATTATAGCATAAGATAGACTCCCTAGAAGAGATATCGGCTAGGAACGCATTTGGCTATACCAAGCACAGCGGTCTCAACACATTTGGTTCTCATCTTTGTGCCTCAAGTATTTGGCACTGTGCTGGATTCATGTGAGACTTCATTCACGACTGTCGGTGTGAAATGAGCTAGGATGGCCACACTGGTGTGTTCCCTGCCTCTATGGCTCTGCTCAGTGGACCGAATGTCTGATGTGTTGGCCAGAGTTTGTTTTATTATTCTGGCCCTATTCCAGGACATTTCATAGCAGCCAGTAAAAATATATTCTCAGGTTTGCACTTATAAAACTTTATTGTCTTTAATCCATTTATTATCACCCATTTGATGCTTAAGCCCGGAAGTGCAGTCTTAGCTACATGGCTGCGTTTGTCTGCTGTTGGTGGACCTGGGGTGTCAGATTCCGTGACTTTACCAGGCTCTATACAGCCTCTGCCAATGGTAGGTGATTGTAGTGGGTTTTGCTCTTTCCTGAATGACTGTAGCAAAAGTGGTACTTTGGTCGAGTAACTTACTTTGCTTCATCCATACATTTGCTTTATCTCCACTCCACTTATGCTACCAAAGGGTAGGGACCTCCCTAGATTCTTGCTTTTGGACAAGTTTATTTGTGAAACTTTTCTTTCCTCTGCTGCTTTCCCCCTTTATCTTTACAAGTTTTGGGGGTATAAAACTGATCATTTTTACTGACCATTACTGCACACTGAATTCTTCCCTATACACCTAGAATTTCAGAGGAACCTGGATAGCTCAGTCGGTTGAGCGACCGACTCTTGATTTTGGCTCAAGTCACCATCTCATGGTTCATGAGTTTGAGTCGGGCTCAGACTGACAGTGTGGAGCCTACTTGGGATTTTCTCTCTCCCTCTCTCTGCCCCTTCTGTGTTCTCTCACTCTCTCTCTCAAAATAAATAAGTAAACTTAAAAAAAAAAAAACTCTAGAATTTTGTAATCTGGGGGCAAAATGCATTGCTGGTGTAATTCTTACCCTTCTCCCCTTCTTGGTCTGGAAGAGTAGCTTTTCTTGTTGTGGAGTTGTGATGAGGTCTGTGTTCATCACTCCAATGTTGCAGATGCCTTTTCTAACGCTATAACAGACCACTAACAGCCTTCATGTTTTGCCTGTTTCTCAATGAATTAAATATTTCCTCCATTTGTGAGCCGAATCCTTACTCCTGATTTTTTCCTATCGATCCAGTAGTAAAATACGTTTCCTTATGCCTAGAGCCTTATGGAATGTTATTACAGTATGCAAAGATTATTCACACATTCTAATATGCATATTAATCTCACTATGATACAGAACTGGTCCCTGCAGAGTTGTGCCTCATTAAAGAACATTTTAACCTGATCTGCTTTCTGAATTGATGGTCCAGCTATGGCAACTGCCCCACCACTGCAAACTGTCTCCAAACTGGAAGTGTCCGTGAACACTCCACAGTTGTGGGTTTCTGAGGGGGAGCCTATGAAAAAGGAAAAGGGACCCTTGTGAGATTAGGTTGTTGACAGAACAGAGTTTGGATGCCCTGGGGTGGGAGCTGTCCTGGGAGCCTCCTATATTGCTGGCTGCTGATTGGAGATGGCAGGCGAGGCAGGGAGAGGCAGGGGTGGAAACACAGTGCCCCACGCATTCGTATATATTCTCTGTTGCCTCACACTGGATATATTCTTGCCTAACAACGAAGCCATTCTGACATGGCCCCAGCACAGAATTCCAAGTTCCTTTGTGCACAGGGGACAATGATTTGCGTTAGCTGAGATTAACCCACAGTTGAACTGCAGCAGGACCATTTCCGTGTCTCTTAGTGAATTGAGGAAAAACACTTACAGTTTCATGAATGGGATTCGTTTGCCTGATGCGTGGCGCTGAGTTGTCAGGTAGTGCTGGGAGGGCAGACCAGAAAATTCCAACATCTGGCAGTCTCCGTATGTGGTTCTGTGTTTGTGGTCCAAGGGGATTCCGGGTGGGGACCCTGATGGGAGACCCCTCCCCTTTGTTCCCCGGCTCACAGACCACACAGGCAAAGACAAAGCTTCGTGGTTGGCCCTGCCTGGTGGAACCATCTGAAATTTTTCAAAATGTCCTTATGCAAAGAGCCCAGAGCCTGCATGTTTTAACCCCCAAGTGGCAGAGTCTTCTCTCCACAGTTGGAGTCGGATCTTCATACCTGTATGAAATAGTATCTGCTGGATGTTGCAGAATATGCATGAAGTCATTTAAAATAGGTTGTAAAGGCAGATTTTGATAGCCTCTATCCAGAATTGTTATGCTTTTTCTTGTTTGTTTTTGGAAGAGAGGGTAGATGGGAAAGCCATGCATTCAATATAATTAGCCCTTTGTTAGAAGAGTTGTAAATGGACCACTCTAATGGATGCACACTTCCTTATTTCTCTAAGATGATAACATGTTATTCTCCCTCGTCAGCCCCCACCTATCGCAGTGACGGTGAGTAGCACTTAAAAGGTTCATACTATTCTTTGTGTCTCTGCACTGCTCCTAGGGTGGTAAGTGTGTGGGTACCAATATAACAAGTCTACGGTTTTGGAGGAAAAGGAAGTAAGGAAGAGAGAATGAAGACTTATTGAGCGCCACTGATGTGCGAGGCTTCCCATATGTCATCTTATTTATTAAGATGTGGTGATATCATCCCCACTTTAGAACTCAAATCACCACCATTCAGGCAGATGCTGTGATGTTCCCCATCAGAGACAGCTGAATCTGCTTGGACACAAACCCCACACACTATACTCAATCCCATGTTGCCTAAAAATTAAAGCATTTGATTCAGTGATTTAGTTCATTTGTAGTTACTAACTTCTATTATGTAAATTGTTGTGCCTTAGTTCATGACATTTTATTGAGATAGTTTATAAATGGCATCCTACAAATATTGAAACAAAATCTAAATACTCAAAATTTGAAAGTTTATTCACAGTCCTTAGCTTCTGAGATCTTCCTGGGACTCTTAGCTCATTCCCTTTCTTTTTTTTTTTTAATGTTTGTTTATTTAGAGAGTAAGAGAGAGAGAGAGAGAGAGAGCACTAGTGGGGGAGGGGCAGAGAGAGAGAATCCTAAGCAGGCTCTGTGCTGTCCGTGAAGAGCCCGATGTGGGGCTCGAACCCAGGAATTGTGAGATCATGACCTGAGCTGAAACCAAGAGTCGGGTACTTAAACCACTGAGCCACCCAGGAACCCCATTAGCTCATTTCATTTCTTAATGTGGCTGGGATATTTTACAGGTGGCAGAAATCGGGGCACTCCAGGCCATGTAAACCTGTACCTGCTTCTTCAGAGGGTTAGGAACAAATGCTTCCCCGGATCTGCCTAATGGCAGTATTGACGGTATAGGAAAGGAGGATGGGAGGGGGCCCAGGACAGAGCTATGAAGGTGGAACAGGGGAGGATTGGTGCTCACCTGCTGCTCCCCTCCGGGGCTTGGGTTCCTCTCTCTAGTCCTTGGGCTGGGCTTGCCTCTCACTCTATCTGGAGCATGTACCCATTCACTCTGGCTCGCCCTTACCCACGCACATACAGGGATTCTATCTGATTAAATGACATCATTGACTCAGCTGATACAATCAGTAATGAATTAGGCATCAACAGCCTGGCTAATGATAACATGAGGTTGACGTTTAGAACAGACCTTTCTCCTGTACTATTTTAGTCCTCAATGATCTGTCTGGGCTGATCTGTAGAGGGGCCAGCCCCAGATTTTAAGCTGTAACACATCCAGATTTATCTTCCTTCCTGTGTGTACCCTCCGTGGAACACTCTTGGAGGCACAGGCCAATAGAAGGATGGCTCTTGGTGTGGCCGAATTTGACTGTCACAGACGTGTGGGGTAAATACCATGAATATGATCTTGATGCTGCTTGATGGAGCCGAGTGAGTGGTGCCATATGGCTAGGCTGTCATCATTAATTACAGCAGCTGTGTTAGGAATAAAAAGGTGTCTCTGTGTGTAGAGATGTGGAGGAGGGGAGCTTGAAATACGTCATGGAACCCCTTGGGGGAAAAAAGAAACAGAAATGGAGTCAGAATGTGGATTAACCCCCTCTTTCTCACACTTGGCCCTCTGAGAGCAGAACAGGAGTCTGCTCTCCTGTTGGCCTTCCCCTTTCTTTATGATTGTGGTCACTCTGCTTTTTCAACAAGACATGCTGATTGTAGGCCCTGTGCTTTTCGCATTGACTTTGCGGGGGGACACAGTTTGGAGGCCAGGTCGGCAGGCCTGTATTTGGTGGGAGAGCAACGAAAGGCTGTGAGTGTGAGGAGAGGCTGCAGTCCACACCCTGGAGGGTTCAGCAGCTCCGAGGTTCCAGGGATATGGGCTTGAGGGAGGCCTCATCTCTAAGGGGTGGCCAGGACTCAGGGAAAGTTGTACTGCAGGCTCTTCCACACTCCTCAGAATATTTGTACATGGTTGGAATCTGGATAAAATGAGCCGCCTTTTACAGGAAAAGTAGAGCTGTCATAAAAAGCCACGTGTATCCAGAGAAATGTGTGTGAAGAGAGGGGGTGGGGATTTCTTGCCCAAGAGCCAGCTCTAGGCCCACCTGCATTGCCTTGGCAACAGTGAGGGGGTAGAATTTATAGGCTCATTCTTATGTTAGTACCTTCGGTCTTTTTAAATACCTGCTGGCTCCTCTACCCACCTACCACTTCCCAGAATCACTGCACAGGGCTCTGAGAAATGCTCCTACAGTCAGGGAACACATGGGCTTAGGAGCTGGGAAGCAGCTTTCAAATGTTTTGCTGTGGTCCCCACAATGTCAGTTCAAGAGCTGAGATGGGAAAGTAATGCAGTAAAACCTTGGTTTGTGAGCATAATTCATTCCAGAAACATGCTTGTAATCCAAAGCACTTGTATATCAAAGCGGATTTCCCCATCAGAAATAATGGAAACCCAGATGATTCGCTCCACAACCCAAAATTATTCATATAAAATGATTAGAATATTGTAACACAAAATAATAAAAATACAAATAAAAATAAACAAATAAATTAACCTGTACTTACCTTTGAAAACCTTCGTGGCTGGTGTGACAGAGACAGGAGAGTTATCGTGTAGGACTTTCACTATCACTAATAGAACCACTGCTATCTATTGGCTCAGTGAAATCTTTCACTTCTCGTGCAACTTTAACAAAGAACCTATCCACTGACCTAGAATGAAGGAAAGCATTCTAAGCTTCCTCTTGTATGGAAAAGCAATAGACTGTCCATAGGTGTTTTGAAGTGACAAAAAATGCCCTAGTGCCAGTTGTGGGCACCTTCCAACGTTCTGAAAAATCACTGATTTCTGCCAAACACCATGGCCAGAGACCGAGCATCTGAGCATGGGAGACAATCACCAATAATCCCTCAGCGATAGAGAGAGAGGAGAGAAGAACCGTTGGCTCAGTTGTGATCATAGGACGTTTGGTGTCACGTACTCCTCATATTGCAAGGAGTTCATTTATCAAGTTAAAATTTATTAGAAATGTTGGGGCACCTGGGTAGCTCAGTCAGTTAAGTGTCTGCCTCTTGGTCTCGGCTCAGGTCATGATCTTTCAGTTCATGAGTTCGAGCCCTGCGTCGGGCTCGACAGCTGGCAGTGGGGAGCCTGCATGGGGTTTACTCTGTCCCTCTCTCTCTGCCCCTCCCTTGCTCACACTGTCCTTGTCTCTCTCAAAATAAATAAATAAAAACTTAAAAAAAAAAAGAAATGTTTGCTCATCTCACGGAACACTTGCAGAACAAGTTATTCACAATCCAAGGTTTTACTGTACTTTGAAAATGTTACTGTTGGAATCCCCTTCATTACCCTAAAGCATGACCTTCTGAAGGGTCTTCTAAAGGGCTTGGCGAAGTAGAAGGGAACCCGGAAGTCAGATGGACAGCGTCCACTCTGCACTGTTTTATGGTGTCACTTTGGGTGAGTCTCCCTGTCACCGGTCTCTAAATGTGGGGACTGGGCTATCTGGCCACAGAGACCCTTCCAACGCCAGCATTCTGTGCGCCCTGATTGGGCTTTTCCTTGGCTAATCACAGCCAGTTTAAGAGCACAGCACCTGTCCCCCTTCCCATTGCCAAGAACTCGCAGAAACCAAGCTAAGCGAGCCGCCTTGTCAGCGCCAGCGAACAGGAGTTGAGAGCCAGGATGCCAACCAAACTCGGTGCCAAAAACCAGAAAAAACTGAACCAAGTGCTCAGCTCCCAAATTACATTTTAAAAAACTGAACTTAGAAACCAAGAACCAAATGTGTATTTTTAAAAATAAAACAAGCCTCTTTTTGAACTAGTTAGAACCAGAACCAGTTCTTTATATTTTTGAAAAGTATTTAATTTGAACACCAAAATATCCCCTGGATGGAATCAAACAGATATTTCCATCAGTTTTGGTCTCTGGTTAAAAACAGACAAGTGAGCAAGTAAGCATACAGATCAAAAAAAGCTCTCTGACATTTAGAGTGAGATTTTGTTTGGAAAAAAAATCAGAAAAAGGAGGTTTCAGTGCATTTTGGTACCACAAACCTTTTCCAACCACAGAAAACATCCATCACCTTCACTGTACAAATTACCACGGACCCACTATGGGTTGCCTCTCAGTTATTAGGTCACAATCGCTCTTCCATTTTGGTTTATATCATTATTTTGGGAGGATTTAGGTGACTGACTGCCATCTACATAGCACATGCACTGATGGGGGTTTTCCAGGATTTTTCCAAGGAACTTGGTTTCTCCAAAGCTCAGATGATCTTTGCTCAGGAAGCTGGTCCCTGTGACTTGCAGGGTGATAGGAAGTCTAGCCAGGGGGCTCTGGTGTATGTGGTCTGGAGCTCATACCTGCTACAATCTGGGGTATTTTACAAATGAGATAAGTTTGATGAATGAACCTTCTCTTAAATAATGACATGAGAACCATGCTGCTAGAAGTAGGCAAATCCCCAGTAATATTGGGGTTGGGCTGATATTGTTGTGTGGGCTGATTTGTTTGTGTGGTGCTTCTGAATGTCATGTCCAAAGTCTTTTTGTTCAGACTTTCCTTCTGGCTCTGATTTTACTGGGCCTTACTCTCCAGTTTGTCCCCAGTAAGGGCATCTGATCTTGGGATTTGGTAAACTCCTTAACTGAGGGGCACATTCTTTGAATGTATGTATCACCTTCTATTTTATGTTTGTTACAGTGCTTGGCTGAAGAGATTGGCATGGAGCCTCGATAATTGCTGGGCTTGATCTCCAAAGTGATTCCTTCTCTAGGAAGCTCTCTTTGACCAATCTCCAGTTTGAGCAGGGACCCTTCCCCCATTACACCTTGTCCTTTCCCCAGCACAGCACTAAGTAGGCAACTCTTGATTCCTCTACCTTCTCCACGCAGATGAGCCCATGACCCAAACAGCTGGGTCTGGCTTGCTTACTGCTGTGTTCTCAGGGCCTCATGTGGGGCATGGCAGAGAGGAGGTTCTCTCACAGCATGTGGGCTTTTTGAGAGCTCTGTCATGAGATTGTTATACTTTGAGTAATAGAGTCTTTTACTTTTACTTAAAATGGTCCCATTTTAAAGATGTCAACATTCATGGTTAATAAGAATAGTTCACATTTGTTGAGCTCTTGATTGTGTATAGCACCATGATATGTGAATGATTTTTTTGTTTGTTTTTTTTTCTTCCATCAAGAAGACATGCACATAGTTTAAAAGTCAAATTGTCTTCTATAATTTGTTAGGAAAAACGTCAGTCCCCAAAATATTCCATTCCTCAGGGGCAGCCATTTTCAACACTTTCGATGAAATTTTGAGTATTAACCTCTGTATCTTTACATAATGTGCTTGTATTGCCACTTAATCTATTAAGACTTCTTACCTCTGCAAACGGTTTTGCTGTTTGCACACACACAGATACACACACTCTTCTTAGAATTCACATTCTTGCAATATGATTATATTATAATTTTCATTGCTATAATAGTCATCGTTTTCAATTTATGAATATGTAAGTGCTCTACACAACTGGGCCATGTAGCAACCTGTGATTACTTTCCTTTGCTGCACAATTTTTCTATTTTCCTGGAGTTCATAATTAGCTTGGGGTTTTGTGTGTGTGCATATGAGTGTGCCCTGAATAATCTGTCTTATCCCTAAGTCAATCAAGGTCAGACTCTTGTCCAGCTGCAAATCTCTCAATCCTTTCAAACACATTAGGTATTCCATTAATTACACCTTTGAAAAGATTAAATCTCTTTCTTTTGTCTTATTTTATAAAGTGGGAAATAAGAAGAATTTTAGTTTTCTTCTAAGTTTTTTTGGCTATGAGGCCAACCCAGTTTGTAAGGTTCCTAGACCTATATTCCTAGATGAGAGTTGGTCTAAGTTCAGATATTCTTTCACTGTTGAGATGCTTTTTTGTTGTTGTTGTCTACTACCCTCTAACAGCTACTAGAACTTTCCAGTGTAAGACCTATCTGCAAACCACTTGTGGAAAAATAAGTCTTACAAACTATAAGCATAAAAGCAGCTATACCATGGTAGATCATGGTTTAACCTCTCATCTACCTTGCCTGTTTCCCTCTATCAGCCCACATATACCTTGTCTTTTCATTCTGAAAAAGTCAGAGCTAAACTGAGAATTAAAATCCCCTAAAATTTGAGGTACCTGCTACCACCATCAAGGACTGCCATTCTGGAATGGAGTTCGATTCTAGAAAGTGCAATGGTGTGTGCCTTTACCTCAAGTGCCATTTTCTATCTAAGATGTAAAGATTACACCAGAACCCTAGTATTCAGTACCTTTCCCAAAGTCCTTTCCAAAGTAAGGATTCAATGTACTTTGGTTTCGAATTTTGGAAGACAAACAGGCATCCCTAGTGAACTGTAACCCCGTGGGATCCTAAGGGCTGACAGAGAGAAAAAGCAAACAAATGCAGGAGACCTGAGTCAGTAAGGCCTGTCTGTGATATTGAGGCCTTTCTGTTCATCCCAAAACCACCTGTGCCAATAAGGAGCCAGATGCGTCCTTCTTGCTTCTGAATTGTCCAGTTCATTGTCTCATAAGATGAGCAACTTCGGTTTCAACACTGGAATCTGGCTGCATTTCCAACCTACTCCCACTTTTCCATTTCTCCTTCCCTTTCTCCTCCTCTCCTTGTATTTTATTTTAGAGAGAGAGGCGTGAGCAGAAAAGAGGGGCAGAGGGGGAGAGAGAAAAAATCTCAAGAAGGTTCCATGTTTAGCACAGAGCCTGACTTGGGGCTTGCTCCCACAACCCTGGGTCATGACCTGAGCCAAAATCAAGAGTCGGGTGCTCAACCCACTGAGCTACCCAGGCACCCCTCCTCCTCTCCTTTTAACCTTATTTCTTTCTTCTTTTTCTCCTTCTCTTCACCTCCTCCTCCCACCCCTCCTCCACCTCTTCCTCCTTGTCTCTATCTCTCTCTTCTTTTCACCTAAGAGGGGTTGGGCATGAAGGTAAAATTATAATCTTGGTTCAAATCTCTGCATGACTTGGTATAGAACCTTGAGAAGTCTACATAGGCCCCTTAACCATTTCTTCATCTATAATATTGGGGTACTAGGACTACCTAGTAGTGATGGGGATTAGACAAAATTATGTGTGAGAAGTGTTTAAGGTGCAGGGTTTGGGATATACTAACTGCAGAATAAATGACTTCATAATAATGATGAAAATATCTTAAACATTCCACCCCCCCCGCAAATTCCACACTTCTTGAAAGAGATACCCCAACTCTAGGAAATTTTGGCAATACTAATACTATGCCTCTGTCTTTCAGGTCTTGGGAATAGTTGAATGATATAAAATATTAGTTTGGTGTAGAGAGTATTTTCATCCAGTTTTATTCTGGTTTAATTATTTTATAAATACACAGATTTTATTTGGGCTTATCTTGTGGATTTTTTTGAAGAAAATTAAGGTTAGAGCTTGGTTTGGGCTTTGTATCCTGGTGTTTTAGTTATAATCCTGGATTCAAACCTGTACATGTGGCTCTGATGGGAGTCCTAGCATTCTGTCTTGGGCCAGAACAGAACATCGAAGTCTTCTGAAATAAGAGCTCTCTGGCTCCTCCAACAAGATACTGCCCAAGTGAAAGGTACAGAAGGGATTTGATGAGTCTATCACCTAATCACTCAATGTCTTTATTACCTGGAAAACAGTGGCTCATGGGCCCATTTCAAAAGAGTCTCTTCATGTGGTTTCTGTTTGCAGGATTGCATCTAGTGCTTATCCATCAGTTTGAATGGAGGCAGGAGCTGGGGTGGCAGGTGATGAGGAGGAAGTGTTTCTCAGGCTTTTATCTAGAGTGGCACCTCTCCGTTTAGCCTTTCAGAGTCTGTGCATTGTCTGAGGTCCTCAATCTGGGTACTCTGTGGGCTTTTATCTCAATGAAGCACTCAAGGCTTAATTAGAGAGAGATGATTGTTGTCAAGGCAACCTCCTTTTGATTCATTCATGGAATAGAAGTTGGAATATATAAGAAAGAGCCAGAAATAATGGTTGAACTGGAGCTACCCACATCTAGCTAGTTCAAAAAATCTGGGCACATAAATGAAAGGAAACAAGGATGAGAATATATATAACCAGGCGTGGTTGGTATCTGCTATTTCTTCTATGGGTTTGATCCGAAGAAATAGTTTGGCAAAGAGAATATTTTAATGTGCCACTTCACTCTACAATGTCACAAATTGCTACTGTTGCTATGACAGTTTGCAGAAAACAATCCATCTAAGTCTCTTTTTTGTGTGTAAAGTCCTGAACGTGTGATAGCTGTCTTTTCCCAGAAGAATTTAATGGCCTTTGTTGGGTGCAGTACCCAATGCATTCTGTGCCTACATTTTTCTTATTTACTCACATACTCGGTCATTCATTCAACAGATATTTATTGAGTATCTACTATGTGCATTTCCCTGATGATGAGTGATGTTGAGCATCTTTTCAAATGTCTGCTGTTTTATCTGTAGGTCTTCTTTAGAAAAATGTCTATTCATGTCTTCTGCCCATTTTTTAACTGGATTATTGGACACTAACCCTTTATCAAATATGTCATTTACAAATATCTTCTCCCATTCTGTAATTTTGTTGATTGTTTCCTTCACTGTGAAGAAGCTTTTTATGTGATAAAATCCTAACAGTTTATTTTTACTTCTGTTTCCCTTGCCTCAGGAGACATCTAGTAAGGAGTTGCTATGGCTAATGTCGAAGAGGTTACTGCTTATATTCTCTTCTAGGGCTTTAATGGTTTCCTGTCTCACCCTTAGGTCTTTGGCCCCTTTTGAATTTATTTTTGTGTATGGTGTAAGAAAGTGGTCCAGTTTCATCCTTCTGCATGTCACCATCCAGTTTTTTCAACACTGTTGAAGGGACAATCTTTTTTCCATTGGATATTCTTTCCTGATTTGTCAAAGATTAATTGTCCATATAGTTGTGAGCTTATTTCTGGGTTTTCTATTCTGTTCCATTGACCCATGTACCTATTTTTGTGCCAGTGCTGTATTGTCTTTATCCCTACAGCTTTGTAATATAACTTGAAGTCTGCAATTGTGATGCCTCCAGCTTTGGTTTTCTTTTTCAATATTACTTTGGTTATTCAGGATCTTTTGTGGTTCTATACAAATTTTAGGATTGTTTGTTCTAGTTCTGTGAAAAGTGCTGTTGGTATTTTGATAAGGATTGCATTAAATGTGTAGATTGCTTTGGGGAATATAGACACTTTAATAATATTTATTCTTCCAATCTATTAACATGGAATGTTTTTCCATTTCTTTGTGTCATCTTCAATTTCTTTCATAAGTGTTTTATAGTTTTCAGAGCACAGAGCTTTTACCTCTTTGGTTAGGTTTATTCCTAGGTATCCTATGGTTTTTGGTGCAATTGTAAATGAGATTGATGCCTTCATTTCTCTTTCTGCTGCTTTGTTATTGGTGTATAGAAATGCAACAGATTTATGTACATTGATTTGGTATCCTGTGGCTTTACTGAATTTGTGTATCAGCTCTAGCAATTTTTTTGGTGAAGTCTTTTTGGTTTCCTATATAGAGTATTACATCATCTGCAAATAGTGAAAGTTTGACTTCTTCCTTGCCCATTTGAATGTCTTTTATTTCTTTGTGTTGTCTGATTGCTGTGGCTAGGACTTCTAACGCTATGTTTTGTTTTTTTTTTCTCACTTCTTTTATTCAGCGTGTTTTTTTTTTTTTTTTTTTTTAAATTTACATCCAAATTAGTTAGCATATAGTGCAACAATGATTTCAGGAGTAGATTCCTTAGTGCCCCTTATCCATTTAGCCCATCCCCCCCCCCCGCCCAGACCCTCCAGTAACCCTCAGTTTGTTCTCCATATTTATGAATGTCTTATGTTTTGTCCCCCTCCCTGTTTTTATATTATTTTTGTTTCCTTCCCTTATGTTCATCTGTTTTTGTCTCTTAAAGTCCTCATATGAGTGAAGTCATATGAGTTTTTGTCTTTCTCTGACTGACTCATTTCACTTAGCATAATATCTTCCAGTTCCATCCATGTAGTTGCAAATGTCAAGATTTCATTCTTTTTGATTGCTGAGTAATACTACATTGTATATATATATATACCACATCTTCTTTATCCATTCATCCATCGATGGACATTTGGGCTCTTTCCATATTTTGGCTATTGTTGATAGTGCTGCTATAAACATGGGGGTGCATGTGTCCCTTAGAAACAGCATTCCCTTCGAAATGTATCCCTTAGATAAATGCCTAGTAGTGCAATTTCTGGGTCGTAGGGTAGTTCTATTTTTAGTTTTTTGAGAAACCTCCATACTGTTTTCCAGAGTGGCTGCACCAGCTTGCATTCCCATAATGCTATGTTAAATAAAAGTGTTGAGAATGGACATCCCTGTCTCATTCTTAACCGTAGAGGAAAAGCTCTCAGTTTTTCTCCATTGAGGATGATATTATCTGTAGGTTTTTCATATATGGCCTTTATTATGTTGGTATGTTCCCTCTAATCTTACTTTGTTGAGGACTTTTATCATGAATGGATGTTATACTTTGTCAAATGCTTTTTTTTTTATATCTATTGACAGGATCATATGGTTTTTATCTTTATCCTTTCTTTTATTAATGTGGTGTATCATGTTGACTGGTTTGTGAATATTGAACCACCCTTGCAGCCCAGGAATAAATCCAGGTGCACTTCTTAATCTTTCTGAGCCTCAGTGTTCTCAATTGCTTAAGGGGAATATAGGTTGTATCTTCTATGAGACAGGAGTTGTGAAAATATTTTATAAACCATAAAGTCATGTACAATACTGAGATGGTATAATTATCCTACTTCAGCACAGATTACCATGCTCTGTACACCATGGCGACTCAAGATGATGATGGTATTCAGGACCAATTCCACCAATGATGTCCGTGGACAGCTCTCCACTACTCCCCAGTGGTCCACGGTAAACTGACCTATTAGTAGATTACTAGTTATTCAAATAACTATGGGACACTTTGTCATAGGAATAGATTTTTAACAATTAATGGTAAAGCTTGGCACTATGGAACAGGTTGACTTATCTCAGCATGGCCTATGGATAAGAGGTCAAATTAGAGACCCATAATTTACCATGTTGATTCCTTTTAACGAGTTACTGACCTGATATTACAGAGCAGTGTACGTGGATATTTGGGAGATGTGAACTCATAGAGAACAACCATGTGTACATGTTTACCTACCCTTTACCAAGCACTTTAAACATTCCTCTTCCACAGAAAAGCAAACGTCCAACTTTGTTGCACCTGTTCAGGGTTAAGAAGAGTATCATTCTTTCAAGCCCTTCCACAGTGGTTATCCCCAGTGAACTAGGGATTTTTAATGGCCTTTCACAATAATTAGAAATTTAATTAACCTCCTGGCTTTGATCAGAGCTGTGTTTTCTCATTACCTTTCCCTATGCCTGTTTCTGAGTCAAGAGCTATTTCTGAGCCTCCCCTTTCCAATTATAAAGTACTGTTTATGCTTAATTTAGCCTGGCACAGCTATAAAGAAAGCAACTCTCCTGTTCAACAGCCTCCAAAGACTCCCTGCTGACCACTGAATTAAGTATGAACTCCTTAGCCTGGCATTTGGGCTTTCCACAGCCTAGCCCCAGAACATCCTTCTAATATCGTCTCTCCCCCTCCCATACTTGAACTTTATGACTTGATGTTTCTTGACAGCCCTTGTCTTCCTGCCTTGGGGTCTCTCTGCTGCTCCTCCTGAACAATTGCCACTCATACCAAATACCTGCTTCTACAGAAACCTCCCTCTTCCAGAAAGTCTTTCCTGCTGCCCCCCTTCCCACCCAAACCACCAGGGGTTGTGATCTTTCCCCTTCTGAATTTGCACAGAAATTTATAACTTTCTTATAATCCTATCTTGTATGATGGTTATTGTGCATTCATCTTAGCCTCTATGTTTGCATTATAGATGTTAAAGGCAGGAAATATCTTACCAATCTTTGTAAACTTTGGCATTTGAAATAGCATGTTAATAACAGCAACAACCACTTCTGAGTTTCCATTTTGTGCTAGAAGCCTTAAATAAACTCAAATTCTCATATTCACCAGGCAAGATTAGGAAGCCAGTCTCATACAGGTTAAGTGACTCCTCCAAATCCACAAACAGGGAGCTCATATGGGATTGTGTTATGCGAGAGGCTGGGCACACCTACACCACACTTGGCAGAACAGGTATCTATTGTTACTATTGACCATGCTTTTGAGAATGTGGGCTGCTATTTCCAATGGAGAATGATAGCACATGTGTTTCTAAACCTCTGGTCGAGTGTAAGAACCAATCCTCAGTAATAACCATGACCTGGATGTTTATACTGGGTCTCCCTCATTGGTGATGTTTTGCCAAGCAGTCTCCAATTATTACCCTGGAGTCAGGGCATGCTCATCTAAGAGAATGTCCCAGAGTATTTGAGCTCCGTTCACATTATTGGTCATCTTGTCCCAGTTCTTTGGCAGCTTATGAAACTCTGAGCAGTTTTGGAAATTGGGGCCCCTCTCTGGAGCTCCCTTAAGTCTCTGGGATGACATCTTTACCCTCTAGCCTGGGAAGGAGAAAAGATGTTTAGCATCCTAATCCAGCATGCCATGGTCATAACCCCCTGAAAAGCCACTGGAAAGGAGGAAGAAGAGTGTTGAGTTCAGCTCAAGGCTTCTTGCTCAGGAAATATCTACATGAATGGAGGGAGCTAGGGAAGAGAACTGTGAAGTACACACAGGCAGGTTCGGTCACGCAGTGATCAGAGGAGAGGTGGGGACTATGTGGGCGTTTGGAGGTGTTGAGGGAGGAAATGATAATATCAAGTCTATTTAACCAACAGCCATATTTTCTTACTCCACAACATCCCCCTTTTCTAGGTAAAAATGTGCCTTCTTTGCACCAAGGGGACTAGAGAAATTGAGATTGCCATTTGGGCTGACCTACTTGCCCCACCTCTTATGCCCAGCTTTATTATTTATAGTCTCTCACCACCCACATATCCACTCCCTACATTTCTCTTAACCAGAGTGGGATCACAATGGGCCTCAGATGCTGCAAGTGACCTCAAGGAAGGCTTTGGTGTCTCTGTGTTTTTCCAAATTATGTAGTGGCTGGTGAGTCACACGGTGCTGATGTTGATCCTACTGCTGAGCAGACCTGGCTACAAGGTCAAGGACTTCTGCAATGGCTGGTCATGATCTTCTCAGGAATTATCTCAGACTGATGTATAACCAGTGAGAACTTCCCTTTTAAGCTCTGGAGTGGATTTAGCCCAATGCCTTCCTAGAGGATGGGGCCAGAATCCAGTCATCACGCAGTGTGACATTGGCACTTGTCTTCACCATCCTCCTCACCTGTTCTCTCCTCCCATCCTATGCCCCCTTTTCATTTGTGTCTTTGATTTCCATTTCTCTTTTTAGTATAATCTCCCATCTCCCACTATGTTCCATGCCTTCATTCTGCTGCCCCTCAGCACCTTTCTTTCCTCCCATGTTTCTGTTTCCTCACCTGCATTTCGGTTCTGTGTTCCCCTGTCCTCCCCATGTGGTGTGCCAAGCCTAGGATGAAGCTGCAGGACACTAAAGAGAAAGTATGGTCTCTGTCTTGAAGGAATTACAAACTAGTAGAGAAAAAAATAGTGCTATAGGAAACATGTGAAAATTGAAGCCAATAGAGACTTTCTCTCTTCTTTCTCCATCTTCTTCCCTTGCACCATCTTAGGATTCAATTATGTTTCCCAACTCAAATATGGGCAAGAGAGGCTTTGGCATTCTGCAGCATCATATCCTGATACCATGGGTGGACTTTCTGCTAGCAGAGAGGTTGGTCTTAACATTCGCATTTTATTTCCTTTTAAGTTATAAGAAAAGCATTTGTAATAGCAATATATGATTATCCTAGAATGTCTTGAAAATGCAGGAAAGAATTAAAAAGGTGAAAATAATTCACAATTCTATGTCATAGAGATAGCCACTGTTGACATTTTCTATACTGCTTTCCTTCTAGGCTTTTCACTCTTGTGCATGTTCCTGATTTTGCATAACTGGGATTGCACTATGTATGCAATTTCATGTTCTGCCTTTTTCACTTAACATAATGTTGTGAGCAATTTCCCATATCATTAAAATGATATTGGCAAACGTCATATACTAAACTATGAGCATACTATGATTCATTGAACTGTTCTCCCATTGTTGATTGCTTAGCTTGTTTCTAAATTTGTGTCACTCTGAATAATGTTATAAGGAACCTTTTGGTATGTAATTCCTTGCATCAAGCACTAATTTCTTCTTTGGGAAACATTCCTAGAAGGGAAATTACCAAACTACAAATGGGTACTTTAAAGATATTGATTACTTTCTCCCCAAAATGAATCTCTACATATTTCCACCTATAGTGTATGAGAATACCTCTGCTGGCAAAAGATAACTCTTACCAACAGGAATATTATAATTCTTTGAAACATTTGCTAATTTAAAAGGAGACAGGATAGCTTTCTGTAATGTTAATTCCTAAGCCCTTAATTACAAATGAGGGCCAACTGTGTTTCTTTCCTTAACAATCTAGCTTTCTTCTTTTATTAGATGCTGTGTATATATTTTTCTTTATTTATAAAATGAAAATTTAGTATTTATTTTATTAAATAATAAATTTTTACTATTTACACACTTTTATTTTGAGATTTTCATTCATTCATTTATCCATTTTTTCATTTACGAATAATTATGAAGTGCCTACTATGTGCCAGGCAATGCTCTAGCTTGACTCTGTAGTGAACAAAACAGAGAGGTGGTGGGAGGAGGACATATAGATATAGGAAAGAAAAACCAAAGAAGGAGTGAGGGAGTACTAGGGAATGCAGTTTAAAATCAGATGGTGAGATAAGTACACTGAGATGATTTCTTATAGAACTGAGGGAAATTAACAAATGAACCAGATAGGAACTTAGAGAAACAGTTATAGGCAGGAGGAGCAGCAAGTGCAAAGTCCTGAGGCAGAAACATGTCTAACATGTTAGAGGAGGAACAGAGGCTGGTGTATCTGGAGCAGAGCAAGAAAGGAGGAAAGTAATTGAAGATGAAGTCAGAGGGGTAAAGGGATCCAGTTTATGAGGATTCTTTTAAATTACTATGATGACTTTGGAATTTTACTCAGTGAGCTGGAAAACTTTTGGAAGTGTATTAGTCTGCTATAATTTCCTAATGCTGTGTAACAAACAATTTCTAATTTTCAATGGTTTATGAGAACAAACTTTATTTTTCACTCATGAGCCTGTGGGTCTGTTGTGGAGGCTCTGTTTTAAGCTACAGATCAGATTCTTGACTGCTTTGATTGCCTTTTCAATCTGAGACAGTATCTTCTTATGACAGATAACAGAAAGACAAGAGGGAAAGCCAAATCAGCAAACATGTTTAAAAGCTCTGCTCACATCATACCTACTACATTCCACGGGCCAAAGCAAGTCATTTGACCCAGTACAATAATCAATGGACAAGGAAGTAATACAAACTACTACAGGAAGTTTTTGACTAGAGGAGTGAACTGCTTTTTATGCTAAAATGATCACTTCTAGAGCCCACACAGATCACCACTAGTTTAAACTATGGTTACAGAGTAGTGTTTCTTCAGATGCAATATCTTACATTCTTTGTTCTTAAATATTTTAAAAACAGATTTTAAAGAGATAGAAATCACATAATAAATCTTATCACAGTTAACACCTTTTCCCACTACTCACTATCCATAAAGGTAGAACCCTGGGGAGGAAGAAGAGGACAGAATCATTTCAATCATGAATGGAAAGTGCTATGGAGAGAGATAATGCTTTTCCATGTAAAATCACCTTTGAAAAGTAGGGGTCCCTACAGTTGGATATTTGTTTATGCAATAGGTTGGCTGATCTGCCCTTCTGCTTATTTTGGGCATAGGGAATTTTGTCAGCTGACATTAGGTTTGGTTAGAAGTAACACAAACCCAACTATCAGGGGCTTGAGGAAATAAAGGATTTGTCTCAGGCAAAAAATTTTCAGATACAGGCAATCCAGGGTTCACAAGGACATCAATATCCTCTTTCTCTCTTTTCACTTTACTATGGCTTGTGGCTGTCACCCTCATAATTACAAGATGGTTGCACTAGACCTAATGTCTGCATTCCAGGCAGGATGAATGATAAAAGGGCAATAGGCTAAAGGAGTTATACCAGCTCAGTCTATTGCCTTAAAAGCATTCCCAGTGTCCCCTCCCTACAGCTCCTTAGAGCAGTGAGAGGGTGTTGTGAGTGGCTCTTGGATAGCCAATCCACAGTGTCCACACCAAGAACAGAGAAGTGGAGAGAGTTGATAGAATAGAGGGGACCTGCATGAAACAGTGGGCACTCTTGCTGTTTGGCATGGCAGGGATGACTAAATCTCCCAGAGATCAACAGCTGGTAATCTGCCTGGAAACTTCTTGCCTAATGAAGGGCCCAGGACTGGTCCTGCTACCTGTGACATAGTCAGGAGTTATTCAATTTCATATTTATTTAGAAAAATATTTTAATAAACTATTTTTTAGAGCAGTTTTAGATTCATAGCAGAAGGTACATAGAGTTCTCATACACCTCCTGTCCCCTCCACCCTTACCACTCCCCACTATCAACATCCCGCATCACAGTGGTACATTTGTTACAACTGATGAACCTACGTTACACTTCATCATCACCCAGTCCACAGTTTATCTTAGGGTTCATTCCTGGTGTTGGACGGACAAAGACTCTCCTCAACCATGCTTTAATTAGGTTCCTCTAGACCTGTTTCTTGACCAAGCCTCAATGTTGGCCCTTGTCCTGTCCTTGCCAGGCCTGAGTCCCCCAGTCTTAGCAAGAATCCTGCCAAGTCCATTTGGTAAGAACCCCCACCCTTGATATCTGATCACACTTGATATCTGAGCAAATTCTTCTCCCATCCTTGATATCTGATCATCCAGGCCTGCCTTCATCAAAAATCCTGTTAAGCCAGTTTAACAAGAATCCCCCTACCCTTGATGTCTCTTCTTAGTGATTTTCTGTCCACTGACCCCTCACTCTGCTCTTTGGCTATAAATCCCCAGCTGTCTTTGTTGTGTTTGGAGTTCAGCCTGACCTCTCTCCCCTATTGTGATAGTCTCGACACTGTTGCAATACTACTGAATGAAGTCTTCCTTACCATTTTAACAAGTGTTTGAATAATTTGTTCTTTAACAGTACATTTTATGATTTTTAAAAAATGTGTATCTATTTTGAGAGAGAGAGAGATAGAGAGAGAGCATGTGAGAGTGAGGAGGGGAGGGGCAGAGAGAGGGAGAGAGAGAATCCCAAGCAGGCTCTGTGCTGTCAGTGCAGAGTCCAGCAAGTGCTCAAACCCATGAACTGTGAGATCATGATCTGAGCCAGAATCAAGAGTCAGCCACTCAACTGACTGAGCCACCCAGGCACCCTAATGGGTTTTGACAAAGGTATAATGACATGTATTTACCTTTATAGCACCATATAGAATAATTTCACTGCCCTAAAAATCCTCTGTGCTCTGCCTTCTCATCCCTCCCTCCCCTGGCAACCACTGAATACTTCTTTTTTATTAACTCCAAATCTTCAAAGATGTCTTGGTTCTGGATATTCTGTGGGAATTAAGGGGACCCGTGATCACACTTTGTCTTGGAAGTGAATGGGTGGTGTGTGTGTGTGTGTGTGTGTGTGTGTGTGTGTGTGTGTTGCTCACCCTATGAGTGGTGCCAACAGTGGGAGGTAATGATGCCAGCAGAACTGTGATCTCAGAAGGTTGAAGGCAGCAGAGACCATGGGGAGAGGCCAGATGAGAGGGCCAGAGTGGGAGAAAGCAAGGCAACAGTTCCCAAGCCCTGGGGATGCAGATCTGGCAAACTCAGGCAGAACTGGGACACTCAAGGGGTGGAGACTTTAAGAGCAATATCTAGTAAGAGCTGGTCTAGTTTCTTTATGAAAATGTAACCAATTGCACCAAAACCAGTTTTTGACCAATCTTATCTTTCCCACCTTATTTTTGAAACTATCTTTTAAATGGATTCTATTTTATACAAGATTTACTTCTTGAGTGTCTACTTACTTCAGTTGATCTGTCAGTTCTGGGGCCAGTACCATAGTAGTTTACATATTAGGACTTTAAAATGTATTTTAATGTCTGATGGGGCTGGTGTCCCCTCGTTGGCCTTTATTTTGTCAAAATGTTCTTCAGTATAATTACTTATTTATTTTTGCAGATGAACTTCAGAACTGCTTTATTCCTAAAGAATATCCTTTGACACTTTAATTATAATTGAATTAAAATATTCAGTTTCCCTTTTGACAATCCACTGTACCACGCTCATCAGTTGAACATGAACAGTGTGTTGGTAAAGTTTGGAAACTAGGGTTCTAACTCTTGGGAGTCTACATGACCAGGGAGGGTAAGCAAATGGAACAATTCAGAAGAAACAGCTTTTCTCTCTGCTGTGTTTTTCTTATACATACAGCACTAACTTCTCAGCGTGTCCTCTTCCCCACAGCCATCCTTTTTCTCCTCACTACCAGACCCCCAACACACACTGTGGGGGAATGAAAAGAAGCTTAAATAAAGATAGCCTTGGTTAATTAGAAAAGATCATTGCATAATTAGGTGAGTGAAGGATGTAACACTTAATTCTTTCTGGTTTGCAGCATTATGTATGTCCCTAGACTGATGACTTTCTTTGAAAACAGAAGTTTGTCATGGAATTGGTGGGTCTCTTGGATCTGTCCTGGTCATGATCACAGATGTTGGGAATCAACCCGTTGTTGGCGGAAGTCTGGAATGCACCCCTGCCTCGTATCTGCTGTGGCTGTCATTCTGCCATGGAGAATGGCAGTTGTCCTCCTCAGTTGGAAGATGAGAATTCTTGGCTGGTAAAACTGCTAGCCTCCAGGCTTAGATTTCTTCTTTCCTCTGACGTGGATGGTGATAAACGGTAGAACCGATGAAGTAGTGTCGCTTTGTGGGCGGCTGCATTATCATAAACATGGGCCTTCTTTACATCTGCTTTCTCTCACTGTTTTTCTCCTTATCTATTTTCTATATGATTCTAGGGGATATTAATGGCTCCTAGTTCACGTTTTCCTTTGATGATAGACTTCCTGGCCCTTTAGGAACCATTATAGGGAATCTCTGGTCTCTTTGCTTAGCATGAAATTGTAGTTATTGGACCAAGTTTCAGTTGCCTTGATCAAGGAAGCAGACAGCAACAGGTGCACTCCTGAGGGGATGTAAGGGGCACCCTTGCAGTAAGGTACTTCCTAAAGAGGGGTGTAAACCCAAAGACAAGTACATAAGCTATCTTGGTGTCAGGCATGAGACATAGAATCATGAAAGAAGAGTCCATGGTAGCTGGAGTCAAGGGGGCATGGGGTACCCCCTGTACCACAGGAGGAGGGCAGGGAATAGCTAGGAAGAATGAAATTCCGGCTTCTATAACTTGAGCCTAGCCAGCTTAGGTGCAGCTGTGATTGCATCACTCGAGGAAGCTGATAAGGAAAAAAAAACACTCCACTAACTTTGATTTTATTTATTTATTAAAAAAAAATTATGTTTACTTGACAGAGCATGAGTGGGGGAGGGGCAGAGAGAGAGGAAGACACAAAATCTGAAGCAGGCTCCAGGCTCTGAGCTGTCAGCACGGAACCCAACATGGGGCTCGAACTCATAGACTGTGAGATCATGACCTGAGCTGAAGTAGGGCAGTCAACCAATGGAACCACCCGGGCACCCCCCCACCAACTCTGATTTTAAAATCATTGAGCCTTTCTGCTTGCTCAGTAGCTCTGTTTCTGGAGGAGCATTTCATGTGGAGGTTAGGAAGCAGCTGGTAAAAGATTTCAGGCTAATATTAACATAACCCCACCTGAAAGTCATAAACGAACCACACACAGTCACAATATATGCTTACATGCACACAGTATATCCCCAAAGCAATCTTTTCTTCTGTTTGCTCAATACTATGACTCTTAGTTTGGATCTTTACCATGTCCTCTGATAATAATAGCTGACATTGATTGATAATAATAGCTGATGTCGATTAATACTTCAAAATCTTCACAACCCAGTAGATTAGGTTCTACAGTAGGGTTACCTCTATTTCCATAGAGAAAGAAATGCACAGTGAGGTGAGTCAGCTTGCCGTGGTCTCATATGGGAGTGGCAAAGGGAAGATCAGTGCCTGGGCCCTTGGACCCCAGTCCCCTAACTCTTAACCTCCTAGTTCTATGTCTCCTAGGCATTTCATGTCTGTCACATTTGAGCCTATGTGTTTCAAAGGTCTCTCCTGTGGGAAGGCAGAGGGAAATGGCCATTACTGGAGTTCTGGGTGTTCACATTCTGGCTCCCCTCTCTGAGCTGTCACCCCTCCCCCAACTAATTCTTGAAGACTGTACTGGGTCTGAACAGGCTGTGGCATTCCAACCTCATCCAACACATTGCATCAGCTTTCTGCTCTGCTCTGTGCTGTGCAGATCTGAACAATGGCTGCAGGCTGAGGTGACACCTCATTCATCCAGAGATATGAGGGTGCTGAGGTTTGACATCATATTTGCCATCATGAAAAGTACAGTAAAACCTTGGATTGCAAGTAACTTGTTCTGCGAGTGTTCTGCAAGATGAGCAAACATTTCTAATAAATTTTAACTTGATAAACGAGCGATGTCTTGCAATACGAGTAGTACGTGACACCAAATATCACATGATCACCACTGAACTAGTGGTTCTTCTCTCTCACACGCGTGCGCATGCTCACTGCGGGATTGTGGGTGATTGTCTCCTGTGTTTAGATGCTCTGTCTGAGGCCTCGGTGTTAGGCAGAAATCAGTGATTTTTCAGAACACTGGAAGATGCCCATAACTGGCACTAGTGTATTTTTTTGTCACTTCAAAGCACCTGCACAAGAGTAAGCTTAGGAATGCTTTGCTTCTTATGAAGGAAATTGAAGAAGATATAAAGAAATGGAAAAACATTCCATGCTCATGGATTGGAAGAATAAATATCGTCAAAATGTCAATACTACCCAAAGCTATCTACACATTCAATGCAATCCCAATCAAAATTGCACCAGCATTCTTCTCGAAACTAGAACAAAATAAAATTAAAAAAAAAAAAAAAAAAAAAAAAAAAAGAAACTAGAACAAACAATCCTAAAATTCCTATGGAACCACAAAAGGCCCCGAATAGCCAAAGTAATTTTGAAGAAGAAGACCAAAGCAGGAGGCATCACAATCCCAGACTTTAGCCTCTACTACAAAGCTGTCATCATCAAGACAACATGGTATTGGCACAAAAACAGACACATAGACCAATGGAATAGAATAGAAACCCCAGAACTAGACCCACAAACATATGGCCAACTCACCTTTGACAAAGCAGGAAAGAATATCCAATGGAAAAAAGACAGTCTCTTTAACAAATGGTGCTGGGAGAACTGGACAGCAACATGCAGAAGATTGAAACTAGACTACTTTCTCACACCATTCACAAAAATAAACTCAAAATGGATAAAGGACCTGAATGTGAGACAGGAAACCATCAAAACCCTAGAGGAGAAAGCAGGAAAAGACCTCTCTGACCTCAGCCGTAGCAATTTCTTACTTGACACATCCCCAAAGGCAAGGGAATTAAAAGCAAAAATGCACTACTGGAACCTTATGAAGATAAAAAGCTTCTGCCCAGCAAAGGAAACAACCAACAAAACTAAAAGGCAACCAACGGAATGGGAAAAGATATTTGCAAATGACATATCGGACAAAGGGCTAGTATCCAAAATCTATAAAGAGCTCACCAAACTCCACACCCAAAAAACAAATAACCCAGTGAAGAAATGGGCAGAAAACATGAATAGACACTTCTCTAAAGAAGACATCCGGATGGCCAACAGGCACATGAAAAGATGCTCAACGTCGCTCCTCATCAGGGAAATACAAATCAAAACCACACTCAGATATCACCTCACGCCAGTCAGAGTGGCCAAAATGAAGAAATCAGGAGACTATAGATGCTGGAGAGGATGTGGAGAAACGGGAACCCTCTTGCACTGTTGGTGGGAATGCAAACTGGTGCAGCCACTCTGGAAAACAGTGTGGAGGTTCCTCAAAAAATTAAAAACAGACCTACCCTATGACCCAGCAATAGCACTGCTAGGAATTTACCCAAGGGATACAGGAGTACTGATGCATGGGGGCACTTGTACCCCAATGTTTATAGCAGCACTCTCAACAATAGCCAAATTATGGAAGGAGCCTAAATGTCCATCAACTGATGAATGGATAAAGAAATTGTGGTTTATATACACAATGGAGTACTACGTGGCAATGAGAAAGAATGAAATATGGCCCTTTGTAGCAATGTGGCTGGAACTGGAGAGTGTGATGCTAAGTGAAATAAGCCATACAGAGAAAGACAGATACCATATGGTTTCACTCTTATGTGGATCCTGAGAAACTTAACAGAAACCCATGGGTGAGGGGAAGGAAAAAAAGAGGTTAGGGTGGAAGAGAGCCAAAGCATAAGAGACTCTTAAAAACTGAGAACAAACTGAGGGTTGATGGGGGGTGGGAGGGAGGAGAGGGTAGGTGATGGGTATTGAGGAGGGCACCTTTTGGGATGAGCACTGGGTGTTGTATGGAAATCAATTTGACAATAAACTTCATATATGTTGAAAAAAATAAAAAAAATAAAGTTGCTAAAAAAAAAAAAAGGAATTCTTTGCTTTATTCTAGGTCAGGGTGCCTACTGATATAGATCCTTTCCTCTCCTGCCTTATTGCCAGTTATGTTAAATACAGTTTGACAAGAGTTTATTTATACTGTACTATAGTCAACATCTGTGTGAGCATATACAATGGCTCCCATGCAGAAAAAGATTCCACTGAGCCATTAGATAGCAGTGATTCCATTAGTGAAAGTGAAAGTCCTCTTACACAATCACCCTCCTGTCTCATGTCTCCCTATCACCAGCCACAAAGGTTTTCAAAGGTAAGTGCAAGTTAATTTGTTTATTTTTCTTTATGTTTTGTATTTTATATTTTTATTATATTACAGTATTGTAGTCATTTTTATATGAATATTTTTGGGCTGTGGAACGAATCATCTGAGTTTCCATTATTTCTTTTGGGGAAATTCACTTTGATATGCAAGTGCTTTGGATTATGAGCACGTTTCCAGAACGAATTATGCTCACAAATCAAGGTTTTAGTATATTTGAAAGGAGGAAAGAAGAAAGTTGATTGATTGCTGAGAACCTCAGATTGATGAGTTTGAGTGGGGGCTGCAGGAGGCCCTGGGAAATTCAGATGCTGGCTCTTTTCCATCATGTTCACCTTCCTTTCCTGGGTTTTAAGCTCCTTAAAAAAATAGAGCATACCTACTCTCTATAACAGATGGAGAACAATTGTCCACAATGTCAGGACCTCCATTCTATTAAAAAAATTTTTTTTAGTTTATTGATTTATTTTTAGAGAGAGAGAGAGAGAGAGAGAGAGAGAGAGAGAGAGAGAGAGAGAGAGAACATGTGCATGTGAGCTGGGGAGGGGCAGAGAGAGAGGGAGAGAGAGAATCTTAAGCAGGCTGTGTGCTCAGCACAGAGCCAGACACGGAGCTCGAACCCATGAACTGTGAAATCATGACCTGAGCTGAAATCAAGAGTCGGATGCTTTAACCAACTGAGCCACCTCTATTCTATTATTTCAGTTGTGGTAAAATATATATATATATAACATAAAATTTGCCATTTTAAACATCTTCAAGTATTTAATTCAGTGGCATTAAGTATACTCACATTGTTGTGCAACCATCACCAGTGTCCATCTTCAAAATTTTTTATCATCCCAAATAGAAACTCTACTTAGTTAACTTCTCATTCCCTCCTCCTGCCAGCTCCTGGTAATATCTAGTCTATTTTCTCTCTGAATTTGTCCATTCTGGGTATCTCATATAAATGGATTTATATAATATTTGTCCTTTTGTATCTGACATTTAAATTTAGCTTAATGGCTTCAAGGCTCCTCCATGTTGCAGCATGTGTCACAATTTCATTCCTTTTTAAGGCCGAATAATATTCCATTGTATGTATATAGCACATTTGGTTTATCCACTGATCATTGATGATGGATATTTGGGTTGTTTCTACCTTTTGGCTATTGCGGATAATGCTGTCATGAACATTGGTGTCTGAGCCTCTCCTTTCAGTTTTTTTGGTCTATTACCTATGAGTGAAATTGCTGGGTCATATGGTTATTCTTTGTTTTAATTTTTTGAGGAACTGACAAAGTGTTTTCCACAGTGGCTGCACTGTTTTACCTTCCCACCAGCAGTATGTAAATGTTCTTTTCTCCACATCTTCACCAACACTTGTTATTTTCCTTTGTTGTTGTTGTTTTTAAAAAATCATGGTCATCCTAAAGAGTGAAAAGTGCTATTCCACTGTAGTTTTGATTGCTCTTTCCTGATGATTAGTGATGTTAAGCATCTTTTCGTGTGCTTATTGGTCATTTGTCTATCTTCTTTGGAGCAATGGCTATTAAGCCCCTTGCTCATTTTTGAATTGGTTTGTTTGTGCTTTTTGTTGCTGTTGTTGTTTTTGGACTTTAGGAGTCCTTTATATATTTCTGGATATTAATCACTTATCCGATATATGTTTGTGAACATTTTTAAGCCTTTTCATTCTCTTAATTGTGTTCTTTGATACACAAAAGATTTTCATTTTGAGGAAGTCCAATTTATTTTTTCTTTTGCTGCCTGTGCTTTTGGTGTCATATCCAAGAAATCACTGCCAAATGCAATGTCACGAAGTTTTACCCTATGTTTTCTCTTAAGACTTTAATAGCTTCAGTTATTTGTTCAATTTTGAGTTAATTTTGTGCCTAGTGCAATGTAAGGACTCAAATTAATTCTTTTACACATAGATTTCCAGTTTTCCTAGCACGATTTGTGGAAAAGACTCTCCTTTCCCCATAGAATGGTCTTAGCACCCTTGTGGAAAATCAATTGACCATATAAGCAAGAGCTTCCATCATATTTTTTTTATGTTTATTTATTTATTTTGAGAGAGGGAGGATGAACAGGGGAAGAGCAGAGAGAGAGGGAGAGAGAATCCTAAGCAGTTTCCACACCATCAATGCGGAGCCTGATGTGGGACTCAAACTCATGAACTGTGAAATTGTGAACTGAGCTGTAATCAGGATTCAGATGCTTAACTGACTGAATCCCCCACATTCTATTTTAGAGCATTGGTGATTTGGAGAAATTATTCTGATAGCTCTGAAAAGGTTACTACTCAGCTAGAACAGTGAGTAGATTTTCTTGGGTAATACTATTTTTTTCAGTCCACTTAATACTCTGAATGAGATTATCTCTAACAAACTTTTATCCATCTTACTGATACTTAACTTGATGGTACTATCATTTTCCTAATCGTGTGAATTTAAATCCTTTATCACCCTGCAAGGTAAACTGTGACTTAAATAAATAATCCGGAATTTCTCAAATGAGCACTTGGAGGGGTCTAGAACTTTTGGAAGGTTGTGGAGCTGCACTGTGGAGGAAAAGGAGTCAATGAGCAGCTAACATCTTGGTCCACAGGGAGTTGGCACCAAATGGCTGCAAGAAAGTATACTTTCTATGATATTAATGTCATGGTGACTCCACATACCTTTATTCCTTGGGGGCATCTTTTGGTCATCCCCAAACCCATGCTTATTGCACTTAAAATTTTTCAAATTGTTTTCAAAGATGTTGTCTCATATGGCCTTCATGACCATCCAATGAAGTAAGTCAGTTAGGTATATATTTAAATTAAATCCCGAGATACACAGAAATTGAGTGATCATGCCCAAAGCTCCCATCCAGTCAGTGGAGGATGTGGAACATGGGTCCTGACTGCTAATCCTGAGGGTTTCCTTTTACAATATGCAGAGCCAGAGTATGGCATCATACTCTGACTTCAGCTGTTTCTAGAAATGGGATATTGGTGGATTAGACACAGTCTTCTCCTCCTTGATCATGGAGAGATGAATGTCAGGCAGAATCATAAATATGTACCCTTCAATGACTGAGTGCAATTTTTCTCAGTACATTCCTGTTATAAGTGACAAGTCAAGAGCTACCAGAAAAACTTTAGCCATGGGGAAGGAAAGACCTTGGGTTCTGAAAGACCTTCTCCCCACAAGGAGAACTCTGGCTTTATAGGGAGATAGCAGGCAATGGGATGGACAGTTATTCTCATGAATCATATCAGATGCCTAAGGCAGAAGGTTCCCCATTTAGAACAGTGCTGTCATTTCTAAGATGAACAACCCGAGCTTCAAGGAAGGAGATGATTCCCTCACGGTAGAGGTGGTGACTAAGGCAGAGTTGGCACTACTGCCCTGCCCTGCTGGTCCTAACCCAAAGCCCTTGCCAGGGTAGATTCTTGCTTCATAGCCAACTTCTCTGGCATCTTCATTTCAGCAAATGTGCTACCATTATTTTTAGATATGAATATGAATCCCCAGGCATCTTGAATTAAAAAAAAAAAAAAAATATATATATATATATATATATATATATATATATATATATATGAACGTAGGGGTGCCTAGGTGGCTCAGTTAGGTTGAGTGTCTGACTTCAGCTCGGGTCGTGATCTTGTGGTTTGTGGGTCCCAGTCCTGCGTCGGGCTCTGTGCTGACAACGCAGAGCCTGGAGCCTGCTTCAGATTCTGTGTCCCCCTTTCTCTCCACCCCACCCCTGCTTTTGCTCTGTCTCTCTGTCTTTCAAAAATGAATACACATAAAAGAAATTTTAAAAAATGTGAACATAGACTTGTTCACCAAATTTGAAATTATGAAATTTTTTTTAATAAAAGGAAGTCCTTTAAATCTGAGCAGAATGAGTTTAGTGGAAATAGAAGGAAGGGCTGTCTCATTTAACAGACCATCTAATGTGATTAATACATAAATATAATATCAAAACCAGAAGGAACCCCCCAAAAACCTAATATTGATTAATTACTCAATTGATGCATTTAACTTAATTATTCATTGGACAGATTATTATTGAGTGTTAGTATGTGCTAGGCACAGTGTATGGTGTTGCAGATACAATGATGAGCAAATATAAACATGGTTTCATCATCATGAAGCTTATAGCTTGATGGGTATCACAGATATCAACCAGATGAATGCATAATTAAATGTAAAATTCCTGCTCTGATAAGTTCTGTGAAGGAGAAGTATGTGGTGGTGTGAGGGGATTTAACAGAAGAGAGCACCCTGAATTTGTGGTTAAAGTATTTCCTGTGGTAGGATGGAGTTGGGGAAAGTCAAGGAGTTGAAAGACCAGTGTAGTTGGAATTTAGAGAGCAGGGGGATGCATGGTATGAAATGAGGCTGTAAGGTGGGTAGGAGATAGATATTTTTTTATTGATGATAAGGATTTGGTCTTTTTTCCTAAGAGCATTTAAAAGCCATTGAAGGACTTGGATAGGGCAAGGAGAAGACATGATGGGAGCCATCATCAGGTTACCATTTTGAAAATATCTCTTTGGCATCAGTGGGGAGGATAGACTGGAATATGGTACGAGTGGGTGCAAGGAGACCACTTAAACACTTGCTGAAGTCTCTCAGTCAGGACACGATGGTGTTTTGCATTAGGGATATGTGGCTATAGAAGAAGGGAAGCAGATATATTTGAGAGATGTTCAGGAGGTAAAATGAAACTAGATTTGGTAATGAATTAAATGTGGAGAGTAAAGGAAAGGGGAGCATCAAGGATGACTCTAAGTCTCTTGAACTGCACAACTGGAGTGATGGCAGTGTCATTTGCTGGTATAGACCTTGGAAGAAGACTAAATCCAATGTAGGGAAGAAGATTTGGTCTTAGATCTCAAAGTAAATTTGAGGCATTTAAAATTACAGAGTCAATTTGTAAGTAGAGGCGGACATATGGTATAGGCCTGGAACTCAAAGGAGAATATTAGCTGGAAACATACAAGTTGGAGTTCATTTATGAATAAGTGGTTACTGATGCCATGAGCATGGATGAGAAAGAAAGTACAGAAATAAAAAAGAGAAGGGTGTATGATGAAGTCTTGAATAATACAAATGTTTGATGGCCTGGGTAGAGTAGGTGAGTAGGTGAAGGAGGCAGAGAAGGAGCAGCCAGAGAGGAAGGAGGGGCCATGAAGGTGGATAGTATTTCAGAAGGAAAGCAGTGGGCTTCTGAGTCAAACCTTGCTTGAGGATGATACAAGATGAGGACTGAAAAGATCCATTGGATTTAATGACATAAAATCACTGAGTAGGCTTGGCGAAAGGTACACTGGTGGAGAGTTAGGAGGGGAAATCACCTGGGAGTGAGATGAAGAATGAGTAGGAGGTGATCAAAACGTGCGAGAGACTCGTGGTTTGTGTGTCAGTTCATGGACTACGCCCTGGGCGAGGAGGCAGGAACAAGTCTCAGAGAAACCTATGATTTACAGTATGACCACGGCCAAACCATTCAACCCTTCCTGGCCTCAATTTCCTTCATCAGTGCCACGGGCCATCACCAGAGCTAATGAGAGATGGAAGAGCTTTGGAAATCAAAGCTTGAGTTATTCCCTTTAAATGTGGTTAAAAAATAGAAAGTTCCTACCGATCTTCTCTTCAAGTGTGGTCTAGGAGATGATGTCAAATGTCCCATGTATCAGCTGGGAACTTATTTATTTATTCCGATGAACTGTATTCTTTGAATAATCCTGAGGCTTATGTGGAAGAGGAGAAAATTCTGGTTTGATTTGTTTATTTTTATTTATTTATTTTAGCAAACACTAGGTGCACTAGAGAGGATTATCTTTCAACAAGTATGACACAGAACTGAAGGAGGCATCCAAAAATCCCTTAGAGTTTTAGAAATGCTGGCAATGTGGGGCATCTGGGTGTCTCAGTAGGTTAAACATCTGACTCTTGATCTCGGCTCTTGATCTCAGGGTTGTGAGTTCCCACCCTGTGTTGGGCTTTGTGCTGGGTGTGAAGCACACTTAAAAAAAAGTGCTGACAATGTGACTCATTCTATATGTTTAATGGTAAATATGATAAACTTATATTTACCTTTTTATTTCTCTATTAACTAAATTTCCCAGATTGCCACAGTGATGAGTAACTGAGGGTTAGGAGACAAAAATGGAAGCTGTGGACACATGCCAGTTGTCTCATATTAGCTGGCCCATAATATAAAAATTCTTGCTAGTAGCCAGGGTTGCCTGGGTGGCTCAGTCAGTTAAGCATCTGACTTCAGCTCAAGTCATGATCTCACGGTTTGAGAGTTTGAGCCTCATGTTAGGCTCTGTGCTGACAGCTCAGAGCCTGGAGACTGCTTCGGGTTCTGTGTCTCTCTCTCTCTCTTTCTGCCCTCCCCCACTCACACTCTGTCTCTCTCTCTCCCTCCCTCTCTCTCAGAAATAAATAAACACAAAAACATTAAAAATTTTTTTCTAGTACCCAAAACCTTACAATGGCCTCCCTCAGAGGAATAGTTCCACAGAAAAATGCAAAGGCTCTAATATTACTATTGACCAGACAATGGATACCCGGTCTTTTCCTCTTGAAGATATTTTTAGGCCCCCAATCAGTGGTATGGTAGACTGAGAGTCCTGTGAGAAGCATAGCTAGTGGCTATGATTGATTGACGTTCTGTTGTCTTAGACTGGTGAAGGAGATGGGGCTAGCCTGGCCTCTAGAAATCTCCCATTTTATTCTCCATTTTTTTTCTTTTTTTTTTTTTTTTTTACTGTCTATGTGGTTGTGAGTGAAGAACTCCATGGTCTTAGGGGTTCAGCCTGGATCCCTAAGTCACTGCTTGGCCAGGAGCCTCCATGAGAAACATTCTCATTGGACTGTTGCATGAGCAAGAAATAGATTTTTGTTGTGGCAAGTCATAGAAATTCTTGAGTTGTCATAGTATTTCACCTATTCTGAGTAACACACAGTGAATCTTTAATACAATGTGAGCTGTGCTACAAGTGAAATTTATATAAAGTGTTATAAGAAGAGACAAAGGCCCAATTAATTCTACCTAGGAAGTTTAGGGAAGGGCAGAGAGAGGAGATGATATTTAAGCAGAGTCTTGGCAAACAAAGAGGAGTTTGCCAAGTGGGAAGGATGGGGGCAGTTTAAGTAAGTGGTCCAGTATGGGGTAAAGTCCAAGGGACGTGGGAATACATTCTATGTTCAGAGTGTGTGGCAAAGCTCGACTCTGGGATTTCTGTAGGAGGTAGTTGAAAGAGGATGCCGAGGAGGACAGAGCAAGCTCTAGAGGGCTGCATCACCTCAGTACTTCCAGAAGGCAATGAGGAGCTATCAGGGTTCCAAAGTGGGAAGTAACCCTTAGAAGGATATTCTGTCAACTATGTGGAGTCTGGATGAAGAAGATAGTGTTGAGGCTAGGAGGCCATCTAGAAGGTCGCTTCAGGAATCTAGGGAAGACTCATACAGGTAATGTACGTAAAGCACACCGTACCTCTGGCACTTGGAAATGTTAGTGCCATTTGGCTCTTCTTCCCTGGATGAAGGGAATGGCAGTGGGAATGTGGAGAAGGTAGAGAAGGTAAGCATACAAAAGAGGCATTTTGGAGCTATAAATACTTGATGAATAAACATTGAATAAATGATGCAGGATATTCTGGGAATACTGGATGTCTGAGTGTTAAATGCTCCCCGCGATGAGACAAAACTTGCCCCATGTCTGCTCCTCCCACCAAAAGCTCTTTAAAATGCAGGCAGCCACCAAAGGACAGTGCAATGAGCTGCTGCTTTGTGAGCGAAACCATAACCTACATGGGTATTGAGCAGAAAGGCCAAGTTTCCTCAGGATTCAGAGGCTCCAGATTCATTTACCAGCTGGATCCACTAGTCAAAGATTTCCTATTCCTGTGGATAGGAGGGACGACTTCTCTAGAAGCCTTGCTTGCTGTCTACCTTTAGAGATACTTGAACGTAGTTAGGGAGGGTCAGTAACATAGACACTTTGAATGAGGAACATGGGGTCATACACCCTCAGTTATTCAGAGGGCAGGCAGTTGTTCGGTCTCTGGAAGACTTCATGCATTTGTTCATAGTATCTGTACGCTTGCTGTTAGGCCTCACCTCCTCAGTGAGGGTAGGGATTGATGGTGAGGTGGGTTGGTAGTGAGGACTGGATGGGAAAGAATAAGTTGGCTATTCTTTATAGACAACTATAAAGAAGTTATAGTTGGCTAAAGTTATAGTTATAGTTGGCTAAAAAAAATGGGCCTCTTCAGGGCCACCTGTGTGGCTCAGTTGCTTAAGCATCTGGGACTTTGGCTCAGGTCATGATCTCACCCTTTGTGAGTTTGAGCCCCACGTTGGGCTCTGTGCTGACAGCGCAGAGCCTAGAGCCTGCTTCAGATTCCGTATTTCCCTCTCTCTTTGCCTCTCCCCTGCTCGTGCTCTGTCTCTCTATCTCAAAGATAAATAAACATTAAAAAAAAAGGGGCCTCTTTAAGCTGCTATAACAGAGTGGATAATAACTTGATGGAATTGATAGGAATGTGGTGAGATAGGGGCAGAGAGACCCTGTGATGGATTCGGTGGTCAGTCTAGGCTGGGTAGCGACACAGACTTCATCAAATCTATTCCAAGGCCTCTAAGCAGGACTGTGTTTACAATCAGACAGCCGTCCCCAGGAGGAAACTGTCTGCTCTTTCTAAAAATATCTTGAGATTTCGTTAACACGTTGTCCCTTTTAATACACACCACTGTCTTACTACCACTCTAGGGAAGGTTTTTTTTTCTTTCTTTTCTTCTTTTGTCTAATCTAATTCCTTACAGCTGCATTTTGTTCTGTTTTTCCTTGTAGTTCAGTGGCTATAAAGAGACACTACCCGGCCACCCATACAGCATTCCTTTGTGGCTGACGATGGCACTTGTGAAATGCCACATGCATTAGAAACAGGCACAGATTGTCTGAGGATCCCTGTGCAATGGAGACTCCAGCCGAAATTGCACATAATCACTAACATTCTACCTACTTTAAGGAGGCTGGAAGAGGGGTGCGTAAGAAAAAGCTTCTGCATCATTTCCCAACAGGCACACAGGAGCTATAAATAACTGCAGTGACAGCTCAGGTGGATAAGAGCCGCGTGGGTGCAGGCGTGCTCTGCCTGGGCCAGCTCCCTGCCTCATTTTTTGGCAGGACTGAGTCCTAGAATATTGAATTTGTACCATGGGAGCCTGAGGTCCATATTTCCCTTGTGCACTCCTGGCTTCTGGAAGGGACAGTAGCTTCCTGCTGTAACAACAACTATCGGAGCTGCTTGCATCGGCTGACATGGCTTGGTTATGGCCTGGAGCTGGTTAATTGGGAGAATGGAGTGGAGTCACTGTGACTTAATCCTACTTTGTTTTACAAAATCTATTCATATAGTCAGGCAGCTAGAAAAGATACTTTGACATAGATGTGCTGGCTAAAACATTTTACAGATGAGAAAACAGAGGCGCCAAGAGAGAAGAGTCACACAAAGTCACCTTGAGATAAGGGTTATCTGGGATGATTTGGTTGCACTTAAGAGAAACCCATTTGGACAAGGTTAGGGTTAAGGCCTCAGGGCAGGAAGTACAAAAGGGCTTCAGAAGGGCTAGACCCAGGATCTTACAACCTTCAGAAACTGAGGTTTCTTATTTTCATTCTCTTTTTTTCCCCGTGGTCTCTCATATTTGCTTCTCTGCTTGTCTGTTTCTACCTCCCTTTTCTCAGCAGACTGAATTCTCCCTGAGCATGATGGGAGATGCCAACCCTGTGCTCTGTGTGCCCTCCCAAGTCAGTGCCCAAAAGAGATGAATGGTGGCCTTGGCTCACCTTGGTGACTCCAAGAACAACTTTCTGGCAGTGAAGATATGACTGCCCAGCCTGGCTCAGAGGTTTCTCCCTAGTCCAATGAACTGTGGTTAACAGAACAGATACACAATCAGGGTCAGATCCAGGCTTTGACGTTTATACAATTTGGGGAACCTACTTTAAGAATTGATATAAAACTGCCAATACAAAATTAGGTACCAACATGAGTATTTATTTAAGATGAGAAACCACAATAAGTTCCTGGGATCTTGAAGGTTGATGCCCCTTTCTTCTGAGATCCCCAGGCCATTCAGGAATCTCATCCAAGTCAATGGCAACCTTCTTTGGGGTAGACTTCTTTTTTTTTTTTTTTTTTTTTTAAGAAAGCCTTCTTACCTGTTCCTATCCCTTCCCAGAACACTGTATGCATGTTTGCTTTACTTACTAGCTGTGAGTAGAGCCTGTGATGCAGGACACTGGGCAGAAATCATTGCAAGGGGAGGGGCATGTCCTCTGTAGTCCAGTTCTGACTTTTCTCCACCAGCTATGGCTTGGGCCAGAGTCCTGTGTCTTTCATTAGTGTAGATGTCACACTTGTAAAGTGGAGGAATAGAAGTGACAGAGCCAGAGTATACAGCTGGCAGTCAATCTACTGTGGTAGTCACCTAGACTGTGATGTGGACAGCGTTTCCTAGAGTTGTGCAACACATACCTGCACATCCATACAAAATGGCTCTAGCGATGACCCACTTGGTACCAAAATGCTAAGTGCAAAATTTGGCCATGAATTCTCACTCTAGCCAAGGAAACCCAAGATCCCCACCAACCTGGCTGGTGGAGTCATGGTTAAGAGCCAGGGATTTAGATCAGAGACTCTCAGTGTGAATTGAGGTTGTGCCACTTCTCAGCTATGGGGCCTTTGACAAATTAAATATAGTAAGTATTCAATAAACATTTAGCTAATTGATCATTACTCTTACTGCTCTAGTCTTCTTGTCTTTTTTTAATTAATTAATTTATTTATTTATTTTTAAAGTTTATATATTTTGAGAGAGAGTGTGAGTGCCAATGGGGGAGGGGCAGAGAGAGAGGGAGAGAATCCCAAGCAGGCTCTGTGCTGTCAGTACAGAGCCCAGTATGGGGCTCAATCTCACGAACCATGAGGAGATGACCTGAGCCAATATCAAGAGTCAGATGCTTTCCCAACTGAGCCATCCTGGCGCCCCACTAGTATTCTTGTCTTAATTGGGGGCTGACCTACGTTTGTGGCTGTAATTCCACATTTCTGGCTCTGACATACATCTTTTGACTTTAGTCTTCTTGCCATTTCAGCTTGTCCTTAGTTATTTATTTGACATGAGAAATCTGATTTCTTTCTCACAAAACTCATCACCAACCTTCCCCATAGCTACTTAATGTCTTCCCATGGAAAATTGTTTTAGCAGTGTTTTGAATGATAAATCTAGAGATAAACTAGCCGTTGAGCACTTGTGAATGAATGGGCCAATCTAAAATATCTCAGGGAATACATTCATTGTAGCAACTGACTGAGGTGTCTGAATCTTGAAACTAATCCAAGGTCCGCTGGGGATTTTTACTTGTCTTTTGGTGAGATTTTCAGACAGGGCCTACTCCGAATATTTCTGAGTCTGTTGTTTGATGCTATTTTGAATTCTCTCACATGTGGAATTTATTCCTATATTTAGCTCTTACACCAGCACCCAGGAGTATTTGAAAATGTTTTCAATTGACCAACTGTAATGTATTAAATCCTTGCATGTGCTTTCCAAAGCACTTAAATCCAGCTGACTCTCCATCTCAGTCCCCATTTCAGCATAATCTCCAGCCTGGGCTGTGCTGACCACACCTTTTGCAAAACTTTGACCAAAGAACAAACCCAGTTCAGGATCACCAGATACCACAGACAGCAGCAGGCCTCTATTAGTGGGTGAGTTGCAAAAATAAAATGTGGATGCCAGAAAGTGAACTCTCTGAAAATTTTAATTGGAGGAATACAGCAGAAATGTACATGATTAAAAGCATTGCCCAGAGTTTGAGCAATGTAGGTTTTTTTTTTTTTTTTTTTTTTTTTTTTTTTTGCCCAAAGCCTTGTCTTTTTGTCCTGATTAAAGAATATCTCTTGTCAAGCAACACAGAGGCAGTGGATCTGATTTCCTTATGCCCGAGCATGAACAAAAAAAAGCACATCAACCCCCCATTCACTCGTCTTTTCTAACTGTTCAGACAAAGCCTTCTGACTCAGCATTATCCCAGGTTCAGCAAAGAAACAATTGCCCACCCAGGGAACAGGGAGGGTGGGCAGAGTCTTACAGTGATGTTCTCTATAGTACAATAATGCTCTCTGACGCTCCCAAACCCTAGAAGATTCAACCCAAATTAAGGACTTTGTTAGCAACAGATTGCCAGAGCCTTTCCTCCCTCTATTTCTTCTGCCTACTTGCAGCAAGCTACATAAAAGGAACTTCTTTCTCCTGCTGCCCACAGATTCCTGTCTCAAAAGCCTTTCCAAGAAATAATCCAATTTTGTCTCAAATGTAAGGGCTTTCATTCTCAGTCCTTTGTACTGTTTATCTTGGTAATTTCTTTCCGGTTTTAGGGTTTTTTTTCTGCCCCAAGTTAAGCACAGGGCTTTCCACGAGAGGAAGAGTGTACTGGGGTGTGAAACAGACCACTATGTCGGTGCTTTTGCAACCACACTCAGCAGAGGAAAATGTAGTTATTCGAGTTGAAGAGGCAAATTTTCCACAGTTTTAGTGATTAATCACCTCTTAGCTGGGAAAAATAATGGGGGTAGGGTGCCGAATTTTTCGGGAGCCCAAAGACTGAATGAATTGTTAGCAGTTGAGGTGGAAGCCTGGGAAACATGAATATATCTCCATGGTGTCTGTGTGTGGTGTACATGTGAAGCATAGAAAGATATAGCTACCTCTGCAAAAATAAACCAGGAAAACATTATACTAAATGCAGTTACATTAGCATCCCAGTTATTAGCTTCTTTAACAAACAGTTCAGGCAAACTCAGGTTTTCTTGGATTCTTTTAAAATATTTCACAGATTTTAATGTCATTCCACAGTATTTGCGAACAAAACATAGAAACAAATGGTGAAATTCTTAAACATGAATCCAAAAAAGTAAGTACCGTGATGCAACATATACAGAATAAAAGCTCTAACTATGACTACTTTATAACTTAAGTTGGTGGCTTGTTGTGCAAATAAAATCTATTTTGAGTTTGTCTTATTAAAAATGGCAAATAGGTCAATAGTGAACTTTCCAGATCTTCAGGCTGGCTCAAATACATTTTGTCAGAATGGAGAATATCTTGGCACGGCTGATAACACAAAGGCCAATGATCCTAGAGGGCTGAGAAAGAACATGGAGAGAGGTTTCAAGTCTGTCTGTTCCAGTCTATGAAAGAAGCATCTGCCCATGAATTTGATCAAAGACTGACATTCACAGAGCAAATTGTTCCTCTTCCTGTTCCCTTCTTGGGAAGCCATTCTGGATACCACCATATGCCTCGGTCTCTGCGTCTAATTGGCCATCAGATCCTGTAGAGCCCATCTCTCAGTGGTTCTGGAATTTTCCCTCTCCTTTCCGCCTCACCTGCCATGGCCTCACACCTAGCCTGTGGCATCCACTTCTTAGCTTGCTGGACCAGCTCTCTCCCACCCTCCCCCTGCATTCCCTGCTCATAGAATCGTTGCTTTCAATCTCTTCTTGCTCCAGCCAAACAGAGCTTTCTGGAATAGAAAGCTACCTGCCATTTGACTGCTTAAAAACCTTCAGTGGGTTCTGGTTCTTATAAAGATGGATTAAGCACACACCACTCTGTGTCTCCACTAATTGCAGCTAACATCCCTGGAGGAAGTGTGTAGAGTTGTTCCTGGAGGACACAGCAAAGTAAAATGATAGTGAGCAGATTGGGGAAAAGAAAACAGAACTTCAAGTACCACAGAACAGCAGATGTAGTCACAGGAAGAACACAACAGAATGGGGTAATTAAAGCTCTGGATTTCTAGCCAGTGGATCAGGAGAGGGGGTGCCTGGGAGCTGAAAAGTTCCATGGAGATCAAAGCAGTGATCCCATAAAGTTGTGTATGAACTCCTGACTCAGCCCTGAACTGCACATGCATAGATCTGACCCCTGACTGCTGAACACAAGTTAACGAGAATTTGGGGGTTGAAGAGATTAGAAAAACCTGCCATGAAAGTTGCCCAGCAAGAAATTCTTGATGGCTCAACAGACAAAAAGGATTGTTGAGAATAGATATATCTAAAATTTAGTTGGAAGCTTTTTGCCATTTTTAGTGAGACAGACTCAAAAAGTTTTGCTTTGCATAACAAACCATGAGTTTAGGTGGCGGCAAAACCCCTTTACCATCCACCAACCTTCTGTAAAAGCTTCTACCACTCAAAGTCCAAGTGTGAGAGGGGAAAGGGAGGAAAAGTGACGATATCTTTATGGCAAAGGTGGTGAACTATCCAATAAATCTCCCATCTCCTTTCCATAGCAGAGAGCTATTGCTGGTAAGCAGTTGCCCAACCAAGAATACATTTCTCAGCAACTCTTGCGTCTAGGTGGGACCATATGGTTGGCTGGTTTTCACAAGGTTCGGAATGTGAGCAAAAATGATGTGTGTCAATTCCCAGAAGGCAGCTAAAAAGCAGGTGTAACTTCTCTATTCCACTACCCCATCTGCCAACTGGATGTGGAAGTTTCCCTGAGCCTGGAGGAAGGGAAGAGTCATTGATGTGAAGGAAAGCTGTCTGCCAGCCAGAAACATCCATGTTAAACTATTACTTGAGAGAAAAATAAATCCTAAGCAATAGATTTTTTTTCATAGCGGAAGCATTTACCCTAAACATTTGGGTGGGTCAGTGCTACCCAAAGAGAATAGCTTGAGGGTGGGGGAGTGGGTTGCAAGTGTAGCTAAGGGTTCCATGTAAGCTAGAAGGAGCCTTTAAGACAAAGAGCTTTGGAAATATGTGGAAGCTTATGTGGGCATAGGGCTGCCTACTGGACATGGCCCCGGGGGCTGAAGCTAATTTTGTGTAACTCTCCATGGACAGGATGACCTCAGCTAATATCTAGTTCTTCTCTTCCCCTTTTTGACGGCAGGATGCACTACTTTGCTTTCCAGAGCTGGCTTAATACCAGCCAGAAGGACTAGTATTCAGAAGGACTCTCTCAAATGGTGCCATAAAGACTGGTGTAAAGTAAAAGATCTTTTCATAAAGTTAATAAGTAATGTCCGATATGTCCATTTTGCTAAGCTTAGACTTTTCTGTGCCACTTTCTTAAAGTGAGGCTCACCAAAAATGGGCAAAAATCCCATTTTAAAAACAAAGATATTAAACCTTCCTTCTTCTCAAACTTCTACCCCAAGAACTGAGGACAGGGACAGATCCAGGGAGATACACAGCCTTGTCTTTTGCAGCTTGCTTTTATGAAGTGCTGTTTAAGAGTTTCCTTCTCTTTGCCCTTTATGACTGATGTCTTCTTAGGAAATCAATTTTGATGTGGGAATGGTGGACCGGTCCACTGTCCCATGCTCATCCAGGAAGGCGCTAACTGTTGGTTCCTGAGGTTTGTGGAGTAAATGGACCTCACATGCCCTGGAACAGAAAAATAGAATGGGTGAGGCCAAGATGCTGTCTTGCCAGCTGGTGACCCTCAGAGAACCTCCCCACACACAGGGATGCACATTGGCAATGCAGGAATGGGCCGGACTGAGCCGTACCCACAGGCCCAGGTCTCCTGGCTTCCTCACAGGCCTGTGCTCAGACTGGCTGACACATGGCCCAGAACATACCCAGGGCCAATAGAGCCTCCGTGTTCTTTTAGTTCCTGAATGTATTGTCAAGGTTAGCCAACCTCAAACTGCCCACCAGACAGCCTCACCCGAGTAATCATATAGGTGGGTCTAAGAACCCATGGCCCTCCATTTCTAAAGAGCCACAACTTCTTCCCATGTAGTGTGACAGGAGATTCCATTCTCCCTCTCTCTCCCTCCCTCTCTCCCTCCCTCTCTCACTCTCTCCCTTTATCCCTCTCTCTCTCCCACTCTGTGAACCTCTTTGTAAGCCTATTCCTTCAGCCTCTTGTTTTCCTTTCCTGTTTGACTTTCGCATCTGGAATGTCTCTGCCTAGGCTCTTGAATGCCCTCATGCCCTGGTGTCCTCCTTGCTTATTCTGGACCCTGCTCTCCTGTCCACCCCATTCATATTCTGTGCCCCTGATTTTTTTAAAATGTTTGTTTGTTTGTTTGTTTATCTATTTAGAGAGAGTGTATGTGAGTAGGGGAGGGGCAGGGAGAGGGAGAGAGAGAATCCCAACCAGGCTCCCTGCTGCCAGCACAGAGCCTGATGCAGAGCTGGATCCCATGACTGCAAGATCATGACCTGAGCTGAAATCAAGAGTCAGATGCTTAACCAACTGAGCCACCTAGGCATCTGTGCTCCTAATTTCTAAAGTGTTAAGTTGTTGACCATGCTGTGTGGTCCACAAACTGGAGCAGAACTTACTGTTGAAATATATACATACATATATTCTTAATGATTAGGAACGAATGAATTTTCAGAATTGTTTTTTTGTGTATTTTATGTTCTATTGCAAGTGGCTTAAACTCCCCCCCCCCCCCCCCCAATTATCAATCTAGATGTGTGGCCTGGGCCACAAACGTTCCTTTTCCTTTCCTCTCTCGGACCTGGAGTGGGTTGGCTGTTGTGATTGTACAGTTCATTAGCAGGCAAATGGACAGGTGATACTTCCTGCTGGCAGAATAAACAGCTAGAGAGGGCAAATGTAAGGGCTTAGCGCTCGTAAGTTTCACCTTCACAGCCAGCCATACCCTTGTGGTGTCAATAGGTTCTGGTGGTTGGAAGGATATGGAATGGGGAAGACAGAATCTGTTTCCATCTCCATAGTGGTTGAAAGAAAGAGCTCACCTCTGGCTTCTCATTCCTGTTGGATTCCTGCCCACTGCTTAGGCCCTGGCCCTCTATTCTGAGCATAGGAATGGCTTCTGCAATTTCCCTCAAACCATACTGATGTCCTGGCCCTTGAGTGCTGATCCTGACTCAGCCCTGCTGGGAAGTGAGCAGCCATGTCTGCTGAGCTGCCTGGGGCACCTACCTGTGAGTGCCTCTCCCACGCCAGGGTTAGCCCGTGAACCACAAGGCAGCTTCCTGAGCTGGTGGCTTTGGAACCTAATAAACGAGGGTTCAAGTCCCTGTTATGCCCTCTTTCTCTGCATTAGCTTGTGTAACTTAGAGAGCCATGAACCCTCTCTGGGTTCCAGTGTTTTCCTCTGTTAAATGGGATAATCTGTGCCAACCACCCAGAACAGCACCTTGTGCCTTACTAGTGGATAGGAAGTTTTTATTTTCTCTCTCTTTGCTTCCACCTGCAACCATAGCCTCTCTTCCTGCCCAACCACCACCGTCCCCCCACCCCCCGCCCCAGACATCAATCTGGATGTGTGGCCTGGGCCACAAACGTTCCCTTTCCTTTCCTCTCTCAGAGCTGGAGTGGGTTGGCTGTTATGATTGTACAGTTCATTAGCAGGCAAATGGACAGGTGATACTTCCTGCTGGCAGAATAAACAGCTAGAGAGGGCAAATGTAAGGGCTTAGCACCAGGGTGAAGCAGCTGACTGGGGCCTGGGGGAGGGAAACTAGTTTGAATATAACCTAAAACAGAGGGATGTGCTTGGCATAACCACTGTCTGACAGCTTTCCCAACACTGACACCAAGGGAGGTTGAATGGAGACATGGTTGAACAGGAAGACATTCTGCAACGTGGATACTTTCTAGATACTGTAGGATGGGGAGGGGAGGGGCTTTAGGGACCGGCTATAAATCGGCAGTTGGTGGTAGAAAAGGAGCCTAGAGCACAGAAAACGTGTTTAAGAGAGGGATATTGTACCAACTTCTCAGATTTGCTTGCCAGTTTTGCAACCACCCTTCTTTCAAAAGTAGGAGTCACTCAGCTTCACCCTCTGAAGCCGCTGGAGGAGCAGTGTCTTTGGTAGGACATGCTGAGCTAACCCAGGGGTGTCAGCCCTGCCCACTGTGACATTGGTGCGACCAGCTCCAACTGGTAGCCTCTTTCCTCTGGAGCAGAGACTCTGGCTCCCATATCCTTTCTCTGCTTGGACTGCATCTTCCTGGACCCACATCACTGACCCCGCATATCTGACCACCTGCTCTGTGACTGCCCACCATGGAGATGCCCCTCTTCTGTCTCACAAGACAAACAGGGGAACAGATGGATGGGGCCTGCCCAGAGGCCAGGGACAGCTGTCCCAGCTGCCTTGTCTTGTGCATGTTCCACCACCTGACATTTACTCTGAGCTTCAAAGAGGGGTAGAGGGGGAGAATGGGTGGCGGGAAGAACCCCACAGTAGCTGTGGCCAGACTGAATGTCTTGCCAACTGCCTCCTTTCCGGTTCAGTTGTAGAGACTGACTCCCTTGTCTGCTGAGCCAGGAAATAGGGGTGCAGGACCAACGGGACGAGGCATGAGATAAGGGACTATCTTAGAAAACAGAACGTCTACTGTCCCAACTTTCAGTGGTTTGGTCATTTGTTTTTCTTGCCACAATCCTATCAGGAATGTTCCAGGTTATTTGTACGTGTGGATATTTCCCAGGAGACCCAGGGTCCCAGAGTTTAGTAACTTTGGTAGTGCAGACACACTCTAGTGAGGGAATGTTGAAATAAAACGTTTGCTTTGCCCAGCCCTTTCTCTCCTAACGTCCTCCCATGACTCCCAGGCAGTTTCTTGTTGGTCACAGTTACCTTTGTCCACAAGCGCCACTGGCCTGGGGCAGCAATCCAGGAATCTGAGTAGAATGAACAGAAGCATGGCATTGGCGTCTGGCTTAGCTCCCAACAGCAAAACCCCATTCTAGTGGGTGAGGTTCTTGGTGTTTGCTTAGGGGCCTCATGGGTTCCAATGGCAGTTTTCCTGGAGGCTGTTCTCCCTCCCTAGCCCTCTGCTGCTCCCAGCACCCCTCTCTTGGCCTCAGAGCTGCGATGTGCTCACTCCCCTGGGCCTCCCGGATGTGGGGGGTGCTCCTCCTGCCTGATGTTTCTGAGGCAACAGCTGCTTTTAGAGTTTCTCCAGCAGACGTTGTGCTGGATGGGGGAAACTCTTCTTCCCCGGAGCACACCTGAACCCTAAGCCACAAAACCGAATGCCTGTGGGGGAACCAGCCTTTTCCCACCTTTCATCCCCTCCTCCCTTGTTTCTGGCTGAGGTTTCTGGCACAAGCCTCTGAGTGGATGGCCCAGGGAGGACTCGAAGGTGTCTGCGCTTTGTTCTTGCATCACCGTTCCTCCCTCAGAACCGGGGCCAGTGTCCCAGGCCAAGCTTAGGCCCATTGACTCTCAGTGCCTGCAGGTGAAGTGTCTTCCTGTTTGGTCTCTTGCCCCAGAGGCTGAGGACAGCTATAGCTCCCCAGCCACCAGAGGCTCTTTAGATCCTGTGGAAATAAAAGTACGGCTGACCTATCCCCGTGCACCACTTCTCAGTCCCTACAGAAAAAAACTATCAGCATGTTCTTCTTGTTTGGAGAGGTTTCTTGACTCCTTTGGAAACTGGAAAATGTTTTCCTTCTGAATGAAGAAAAGTCATTACCACAGTTAGGGTTGTGTTGTGCAACTTTTTCTTCCTTCTCTCTGCTCTGTCATGTGAAAAAGAAGGATAGGTGGCCAGAAGGATAAGCAAAACAAGCATAATAAAACTCCCCTTTGCTTAGCTTTGGCAGCTGATAGGATACACAGTGGTTACAGTGTCCATAAACCACAGTCCCAAAAGGTTGAGGGCAGCTGGCTGGAAATCCCAGAGTCCTCCTTAAAGCCTCGGATGCCATAAGTGTTCAGGTGAGCTAGAAAGGCACATTCTAATCAGATCAGATGGAAAACTGAGATTAAAGAGACTAAGAGTAAAGATTGGTAAGACAGGTAAAAACTTGTTCTTATGTGCTTATTTAAAAAAAAAATCTCAATCTGCTTGTGTTGTTTCAATATACTCTTTAGTGGAACAATTAATTCCACTGTTTTCACGATCTTATGTTTAAATATTTTAATTCTGTTTGTAAAAGTATAATTGGATAGAAAAGCAAGTGATTATTATTTTCTTCCCTTAACTACTGCAGAACTGCCACGTAAGCCACATGGTCATCAGCAAGGCACTGCTTACGTAGTGCCTGTAAGTCCCAACTGCGGACAAAGTACCTGAGAGGAAATTGCCAGTTGCTAACAGATGCAGTCCATATGACTCATCTCCAATTAATAGCATCAGTGTTATTTGGTTTTGCACTATCAGTGTGGTCGGCAAGATGAAAATGACTTTTCTCTCCTACTTCGTTTTACCTTCAAGAAATTAAAATCATATGAGAACAAAATGAACCCAAAGATAGCTAGCATTTATTGAATACTTATTAGGTATCTGGAGTGTGTTAGTCACTTTCAGGTAGTATCTCATTTAACTCTTCAAGACCATTGTGAAGTAGGCATTATCATTTCAATTTTGCAGAAGAGAGAGACTAAGAAAATGTGAAGTCATTGCTTAAGGTCAGAGAGCAGACAAATGATGGGGCTCAGATTCTGACCTGCATCTGGCCAGATTCCAGAACCTGGCAGAGTAGCTTTAACAAGCGAGGGAGAATTTTCAGGTTGTGCTTAAATCAAAAGTTGTCCTTTGCCTGCCATAGTTCTTTCTTTCTTTCTTTCTTTCTTTCTTTCTTTCTTTCTTTCTTTCTTTCTTTCTTTCTTTCTTTCTTTCTTTCTTTCTTTCTTTCTCTCTCTCTCTCTCTCTCTCTCTCTCTCTCTCTCTTCTTTCTTTCTTTCTTTCTTTCTTTCTTTCTTTCTTTCTTAATGTTTATTTATATTTGACAGAGAGAATACATGGAGGGGCAGAGAGAGAAGGGGGACAGAGGATCCAAAGTAGGCTTGATGCTGACAGCAGTGAGCCCAATGCAGGGCTTGAACTCATGAACCCCAAGATCATGACCTGAGATGAAGTTGGATGCTTAACCGGCTGAGCCACCCAAGCACCTCTGCCTGCTATAGTTTCTAATGGCTACTTCTTTAAAAAAAATTTTTTTTACGTTTATTTATTTATGTTTGAGAGACAGAGAGAGACAGAGCACAAGCGGGAGATGAGCAGAGAGAAGGAGACACAGAATCCGAAGCAGGCTCCAGGCTCCAAGCTGTCAGCACAGAGCCCCACACAGGGCTCGAACTCATGAACTGCAAAGTCATGACCTGAGCCAAAGTGGGATGCTTAACTGACTGAGCCACCCAGGCGCCCCACTAATAGCTACTTCTTAATCAACATTGTACCATTTTTTTTTTTTTTTACCATTTGGTAAGATGATTACATTTCCACCCAAATTTAAAGCTTGTTAAATCAGGTTAGAGCCATTTCTGTCCCAGGAATGTCCAAGATGTTGAACAGTTTGATTGTCTTCCCAGGGATTTATCGATCCTGTAAGAAATGTTTTTCTTGATGCCGTCAAGGGGCAGGCCTCATTTTTGCATTGCCATGACTTCTTTAAGTCAACATTTTGTAACATGGGAGATTTATGGATTGACTAATATTAGCAAACTTGTATATGTGAGAACATATACATTTTCCAGTGTGAAGAATATTTTTTAGGATTACCAAATTATTTCAACAAAAAGCTGGATACTTTTGATAAAAAGCATTGCCAGCCACAAAAATCTGTACATGATATGGGAAGTTTGTTTGTTACAATATATGTTATACACAGCTTTTGCCAATTTTGTCATTTTTTCAAAAGTTATCTTTCACTTCTCTGGTGGTTAGTTTTGTGAGTCAATTTGGCTAAACCATGGTATCAAGTTTTTGGGCAAACATAAGCCTAGATGTTACTGTGAAGGTATTTCTTTTAGATGTGATTAACATTTAAATCAATAGACTTTGAGAAAGCTTCCAAGCAGTTGAACAATTTAAGGAAAAAAGATGGAGACCACCCCCCCACCTCCAAGGAATAAGGGATTCTGATCCAGACTACCTTTGGACGAGAGCTACAACGTCAACTCTTCCCTAGGTCTCCAACCTGCTGGCCTACCTTGCAGATTTCAGACTTGCCAGCCTCATAATCCTGAGTCAATTCCTTAAAATATACCTCTCTCTATACAGACACATTCTATTGGTTCCTTACCTCTGGAGAACCCCAGTAGAGCCTACAGCCAAGTAAAGAATGTATTAAAGAAACACAAAGTTCATTTCTTTGTGTCTAAGCAATGATATTTTGGGTTCAACTGTCCATAATAGATTATTGATGGCACTAGAGTTATTTCCATAGTGGTATTTGCCAAGGGAGATGAAGAAAAAATTTTGTAAATCATTTTATCAAATTTTGGGTAGTAGATTCATTGTGAAAAAGATATTTCTATTTCTCAAAAAATGTGTTCTCTCAGGCCTTGGAAGTCCTATTCAAAAGGAAAATTTGCAAGAAGTTCTTTTCTACCTGCTGACAATATTTGAATTAGAACTACATCAAGACAAGGTTTCTAATGATTAGCTAAAACTCAAAGCCCTAAATTACAGTATAGTATATTTTCAAAAAGGAAACCCTATCTCCCAGTATTTGATGAAGGCACACCACACACACACACACACACACACACACACACACAGTACCTCAGAAGTAAATCTACTAAGTACATGAACTCATAAACAGTTTTTCCACAATAGAAAGAAATAGGAAAATAGCGGGTTTTGGAAAAGGAACTCCGCAAGGGGAATGGTAAGAGCCGAGAATTAGTGATTGTGGTGTGGATGTGTAGTCTACCCAGATTTCCTTCAGAGCCCAGGCCATCATATCCCTTTTGATTAGGATTACTGATAAGCCACACATCACCAACTTGGAGCATAAACGATCTCATTCCCAAGTAACATCTCAAAACAGAACAAGAGGTCTAAACCTCCCAGATTAGCAGGAGACCCATCATGCAACACCCCATTCTTAGAACTCCCTCCCATGGCATATTCTAGAATTCTTATATTGTGCCCATATCCAAAGATTAGTGCTAATTATTCTGACTTTGCAACTGGTGCTCAGAACTCTATTTCACCTTTGGAAGGTGCTGCTGCCCTAGTCTTCGAAGAGATGTGGCTTGTTCCCTTTCCCCCCTGGCAGCCATCTTGACCAGTTTCAGTACTCTTTCTAAATCTATAAGGTCATGTGTGATGGTTGGCCAAGGGTGAACCTCACAAAGGTGTAAACTCCCAGTGTTACATCTCTTTAGGGATGCAGCTCTTGCCTTTCGCTTACTCAGCCAATTCCTGGGGAGTGTAAGCCTGTCTTCATGATGACTTACCATTGAGGACAGATTCAGGTGCTGGGGCCTTAAACCCCAGAACCTCCATTCCTCCTCAATGCTTGGCCCTCAGTATTCATATGCCCTTTTCCTCCACATGGTGAATTATTTATTTTTCAGACAACTATTGATATATAACTAACAACCACAAAATGTTGGTGACATACAATACCAGCATTTATTTATTGCTCTTAAATCTACAGATCAACTGTGGTTTGACTGATGTAAGTTGGCTCTGCTGGGTTTAGTTCCAGGATCCAGGTTGGTTTCAGGCCTGCTCCACACAGCTCTCATTCTTTTGGAGTCTGTAAACCACCAGAAGGCATGGCCTTCTCATGCAGAAGTGCAAGATGCAAGCCCAAGCGGGCAAGCATATTTCCAGCTTCCATTGACCAAAGAAAGTCACATGACCATGCCCACAGCAATGGCAAAGGGAAGTATGTTACTCTTATGGGGTGAAGGGTAGGAAGTAAATCTTGACTGAACAAAATTCAAACCAGCACCCCAGGTGACTTCATACAGCCTTTTCCTAATTTCTACCTTGGTGAATGTTACCCCACAGTGTCTGGCAGTCTGGTAATTTTGAATCCTAAAAGAAAAAGGGATCTCAGGTCTCCTCCTAGGAGTCTGCTCTTCTCCTAAGTACAACCTAGGAGATTATTGTGTCTAACCACTCCTCAGCAAATTCTAAACTCCTTAATACCAACACCCCTGTTGGTTGTAAGCTATGAATCACTAATTGCCTACCACACTGAAGTTCAGGTCTGCTTCAGCAAAGGCCATGCATGAAAAGGGAGTATAGATCAGGAGAGGTATTATCTTGATGATCCAAGATCTTCCTGTTTATTTGAGCAGAGTGTCAAAATATCCAATTATTTTACCACTTTGCTGCTCACCCACCAAAAATATATTTTTTATTTGTTTCTGTGCTGGTTAATTCATATGGAGTTGAACTAATTATAGAGGAATAAAAATTATGGCAACTTAACCATGTTCATTACCTGACTGTTTGCCGGCCATGATGTTTGGAGAGTTGACCAATGTAAAAGATGACTTTTAAACTGTATAGCATTATTATATTTAATTTTCTGTGATTAAGCTAGAGATTAATGAGTACATAGTTATTCCCTGTGGTTACCAAGAGTCTATCACTGATTTAATTTAAATTTGGAAAGATTGAGCAGAGTAAGACATTACTTAGATGCATGACTACAACAATTCATTTGGCTTAGTTAATTCTGAAGACTGATATTTGCTGGCAAATAATTAGATGATTTATACAAATCTGTTGTCTTTGTGTGGTAAATTTGATAAGTAAATGGTAATGTCTTTAGCCAGTAAGTTAATCACATGTGATACATTACCAATTCCAGTCCTTTGTAATTTGGGATGACTTTCCTCCATAAATGTGGGTGGAACACCTGAGAAAGGCCAAAAAGGATTGGATGGCATGAGATGGTAGGGAGTGGGAGATAGCCCTATCTTGTTTCTTTCTTAACTGCCAAATCAAGATTCAATGAGTGCTCAGTTTTTTGGGCTTTCATCTCCACATAGGGTGGATGGCACACGACACAGGGGTAAAATCGTAAACTTGGTGTTAGAGACTGTGATGTTTGCCCTCATGACATGGCTTCTTATTTCTTTGTTTTAAGTGAATCACATAACCTAGTCAATCCTCAGTTTTGCCTCTGTAATAGAGTAAAACGTTGGTTTGTGAGCATAATTCATTCCGGAAACATGTGCTTGTATATCAAAGTAAATTTCAAGAACCATTGGCTCAGTTGTGATCATGTGACATTTGGCGTCACATACTACTCATACTGCAAGACATCACTCACTTTTCAAGTTCAAATGTACTAGAAATGTTTGCTTATCTTGCAGAACACTCGCAGAACCAGTTACTTGCAATCCAAGGTTTTACTGTATATCTGAAATGAGGTAATATAGCTGAAAGTATTTTGGAAAAAGTAAGGGGCTATGCAGGTATTTATTTTTGTCATTTTTGAGATTAACACCCACAGGAAGTTTTTCTTCAATTACAGTTTTCAAAGGAATGAATGCATTTACCTTATTTTGTTTCTTTTGTATTTGATAGTAATATTAAAATGGGAAACCTGGGAAATGTATGGTAGTTTATTAATATCAAAGCATTTCCCCCCACCTGCCCCCACACTTCTTGCTTGTTTATGTTAAATATATTTTGGTCATGACTTATTCTTTCTTCAGTCTTGGATGGCATAATTTAATTTCTTTGATAACACAAATATTTCATGCCTCCATGGAAGGGGGCCGTGAGTCAGCCTCACCCGCACTTTCTCCATGTTGATTACTTGACTGGGGGCTGGCCTCAGTGCCATGTTACCTACAGTTCATCATGGTGGCCAATGACCTCTCCTGGGTTTGACAGTTGCATCTTCTATCCCCCCTCAGCAGTACTTCCCAGGAGTTGGGTCTCACCTATGCCTTAGTTTTCAAATCTGAGTCTGTGATTAAGTTCCTGCTTGGTCTGACACTTAAGTTAGGAGCTCCTCTCACTCCTCCTCCTCAGAGCCTATCTGTGCACTGGTCTAGGTCACCTGTGAGTTGACCTGTTAAGTACTGAATATCCACTTTTGCACACTTCAAAAGATCTTATTATTTTAAGGGGTGGTGCTAGATTTTCTCCTAGGGAGAGAAATATCTTTGTTAAGGGAAAATTCCTTGATAAATTACTTGGAATAGCAGATAGAAAGGGGAGAGACAAATGTCACCAGGAGCCCAAGAAACAAAAGAGTGTAGGTAAGCTGGTCTGTATAAGGTGCTGGTGGGGTGGTGGGCAGAGGAGAGAGGGGGAGGAGGGGCCACGGCTAAATTTCTGGCTGGTGTGTGCATTGATGAGGAACCCCAGAGGCAGGTGACTTTGTGTTCTTTTTTATGCAGTGTTATGAGTTTTCCCTCAAGTCAGACCCATGAAGTTTACTGAACAGATAACTGTTGTTTGTGAGTGAGTACAGTTTTCTTACAGAAATCAAGGAAGGACTGAGTTTTACAAACAGAGGCAACACCACATCTATCCTTAAGGTCTAAGCAGAAACAGATGCCCACTCAAACTAGGTAATAGAGAAGAGTTTAAGAAAAGGAATGGGCAGAATGGAGGGAAATTGACACTGGATGGTGGCAGACCCTGGAACTAGCAACAGTGGGGAGCAGTTTTCACCCCAAAGCCTAAAGGCGTAAGGGGAGGGAGCAATTCCTAGAACCAGAAGGTTGTAGCTGGAGCTATAGGTTAGCAGCCCCTGGGAGAGGGCTCCCCAAGGAGGAGGGGGAATAACTGTCCTGACCTCATCCTTCTCTCACTCTCTGATCTCCTGCTAACCACTCCCATTGGCCAAACCCAACTGGAAGCCAAAGGACAAGGGAGCCTATTGATGTTGCCCGTGCATGTCAGATATGCAGGACAAGGGACAGTTGCAGAATCAGGGAACATTGATCTGGAGGGACTGTTAAAGAGTATCTAGTATGCCTAATGGAAGCAGGGGGCCCCTGAAACCTGAGAACCTCTTAGGAATTCCCTACAATATTTGGGATGGCTTTCATGCTCAATAGGATAGGGTTCAAACCAAAATTATTTAGTTCTAGTGGGGTTGGGAAAACCCCAGGTGAGCTTGAGTTAGGAAAGTGTTAAGGGGCACCTGGGTGGCTCAGTCAGTTAAATGTCCGACTTCAGCCCAGGTCATGATCTCACGGTTTGTGGGTCTGAGCCCTGGGTCAGGTTTTGTGCTGACAGCTCAGAGCCTGGAGCCTGCTTCAGATTCTGTGTCTCCCTTTCTCTCTGTCCCTCCTCTGCTCACATTCTGTCTCTCTCTGTCTCTCAAAAATAAATAAATGTTTTAAGAAAATAAAAATAAAGGAAGTGTTAAAACTCCAATGTCCCATCTATTGGCTTTGCCTAAAACACCATTTCTTCTTGAAACCCCTGCCCCTGAGAGTTTTCTTAAGCTGTGGCTGGAATTTTCTCTACCCCTTGGTCTCCATGCTGTGTTGGGCCTTCATTAACAGTCAAGCCCACCTCCCAATACTGATTCTTAAAAGCTGGTACATCGAGTGCCCTTTCCTGGCCCTTAGCCTCTGAACTTGTTATGGCTGAACAGCCAACTGTTCCTTACAGGTCCTAAGATATGACCTTCTGGGTCCCTCATAAACTTTCATCATCCTGCCTGCCCCTGGACTATATTCATATGCATCATCCATCTAGATGCCTGTTTATCTTTTCAGTTCTATGGCCAGTATTTGTATACTAAATAAATATGCCCACACCTGTTCTATCAATACCCATCAGAAGTACAGGTAAAACATCTTATCTGACAGTAACCTTCAGAGGCATGTAGGCTTTCCCATGCAAGTGGGTATTTTAAAGTTGACTTGGTTGATTTCAGAGTTGCTATTAATGTTTGTTTGTTTGTTTATTTATTTTTGAGAGAGAGAGAAGCGAGAAGCGAGCACAAGCTGGGGAGGGACAGATAGAGAGGGAGAGAGAAATCCCAAACTGGCTCCCAGTTGTCAGCACAGAGCTGGATGCGGGGCTCAAACTCATGAACTGCCGAGATCATGACCTGAGTTGAAGTGGAACATTTAACTGACTGAGCCACACAGGTACCCTGCCATTAATATTTTTAAAGAACTCAGACATTTGTGTTCCATAACCAGTTTGCTTTGTAGAAACCTAAGAGGAAGTTTCTATTTTCATAAGAAATGTGTTGTTTTGAATGAGGATTTAATTGTCATCCAAAGTTTGCTCTTTGGGGTTAACTATTGAAAGTTGCACATTTCCCTCTGCCCATAAAAATCCTGCTCTAATCTTTTTTTTTCTTTTTTTCTTTTTTCTTTTTTTTTCTTCTGAGCAAATTGAATGCTGTTGATTTCACCTTAGCATTGTTGAGCAGAACCACAATGGTATTTTGCTTGAAGCTTGTCTGTTCTGGCATCAGCTTACATAAGCAGAAAAACCTGTGTTTCAAACACAGTACAAAGGCAAATGGTGGGCATCTGCTTTTAACAGGGATGTGGTGCAAGGTTCTGAAGCTTGGATTTTTGAGTATAGAAGAGCCTGGCCTCACTACTTACTATCTGGGTGGCCAGAGGAAACTCAGCTGTAAATGAGAGGCTAGTATCTATTTAGTGGGTTTGTTGTGGGGTCTAAATGGTCCAGTATGTTCATGACACATGTAAGTGGCTATAATGTGGTGGCTGCCGAATATATATTTGCGTACAAATATATAAAATCTATTCAAAGGCCCATAAAGATAGGTATACCTTCTGTACTATTTCTTAAGGAAGCTCACACTGTTGGCCATTCCAGATTTTTGGAAATGAATTTGGAAGCCCCCTGTTGTTCATTCCTGCAAAGGCATGGAATGTTCTCTGTCTCTACTGCGCTTCCATGCCTCCTTGATTTTCCTCAGGAAATCCTGACAATCTGAAATGCTCTTTACCAAATCTGTGTGCTTGGTTGCCTCCAACTTTGACCTTCATGGTTTAGCTTTCATATCTCTTAATGGCAGCTTTCCCCGACACCTCTGGGAAGAACTCAGGACTCCTTCCTTTTCTGGTGACCCTTCCCATACCTCTGCCAGAGCAGTAGTCAAGCACTGGTAAAGGTGTGCATCTTCCCTCACCCACTGAGGAGCAGCGACCATAGCTGATTTGCCTTTGTATCTCCAGTGCTTGACCCACTTCTGGCAAAGGATAGGTGCTCAGTAGGTGGGTGTTGGTTTAATGAGTGAGTGAGCAAGTAGACAAATGAATGAATGAACAATTCTTTCCCTGAGATTAACATAGAATGAAGTTTGATTTGCAAGTAGGAAAGAGAAATGCATAGTTGAGGTAAATCCATATGGATTTTTAGTACCGTGAATCTAAAGAAGAGAACATATGTGGAAGTACATAAAATAATCCTAGCAACCAAAAATGCATTCAGCAATCATTAGTCATTACACTCTAGGACTAAGTATATATTATAGAGATTATATTGGTGCTCAGGCAGAGATGGAGCACACTTCATTTAAATTTGGGAGGAGCTGAGACGAAGGATAATCAGATTTTCCCAGGTTCAAGGCCTAAGGTCCCAAAGGAGGAATTATTCCAAAAATGGGAATAGAGAGGAAAGTGTGAGTCTATAGGATCTTAGACACCTGCTGCCTCCATCCTGAAGGGGAAGGAAATATTGTGGAGTGCTCAATACGTGCTAGGTGGTATAAATGTTATCTCATGTACACAGCCATATTATGAGGTAAAATGACAACTTCACAGAAGTCACAGAGCTGGTTCTCTAAAAATCCAAAGCCCAAGTTCTCTTGAGGCCAGTATGGTGCCTCCAGGACATGTGTGGGCCTGCATGTGTGTGCTGGGGGTAGAGGATGGCTCCCATCAGGTGACTTCATTTAGAGACGCAGCATTTTCGTTAATCAACGAGGAAGACACAGTCTCCTTCCTTTGGTGACAAAGAGCAGCATGGTGTCTCTTAGCCCTGTAACTATTCCCTAAACCTCAATGAAAAGGTCGTTCTGGGTGGTGAGGCAGCCTGAGGATGGAAGGTGGGCTGGCTCCAGCAGCTGTTAGGGGGACCACATGGAATCCCAGTAAATAATTCAGTATATATTATTTCAGAAATTCTCAAACCCTCCTGATCCCCACAGGCTGCCTTTCTGGCTAATCTTCCATCCCAATACACACACACACACACACACACACACACACACACACACACAGAGCTCTTGTGTCTGGCTGCTATAAGTCTGTGAATATCCCTGCATCCTATTTAAAATTTTTTTAAGGTTTATTTATTTCTGACAGAGAGAGAGAGAGAGAGAGAGAGAGAGAGAGAGAGAGAGATTGAGACAGTGCGAGTGTGAGCTAGGGAGGGGCAGAGAGAGAGGGAGACACAGAATCTGAAGCAGGCTCCAGGCTCTGAGCTATCAGCACAGAGTCTGACGCGAGGCTCGAACTCACGAATTGTGAGATCATGACCTGAGCTGAAGTTGGACACTTAACCAACTGAGCCACCTAGGCGCCACCCCCCCCCCTCCCCCGCATCCTATTTAAAATGAGTCAGGGTTTATCTCTGCCTTTCACCTAATCCTGAAGCAGCTCACTCAGGGGGCACTTTTCTCTCTTGATAGGGAGAGAGAGAGAGAGGTCTGTGAACTGGACAAGAAGCTTTCAAGCCATTCAGGAATCAGATAATGGGATTTTTTGAAATAGGTCTGTGCAGAGAGAATAGATGTGTTTAGAAGTTCATGATGGACCTACAGTGTGAGAACCCGGCAATTAATTTACTTCTTATTTGGATGCCTGGCCTATCAACTCTCCTTGCAGCTCATCTATACATTTTTCTGTCAGCCAGAACTAATCCATTACTGCATGTAGAAGGTTTCAGTGTCCCTTGCAAATGCAAAAGCCTGCCTGACACAGAGCACATAAGCTCCTCTCAAGTCCCTGGGAGGGACCCTGACTTGGCTGTACCCTTGGGTAACTGACAACTGCCTTCTGGACGTTTCTCATCTAAATCCCAAGGCAAGAATGGAACTGGCAAGGGAGTAGATGGGAAATAGTTACAGTTGTTGGCTCTCTTGGGCCCTGCACCCATGGAGAAGGATTCCTATAATTGCTAAGGTTCTTGACAACTTTTCTCTTCTCTTGGGGGCATTGGAAGCAGCCCAGGGAGACTCCTAAAACCATAAGCCCACTGAGGAAATATAGGCATGTCCCTGAAGGGACTGCCATGACCCAGCCACTGCCTGGGAAGCTCTTTGTGCTATCTGTTGGCCCGCCACTTGGATTCTGCCCCTTGAGCTACTGCCCCACACGAGACCACACAGGCCGTGCACACAGAAGCACCTCTGCAGTTGTGCACTGTGGTTCCCCCACAGAGGGGACAAGTGCCACTGCCACAGCCATGAGTTTGCTGAGAACTACAAGCCAGGATGCACCTCCCCCCAGCTAGGGCCATTTCCTGTACCTCCAGCCCCCACACACTTGAGGCCAGGGTGCTAAGTAAAGTAGCCTCTTTGTGGTTCTTCCGGCCGAGACCCAGTCCATAAGGCCCTATGAAGCAACCAGAATGGAAACTTGAAGCTGGCAGGCATGGAAGAATCACAGGTCAAGATCGAGTTACCAGCCCAGTTTGGAAATTTTGTGACTGAGGCCCAAGGAAGGGAAGAGAAAGGAGATTAGCTTAAGTTAGGCAATCAGAGTTGGGAACACATGAGGTCAAAGGGAGAGTTAGGATAACTACCGGGTTGAATGAAGATCTGTCTTCAGAGAAAAGGATGTGTCATTGTAGGCTTTTAATTATATGGTGGTCCTTCTTCATCTGACCTTGCCCTTAGGACTTGGACCTATAGCTTCTCCATGAGGTTCTGGCAAAAGAAACCCAAATGGGCCCCCATATGTCTCTGAGAGCACTTCAAATCTTTTTGGAAGCACGTTGCCTTTTTCAAGAAGAATGGGGTGCAGTCTTGGGTGGAATCACAAGTCACAGGGTTGGAAGGTACCACCTTAAAGATCATCTGCTCCAACTATCCATCTGAATATTGAAGTCCACTTTGCTTGCTAAGTGGTCATTCAGTCTGAGGTTGAAGGTATTCCTTCCTGAGGTTGGCTATTCCATCTTATTCAACCCATCACCTAACAGCTCCTTATATTGAGCTGCGATCTATCTTGTTATAGCTTCCAACTATTAATGGTAGTACTACCTACCTCTAGGAGCCAGACAAAAGTCTAATTCCTCTTATCCCTGGTCAACAAACATGTTTTTGAGAATCTATTACATGCTGAGACAAAGAAAGTAGGGCACAGTCTCTGTCCTCACAGAGCTTACAATCCTGTGGGAGGAAATTAATATAAAGATACATTTCTACCATATTAGAAACATGTAGAAACTTGCACACCGTGATATAAAAGTTCAGAGGATGGGGCCTAACCAGTCTGGATGGGGAGTCTTCTAAATATGAATACAACCCATGCCCTCCCTCCTCCTCCCAGGTCATTACTTTCCTCCTATGCTGTGGTTTAAGACCTGTCTGCATTCCCTCACTCTCTTCTGAACCAGTCATGTTGATCTGAATCCCCTTGAAAGATGGCACCCAGAGAACCAGATGCAGCCCTCTGGGTGTGCTCTGACCAGGGCAAAAGAGAATATGCCAACCTGTTCATTCTAAATCCTAAGTTCATGTATGGAGCTTAGGACTGAATTTCTGGTTGGCACCACAGTACCTGAGCCCCCTGGGCACTTTTCACAGGAACCGCTACTTCACTATATCCGCCCCCCACCTTGTGTTTTTGCCATTGATCCTTGGGCTCAGAGTCAGGACCTCATTTTGATCCCTATTAGATATCTTCTCGTTACATTCATCTCTTCATTTCATCCTGTCAAGATCAGCTTACGGCATGATTCTGTCATCAAAATATTAGCTGTAATTTATGCACAGATGGGATGAGCTGGCCTTTTCTATGTTTATCAATGTCAGCAGGTCTTAACATTTCTTTGACTCCAGTATCTGAGGGGTATGATACTCTCCCGTCAAGAACACTGTCCTATTTCTCAAAGCATAGGTGTATAGGGCGGTGAGGAGCAGGACCACTTAAATATTAGGGGGCAGGATATATGTGAGTTGAAGGCCCACCATCTTCCTCTCTGACCTCCACTGATAATTCTGGTTAGTCACTTAGAGTTGCTCAAAGTACAATAATGATTATTTTGAAAATACAGTGATATGTGACCACTTCACTCCAGTGTGGCCTCCATCTACTGACACACACACACACACACACACACGTGTGCGCACACACACACACATGCACACACACACACGCTCCACCCTTCTCCACATTTCCTTCATGTGGAATTCAGAATTCAGAATTCAGTACTGATAACTGCTTCTGAAATTTAGCATTTAAAATACCCAGAAGATGGGTCTCCCTCTCTCTCTGAACCTCCCCCGTTCATGCTCTGTCTCTCTCTCTGTCTCAAAAATAAATAAACGTTAAAAAAAAAATTAAAATACCCAGAAGAAGTACAAATTTGGAAAGAGACCTGAGCCCTCCTATTAGCTCCATATCCCAGCACTGCACCCAGCTCTTTCCACAGCCCAAACAGCATGTGTAGGTAATTATATAACTTCAACATAATATAATAGATTTTCCTATTAGAGTTATTTTTCCTGACGTACCCATTTCCTTGAGACTTTTTCTGGTTTGGTTTATTACTCCTATTTCTTTTACTCAACTGTATGGTAGCCTTTTTCATTTCCTCTGAAAAGTCAATAAAAATGTAATTACAAAAAAGTTCTGGGAGAAAAGGCTATCATCCATTTCATTGTCTGAGTTGCTTAAGAAATGTTTATTTGTGGACCGGGAATTTCTTATTTGCATTGGCTCTGCCTTTGTGTAAATATCCACTGTAAAGCAAAAATCTCTTTCCTGAGCTGGTGAGCCTCGGAGGCCTTTGAAATGAAGGCTGCATGGCAGATGCTGGACAGGTGGCCAAGGTGCCTGAAATTAACCCTTTCAGGCAATGGGTTTTCTCTCTGCTGCCCACAGAGTGGACAGCAGTTATTTATCAGATGCCCACTTGAAAAACAGATGATGGTCCAATATTATAGAGATATGCCACACATTTTTTTTTCTAAAAAGGAAAGCAAAAACCGAAGAAGGAGGCTTGTTTAACCAGATAAATCTTTCTTTATTATCCACAACATTTGAAATAACGTCATGGGTCTAAATGCCGCAGGAATTACAGAACTGTGGATGTTGTGTTCAATTAAAAAAAAATGCCCTTGAGGAATTTAAAATCTGGTTAAGAAAATCATTATATTAAAAAAAGTTTTCTGTTTATAAAGATGACATATGTTTATTGTGGGAAACTTTGAAAATATATAAAAATATAAGGAGGAAAATTTAAATCACCCATATGCTACCACCCAGAGATAATCACCATTAACATTTGGTATAGTTTCTTTTTTTTAACGTGTATGTGTTTAAATTTCTTTTACAAAGTCAGGATCATATTATACACATTTAAATGTGCCTTTTCATCTACTCTACTGATAACATTCCCAAAGTCATGAAATAATATTTAAAATTATCTGATGAATGTGAGGTATTCCATCACTCGGATGCACAATAATTAATTTAACAAATCCTTTTTGGGCATTATGTGGATGGAAACCATTGGCTATTACAAATAATATTCAGTGTATATATATTTCTGTGCATACATTTTGGGGCACATCTATAAAAATCTCCCAAGGAGAATTTCCTAGATGTAGACTTAATGGATGGAAAAATATTGACATATTAAAGGATTAAAAAATTGCACATGCAGGGTTAGAGCCAGTATGTTTCTTTCTCTTCAAAAAAGCTGTTGAAGTTTACACACACACCAACCACGTGTGAGGGCACCTGTTTGCTTCCTCTGTAACCAATCCTGGGTGTTATTGTTTTAAAAATGCTTTTCAATTTGGTGGTTAAAAGTGTCTTGTAATTTTTGTTTCTTTGCTTAGTAGAGAGGTTGAACATGGTTTCTTATTAATTGGTCATTTCTGTTTCTTCTTTTGTAAATTGTGTTTTTGTGTCTTTACTTTCTTGTTCTCATAGGGTGTTCATAATTTTCTTATTGATTTTAAAAGGTCTGTGTGTATCAATATTATTATTCCTTTATGTGTCACGTAGGTTGAAGATATTTTATCTGGTTTGTCTATTTCTTTTAAAAGCTTTTGTTTTAGGGGTGCCTCTATGGCTCAGTCGGTTAAGCGTCTGACTTCGGCTCAGGTCATGGCTCGTGAGTTCAAGCCCAGCATTGGGCTCTGTGCTGACAGCTTGGAGCCTGGAGCCCGCTTCGGATTCTGTGTCTCCCTCTCTCTCTGCCCCTGCCCTGCTCACACTCTGTCTCTGTCTCTCAAAAAGTGAATAAACGTTAAAAAAAAAGTTAAAAGCTTATGTAATTTTCCATTTTTATGTCATCACTACTATCAATTCTTTTCCTTTGAGATTCCTTCTCCTCTTTTGTGTTATTAATGGCTTTGCCACTCCAAGATTGATGAAGTTTTAATTTATCTTGTTCTGTTATTGTTTCTCATTCTCTCTTATACATAGAACTCTTTACTTGGAATGTATTCTATGGTATCATACAAAGAGTATTGTTTTATCTTCATTTCAAATGATTCACCCAGTTTGTCATCACAAGCCTTAATTTTTTTCCCCTGGCTAGATTGAAATAGTCTCTTAATCACAAATTAAACTCATGTGTATAGTTAAGCCTGTGTTTTGTTTTTTTCTTTTCTGTTCCACTGACCTGCCAGTCTACTAAAATCATTCCACTCTATTTTTTTGTAGCCAAACATTCTTTTTTAAAAAAGCATTATTATTTTTTAAATTTTATATTTTATTTTTTAAAATTTACAAATTAGTAAATTTGTAAATTAGTAAAATTTTGTAAAAAAATTTTGTAAAATTTTTTGTAAAAAAATTTTTTTTGTAAAAAAATTTTGTAAAAATTCCAAATTAGTTAGCATAGAGATGTGGCCAAATATTCTAATGGGCCTATGGGCCCATTTTCTTATAATTCTTGTGTTTCAGAATTTTCTTATTTAATCTACCATATAGTCTTCCAAATAAACTTTACATTGTTTTGTTAAAATATTACATTTGTAATTTGATTAAAATGTTATTAAATCAGACTTGGGAAGAATTGAGTAAAACTTTGAGAGACTTTTGGACGAAATTGACAGACCAAACAGACACATCTATTTCCACCATTTTTTTAATTTTTAAGTTTTATTTTAGAGAGAGTGTGTGTGTACAGGGGAGAGAGGCAGAAGAAGAGAATCTTAAGCAGACTTCATGCTCAGCATGGAGCCCAATGCGGGGCTCAATCCCATGACCTTGGGATCATAACCTGAGTTGAAATCAAGACTCAGACATTCAACTGACTGAGCCACCCAGTCAACCCTATTTTCACTTTTGATGCCTCAATAAATGATGATAGAATAATAGTAAAATTAGAGCCTAGAGCAATTCAGGTGATGGAAAGGGGAATCCAAAGACATGAAATTGCACTAAATTCCTGCAGGATGGGAAGCAGAAGGAGGCTACAGCCTCACTATGTGTCAAGGATGGAAGTGACATGGCCTGGAGAAACCCTGGACCAGGAAAGGGCAAATATGTCAGAGAGTGGGGTAGGAACTGGGGCTGAAAACAGGATTAGCTGAAGTTCTTCTGTGGAACACAGATAGTTCCTGCGTCCTTCCCAAAACTCCACAGGGGAAAAGCCTGAGGCCACTTGCTTATACCTGGGGGCCATAGGAGCTTCTTTTCCCCACAGATTGTCTGGGGAAGGTGGTGTGGCTGTGTGGGTGCTAGCAGGTTGTTTCTGAAATATTCTGTTTCTTGTGATGACTCTTTCCAATTGTTTTCATCTTGATGTCTCTTTTGAGGGCTATGGTCTACTTCTTCTTTGTTGCAGAATCCTTTCCTTGACTAAAATTGATTTTTATGTTTTTCCCTCCAGAAGAAGGTGGGTAAATGATCCCCATCTGTTTACTGTCAGACACTCCTTTCATTTCTTACATATGAGAGATGGTTGATATAAATGTATATTATTACCAGCTCTTACTCTTTATAGTAAGAGTTTCTGCTGACATCTCCCCCGCTAACTTCTCCAAGGCTCCTCTCTGACTTGTGAGGGAAAGATGTGAGGACGTCTTTCTTTGGTTTGGCTCTATACCTGCACTATGTCTGATGGGTAAGCCAACAACATTGTAGTCATATATAGCTTCTGGCATGTACATAGCATCTATTCCTAGGTTCCAGTCCCAATAAAAATTTCTTCCTATTTTTGTATTCCCTTTCTTCATTTTATTGGAGCCTAGAAAGCAGACTGGCAGACATCTGGGATCTTCTCTTTTTATCTGGCATTGTGAGATCATTATTTTTTATTCACCCATATCTTCAAATTATGCAAGAATTTCCAAATGAGTGGGAAAGGTCACCGTGAGCTGGGATGGATGGACACAGGGCATCACAAGCTAAGTCATATCCAAGTGAGGACTTACAGGATGGATGGGATCCAAATGGGTAGAACAGATTACGGAGGAGATTCTTGAGCTGGGCAAAAGCATAGAAATGCAAATGCACCAGCTGGAGTCTGAGCACAGCAAAGAGAAAGGTTTTGTTTCTGAGGCCACTCACAGAGGGCATTCATGGTAGATTAGTTTGGAAAGGCAGGTAGGGACCAACGATCATGGGTCCTGAACATCAAGGAAGGGGGATTGTTTTGTGTTCTATAAATCACAGAGCAGAGATTTCACTTGTTGAAAGATGTGTTCCAGAAAGACTGGGAGAAGTCTACAAAGGGAAGAACCTGTCTTACTGCTTATAGGGAGGGCCAGGTCAGGGCACCTGCTGGAGACCTGGCCCCTGCATGTTGTGGTGTTTGTAATCCATTTCTTAAATGAATGTATCAGCCAGTGTACAAACACACAGTGCAAGACAGGAAAACATAGACCTTTTAGAACAAAAAGATGAAGCATTTAAGAAGTATGTGGTGGATATGGGGTGCCTGGGTGGCTCAGTTGGCTAAGCGTCAGATACTTGATCTTGGCTCAGGTCATGATCTCATGGTTCATGAGTTTGAGCCCCATGTAGGCTCTGCACTGACAGCCTGGAGCCTGCTTGGGATTTTCTCTTTCTCTCTCTCTCTACCCCTCTCACTCTCACTGTCTCTGTCTCTGTCTCTCTCAAAATAATTAAAAACTTAATAAAGGAAACTGTTAGGTCTGGATCTCAAGAATTCTACTGCTGGTTTGGGGATGAAGGAGAGGTTGCTTACAGAGCAGCATGGAGCACGTTGCCCTAGTGTTCAGAGGCAGAAGAAGGGGCAGATGGCAGTCACAGACATCGCCCTCTGCCCAGAGGAGCGAGGAGAGAGTGCAATGAAGGGAACTGTGGCTGCACCGAGGGAGGGCATCCAGTGAGACAAGAGTTCTAAGACTCACTGGCCAGCTTTGATGCCACAATGTCTCAAGGAAGCGATGGGGCAAACTGGCATCATTGACCAAGCATGCCCACATTAGCCTGCGGCTTGGCTTGCGTTCAGGGTAAATAGAAACATGAGAAGCCGGTACAGCTATTTCCGTTTGCCTTTATTGAGTTTATTAGGGCAGATGCAAAAGCCAAAATCACAAAGTAGAAGGAACAGTCACACCTCAAGGGGATAATTTTGGTGTTTTCCTGTATCTGAAGAGTGACCTTTAGCAGCAAGCATGTGCCCAAGTAATACAAGTACTTTTTCTTTAAAAAATAAGAAAATGTACTGATGTTTTTCTTATCATATGCACAATATATATGCACTGTGGAAAATATAGTTAAAGAAAAATCATAATATTTTCACCACCCTCAAATATCAGCATATTGGTATATTTTATTCTTTATAAATATGTATATATAAACATATAAATATCAAAAACATATATCCATATATTGATATGTTAATATATTCATATTTTAAATATATAATAAATAAAACAAATATTTAAATATATGAATATATTTTATAAATTTAAATATGATATATTCATATATATTTATAATATAATATTATTTAAATATTTATAAATATATGAACACATAAGTATATATACACAGACTCATGAACACTATACAAATAGGATTCCAGTGCACATTCTGATTGGTAACCTGAAACAGTATAAATTCAAGGATTCTGAGAATATGATCTCTCTTTGGTAAAACCAATAAAAATAGAATATGTTTTCAAAAAACACTTTTCTGCAAAGATAATAATTGCCGTATACTAAAATATACCAGTTATTGGGGATGAGAGAGACGAGGGAAGGTATCTCTCTGTAAGGAAATCTGTTTCCGCTATCCTGCTCACTGGCTTGCTGAACCTGCAGAAAGCCATGCAAGTGTCTAGTGTGTCCACAGCTGCCCGTTGGAAACCACTCCTCCTGAGACCTGAGAAAGAAGAAAGAGGTGATCAGAGTAGTCGACTCAATACAGGCACTGCAGGAATTAGCCATCCACAGCAGGGAGAGGGCAACAGACCTGTGGTTGCTTTTATACATATATGTGTGTGTGTGTGTGTGAGTGTGTGTGTGTGTGTGTGTGTATTATATATATATATATATATATATATATATATATATATATATATATATAAAGTTTATTTCTTTGAGAGACAGAGTGTGAAAGAGAGTAGGGGGAGAGGCAGGGACAGAGGAAGAATACCAAGCAGGCTCTACACTGTCTGTGCAGAGCTCAACTCAGGACTTGAACTCACGAACTGTGAGACCATGACTTGAGCCGAAATCAAGAGCTGGATGCTTAACTGACTGAGGCCCCAGGTGCCCCTGCTTTAAAATATTTAGAATACAAATGAGTCACTTGGGAAAGAGCACATGAATTCATGCCCATATTCCCTCTACCATCTTGGATTAGTTTTCCAGTAAATGATCTGTCCTTTGAGTACATTTCATTCATTCAACAAACGGCAGATGCTGCTAGGTGTTGTGCCACTGTAACAGAGCAGAAACATTTCCTACCCTCTCTGAGTTTACCTACTTGTCAGGGAGGCAAAGAATAAATAAATATTTGGTATGCTGGATGGTTAAGAGCATAATGGAAAAAATTAAGTAGAGAAGGGGATTAGGAGTGCTGGTGGTGAAGGGTGAAGTTTTAACTATTGGGGGTCAGAAAAGGCCTCATTGAGAATGTGAATTTGAGCAAAGCCCCAAGGGGTAAAGGAGTGAGTCATGGGAACACCTGGCAAGAGGTGTTACAGTGGAGGGAAGGGCAGGTGAAAAGGTCCTGAGGTAGAGCATGCCTGGAGCATTCAAGGGGGCAGAAAGGCATTCTGGAATCAGAGAGAAAGGAAGAGAGGTGCAGGGGATGAAATCAAAGAAAACAGGGAAGGCAAACTGGGTAGGGTCTTGTCAGCTACTGAGTGATTTGGGAAAACTCAGAAAGATTTTGGACAGAGGAGTCCAGGATCTGACTCAGGGTGGCCCTGGGAGCTGTGTGAGAACTTGGGTGCTCTAAAGAAGCAGGGACACAGTGGGGAGGTGAGGGTTGGGAGTGGCAATAGTGATCACAGAGAGGAGCCACTGAGGAAGCCGACTCTCCAGGGACGAGTGTGGACCAGGGTCCAGTCTTCCCAGCCCACATGGAAATTCTCCCTCACCTCCAGCTTTGGAGAATGGGGCTTCAGCTCTTTATAGCCATGCAACAAAGCAGGTGCTCAGCAAGTCTTGTGGATGAATGGGGGACCAACAGGAGAACAAGAAGGATCCTGGTGACAGAGGCCACTGGTTGGGGCAGTGTTGGGCAGATGCTGCAAGGAGCAGTTTGGAGTGCTCACCCTAGGAGAGAAACCAGGAGTGGGGGCAGATGGCAAACACAGGCACCAGACTAGACTCCCTGTGTGGGACGGAGGGTGGGCAGCCTGCAGAGGCTGCATTTCGGTAAAGGGCAGAGCCTTTGTCTCCTCTGGGGTCTGAGTGTCTCTTCTGATCATCTGCCCAACACACGTGCCTCATTCTGTCGTCTGTACCCCTGGGGACAGTCTATCTGATACTCATTGTAGTCTACCTGTGTTAGTCCAGCTTCAGAAGGAAGAAGGAGAAGGCATGGTGTAACTCATCAGTTGAGCTCTCAGTTTTTGCCCTAGCTGCCAAGGCTATGTTGGCAGAGATGCTTTTTGCAATTCTTTTCTATTGCTAAATATTGGCTTTCCCCTGCAATTCTCCCACACTTCCCAAATATGCACGTAGTTAGGTGTACGCTCTAAGGTTTGCTGAAATGTGAGCAGAAATGAGAAAGGAGAGGGAGCAAAGATCAGATAGGGTACATCATGGTTGGAAAATGTGTGGCTGTGATTCCATCCTAAATATTCTACAGATCCATTGTATAATCCAAGCCCCCTTTCTGTAAAATGGAAAAATAATATCTGTTCCTAAGCTAACACAGAGAAGTCTCTTTTTTTTTTTAATTTTTTTTTTAACGTTTATTTATTTTTGGGACAGAGAGAGACAGAGCATGAACGGGGGAGGGGCAGAGAGAGAGGGAGACACAGAATCGGAAGCAGGCTCCAGGCTCTGGGCCATCAGCCCAGAGCCCGACGCGGGGCTTGAACTCACGGACTGCGAGATCGTGACCTGAGCTGAAGTCGGACACTCCACCGACTGAGCCACCTAGGCACCCCTGAGGGGTCTCTTAAGTACCCAGACAGCCCCTGCCTTAGCGTTAGGAAAGTCTGTTTTCTATATGATTGGTTATTCATTTCTCAGGGCTTCCTGTTGTCCAAGAAAGAAGGATGGACTCCAAACACTTTCCCCACTTCAGGCAAATCATGTACTTACTGTTGAGACTGTAAGTTCTGAAACCACCGCTGACTGCTGCTCTGTGGGTGATTACTATTTTCACATGTTCTTACATAGGTTTGTATTTGTTTGCTGGTGCTGCCATAACAAACTACTACAGGCTGAGTGGCTTCAACAACAAAAATGTATTTTCTCACAGTTATGAAGGCTGGGAAGTCCAAGATCAAGGTTTTGGCAGGTTTGGTTTCTTCTGAGACCTCTCCTTTGCTTGCAGACAACTGTCCTTTCCCTGTATCTTCACATCGTTTTACCTCTGTGCTTGCATGCATCGCCTGTGTCCAAATCTCCTCTTATGAAGATACCAGTCCTACTGGATGAGGGCCCACCCTAAAGATCTCATTTTCACTTGATTAAGTCTAAAGACCTTACACCAAATTTGGTTACATTCTGAGGTCCTGGAGATTAGGCCTTGAACATATACATTTGGGGAGAGACATCATTCAGCCCATTACAAGGTCAAATCATTCATTTGACAAGCATTTACTGAGCACTAATCTAAGTGTTAGGCAGTGAGCTCAGCTGGCCAGGGCACAATCAAGGTCATATTGTCATGTTAATGGGCCAGTTGGTTTAGATTCTGTGCATATCCCTGCCCAAGGACAGACAAGAGTGAGGAAGAAATGGCTGTAGTGCTTCCTCCACTATTGCTGAACCAGCCCCAAGCACACGCAGTGGGAGCATCACAAGGTCATCAGGAAGAATGACAGATATGCTTCGGCTAGAAGAATGGTACCAGGCGCAGGGAGATAATTCAGGCCTGTGGCATCCAGAGACAAAGCTTTCCTCTTTGGGAATGCTCCACTGGCCTTAGGCTCACGATAAACTTGGGGAATATGGTTTACGGACCTTAATGTGAATGGGAAATTTGAATATTTTGATGCTGTTAGTGATAACATGGTTAAGTCTTGTCAATGACTCAGCCACGGCCATATGATCAGCAACTGTTGATCAAGGGATGTGGAATGGTGAGTGAGGGGGCCATGTCTGACAGTGTGTGGGCTAACTGAGGGGGCACCCCAGCTACTCAGCAGTGGGTGAGGAGTATACTAGCCTAGAAGTTAGAAGCAACTCAATAGTGAAACAACACTGGCCATAGGCACCGACTTTACTTTTATGTATCTTAAACTTTTCATATTTATTACTTGATTTTATCCTCCCAACAAACTTGTTGAGTGAATAGGGCAGGTACTATTAATCCTATAAGTTAAATTAGGCAGTGAGGCCCAGAGTGGTCAAATGCCTGGCTAAAGCCACACACCTAATTAAACAAAGAGCTGTTTCCTGATTCCCTTTTTGCTGAGCTCACTCCCCTTTCAACACAGAGACTACCTGTGGAGTTTGTTAGCAGTGATTTTGTAAAGGAACTCATGTGTCCTTTTAGGTTTTTTGTGGGGAGATAATTTTTGCGGGGTCTAAACCTTGCCTAACGGCCCATACTATGTCAAGAGACATCCTATAGGGGTCAACCAAAGTTGTGTCTTATCCTTGAACATGACTTATGCCTGATTCATGACAAGTCAAAAGAAAGCCTAGCTCCCCCTTCCCTCCTTGATGCCCAGAGTGTAAAGACCATGTCCACTTTTTCTCCCGGGGCCACACCCTTGGCCTTCCTTGGAGGGACTTAAGTGCTCTTCAAGCTAAAGGTACACTAGCCTTTCCCATCTAACTCCAATGCGCAGCCCTCCTTGAAACACCAGACATGATGCAGGTATCCATCTCCTCTGCTCTGTAGCTCCCATCACTGTCATGGAACCAACAGCCTTGACTGATAGTTGTCCATTGACCTTTCTGGGTTCCCTAATAGGATGTGTGCTTCTCTTGGGAAGGGGCCAGTCCCTCTTGATCACCAGGTCACCCCCAGAGTGATCACGGTGCTCAGGAACACTTGCTGAAGGGATGGAAAGAGGAAACAAAAGAGTTAATGAGAGTTTTTCTGAGAACAAACTGAGGGTTGATGGGGGGTGGGAGGGAGGGCAGGGTGGGTGATGGGTATTGAGGAGGGCACCTTTTGGGATGAGCACTGGGTGTTGTATGGAAACCAATTTGACAGTAAATTTCATATATTAAAAAATAAATAAATAAATAAATAAAAAAAAAAAAAAAAAAAAAAAAAAAAAAAAGAAAAGAGTTAATGAGAGTTTTCAAGACCTTTACTCCTGCCTGTCAAAGGTTCCACTCACAGATTGTTAGAAGGAAATGGGGGTTGGGGGTGGAACTGATCACTCTTTGGTTCCTGGTGGCTCCACTGTGACTACAGTGCCCAAGGAAGCTGGACCAGAAGGGTGAGTGGTGACAGGCAAACAAGGACCCCAATGATCACTTACCTGGAAGAAAGTGATGGAGGGGGATGGAGACAAGAGGGATCATTTCCCTGACCTTGGACAATAAGTGATGGAGAGAATGAAATGGAGTTCCAGTGAAAGTGTGGTAATAGCTATTGATCATGATGCAGGCTAAGAGGGTTGGGTCAGGACTGCCATGGCTCATCTTGGCAGTTGCACACAGATGTGACCTGTGCAGTTTAGAATTTGAGTTTTGAATCTAAACCATTATTAAAAAAAACGGGTGAACCAAAGCGAAACATGCAGATGCAAATTCCAAGAAATAAAAAAAAATGTGATAACCTTTTCTCAAGTCCCAAGGCGAATAGCATGCAAAGAGGATATTGATGTGTATGGTGATTACTGCCATTTCTCTGACACAGAGGCTGTCCCAGCCCACCTCACACATGGCTATTACGTCCAACAAGCCATAAAATATGACAGCAAAGCACTTTGCACACATAAAATGTTACATGACTGATACCTACTACTACTTCCCATCATTTAATGTCTGAAAATAAATGCCTACCATTTATAATAATTTTATGTGACTTTGATGGCTAGCAGCTCTTACCAGCAGGAAAGTAGAAACTGGGCTATGTATGGCAGCCACACATTGCCTTGTAGGTGAAATTGCCTCTTTGCAATAAATTTGTTCAGGTTCCTCACATGGAGAAACAATGTTGGGGTGTTTGGAAGTTTCTGAAGGTAGATAAAATGCTTTACTCATACTATTTTCCTTAGACTGTTACACAGTAGGTAGTTAATATGTTTTCATCAGGTGAATTAATGATTGTGGTGGTTCAAGATGAGTTAAAGCTATATAGACTTCTCAGTAGAGGGGGAGCTATCAAATATTGTCCCCAACCTTGGTGCATTGCTTTATGACTGGAGCAGCTCATTGGCATTGTTTGAGAACTAATCCAAATCATTTCAATACTGTGCATTTCTCTAATATTAGGACTGTCAGGTTTGAATCTTTCCTTCTTGTGTACAGTAAGAACTATTTGTGTTCGTGATTTAATCAGCCATTTTTCTCGGAAAATGTCAGCACTAGTTTACTGGCCATATTAGTGTCCTCTTCATGCCTCCCCTCAACCAAGAAAATCCCACATTGCCCTCATCTCTAAAGAGTAAGGGCTGGGGGTGCCTGGGTGGCTCAGTCGGCTAAGTGTCTGACTTCGGCTCAGGTCATGATCTCACAGTTTGTGAGTTCGAGCCCCACATCGGGCTCTGTGCTGACAGCTGGGAGCCTGGAGCCTGCTTTGGATTCTGTGTCTTGTTCTCTCTCCGCCCCTCCCCCACTTGTGCTCTGTCTCTGTCTCTCAGATAAATGTAAAAAAATTTTTTTAAAGAGTACAGGCTGGTTCAAATGACCCCTTTCATCTTAAGACTCTGTGATTCTTTTAGCAAACCCTCAGTCCAGTGCTTGCCAATACAGTAGGTTCACTTTGAAGGAAAAAGAAAAACAGATGGGAAAGGAGATGTTGATCAACCTCAGCCATTTAGTACTGTTCTTGACAATGCAATTCACCTGGTACTCCTTCCTGAATTATAGCCTCCAATATGCTGCATACCCCTGACAGCTGGGGCACCATTTGGTGAGTTAAGGCAAGATATGCATTTTGCAACCACTTTGTCTCACCCACACAGGAAACCATTCACCTTCTGCTGACCTAGCAACCAGATCATAAGCTCAACTGAGAAACCGGGATGGTGAGGAAAGATAGAGGGGAAAAGAACAAGATTGCTTTGTGCAGGGTCATTGTCCAGATTTATTTGTGGTCCCTAAGTGAGACCCCCACATGCTGTTGCCTAAGAAGAGAAAACTAATATTTAGCAGTGGGGTGATTTGTTTTAATCCTTGAAATTATTACATGTTTCCAAAATGCAACTCATAACAGCTTGACGGGATCAGAAGACTGTTCGACAAATACTGTGCTGTCATGATCTAGGCTAGTATGGAGGAGGGGCTTCCTGCTGCCTGCTGTTACCGGGATGATAGTCCAGAGCCAGTCATAGCCCTTCATTTTGAGTTTAAAAAAGAAGACAAGATTGACAGCAGAAATATTAACACCAAGCACCAGCCAACAGGTTCATAAAAATTAAGTACTCCTTTTGCCTTCTGCCTCCTCTGAGTGGCTTCTCATTTGGACTCAAACCAAATCTTGTTATTATCCAATAGATGTAGCCAATGGCCATCATGGATACTTGGAAATGCTTCTGATGTGCATCCCATAGTTCCCATTCATTTTTTTACTCCCTACTTTCTTTTTTTAATGCTTATTTATTTATTTTTGAGAAAGAAAGAGTAAGCAGGAGAGGGTTAGAGGGAGAGAGAGAGAATCCCAAGCAGGCTCAGTGCAGACAGTGCAGAACTGTGAGATCATGACTTGAGCTGAAATCAAGAGTCTGATGCTTAATGACTGAACCTCCCAGGAGCCCCTCCTCCCTAATTTCTGATGAAATAGATGTTTGCTTCCACAAAAGACTTAGATTTGTACAACAAGGATATTGGGCATGTGCCCACTTGGCTTGATTTTCGTTTTAATGAGATTTGCTCATTGTGAATCTTAATTTTAATGAGATTTGCTCATTGTGAATCTTAATTTATAGGACTGACCAAAACCTGCTTCAGTTGAGTTAACATTTGCTGGCATCATGAATTTTGGGAAATGTAGGGACAGAGCAGGCTTTGAATGAACATTCAGACTGCAGATCTCTGAAGTGTTTGGTTTATTGGAAAACGATATGGAAAGAAGAATAGTTTTTAAAAAAGAGCTATAATAGCCAGTGGACAGGACAGGATGGTGTTAAGGGAAGGAGGAAGGAGGTGAAAGAGACACAATGTTTTTCCCTCTTTATTACCTTTTCCCTCATCAGCCGAGAACTAGGAGGCATCATTCTGGCTTGCTTCCTTAGATATGCCCCTGTGCCTTGTGTGCTCCCCTACCTTGTAGGTTTATTCATGCACCCTCAGCTGATTAAAGTCAATGGGTAAGTGTGAAGTGTCACATCACAAGGGGTGGCGACTGGCAGATGTGACTTGTTTGAGACACATTCTAGTGTGAGGACTTTCCTGTTAGACCTTGTCTGCCACAGGCTTTCCCAGCGGGATGTGCTGAAGCCCTTGGCATCTCTTCCCTCCCTGGTCTAGGAGCATTCATTGGGGTTGTATGTGAGAAGCCCAGAACAATAGGATCTGACATCATTGGCTGGCCCGGGCACCTAGAGGGAGCCTCGACAATGGTGAACTCATCAGATCTGTTTGATTGGGTTTCTCCTTTAATTCCAGTTTTACACTCCACTCATTTTCCCTTTGGGCATGAAGCCCTGTTTTGAACTTCAGATGATTAGGGTGGCACCCAATAAGACAGGGCCCTACTTGCCTGACTCATCCCTAAGGAGCACGCAGCCCCTGAGATGACAGAGACTCAGGCATTTGTCTCCGATTTGATGCTCCTTCTGCTGCATCATGAGCCTCTGAGAACAATAGACTCATTGAGAGGAAGTCCCCCAGCCTAATGTATACTCAGGGAAAAAAAAAGCTTCACCCTATTTTAAATGTCTTGAGGACACCTGTATCAAATATTTAAGGTCCTTGGAAGAGAGTATAAATGCATATGATGGTAATAATTTTAATTTGATTAATATTCCCCCCTCCATTTGCCCCAGTGTTCAAATCACATGGGTGGTCTTTCTGACATGGCCAGACACTATCCTGAGACTATCCAGGAACTCCTCAGGAGTCACCTCATTAGAATAAGCTTGGTGTGGTCCCAGAGCCCCACCATGGTAACAGACACTCCTATCATAGGGAAGTGCCCCACCAGGAATCCAGGCAAAGACCAGACAAATTCTTTATCATACATCACCTGCCTTTCTCCTCTCACTGAGAGTCTGACAGCCTAGGTAGTAGTACCCTGGGTTCAGTCATCAGCGGTCATCCCTAATCATTTACAAGTAGACTTCCTTTTGCAAAGCCTGAATTAAGACTTAAGAACAGAGGGAAAATCACGTTTATTTTATAAATTTGCTTTACCACAGATTCCGTTTAGCTCAAATTCTTCAAGGCATTTAAAATCTAATAATAACTCCACTGTGTTGTACGTTCCCTGTGAGCCGGTCCTGCACCTGGAGAGCCAGGGGCTAGAGGCAGACTGTCTAGTTCCTGTCCCAGACCCTCTGCTTCTTAGCAGCGGGACCTTGCAAGGCTGCCCAGGGCGTGTGGCCCTGGGCAAAAATTTCTGCAGTGCCTCATCTCTATACAAAAATTTGGGGCATCTGGAATAGTGTCGACATGTGAAAGAGCTACCCTGCTGGCCAGCAGGCAGGGCCTGCTCAGTGGGACACCCTGTTGAATCTGGACCTAGCCCAGGGCCCTGGGACAACCCTGTCTCTGAGCAGGGTGGGCCTCTGATCTCCCCCAACAAGGGCGTCAAATTAAGAAGTGGAGAGAAAGAAAGACTGAGGCCCCTGCTGGGTACACTGCCTCTTGGGTACGGGAGGGTCTAGGGCCGGGAGCCAGACAGGTCTTCACTGTTCCCCAGCCCCACCTCCCCCAGGTTGCTAGCACCTGAGGGTGTTGCCGGACGTTGGGTACGTTACTTAATCTCTCCATGTCTCAGTTTCCTCATCTGTAAGATGAAAGTGATAATAGTGCCGGTATTAATGAAGAGCAACCTCGTAGGGTAAGGAGAAGGACAGAATGATTGCATATATGTAAAATGCCTGGAAGTGGAGGCTGGCAACAAAATGAATTCTCTTCAGATATGAACTCTTTTGTTGTTGTTTTTATTTTTATTTATTTTTTAATTTATTTTATTTAAATTCAAGTTAGTTAACATATAGTGTAGCCTTGGTTTCAGGAGTAGAATTTAGTCATTCCTCACTTACATATAACACCCAGTGCTCATCCCAGCATGTACCCTCCTTAATGTCCATCACCCAGTTAGCCCATCCTTTCACCCAACACCCCTCCAGCAGCCCTCAGTTTGTTCTCTGTATTTAAGAGTCTCTTATGGGTTGCCTCTCTCTCTGTTTTTATCTTATATTTGCTTCCCTTCCCCTATGATCATTTATTGTGTTTCTTAAATTCCACATATGAGTGAAATCATATGATATTTGTCTTTCTCTGATTGACTTATTTCGCTTAGCATAATACACTTTAGTTCCATCCACACTGTTGCAAATGGCAAGATTTCATTCTTTTTGACTGCCGAGTAATATTCCATTGTATATATATACCACTTCTTCTTTATCCATTCAGCAATTAATGGACATTTGGGCTCTTTCCATAATTTGGATAATGTCGATAGTGCTACTATAAACATTGGGGTGCATGTATCCCTTTGAATCAGCATTTTTATATCCTTTGGATAAATATATAGTACAGCAATTGCTGGGTCATAGGGTAATTCTATTTTTAGCCTTTTGAAGAAACTCCATAATGTTTTCCACAGTGGCTGTACCAGTTTGCATTGCCACCAGCAGTGTAAGAGGGTTGCCCTTTCTCGGCATTCTCTCGCCAACATCTGTTATATACTGAATTGTTCATTTTTAGCCACTCTGACAGGTGTGAGGTGGTATCTCATTGTGGTTTTGATTTGTATTTCTCTGGTGATGAGTGATGTTGAGCATCTTTTCATGTGTCTGTTAGCTATCTGGATGTCTTCTTTGGAAAAATGTCTATTCATGTCTTCTGCCCATTCTTCACTGGATTATTTGTCTTTTGGGTGTTGAGTTTGATAAGTTCTTTATAGATTTTGGATACTAACCCTTTATCTGATATGTTGTTTGCAAATATCTTCTCCCATTCTGTTGGTTGCATAATAGTTTTGCTGATTATTTCCCTCACTGTAAGAAGTTTTAACTTGATGAGGTCCCAATAGTTCATTTTTGCTTTTGTTTCCCTTGCCTCCAGAGACATGTCTAGTAAGAGGTTGCTGACTGTTTTATCCTCTAGGATTTTGATGGTTTCCTGTCTTAAATTTAGGTCTTTCATCCATTTTGAGTATTTTTGTGTATGGTATTAGAAAGGGGTCCACTTTCATTCTTCTTAATGTCGCTGTCCAGTTTCCCTAACACCATTTGCTGAAGAGACTGTCTTTTTTTTTTTTTTTTTTTTTTTTTTTTGCATTGGATATTCTTTCCTGCTTTGTCAAAGATTAGTTTGGCATACGTTTGTGGGTCCATTTCTGGGTTCTCTATTCTGTTCCATTGATCTATGTGTCTGTTTTTGTGCCAGTACCATACTGTCTTGATGATTACAGCTTTGTAATATAGCTTGAAGTCTAGAATTGTGATGCCTCCAGCTTTGGATTTCTTTTTCAACATTACTTTGGCTATTCAGGGTCTTTTCCGGTTCCATATGAATTTTAGAATTGTGCTAGCTCTGTGAAGAATGCTGGTGTTACTTTGATAGAGATTGCATTGAATGTGTAGATTGCTTTGGGTAGTATTGACATTTTAACAATATTTGTTCTTCCAATCCATGATCATGGAATTTTTTTCCATTTCTTTGTGTCTTCTTCAATTTATTTCATAAACTTTCCATAGTTTACAGTGTAAAGATCTTTTACCTCTTTGGTTAGGTTTATTCCATGGTATTTTATGCATTTTGGTACAATTGTAAATAGGATCAGTTCCTTAATTTCTCTTTCTGCTGCTTTATTATTGGTGTATAGAAATGCAACCAATTTCTGTATGTTGATTTTATATCCTGCAGCTTTGCTAAATTCATGTTATCAGTTCTAGCAGTTTTTTGGTGGAGTCTTAAGGGCTTTCCATGTAGAGTATCATTTTGTTGGCAAAGAGTGAAAGTTTGACTTCTTCTTTGCCAATTTGTATGCCTTGTGTTTCTTTTTGTTGTCTGATTGCTGAGGCTAAGACTTCAGTACTGTGTTGAACAACAGTGGTGAGAGTAGACATCCCTGTCGTGTTCCTGACCTTAGTAGGAAAGCTCTCAGTTTTTCCCAATGGGAATGATATTGTTTGTGGGTCTTTCATATATGGCCTTTATGATGTTGAATCATGTTCCTTCTATCCCTACTTTCTTGAGGGATTTTATCAAGAAAGAATGCTGTATTTTGTCAAATGCTTTTTCTGCATCTATTGAGAGGACCATGTGGTTCTTTCCTTTCTTTTATTAATGTAATGTATCACGTTGATTGATTTGTGGATATTGAACCACCCCTGCAGCCCAGGAATAAATCCTACTTGATCATGGTGAATAATTCTTTTAATGTATTGTTGGATTCAATTTACTAGTATCATACTCAGAATTTTTGCATCCATGTTCATCAGGGAAATTGGTCTGTAATTCTCCTTTTTTAGTGCAGTCTCTGTCTGGTTTTGGAATGAGTTTGGAAGTTTTCCTTCTATTTCTATTCTTCTATTCTTCTATTTCTATTATTTCTAAATAATTCTATTTCTAAATAATTCTATTTCTATTATTAAAAAGAATAGGTATTAATTCCTCTTTAAATGTTTGGTAGAGGGGCGCCTGGGTGGCTAAGTCGGTTAAGCGTCCGACTTCAGCTCAGGTCATGATCTCGCGGTCCGTGAGTTCGAGACCCGCGTCGGGCTCTGGGCTGATGGCTCAGAGCCTGGAGCCTGCTTTCGATTCTGTGTCTCCATCTCTCTGCCCCTCCCCCATTTATGCTCTGTCTCTCTCTGTCTCAAAAATAAATAAACGTTACAAAAAAAATTTTTTAAAAGATGTTTGGTAGAATTCCCCTGGGAAACCATCTGGCCCTGTATTCTTGTTTGTTGGGAGATTTTTGATTACTGATTCAATTACTTTTCTGGTTATGGGACTGTTCAAATTTTCTATTTCTTCCTGTTTCAGTTTTGGTAGTTTATATGTCTCTAGGAATTTATCCATTTCATCCAGACTGCCCAATTTGTTGGCATATAATTGCTCATAAGATTCTCTTATTATTGTTTGTAATACTGTTGTTGTTTCTAACTTTTAAGAAATCTATACAAGTCTATAAAATATCTATTTTTATTCACATTTTACCGATGAGGAAATTGAGATTTTACACAATTAAATTAATTTGTTCAAGGCCACACAAATATCTGTTATGTGTGTAAACCAGAATTTGAATCCCATTTAACCTGACTTTGAGGCCTGCCAATTTTCCTGTATGCTCCGTTGCCTTCTATTTCCTCAAAAGTTGAATTTATATCTTTTAAAAATCATAGATAATTCATAAAGCTACATTTACATGGTCTGATGGTCTGATGCACAGGGCATTCTTTCTGGAATGCAGGCTGCAGGTAGATACAAACCCAGGCTGCTAGAGAATTTTCAAGAAGCAGATGCTGAGGAGCAGAGTGGAACCTATAATGTCAGGTCATCAGCAATCAGGTTCCCTTCAGGAACCTACTGAGCTTCAGTCAACCCTTCCTTATAGGCTCTGCCAAGCACTAGAGGCTCCTCACTGCTCCCCAAATCCCCGGGAATGTTTAAACCTCCCTATTCTTCCACTTTGGCTTTGAGAGGGAAGTGTTCAAAAGGGAGCCCATAGCCAAGCTGCCGTTCAGAGAGGAACCACTTAGCAGCATGCTAATGGGCAGAGTTGAAAAAGAAATAGATAATTCCAGAAGCAGCCTGCAGGCAGCTTCAGGAGGAAAAAATGCACTTCAAGGTACATAGAGAAGAGAAAACCGGTTGGAAGTGACAGGAATCCACCAAAGTGACATGAGTCGTGTAAAGCGGGTGGAACCGATTGGGTTAGGGCCTGGTGCAAAGCTAAGAATATCTGTACCGGGTATAGATTCTGAGCATCACATTTGGAGATCTGGATGGGGGGAAGTTGGAGAGAAAGGCTGGGAAAGGAGGTCACACCCACTGCAATGAGAAGCAAGTTTCCCAACCAGGGACCTTCTTGCTAGAATTATTCCAGTTGCACCAGTGTCAAGGGCATTGCCAGTAAGTTTAGAAACTTAGTGATAACACCTCAGCTATGATTCTGACATGAGTGGCGAGAGATGAGAACGTATTGTTGACATTGCTTTGCAACTTTGTGGGGTTTTTACCAAGCAAAATAGTTTCAAATAATTCCACAAGACGGAATGATTCCCCTTTGGAAAATGGAATGTGTTAACAGCCACAAAAATCCACTCATCTAAGCCTTCAGATGATCAGGCACAGATTAATTGAGATTTTCACCATGTTAGGATAAGTATAATTGAGCATCTTTATTTGTGATTCGGAGGTGGTCATAGAGACCTTTTCAAAGAGGCAGGAAATGAGGCTGGTGAGAGCAACTGTGAATGGAAATGTCAGGATGCTGGGAGGCAGTGCAGGTGAAACAGCACTGAGCCAAGAGCAGCAGCAGGTAATTTCAAAAGGCTAAGGTCAGCTAATTTCCCTGAGCGGGGATGTGAGATTGCTTTTCAGCAGACCAGAGGCCCTGCAACTCACACTTCAGAGGCCCAGTCAAGGTTACACTGGCCAACTGGAGGCAAGATGGAGACTGATCACAAAATGTCCTCACTGCTGACTAACTGGATCCATGAGTACAGTCAAGCCCTGAGTTCTGGCTGTTAACCACTACTCCCTTTACTTGAGATTGGGGGCTAGCTCTGATACAAGTGACATTTGTCTTCAGGGTTCTTTGCCCTTTCTTTTTTGGCCCCTATCTCAGGACACTGCGCTCTCCCACTCACAAGGGCCTCCATTCATGGAGTTGACTTAATTAATAGATAAAATCCATTAATTTATACTAAAGTGTTGCTGGTGTAAAATATTGCGCTTCCATCCCTGATGTATCTTCGTTGTCGTTGTTAATAATAATCAGGTAGAGAAGAAAATGCTTATATCAGGGGGGGATTTGAGGGAGACTTCTCTCTCCCTTCAAACCTCTCTGAGTTAGAGAGCTAACTGAATTTGAAGGCGGGAAGCTGGACTTCTGGTTTCTGCCACCAGGATGCTGTGTGATCTTGGGCAAGTCACTTCACCTTTCAAGGTCTCATTTTCTGCATCTACAAGTAGGGCAAAGGCATGATCTCTAAAAATCCCCTTAAAAGTCTTCCAAATGCTACTTGTGAGTTACCTGCGGGTAAAGCCAAGTATGTCAGTTAGCATGGCTTCAGAGTTGCCCTTCATCTAGGGCAGGGCCGGTGAATGAGGCAGGGAAAGCAAATGAGAAACATTATAGGGCCCACCACTCTGGCCCAGATTGCCTGGGAATGTGATTGGAAGCAAGCATTCTAGACATCACGGACGTTGATATAAGCAAAACTTTGGTCCTCTGTCATCATGTGCCCTGAGAGGTAGCTCTGCTCAACATGGGGTCAATTGCTGGCCTATGACACATTTGGAAGCTAGAGATAAAAGATTATGAAAATGAGTAGTATTTCAAAGATATTCTCGAAAACAAAGCCCACTCCTCATCCCAACACTCTGGAAATAACACTTTGCTGCTCTAGTGACTACAGATTTTACACCAGAAATCATTCCTGCTCACAAAGTACTTTTCCTGGTTCCTATTAGGATTTTCGCAACAGTCAGTGATGAAAAGTCTTGACAGCTGCTGTTTACATTGTAGGTGGGGAGAGGTGAACTGAAATGGAATTGTTTGTGTTTCTTCTGTCTTGCCATCAAATACCAGTTACCTTCAGCTGAACTTTCCCAGCTCAGGGACCTTACTTTAACAAAAACTAACTCAGGCCCTGAATCAAGGCCCATGTGGAAGGACCTGGGGGACTTTGAGTTAAGGAGGAAGGAAGGGCACAGGCTGAGTTTATTGGCACCCAGAACATCATCTTTTGTCCTTCACTGGGTTCAAAGCACTTGCTTTTGCCTGGGAATCAATCACAATTTGAACCATGGCCATGCCTACTTTACTTAATACAAGGTAGGTCCAGCGACTAGTGCCGGTCTTCCCACTTGGCAAAAGGCCCACATCTAAATCAGTCATTGGATGCCTCTCCAGGATGGCAGGAGGTCCAGGCAGAATCTCCTGTGAGGAGAGTGTTCTAAGCTGAGGCCAGGAGAGTGGACTTATTCTCCCGTGTTGTGCATTGCCCATGTGACTGGTCGTCTCATTTTCTCTGTTCTCGCTAAAGTCCTCCAGTATACGGTTCTGGAAAGACCTTCCTGTCCTGCATGCACAGCCAATGAGCTGTGCAGCATTTTCAGGGCCCAAAATAGAAAGTCTGCAGGCACGCTGCACCCCAAGGGGCCATTTTGTGCTTGACAAGAGCCTGCTTGCTCAGATGCTGCGGGGGTGGGGGGTGGGCTTCTCGGAGAAGACCAGACATCTCTCAAAGGTGGGCCTCCAGGAGAGTGCTGCTGACCCTCAGTGGAGAGGGCACCCAATTCTGACTTACCACCCCAATAGTTGTGGCAATCATTTCAAATCTGTCAGTTGCAACATGACTGCTAAGCCCTGGCTTCCCTGCCCTGCCCCAGTGTGAAAAAAAAATGTTGATTGCTTTCTAAGATTAAACAAGCTAAACACACTGCTTTTAGGATTTCTGAGGGTAAAAGAGGTACTTGGGTATTAACATCAGACCAAGCTGTTAAGAGGAAAGAAGGGAAAAAGCTTTAAACAAACAAACAAAAGGCTTTTTCTTGCTCTGCTAATCCACCTTGAGATTTGATGACTCATGTTGTGTTGCCTTGGTAACCATGACATAAGGCTTGAGAGAGAGAGAGAGAGAGAGAGAGAGAGAGAGAGTGTTGGTGGGGAATCCTTTCGCACCTCCATCCTGTGCCTCCTCCTGTGAGGGCTGAGAGCTGACCCTGCGTGTACAGCCATAGCCCTTTTGCACCTGGACTCATTTCACTGTCATGTGGTCGGACCATGGGCTGCTTGTCATTGGCCATTTTCTCTGGGTGAGCAGTTTTGATAGATGGGGTATCTGTCAGTTTGCCCAAGGGCATCTAGAGTGTGATTAGAGGCTCTGGGAGCCTTTCTCAGTCCCCTCCCCAGCTCTCCTGATGGGAACTGTAGTTCAGCCCATCCCATGAGGCCTCGGCAGCCCCAGGGTGGTTTTGGTTCTTGGAAAGTCTGGTCTGTCCTCCCAGTCTGTGACAGTGGCCCTGTGTTATGACAGCCAGGTGGGCACATTTGATCAAGAATAGCAGAAGCTTCCTGTCTCACCCCAGCACTACCCGCTGGGGAAAGATGGGCAGATTGATATGCAGGCTCCTAGCCTGTCTTCCCTGTCTCTAAATCCAAAGACAAACTCCTCTGATCTCCGGTTTGCTCTGGAATGCCAGCTGCAGAGAAACAACTACAACATAGCTTAAGGTAGACCCTCTCTTTGAAGCAGAATTTACAGTAATGGTTAAACCTTCAGGTGAAATCACATTACAGCAAGTTCTTTCACACAGAAATGCCTCAGCAAACCTATTCTATACCCTGGGAAAACCTCTGGATTCAGCAAGTCCTCTGCAATTAATGATCCTGTGCAGTGACCGTTTCATATGGTTCTAGTCCAGTAACTGTCACCGATAGCATACAAAGCTCTGTATGCTGAATTTTGTCAAAGGATGGCTTGTATCTGAGAATAAGTGGTGTTACTAAGAGGCAGCACGGACCTGTCAAAAAATTGACCACTTACAAGGGGTGTGACCTTGAGCAAGTCTCTAACTCAATGAACCTCAGTATATTTATTTTTAATAATAAGGACAGTAATACCTTTCAGGGTCACAGTGAGAGTTCGGGGTGTGGGAAAGTGCTTTGCGATCTGAGATGTGGCATTCCAACAGAGGTTAATACCATTGTTTTAGACTAGATTTGAATCCCTGCCAGCACAAGGACATCAAAACACTGGACGTTGGCATTGTTTTGTCATGTGACTTACAATGTTTTCCATGAACACTATCAAAAACAAATTTTGGAATTCCGTATAAGGATCCCACGCTTTATACTTAAGGTATGAAACGTCTAGTCCCTTGGTGTCATGAAAACAGGAGAATGAAGTTGTAAGGTAGGAGGAGGTGGAGTAATGGCACCTCTTGCAAGCTGTTACTAACAAGGCAGTGGCGTGTAAAGGTTAAATGCAGGAGTTTGCAAATCAGACACACTTGGGTTCCCGTTGCACTTCTCGACTTCCTAGTCCCACATTAAGCAAGTCGCTTAACTTCTTTAGTTCTCAATTTTGTCCCCATAAAATGACATTTGTAAATGAGCCATGATAATGACTCATGGGTTTCTTATGACATTTAAGTAAGCCAACTCACATAAACACTTAACCCACTAAATGGTATACAGTAAGTGCTCCAAAGTTAGCTATGAATAGTTTCCATAATCAGTTTATATTTCCTAATCACTTAATGTTTCTTTCAAATATGGAACTTAAAATCCACTTCGTTCTGATTTCCTTTTACCATACGTTGAAAGTATTAGAACATACACACACACAATATCATTTCTGACTTCAAATTTTAGTACTTAGTATACATGTAATAACATAGGTGACCCTGAACAATGGTGGAAGTTAGGGGCGCTGACCCCCAATGCAGTAAAAAATCTGTGTATAACTTTTGACTCCCCAAAGACTTAATTATTAATAGTCTTCTGTTGACTGGAAGCCTTACTGAGAATGTAAGCAGTTGCTTAACAAGTATTTTGTATGTTATATGTATTATATACTGTATTATTACCATAAGGTAAGCTAGAGAAAAGGATATGTTATTAAGATAATCATAAGGAAGAGAAAATACATTCACAGTACTGTACCATAAAAAAATCCATATATAAGTGGATCCATGCAGTTCAAACCGTGCTGTTTGAGGGTCAACTATAATGTGTTAGGCATCTAGCACAGTGTCTAGCACACAGTGAATGTTCTAGAAACCTATCACAGATTGATGAAGGTACAATGTCTATAATACCAGTGTGATGGTTAATTTTATGTGTCAACTTGAATGGGCCTTAAGGTGCTCAGATATTTGGTCAAATATTATTTTGGGTGTTTCTCTGAGGGTGTTTTGGGATGGAATTAACATTTAAATAGGAAGACTATGTAAAGCAGATTGCCCTCCCTAATGTAGATGAATCTCATTGAATCAGTGGAAGGCCTGAGTAGAACAAAAACCCTGACCTTCCTATAAGTAAGAGGGAATCTCTTCCTGCCTGACTGCCTTTGAACTGGGACACTGGCTTTTCTCCTACCTTCAGACTTGAACTGAAACATTGGCACTTCCAGGGTCTTGAGGCTGATGACCTTGACATGGGAACTATACCATCAGCTCTCTTGGTTCTCAGGCCTTCAGATTCAGACTGGAACTAGACCATCCATCTGCTCTCCTGGGTCTCCAACTTGCCAAATCACCCTGCAGATCTTGAGACTTGTCCATTTCCATAATCATGTGAGACAATTCCTTATAATAAATCTCTCTATATAGAGATGTAGATATACACACATAAATATTATACATCAATATAAATACATACACACACACACTATAAATAAATATAAATCCTACACAAATCCTCTCTTTCTCCCTCTATCTCTAAATCCTGTTGGTTCTGTTTCTCTGGAGAACACTGATTAATACAATAAGGCTCAGAAATCTGGAATGACTTTGATGAGCACTGTGGAGCCATGGATGATTACTGAGTGGTGGAGTTCCTAACAGTTACTTGGGCTTTAGGAAAACCATTCTACAATAGTATGCAGAATAGTTTGAGTGGAAAGATGTCTGGATACAGGAAGATTATGACCCCAATGCCAGAAGTCAAATTGTGGCAGCAAGAACAGAACGTGGGATCCATTGAGAAATATGACAAAGATAAGACCTACAGGAAGGGCTTTGAACTGACTGGAGCTGGGGCCAGAACAGAGGAAGAAGTGAAGAGGAGCATGGGGTTTCAAGGTCAGGTACTACGAAAGGATGATGCTGGTGTGGAAATGGGGAGCCAGGGAGGGAATGCTGGGAATGGGAAGGCACGTGTTCATTTGGACTAGTTGGGTTTGGGGTGGGGTTGGCAGAAGTGTATTAACGTGGAAGTGCTTATGGAGCTCAGAAGAGAAGGCAGAGCTTGAAGTCAGGTAAAGGAATCCTCTGCCCCAGGATAACTGGCAAAGCCACTGGCCTCTCTGCCCATATCCAGGGTGGGCGCTACAAGATGCTCCAGGGGAAGGGTGGTCAGAGCGGCACAAGAAAGGGGAGGGTGGAGCATCACAGAGGTCAAAGGGCGTGAGCATTTAGACAGGCTTGAACTGGTCAGTCACGCAGTCCCTTGCTATGAGTCAGGGAGGAGAGAGTCAAGGCTGCTGGATCTGTAATGAGGAGTCCCCCAGGAACCCTGAAACAAACTAAAAAAAAAATGCAAGGGTGGGTAAAGGGTGGGGTGGAGACCTGGGTCCAGATGTTCATCACTTTCCAGATGTGAGTAAACATGAAAGGGCTATAGCTACCAGCAGCTCAGAGCAGGCCTGAGCCTTGCTAAGAACAATGCCCTCCCTTCTGGAAGCCACGCATACTGGTGACTGTGTAATGAGAGGAGCAGGAGTCAGGAGACATGGTCCTAACAAGCCATATGACTGGGGCAGTTCATCTTGACGTTCAGGGTCTTGCATCTAAAATAAATAGTTGAGCCAAATGATCTCTACGGTGCTATGATAGAACAAGACTATTTTACACTTAATTTCCTCCCTGTTGTAGGAACAAAATTCAATTGATTAAAAAAAAGACATCAGAACCAAAACCTCACCACATCCCTTAACAGACGGTCCTCTCTGGTTTCCTACCCCAGCTTAAGTCAACATCTGCTCTTGGCAAAGTCACCAGGCTGCCGTGTTTTAAAAAATCTTTAAGACAGAGGAGGGAGAAGGGAGAGGAATGACAATATGCCTCTTTCCTCTCCTGCTAGTGATTTCATTTAGAGGAAACCTTATGTGGTTTGTAGAGGGAGGGGAGGATAATTTTTATTCGACCCTCATCTCGCAATAATTCTGCAAGTATTATTATAATACAGTAAGTATTATTCTCCATTTTCATAGTTGATAAAACTCAGACCAGAGAGGTTAAGTGACTTCCCTAAACTCACACAATTAATTAAACATTTACCGAGCACCTTCTGTGCTCAACTTCCAGGGAAACAAAGATGTATAAGATCTTTCATCACACAAACTAGCTGTGTGATCTGATGTAAATGACTTTACCAATCTGGCTTCAGTTTTGTCCCTTTTAAAAAGAGGGGGATTCCACTCTGCAATTCACTAGGTTCTTACATTTCACACATTAGGATTCTGTGCCTAGGTCTCTTCATCCTCCTGTTTTGTCACACGAGAAACATTAGAACCTTTGCCTGGGCTCTAAATAGGTCTAGGATGTGGGAGCCTCTAGATGCAGAAGTCTTGGGCAAGAGATGAGACACTAGTTTTCTCCAGCAGATGTAGTTAGAGAGTTGACTGTGGAGATGATTTGCCTCTGTGTTTCAGAGATTATGGGGAGGTGGGGGCAAAGGAGAGGGTATTAGGATTCCAACCAGATTGCTTATTGGGAGAATTATTTTAAAGCCAGCACCACCTTATGTCCAGTGAGCTTACTGTTTGGAACATTCTTTAGCATATTTTCAGCCTGCATCTCCCATGGGGGACAGGAGGTCATTATTCAGTTTCCCTAATCTGTCCTTGCTATTTTAATCCTTATGGTTGTGAATGATCAGTAGCAGAGGGTAAATCAGATTAAAAAGATAAAATGACCAGTGTCAATATAAATGTACCCATTTGTGTGCAAGCTTATGAACTTGACAGGCTGTGAATCTTCTAGACTATTCTGCATGACTACTTTGCCAGGGCAGTAGAGGTCTTGGGGGCATGGATTGTAGAACCAGATGGTAAGATAATCTGGCTTTAACATTCTTTAGATATGCATCCTGGTGATTGTCTTAGCCTCTTTGTGCCTTGGTTTCCTAGTTGTGGAATGAAGAAAATAAAAGTACCTGCTTTATAGGGTTATTTTGAGAAGAAAATGCTATAATTCATGTCAAGTGCTTAGAGCAGTGCCTGGAACACAGTAAAAATTTAAAATATGAACTGCTAATCAGTTCTTATTATTTATAGGCAATTAGCTCAGTCTCACACAATGTCCCCACATTGGCTCTTTGAGGGTCCGTAATTCTGATTGTAATTCAGCCTTCCTTTTTAGAGTAACCTGAGAGCCTGACATCAATTTCCTTAGACACTTCAGAGACCACCAGGTAACAAGTTATTATCTCTTTTTATTAATGAAAAACTTGAAATGAAAAATTAAGTATCAGTTTGTTCCAAGTTCCCTTGTACATCCATAACTCAGATGGTGGTGGAATCTCCCGAACCTTCCCTGACCTAGCTCATCTTATGTCAAACCATGTTGGCTGCGGGGTACATGTGCAGTATCTCATCATGGTCAGAAGATCCTGTTCTACCCCTTGAAACACAGCTGGTTTTTTTAGCTAAAGGGCCACACTGGGAGACTCCAATCCGGTCTCCCTAAATGTTTCCTTACACTCGGAGTCCTCACAACACTTGCCTGTGTCCAGGTGGTCCCCTGCCCTCAGTCCCCAAGTTCACACTCAGTTGGGTCAGTGCTGATTCTTAGGAGGATTGGGGCCATGTTCCTTCCTCTCTCTGGCCTCTTGATATCTTTGCAAGTCTTGGGGGAGAGGGGTTGTTAGGACCTGTATTATTTTTTTCTTCACTCAAAATAAATATTCTTTAAAAAAAAATTTTTTTTAAATTTTTTTTTTAGAGAGAGAGCATGCATGAGTAAGGGAGGGGGCAGAGGGAGAGAGAGAGAAAATTAATCTTAAGCAGTTTCCATGCTTAACACAGAGCCTGATGTGGGGCTTGATCCCACGACCTTGGGATCATGACCTGAACTGAAATCAAGAGTTGGACGCTCAACCGACTGGGCGACCCAAGTGCCTCAAAATAACTATACCTTATAAAGAAATGTATAGATTATTCAGATAAACAAAAAGAAGAAAGAAGAATTCACCTATAACACTATACATTTATTTACTACTCATAAATACCTATCTGGTTCAGAAAGAATAACAAAAGTGAAGAATCAGAAAATTCAGTGCTATGAAGAGTCATCACTGGACCTGGAGGTGACTAAAGAATCAAAGATTTTAACTATGCATTTACATTCATCTATCTTTTTTGTCCCCCTAAATTCCCAAGAAAAGGAATTTGAATTGGAGAATATGCAGGACTTGCCGGCTATCTTCAATGTAGAAAACACTGCACTTAAAATGTGCTGCATAAAGGACAGAAGGGTAAACGACTCTGGTGACAGAGCATGGAGTCAGTTCCTGACTATGTCACACAGGAAACCCCGATCATGTGACCGCATCAGCCAGGAGTCCCTGATCATGTCACTGCATCACCCATGAAACTGTGATGGGGAGAACGGAAGGAACCCAATTCACTGGGGATCGTGTAAAAGCCACATTCTTCTCTGGCGGTTATTAGACTGATACATCCGCAAACATGGGAAAAATAGTGCGTGTGAGTTGTAGCAAAGCCTTTGATAAACTTTCCTCACATCAAATTATGTGGATTAATTCATTAAATGATCATAAATCAAAGGCTCTAATTCATGGGCAGATTTCAGGCCAGGTAAAGGGAGATTTTGGCAGGTACTTCACTGTACTTGGAGGTTGGCCCTGTCTTTGTTTAACGTGTTCACCCCTGATTTAAATGAAAAAATGAAAGACCAGTGGTCAGATCTGCACATGACAAAGCCAGGGAAAGACACTAAATAAACTGAATGACAGAACCAGGATTCAAAAATACCTTAATCTGAATGAAAAGACTAATTCAATGAGAAGGAATTTGGAAGGAATAAATGTTGAGTCCTGAGCCCTAATCCAAACCTCAACTATTTTAAGAGGATTGTAGGGGAGTAGCTGGGCACAACACAGTGGGGTATGCTTTGCATGGGAGTTCAGTGGCAGCCAACGGGCTGAGGGAAACGAATGCACTGGGGGAGCTGAACCTCCTCTCACTGCAGTCTCCCTGTGACATGGGTGACCCTTGTCCTCTGCTACTTTGTGCCGCTGGGGCACACGGACACTGCGGGGTGAAGTTCTGGATGCTGCCAGACCATGATCTGTGCAGAGAGTCAAGATGAGTGGTTACCAAAAGGAAGACTCTAGGGGCAACACGACTGCGTTTGGGGTGTGGGTCCCCACATCCTGTAGGCTTCTTGCAGATGAAGTATAAAGATAAAGGTTCCTGGCCAAGTGAGAAGAAGCACACCACATTTTTCATCAACAGCATTCAAAGGTAGAATTGAAAAAAAACTGTCTTGGAAAACATGGCATAAAGGTGGAATTCAGGTATTTTTTAATTTTAGAAAGGTGCACATAACCCTTTATGGGTTAGAAGGCACATCCTATAATTAACTATATTAAGATTTCTGCAGCAAAAATGCCTGGATAGTCACACTAAATGGGATAAAGACTATTGGGTAGTTTCATGTCAGTTTACATCAAGTGTCACTGCCAAATGAGTTATGAACTGTTTTCAAAGCCTTTTTTTTTTAAAGTGTATTTATTTATTTTGAGATGGGTCATAGAGAGAGGGAGAGAGAGAATCCCAAGCAGGCTCTGCACCGTCAGCGTGGAGCCTGACGTGGGGCTCAAACCCCTGAACTGCGAGATCATGACCTGAGCCAAAAGTGGATGCTTAACTGACTGGGCCCCCTAGGTGCCCCTCAAAGCCTTTTTGATTTCAGAATTGAAGCTATAGGTTGTGGATCTGTAGTGCTCCCCAGGTCACACATTTAGTCATGAAGAGGGAAAGAGAAAAAGAGGGAAGGAAGGGATGGGAGAGGGAGATTGTGTGAGGGGGAAAAAGAGCCAGAGAAAGGAAGAGAGAGAGAGATTGAGAGGGTGTAGGTGGGTCTACAAACCAAAGTCTAACTCTAGGTACTCACGCACCTGCATGGCTGAACTGGCACCTACATAGGCAGTTCCCAAAAGAACAGGTAGAGAATGGCTGATGTGCTGCCATCCCAAAGCTCCACCTGAACTGCTTCCCAAGTGGAGGCACGGACCACTAGCCGCTCAGCACAAGGGAGCCCAGGAGGTGACACAGGCAAGCAAAAGTCCCACAACTCTGAGGAGTGACAGAGGAAACTGGCATCCCCATACCTGCCTTGGAAGCTTGGTAATGAGGCCCACAAGTAAAATGCACTCAGTAAGGTAGGGTCTCACCAGTAAGATCAGCTAAGAGAGAGGGGCAGAAGCTCCTTCTCTGAGGAAAGTGAGGTGAGGGGGGAAGGGACCCCTCCCATATCTCACATTATAATATTTGAAGTGCTATGATGTAGAAGAATCTGCTTGTCTGAAATAACCCCCAAAGGAGTGCAGTAATACCAATAGAAATATGCTATAAAAATACATTTCAGCCGTTGATAAGTAGAAGTTTCTAGAGGCATGAAAGAAAGAAAGAAAGAGAGAAAGAGAGAAAGAAAGAGAGAAGTGGGTTGCCTCGTGAGGTTTCAGCTAAGCAGGGTTACCACTTCACGTAGAGGGGGTTCAGCTGTAATTGCCATGTAAAAATTAAGAACTTTTTAATGAAATAGGCACCTCTCAAAATACTGAGCATTCTCTCTGTGGTGTTTTCAAAATATCTGCCATACAAGGATGTGGAGAAGGAGAGCCATTGGGCACTGTTGGTGGGAATGTAAATAGGTGCAGTCACTATGGAAAATAGTATGGAGGTTCCTCAAAATATTAGAGGTAGAACTACCAGTAGCAATCCTACTTCTGAGCATATAGCCAATGAGATGAAAACAGGATATCAAAGAGGTATCTGCGCTCCCATGTATATTGCAGCATTATTCACAATAGCCAAGAGATGGAATCAACCTAAGTGTCTGTTGATGGATGACAAGAAGATGTCACACACACACACACACACACACACACACACACACACACACAGGAATATTATTCGGCTTTGAGAAAGAAGGAAATCCTGTCATCTGCAGCAACAAGGAAGGATCTTGAGGGCATAATGCTAAGTGAAACAAGCTAGACAGTGAAAGACAGCACTGCATGGTATCACTTATCTGTGGAATCTAAAAAAAAGTCAAACTCAGAAATAGTAGAAAAGTGATTGAATGGGCTGAAGATTGGGAGAAATAGGGAGAGGCTGGTAAAGGGCACAGCTATACGATGAATAAAGTCTGAGGATCTAACACATAACACGATGACTATAGTTGATATTTCTCGTATAATTGAAATTCGCTAAGAGAGTAGAACATAAATATTCTTGCCAAAATGGAAAAAAAAAGATGTAAATATGTGAGGTGGTGGATGTGTTAATTAATTCAATAGGGGGTCTCTTTCACAATGTATACACACATGAAATCACCACAACTGCACACTTTAAGTATCTTACAATTGTCAAACTGTCTTACAGATTGTCAAATATCTTATAGTTTATCAGTTATATCACAATAAAACTGAAAAAAAATCTGCCATAAAATTTTCAAGTTTTCCAAACACCTAGTTCGTGACAGGAATCATGCGGAATCCACACAGGGTTGTAGGGGGAGATTGGTTTTAGGGTTAGAGTTAATCATCTGTGAGGGGATTGGTTCAAAAGATCTTCATCTAACACATAGTATATTCCAAGTACAAGGCTAGATGCTGAGGGAAATAAAGTGGTATAAGGCACAGCCAGTACACCCAGAAGATCTTATAGCTAGTGGGGACGTTGGGAATTGAGAGGTCAAGACCCCGCTCCTTGTTTCTAATATGGTGATATTGAGAAACTACCTGCTAGAGGGTAGAGAGTTAGAGGAAGAGATGGGAGGAGAATTTGGGCTTATATGTGAGGAGACAGGAAACAGAGAGTCACAGAGAATAAAGAGGTGGGCCGGGGGTGAGGGCTGACATCAGCGGCTTTGGTTCATGGACAGATTAGGTTCACCATGCCCAATGCTAACTCTGAAAGGAAAGCATATCACATCCATCTTCTCTCCTATTGGTGCCAAGGCCTTGGCCCTTTGGGACATTGGCTGATAGTGGCTGATAGTGACAGACCCTACTTCTTGCGCTCCCCACCTCCCTTTGAGAAAGCTGAGGCTCTAGATAGGGTGAGCCTGTGTCTGTGACTTGGCTTGTACCAATAGTCCTTACATTTTCTGTGCTTGAGCTGTATGAGGCCATTTCGTGTCCCACTTAGCAAGCCTGGAGCGCTCTTTGATTTGGTAGATGATAACATAAGTCATCTGGCCTGTGATGGTGGGTGAAATACCATCTGATTCAGAGATTCTTTCGTGACTTCCTCCAGAACCAACTGCCTCATTCGTGTCTCCAAAAATAAAAATAGCAAGGGTTAGATCCCTATTTTTCTCCTGTTCCTTGGGGATGATGTGATTGAGTGATGGCTTTACCAGAAAAATATTGAAGCAGTCAGTTTGTTTCCTTTTAACCAGAATCTGGAAAAGGTAGCACCTCACCATGGAGCATGAGCAATGTGAGTTATCAGTTCTCTGAACTTTGCTGCATTCCACCCATGGGGTTAAGGGCTCAGGAGGACCTGTTTGGCCCAACATTTTCAGTGGGGTTGTTTCATGTTGAGTTTTGCTTTCTATCTCTTGGACCTTTGCTACACATCAGTCCTATGAACAAGATCCAACTTTTAGCAAAGGGGTGGTTAAGGCAGTGTTATGGAGGAAGGGGTGGAGGTGAACTACAGTGCCTGGATTTCATCAATAAAGATCCATTTATTGGATGCCCCTCACTGAGGTACTTTCCAAAGACTCTTTAAAAAGAACATAAAGTTATAGAAAGGGTCGCACAGATTCAGAACAAGGCTATCATACTCCAGGTCAGAGGTATGGGGGTCAGAAAGCTTAGGGAGCAATTAGGTTCTAGAGTTTGAGGTAAGAAAAATCCAGAATCCACGAAATCTGCATGTGGCTGCAAGAGTTCCAGTCCCAAGAGTGCCTGCTGTCTTGCTCATATCGCTCGTTTGTCCCTGAGCCACTGTTTTACTTCATGGAGGATTGGTATTTGGGATTAGGGCACTCATGACAGAGTGTGCATTAAAAATCAATCCCTTTCTCTTCCATTGAAAAGAACCAACTGTAGATCATCTACACCAACTGTAGATCATCAGACCACATTTAAACATAAAATTCCAGGTTCCCAAAGAAGTGGGAGGTAACCAGATTCTATGGAGACTGAATGTGACCCCCTTCCTAAGGGGCCCCAGGGCAGGCAGCCACCCACCTTTGAAGGAAGTGGACCATGGCTGGAACCCTATGCTTGGAACCCTCTCTGAATGCACAGCTTGGCTTCTATCATTCCTGTGGACCCCTTTCCATCACAAATACTAGTCTTCTGTTCCTTTGGCAATAAGCCCAGCCCGATCCACCACGCTCACACCCATGGACTCAGGCATGCCCATGCCTTCTCAATGGCTCCTGTCATGAACAGTCCTCAGGGACACAAGAGCAGTTTCTCATGGTGACACTGAGATAGGCAGGGCCAGCTTTGGACATAAAGATGACACCTCCATTTGCACTTCACTTATTTTACACCTTTCCTGTCTTTTTTCTCCTGTACCTACTACTTTCATACTACTAAGTCAGAGAGAGCAAATACATTCTGAGGGCCAACTCTGATTACTTAGTAGGTACTGACTGGCCACTCTGTTGAGACAGATTTTTTAAAAAACTGCATGTGAACTCTGCAGTTGTTAATGTCTGCCATAGAGACATTATTTACCATCTTCTCATGTATCCATTAGTTTTTAGAAGGCAGTGACTATGTCTTATTCAGCTTTGGATCTCTGGTTATTAGAGATCCAAACTTTTATTTTTAAAATTTTAAATTATTTTTAAACATAATTTTTATTTTTTAAGAAAGAGTGAGAGAGAAGATGCAAGCAGGAGAGGGGCAGAGTTAAATAGAGAGAGAAAGAGAGAGAGAGAGACAGAGAGAGAGAGAGAGAGAGAGAATTCCAAGCAGCCTCAATGCTCAGCATGGAGCCTGAGGCAGGGCTCGATCCCACAACCCCGGGATCATGACCTGAGCTGAAATCAAGAGTCAGACGCTTAACCGACCGAGCTACCCAGATGCCCCTACCCTCCAATAATTTTTTATAGTTGAACTGTGCCTGTAGCAACTGTGGAATCCCCGACTTGCTTGTTCCCAGCTCTGTCCAAATTTCTGCTATCACAGAGTGACATAATGTCATAGAAATGTGTCATTTCAGTTCCCCTTGGCCTGAAGGTATGTACAAGATGAACGCCCATAGAGAAAGCAGAGAGAATGTGAGGAGTTTCCAAAATAACTGCAGAAGTGGATAAGAAAAGGAAGGATTCAGAAGAAGATGAGGGAATAGGTCAGAGACGCTAGCACCAGCCAAAAGAAGAAGTGTTCCCAACGTGCAGTGCCATGGGCTGTTCAGGACCTCTGTAGTGCACACACATAAGAGGTACATGCAGTAGTATATACACTTGAACACACCTGCAAGGGCTGACTGTGCGATTTTCAGGAATTTTGCAAGTCTGTTGTCATCATGCCGGTAGCTTAAAATTGGCTCTGATGGGAGTATTTAAACCACAGAAATTGGCCAAGTCTCCAAACCAGGACTCATCCCACCCAGAACCAACTGTCAGTCATTTACCAGCTTACCACTGAGTATATGCCCTCGGGCTCTTCTGCCAAGAGGAGTGAATGAAAGCATTAATGACCAGTCTATATGTTATCCCAAGTGGCTAATCTATCCTCGGTCGTGAGACTTATCCAGTCCGATAGGGAGGCAGGGCTAGGAAGCTCTAGCTGACCTTTTCAGTATTTGGGGCTCTGACTCATCAGAGGCTCGCCCTGGCACCAGAGTGGAAGAATGGCGGCCAGTCAAAACATAAACTGTGGAAAGGTCAGCCGCGCACAAAGGGGCTCTTATTGGTTATGAGATGCTGTAGATTAGGTATCCAGTTGCCTTCCCGTAATGACATTTTGAAGGGAAAATGACACAAGAACCCACTCTCAGGTCACCTCGTAGAATGTGGAATGCTTTTTCACTGAATTAGAATGAGCCCCGGAGGACAGGCCCAAGCACACACTGTCAGGGTGCTGGCGGGGAAACGCCGCAAGGGTGCTGAGATGAAAGGCCCTTCTCATTGCAGGTCTGAGGAGTTTCTCAGTGTAGCCCTTTCCCCCTCTGCCTGACCATGGTGTTGACCAAGTCCTCTCGATCTTGCCTGAGAAAAGGAGGCTTCAAGATTGTAGCAGCTCTGGGTGCCTGGCTGGCTCAGTCGGTTCGGGGTCTGATTTCAGCTCAGGTTCATGAGTTCGAGCCCCACATTGGCCTCCTTGCTGTCCGTGCAGAGCCTCCTTGGGATTCTCTGTCCGCCTCTGTCTCTGCCCCTCCCCCGCTTGCTCTTTCCCTTTCAAAAATAAACATTAAAAAAAAAAAAAAAAGAAAAATTGTAGCGGCTGCTTTCTGCACGTCCTGAGGGCAGGAATCCATCTTTCCCACTGCTCGGGGCCATGTACCATGTCACTGGCACCTAGCCCTTCTCATGGGTGAGGACTAGACAAGGGCGTGCTGGTGGAGAGGCAGGAAGATCCAGGGAGAATGCCTGATTTGGAGTCTATTCCTTCATCATAAGCTGCTGGGGATAGGCTAGAGATGCCTCCTTAGCTGGACCTCAATTTAGGAACAACCGCCAAATACGGCCAGAGAAGGAGGGCTATCCTGCACATTAATACTGCAATTGATCCAGAGCAGCAGGGACGTGTCAGATAAAGACAAGAGCAGGGCAAACTAAAGAAGCCAGACAGACAATTAGACAGGAGAAGGGATCAGTCTATTGTCTCTGTAGAGAGGGGAGAAGAAATATTTGAACAATATCCACTTACTGATGGCAGTGTTTTCTGAACCTCAGTGATGTGGACCACTCGGTTTGTGCCACCTCTCCTTTCCACCTGTTCCATTTATTTCATATTTAATCTTTAACTCATTAAAAAACACCTGAGCTTCATGTTAAAAGTAGCATCCTTAAAATCGTGGATTCGATATGCCACTTTACACATTGCTATACACACACATGACTATTAAAAGAAACTCTTCATTCATCTGCCCCTGACGTCACTGGGCAGGCCACTATACTGCACCCTGATGGGCATATGGTTTCCCTGGACACAGACATCACTCAGAATGAAGCCCCGAGCTTTGGACGTCCGTCATTCAACCATGCCTCTTCCTCACTCACTTGTTAAAGCTGTCATTTGACACTGACACAATTTTTTTCTCTTGGAAGCCCTCAAGCACAACACGAATGGGAATTAGAACGTCTGTTCTCTGTTAGATCAGGAGTTGTGTTGGGTGTTTTGCCTCATTATTAGGAATGGGGTCATCGTCCATCTCTGGTAATACAACGTGCTTCTTTTAAAACAGTCTTTCCTGGAGATTATTCTAGAATAAGACATTTCCCTCCATCTAAAGCATTTTGTTTCAAGAATAATGTTCAATAAAATTAAGGGGAAAAAATACCAAGAAGTAATATGTATTTTCATGTCATCTTTCTTTCTTTGTCCGTGTTCTCGCCTTTGCCTCTTTTTTCGTGCCACATCTCTTGTGTGTTCTTAGATCTTGGTCCTTTTTTTTTTTACTTTGTCTTCTCTTTATTCCAACCCAAAATTATGAATCTGGTTTCCGTTTTCGAAAAAATATTTATTGTAAAGCACATTTCCTTGTTAGAAACTTAAATCCGATATGCATTTTTTTTTTCCAGTACAAATGATTTTTGGAAGAGAGTTTTGGGAAACATTTCCCGAACACGAACATTGTCTAACAGCTTTTAATGGTGGGCCTGGCTGCCTGATTGGGTTATACTTCCACTAGGGGGCACTCTTCCCTTTAGATGACAAAAGTTCTGCAATAGTAACAATAACAATGTGGGTTTCCTTTTGAAAATAGTTGCTCCAGAACACAAATTTGGGTAAGAGAGCATTAAGGATATGAGGCCACTTGCAAAGAGAACACTTGGTTTACCAGCAAATTCACCCAATCGTAGACATAATATCAATTAACAGTGCAGCTGGGGGTAGCTATGACATTCCTAATATAGGGACTTCCATGAGATCCTTTTCTATTCCAGTTGTCAGCTAGCAAATTTTTTTCCTTAAACTTAAACTGGAGCCAAAGGATTCTTCTCAGTAATATCACAAAGTACTGCCTGGACCTCTGATCTTTATAGGATCCATCCCAGGTTTGTTTTAATTTGTTTTAAGCCAGGTAAGATCTCAGCCATTACTTACTCCTAACCCCACACAGGGAGGACCCAGGCACAGGGAGATGAAACACTTTGTTTAGACCACACAGCTCTTGGTGGGGGCAACAGGAAGATCTTCTGAGACAGTGTCTTGAATTTCTTTAGTCCTTATCATCTGTCTTTCTTACAAATGCCCTCTTGTAGCTTTCAATGGTGTCTTTTGTCAACAGGATTTTGTCTTTTTTGACCTCACAGGGTTCACTATAACTCAAGCCTTGTAATATTTTTCTACAGACGTTGAGTTACAGTAGCTCAAAGATACCTGAGGTATTGAAAATTTTTCTTTAATACTCCAAGATATCGAATTCTAATGGATGCCTTTCTTGGGCCCTGGAAAAACAAGTAAGAATAGGAGATAATATTGACGAATGAGAGGGAATGTCCCAGCATCCAAAGAGTCAGGTTTTAGTCCTAGCTGTATCTTTTTTTTTTTTAATGTTTATTTAGTTTTGAGAGAGAGTGAGTGAGAGAGAGAGAGAGAGAGAGAGAGAGAGAGAGAATGAGAGGGGGAGGGGCAGAGAGAGAGGGAGACAGAATCTGAAACAGGCTCTAGGCTCTGAGCTGTCAGCACAGAGCCCGACGTGGGGCTTGAATTCACAGACCGTGAGATCATGACCTGAGCCGAAGTTGGACGCTTAACCGACTGAGGCACCCAGGCGCCCCAGTCCTAGCTATATCTTATAGGATGAGTTACTTTGGGCCAAATTGCTTAATCTTCTGGCCTTCATTTCCTTTTCCTTTTCCTTTCCTTACCTCTGTAAGGTCTAGTTGGTGACAAAGCAACGTTTAGTGAGCCAGAGACTTTGTGTGAATTATCTTACTCCTCAAAATAGCCCTCTGAGGCACTTACACTTTACAGAAAAGGTAACTGAAACTCAGAGAGGCCAAGTAATTTGCCCAAGATCCTAGAAATTGGGCCTGGATCTTTTTAGTTTAGAAGCCTTTACTTAAGCACAGAAAGAGGTCTTCACTCAATACATATCCCCTCACGAACCTTCTATGTGCTTAGCAATTCTTGTTGGCTGTAGAACTCGACATGCTCATTTCAAACCACAGAATAATGTGAAAAGGAAATGGTTCAAGAAAAATGGTACGATATTTGAGTGACAGCATTGTGTTCTCAGGCGACATGCGTTCACGTCCCCTCTCTCCCACACATTCTGCGTGATTTAAGCAGGTCACTTCCCCTCGAAGAGGCTGTTTCCTCAACTGAAACATGAGGGGTTGGGAGAAATTCCAGCCTTCAGTCCTCTCATGCTGCATTCTCTGGCTCTTGGCCTGAAATCCGAATTCCTTTTCCTGGCTCTGGATGCTGCCACAGGATCTCCAGCTTCCACGCGGCCCACCCCTAATCTTTCCAGCCTGAGCTCGGGATTCTTTTGTTCCTTCCTCCTGCCTCTTGGTTTCCTTACTGGGGAGGCCCTGTCCTCCTGCTCCACCCTCTGGTTCATACATAGCGGAGCGGGCAAAGCAGAGGAGCCTAACAGAAGCTTGCTTTCTGGTGCGCCGGCTGTGGCTTGCTTAGGAATTCAGGAAGACTTGCTCACTGCCTGTGTTCACTGTGGCGGAACCAGGCGTGCAGGAATATAATTCTGAACCAGCCCAGTTTAATCAAGTAAAGACAATGGAGCTTACAGGCGGCGACACGTTGAGTCTCTGAAGATCCCACTGCTGCTGTCACCCTTTTCATCAAAATGATTGAGAATGTATTTCTAAACAGAATTGAGGGGCCCGGTCTAAAATCAGACTGCTGTATTGGCCTTAATGTCCCGATTTGAAGTGCTTCAGCTTCTGGTCCACAGTGCCTTCTCAATAGAGGTTTGTTATTATTGCTGATAACCACGACTGTATGAATAAACAGAAAAGACGTTCCTATTTCATGAGAGAGAGAAAAGAATCTCATTCAAACCAAGAGAGAATGAAAATTGCTCTTGTTCAGCAGCTTTACAAATCCTGCTTTCCTTTTCTGCTGGAAATGAAGCTGAGTTGAAAAGCTTATCTTGGTTTGACTTTATTCCCCCCTCAAACCAAAATAGAATAGCTGTTTAGCTTGAAAATTCATGGGAGCCCATATCAACTGGTTAACAAAACACACACACACACACACACACACACACACACACACACACCCCTTAATATCCTCATTATCTAAAATCTCAATCACCAAAAATTGACAAGAAAAAATTCTGAGGTTCCAACACACAGTTGAGCAGAGGATATAAACAGATGATTCATAAAGCAGGAAATACAAATGGCAAAAAAATCATATGAAAAAATACTCAACATGCAAATAATAAAAGAAGTCCAAACTATAGCAACAATGAGATACTGTGGCTGCTCATCAAATTAGTATTTAAAAAAATTATAGCAAAACCAGTCCTTGCTTTTGGGTAACAGGTTCCTGGAAGATATGTATGAAATCCAAATATATTTTAAAAAACCACCCTCACAATAGCCTTACATGCTTTAAGGTGCAACTATGAGCTAAGAGCTAATATTGTTGAACTATCTGGGAACAGGACCTTCCTTTGAGCTCCCTGTCTGTCATCACACTCTGCTTCCCCCAACCCCCATCAATACCACGATCTGTGAAGCTGACCCCATGATCCACAGAGGCACTGTCCTAGCTTTTCTGTGAAAATTGTGCAAGTCCACAGTTGTCTTTATTTTTTAAGTTCTCCTTTGGTAAAGAGTTGTATCCAGATTCTTAAACTCCACAATTTTCCCACAACACTGTTTTTCTTTGCCCCAAACCCTGAAGTCTCCATTGATAAACATGCGGAACCATAATGAGAATAGACATAGAGTGTCCTTAAAAGCGTGCAATCCTAATGGTGATTTTACATCAGAAGACTGGGGTTCACAACACCCTGAAGGTGGGGGCCTGCGTTCCTTTTACTGTAAACATTCTTTGGAGTAAAGATCAATATCCATGTGACACTTGCTTGCTACCCTTGTTAGAAGACTTCTATGTTTGACTGCTGGGCTTTGCAGGTTAGAGCCATGGCCTTCCAAGTGAGTAACACAGAATGATCCACCCGGGCGAAAGAAGAATGTATTCAGATTTCTCCTCTCATCCTTGTCCTGTCCTTTTTAAATTTCCATTTTTAAAAAATATTTTTTAGCGTTTATTTTTGAGAGAGATAGAGAGACAGAGAGAGACTGAGAGATAGAGCGTGAGTGGGGGAGGGCAGACAGAGAAGGAGTTGTAGAATCTAAAGAGGGCTCCAGGCTCTGAGCTGTCAGCACAGAGCCTGATGTGGGGCTCGAACCCATGAACCACGAGATCATGACCTGAACTGAAGTAGGACACTTAACCAACTGAGCCACCCAGGTGCCTCTAAATTTCCATTTTTGATACTTTTATAATGTAAAGGTTAGTATAGCAGTTTATTTATTGGGGGACATATGATCAAAATTGCTTTGCTGGTAGGATATTGTTATCAAAAAGTTTGCAGACAACTGGAGCAGGGAGAGGTGTTAATGTGTCTGATCCCTTGCAATTTGGGAAGCAGTGCCTTTAGAGTTAAGTGAGGAAGCAAGGTAGGCTGTGGTCATAGAGAGTGGACCAGCAGAGCTCCTGGTAGACAGCAGAAAACGCACTGACACTGAAGCAACTGGAATGTTCAGCTGAATCACAAGGGCTTACTGGCTAGGAAAGAGTCCAGTATTTTTAAAGGCCATCTTTCCAGAAAAATCCACTTGTGTTTACTCAGGTCATGTCTAAGCACCACAGGCCCAAGATTTCAGGAGTCACCTCACTGTGGCATGCCAAGCCAAGGGTTTCATTGAGATGGTGCCAGTTGGGAGTCGATGGTGGGGAAGCCGAAAGCAGCTGAAGGGTGTGGAAATGAAAATATCCAAGCAATCTAGCTGAGATCCAAGAGACAGGCAGCCTCATCAGAGTGAAAACAGGTGTCACCAAGGGTCTGGAAGCAAATCCATATGTCAGACAGAGATGTGTATGGTTGAGAAGGGGGAGTCAGAACCTGACATTCGGAATGCCCTTAAATAGTCTTGAACCCACTGAGCTAGGGATTAGGGAAGATCCAATGGCATGATTCTCATTTATGTTTCTTTTGCTGAAGGACCACAAACTCTGGACAATCTGATAACAAGTTCATGCCTTTATTCAAAAGGAGAATTATGGGGAAATATGTGTAGATACATCAGCTCAAATGTATAATTTCTGCTGGATATGAAACCCCGGATAGCTTTCCAATTATTTCTGAGTGTCCCTACAACTTTCCTCATGCAGGCAGTGTAAGTACCCTCATGTGCTACTGCTCTGGCCTCCCTGTGGGAATTTAGGATCCCAGAACCCCTCTTGGGAGAGAACACTGTTCCAACTTCAGTATCTCTTAATGGAGATTAAGTGTGCAATGGGAGGGGCTGACCTTCACACTTAAGGATAGTGCACAGTCACAAAAAGTTGAGAGTCAAGTGGAAATCCAACTGTCAGTGTTATTAATGGGTGGATGTCAGCTAACCCCTGATATATAGGGAGGGCTTTCTGGGGAATCTAGACTGGAAAAGGTGGTTTGGACCTGAGGACAAAGGAGGCTCCTCCTGATTCTCTACATGCATACCCTGAGCCTTCCTGTCTATCTGGACTGTAGCCTACCTGAGTACAGGAGCAGTGCCTGGGCCAGGTACAGTGCCCGGCACTCTGCTGTGGACATACGAACCTGCTAGATGCTAACTAAGTCACAACTCATTTCAATGTAGAGCTGAGGCTCTAACATCTGCTCTAGCACACTAGAATTTGAAGGAAGAGATGGATTGAATTTAGAGATTATTTCCTTTAAAAGTATTTATAGGAACTACAGGCATACCTTATTTCATTGCACTTCACAGATACTGCATTTTTTTCCAAATCAAAGGTTTGTGGCATCTCTGAGTTGATCAAGTCTATCCATAGCATTATTTTTCCAACAGCATTTGCTCACTTCGTGTCTCTGTGTCACATTTTGGTAGTTCTTGCAATATATTAAACTTTTTCATAATTACTGTATTTGTCATGATGACCTGTGATCAGTGATCTGTGATGTTATTATTGGAATGTTGTTTTCATGCTTTCTAACACAACATCCATTCTATAGCCTATAGATCAAGCAGTCGTTGTGGCTTTCTTTCTTTCTTTTTTTTTTTTAGAGAATCAATTCTTTTTTTTTTAATGTTTATTTATTTATTTTGAGAGAGCAAGAGAGATTGAGTGGGGGAGAAGCAAAGAGAGGGAGAGAGAGAATCCCAAGCAGGCTCTGTGCTGACAAGAGAGAATCCCAGTGCAGGGCTCAAACCCGCAAACCTTGAGATCATGACCTGAGTCATGACTCAAAATCAAGAGTCAGATGCTTAACTGACTGAGCCACTCAGGCGCCCCATCATTTCAACTTTCAAGGCTTATTATTTAAGAAATACATTTTGGGGAGCCCTTGTAGTCAGCCTTGAGAGTGCAGGACCAAGCCAAGCACACCCTCCTTGCCAGGGTGTCCGCCGCCCTGGTCCTCTGGACCACCATCCAAGGGCAAGGGCACGGCCCAGATATTTCCCACTGGTTCCTCTGTCCTTCCCTCAGCCCCTCCATACTACTCCAGGCCAAAGGCAGCTGAGCTGAGGCTCCCAGAGCAATGGTTTCAGTCCCCACTTCAAGTGATAAATTCATCTTAGTAGTTTTAGAACAGGCCTTCCTTATGGTTTGTACTTCAAGACTAAGGGCATGTAAAAGAGGGAAATTGCATAGCTCACCTATAGCCAGCTTGACAGCATAATTTTTAGGAATCAAGAATCAACGTTGGGTTACCCTCAGAAGTCCACTTGGATGTGGAATGTTCATGTGCACACTTGAACACGAAAATCATCTTCTCCCATCAAGGAGGGCCCCCTCTTTAGCTAAAGTAGTCCAAAGAAGTAGTCCAAAGAAGAAGGGACCCACCCCGCCCGCCACCCTGCCCTATCTGACCACACTCAGCCACACAAATTAAATCAGTCTTTTGGAGCAAGGAGTAAAGCTGTACAAGGTTGGACTGAGCCCCTCTTTCTGCTCATACCACCACTGAGCAGCTCCGTCCAGGGCTGTCACCCACATGCAGGTCATGTCCTGTGCAAGGACACCTGGCTGAGACAGTGAGTGAGGGCTGAAATCCTGCCAGGCTCCACTCACCAAGGCAAGCTTATTGGTATTTGGCTATGTCTACTCATACAATGTGGTTCCGTTTTCTAAGTTGTACCAAGGTACCTTATATGGCTATGGGCAGTTCTGAGCATCCAATTTCATATCCCAGCCCTACCCAGGATTATATTCCTTACCTCGGATAGATTGAAGATTCTCATGAACAGATTAGGTGTACTGTAAAAAGTGAAATATTTGACCCAAACTGAAATGAATTTCATAGGTAAAGCTCAAAATATTACCATGGATATGAATTATGTTTGTATGTATCTATATATGTATGTATGTATGTACAGTTACATGGATGTACATTGCTGTGTATCAGAAGTTAGCACAACTTAAACTTAGTAAATGCTTAAAATAAAATTATTTTGGGTATCAGGGGAAAAAAAAGAAATACATTTTGTGAGGCTGTAGCTGCCATAGAGAGTGATTCCTCTGATGGATCTGGACAAAGTAGATTGAAAACCTTCTAGTAAGGATTCATCATTCTACATGTCATTAAGGACATTCGCAATTCATGGAAAGAGGTCAAAATATCAACATGAACAGGAGTTTGGAAGAAGTGGATTCGAACCGAACCCCCATGGATGACTTTTGAGAGGTTCTAGACTGCAGTGGAGGAAGTCACTGCAGATGTGGTAGAAACAGCAAGAGAACTAAGATTGGAAGTGGAGCTGAAGATGGGACTGAATCACTGCAAATGATCAAATTTGAACGCACAAGGGGTTGCATCTTATGGATGAGCAAAGAATGTGGTTTCTTGAGATGGAATCTACTGCTGGTGAACAGGCTGTGAAGATTGTTGAAGTGACAACAAAGGATTTAGAATATTAGATAAGCCCAGTTGATTAAGCAGCAGCAGGGTTTGAGAAGATTGTCTCCAATTCTGGAAGAAGATCTACTGTGGGTAAAATGCTATCAAGCAGCATTTCACACTACAGAGAAATTGTGAAAGAAAGAGTCGATTTATGCGGCAAACTTCATTGTTGTCTATTTTAAGAAATTGCCATGGCCACTCAACCGTCAGCAACCGTGACCCTGGGCAGTCAGCAGCCATCAACATCGAGGCAGGACCATCCACCAGTAAAAAAGATTATGACTCACTGAAAACTCAAATGATGGCATTTTTTTTTTAGCAATCCAGTGTTTTTAAATTAAGGCATGCACATTGTCTTTTTAGACACAATGCTATTGCACACTTAATAGACTACAGTATAATGGAAGCACAATTTTTATATGCACTGGGAAACCAAAAAATTCATTCGACTTGCTTTATTGTGGTGGTTTGATACCAAACCCACGATATCTCTGAGGTATGCCTCTATAAGATTTCCTAATTGTCTGGAAATGGTATTTTTGTTCAGTTTTGCTTTCTTTTGTTTTGTGTTTATGAAATTTTATTTTGAGATCATTGCAATTGTTATGTGATTGTAAGAAATGTAGAGAGATCTTTGTACCTCTCCTCACTTACACCACTGGTAACGCCTTGCCAAATGATCACGTTACTTCACTCCAGACCGTTGACTCTGATACCGTCAAGATACAGGAGATTTCTACCCCCATAAGGATCCTTTGTGTTTCCCTCTATAGGTATATCCACTTCCTTCCTTAATCCCTGCAACCACTATCTCCACCTATAAATTTTCATTTCAGGAATGCTATATAACTTGCAACCAGTAGATAATAAGTCCTAGACATCTAATGCACAGTATAGTGGATATAGACAACAACATTGCATTGTAACTGTTGAATGTGCTAAGAGACTAGACCTGAATTATTCCCACTAGAAAAAAGAAATGATAATCATGTGATGTGATAGAGGTACTATCACTGCAATGGCAGCCATTCTACAATATATAAATGTATCTTATTAACATATTATACAACGTAAATTTACACAATGTTATATGTCAAATATATTTCAATTAAAAATGCAAAAAAAGAGATTGTTATATAAACGGAATTATACATTATATATATCCCTTTGGGATTGCCTTTTTTTCTAACCGCATCATTCTCCAAAGAGTCACTCAGGTTGTTGTGTGTATCAATAGTTGGTTCATTTTTATTGCTGAATAGTATTCCATGTTACGGGTATACCACAGTTTAACTCTTCCCCTGTTGAAGGACATCTAGGTTGTTTCCAGGTTTGGACTAGCATAGAGGTGCCATAAACATTAGTGTATAGGTTTTCATGTGAACATAAGTTATCAGTTCTCTAGGATAAGTGCCCAGGAGGGCAATTTTGGGGTTGTATGGTACCTGCATGTTTAATTTTTAGAGAAGCTGCTAGACCATTTTCAAGAGTGGCCGTACCATTTTACATTCCTAATAGCATTGTGTAATTGATCCTCAGCACCATTTGGTTTTGACATGATTTTTTGGTTTTAGCCATTCTGATAGGATGGTAAGTGCCATGAGGACAGAAATAATGCCTACTGGGTTAACCACTGTAGCTGACCTATTGTAGGATCTTCCTGTGTCCTTCTATCTACCCGTGTTGAACTGAAATTGAATCAAAGAATTTATGATCTTACAGTACATGCTTTTACACAAATATTTGAAGGTACCATTTTTGAATACTTATCATTCATATAAAGATCCTTAGTCTCTTCTACATTTTCTCTTCAGTCTCAGAGATAAAAATCTTCAACTCTTATCTCACTTACTTTAGACTTGTTCACAACCATCTTCAGCTTTGCTCAGAATTTAATTCTCTTAACTTCCTTTATGACTATGAACTACCACCACTGACTTGAATTCTTCTTACTTTATTATTTTTCTAAAAATTTTTAAATGTTTATTTATTTTGAGAAAGAGAGAGAGAGAGACAGAGTGCAAGCTGGAGAGGAGCGGAGAGAGAGAGAGAGAGAGAGAGAGAGAGAGAGAGAGAGAGAAGGAGACACAGAATCCAAAGCAGGCTCCAGACTCCAAGCTGTAGCACAGAGTCCAACATGGGGCTCAAACTCATGAACTGTGAGATCATGACCTGAGCCGAAGTTGGACACAACCTACTGAGCCACCTAGGTGCCCCAAGTTCTTCTTACTTTAACAACCCAAGTAAGAACAGGACTCTACAGGGAGAGCCTTAGCCCTCACTGCCCATGTTCTTTCTCTTCCTCTTGCTTTTGTGGATCTTCTAACTACGTGGCCAGAGAAGGCAGTGTATGGCTATGGCTTCGAAGCTTCATGCTACTATTTATTTCTTTGAGTTTTTCCATTTAGAAAGATAATACATTTTCTCTCTGATTAGGCATTTCAGTTACTATCTGCCCCTGGAAGCCTCCCTGTGATAATATCCTATCATTTAGGTTGTCCCTGGTTTCAGTAAATTTCATGATGGTTTACTGATAGTATTCCTCTAGTTAGATCCCTATCTTATAGCTGAGCAGAGCTTTCAAAATAATATCTAAACAGCGTGTACTTACCTTGACTCTTTTTTTAAAGCTTATTTATTTATTTATTTTGAGAGAGAGAGAGAGAGAGAAAGAGAGAGAGAGAGAGTCCCAAGCAGGCTCCGCACTGTCAGCCTGATGCAGGGCTTGAAGTTACAAACTGTGAGATCATGACCCGAGCCAAAATCAAGAGTTGGATGCTTAACCGACTGAGCCACCCAGTGCTCCTTACCTTGACTCTTAGCTTGTCAGTGTGTGTAAGGCACTCAAGGCCTCTTTCCGACAGGGATGCCTCAAACCAAGATCCTCCTCATTATTAATGGGCTGATTAGAAAGGCAGCCCAGGTGTCATCAATAATATGTTTTAAATCTAAAAAATCCTGATAGCCAGTAAAGTATTACTTTAAGAGCTGGTTTCAGTTTTGGAACACTCAACACACTGAAACCTTAACTCATGGAAAAGATATTTTAGAGTGACTATTCATTAAGCCTTTTTGGGGGGACTATTGAACTATTTTATTCCATCACACCAGTTTCCATCAGATATTCCTTTTCTTGCGCAATTTATGTCTCATTTGTATAACGGCACCACACATTTATGAGGATTTGGTTAATGTAAATCAAACAAATAAATGGCATGTATATATGAATAAGTAAATGACGAGGATGGAATGAATGAATGCCTCAGCGAAGTAATGGCCAAATGCATGAATCACATGCTGTATGCATTTGCCTATTGTAGCTTCCAATTTCTGTGTTTAAGAACAAATCATTTCAGGCCCAGAGGGTGCTTTTTGAAGTATATTAGACAAGATTACCAAACAGCAACTGCGAACTTGGACATCAATTCCCTGTCAGGCACTGTGTACTGCATTTTTACAGCAATTGGCTTCTTTATGAACCTTACATTGAAAGTTTGAGAATAGGTCTATACCTTGAATAAAAAGCAAAAACAGAAACAACAACACGTTCTGAATAATCAACTTCCAGGCCAGATTGTATAAATCACATCTTCTGGATGAGGCAGAGCCTGGTGCCTGCCAGGTCTTTTACCAGGCTCTGGACGTAAAGTGATGAACAAGACACACAGTGGCTCTGACCTCATGGAACTTCTATCCTAGGGAAGCAGACAAACCGAAAAGAAGTAAATAGTCATAGGCTGTGATGAATTCCAGGGAAGAACCTAAAAGGGTGTTGGGATCCAAAATAACAGGGGACCTGTTTTAGATTGAGTGGTCTCCGAGGAGGAGAACTTTAAGTTGAAGGGCTCCATTTTCAAATGGGTCACAGGGGACATCATGTTTGACCTTTTAAAGTTCTACTTCAGTGGCACGAGTTAGACCTAACATCACACATCTTCCACTCACCATGGTCCCATTGGACACCAATCAACACTCTGCAGAGGGTGCTGGGCTTCCAAAACACGTCTATTCTGCTTTATTGCTTTTCTGCCTTTTTCTCTTGAGAAACAGTCCATAGTTTTATATACACTTCCCTGGCAGGTGAGGGGGGTTATAACTTTTCTCCCTGTTAATAGGAAGCTTCACTGGAAATATGGGTAGTTATTGAGAAACTGCCACCTACTGACTTCTTGTATAAAATGTTAATTATGAATTAATTTGGGAACAACTTTTCAATCTATGTAGATAGAAAGAAAAAATACAGGCCATGGGCTTTGTACACTGAATGCAGCAATAGATTTGTTCATAATGTAAGTAGCTGAGCAGGTCAAAGGAACTGAGGAAGTGGACCCAAGGGGTCTGGTGTCTCTCAATTAAAATATGTCATTTCTTCTTTTTCCTTGACTTTGCCTCTGGCCTGATATTGAAAGAACTTAATGTCTGTGCCCAGAAAGATGCTTGAACCATCTCTGTCCATTTGACATGCGTTAATGAAAAGAGAGAATGGATGGATACTAAAAGTGCATAAATGTAAAGCCAATGTCTTATTTTTCTGGTCGGATGAAGTTTTTAAAACAAACTTCAGGGGCACTTGGATGGCTCAATCAGGTAAGCGTCCGACTTCGGCTCAGGTCATGATCTCACAGTTCATGGGTTGGAGCCCCACATCTGGCTCTGTGCTGACAAGTCAGAGCCTGAAGCCTGCTTCGGATTCTGTGTCTCCCTCCCTCTCTGTCCCTCCCTGGCTTGCATTCTGTCTCTCTCTTTCAAAAATGAGTAAACATTTAAAAAAATTAAAAACATAATAAATTGCAAAAACTGTAAATAGCAGCAAATTGTCTTTTTGCCAAATGTTTAGCTGATGAGCATAAATATATACATATAGATATGTAGATATTTATTCAAATAACCAGGAAAACATATGTTCATATACGTACATAGGCACTATTGACAAACTTCATGGTAGCATAGATGCTTGCCCTTGGGCTGAGAGCCAAAAATAATTCTTGTCATGGGAAAAACAATTTTAAAGCTCATTAATTATGCCTGAAATTTACATTTTTATTTTTATTTCAAGCCTTGATTGCAGTCTATTAATAAATGAAAATGTGCTTGCATTTTTAAGTACTTCTGGATTTCACAAGCTTTTGTTTTCAAAGAGGGGAAAGCTCAGCCAACACTTTAATTTACCAAGGGAATAGTCCGGGGAAAAGTCTTAATTAAATAAAGAAATTATCTTTGAAGAAATAGTTGGAGTTGAATAAATGTACTCAATGCTTACTGATGCTTTTTTCTCTTTTTCTTTTTAATTTCATTTATGTTTTTTATAAAAGTAAAATAGAGTTTTAAAAAATCAAAAACACTACAAAGCATATAAAGCAAAAAGCAGTACATTATTCCCAACATATTCCCCACTCCTGAATCATTTCATGTCTTAACTTTTCCCTGAATTTATATCTGTATTTTTCAGGAATACAGTATTTTTGTTTTGTTTTGTTTTGTTTTGTTTTAATTTTAGGAATTATCTATTGATATCACAGTAAAGACAGATTTGCTTCTTCCTTTACAATCTTTATACCTTTTTCTTTTATTCCTGGCTTATTTCACTGGTTAGGGCTTCCTCTATGATGTTGAAAGGACTTTGCCTTATTCTTGCTCTTTGGGGTACAATTATGTTCTTTCCTGAATCATGAAATATAATGTTAATTGCAGAGCTTTATAGATTCCCTTTAGCAAGCTGAGGAAGTTTCCCTCTATTCCTAGTTTGCTGAACTGTATTTGTTTATTTGTTTTTTTTTAATGTTTTTATTTATTTTTGAGACAGAGAGAGACAGAGCATGAGCAGGGGAGGGGCAGAGAGAGAAGGAGACACAGAATCCGTGGCAGGCTCCAGGCTCTGAGCTGTCTGCACAGAGCCCAACGCGGGGCTCAAACTCACAGACTGTGAGATCATGACCTGAGCTGAAGTCGGATGCTTAATCGACTGAGCCACCCAGGAGCCCTTGTTTATTTGTTTTAACAATGGGTATTAAATTTTGTCAATTTTTTCCCTGTATCTATTAAGATGATCTTATGGTTTCTCTATTTTTGGTCTGTTGATATGGTGAATTACATTATTAATTTTAGGATATTAAACTAACCCTTGGGCCATAATGTGTGATTGTTTTAAAATATTCTGGACTTGAACTGTTAATATTCTGAAAGATTTTTTTTTGTGTTTATATCCATATAATATTGGTCTTTGGTTTTCATTCCACGTAATAGCTTTGTCAGGTGTTGCTATCAGTATTCTACTGGCCTCCTAAACTGTGTTGGGGAGTATTCTCCCATTTCCTTTAATTTCTGAAATAAGTTGTATAATTATTTCTTCCATTAATGTTTGATAGAATTTACCAGTGAAGCCATTTGAGTCCAGATGTTGTCTGTGAGGAGATATTTTATTTTCAATCCAATTTCTTTAGCAGGTATAGAATTCTTTATAGTTTTTATTTCTTCTAGTATCCCTTTGGTAAGCTGTGGTTTTCAAGAAATTTATTATTTTCCTCTAATTACTGAAATTATTGGTATGAAATTATTCCTAATATCTACTTATTAGCCTTTAAATATCCTCTTTTTCATTCCTGATATAGGTAATTTTCACTTTTTTTCTTGATTAGTCTAGCTATGAGTTTATCAACTGTATTAACTTAAAACTATTTTGTTGGGTTTTCTCTATTGTCTATTTTCTATTTCATTGATTTCTGCATATTATTTCCCCTCTTCTTTCTTTAGGCTTAATTTGTTCTTCTTATTTTATTTTTTTATGGTAGAAGCTCAGAACACTGAGTTTCTATTTTTCTAATATAAGCATCTAAAGCTATAAATGTTTTTAAAAAACACTGTTTTAGGTGTACCCCACAAATTTTGTTATATTATGTTTCCATTATATTACAAAATACCTCTGAGTTTCCTTTTTTATTTATTTTTGGTGTATAGGTTATTTTGAGGTGTGTTATTGTTTCCAAACAATTGGGGATTTTTCCAGACATTTTTTCATTATTGATTTCTAATTTAATTATTTTGTGGTTAGAGAAGAGACCTGGATAGTTTAAATCTCTTATATTTACTGAGATATGTTAACGGCCCTAAATAAGGTCTATCCTGGGAAAGGTTCCACGTGTATTTGAACACAATGCATATTCTGCTATTTAGTAGTAGAGTGTTTTGTAAATGTCAATTAGGTCAAGTTGGTTGATGTTGCTGTTCAGATGTTTTCTATCCTTACTGACTTTGTCTCTACTTGTTCTATCACTTTTTGAGAGACAGGTGTTGAAATCTCTGACAATAGTTATGGGCTAGTCTGTTCCCCTGTAAGTGGAAATTGTGTTAGTTTTTGCTTCATGTGCAGCTCTGTTTTTAAGCACATAAACATTTAGGAATGGTATAGTATCTTGACAGATTCACTCCTTAATCATTATCATATGACTTTTTAAATCCCTGGGGAATAATTCTTTGTTCTGAAATCTATTTCATCTGATATTAATATGACAACTCCAGCTTTCTTTTGTTTCGCATTAGCAGGGTATCTTTTCTCAGCCTTTTATTATTAGCCTTTGCGGGTCATTACATTTAAAGTGGGTTTCTCATTCCCCAGCCCCAGCCTTCAGCAGCTGCTTCTTTGCCCTTAGAGAAGACTTAACATGCCTCTGAGGCAATTTCTTTCAGAGCTCCCGCCTTGCCTTCAACTGGGGATCATCACGTTTCAAATCTATTACAGCAACCCATCCATGATCATTAATTGCTAACAATTCAGCCTGCTTTTTCCTCCTCTTGTTTATGGTGGGTTATGTCTCCTGATGCTCCATCGGGAACGAAAGCAAGCATGAGTCTCTTCAGTCCTCCAAAGGTCTTATTACTTTCTGGTTTTACTTCAGATTCCCTCAGCCTTCTAATGTGTTCAGTAAAACTATGATTTTGTAGCTTATCCAACTTATTCACTGGTAGGTTGATGTAGTGGTCTCTTATAGCTTTCTACATCCTAATGAGAGGTCAAAGCCTGAATTGTTTTTATGGAAGGAGGAAACCAAGCTCTCCTATTTCCCTGTTGTCCTTGAAGCTCTCACTGCTCTTACATTCATACCTCCCTCTATCTTTCTGACATAGGTCTATCAATTTTTGTTGATATTTATGCTCGCTCACATCATGTTAACTATATAACCTTTGTTATTACTGAATCACAGTTCCCTCCTTTTACACCTTTTTGTTTCTCCTGGACTTAATGGTTAGTGATAGGAATATAGAAAGTTTAGTAAATGAAAACCAAGAGCCCAGATTTTCATAGGGTCTTATGAACTCATTATCAGAATTACAAAAACCTACCCAATCTTAGTATTTTCTACATGCAGAACACATCAAGAATCCTATTGGCTCCTTTCCTCATGGAGCCCTCTCTACTGTTCTGCTCTGGAATGGTTATGCCATCTCTGGGGTACAGCTGACAGCCGGGGACTTTAGTTCACCTCTTCCCACACTCAATCTTTTGCCTCAGTTCTTTGTTTTCTTTTTTCTTGGTTCATTCTCTTGTTTTGGTGTCACATGGCCCCAATAACTGTCTGAGAAACAGAGTGTGGGAGGTCAATTTTTTCAGTCCTTGCATATTTGAAAATGTTGTTGGCTGATAGCTTGCCTGACTATAGAATTCTAATTTAGAAATCAGTATCTCTCTGAATTTTGAAGAAATTTCCTCTCTGCTCCCTAGCAGAGCTAGAAATATTGCTGTGGAAAAGCCCTATTCTATGCTAAGACCTATTTTTCTTTTTTCCTGTTTTGAAGCTTTCAGGATCCTCTTTATCTGCAAATTTCTGAAGTTTCATGATGAAATGCTCTGATGAACTATTTCCATGGGCAGCTTGAATTTCTGGGTTTCTTCTCTTACTTTCTTCATACTTTTCTGTTTCAATTTTTTCTGTTCTCCTTTCTATAGCACTTTGTGTATTTGGTTGTTTGACCAGGTTTTCTCTTTTCATTTCCCTTCTTTTACCTCTCTTGGTCTTTGCGATCTACTTGCTGGGAGTTTTCATCAACTTTGTCTTCCAAACCTTCTCTTTCTCTCTCTTTTTAATTTTGCTATCATATTTTTAATATAAAAAGAAATGATAATTTTAATAGTATTTTTTCCTTTTAATGGATGAAATATCTTCCTTTCTTAATGGGTATTTTAGGGTCTTTTTTCAATTCCTTTGAGTTTCTCTCTGGGTTTTTTTGTTTGTTTTGTTTTGTCTTTCAAAAGTGCCTCTTTTATTCCAAGTTCTATTTTTCTGGCTTAAAATATTTTGGTCTCTTTTCAGGTACAAGTTTTCGTCAAATGTCTGTTTTGTTCCTAGCTGTTCTTAGTTCTTAGTTGATTCGTAATTAGAACAAGGCATAAAGGAGTGCCTGTCGTGGCTCAGTCACTTAAGTGTCCAACTCTTGGTTTCAGCTCAGGTCATAATCTCACGGTTTGTGGGTTCGAGCTGCACATCAGGCTACATGCTTACATTGCAGAGCCTACATGGGGTTCTCTCTCCCCTTCTGTCTCTTTGTCCCTCCCCTGCTCACACTCTCTCTAAAAATAAATAAATAAACTTAAAAAAAGAAAAGAACAAGGCATACAAATGCTGTGTTGGTGTAGCTTGCTGACTAGTGGGTTTTGCTCTTGGGCACACTATCCATTTCTTAAGGGAATGTAGACATGTCAATATCTCTATGTATTTCCTTCTCAGAGGAGAAATATCTAATGTCCTATGTGGTGTGGATATAGACCTGGCTGCCAGCATCCGGGAACTGATCAAGAGAGGTGGGTGGTGGAGGGACTTGGGGTTGAGTGTCTCACCATTCAGTATAGGGACTTTTGGCTGACCCTTTGTTTCGCTCCTTTCCTTGCTCTTCCTCTCGGCTGTCTTGATGACCCAAAGTTTAGTCTCTCTGGATCACTTTCTCAGGATGCACCTCCAGCATAGGCCGGGTTGGGAGAGGGGATGCTACCTGAATACACAGGATGAGTGAGCGGATCTGGAGACCTAACCTTAAACCAGTCATTTTCACATCTGCTCGTGTCTCACCCTGACTTTCAGAACCCACCCATACCTCTAGTTCTTCAGCTCTCTTGTGTTCTGATGAGAATATTACCTTGCTTTTCATAGCTGTGTTTTATAGTATATATATCAGGACAGGTTTGTCTTTTCTGTAGAGCGTCCCACCTTCCTTGAAGTGACAAGTGCTTTATTTTCTAAATACTTGCCCCAACTCTATATCCCAATTGTGCAAATCTCCTCACCATATGTTCAGAACATTTGATATTTCATTAATTTTCACTTTTTGTTTCTGGAAAAAAAACCTCTTGTGAGCAATTTGATCTGCTTGAATCTCAACTGGCTGCCCTCCAAGCCTGCTGCATTACTGTTGTGTTGGGATATTTTTGGTATCATCTTAGGGATTTCCATCATGTCTTTTCTGTTGGCTCCTCTTTTACCTGAATTCTATTGCTTCCAATTCACTGGTTTATTCCTTTATTTTTATGAGAACTAATCCCTAGGTTTTTTTCACTTTTATCTTCCAAACTTCTATTGGGTTGTACATTTTCCTAGTTTTAACCTTTACAAGTTCTTTTCTTTTCTTTCTTTTCTTTTTTTAAAAAATGTTTTAGAGAGAGAGAGAGTGTGTGTGTGTACACGCATAAGTAAGGGGGAAAGGTAGCAGGAAAGAGAGAATTTTTCTTAAAAATGTTTATTTATTTATTTTGAGAGGGGGGAGGGCAGAGAGAGAGAGAATCCCAAGCAGGCTCCACACTGCCAGCGCAGAGCCTGACACGGGACTCAGTCTCATGAAATGTGAGGTCACAAACAGAGCCAAAACCAAGAGCTGGATGTTCAGCTGACTGAGCCACCGAGGCAGTCCACAAGTTCTTTATGCTATTCCCTTTTTTTATTTTGACAGAAACAATTTCATTCTGATTGTTTAAAAGATGTTTTCCTATGAAGACATTAATGATATTTTTCTGATATTTTCCTCTGCCTGCAGAATTTTTTTCTGTTATGCTGGTCTTTGAATTTCAGATTAGAGGGTTTCTTTAAATGACTGCCCACTCAGCACTAAGAGCTGATTAGAAGCTCCATGCTTGTTGAATGGGTGTTATCAATCTCAGATGTCAAAATCTTTAGGCCTGTTTTTGAGTTGGTCGGTTTCCCCAGAGAAGGTAGGAGGGTAAGATGTCTAAGACAGGCTCTCGTTATTTGTATCATATTGTATGTACGTTTTGTTAATCTCTCTATTTCAATAAGGCACCCATTCCTTCAACTGTAGCTGATACTCCCATTCAGCAGCCCTGTGTTTTACCTCTTGAGAGAATAATCAGTTGGTCTTCTGTCAGGAGAAGGAGGGAGGGGGGAGAAGACTTTTATCCATCTGTATAGAATAGGAGATGACCTAAGGGTCTAAGTGTTTCTCAAAGAGGATTTTCAATTAATCCTCCTTCTGCCCACCCACCCCCCCCCCCCCGACACTCCAACTTCTAGAGAAAACTATTGCTTCCAGTTCTTGAGCCTTTTCAGGGATCTTTAGTGCAAATTAAATTGCTTCTCAGGTTTTACCAACACTTGTTTAGTATTCAGGTTTTTGTTTGCTTGCTTGTTTTTTCTCAATTCCTGAACTATTATCTCTTCTACTTAAAAAAAATTCTGTGCTTATAAGCTTATGCTGTTGTAAGCATCTTTTTACTACTGCTTTAGGAGACTCTGGCAGGAAATGGATGATATGATTTTTTCCAACTACAATGATATGTCATTCTATTATATGTTCTTTTATTAAGTTTTTAATTTTAATTCCAGTGTAGTTAACATACAGTATTACATTAGTTTCAGGTGTACAATTTAGTGATTCAACACCTCCATACATCACCCAGTGCTCATCACCACAAGTGCACTCCTGAATCCCCATCACCTGTTTCACACACACCCCCCCCCCCCCATGTCCTCTCTGGTAACCATCAGTTTGTTTTCTGTAGTTATGAGTCTGTTTCTTGGTTTGTCTCTCTCTGCTTTCCCCCCCCTTTGCTTGTTTGTTTTTTCTTAAATTCCACATATGAGTGAAATCGTATGTTATTTATCTTTCTCTGATGGACTTATTTCATTTAGCATTATACTCATTATATGCTGTTTTAACTAAAATTCAACAACTGGATAAAAGCCTTTGTAGTGAAACACCCCCAAATAATAATAGCTTGTTAAGTGCTATTCTGCGCAATGTTCTGGACAATGTGCTGAGTCTTTTAGTATTCACTGAGTTTATTTCATCCTCACAATAGCCTTATGGAGGGGGTGCTGAAATTATCAGATTACTATTAGCATGACTTTGGTGTCATGACTAAAGAACCAGAAAAAAGTATGGGAGATATGTAGCATCCAACCAAAGGCCTTGTGCCCTGTCAAACAGGATGGCTAAGATAAAAAAAATAAATAAATAAAAATAAAAATGAAAGCAGAATTCAAGCATAAAGAGATTATTGTAGAGGTTAACGGTAAAGATTATTGAAAGAAGTTAGACCCAAACAGTTTAGGTGAGTGTAGATGAAATAATTAGATGACAGTGTACTTTGCCCTCAGAAGACATTGGTAAAATCAACTCTACTTGAGGAGTAAGGACTTTGCATCCTTTAATGTTGCAACCATAGAAATGAATGCATGTGTCTGTTGGGGAGAGCTTTCCTGGATATACAAAACTGCCAGATTTCTTTTCCTGGTCTTGGATCTCTAGTTGTTGGTCTTTTACTTGCTGGAGAGAGTAACCTCAATTCTCTTATGACAGTTACTACATTTGTCTGGGACTCTTACTCATGAGGCCAAGAATCTTTTAACTCCAGGAAGGTTTAGAATTGAGTTTAGAGGGGATGAAATTAAAAAATCCATAGTACTATTACCTTCATGTTAGGTTTAAGAAAATTGAAATCTTTGTGTGTTTAGTGTTTACAATGTTTATTATAATTTGAAATTCATTATAATTTACTTATTAAATTTACAAGAATTGAGTTCTTAGAAAGATTTTGGCTAGAAAGGCAGATATTTGAAGGTCTTAAAAAGAAGACTCAATATATTAAATTTATAAAATAGAGTTTAAGGTGTTTAATTAACTAAGTTGTAAATGGTACTGATTGAAGAAGTTTTGTCTGTTCAACTTGGAGTTGATTAAACATTAATCAAAGGCCATCTTAAAAGTGATTGCTGAAATTTTCCATATTTGGATATAAAATTATAATTTTAAGTTAAATTCAAGGACTAAGGAAAGCTAGGTTTTCAAATATGCATTATAAATAAATTAATTATTAATTAAAATTTCAAATACCAAAAAGTAGACTTTTTTGAACCTGAGAAGTTGCCCTTATATTAACAAACAAACAAAATCCCTCACATTGATCCAGAAGAGAAACTGAGACTCAGAGAAGTTAAGTAATTTGCTCAAGATCACAGAACTTGCTAGATGGCACCTTTGCTCGCCTCCAAAGCCAGGATGCCTAACCATTGAAATCATTTTATACCACCTCAAAATACACTTCTTGGATTCATATACTTTCAAAATCCCTTTTGAAATGGGTGCCATTTAGTGTATCACTGCAACTTATTAAATCTTAATTGTGGAAAGAAAAATCCAAGCAATCCCAGGGGTGACTTTGTGTGCATTTTGCTGATACTGAACATTAGGCATTCCTTAGGGGTAACATATAACCATAGGCAGTTATTGTTGGAAATAGCTTATTATTGAAATTAGAAGTAACATATGTAAAGTGTAATGAGAGCACTTGGGGAACATGATCCAGCTAAAAATTTAATGCAGGTTAATGTAAGAGGGGGTCAGAAGAACAATTGGAATATTCATTAGCTGTTTTTATTTATGTTTCTACCCCAAACCTTAATATTTAAGTAAAAGCTTCTTTTTTGATGATAGCAGCAATAAACGAAAGTGTGTTTGCAATTCCCAGGTAGGTTTAAATTTGTGAGTCTTGATCTTACACCAGGGAGCCTGAGTCAACAGCCCCTTTTACCGATTAAAACCACTCTGAAAGAGCCTGGTTAGGAAAAGAGAATGAACTTTCAGTTCTTACAGATACAGTTTCCAGGACTGGATTTTTTTTTTTCCTATATGATTCTGGGTGAGATATTAACCTCTTGCTCTCAGTATTTGTAAGTTGGATATAATAGTGCCTACCCTTCAGAACCACAAAGCCTGGAGATGACCTGATAAATCGTTTATTCCAGGGCTTCAAACAAGTAAGGGACACCATAAATGATAGCTATCATTACCATCATTATGGTCTTTAAGAATGAACACCTTAACTAAGGCAATTAACTAAACAACCAGAAGAAAATACACAACTAGAACAGTGCAGTAATCGATACACTGTGGTGTATGTGTGTGTGTAAGTATATGTGTGTTTGTGGTGTTGGGATTATTGATTACAGAAAAAGAAACCTACTAGATCCATTACCTTTCAAGAGGAGCAAACATCCATGTTATGTGAGTGTGTAGGAGCTTGATAAATCTATGAATGTAGACCCTCATTCATTCCATTGTAACTGACAACATGCTGTGTTCTAGACACTGTGCTCAGCACCTCAGATCTAAAAACAATAAGGCACTGACCTGGAGAAATTCATAATCCAGTATCCAACACAGGTATATTAATAAATAAATCAGATACCATGTGGCACATGCAATGATGAAAGTGGTGTGGAATAGTTCCCTGGAGGGACTGACACCTGAACTGAGTGATAAAGAATGAATAGGAATGAACTAAGCAGAGAGAGATGGAGAGGGCATTCCAGGTACAGCAAGAACAAAGAAAGGCGCAGAGTAAGAAAAAGCAGGGTATATGAGCTGCAAGCCTCAAGCGATTTGCGTTGCTAGAGAATAGGGGAGGGGTGAGAAATGGAGGTCGTAGTAGTGTCTGCCCTTTTAAGAACTATGAATTTTATCTTGGAAATACTAGGGAGTTTGAGAAAATGGGTGTAATTATTCCCCTTTTAAGACTCTCTTCTAAAAACAATGTATTTGTACAAGGACATTTATTATAGCATTCTGTGTAACAGCAAGAGATCGAGAACAACCCACATATTGCTTAGAAATAGGTAACTAACCCGTGGAACATTGAGACTATTACATATCAGGCAGCCATTAAAAGAACAAAGTACCTTCATGACAAATGAAGTGGAAAGATCTCCAAGATATATTGTGAAACAAAAAAGAAATGGTAGAAAAACTTGTATGGCATGATCCATTTGTGTGAGGAAACAATGACAACACAGAATTCTTTCTTTTCGTTTTGCTTATCTTTGTATGTATCACTTCATCTTTATTTCTTTCTCTTCTTACTGGCTGTATCAGCTTCTCATCAAAGCAAGATGTGTGGCCATCAAATTTAACAAATTTTACAACTTATATCTCCAGCCATAGAGAGAGGTCAACAAGATATTTGGACCCTGAGTCTAAAACTATAGGACAAAACTCTCAATGGGAACCAATTAACTATGGCCTGAGAAAATGGCAGCTCCTGGGAGGGGGTGCCAACTTTATTCAGGGTGTTGGAGGGAGGGCAATTCTTAGAAGAAAAGAGAGAAGATGGGTGCTGGATAGAAAAGGGGGAAAATATGGGGCTCCTGGGTGGCTCAGTTGGTTAAGTGGCCAACTTCGGCTCAGGTGATGATCTCATAGCAAGTGGGTTTGAGCCCCGTATCAGGCTCTGTGCTGATAGCTCGGAGCCTAGAGCCTGCTTCGGATTCTGTGTCTTCCTCTTTCTCTGCTCCTCCCTACCTCGTGCTCTGTTTCTCTCTCTTTTAAAAATAAACACTAAAAAAAAAATTTTTTTTAAAGGGGGAAAATATTACAGACTTTTCTTATTATATAAGAATATATATACCTTTATTATATATATAGGGGATGAAATTATTATATATGAAGGTGTATATATATAATATATAAAGGTATACATCTATATCTATATATCTCTTTATTATACCTTTATTATTTGACTCTTTGGGGAAGCATTCACTATTTTATAATTTTTTTAATGGAGAAAATAAAGGTGAACGGGAAACTGTTGGATCTGTAATTTAAGTGCCTCACTCTAAAGTCTGTATAGAGAAAGGATTTAAGAAGACAAACGCTGTGGAAGGCACACACGTGAGGTGTTTTCTTCCAGCCTGAGAGGGAGCGATGAGGAAGGCTACCATTACAGCAGTGGTGGCTGAGATGGGAGAAGCATACTCAGGAGGTGAAACTGACAAGTCAGGGTGATGGATGGACACAGGAGGTGAGAGAGAGATAGAAGCCAAGAATGACACCAAAGCTACACCAGGGTTCTGGCTGAGACAATTGTGTAGATGATAGTAGAGAAAAGGGAAGGACTTTTCTGTGGAGAAGGTGTAGCTTTTTTGGACGTGTTGAGACTGAGATGTCTGGACATTTGGGTACAGTGTGAGTTGGGTGCCCCAGGTGGCAATGTAGGGAAGTCTGGCTTGGAGAGCTGGGTAAAGAGTAATACACATTCAGTGGGACCGGAATCTGAAATGCTCACATACCAAAACTGAATTTACAGGATTTCCAGACACCCTCAGATAAGTGGCTGCTGGTAAGGGGGGGGGGGGGGGGGGGGGGGGGGGAGAAAAGGGGCACGAATCAGAAACTACCTTACCTGCTTCTCTGTTTTTCCTCATATATAATTTTTTTAATATTTATTTATTCTTGAGAGACAGGGAGACAGAGTGTGAGCGGGGGAGGGGCAGAGACACACACACACACACACACACACACACACACACAAGCTGAAGCAGGCCCTAGGCTCTGAACTGTCAGCACAGGGTCCAACACAGGGCCCGAACTCAGGAACCATGAGATCATGACCTGAGCTGAAGTTGGACGCTTAACCGACTGAGCCTCCCAGGCGCCCCTTTCCTCATATATAAACAGACAGGGACAAAAGCCCAGTACTCCTTTCCTTTAGTATTATAGTTAGAGTTGAAACAAAACCACTCAGGACCACCCCAGGTCCAAAAGCTATTTTACGTGTAAGTAACCCCAAGCTGGAACAGTGCCCCCAGGCCACCAGCAGCAGGTACTACATCAGGTAGCCCAGACACTAACCCTGGCTGTGTTGGGGGGAGCCTAACCCAGTCCTTGGGTGCTCCATCTTTCCATAGCACATGTCAGGAACTCAAAGGTCTCTTGCATTTTCTAGAACCAATCCTGGCAAAAACTCTCTTAGGTCAGGTTTTCTGGAAACGGGCTCTAAGACAAGCGATTTGTGTGCACGAGTGTTTTTAGGGAGTTGTTATAGAAATTTATCTGGTCTTTGCCCCAGATTCCTGGCACAAAGCTTCAAAAACGCTTGGAATTTCCGGAGTGATAGGACTGTCTTTGTTATGCTAATAAGGTGACTCTGGATGGGCCCCTAGCTAGCTTCTGGATGGTCACCAGAAAGACCAACCACAGGACTGGGAGGCTGGGATTCTGAGCTAGCCAGACCTCCAAGGAGGAGGGGGGCCGGAGGGAATGATTTCCTGCCCAAGGATTTCATCAATCAGGGCAATGTAATGAAACTCCCTAACCAGGGGCGCCTGGGTGGCTCAGTCGGTTGAGCGCCGACTTCGGCTCAGGTCACGATCTCGCGGTCCGTGAGTTCGAGCCCCGCATCGGGCCCCTGTGCTGACAGCTCAGAGCCCGGAGCCTGTTTCGGATTCTGTGTCTCCCTCTCTCTGACCCTCCCCCATTCATGCTCTGTCTCTCTCTGTCTCAAAAATAAATAAACGTTAAAAAAAAAATTTAAAAAAAAAAAAAAAAAAAAAAAAAAAGAAACTCCCTAACCATACTCTGGACCTGAAGCTCAGTAGAGCTTCCTGATTGGTAATCATCCATTATAAATCATACATCCATGTGTCAGGAGGGTGATGCACCCTGATTTCATGAGGAGAGGGCAAAGAAATTCTGTGTTCCCTCCCAGACCTAACCCCATGCATCTCTTCATTTGGCTGGTCCTCCTAAGGTGTATTTTTTATAAGGAAACTGTAATAATAAGAGTGACTTCCTGGGTTCTGGGAGTCATTCTAGTGAATGATCAAAACTGAGGTGTTCATGAGAACCCCGAGTTTGTGGCCAGCTGATCAGAAGTGTGGATGGCCTAGAGACTCCAAGAGCTGCATCATGGGAGGCTTGCAGTGAGGGAGTCATGGGGAGGAGTTTGGCCTCAACCTGTCAGGGTCTCTACAAACTCCAAGTGGCTAGCATTGGAATTAAATTGCAGAACACCAGTTGGTGTTAGACCATTTGGAGTCTTAAGAGAGTAGGAGTGCTCTCAGCAATGCCCATAAGAGAGGGACGGAGCTGGATCGGGCAGAGGGGAAAGTTGAATGGCAATTTTCTTGCACGAGGGGGCTCAGCTGATGCCACAAGGAACTCTGAAACTGCATGGCCCTTCAGAGGGATCCTGGATTGAGGCAAGAGGGCTGGCCCCTTGATGCCTACCTACACTTTGACCCCCAGGGAGCCAGACAACCATTGGCAGAGGACAAGGTTTGGGGAGGGACTCAGCTGTAAGCCAACAGCATCTCACGTGCATGGAATCTGGGGAAATAAGTGCCTTGATCCTGAAGAGGGCGTTGGGGGGTAACCACAGCATCCAATATATACCTACTCAGTCATATACAACTGTCCACGTACTGAGCATTTGTGCTTGGATTGTTAAGCATCTACACACATACAATTTTCCCCCATAGTCTGAAATAAGCCAACACCTTCCCTTGCTCTCCTTATGAAAGGATGCTGAACTAAACTCTGCTCAGAAAGAATGTGTATGAAGGGTGCCTGGGTGGCTCAATAGGGTTAAGCATCTGAGTTCGGCTCAGGTCATGATCTCACGGTTCACAAGTCCAAGCCCCATGTCGGGGGCTCTGCACTGACAGCTCAGAGCCTAGAGCCTGCTTCAGATTCTGTGCCTCCCTCTCTCTCTACCCCTCCCCTGCTTGAGCTCTGTCTCTCTCTCTCTCTCAAAAATAAATAAACATTAAAAAAATTGTTTTACTTAACAGAAACCCATGGGGGAGGGGAAGGAAAAAAAAAAGAGGTTAGAGGGGGAGAGAGCCAAAGCATAAGAGACTCTTAAAAACTGAGAACAAACTGAGGGTTGATGGGGGGTGGGAGGGAGGGGAGGGTGGGTGATGGGTATTGAGGAGGGCACATGTTGGGATGAGCACTGGGTGTTGTATGGAAACCAATTTGACAATAAATTTCATATATTGAAAAAATTAAAAAAAATTGTTTTAAAAAAGAATGTTTATGATTGTTGCAAGTTTTTCTCACTTACAAGCCAGGCATAAGTGTGTGCAGTCAGCCAAGACCCATGAAGCTATTCCTATGGCTGGGGCGGAGGCTGGCATGCAACCACAGGTAGATGTGCAGAGACTTTATATAGGGTGGGACTTTTCAAAGTGAAGTCTAGAGGTAAGATGTGTTGCCAATTGCACAGTTTCCTTCCTTGTTAGGTTATATGTGGATCATTCTTTTCTGTTACAATCGTGTTTAGTTTCCGCAGTGTTTAAATTCTGAGTAGTGACCCCATTTTACTTTATCCACTCTACAATTTTTATTTTTTTTTAACTAATGTATTTTTTCCTTTACACTTCACGTAACTATTGATGTGTTTGGATTTCTGTCCATTTGCCATAATAGCCTTCCTTCTTGCGACGTTTCATTTCTGCCCTTTCTTGTTTGATTTTCTTTTCATCATACTGCTTTTTTTCTTCTAGCTGGGAAGACACGCACTCTGTTGCTGTTCTTACAAAACCCTAACTTTGCTTTCCACTCTCTGACCCTTAACCTGTGTTTTAATTTAACTTTTCTTTCTGTGGACCTTAGGTGTACAGAATTGGGTTAAACATAATCTTTGGTTCATGGCATTCTCTCAATATTGGTCCTTTTGTGATGCTCTTTAACTTAATTAATTGGTTATTTTTTAATAAGGTAATTAGCACCTGTAACCTGCTCTCTAAAACAAATGAAGAACAAATGATTCTTCATCTAGAAATCTTGAAAAATCAAGAAAAATCTTGATTTTTATTTCTCTGATCTTTGATGATACTGAATATCTTCTCATAACTTTGTTGGCTGCATTTCTTCTGAAAATATCTATTCATGTGTCTCGTCTATATTTAATTCCTTCTTACATCTTAGACCTTCCAATTATGATCACTTTCTTTCAGCCTAAAGTTCCTCCTTTAGTGTTTCCTTTAGAGAAGCATGACTGGTGGCAAACTCTTTCCACTTCATTTCTGGAAATGTCTTTACTTTTGCCCTCATCTGTGAAAGATAGTTTCATCTTGTATAGAATTCTGAATTGACAGTTTTTGTCTTTCACCACACTGAAGATATTAGTCACTTGTTTACAGGTTTCTGTTTTTGCTGTTGAGAAGTTAGCTGTCAGTTTAATTGTTGTTCCTTCAAAAGCAATCTTCCCCCCCCCCCTTTGAAAGCCTTTAGTATTTTTTCTTTGCATTTGCTTTACTGCATTTTTTACTATGATGTATCTAACTTGTTTGTTTGTTTTTTAAAAATTATATCTAACCTGCTTTAGATTTTGGAATTCTTCACTCTATAGTTTACTATCTCATTGGTTCTGGGAAATTTTCAGTCCCCTCTTTAAATATGACCTCAATCCCTAGTCTGTCTCTTCTCTTTTTCTGGAACTCTGGTTATAGGTAGGTTAACATTTTTTCTTTCTATCCTTCATACCTCTTAACCACTCACATATTATTTTTCATCTCTTTGTCTTTCTGGCCTGCATTCTGGATAATTTCTGCTGACCTGTTTTCCAGTTTGCTAGTTTTTTCTTCAGCTGAATCTAATTTATTATTAAATCTATCTATTGCACTTTGCATTATAATTATTACATTTTCATTTCTGGTTATATTTGGTTCATTTTCCAAACTGCTTGGCTAGTCTTTGTAGCTTCTGCCTCCTCCAGATATTTACAAATGTGTCTTCTATTTTTCTAAATGTACTAAGCATAATCTATTCTTTTTTTTTTTTTTAAACATCTATTTATTTTTGAGATACAGAGCATGAGCAGGGGAGGGGCAGAGAGAAAGCAGGTTCAATCTCTCAGCATAGAACCCCCCACAGGGCCCAAACTCACAGATTGCGAGATCATGACCTGAACTGAAGTCCAGTGCTCAGATAACTGAGTCATCCGGGTGCCCCAGTATTCTATATAGTGTCTAATAATTTCAATATCTGAAGAGTTTGATAGTTTATTCCTGTAATCTGTTCTGTCTGCTAGTTTATGCTCCTGGTACCTTGTTTCCTGATGTGCATATGGTAATTTTTTGCTTTGAACTGCTTATTTTCCTTGGAAAATTGCGAGAATTCTCTGAAGATTAGGATGAAAGTACATTCCTCCAGAAACATGTGTAACATTTATGTGCAGAAATCAATAGCAAACAAACAAATGAGAAGATCAGATCATCAGATTGCCAATAAATTCTAATAGGAGAAAAGTTAACCATTTACAATAATAACAATGGCCAAGAAAAGAAAAATATTGGGAAGTAAACTTAATAAGAATCTTGTAGGCTCTATAAGAAGAAATATATTAAAACACTTTTGAGAAAATATCAAAGAATTAAACAACAATAAAAAAACACAATCTATGCCAAGTATGAAGATGTAGTGTCATCAAAATTAAGTGGGGTAAAGAGAAGTCATTTATTAAATGGTGTTAAGACAACTGGGTATGTATTTGGAAAAGAAATATTAAGTTTATTCTATGCCTCACATTTTGCACCAAAATAAATTCAATATAAATCAAAGGCTTAAATGTAACAAATGAAATTATAAAATTACGTAAGAAGCAAATTGGTTTTTCCTCTTCAGAGTGGGAAATCATTTTAAAAATGGTATGAAAGCAGGGTGACTGGGTGACTTAGTCAGTTAAGTGTCTGACTCTTGATCTCATCTCAGGTCTTGATCCCAGGGTCATGAGTTCAAGCCCTGTGTTGGGCTCCACACTGTGTGTGAAGCCTATTTAAAATATATATATATATATATATATATATATATATATATATATATATATATAAACATATATAAAAACATATAAAAACATATATAAACATATATATATATATATATATATATATATATATATATATATATGAAAGCCAGACACTGATGAATTTGATCACATAAAAATAAAGATAAAATTTTCCACCTGGCAAAACTGTTTTAAGTAAAGTAAAAAGACAAATGATTGTGTGGGGGAAAAATTGCACCTTGTATTAGAGTCAAAGGGCTAGCTTCCTGCATATAAAAAAAACTCTTGCAAATGAAAACTAACATAACTGAAAGGATTTAAATACATAGACACAGAAAAGAAAATACAGATGACACCTGAACGTAAAAACGGGTCATCAATTTCATTCATAATCAGAGACATTAAAAATAAAATCACGCTGAAATAAGACAAATAAGAGAAAGAGCTAGCAGGGGTGGAATAGTAGGCAAATCATGCATCACTGGTGAGAATGTATATCAGTGCATCTTTAGGTGGCAACTTGGTGGTACCTACCAAGTTACGAATTAGATTTCGACTCAGAAATCCCAACTCCAGTAATTTATCCCACAGATAAGTTCACATAGGTGTGAAATGGTGCATATGCAATTTCATGTATTGTACCCTTGTTAATAGAAAAATATTGGAAAGAACTTCAGCGCCCATCAAAAGGGAACTATTTAAATACATTACTGTACATGCACACAGGGAATGTTCATGGCAGCTACCAAAAAAGAAAGAATAAGGAAATTACATACTGATATAGACTAATGCTTAAGATTGTTTATTAAGAAAAGCAAGATGCAGAGTAGTGTGTAGGGTGTGATTCCATTTGTGTCAACACTAGAAAAAGACTATGAGTGAATCTTTGCTTGTATGTGCAGATAATGTCTCTGGAAGAAGAAATATAGCCTATCTCTGGGGAAAAAAACAAGGACAAAAGAGAAACTATCTATCTGGGGGACAGGGCTGGGGAAAGGAGATTTCTTAGTCAATTCCCTTTGAAACTGTTAAATTTTGACTATGACTATGTGACTCTGTTACTTATTATAAAAGCATGCTGAGTTTAAATTTGCAAAAAACATCCCCTGCTGTGGATTTAAAAGAGCTAAAAATATTTCCTATGATGACAAAAAAAGATTTCTGCTCACTTATTTTTGTGTTGATTTTTTTTTTTTAAAGAAGGTGGGATACACGGCCCATCCTAAAGTCTAAAAGTAAATATCAGTTATTTTTGAATGATTGGAATCCAGTTTTGAAGGAGAGTTCTGGTATTTGCATGGCTATCATCTGGTGGCATGGGCACCAAAGCCTGGAATAAAAGTAACCCTTGAGGAAACTTCTAGAGAAAGTTTCTATAGTGGTCAAAGCAAGGAGTTGAGCAGGTTGGGAGAGGGAGAAATATTTTGTTGAGAACTCTGGTTTCCTAAATTGGCTAACTCAGTCTATGACTGTTGTGTTATTGTCAATTTGATCTCTTATTTGTCTTGCCATAGTGTTGTTTAAAAATCCCCTAAAGTATATTAGAAAAGCACTGAGTCATTAAGAAGAATCTTTATAGGAAGGATGTTTAGGGGGTGAGATGAGGTCTGTTCTAAGTTTTCCCACTGTGGTAAACTTTCAAAGATGGTGCCTGAAGAACTACATCTCCCAGTGTTCACGCCCTCATGTAAATCCTCCCACATGGCATCTGGGCCAGGCCTGGGACTCACCCGAAATTATGGAACTTGGCAGAAGTGACCTTGCATGAGCTCTGGACCTAAGCCTTCAGGATGCCTGGCAGCTTCCTTCTTGATACTTTTGGAACCCTGGAGTCATGTAGGATGTTTGGCTATGCTGCTGGAGAAACCACATGTATAGACCACCTGGAGGTGCCATGCAGACGGGAGAGGCCCTGAGGTTTCATGTAGAGGGAGAGAGACCCAACCGTCTCAGCATCCCAGCCAAATCTTCCATGACTCCAGCCCCAGCTTCCATCTGACTGAATCTGCACAAGAGACCCCAAGGGAGACCAGAAGAACTGCTGAGCTCAACGATCCAACCACAGCACCATTCTGAAAGGTGATAAAATGGTTATTTCAAGCTTCTAAGTTTGGGGGTTATCATGCCATGATAAATAATCAAAACACCCATTTTCACAGAAAAATAACCAGAAATGAGAAAGCACTCTCTTTGCCATGTAGGCATTTGCTGGAGAGGCATGGAGGCCTTTCAAAGACCCCCCCTTAGACCCCTCCTTCTGACTGAGTTGTCTGGCCAACCCTAAAACTGGGTCAGGCTAAAAAACGTGAGGACCTGGGGAAAAGCAGTCAAAATGGCTACAGTTTTAAAAGAAAGGGAAAAGAAATGCCAAGTAATATACATACAGATACACACACACATTCACACATATATGCCATGTGGATATATATCACATATAAGGAGATTTATTTTAAAGAGTTGGCTCACCTGGTTATGGAGGCTTGCAAGTTCACAATTTACAAGGTGGGCTGACAGACTGGAGACCCAGGAAGAGCTGATATTACAGTTCAAGCTGTCTGCTGTTTTTTCTTACTTGGGGGAGATCCATCCTTGGTTCTGTTCAGGCCTTCAGGTCTTCAATAAGACCCACCCGCCTTATGGAGGGAAAGCTGTTGTACTCAAAGTTGACCAGTTTAAGTGTTAATCCCCGAAAACACCCTCACAGCTACATCTAGAATAATGTTTGACCAAATACCTGAGTGACATGGCTCAACCAACTTGACACATAAAATTAACCATCACCAATAGTTAAAGAAATGGAGGCTTGGAGGGGTTCAGTGGCTTGCACCAAGTTACAACTCACAGCTACTGTACCATTATAGTACTGTAGCAATTGCTCTCCAGTGATGGTAGAGAAGAGACTGTTATGGAGAGGAGAGGAGTCACGAAGGCAGGAACATGATCCTAGAGTCAGGAGGCTTGGGTTCCACTCCCTGTTTTGCCACACACCAGCTGTGTGTCTGTGGGGAAGCCACTTCATCTCTCAACTTCCGCTGCCTAATCTTCCCTTGAAGTGTATTCATATCTGCCCTCTATGCCTCATACAATTGCAGGGATTAAATGAGATAACATTAACTAGAGTTCCTACCACTTCGAACACAATCAGTAATTGCTAACCAATGTGTACTTTCTAAGATAAGAGGCCTTGCAAGCAATAAACAGTTTAATTCACAATGCAGTCAAGATAAGTCACCTCTGATATTTTGTCTTGAGAAAGATGTACAAATATTTGAAGAGTAAGTGAATTGGCCCTGAAGTAGGCCAACCACTGTCTACATGGTTATATATACAGATTTTTTTTTTCTTTTCAGAGCTGACCTCACCTTTAAACTCCAGATGCATTTATCCATCTGTCTATTTGACAGCTCAACTTGCATGTATCAGAAACATCTAACATCTGATATGAGTTCTTGATTTTCCCAAAGCTGTAGTTCTTGTATGTCTTCCCCATCTCAGGAGTTGGCACCAGCCAGGTACTCGTCTAGAAGCTTAGAAGCCTAGAAGTCATTCTTGATTTTTCCTTTATCTCAGGCCCACCCCTAACTCAGAGAAGACTTTGTCAATTAAGTTCCCAAAACATATCTCAAGTTCATCCACCTGTTCAATGCCACCATCTTGATCCAAGTCATCATTATTGCTTGCCTGTATAACTGGTATAGTGTGCAAATGGTCTCCCCAGATCCAGTTGATTGTGGCCGTCAGGAGTAACCTTCTTAAATGGAAACATATCATTCATTTGCTTAACTCTCTTCAATGGCTCCCCATTACCCTTTAGAGTGAACCCCAGCATCCTGCATGATTAGCCTCTTGGCCTATTGATTCAACCACATCTCAGGATACCTTCTTACTCACTAAGTTCCAGGCCTACTTTCTTCTGTTACCTTTCTGTTCTTCACACTGGCCAAGCCTTTCTTTGACCTATTCCTTGTGTCTGGAACTCTCCTGTGCATCACCCGGCTGCCTTCTACCAGCAACCATGTTTCCATTCAAACGTTACCCCTCTCAGAGAGGCCTTCCCAGCCACCCCATCTAAAGCCATCCCCTCCTCCAAACCACCTCCCCAACACACAGTCTCAGCTAAGTTGCTGTTTCCTGCACAATACATCGCAATTGACAGCTTTTTAAATCACTTGTCCATTTATTTGTATTTTGTTTTTCTTACTAGAACAACATTTGGTTAAGAGTAAGGATTATTTCCATTTTGTTCACAATTATATATTTAGTGCAAAACAAGGTAATTGGTGCTCAGTAAACATTGAATTAATGAGAAAATGAAGACTTCTTTTAAAAAGGTCAAACTATACTCTTGAATTATAAGCTTGGAATCATGCTTCCCTAGCTTTGTGAGATTCAATCGTTGACTTGTTTGGTTCTGTGAGTGGCTCACCTCTCTTTCCTGGACATGTGGGATGGGTATAATCGACTTCTATAGATGAGCTCCTAGTCATTCGGGGGTTTATTACAGTTTTTCTAACTCTCAGCTCTTTTTAAATACATGTGGGCAGCTTGCTCTATAAAAGAATTTTCTATTGTGAATATTTTTTTTTTTTTTTTTTGTAAATGGAATGACTCATTCCCTGATTTCTTCTGGGCTAGCTTAAAGACAGATATACCTGAATTGCATACATTTATATTAGACAAACTTTGAAATTAATTTGACTTTGACTATGTGGTGACTCTCAGTGGTCCTCAGCCGGCTGACTCAATGCTTTAGGTGTTACCTTCAGTCCTGTTTTTAGCATGGTTCAACAGGGCTTTAGTTCCTAATACACTTGATTACTCTAGCCCAAGAATGACATTAGGTTTTCCCCTTTGAGATTCATCTCTCTGCTAACTGAAATGCCATGAAAAGCAAAGAGGCTTTGAAACAAAGGAAAATAAATACTTGTGATAGTATGAGAGGCCATATTGATTACTTATGGTTCACTGTCATTGGACTTACTCTAAATCCTTAGGCAAATCCACCAACCTACCCTTGTATGCCTGCAACCCCACTGGCCCTCACATGCCAGGCCTATGCCAGCTGCATTATGAGGCTAACCTTTCCTAACACCCCTCCTTCCTCTCTGCTGCTGTTCAACGTCACCCCACTCCCCCCGGGTTTGACTCAGGACCTGTCTCTGCAATCAGCATTTTGGACTTTGGCCCCCTTCGCAGCTTCTGGCTTCACTTGTTCCACATGCTGACATCCCCCACAGGCTAAGTAGCGCCCACCCCACCTTGTTCCCTCTGTACCACTCGTACACACCCTGGCCGCCCAGCTGAGGCCCCAGCTGGACAGACTCCTCCGACTCTGCGGAGGTTGGGGAACTGGAGCAGACTTTATCAGAGTCTTTCTTCATGTGGAGAAAGCATAAAAAGAGTGTGCTGTTTTTTGGTGCTTCAGAACTGCTCAGAAAAGAAAGCAAACCTCAATGCTGGGGAGGAAAATTTCCTGCTTTTAACTTCCTTACTTTGCTTATAACAGTGCATGTCCCAAACCCACCAAATCTCTAGCTGTTGTAGAATCTTCCATCCAGGAGGGAAGAGTCTTAACATCAATGACCACCAAGTGCCCAATGAGCATCCAAATAGCATGCTCCCCTCAACCCCCACAACATCAACTTCGTTGTTCAACAAATGTTTATTGAATACCGGTAAGGTGCCAGGCACCGTGCTGGTGAAAACTACATTAAGACACACTCTCTGCCCTCAAGGAGTTCACAGTCTGGTGAAGGACAAATATAACAAAGCAAACCATTCCCTAACGATGACAGCTATTATGAGAGCGACTATACCAAGAGTTATTGGAGCACAAAGGCAGGCATCATTCACTTTGATGGGGTAGGTGATGGGCCTCAGGGAAGGATTCTCAGAAGAAGTGACATCTGAGCTGGATCCCAAAGAGTGAGTAGAAATCTTTCAAAGAGAAGAAAGCTGAAGAAAGGATACTGAGTCAGGGAGGCAGGAAAGGACTGGTGGGTTCCCAGGAAGGTGAATGGGTCAGTGTCGCTCAATAACTGAGGAAAGGAGTAAGCAGAAGGAGAAGTGGAAGGGCAGGCTATAAGAAGAATAAAGGATGTACAAGGAGCTGGGGCTTCACTTTCTTTGGGCTTCACTCACTCCACATGCTGGCATCCCTCACAGGCAGGGCTAAGTAGCACCCACCCCAGCTGGTTCTCTCTGTACCACTCCCATGCACCCTGGCTGTGAGGGAGACAGGACTCAGGAATTTAAGCAGGGCACAAGCAGGTCTGGGTTTTAGAAAAATCCTTTATTCAGCAGTATGGGTGACAGGTTAGGTGTGGGAGGGAGGGCAGGGTGGAGCAGAAAGAGAAGCGGACGCCGGAGGCAGGAAGGACAACTCGGAGGCCATTGCCTCGGTTGTGTTGAGCGACAGTGAGAACCTAAACCAGGTGGTGATATTGAAAGTGACGGAGGAGACAAAGCCCAGGAACAGTCTGTGAGTAGAAAAGGAAGGATGTGATGATGATTTTACATGGGGCAAACAGCAGATGGAGGAGCAGAGGGTGACGTCATCCCACCGGCCTTGTGTACATTGCTTTGTGTCTCTCAAGACACATTGATGCGCGTCATTGTTTTTGTTTTAGTTTTTTGTTTGTTTGCTTGCTTGATTTTTGAAACAATCTCAGACTCACAGATAAGTTGCAGATTTATCTTTTCCCCTAAATCACTTGAGTAGCGTGTCAACATGATGTCCCATCAACCATGAATGGTAGTATATTTCTTACACTCAAGGATATTTCCCTGCAAAACCACAGTACAAAGTCAGAAAACCACCAAAGTCAGAAAATTAACACTGGTGCATCACTACCTTCTAACCCTCAGACTGCATTCAAGATCTTTCAGGGTTTTTTTCGTACGTCACTTAGAGAGCAAAAAGGACACAGTCCCAATATTTACTGAGAGTCTACTGTTGGCCAGGCATTGTGCTTAGGTGACAAAATGTGAAAGTGAGTAAAATGAGACATGGTACCTGCTTCCAAGCAGCTTACAAAAGAGGAGGCAGGCATGAATTCATGTAAAATTACAGTTCATGCTGCTAAGAAAGTACATACCACAGGGATGTGGTCTGGAAAACAGTAAACTCTAAATAAATATCTGTTGAGTGCAGTAGTGTAGTAGGATAGCCTCTTAAGATAGCCCTTAATGATCCACGCTTCCTGGTATTCATGCTCGTGTGTAAATCCTCTCCCTTTGAGGGTAGGCTGGGTGTTGTGACTCCCTTCTAATGAATAGACCAGGACAAAAGTAATGAGCTACCTCTTTCTTTTTTAATTTTTTTTAACATTTATTTATTTTTGAGAGACAGAGAGAGGCAGAGCGTGAGCAGGGGAGGGGGAGGGAGAGAGAGAGATACAGAATCTGAAGCAGGCTCCAGGCTCTGAGCTGTTTGTTAGCACAGAGCCCGACACGGGGCTTGAACTCATGAACTGTGAGACTATGACTTGAGCCGAAGTCGGACGCTCAACCGACTGAGCCACCCAGGCGCCCCTCGCTACCACTTTCAAGACTAGGTTGCAAAAAGGTTTTAAGACTAGAATTCAAAATCACCATGGCTTCATCTCTCATGCCTTCTCTTGCTCTTTTGTTTGTCATGTTATGAGCTGCCCTATATAGAGAGGCCCACATGGCAATGAAATGACGCCTCTGGCCAATAGTCAGTGAGAAACCCAACCCTGCAACAACCCATGAGTGGGATTAAAAGCAGATCTTCTCCTGCTTGAGCCTTCAAATGAGACTGCTCTGGCCAATACTTTCATTGCAACCTTGGGGAGACCCTGAACCAGAGCACCCAGATTCCTGACCCATAAAAACCATGAGATAATTAATGCTTAGCCACTATGTTTTGGGTAATTTGTTACACAGAAGTAGATGACTAATACAAAGTAAATTGATGAACATGTGCCAGACAGTTTACAAATACTTGCTTTAACCCTTTACCTAAAAATAATATGTTATCCCTGCTTTACAGATGAGGACATAGTTGATCCGAAAGACTAAGTAACTTTGCCCTGGTCATGGCTAGTATGTGACACAGGCAGGATTTGAACTCAGATCTGTCTAGCTCCAAAACTGACCTCTTTTCAACAAGCCATTCTGCCTCAAAATTGAAGACTGAGTTTTCATTTTACATGGTTTTACATGGTCTTTACTAAGGCAGAAGAAGGGAAAGAAAACTTCCCAGTTGTTCACATTCATATGGTCCAGTCATACCCAAACTTTCAAAGTAGTTTTAGTTTACCATTTTTATGAAATTTTCACAAAGATACTACAAGTTAAATTTTGATCTTTTCCTCCCTTCTACTACCACTTGCTTAGGATCTGGTCTCATTTCTCCAGCTCATCTTGAGCTGGGCCATGGTAATTTCTCAGACCCACCACCCATGACTCATTACAGAGAATGCAATCCTTTGGGGGAGCGCTATAAAAATTGGAAAGTAGAAAGAGAAATGAGTCAGGTACCACACATTCAATTTTATTTGCTTTATTAGATCAGCTTTTCTTGGTGACCAGCAGAATCACCGGCTTGGAGAGTTGGCCGGAAGAGAGGCAGGACCCAAGAAAAGATCCCTTTGAAATTCCACAGTGAGGGGTGACTGCGTGGCTCAGTTGGTTAAGCGTCTGATTCTTGGTTTCAGCTCAGGTCATAATCTCACAGTTTCATGAGTTTGAGCCCCTCATTGGGCTCTGCACTGACAGTACAGAGTCTGCTTGGGATTCTCTCTCTCGCTCTTTCTCTGCCCCTCCCTTTCACCCTCTATCTCTGTCTCTCTCAAAATAAATAAATAAACTTAAAAAAAAAAAAGAAATTCCACAATAGAAGGGATAACTACAAAGGGTGAGGATTGAAAAATTAGTCTTTTGACCATGTACCAATACATAAGGCAGAGGCTCCTTGTCCAGCTCTTTGCCTAGAGGCCCACTACCAAAGGGGACTCCTAGGGTGGGGAAAGAGGGGGAAATCTGTTGATCTCAGGAAGCTGCCACTAGGGTTGACAACTCGATGTCTCTTGTTCATCTTTCAAATTTGTGCAAAAAATGCTCATATATTATATGACAAACGCACATTTATTTAATACAAAAAGATAATGTCTTCCCCAGATTTTCAAGTACAATTTATGTTCAAAGCAATTCCCTATTTCCTGTGGCTTTATACAACCCCCCTCCAATGCCCCCTATACACCCACACTCTGATTCATATGTAATAGAAGGAATTAAGAATATGCATTTTTCATAGCTTAGGTTGCTTAAGAAAGAATGACTTTGTCAATAAAAAAGTCTTTCAGGGACTCCCTGAGCAAAATTATAAACAAAACCCGCTAAACTGTGTCTATCTGTTAAATTACTTAAAATAGAGAATCAATTATCAAGCGCCTGACGAAGTTTGAGACTTATGAAGTATAGGGATTGTCCTAGAAAATTTGTGTGTTTCTTTTTTTCTCTTTTTTGTCCTCTCTAAGCTTATTCGACTCCTGTGGATAGCTCTGTTATTCAATACCCTCTTGGCACTTGGTTTATTTTCCTCCCTTGATTGCCTCTGAATGTACTGTAATCCTCTTTTCTGGTTACTGTCCCTTTTACTACAGGTAAATCAACTGTATCCAGTCATGGGACAGATGCCGCATGAAAAAGGAAAGTCACAATGGCTTTATCTGAGGTTGTCACTCACCTCTTGGGTAGAGAGGCGGACATTTGTAAGAGTCTGAGGGGTTCAGACATATGCAGGAAACAGATGGGAAACAAATGAGGCCTTGAAGGGTTTGCAAATTCCAGTTCTTTGATTTGTGTCTGACTGGGAGTGGGTGGGACAGAGAAATATGGAGAAATAATGGGGCTATGGGTGGGGAGACATTTGTAATTATTCACATTCTTCTTTGGATATGGACCGAGGGAAGGATGTGGGGAGGAGACGTTCATCTTTGGCTTTGTACTCTGACCTTTTATGAAGTTACTGTACGCCTTAAAATGTAAAATTTGAAGCATGAACCTCTGATGGCTAACTCTGCAATCATACATCAATTCATTCAACAGATATACATGAACACCTACTTAATTAGACTTCAACGGAAACTCATGGCAAAATAACTGAGAAAATGAGATCCCACTTTCTTTAGAGAAGTGTTCTGTGCTTTTTTTTCTGGATATAAATCCCCCATAGTGGGCATGTCTGATGGTTAAACTAGTCAAGCAAAGGAACGCAGGCCCAGCAGATGAAATCAAAGGTGGGGGCATGTCATAACATAGACAATCTTGGTTGCGTCTGTGGATAATACTTCACAAGAAGTTAAAAAAAAAAACCCAACTGACTCATTTATTCACCAAATATTTATTGAACACCTGTTGTGTGCCAGGCGCTTCCCAGTCACTGGGAACAGAGAGGAAATGGGTGCAGCCCCTTCCTATGAGGAACTCCCTGTCAACTGAGAAGCCTGACTGAGCTAATGCCCCCTGCACGCCAGGTGAAGAGATGTGCCAGGGAAGCAAGGGACCAGCTCATCTCACTCCAGAATGCCCAGATTTCTGTCAAGGAGGAGCTGCACCCCCACTCACCCGTCCCTTTTGAACATAATGAAAATTCCCCCAATTTTATATATATAGAAAAGAAGGACTCACATGCCCCACCCCCCAATTATAGGAGCTTCCTTACTGAAAGAACTTTCTTCCCCAAGGTTTGGCAAGTCCATGAGCAGGAGGGTCAAGAAATTAACCCATTTAGTGCCTCCAAACCCTCAAGTCAGATACAGAGAAATCTGACACATATGTTCCAAGATAAACACCTCCTGAGTAGTCAGCTGGTTGGTTTTTTCAACATTGATTTTATCACCTTCCTGTATTCATAGCATGGTAAAGTAAATGCTGTATCCCTGCACTTGAAAAATTTCAGTTCAGGAGGGGGCATGAATAAATATATTATAATAGCTATTAAAAGACTCATTTAAATTGTACACCAGACATGTAGAAATGGTGCCTATGAAGGCAGAGGGACCCCTGGAAAGGTAAACCCTTGGAGAAGTTTTACCAGAAGAAGAGTTTACCAGAGAAGAGTTTTGTTTACTTATTTATTTTTTTAGAAGTTTATTCATTTATTTTGAGAGAGAGAGATAGAGAGAGAGAGACAGGGAGAGCGAACAAGGGAGGGGCAGAGAGAGGTAGAGAGAGAATCCCACGCAGGCTCCACACTGTCAGCACAGAGCCTGATGTGGGGCTGGAACTCATGAACCGTGAGATCATGACCTGAGCCAAAACCAAGAGTCAGATGCTTAACCGACTGATTCACCCAGGCGCCCATACCAGGGAAGAGTTCCCAGAAGGGATAAGCTTAGAATCGGGTTTTGAAAGACTGCAGAGTGTGATCAGGCAGGCCAGCCGCCAAACTTTCCTGAGTCCCTTGCCTCATCAGAGAGTGGGTAGAAGGGACACAGGTCACAGAGACCATGGAAGCCCGATGCACAATAACATTAATCCATTTCCTAGGATGCACCCAGGCACACAGGAGGCATCAGTGAATACCAGATTCTCTTCCCTGCATTATTTTATGCCACCTGCATTTGTTATCATCTGTGGATGGTGATGCTGGTGAAAATAAGGAATAGTACATCTCTCACATTTTCTACACCGAGTGTGAATTACTTTTAACCTAGAAAAAATAAAGAATTAGAATAATGTTTTATTGAGATAGTCCTGGTCTAAAGGAAGCAATAGGTCTGTGATAATCACATCACAGCAGAATGTCAAATGAGGGCTTTCCAGTCATGCAGATAAATTATTTTAATCCCATGTTAAGCGCCCTTTGGTCTCTAGTTAGACCCACTTAGACTCAAATAGATGTCAGAAATGTGATGCCATGTTCACCGGCCAGCTTGCAAAAGCATGGTAGGGACTGAGGTCTCTGTCATCCACACCCCGCCAAGGATACCGTCACTGCTTCATGCAGTCACAGCATGCCGCAACTCACAGCCCCGATCCAGGCAGGCTGTATGCATCTGGGCCAGGAGACCCTGGTCCATGCACAAGCACTGCCTTTCCTAGGACTCAGAGAGGAAAACTCAGCCTGCTGTTCTAGGGTCTCTGAGGGATAATGTGCTCGGACCGCAGGCTCTTTCTGCAGGCCACACTTGCAAACTCCAATAAAATTCTTGGCTAAGAAATGCTCTTAATTTAGAGTTAAACCTACCACTGCACATTGTTATCACTGTGAGGGAAGACCTGCGGCCAGAGAACACCACTAATCCCAGACCTCGTAATTCCTCTGAGGGAGAATGGGTCTGAGAAAGCCATGGCGGCAGGTCTGAGATGCATCTCTGCTCACCAGGGTTTGTGTATTGTTACAGGCTGAACTGTGCCCCCATAAAGATATGTGCAAGTCCTGATCCCCAGTACCTCAGAAGGTGGCCTTATCTGGAAACCAGGTCTTTACAGAGTTAGTCAAGTTAAAATGAGGTCATTGGGATGGACAATTATCTAATAGTCTAATCTGATGGGATTCTTATAAGAAGGGGGAGTTTGTACATGACAGACATGAGCAGAGGGATGTCTGTGTGCGAGGCACAGGGAGAAGGGGCCACCTTCCAGGAAGAATGCCAAGGTCACCAGGAGCCTGGGGCAGACCCTTCCCTAGCACCTTTCGTGGGGGGCAGGTGTGGCCATTGCACACACCTTGATTTTGGACTTCTGGCCTCTACAACTGTGAGACAATACATTTCTGCTGTTTTAAGCCACCCAGTTCATGATACTTTTTATAGCAGCCTCAAAACACATAGAGCATTTTCTTACTCCAGCTGACTGTCATAGGAGAGACTCAGTTCGATCAGGGTATGTAAGTTCCAAAGACAATTACGGGGGTTGCATGCATCCTGGAAAGGGAAGAGGGACCAAAGAAACACGCTTGCTTGAAGTGGGTGCCCTTGGACTGAATGTGGCTGTGGGCACTTTATACAGTCACCCCTCCATGACCATGCTCTTTTCCACGTTAATGGATAAATCTCCATTGTGTAGGACATTTACTTCTGTAATGCTTTCACTTTTCGGCAGCTCATCCTCACAGCCTCTGAGGGGCAGACAGGATGGTCCTGTGACACAGGGACCAGTGGGAAAGAGGGGCCAGGTCTCTGGCCTTCCCTGGCTCCTTTGGGATTTGGCTGTTTTTTATAGGCCCTGTTCTTCAGTGCTGTAGGATGAGGCAAAGAGTGATTTCCTTAATACCTTCCTGGAACTGGGCTGGGGGGGGGGGCGGGTACAAACAAACAGGAAAAGTCAATTCCAGTGACACTGCTGCACGTTGGGGGTTGTGTGCATTGAAGTGGCAAGCTGATATCTGAATGAGAATGAGATCTTTCCCGAACACAGCATGAGTCACTGCAGGTAGGATCAGACCATTGATGGTTATATGCGGGATTCTAGCCACCCCTTTGGGACTGCAGTCCTGGGAAGTCAGAGATTCTGATGAGAGCCCAGAAAAATCAGCATTGAGATTCTACAAAGAATGGGATTCCTTGGTATGGGCAATCACTATTCCTCCCACTCTTCAAACAGTATGTCCTTGCCTTAAATATATTTTGGGGTGCACAGTTGGTTGAGAGTCTGACTCTTGATTTCAGCTCAGGTCATGATATCTTGGTTTGTGAGACTGAGCCCTGTGTTGGGCTCTGGGCTGACAGTGAGGAGTCTGTTTGGAATTCTCTCTCTCTCTCTCTCTCTCTCTCTCTCTCTCCCTCTCTCTGCCCCTCCCTTGCTCTCTCTCTCTCACAATAAACTTAAAAAAGTAATAATAATAAACTTTTTTTTGATACCAAGAATAACATTGAACCACACTAGAGAAAATCAAAAAGTAAAATGAAATGGAAACAATATCACCCTTGGGGCGCCTGGGTGTCTCAGTCGGTTGAGCACCCAACTTAGGCTCAGGTCATGATCTCACAGTTTGTGGGTTTGAGCTTTGTGCTCTCAGCACAGAACCCACTTTGGATCCTCTGTCCCCCCTTCCCTCTCTGTACCTCCCCTGCTCATGTTCTCTCTCTCTCTCTCTCAGAAATAATAAATAAACATTAAAAAAAGAAACAGAATTACCCATAATTCCATAACCCTAATTTGATTAAGTAAAATATAGTATAACCATACAATGGAATTTTATTTGTTTAAATGGGAATTATAAAGAATTTACATAAATGCTTAGTAAAAACGTTTACTGAAAAGAATCAGAACATTAAATTCTATGTACAGTATGATCTGGAAAACTATGTTCAGAAGGAAATATACCAGACATATACTAGATCAATTTTACCATCTTCTTGATAGTTTTTGCATTGTATAAATGTTTCACAGTGTTTTAAAAGTTACCTGCTTTCCAGAGTTCAGAAAATGTTCTGTTTTATTTCCTTTTTATTTTTCTATCACCCAACTAAGAATTCACTTTCTTAATTCAGCTGGAATGTTTTCAAGAATGCTGTGGCCTCCCCAACCTTTTTTAAAAGTTGTAGACTGACAACCATAGGATGCTGAAACTAGACAAAGTCTTTGGAGGCCAACTTGCTATGGAGATGGAAACCAAAACCAAAACGGTTTATCTCTGAGTAGCCAGGTGTCCCAAAACACCTGTCCCATCCCTGCGTCCTCAGTGTCATGCTGTTCAACAGGCCACTCGAGCAACAAACTGGCGTTGCACTCAGGTTGACTTGAAATGGAGTATACTGCACAGGAATGTGAAAATTGACAAGAAAGGCATAGATGTGACATTAGCCACTGTAACTTGTATTCGGTCAAATCAGCCTTTACCTTATTTTCTCTCATGTTGCAGGTCCTCTGAGATCTATACTTAGGCATCAGGTTATTGCTTATTCCTGGCCCAGCGCGCTGTTTCATCACCACCCAGCACTGCCTCTCTTGACCGTAGATGCTAGTCTACACCAGTCGTTGTCTAAGTGTGACTCAAATACCCTTGGAGGTCCCCGAGACCCTTTTAGGGAATCCACTAGATCTAAACAATTTTCATAATATGAAGACATTGTTTGCCTTTTCTATTCTGATTCTTTCATCAGTTTCCAGTATCATTTGCCAGGGGCGGCTGCATAATGTGTGAATCAAAACAGGCTGAATACAGAAGCCATGAGAACCCAGCTGTCTTCTATTAAGGCAGACATAAAAGATCCACAGCAAGTAGAACAATGCCACTCTTCTCACTGCATTTTTTTTAATTTTGCAAAAATAGCTATTTTTCATAAAACATATCATCTATGCTAACTTGGAATGGGTTTGCTATTGTTATTTTTGAGTAAATTATTATATAAATGTTTTTTTTAATTTTTCTCAGTTTTAATTTCTAATAATGTCCATATCAATAGATGTAACCCACAAAACCGAAAGCTCTCTGGGGTCCTCAGTAATTTTGAAGGCCATAAAGGAGGCTGGAGACCAAAAGGCCTGGGAACTGCTACTCGACCCCCAACCTCGGCAGTGCCCTCCCTACCCTTGCTGCTGCTCTAGGACTACAGGCCCTTGAACAACTGGTGCCCTGTAGAGTGGATGGTTTGGAAGGAATTTTCTGGATCATGAGGTGGAAGTCCCTGGGGGAATATCCCACCAAGACTTCCTTCGGGGTTTCAGGGACGGCAAGCAGCAGAATGTTGAGGGAGTGTGCAGGGAAGGGAGGAGGGACTGGTTAGAATAGGGCCTGGCTCCCTTGGTTTTTGGGAGTTAGGGAAGAAGAACTGGGGGGAAAATTGATAATTCAGAGAAGAAAGCTATAAAAGGAGTATGCCTCCCTGGGCCCTTCACTCTGCTTTCAGACCTAAAACACCCTAAATCAACCATAACTCATTTATCTTGAGCACTGATATCTGCTGCAATCGACTTCAGAAAGCTTCACAGCTCATGGGAATATCTCCCCAAGGCATGAAGTTTTAAAATTTGGGGCAGAGCATGTCATTTGACTATTACAGATAAAACACTGACATGCAAATTCCCATGGAGAATTCTTGCATTCGATGAGGGAAATGATGCATAAGCTTGGTTGCACATTAGAATCACCTGGAGAGCTTGGAAAACTCTACATGCCCAGGCCCTGGGAGTAGGACCAGGTTTCAACAGGTCTTGGTCTCTCCAGGAGATTCCAATGTGTGGTCAAGTTTGAGAACCACAAAATGAGGGAGGCAGAAGTCAAGACTGTAAGCCACACCTGGAAATGGACAGGGACCATTATTGGCTGAAGAGCAAAGGGGAGGGGGGTGTGAAGGGGATCCCGGAAAAACAGCAGACAGACTTCACACCCTAGTTCCAGGTCTCAGACAGTCATCTTCTTCCCTGATACTTCCTGTTCTGAGCAGTTCTCTGGATTCTCCTTCCTCTCAGCTGGGCCTTGGCTCAGCCAGTCCACAGCGGGCACAGCCCTGGGACAATGGAAGGGGAGAGAACTTTGTAGTTTTCTTTCCAGTTCTCCAAATCAACAATTTTGGTCACAGATCAGACTGCTAAATCTTTACACATCTGAAAGTTAGACTTTGATGGGCTTGTTTTTCCTCCCCTGTCTGACTCACAGAATGAGTCATATCAAACCTTGTTAATCTCCACTGGACTAAAAGAAGGAAGGGCAGAAGGAGAAGGCTTCCTTTCTTCCACTCTGGGTAAGAGTTGGGCTGAGGCTGAATTCCGAGCTGCCTTCTGAGCCCTCATCCCAGCCCTGTGTGCTGCCTCGGTGACTTACCGACCTACCCCCGGACCTTTGCCCACCCTCTGGGGAATCCACACACCTACAACACCAGTGAATTGTGGCCGGGGCACCCCCTGATTTCTCTCTGGCATCTCTGTCCCCTGCGGTACCTGAGAAAACTTGGTGAAGAGTATTGTCTGACATGTAAGTGTCTTGGCGACACAAAATTCTGGAGCAGGGAGACCTCTTGAAGTCTTAAAGAGAAATGTAGCCCTCTTAGCTTTTCCCCCGGGCAGGTTGACACTGCAAACATCTAGGAGTTATATTTATTCCTGTCCCCTGAGAGTTGAAGGAGAGAAGGTGAAATTCTCTCCTTTCTGACCCTACCTGCCTCCCTTTGTGGCCGTCAGAGGTTGTGACCTGTGCTGTGTTGCACCTGGCCCCACATGCTCGGGTCTGACATGCGGAAGGAAGAATTCACAAGCCATCTACCCATTCTTTCAATGACCATCTACTGGGCCTGTGTGACAGGCACCAAGACACAGGACGAGACATGTCTCCTGTCCTGGGGAGCTGGCAGCCTAACGGAGTGACGGCTGCCCAGGGTTGCGCAGGGAGAACACAGCGAGGGACCCCTCAGGGTGCTGCAGACACAGAAAGGAATGCTCAGAGCTCCTGAAGTCAGAGCTCACAGCCGGGTGAGCCAAGTAAAAAAGGCTGAGGGTTGGCAGGGGTGGCCAGTTGTTATAAATGTCCACATTGCTGGCCCTCGCAGCCCAAACAGGTGGAGAGCAGGGAGAAGTCTAAAGGAGTGACCCTGTCACTGTGTAAGGGTAAGGCTACAAGGCAGGTGTCCGTGAGGTGCCGTGACATAGGTTCCGGAGCCTTCCACTGCTCCTGGCCTTGCTGACTGGGGCACTGTGGGAGGGTTGTAGTCAGGATGCTGATCACCTGCACCGCCCTCCGGGGCCAGCGGCAGCTGCTCCTGGCAGGGGCTCCCTGGTCCACTCAGGAGCCCCCATCCCTGCTATCAGTTGGCTCTGGGATCAGTTTGCCATCAGACGACCGCTCAGAAAGGATTTCACCTTTTTCATATTTTGCTCAGCGTCAAAGAAAGAGTTCCTGGTGCATTCAGCAGACGTTCATTGAGGAGCTACTATTGTGCCAGGCACCATGCTGGGCAGTGGAGATAAGGGAGCGAATTAGATGTGGCTCCTCATGAATATAAAGCAGCCACACCAGTGTAGACTGCAGTACAATAACAGATGTACCGTGAGGACAGAGGGGAAACAACTAACTCTGCCCTGTGAGAACCAAAGAAGGCTTCCTGAAGGAAGTGGTAAGGGACCCAAGCCTGAGAGAGCATTACTGTTGCAAAATTTCCCTGACTCCCACTCACTACTTACCCCCTGCCGCAGTTCTAGACTGTGTCAGTGACAGCCTGACACCCTCAGAATGGAGCCTGCAAAGCCTGGGGTGGAGCCAGTTAAGAAGCAACCTTCATCCCTTTGTTCTCAGAAAGCCAGTTATAAATGCATTTCAGACCTCTTGGTTTCTCAATTCTTCTGAAGTTCAAGTTCAAGTTCAAGATGGCTGCTACGAAAGCTTCTTTGTTCACAGTCAGGCCCCCAGCTTTGGCAAAGTAGAAATGCTGTTTCCGTTGTTGGCTCCATTAGCTTCATCACACATTATAGAGTGAAGCAGAAACGTCAAAGATCTCAGTGTCTCTGTGTTGCAAAGTCAGAGGGTGGAGGGACAAACTCAGCCTGAAGCTGCTTGGAAGGAAAGAATAGGGGTACCTGGGAACTTGGGGTGCTAGAGAGGCAAGAGGTGAGGTTGCTTTGAGGTAAGTCAGTGTGTGGAATATTCAGGCACACTCAGAAGCTTGAGCATGCAAAGGTTGAAAACACAGCTATGGAGAAGATGTGAATACCTAATGCCCTGTGCTTTGTGTGTCTCTGAGTGTCTGTGTTCTCTACCCAACCTAACTCCAAGAGTCAAAGCCAAGGCATAAGGTGGGGCATGGAGATACTGAGTTACGTTTTGCCTGTCACGTCAGAAGCAGCTGTTGTGGTCACAATGCCATCTGCTTAGCCAACCTCTTGAGGGTCAGAAACAGTCCAAAGAGTTTGTGTAGTGCAGTAAATTCTAACCTAGCAAAACATGCACTTCACGGCATGGGAAAAGGTCTTTTCCCAGTTTCATCCCAGATCATCCCCACCCAGCTCTTTCTCATCCTTCTAAATAATCAAGTACTTAAAGGAAAGCTTCTTGGCCCCAAAACTAAGTCAGTTCCCTCATTCTATGCTCCTTAGTACCCTGTCCTGTTCTTTTGTGAACATAGCACAATTATAATCAGATAAATAATTGTAATTACTTATTAATTTTGCCTTCCTGCTTTATGCCCATCGGTTTAATATTATATCATTGTCAAATGAATGAAATGTCAGTTCACATCTAAAAGTCTCTATGATATGTAATAGCAAAAATCCAATTTAGAAAGATGTAGAGAGTAAATTATCCTTTTATTCTAAGGTCAGATTGCTTCCTTTGTATGTCTGTTTTCAAATCCACAAGCCCATATGATGGGAGTTAACCAGAGGCTGTGCACTTAACAGGGTGGCTGGGACATTTCTGGACACATAGGTGCACTTAATGTATGTGATGACATTTGGTGGCCATGATGACTAAGCCGCTCTTTAGTGCTCATTGAGATCATTATAGATTTCTATTTAGAGCACATTTACCCATAATGACAGTAGCAGTCATCACCATAATAGCTAACTCAAAGAAGCAGCTTTCATCCAGAGAACTGAGGGCTCCCATTTAGCTCCTTACTCCTGCCCCACTTCAGACTGCCTAGGTAGATCCTACCTAACACACCTTCCAGTACTTCCCTGTCCTGCCTTTTAGTGGAGCCCTCCCTGCTCTTCTCCAGCCTACGTCATCACACCTTGTCTGGAATCCCATAGCCTCTGCATGCTTAACCACGTGATCAAGCATTCATTTATTTCGTCCAACAAGTATGTGTCGTGCAGCATCTAACATGTGCCAGGCATTGGCAAATATTCGGAAATACATCTCTCCCTGTTATTTCACAGGTGCAAAGCTCGTGGAGAGGGTGACAGCGGAAGTGAGGGCCATGTTTTATGCAGTTTACCCCCCAATGCACTCAGAAAGATGTTCAATAATAGAGTTCATAGATGATGTTACCTTCATTTCTTGACTAATCAATTCAGCATATGGGAGAGAGAATTGACCAATCCAAACTGAAAGGGAAAAGGTATTAAATAAGCCAAAGCAGGGAACAATGACAAAGAGGGGAATAGGAAGAAAATAGCAAACAAATATTCTTAGGAAGGGTTAAAGCTAGAAAATGCTAGCCTGTGGATTCACACAGCATCGTGCATCAGACACTCCCCAGGGGAAGTTTCAGCTGCTGCTTCTGTGACACCACTGGGCGATGCGGTGAAGTGCAAAACAGGATGCATTCCAGAGAAAGCACCGAGAGATGAGAAAACAAAAGGAGGAGGGTAACTGTGGGGAATTACATTAATTCCTCAGAGACAGTGCACTGCTGGCTGACATATGTCACCCAACAGCAAAGTCTGAGCAGGCATGGGAGTTCCACATTGTTAGAAATGCATTGAATACTCAACAAGCATTCAGTTTTCCATGGGGCTTGCTGAAACATATTCCTGTTCTCTCTTACTTCCTTCTGTGAGCATGGATCTATTTCTTACAGCCTGCAACAAGCCCAGTTAAGGGACAGACCAAAACTGGGGATTGTCCTCCCCAGGCAGAGTAATGTGGCACCTCTACTCAGGCTTCCACCCCGCTTTTTTCCATGAAAGTGAGGCCACGAGAACCGTGAGGGCCTACAGTTGAACATGTCGCTGCTGTGCTGGAGAGAGCAGCACATTTGGTGTGGACCCCCAGAAAATACCATTGAATCTATAAATTTGATCATTTCTTTGTTGGTCCCTACTCAACTTAAACTATGGTCTCTCTCTCACCCAGTGAAATCCCTCCTAGAGCCACACCATCAGCCAGTCACTCAGTGATCAGAGCAGAGAGACAGAAAGCAAAGCACACTGATGTGCAAGGTGGAAAGAGCCCCAAGATTTGGGGGAGATGGAGGGGTGGATGGAAAGGAGATATTTGCCTGTGTCAGGGGAGAAAGAAACCTCTTTTTTTCAAACAACTTTCAGTTGAAAAGACAGATATCTAGCGCTGTAGGGATATAACTGATGACTTTCTTTAAAGTCCAAAGTAAGAGCAGATGGAGAAACAGAGCTTTCACCATTTGGGACGCTCCAGGCCCTTATGGAAGGAAGAGCCCATACTAGCAGAAAGAGACATGGGGGAAAGTCCTGGGAGGCAAAGAGGGAGACGGCTGGTAAACCAAGATAACTAAATCTAAATAGGACACACAGGGAATTAGCCAGGGAGATTCACTGTAGTGAATGGCTGGCTGGCTGAGAGCTTGCCATTTTCTTAGTAAGGAGTAAGTGGCAGTTAGTATTAGGCTCCTATAAGAGGTTATCTGTTACTTGCAATGTCTACAGTTATTTGCATCACAATTGTGTAGCAAACTGTATGGGATCTGTTTCCTTCTCTGTTAACTTGCTTGTCATCATTAGGAAGTCCCACTTACATTTTTTTAATCCCCCCACTAAAATGTCTTCAGTTCCAACTGGATTCACCAGGTATGTTGATGTGGATGCGAGGCTCCAGAATTAAGGCTGTAATGACTTATTCCCCAATCTGACGTTTATCACTGAAATGATCATGCTTTGTGTGGCATTCCTCCATCAGGGACAACGCTTATGTTCCTTGAGCATCATGTCTCACCCTCTGGTTTCCAATGGAAGGACGAGGTGAGCAGCAGCTGGAAAGATATCATCCATGGATGGCACAGAAATTCCACACATGTTGCCCAGCTCCTTCCTTACTCAGAGCAGACATTGCTTATCCATTAGGTGCTTCTTCCTGCCAAGTTACTGTCTCACGATCCTTTCCCACATAACCACAAGGAAGTCACCCAAAACTGATTGGTATTGGTAGATGGGAGAAAACCTATTTGCCACCCAGTCCTATCTTACTTTGTTGTTTTCCAAAAGCCTTTAGAAAAATCATGTTCAGAGAAAAGTGTCAGACTTTATTCTTAATCTGTTCTTCAAAGTCTAGAATCTTAATGATATTTAGATACTCATATATGAGTGAACAAATTGCACTGACAGAATTGAAACAATACAGCAAGTATTAGTCATGTTTGACTATTATGAAATATACATACATACGTACATATAAAATATATGCATATTTTAAAAACTCTCTGAATTAAAAAGCTCTTCCAGGTATAATTAGATACTCCCTAATCTGTGAAGAATTCAACTCTTGTTGTCATCTTGGTTCTGGTATCCAGAAGGTGCAGCCCAGAGAAGCAGCCCCCAATGCAGTTTGCAAGATGTATTCTTGTCTGAGGGTGCTACACGCTACCCTACAGCTATGAGTCAGAAAGCTCAGTGGGAAGGAGATGGTACTGGTGGGCTGGTTAAGAGGCCTCCTTTAGAGAGGCATGAGTTGGCAGCTCAGTGGAGGAGAAGCTGGCAAGAACGTCCTGAAGACACCCTGAGGGAGCAAAGGAAAGGCTTTAAGTCCAGGTCAAGAGATGAAAGTGAGGCAGAGCCTGTTTCCACATTTATCAACCACCTTGGCAAACCAGAATGTCAATGTGGGCATGAACCTAGACCCCACCCCCACCCCCCACCCCCCTCCCACAGCTGTTGTCAAAGTCTTTCAGAGAACAGAGACAGGAAAGAGTTCCAGGAACTCTTAAGAATAGCTTAAAGCCCTGAGATTCACACCAAGTTGCACTATAGCATTTTTCAAGCCAAAGCTGGCTTTGTTGATCTAGCGCTCAGCCAGTCTTCTCTTTATACAGATGAGGAAATTAAAGCCCAGAGAAGTCAAGAACTTGAGCAAAGTTAGACAACAGAACTGGAATTGGGACCCAAGAGACCTGACCTTTAGTCCAGGGACTTTTTCTTTCCCTAGACCATGGCCTTGAACATCCAAGAGCAGGGGACCTCACAACTCAAGAGACTCACGACTGCATTGCTAGCCCATTGAGCTGTCACCTAGTTGAGGAATCATTCTTTGTGTGGAGGTCCTTCCTGGTGAGGCGCTTTAGAGATTCAGTCGATGTCCATCATGAATCACTACTGTATGCCAGCATGGTGGCAGATTCAGATCGAGGTTATGAGGAAACAAATGGGTCAATGCAGAGAAAACTAATAGTGTGCTGACACTTCTGCTTCCTTGAATGAAGCATTAGGGCCTGAATTATTATAGCAGGAAATTCTAAACTACTATGGGAAGAAAAGGTGTGATTACTCACATCACTGTTAAAATTGCCATTTTCCACAAAGAGATTAATCACCAGCCATGAACCCTGCTGCACTTGGTATAAAGTATTTTCCTCTTCCCAATGAATTCCCCCCCACTGGCAGAAGAATTTCTTATATATAATTAAATAATATTTCCTTCCAGAGATTAAAGAAACTCTAATCTAGAGAGTGCCTTAAGTCTATTCTAGGCTTAGGAGACCTCATCAGGATTGTAGCAGGAGAGGTGTTTAGGGTACAAAATCTCAAGAGGAACTCCCTCTGTGGGTTATGCAATATCAAGGTTCACTGAAAACAAGGGTCTCCCTAAATTTCCTGCCCTAGGTGCCTCAATCTAGTCCTGTTCTGTCCTGTCTCCTCCATCCTTCATTTACTGTTTGACTTGTAAGGGTTCTAGATGCGAATGGCAGGAGACAGGGTGGCTTGACAGAGGGGGACATTTCAGACAAAGAAACATGAATGGGGTACCTGTTGGGACACCTGACACTCAAATAGCCAGCATTAGTGACTGGCGTCAAAGGTGTATGGACTTCTGCTGGTCCGCCACCAGGAGATCAAGGCCCGAAGGGATGATGAGGCCAGGCTGTGGGTGCCTTTAGCTGAAGTCTGAGATCTGGGTGAATAGTGGTAAGCCAGGGGGAAGAACCAGTCTGGGTGGGAAGACAAACAGCCCCCGGGAAGTTTGATGTAGCTGGGAAGAGCAAATCCTGAATCCCTGAAGGCAGGACCCTAGATCCTGGGAACTGAGCTATGACAGTCAGAGAAGGATTAGCAGCCGAGTCAACTCCCTGTTAAGCCAAATGAACTACAGACCTAGGACTTCTTGTTCCCCTTGCCAAGGCAAAGCTGGGCTGAGTGCAAAAGGGGATGAGCTGGGTAGACCATGGTACTCACTGTTCCTCCTCCTCCATTGTCCTCCTCCCCGGTTTCCCTTGCTTTGCTTTCAAATAAAGTGCCTGCCTCAGTCAAAGACTAAAACCTTTGTTTAATGTTAGAAGGTACCATATTTAAAAGGAGTCTCTGTTAGGGCAGCTGTATTATAGAATCAAGAAGTGAATTTGGGGTAGGAAGACACTAGAGAAATATTGTAGTCCAAAGGTTCTTTAACTTGGAGTTCATGAATGGGCTTCAGTGTGTCTATGAGTTTCTTGAACTAACATGCAAAATTGTGTAGGTTTCCTTATTTTTAGGGAGAGGAGGATTCATTGAAATATGAATAGTAGTCATGGGGAAACTATGACCCTCAAAGTATCCAAATGTCTCATCAATAGATGAGAACTTGAAACACAGAGATGGGGAGAAACTTTGAACTTCTCATCAGCAAAGCCTTTGCCTGTCATCAGTGTATGTTCAACACACATTAGTCACCAAAGGAACATTTATAGAATGGATGGATGGGTGGATAGATAAATAAACGAATGAATGAATATACCAATGAATGAGAGAAAGCTCTCTGCTCTCAGTGTACTCATACCCTCATCTCATCCCTACAACTCTCCTTTGGTCTCTCCAGCTTAGTGAAGGGTTGTTGGATGTCAAGCAAGTGACCTCAGGAATAGAGAACAGATACATTTAATGGTGGTACAGGAAAGCAGAGATCCCAGGTCACAGTGACCTGCATTCCAAGAAGCCCTGCCTGGTACATTTTCCGTCTTAGAGACCATCACCCCTTCTTCCCTGCTGCTCCTGCCTCTTTTCAATGGAAGAGTGAGCCAGGGTGCCCCAAGCTAGTGAAACTGGCCCTTGGTCCTGATCTCCAACCTCATCAGTCCTGCCTCCAGCCCTGGGAAAGCCCTGTCTTGTTGATTTTTCAAGAGAGTAAGATAGGACAAAGAGTTTCATGTTAGAGGAGAGGATTTACCTTCTAACACCTGAAAAATGGCCATTTAATGTCAAGACATGACAACCATTTTGAGTCTGGCGTTTGCCCTTTGCACATCTCCAATTTCTACCTGACAGGGACAGTTAGAGCAAGCAACAATGACCAGCAGTGAGAAAAGTTGCTTTAATGTTACCACTAGTTAATTACCTGATGATGTCTCCCTCCCTCCTGCCCTTCCTTCCTTCCTTCCTTCCTTCCTTCCTTATCCCTCTCTTTTTTTCTTCCTTCCTTCAGCCTTTCTTCCTTACTATGGAATACTGGACTAGTTGCTAGAGGTATAAAGTTAATTAAGACACAGCCCCTGCCCTTACAAAACTCTACAGTCTAGCCATGGACAGGGTACAGAGGCACCCATAGGAGAGAGGTCAGGGAAGGCCAAGCAGAAGTAATGACTAGAATGAGATCTAAAAGGCTGTTGCCAGGCAAACACATGAAGAGTGGCAGTGTAGGCAAAGAAAAGAAGTGTGGAGATAGTGGGGTCTCCAGGAACTACAAGTAACTTTGTGTGACTGACCTGAGCCAAGTGTATGCCTGCTGTAAAGAAATGGGTCAAGAAAGTAAAGCAAGAGATGATGCTAGAGAATAAGAGGCCAGCAGGTATATATAGCAAAATTATCAATATTATTAATCATCACAGTATGGGGAGCATCTACTATCTACAGTCTAGGAAAATACCCTGGTTCCTTCTTGAAAGACTGGGTAGATGATTTTTGGGCAGGATAAGCTATTTCTATTTCCAAAGACCTTATGGTTGCAGCCCAACGCCATGTGGAACTCCCCACCCCCCCCACTGTCAGTAGTGGGTTCTTCCTCACTGGGAAGAGAGACAAAGATTGAGTTAAAACATTCGTAAAGCCTTTAGAGTAGCGCCTATTACATGCTTATCAAATAAAAAAAAGGGAACATGTATTTATTACATGCCATGTGACATGTACTATCTTAAATATCTATTTAATTGCCTCACAACAATCCTGAAAGTTAGGTCCAAACTCTTTGTATTATACTTAGAGAAAGTGAGTATCTCAGAGATAAGTTGCTTGTCCAAGGTTACATGGCTAATAAGTGGCAGAGCTGGACTTGAACCAGATCCATCCAAGCCCATAAAGTTTCCATTAGGGGAAACTCATTGCTGGCTAGCATCTTACATATTTCTGTCTCACATCTGGGTAGTGATGAAAGCAGCTTGTCTCTGACCTTCATGATGGGAACCCCTTCAGACTTGGGGTTGGAGGGCATGCATGGAAGTTAGCACAGTGTCCTATTGTGGTGTGGAAAATAGGGTAGGGGGGGTTAGCTGGTGGTGTCCTTAGACCTACACAGCCAGACGCAATCTCTAGGCTTCAGAGCCATTACCCCTGGGATTTGATGAGAATATGATGTAACATAACCCAATTGCCAAAGAGAGGAGCACTCAAAAGGAAAGTGGGTATTGATGGAGGAAGTAGGAGAGTACCCAAGTTTAAATAGTTTAAGATTAACAGGATTCTCAAAGGAAACAACCAACAAAACTAAAAGACAGCCTACTGAATGAGAGAGGATATTTGCCAATGACATATCTGATAAAGGGTTAGTATCCAAAATACATAAAGAGTTTATACATTACAACACCTAAAAACCAAATAATCCAATTAAAAAATGGGCAGAAGACATGAACAGACATTTCTCCAGAGAAGACATACAGATGGCCAACAGACACATGAAATGATGCTCAATATCACTTATCATCAGGGAACTGCAAATTAAAACTACAATGAGATATCACTTCACAACTGCCAGAATGGCTAAAATAAAAAACTCAAGAAACAACAAGGGTTGGTGAGGATGTGGAGCAAAAGGAAGCCTCTTGCACCGTTGGTGGGAATGCAAAGTGCTGCAGTCACTCTGGAAAACAATATGAAGGCTCCTCGCAAAATTAAAAATACAACTACCCTACGATCCAGTAATGATACTACTGGGTATTCATATTCCAAAGAATATGAAAACACCAATTCAAAGGGATACATGAACCCCTATGTTTATAACAGCATTATTTATAGTAGCCAAACTATGGAAACAATTGAAGCATTCATTGATAGATGAATGGACGAAGAAGTGGCATAAATATATATATATAATGGAATATTATTCAGCCATAAAAAATAATGAAATCTTGCCATTTGCAACAACATGGATGGAGCTAGCGAGTATAATGTTAAGTGAAATAAGCCAGTCAGAGAAAAACAAATGCCATGTGATTTCATTCATATGTGGAATTTAAGAAACAAAACAAATGGAAAAAGAAAAAAAAAAAGAGAAACAAACTAAAAAAACAGACTTAACAACAGAGAACAAACAGATGGTTACCAGAGGGGAAGTGGGTGGGGTGATGGATGAACTAGGTGAAGGGGATTAAGTGTACACTTATCTTAATGAGCAGTGAGTAATATATGGAACTGGTAAATCACTATATTGTACACCTGAAACTAATATAACACTGTATGTTAACTACACTGGAATTTTTAAAAAAGCATTAACATAAAAAACACATTTGCAAGATTCTCAGAGGGTCTCAGTCATGCATCCATTTCCCCCCAGAAATATCAAGAAAAAGGGACTTTTATTAGTGATGGAAGAAGAAGGTGCATAGGTCCTACTTTTAACATCCTTTTACAAAATCCTGGATGTTCTGATATATTTAAGAAGTAAGAGTTAGTGATAAAAAGATCCCAGGAAAAGCCTGTTCTTTTATTAACTAGCTTTATGACTAGAGGCAATTTACTTCCCATACCTCAGTTTACCCATCTGTACAAGATTTGCGCTGGATAATTTTTGATAAATGCTCAAACTTTAAAATGTTGTGAGTGAGAGCCACGTGGATGGCTCAGTTGGTTAAGCGTATGACTCCTGATTTTGGCTCAGGTCTTCACCTCATGGTGAGTGGGATCGAGCCCATGTGGGGCTCTGTGCTTACAGTGTGGAGCCTGCTTGGGATTCTCTCTCTCCTTCTCCCTCTGCTCCTCCTCTGCTCTCTCTTTCAGAAAGAAAGAAAGAAAGAAAGAAAGAAAGAAAGAAAGAAAGAAAGAAAGAAAGAAAGAAAGAAAGAAAGAAAGAAAGAATAAATAGATAAATAAATAAATAAATAAAACGATGTGAGTCAACAATGGAACAAAAATCAAGTTTCTTCTCATAAGTGTATTTCCCTCTCCTGAGCTCTTCTCTCCTGTGAAGATTGCCCAATTGCCCCACCCCATAAAACCCAGTAGTTCCAATACTGGAACCCCCTTTCTTCTCTTGCAAGTCCACATGGTTCTACCCACATTATCTTCCCAAGTGCTTTAAGGCACCAGTTCATTTTTTTCATAGCATCTACCACAACATGTCATTGTATATTTATAAGTCTGTTTATTTTATACAGACTGTAGCTCCCACCAGATTACAAATCCCATGAGAACAGTCACTCTACCTGCTTTGTTTACCAGCACATATCCAGAGTCCTAGTGCAGTGCCTGGAACATAAAAGACACTTGGTTAATGCCTATTGAATGATTGAATCTGCCATTTTCCCTTTTTAAATTTTACAGTAGATAGCACTGATTAAGACTTATTAGGGGCTAGACTTTGTGTCTAGTTTGCATGCATTAACTCCACTGACTCTCATTAAAACCCCATGCAGTGGTGTCATCTATTTTTGTAGAGGACACTGAACCTCAAAGAGGTCATGGAGTTAGTACACTCTAAGACTTGGACCTAAATCGCATTTGACTCATCCAGAGCATAAGCCCTGAGCCCTTGCAATATACTGTCTTTGGCTCCTTGATGACTTGGACTAGATACAAAGTAGGTCTTCAGAGGGTGTTTCCTGACTTGAGCCCCTTCATGAAGGATCTAACAGATGATAGGTGGAGGTCAGAACTTAGTACCCATGGGGCTAATACTCCAAAGCTCTAATGTGTGGGATAGATTCTGACATGGTAAATAGAAAATCTCTTTCTGGGATACCTGGGGTGCTCAGTTAGTTAATCATCCGACTCTAAATTTTGTCTAAGGTCATGATCTCATGGTTCGTGAGTTTGAGCCCCACATCAGGCTCTGCGCTGACAGCACAGTGCCTGCTTGGGATTCTCTCTCTTCCTCTCTCCTTGTCCCTCCCCACTTGCTCTCTCTCTGTAAATACATAAACATTAAAAAAAGAAAGAAAATCTCTTTAGAACAGTGAGATTCATTTTCATGTCTATGGAGAGTTTAAAAAGGTCCTTTCTTCCACTGTACAAGGATGTGACTTCAAATTTTTCTCGAAATGCATGTTTTTAATTAGAGTACTGTAGGTGGGTTGCCAAGCTCCTGAGAATTAAAAGGACACTTGTGCCTGGGGGACAGTTATTGAGACTGATCCTTGGGTAAGTTCATAATAAAAATTACACAGAGAGTAACTGAAATTAAACCCATGGGGAAACCTTTTCAGTTTCAAATACCTTGAAAATGATTTGGCAGCTACAGAATAAAGAGGAAGAACAGAAACAAGGCAATGACAGTTTACTTAATTTTGGATTCTTTTGTCTGAGAGAATCCTTCTGAAAATCTAGAGTTGGCAAAGATTTTTGATATTCTTATGTCTAAGACCCCCTTGTGCATATGGGATAGTGAGGCCCAAAGTAGTCATGTCAAGGTCAAAGCAAGGTCAAACCAAGTGACCCATGAGCAGGAATGGAGAGAAGAGAAGATATAACTGTGTCCTACAGCAGCCGTCCTCTTGGACCCTTAAGCCACTGGGAGAAATGTGCTGCTGGTGAAGAAGAAGGAAGGTGGGTGGGAGAGGAACTATCTGGGAACATGGCTCTTGCTTTGTTTGAAGGAAAATTCACAAGAAGTTCCAGAAGATGAGATGTTGAGGAACACAGAGTCAGTTATTGTTGTCTCCAAGACTTGATTTGGCTGTTCGGGGCCCCTTCCTTCATACTTGGGACCACCCCCCCCCCCGATCCTCAGACACATTGCTGTCACTTACAGTCCCCTTAAAACTGACACTGTCACCAATAAGATCACCAAATATCCAGAAGAGGAATCAGAATAATGTTAATGAGCTTAAAGAAAGAATGGGCCATTGGAAGCGGGAGGGTAGTATGCTTTACATTAAAATATGTAATTCTAAGGGCCAAATTGTCTAGTCCGTTCAGCTGGATTTGGGGAGGGATATGGTATCTGAGGGATGCTGGTAGAGCTAATCACCAGAGAAATAGGGCCGGGATGTTGATCTATTTCGTACGGTTTTCTATGAAATGTTTCTCTGTGCTTGATCCGATTCTATGGTCACCAAACTTCTTAAAAATACTTCAGTGACCACATACCTTGATCTAAGAATGGAATATGGGCACGTACATAGCAGTGCTGAGAAGTGGTTTGAGCCTCAGGGAAGAAAACAGTTTTGAGGGCCTCAGCAAGGGCAGACGGCTAAAAATCTTCACAGGAGTTTTATATGGATTTGAAACCTGATCAGGCCCAGATCTCCTTCCTAGCCTGGTGGCCCCAGTCATTTGTCCCCAGCGTCTACCCTTGCACACACAATCATCAGCTCTGTGTGGACATGAGCATTCCAATCACCGGGGCAAGTAATATCACTTATATCACTCTTGTTATAAGCAAGTAAACTGCTGGTGGCCTTTTGTCCACCAAAGCCTTCCCAGGTCTGTGGACCTGATGATAGATGAGGACCAGGCCCCAAAGGCTGTTGATTCTCTGAGGCAACAACCCCATCTTAAAGACCTCTAGACCGATGGCGTGCCTGTGGTTCAGTTGGTTGAGCCTCCAGCCCTTGGTTTCAGCTCAGGTCTCACAGTTTTTGGGTTTGAGCCCTGCATCAGACTCTGCGCTAACAGCACAGAGCCTGCTTGGGATCTTCTCTATCTTCCCCCCCTCCCCTGCTTGCTTGTGCATGCTTTCTCTCTCTTTCTCTCTCAAAATAAATAAATAAACTGAAAGGAAAAAAGACCTCTGGGTCGCCAGTCATTCTTCACCAGACGATGCCTCTCCTCCACCTCGCCCTGTGCCTTTCTGGAGTTGAAAATTCCCCCCCCCCAACCCCCACCCAGAGCTACCTCCTGCTGGCTGCTCTCTCACAATATGGGGCCACAAGGATGTCCCCAAATGGGGAATGGAGCTGGTCCTGACCTTGTCACTCACTTCTCTGAGGCCATGGGTAAAGCTCTTCACCTCTTTATTGCTGTCTTTTTCTAAAGGCCCTGTGTGTGACTCAGTTCTCCCCGTGCAGGGGAGATGCTGCCTCTGAACCTGTCCCACACACACCCCAGATGAAATCACATAGAAGAAAAAGATTTTTAAAAGCATCAAACATTTCAGAGATGTGATATACTAATAATAGTTCTGCCAGCTCACATTTCTATACATGCTCCATATACAAATATAAAGATCAAAAAAATCCCTTTTTCCAACCATTTGCCTTTCAATAGGCAAATGTCCAAGACAGATGGCTGGATGGCAAGAGATCTGAGGGTGACCTTATTTTGGCCACCTCAGTGTTTTATTACAAAAAAAATCTCAATTCACTTTTGTTAACAAATCAAGATCTTTTCTCTTAAATGTAAGTCCCTTTCCTCCTTGTTCTTTTAGTAATACAGGAAATGATCAGGATGGTTTTACCTCACATAAGATCTTCATTCGCTTGAAGACAGTCCTAATGGTACCTTCCAATTTGCTCGTCTGTAAACAAACAAAATTCCAATTATCTTAATTCCCATACATCATTCCTTAAATTTTACTTTGTGTCCCATGTATCACAGTTTTTACTTCGTTAGCTAAAAGTCTAAGCAGCTGCAACAATTTTTCTTTAGTCAAAGCAACATAATTTGAGAATCTCTGTTTTCTTATGGTTCTTCTATTAACAGACCGTTTAACAGCTGTTCTGGACTAAAGGTGGGTATATTTACTTGTCTTGAAATTCTCTTTAAATGTTAACTTGTAGTGTAATTGTCTTCATCGTCATAGGAATAGGGTATTTATAATATGGCTATATAAATTCCTAATATAGCTAAGATTCTAGAGGAAGAAACAAGGAACATGGAACTTTCTCATCTTGCCCACTGACCTTTTTTAGAAAGCTCCAGGCTGGACACAGTGTGGCCTCAGCCTATATGCATCTTCCAGTATATGTCCTCAAGGCAGATGTACACACAGTGAGATAATGTTCACACTGGGATTGGTGCTTCTAAGGACAAAACGTGCTTATGTAATAAATCTTGGCAGAAAAACAAAATAATTCCCTACTCACAAAGTATTTTTCTCAGTCTACTCTCTCTGTGCCATTCTGAAAAAAAATCTGGAAATCCAACCAGCATTCTTTATTTTTAGTCCATCCAAAATTTTACTCACTTGAGGCAAGTGGGCACGGAGCTATCTTTAGAACCACCAACCAAACGCCTTGGAAACACAGATTATTGGCTCCTGGGCAATTCTCTAGATGATTTTTTTAGCTTAGGAACCCCAATATATAAAACTGAGGTGGAATGGGGCAACCGAAGTCTTGCTCATTGGGACTCCCCCTCCCCCCATCTTCTCCTTGGGTTCTACCACGTACTCTTAGGGTTCCAAGAAGCAACTGCAACCGCTGATCTAGGCCAAGACCTTCATTTTGCAGATGAAACAACAGGGGGCCACAGGGATGAAGCGACATGCTCAAAATCCCCCCATCCTCGCCGATGGAGCTGAAAGAAAGATTCAGGTTTCTGGACTTCCAGTTATGTACCCTTTCCATCACACAGCACATAAGATACTATTATAACAGAAACTACTTTTTTTTCCTTATTATTGGGCAGAGAAGTTCAGCTGAGAAACAGATGACTGGCTGGGGGAAGTTTGCCTACTAAAGGCACGAGGACATCAAATGACTTAATCAAAAATAGACAATAGCTCTTTTCTTTCACTGCAAGGAGAATGAAAAACGCAAGGGGAAAACCAGCATGAATATTGTTTCCTACAAGTTATTCCATTATAGTTGTGCTATACTGAAGGATGCCCTGCTACTCACTACCCGTGTGACTTAGAGCAAGGCACTTAACTTCTCTGGGCCTTAGTATAGCTCTTTTCGCCTCTGAAAACACAGCAAGGGCACCATGCAGGCAATTGAACACCATGATGATCAGCTGTCTTTTCCAGAGAAATGCACCCAAGAACAGTCTACCCTCCCTTCCCCCCTCCCTCCCTGCCATCCTCCTTCTCTCCTTTCTTCCCTTATCTTGGTTCTTCTTCTTCTTTTTTTAATTTTTATAAATGTTTATTTATTTTTGAGAGAGAGAGACCGAGTGCAAGTGGAGGAGGGGCAGAGAGAGAGGGAGACACAGAACCCGAAGCAGGCTCCAGGCCCTGAGCTGTTAGCATAGAGCCCAACACAGGTCTCAAACTCACAAACTGTGAGATCGTGACCTGAGCTGAAGTCGGACACTTAACCAGCTGAGCCACATAGACGCCCCTTGTCTTGGTTCTTCTTACAGAGCTAGGACATTCTTAATCTCATATCATGTGGGGATTTGGGTAGGTATTTTGTGCATTGAGTAATTGTCTTCCCAATTGGACATTAAAGGTGGGGTGTGTGTGTCAGATGACTGTGTCTTTTTATATCATCAGCATGCATTTTCCTTTTCCTCATCTGTAAGCATTGTCTTCCATAAAATGCCGAAACCCAGACTCCTACAAAGACTCTCCCTCTGGTATTTCCAGAAACCCTGGATGGTCTCAAATGTTCTTCTATATAATCTGTTCAGCCTTCTTTTTCTTCTTTCTCTGCTCCAGGCCTCCATAGATGGTACCATGTCCATCTGGCACCATCACACCTGCCTGGCATCACTGGCGCTTCTACTGGGCACTGCCATACCCTCTGTTCCTGCTCCTTACTAGCTGCAGAAGTTGACTAGAGTAGCTGCCTATAAGTTCTTCCTTTCTTGGATATGTGTGTGCGTATGTGTGTATATGAGTGTGCATTTACAACCCCCCCCCCCACACACACACAGAAAACTATTTACTTAGGCCCCAGGCTACTGGATTTCTAGATGGGATTGTGCCTGCACTAGACAAGGAATAAACATCATGCAGAGGTAGAGGCACTAACCAGTGAGACTTTGAGTCTTCCCTTTTGGAGAGAGAGTAAGTGCACTTTCATTGGTATAAAAACATTAGGTAGATACACGCTGTGGTTGCCGCTGCTGTTACCCAAATGCTTAATTATGGAAAGAAGGGTGTCTTTTCATGGCAGTCTCAAGTTTCCAAGAGTAGCAAGAGAGGGCAAGCTCCATTGTGCAATCACATTTCTGTTTTGGTTTGCGTCTTGTTGGCTATTGTACACTTGCCAAAGCAAGTCACAGACCAAGCTCAGAGTCAAGAAGTGGAGAAATAGTCTCTACCTCTTGAGAAAGAGTTGCAAAGCCAATTCGAAGGGTATAGCAATGGAAAGAATTGTGGAGGTTCTTGCAAAAAACCATGGAGAGGTACCAAATCAGGAGACCAGGACTTTCCCCAAATCCCTAGCTGATGTCTACCTGCTTCTCATTGGTCAGAACTTTGATTTGTCATATGGTCATCCCTAACAACAAGGGAAGCTGTGAATGTAATTTGTCTGGGCTGTTCCTCCTCCTGGAACAAAACTGTACTTCTCTGAGCAACAAAAGGTATGAGAATGGAAATTGGGTTGGTGTGAAATAGTAATCATATATAAATATATATGTATATATGTGTATACACATGTATATATGTGTATACATGATATGTATATATATATACATACATGTGTATACACGATATGTATGTATACACATACATGTGTATATACGATATGTATATATACACATACATACATACACACACACCTCTGGTTCCTGCTAATATTTGGTCTTTGGCCCTGATTCCTGACAATGAGTTCCTAAAACCTTACAATTCCCCTAGTAATAGAAGTGTCTGACACAGAGCTCTTAAATCCCTTGGAATTTCCTGGGTGAATGGCATGTCTCTTTTTCAAATGAGGCAACTCTTGTTGAGCTCCTAGATGAGATCTGGTCACTAAAAAGACCAAGGCATCATTAGAAGCTTGGAACTTTCAGCCCTGTCTCCCATCTTCCGGAGATGGGAGAGGGGCTGGAAAGTGACTTAATAATCAATCATGCCTACGTGTTGGAGGCTCCATAAAAATCCCATAAGTCCATAGCTTGGAGAGCTTCCAAGTGTGTTTGATGTGGACATGTGTTTGATGAACGCATCTGGGTGTTGGGAGGGTGGTGCACCCCAACTCCATGAGGACAGAAGCACCCTGCACTTGGGACACTTCCAGACTCAACCCTATGTATTGCTTCATCTGGCTGTTCATTTGTATCCTTTGTCATGTTCTTTATTATTATATTTATTATTATTATATTCTTAATTATGTAATAAAGCAGAAAACATTAAATAAGGGTTTCCCTGAGTACTGTAAGCCATTATAGCAAGTGATTGAACCCAGGAGGGGGTCATGGGAACCCTCCATTTGTAGAAGTCAGGCAGAAGTTGTGGGTAATCTGGAGACCTATTATGCAACTGGTGTCTGAGTTGGAGGGCAGTCTTGTGGGACTCAGTCCTTAACCTGTGGGGTCTGTGCTAACTCCAGGCAGTTTCAGAATTGCTTGGTATGGAAAACCCATACATATGGTCACAGAAGTTTTCTTCTGTGTGAGTGAGAAAAGGAGCACAGTGTGTTTTTTCTACACAGTTGGACATTGGCGGTGCCTGCCACACATAATAGGAGGAGCTGTAACGGCAGTACTTCTGGGCACTTGCATTTCCATTCTGTTTTCCATCGAAGGCTGGGTGGTGGACAGGCAGTGTAGCTTCTCCTACTACTCAGTGGCAAAGGCTTTGTGACTGTGCACCTCTGACGTGGGCGTCTAGTATTTGGTTCACCAGACAGGTTCAGGCATTGTGGTTGATGGAGTTTGGTCTGTCTGTCCCCCGGTGCACGCCACACAGGTCCAATGTCTACCTCCCCCTCCCACAGCTAGTATCTGCCATGTACAAGTGCAGGGCACATCCTTGGCACATTCGTGGCACAGACCCCGAGGCTGAGAATGGTGGGGCCAGCATGTTATTGTTAATCCTGCTGTTTCACAGTCATGAGATAGAAAAGCACAGACAACTAGCAACACACTGCCTCACACGGTCCTTATGATCTAGAGAATCTGTGTTCTTTTGTACCAGAATCCAGCCTCTTTATTTGCGTGCCCGTTTGAAAAACTGGAATGTTCTCGAAGTTCTGGGACAAACTTCCGAGTGAACTGCATCTGAACTTTTTAAATTCTTTTTTTTTCCCCTTGGTTAAATCTCAGTGGAGCCGGAGATGATCATAATTTTCATGAACACAAACTAAAGGTTTTGTTGCCTGTTGAGCAAAGTAGCTGCTTCCTCTTGCAAAAGAACTGATTCCTATTCTCATTGCGTTGGCGTCTTCATTAAAATTTCCATTATCCTCTTCCTCCCAGTGCAGTTATAGACGAAATTGTCCTGACCATGTTTCTCAAGCAAAATCACTCCTGACTCAAAATATATGAAAGGGATATAGGAGGAGAAGAGCCACACTTCTCTAAATATAGATCATCTTGGAAAGGGGGAAAAAAATTTTTTTTTGTCTGGGCTTTTATAGTCATTTTAGGTCAGTATTATTAGCTTCATCAGCTGTACCAGGCCCAGAAAAACAAATCTAGATTGAGTCATGGGGATAGAGGTAGAAGACAGGTAGATGATACCCAAAGATGCTTTGATAATAATGGTGACCTGTTCGTTGGGGCCTACCCCTGAGCCAGATCCTGGCCCCAAAGCCCTTATCTGTGCAGCTTGTAGCATCCCACATGCTACAAGCTGGCCTCTAATTGGCGTTGTTGGGAACCTGGAGGGATAGGCCTGTCGTAGGATGGAGGCCAGTTCCGACTCTGAGTTGTGCTAGGTGACCTTGGCCAAGTACTTTGTGCTCTCTGAGTCTCAGTTTTGTTATCTGGAAACCAATGCTAGTCTAATGCTATGATATGGATTCCTCCTGCTTTATAGGGTATCGAATGCATTTTGAAAGTTCTTTGCCAGCTGGAAAACTCTATTCCAGCATGAGAAAGATGGATTGCCAAAGGTCGTAGACAACAACTGGGGTATGAATCAGCCATCCACAGCATGACCAAAGTCAAGTCTCTGTCCGTTTCCTCTCCTCAGGAAATGGTGCCAGCCCTGTACTCCACACCTCTGTTGGAGACATAAGAAAAAGAAGCATCAAGATCTTTGCTTCTGCTAACATAGCTATCACTTCGTGCTGACTCTGAGCCACAGGAAAAAATTAACATATATTACTCACATAATCCTTGAAATAAAACTATTGATTCTTTTACACAGGCAAAGGCACTGAGGCTCAGAGAAGTTAGGTAACATGCCATTAACATAACACCAGTAAGTAGGGGACCTGGTTTCTGATTCTTGCCTGACCTCATAGCCTATGTTCTTAAGGTAATTATATTTACTGGGGAAGATAAAGAAACACAGGAGAGCTTAGAATCCAACTCATCCTGGCTCAACAAACTAACATACTTTTCTACTTTATTGCCCTTAGAAACAAAGCCCCTAAGGATTTTTTTTTCTTTCAAGACCACCTTCAGTACAGCCCCATTTTTGCAAACATTTATTGAGTGCTTATTAGGTGTCAGGCATAAATTGTGCATGTGTATAAGTCCACTTAACCCTCATGCCAATCTATGAGGCAGATACCATTATCACCCCCACTTTAAGGATGGCAAAACTGAGGTGCAGAAAGGTTGTGGAATTTGTCTAAGGTAACATGGCTATTGGGTGACAGATTTGAATCTAGATAGTCTGATTTCAGAGCTTTTGCCACTACAGTTTATGCATAATAAAAGCTTCAAAAGAATACACATCAAATTATTAGCAGTTGCCTCTGGGAAATTGGGTTTAGGTGGGAAACAGGAAGAGAAAGACTTTGACTTTGTTTTGTCTACACTTAAATACTTCCAAATTTTTTACAATGTACATAAACATATAGTTTTTATAATTAAAAATATATCTCCATCGATTTCAACATTTTTGCTCTCAGTATAGTTGGGGTATTAAGTCCAAATTAATTATTTGTAATGAGGGGACTGACATTTTCTGGGAGATTCCAGAAATCTAAAAAAGATGCCAAGAGCAGCCGGGTAATTAGGAAGCTGGAGTCTGCATTTGTCAGGGTCATACATTCTCCTCCCCCACTCTTTATCCCAGCACAAGGCCAGCAGACAGGGGGCTCCATGGCTGCATTATGTGGATTTATATCCACTCAGAACCAGAGGGCAAATAGAAAAATGTAAATTTTGGCAGCTGCCTTTCTGGGTACTGACCTCACAGGACTCATTCAGTCCCAGACCTCACCCTGGGAGTGATTTCCCCACATCCGCTATAATTTATTGACAAGAGTTATTTCTCTTCCTGAGGCTGAAGGAACTGCCCAGCACAATTTGAAACAAAGCACCACACGGGTCAACGCGATGAACTGAATCATCATTTCCTCGCAGTACCAGCCCTGCCTCAGGAAATATTTTTCCCTCCATCGTCTCTCATTTTTGAAGATGCTGGCAGCACAAATCATCTCCAGACATTTCCCATTGTCTCTCTGTCAGCCCAAAACCAAGACAAGGCCCGATCTCCCCAGCCTTGACCCACCCGGTCAGTTGAGACCTCACAGCATTTTTCCCCAACACCTTGTTGCAAGAAATCTTTTTGGGATATTCATTTCCAGTATGACTTGATGTTAATTTAGAAATACGGAGGTTTCAAGTTTCCCTGCTGTCCCAAATGCCATAAAATTAAACAGATTGTATCTTTCTACATTTTGGACAGAGTAATGATATCACAGGACATTACCATCATTATTATTCCCAGGGAACTTCAAGGTATGGCTTAGGAATGGCTATCTGTCCAGGTTACAGTTGTAAGTTCCCTTTGTTCTAATGGGGACACATGCTACTATCTGAATGTCACTAGGCATTCCCTAAATGATCATGGTGTCTGATCATTTATATCTCACTATTATATATATCTCATTATATCTCACTCAACCCTTTGGGAAGCTGGGATCATCACCATGAAGATTATATTAATGATCAATACCTTTCATTGGAGGCTTTCTAGGTGCCAGACATTGGACTAAGCCCTTCTACCAATAATCTCCCAATCCCCACAACAACCTTTTAAGCATGGGGTGATTATTTCTATGTCACCGCTGAGGAAGAAGGGGTTCTGAGAAGTGAAGACCTCCCAAATAATAAATCATACAACTTATAGACAAAATGGGGTTTTACTCTCACACTGTGAAGAATTTGGGATCAGGCAGTTAAAGGAATGGACTATTCTCACATTTTCTTAGAATCCAAGGTATCCTTAAAAGTGGGGTTGGGAGGGGTGCCTGGGTGACTCAGTGGGTTAAACGTCCGGCTCTTGACTTCCACTCAGGTCATGATCTCACAGTTTGTGGGTTAGAGCCCCACGTTGGGCTCTGCTCTGACAGTATGGAGCCTGAGATTCTCTATCCCGCTCTCTCTCTCTGCCCTTCCCCTGCTCATGCACACACACACACACACTCTCTCTCTCTTTCAAAACAAATAAATAAACTTTGGAGAAAAAAAACTTAAAAAAAAAAAAGAAAGAAAGAACTCCAGGTATCCCACTATCCAGCCTCTTGCATCTGCCACCATTTCTAGCCCACGACACTTAACATGTCCCGCAGAGGCTCCACAGCTGTGCTCACACCCCTCCCCCTGTGTGCAATGCCCTTCTTCTCCCCTCCTGCCTGGGAAGCATATTCCTCTCAAGACTCAGTCCCAGCACCATATCATCTGAGAAGCCGTGTCACTGTCTCTCCGACCTGCACACCCTGTACACCTGACCATGGGTCCTTTTGTCTCACAATGCTCTACACAAAGGTTTATTACAAAACCCGTGACACTTCATGATGGTATTTGTTTTTACATGTCACTTCATTATTTTTTTTTAATGTTTATTTTTGAGAGAGACAGAGACAGAGTATGAGCAGGGGAAGGGCAGAGAGAGAGAGGGAGACACAGAATCCAAAGCAGACTCCAGGCTCCAAGCTGTCAGCACAGAGCCCGATGTGGGGCTTGAACCCACAAACTGTGACATGACCTGAGCTGAAGTCGGACGCTCAACTGACCAAGGTACCCAGGTGCCCTGATGATCTTGCTTCTAGCTGTGTATTTAAAAGAATTCAAAAACTGTTTCAAGCATATTAGTTTGGTGTGAGCCCTTCTGTTCTATGACCTCTGGGATAGCTTGCCTGGTAAGCTACCATTGTGTCGAGGAAATTTTCCAGTGACAAGTGTGATTCCTATAAACAGCACTGGTGCTGCCCTCCCTTGGAAGCCAAACACGGCTACTCCCTGTCAGACTGGCCAATCTTTTCTCCAGTTACTATAAGGAAAGGGAACATTTAAGGTACTGGAGATCTCTATATCCAGAGTGCACAGCTGAAATACTGAGATTGTAGACACCCTAAACATTCTTCTGAACTCAGGCTGGAGTTGTGGTCCTATTTTTTTTTATGCAAAACATTTATGACAATTCTTAAGAGAAAAATTGTCTGGCTAATACAGTTTATGATTATCTGATGCAAATCTGAGTCTCTGAGTCTTTTCTCCAAGAATGAGTAAGAAGTTTTATTTTCTCAATGTCAGGGCAGTCCAAGCCCACACGAATATGCCCTTGCAGAATTTCTCAGTTGCACCCAGTATAGCCAGTTTGAATTCCTATGCGTGTGGACCAATAAAGAGTTATTATCTGACTGAGTGGGATATTGGCTGTCTGAGTTGGTGCCTAGAGTGTGATGTTATTTCAGACTTTCATTCTTGTTTATTGTCCATCCGTAGTATTATAAGTCCTGTTTATTGCTGCTGGTTTCACACAGCTCAAATTCATGTATTAAAAAAAGGCCTTCTCTCCTGAGTCATATTTAAATTTATTCATATTGAGTTCCAAAACTTTTCCTTTCCTTGGACAAGATCTATACTAAATGAATCTTTAGAGCCACTGATCCTTTCTCCCTAACTCTATCAAACTGTCCCTTTAAAATGGATTTGCTGAGCATTACATTCTAACTACTGTGCTTGTGAGCTTTTTAAAGCTCCTCACAGTCATGATCTGGGATCAGTAACTGGTAAGAAAGAAAGAAGGAAGGAAAGGAAGAAAGATAGAAAGAGAGAGGGAGGAAGGGAAGAAGGAAGAAGGAAGGAAGGAAGGAATGAAGAAGGAACAAAGGAAGGAGAAGGAAGGAAGGAAGGAAGGAAGGAAGGAAGGAAGGAAGGAAGGAAGGAAAGGAAGGAAGGAAGGAAGGAAGGAAGGAAGGAAGGAAGGAAGGAAGGAAGAAAGAGAAAGAAAAAGGGGGAAGAAGGGAAGGAAGGGGGGAGATGGGGGAGGGAGGAAGGAAGGGAGGAAGAAGGGAGAGAAGGAGGGAGAGTGGGGAGGGAGGGAGGGAGGGAGAAGAAATAAAAGGAGAGAGAAAGAACAAAAGGAAGGGAGGGAGGAGGGAGGGAGGAAGGAAGGAAGGAAGGAAGGAAGGAAGGAAGGAAGGAAAGACAAAAAGATCTTGTATAGTGAATTTATTTTCTGTCTTTTGATAATGGGATGCTATTCCATCATTCAGTCTCCACTAGAACAGTGCTGTGACATCTATGACTTGGAGAATGTGTAATGCTAGGAAAATAGCCTTATGAGGCCTTAGGGGCCACTGATGTCTGTGATCCTGTAGAGCTGCTTATTCTGTACAACAGAATCGGGGCTCAGTTTTTCACATGCTGGTGAAAATAAATAGCACTTGACATTACTCGGGACTTTTCATCCTGAGGTCTCTGCGGATCTATAATACTATGACCATGCAGAGTTTCCATTTGGAAGATTTCTCCCTTGGTCTTGTGGTGGTTGTCTATTTACAAACCAATGAAAATTCCCGCCGCTGGGAGGGGACCTGCACCCTTAGCTCCCCCAGGCTGGCTGCTGAGGTAAGGTAGAGCCCCAGTGAGCTGGCTCCTCCATGGGCCACAGGAAGAAAGGCTGAGATAGAGCGACATAATCAACTCCCCCTGGACCGGAGTCTGGGCTTCCACTCTCCGCGTGCTCCCCAGGAGGGCAGCATCCAGACCAAAGCCTCAACTTTCTGGAACCAACAGGGCCTCGCTGGTACCAGGAAGTGCAAGTGGGGGCCACCTGCTCAACTTCCTGTGGCCACAAGCCCTTCCCCAGCATCTGCCCCATCTCTCCTCTCCAGCTCGAATTCTGTTGGAGGACAGTCTTTCACGCTACCCTTGGAAATTCGCCTTAAAATTGAAATATGCTGAGGGAGGCAGCCCATTGTCTTTGCACCACATTAAGATGCAAATGGCTGGCATCAAATGCTTTCCTGACAGCTGGTTTTGCCGGGTGCACTCTGGGCTGTGGGAGGGAACAAAAACGCAGAAGTGCGAGTCAAGGTCCTCCACAGAGGTTGAAACATGAAGCGTTCCCTCTGTGTTCAGAAATTCTTTGAAGCGTGTGGGGAGTGCCGGGTGAGGGAAGGTGTAGGCGTCCATCGGTGCCTTATTCTTCCCTGTATCAGACGCTCTGCTTCTGCCACAAATTTTATAGCCTCCGCGTGAACTTCTGGTATCCCTTGCCCTCCTAAAGAGGTCATTGTTAAATGACCAGATCGAACGTGCACAACCTGAAGTTTTTCCCCTCGTATAGTATCCGCCTCCTGCACCACTTCTATCCACCCCTGGGATTGCACCTGCTGTGGAGATTGAGGGCTGGCATTTTTACCCTGTTTGTGTAGACTGCGGGCCAGCATGACTTCTCAGGAGGTCCAGTTCTAGCAGAGGGTGGGGCCGGGAATAAAGGAGGAGGGGTGAACCTTCTGCAGGGCTCCAAGACAGGAAGAGGGGTCTGTGGTCTCTGGGTAAGTTCCTTGTTGCATTTCTCAAGTGAACAGGGCAGCTACTCTCTACCAGTTTGCTCAGAAAACTGGTTTCTCCTCCATTTAAATTAAGCTAAAGGAAACAGCCTCCAGCTTTGGGCTGCCCCCCAAAGCCTTCAGTTCTTCCAGATCTTTGCGCATCTCCCCACTCTCCTCACCCCTTCCCTTCTCTCCTTTTGCATTTCCCCTCCGTCCTTCTCAGATACTCATTGCCCTGCCTTTTCTTGTCACACTATTTTCACAGAATAGGACTTGAAACATGTTCACGTTAAATTATAAATTACCCAAAAGAGCTTCCTTCTGCTCTCACCTCTCCCGGGGTATTAACGTTTTAATAAGGAACAAAGGCCGAAATTTAAAAAATTAATTTCTCAGAGCACCTGGGTGGCTCAGTCAGTTGGGCGTCTGACTTCAGCTCAGGTCACGATCTCACAGTTCATGAGTTGGAGCCCTGCATCAGGATCACTGCTGTCAACGAGGAGCCTGCTTCAGATCCTCTGTCCCCACCCCCTTCTCTGCCCCTCCCCTACTTGTGCTTTCTCTGTCAAAAATAAATAAAAACATTCAAAAATTAATTTCTCATTGGGGGATTTCAGCTGTGATATAGGAGAGGAGTATTGAAGGGGAGGAACCATCCAGCCTTCCCAATATCCCTAAAGTTCTGGACTCAGGAGGTGACTTGGAAAAAGAGAATCAAAGTCTTGCACTATTATTCATCATGCCTCGTACCTGTGGTGATGTTCCTGACCTGCAGTCACTTATAGCCCTTGCTTTCCTAAAGAAATAGTCTAATCCAGCTTCCCAGAAAAATGCCTGAAGTTCTTCTAGAGCATTCCTGAATTGTGTTTAGTCAATAGTGTAAAACTCAGAGAATTCACTATCTTACTAGCCAGGCCAGCCATTGAGAGTCATCCCTACATATTGATGAGTTCTCCTCTGACACTCACTGGTTCTTAGTTCTGTGCTTGAAGTCTTGTGGGTTAAATCTGCTCTCTCTTGCGTGTGACAGTCTTTCAAAAAGACAAATGCAACAGTTACATCCCTGCTCCCCAATTGTTTCTACTACAAACTGGAAGTTATTCTGGCAGAGCGAATTGAGCCAAAAACCCACAGGGAGGATGTGTTTTGGGGGGATGTAATAGCTTTAAAATATGGTCACAAATTTATTGACATATCTCTTATCCTAAGATAGGGTCTATCCAGGTAGGACTGTGACTGCTTTGACCAATAGAATATGGCAAAGTGATACCTTGTACCTTTCACCTTGTTTGCTAGAACTTGATCTTGGAGCTTCCAGCTGCCGTATAAGAAATCCAACTATCCTCACCTGCCATTCTGTGAGGAAGCCCAAATCACAAGGAAAATCTCCAATAGATAGTTCCAGCTGGGCCCAGCCTTTAAGTCCTCCCCATCCAGACACTAGACATGTGAGTGAAGAAATCTCCAGGTGGTTCTGATCCCCAGAAATCTGAGTCACCCTCAGCCATTCCAGTCCTACCAAATGAGGCCCTACACATTATGCAGTAGAGATAAATTGTTTCTGACATGCCTTGCTCAAATTCCTGACTCTCATAATCTGTGAGTATAATAAAACAGTTGTTTTTTCACATCATTGGGTTTGGGGTTGGTTTACTTCACAGCAAGAGATAGCTGGAATAGACTTCAACCCCTAAATCACTTTGGCCATCGCAGCTTCTGCCCAATAGTAACATTAGCACTAACTTCCCTTACTCCTTAAACTTGGCTATTAAATTTATTAATCTTGCATTTCAATGACAACTTCCTCCAGAGTACCAGGGAAAAGCAGAAATCTCATAAACTACAGGAAGTAATCACAGAAATAGATAATGCATCAAAAATAGTGCCAAGAGAATTCAAATCTCTAAATGTTGTGTCTTACTGCTTTATAGTACCCCCCCCCCCAATGCAAACTCGTAGTTTAAGCTCATTTATTCAGATAATAAAGACTTCTGGAATCCTTATTCTATCACCCAGTATTAATTATGCCATCTTCAGCCTCGTGTCTTCAGAGGGAGGGGAGCCCACTTGGATGTGCGATCTGAGTACGTTACAGTCTTCTGTGTTCTAACATGAAAGTGATGATCATAGCTGCCTTGCAATATTGTGAGGAGGAGGAGAAATCAAGTCAGAAAACTGCAGAATTGATCACACGCCTTTAAGTCCTCAATCAAGTTGTTGAAAGAAACACTGGACAGGACAGGCCAATGGCAGACCCTCTTCCAGTGACCCTCTCTGAGCCAGGGATCAACTCTTTGGATCCCATAACTGAACCAGCTTCAAATAGAAGCTCCACAGAAGCAGGATCTCACCCTGTTTTGTTTGCTGACATCCCATGTGATTAGAACAGTGCCCAGCAGGTGGTAGGGACTCAGTAAAGATTTGTTAAATAAGTGGATGTAATTCTGTCAGTAGCTTTCTCCTTAGCCTCATCCTATGCCCCGGGAAGTCTGCGTTATGTGGTCCTCTGGCTCAGAGCTGGTCCTGCCTCCTTCAGCAGAGAGTTTCAGAGGTATGGAGCACAAAAGGTCACATATAGAGTTCAGGAGACGACAGCTCCCTCTGCTACACCTATTTTCCACTTTCTAATTACCAAGATGTTTAAACTATAACATGAATAGCCACATTAAAGTCATTTGTTATATGTAAAGCAGGGGCATAACACATTGGTAATTAAGATCTCCCTCTGTGCCAACCTACACGTTAGAGGTATAATTACGTGTAAGTACCTCTTAGTTTGCTAGCCATTATTACTGGGCTTAAACATATATCCAGCCAGTTATTAGTGAAATTCTATAGTGTCCTGAGGAACTATTGTTTCAATAAATGTAGCAAGAGCTTTCCAGCCGGTACTATGCTTGTTCAGGTGATCTTTGGCAGTGAATTGGTAGGATAATTTTCTGGTGTCTGCCTGTTCTCCTTTTCAACATGGAAAACTCAGATCTTGGACACTGTAAAGACACTGTAAGAACAACCTCCCAATGCTCTTTTCGGGTTCACATTGGCCTTGGAAGAGATTGCTCGTTTTTCTAAGATCTGCTGCTCAGAGCCTCTCTGTTTCATATAAAACGAGAAACACGTGAGGACCCCAGTTCTCCTCACATTTGCTCCAGTGATCAAGGACTTACAACAAAGTGAACAGCACGTATTTATTTATTAAGGCTTTGTTTTGTCCCTAACCCTGAGCTAGAGCTGTATTAGCATAGTATTGTTTTTCACTTGAACTAGCATTATAAATCGCCATATTTAAATATTCAGGTCTCTATTGTATTAAAAGGAGGCAGGAAGGCAAAGCTGGTGAAAGACACATGGTGGCCAATCCTGACTTCTACTGGCCTATGGGAAAGGCCAGCCTTTAAAATGGAGGAAGATCCCAGAAAGGATCCGCCCCCATCCTCTCCCAAGACTGGCATTGCATACTTTCTCTTCCCAGGTCCTCAAGCTGCAGCTCCAGAGTTTTCCAGCAGGGGCCCTACAGTAGTTCTCAGTAGAGAGATGTGTTTTGAAGCTTCAGTGGCATAGTGAACCACAGAATCATTCATTTGTGGGGACCTGATAGGGCCAGAGAGGCGTAACAGAATATGAAGGTCCTAAAGCGGCTAGGCCACCTCTTAGAACAGCTCCCTGCAGATCCCCTGCTGGCTGGGGGATAAGGCACCAAACTATCCATCCTTGGGTACCTCTGTTTTCAGTGCCTAGCACTCAGTAAGAGCTCAGAGCACATTTGTGGAAGGAATCATGGTTCCCAGGAGTAAAGAAGTAGCGTTTCTCTCATCCACCATGCAGTGTTTTCAGAGATATTTGTGCACAGAGATGGTCTCTGTGCTCCCTGGATGCTCTGTTGCTCTGAGAACCACAGGGAGAGAAAGGTGTTTGGGCACAAAATAGACAATGCACTGTATTCTTGGCTGAGACGTGGCTTAGAGAATCATGTTCAACAGGCTTTGGGGCAGGGAAATATGTTAGATTCTGAACCACAAAGACGAAATATACACATGGAAAATATACAACCCCCAGGAAATGCTCACCAGAGGTCCCCTAATGCTGAGCCCCAAGCCTGCTGCATTGGTCAAGGCTGCATCATGAAAATCAGACTAGTGACCTGGAAAGGCGGAGTTGGGGCTGCTCCCTGGCCCCCAGGTTGGGTTCCTACCCCCAGCACACCTCTACCGCTGCTCTGTGAGACTGGCCATTGTCTGAAGTCTTAACTCCTTCAAATGCTTCCACAACGCTCTACTTCGACAGGAAGCCTCCCTCATCACTTTCTCTGTATCTATATCGTTTCTTCCTGGAGACAAACTGTGCACTGCTTCCAAGAAGGATATGGCTCATAATGAATTATGTGCTAAGAAAGTAATCACTTACAGAGTGTGGGGTTGCAGGTGAGAGGACACCTCCATATTTGGCATATTGGGATATGGCATTTGCAATTGGGATTGGCATATGCAATATTGGGAATATTACATACATCATTCTCTCCAATTCTCACAGCAATCCTGTGTGACATCTAGGGTCTTCTTGGCATATCAGAAAACTGAGGGGCATAAAAGTAGCTTTTCTCATCCATATAATGAATGTTTGCTGCATGTCTAACATGTGCCAGGCAAAATACTAGGTCCCAGGGAGGCAGTTTAAGGAGAGATACATTCTCGACCCCCCACAAAGTGTATGCTCTCACCAGGGATACAGACAAGGAAGCAGCCATTGTGTGGAGAGTAGGAGAGCAGCATGGGGAGCCCTGTGCACTATGGGAACACACGTGGAAGGGCCGCTCAGACACAGAGGAAGTGATACAGAAACAGACACAAGTGAGGTCAGTGTTTCAGGGACATCAAGGGGAAAGAGTGGAAAAGTGAAAAGAGGAAAGGGGAAAGGAAAGAAAGAGCTTTCTAGGCAAAGGAAATCTTATGTGTGGAAGATCTTAGGCTGGAAGGAAAAGCAGGGATGGCATGGCTCAACCACACCTCCTTCCAGAAAAGATCAACAGCACTCACAGGATATAAAAGCTGGAACAAGAAGGCATAAATCCAAAAGAGGAATAAAAACAAGGATAGGGATTTTTGAATGGAGCCAAGAATAAGACTTTAAAGACTGCATTCCATAATGATGTGTATGCTTGTCACAAGGGAGCCACTAATTTGACTCTAAGTTTTCTAGGAATCAACCCCAAAAGGAAAAGCTGGTGGCTTCTCCAGATGAGACACCCTTAGGGGAAGGGCAGCCTTGGACCACAGAGGCCCATGGACCCTAACTAAGCAGGTCATGGTACTCCACTAACAGGCAGCCTTGAAGCATCCACATGACACGATGTCTGTCCATCACCCGAACGCACCCCTCTTGAAAACAATTCAGTCGGTGGCCTGCCAACATCATCCGGGAGCCCCACTCTGTTCATGTGACCTAATCCCAAGAAAGGTCTTAAAATAGCCAAAAGAACTGAAGTACTGTTTGTCCTTCAAACAATTGTCCCTAGAATGCACTCTTCCTGCCAAATTTTTGGAGTGTATTAGCAATTAGCTGTAAACTGTACTTCCTTACAAATAGTTGGAATTCTGCTTATCTAACACTGTCAATTAAACATAGACCATGCGCTTTAACATACAGCCAAGCTGAGGGGCGGTGTACCTGGATGAAAAGCTACCTCTCTCCTCTCTCTTTTCAAGTCTGACCTGAATGTCATCCTCTCCACAGGAGCGTTGTCCGTTTCCAAACCCAAAATTACTTCTCCCTCCCCTAAACACTCAGTGTGTTTCAGCCTTTTAAAGGCACTTATCACATTGGGTCTGGTGCTGTGTGTCTTCAGAGTTTACCTTCGCTGATGTGCTCAGCATGATGCGATTCTCACACTCATGATCAATAAAACTTCATTGAACGAAAGCAACTCCCTCCAAATCACAGCTTCAAAAGTAACCTGCTTTTCACATAGCAACCTTTTTACTGTGCATGTGGGTTCCACCATTTGTTCAGAAGACATACATGGTGGCCTTTAATTTCTTTGTGCAATGGTTTGTATTGAATTTTGAGCTTCTCGGTGTGCGTGAGACCTTTTGTGACCTCCCCATCTACAATGTGAGGTCATGGGTAAAGGTCATATCCTTTGAGGGAATGTAAGAGCAGATGGGACAAGGAACTGGAAAAAATGTAATGCAGGAAACAGCCTTGACCTCTGGCCCTGACACACAGACTGGCTGGATTAGAGATCCTTACAGGGCAACTGGGCCTGATGTTGTCTTAAAACACAAAGGCTAACATTCACGGAACCCTTGACATGTAAGAGGAATTGTGCTAGGCTTCTTAAAACATTTTAGTAGGCATGAGTTTTATCATTCAACTATCACAATGACATTATTATGTGCATTATTATGCACATTATAATAATGTGCATTATTATGACCATTTTTTTGACGTGCACACTAAGACTCAGGGTAGCTAAGTGAACTACTCAAGGCATCATAGTTAGTGATTTGCAAAACATGGATTTGACCTCAAATCCATCTGACTTCAAAGCCTCGCCTTTTCCAGTGAAGAGGGGTGACATCCAGTTCTGCCAGTTGGGAGACTCTAGACACATCACTTAACCCCTTAGTCATGTAAGCCTCAGTTTCCTCATCTAAAACCACAGGCATAATATAGTACTTATCTTACAGGTTTATTTTGAGGACAAAAGGAGAAAATGCACATAAACACAGTACTTGGCACAGCACTTGGCAAATAGTAAGTGCCAAATAAAATTTTGTTATTAATTTTAGCAAGCTTTGCCATCTACTTGCACAAGGAAACTGATGTCCACTCAAAGTGCTCTACTCTAGCCAAAAAAGACCCCGGATTTATCAACATCTTAGAGAGTGTAGTCATTTGCTGGGGCTGCCATAACAAAGTACCACCAACTGAGTGGCTTAAACAGAAGAAATTTATTTCTTCACAATTCTTTCTGGAGGCTGGAAGTCTGAGATCAAGGTGTTGGCAAAATTGGTTTCTTCTGGGGTCTCTCCTGGGCTTGTAGATGGCCATCTTCTCTCTGTATCTTCACATGGTCTTCCTTCTGTATGTGTCTATGTCCTAATCTTCTCTTCTTATAAGGAAATCAGTCATATTAAATTAGAGACCACTGTAATGTCCGCGTCTTAATTACCTCTTTAAAGACCCTCTCTCTAAAGAAAGTATTCGGGGTTGAGACTTCAGTGCACCAATTTGAAGGATGCAGGGGGTACACAATTCAGCCCAAAGCAGAGGGTATCAGTAAATTTTTTCTAAAAATATTTAGTGTTTTAAATTTTCTCCATTGAAGGCATTTTAGAGCACCTTCGCTTGGCTTTGAGTGGAAAGCTCATTTGAGGATCTTATGAAGACAAACTATTGCTTTTTAAAAAATGATATCTTTAACAGGAACTATAATGGTTTTTTGTTTGTATTTTTATTTTGGAATCTCTGGCATGCCACCCTTCCCTAGGGTTACAGGTTAATCACTTTATGTACATCATAATAAAAATCATGTTTGCCAAGATCCTTTTCTCCACCAAAAGCCAAGTCCAGAATGGAGAAAAACACAAGCTTGACAGAAGTGGGTATATGTTTGCTGATGGACCATGCTTCTTCCTTTTAAGTTTGAAAATAAGAGCACATATATGCTGCTGGGCACATAATAAGTATATTAGATGAGAAACTATGTTGCTATAACAAAGCACGGAAACTTAAATAAAGTAGATTCTTTCCCTGGAGTTGACTATGTTAATGGCCCCAATTAGTAGTACCCTGTATCTGTGTCCTTATAACTTCATAGTTTTACTCTGAAAACATCAGGCTTGTGACTTGTTCTGTCCAATCGAATGCAGCAGAAGTGGCAGAATGCCTGTTTTGAGCCTGCACTTTGAGAGGCTTTGTATGCTTCTATTTGCTCTCTTGAACAATTGGGCTGATTGCCCTTGAACTTTGGCATTACCATAAAAATAATCCCAGCATGCTGGAGGGAAGTGAAAGAAACCTAGAGAATGAGACATGTGAAGAAGGGTCACAGTACCCAGATAACAGTCAGATTAATCTCCAGAAGCAGAGCCATCTAGGTCAATCCACAACCGACCACAGACAAATGAATGAGACCTGAAAAGAAAAGAAGAACCATTTAGCTGAGCCCAGCTCAAACCGCTGATATGCAGAATCATGAGCTTCAAAAATAGTTGCTGTTTTTGGCATCTAAGTTTTGGGATGGTTGTTACACAGCAATAGCTAACTGAAACAACAATTGATATGTATAACTGAGGACCTGCAGCAACAAAATCCTAAAACATGTGGCATTGGCTTTGGGGCCAGAAAATAAACAGAGGCCTGAAAACTATAGGAGTCTGGAAAAATGATGGCCCATATCAAAGAGTGCAATACAATTGGTGAAACCATTGCCTATGGTAGTTTGAAAGAGAGACAATGTACCTCATAAATTTTAGATTCAAGCAATGAGAATTCCAGACAGAATTTGAAATTGTCTGCTGCTAAAGAAAGAACTGAGCAGTTTGCAAGCTGAATTTAGAGGGGGATATAGAGGGTACAGAACAAGATAGGATGGGAAATAAAACTTGCTCATCTTTAGTGACTCAAACCAGTAAAAAAAAATCAAACCCAAGTCACTGCCAGAAAAATGTAAGCTTAGAGTAAACCACTAATCAAGATTGTGGTTATAAGGCACTTTGTTGAGACCTTGGAAAGAATGAAGGCAGTGCTTAGTACACTCTTTCAGCTGGACAATAGGGCTATTAGGGACCTGAAAGATGCCACCCATTGCAGTCTGAATGCCAAAAGTAGCTGAGCGTAAGTCTACAGAGCCAGGCATGTCTCAGACAGAATTCACCAAATAGAGGGGATTCAAGTCAGATCTAATGTAATCCCATGAAAAATTTTAAAGGAATTGTAAAGGCAAAAGTGTCATGAGCTTGGATTAAAAGGTTCTGAATTAAAATTGTTCAAAAATTTCAAAGGCTTCTGGGCTCCCACTTCGTCACAGGCAGGTCCCTAGTGCTTCACGTGCACATTTTCCTATGTCCTCTTCAGAAGCGTCTAAGGAGGGTGACGGGAAAGGAAGGGTGTCTCAAAGGGCAGAGCCATGGAGAACAGTGGAGTGACAAGCTACTGCCATGAGCGCTGCCCAACTCCACAGTGTGGGAGATGTGAATATGTGCACCAGGGGATTTCAGAATCGTCAAAGACTGGTGCCTTCCAATATTTCCCCGCTTTAAATGGCAATGTTTCTCCTGTACCTGTTTCATCATTGTATGTTGGGTGTGTGGGAGGCAGATAAATTGTTTTTAGTTCATAGGTCTTTGGATCAAGAAGAACCACATTTGCACCTGATGTTAGTCACAAGGTCCTGGACTTAGAGAAATATTCAATGCCATAATGACATGTAGATTTGGGGATCTTTGGCAGGGTATGAGTATATCTTGCGTGTGAACACTTATAATCAGATGCTGAACTGGCGTATACTGATTGCAAAACCGGCCCCAATTCTCTACCCATCCTTGTATCAAATGTGGACTATGCAGCTCCATTAATTGAGAGGTGGAATCTGTTTCTCCAACCCAAGAGCCCTTGTTGGCCTTATGATTTGTTTTAGCTGACATACTATGGTGGAAGCAATGGTTTACTAGATCTGTCTCTCTCTCTCTCTCTCTCTCTCTCTCTCTCTCTCTCTCTCTCTCTTGATTTGCTGCCTTAGCTATGAGAACAAGCCTGAACTGGCCTGTTGGAGGTTAAGAGACTCTCTGGAGTAGAGCCATATCATCCCTACTCCCAGCTGATTTTCTAGCTGGTCACAGATGTGGCAACATGCTTAGCTAGCCAAGATCATATGAACTTACTCCAGATTAGCAGACCTCCCCATGGGAAATAGAAGATGGTTGTCATTTTATTTTACACCACTAAGTTTTGGAATGGTTGGTTATGCAGCAATAAGCAATGGATACACTCATACATAGCAGTCCGGAGGTTAGTAGTCCATGGGTGAATATGGCTCTGCTGTCATCAACACATGGGTTCTGTCATGGAGTTCAAGGACGTTCTTCCACTCACCAATATTTTTCATCTAGAGGGAAGAAGGAGACACCAAGGGAGGTGTGTGTGTGTGTGTGCGTGTGCACTTGCCTAATAAGTTTTTTAAAAGAGAAAACTCCAAAAGTTGCATAGATCACTTTCACTCCCAATTTATTGCAAAGAGGGTTAGGAAATATAGCCTTTAGCCAGGCAGCCATGTGCCCTGATGTAGCTGATGGTCATAGGTAGGAATGGTATTCTATTTTCTAAAGGAGAAAAAAAGAACGAGATCTTATGTAAAGAATCAAATACCAATCAAAAGCTTGTGGCATTTAATGAATAAAACAACTTTACTGATGGCCATGAATGACACGATCACTTGAGTGACTCAATTTCTATGAGAATCCATGAAGGAAAAACATATTAGACTTAAAATCTAGAAATGTGAGTTCCAATCCTGCCTCTGCTCTCTGTGTAAACTGAAGTGAATTACTTAACCTTTCTAAGTCATTTTTCCTTGACTTATTGAAAGGAAAAGCTTTTCCCAGGCCCCAGATACAGAAACTGGATCAGAGTGGGAGTTTGATGAGTGTTAGTTGAAAGTGAACAGCAACGAAGAATCTGTACTTTACAGAGTAGCGTATATCCCTCCACCCAAAGATGATTTGTAAAACCCTTAGATCTTGGCTGGCATTATCAGTATACATTTTTGTGCACAGGTTTGACATTTCACTTGGTAAGGAATCAAGTATGGTGTTGGTGATGGTATATCCATCCCAAAGCGTTCTTCTCAAAGAGCAAGAAATATTCAGAGACCATTACACATAAAGTCAGACTACTCAGGGGAGCAGTGATGCTATGCACCACCACAACTGTGAACCAAAACAAGTCTTCCCGATGGGTGGCCCCACTCCCTGACCTTTCTGTAGGAAGTCTGAGGCTGAGCTTCTAAAAAGCCTTCCCACTGAAGCCAACTAATTTATTCCCACCAGAGGACTGTCACAACCCTAGGACTTCTAGAGCTGTCTCCTCTGGGTGGAGGTCCTGGGCAGACTAGTTTGACAGACATTTTCTAAACCCTCAAAGCCACCCTCAAAGGTCCCTGACGTTCCCTGTGACACCTTGTCAGCTCTACCTAGCCAGGGTGAAGGTGTGTCGCTCCAAGAAGGAGAGAGTGTGCTAAGGAAGTGGATACTGGGAGAAAATAACTAAGGCTGGGACATCTGAAGGACTCTTGTGTTGTTACCACAGCAACTCCCATCGTGTTCCTTCACCAGTTGTTTCTCTTCTCCACCTGGGTTTGGCTGAGAGGGTGGAGCTCTTCCTTCCATGGTTCCATCACCCTCCTGTGCTCCTGTCCTCAGTACTCTGCCCTGGCTCTCAGAGCAGCACCCATGTCTGTGCAAAGTCTCCACCAGTGCCACTCTCTTCCCTCTTCCCTCTCCTCTGGGAGCCTCTGTACCTTGGCTCAGAGCTGCTTTCACTACCTGGATGCCTCCTTCTCCTACTCCTACTGGCAAACTCGCACTCAGATTTAAGATGAAAGTCAGCTGTCTTCACCGGCTCCTCTCTCTGTGCTTCAGCACCTCTGTTCTAATATATATCAACACATGTGTCATTTTTTCTGCTTCCATTTCAATCTCTACCCCAAGACTGGCAGCTCCACATAAGGCAGGAGCTTTTCGTCATTTTTAAAAATTTTCTCTCCAGAGCTTAGCAGCATGTCTAAGATTAAGGATCTCATCCAAGTTTGCAAAACAACTGAAACAGAGTCCAGGTCAGGATTTCTTGCTAAGTCGTAACCTTGCTAATCCCATCCTACCACACTGGCTCTCAACACCAATGGCACATTGCTTCCTGAAGATGCGCACTTTGCTTCGTTGCCGCCCCACCAGCTAGCTACCTGTGTTGCAGGGAAGTTTGCAGGTGGCATAGTAAAAGGGAAGGTGAATATTCATTTAGTACACTTAAAACTTGGCTGAAAGACGAGAAGCTCTCGCCTGTGCCACTGCTCCATATCAAACCCTACTACCGCAACCTACATCTACCAGCCATACGGCATCCTGCTTCTACCCGCCGTATGGCACTTTGCAGTTTACTATGTGCTTTACCTCAGGCTCTTCTCATTTCATGAGAAAGCAGATGAGAACAGAATTCTGAAGCCAAATAGGATCTAAAGGCAAGTGACTTGGCTTAGTGTTAAGGGACTCTAAGGGGTGTGGCTGTTGTCAAAAAACCCGAGTCTTGGGATGCCTGGGTGGCTCAGTCAGTCAAGCATCCGACTTTGGCTTAGGTCGTGATCTCACAGTTTGTGGGTTCAAGCCCCATATTGGGCTCCATGCTGACAGCTCAGAGCCTGGAGCCTGCTTCAGATTCTGTGTCTCCTTCCCTCTCTGTCCCTTCCCCATTCATGCTCTGTCTCTCAAAAATAAATAAAACATTAAAACAAAAAGTCTGAGTCTTTGGGGGTGTCAAGATGGCTTAGTCAGTTGAGCATCCAACTCTTGATTTCAGGTTGGGTCATGATCTCAGGGTTGTGGGATCAAGCCCTGCATCAGTCTCCGTGCTGAATATGGAGACTGCTTGGGGTTCTCTCTCTCTCTCCCAATGCCTCTCTCCCCTGCTCTCTCTCTCTCTCTCTCTCTCTCTCTCTCTCTCTCTCTCTCTCCCTCTCTCAAAAAAGTCTGAACCTTTGGAAAAATATGTGTCAAAATTTATGGCCAGTCACATTCCAAACCAGCCTGTGTATAGGAGTTCCTGCTTTCCTTGCTCTCAGTGTCTTGTGTGGGAGTTAATATGCTACCCTGCAATAAATGCTGTGATAAGGGTGCTTATGGGAACATTCAGCTCAGGGTACCTAACCCAGGCTTGGAGGATGAAAGAGGCCTGGGGAAGCTGAGTCTGAAGGCCTAGCCCGGTTGGCCTAGCAATGTAGACAGATGTGTGTGTGTGTGTGTGTGTGTGTTTGGGGTTAGCCGGTGGGAGATAAGAATGGGCCAAATCCTGAAGGGCCTTGGAAACCATGTTCATTCATTCATTCATTCATTCAACAAATAACTATTGTGCTTCTATAACACCATACACCATCACCAATAACATGTCATGACAACTGGGTCTTTGTTTTGAGACCAAGTGGTAGGCAGAATCTGGAATGGCTCCCAAGACTTTCACCTCCTGTTCCCTTCAGTGTGGGCAAAGCCTGGGAATATGAGAGGTAGCACCCTCGTGTGACTGATTACATTATGTTACATGGCAAAAAAGATTTTGCAGATGTAATTAGGACTGCTAATCAGTTACTTTGAATTCATCAGAAGGGGAATTATCTGGCAGTACCTGCATAATCACACGAGCCCACGAAATCTGAGTCTAGAGACCCCAGAGATTTGGTACATGAAAAGGGTTCATGCAAGCTTCTCTATTGCTGGCTTTGAATATGGAGGGGACCGTAAAAGTAGTCTGTAGGAGCTGAGAGTGGCTCGCCCCTGGTAGCCAACAAGGACACAGGGACCTCAGACCTGCCATCCCAAGGAAATAAATCTGTCAACAACATGTATGGTCTTGGAATGGGACCCCAAGCTTCAGATGAGAATACTCTTGGTCTTGATTTTGGTCTTGTGGTGTTGTGATCAGTCACCATACACAGACCGGGCACTCCATGCCCAGACTTCTGACCCACAGAACTGGAAGCTAATAAATACCTGGGTGTTGTTTTAAGCTGTTGAGTTTGTGATAAATTGTTACACAGAAACAGAAAACTGATATAGGACATTTCACCACAAATCCAGACTTGATTAAGGAGAGAGCATCTTCTGTGTGCTGGGTGGTGTTGGGAATGTTCATATATGCTAAATGATTTAATTCTCCCTTTAATCCTTCAAGGATAATGCCACTTTTAGTTGACGTCAGCTACATACTCCTTCTCCAACCTGAAGCAATTACGCTGTTTGGATAGTATCTTTAGAGCAACCAGTCTAAATCAAACAGCAATTCAACCCCTCTTGCTGTGGTGGTTGGTGTAGGGAGGGATGTATGGCCTAGGCCTAAGACAATTAGAAGCAATGTTGTATGTGAGCCCAGTCAAAGTGAGGTCCAATAATTTTGCTCAATGACAGAGGAAGAGAGATTTTCTACTTTATTCTGGGCACTGGGATGTGCAAACTGGGAGGCCTGGAAGTGTTGCTGCCATTTTTCTCTCCAGAGGAAAGCAAATGTAGAAGGGCAGAAACACAAGACTCAAAGAGAAATGTATCTGGAACCCTGATCAAACCATGCCTGAAGGTTTTGCCACTCATGGGCATTTTAGTAGCTATGAGCTAAACCATTTCCTCTAGTATGTAAGTCATTCTGAATTGGGTTTTCAGGTATTTGCAAGTACAACCATCCTGATACATTATTATTCCTATTGGATAGATGCCAAACTGAGATTCAAGGAAGTTATTCCCAGAGGTCACAAAGCTAGTTCACGGCAGAGTTGAGATTTAAAATCCAATCCTTTAGCCCCAAACTCAGCACTTACTACATTATACAAACTGTCTCACCCAATTTATCTTTGCCTCATCCTAACTGGTGAAGAACACCTTTACTTTCCTAGGAAAAAATCACTCCCATTTTAGCAACTCTCCCCTATTGCTACCAAGTCGCTAATAGCGACTCTCCTCATTGCTACAAAGGAACCCCCAGCTTCACACATTGTTTCTACATCTCAAGTTTCAGCACCATCCTAAGTCTTAGTCTTTCTAATCACTATTTCATTAAGTTTTTTTTAACGTTTATTTATTTTTGAGACAGAGAGAGACAGAGCATGAATAGGGGAGGGTCAGAGTGAGAGGGAGACACAGAATCCGAAGCAGGCTCCAGGCTCTGAGCTGTCAGCACAGAGCCTGATGCGGGGCTCAAACTCACAGACTGTGAGATCATGACCTGAGCCGAAGTCGGACGCTTAACCAACTGAGCCACCCAGGCACCCCATCCATCACTATTTCATTTATCTATCTATCTATCTATCTATCTATCTATCTATCTATCTATCTATCGTGCAAGTGGGGGAGGGGCAGAGGGAGAGAGAGAGAGAGAGAGTCCTGCCCAAGCAGGTTCCAACTCAGTGTGAGGACTCCGTCACGTGACTCCATCTCATAACCGTGAGATCATGACCTGAGCCAAAATCAAGAGTTGGACACTCAACTGAGCAAGCCACCCAGGTGCCCCCCAACCACAATTTAAATCCAATAAAGCCAGCATATATCCAAAGAGAACTCTCTCTTTTTTTTGCTCACTTGTTTTTTCCTTCAACTAGTCAGGTCACAACACTGAGGCATTTGGAAATAGCATAGACCTTTGAGGTTCCATGGAGAATGGGGGCATAGACCAGCCCAGCCAGTAAGGAAAAGCACCTTGCTTAGTTGTCACTAAACACCAAGGTAGCCTGTCTCAGTCTCTGAGGAAAGTCTTGAGAGGTGGGCAGTGAGTAAACAAAAGAGAAAGCCCAGAAATAAATGAGGAGTCCCACTCTTTAGCAAGAAAATGTTCCATTAATCAATGTCAAGACACCCCCACCTCCCACGGGTCTGGCATCTAAAACAATATCAAGTAACCAAATACAAGTTCCTTCCTGTCAGTTGAAGGCAATAGTATGAGCAAATTAGCAAATATATCCATCAGTGGTAAAAAAGAAAAAAAATCGTTGGGTTTAGATTTTACAAAAATAGGAAAAAGAATAGAACTGGCGGCAGAAAGGCAACGCATCTGCTACAGGGCTTGATATTTCTATCATCAGGATTCTGGCATCACCAGCTTCCCAGCCCTCACCCCCACTTCCTCACCCCGGGGAGGGGGCCTCACCCCATTCCAAACCCCACAATGGCTCCCCCCTATTCTCCGCTCTCAGGAGATGAGCTGATCAAAGTGCATGCATGCTTGTGGGGGCGGGGAGTCCAGACTCGCATGTCTGTTGGGACTTCCCTTCGCGGTCGTTCTGGGACGTGCTTGGTTCAAGGTGGGCATGTATTTCTCTGAAGGCCTCTGCTGCTTTATTCTTCCAGAATTCCCCAGCCTGGTGATGGATGGCTGTGCAGCCAAGAGACAGCCTTCGCGTGAGTAAGGGGGCATGCGACAGAACACAGTAGGTACAGTGACAGAATGAGGAATGGCCTGCCTCGGCTCCTGAGCTGAGTCACAAGTGGGCCTGGGGGGAGGGGGCTTGGCATTGCTCTCCTCCTCTTCTTTCTTATTTTTTAACAATATGATATCTGTCTTTCTCTGTATGACTTATTTCACTTAGCATAACACTCTCCAGTTCCCTCCACGTTGCTACAAAAGGCCATATTTCATTCTTTCTCATTGCCAAGTAGTATTCCACTGTGTATATAAACCACAATTTCTTTATCCATTCATCAGTTGATGGGCACTTAGGTTCTTTGCATAATTTGGCTATCGTTGAAAGTGCTGCTGTAAACATTGGGGTACATGTGCCCCTATGCATCAGCATTCCCGTATCCCTTGGGTAAATTCCTAACAGTGCTATTGCTGGGTCATAGGGTAGATCTATTTTTAATTTCTTGAGGAACCTCCACGCTGTTTTCCAGGGCAGCTGCACCAGTTTGCATTCCCAAAAACAGTGCAAGAGAGTTCCCGTTTCTCCACATCACTCTTATGTGGATCCTAAGAAACTTAACAGAAGACCATGAGGGAGGAGAAGGAAAAAGAAAAAAAGTTAGAGAGGGAGGGAGCCAAACCATAAGAGACTCTTAAAAACAGAATAAACTGAGGGTTGATGGGGGGTGGGAGGGAGGGGAGAGTGGGTGATGGGCATTGAGGAGGGCACCTGTTGGGATGAGCACTGGGTGCTGTATGGAAACCAATTTGACAATAAATTTCATATTAAGAAAAAGAATATGATAAAAGTTACAGGCCCTGTAGGAAATAAAACCCAACACATTTTCTGGGGATTTACACGTACTTTGGGGGCCCAATTACTCCAAAGAACGCTTTGTCTTAAGAAAACTCACTATGCTCTGGAGACAGGCCCACCTGGCATCCCTCTCAATGGACTGCAGCTAGAAGGCATGAACCTGGCCCTTCGCATTAGGGCAGCCGAGGTCGCTTTGAACTAACAAAAGGGGCCTTAAATCATGGAATGGAGCGTAGCCTCCTTCCGACATCTGGAATTTTAATGAGGTAGGGTCAGGCAGGCAAAGCCAGAAAGCATGCTTTAGGACTCATAGCAAAGCTTTTGCGGAAGCATCTTGGTTGATTCTCCAAGCACACAGAATGCACTTGCGAAGGATTTTTGAGAATTAATTTGTTTTGTGGAGTAACAGAGACCTTTGGCGATAGCCATTGCTAAAGTGTCTCCTCCTCTGAGGATTTGGGAAATACACTAAAAATGTCCCCCTTGTTTTGCTTAATCATCTCATTTATGCCTTATTTAAAGCCCAGCATAAGCTTCAGGTAAGCACACGGCTCTCAGAGACTGACTGGTCCCCTCAGCTTCCTGGGGTCCTGCCACACGTAGAGGGGAGACCACAGCCAAGAACCGCTAGCCACTCACACACCTCTCCTCTGAGCCCATTTGCTTTTCTTGAATCTCATTCTGTCAGGGGAGACAAACTGGAGGCAAGCCACTTGCTCTGACCCATCCCCAATGCACCATGAGGGAGGGGCAGAAGGACTATCAAGAACCTATGCTTTCCCCTCTTTTTTTAAAAAATGTTTATTTTTATTTTTGAAAGAGCACAGGTGGGGGAGGGGCCGAGAGAGAGGGGGACAGAGGATCCGAAGCGGGCTCCACGCTGACAGCGAGCCGGATGTGGGGCTCGAACTCTCGAACTGTGAGATCACGACCTGAGCCAAAGATGGACACTCAACCGACTGCGCCACCCAGGCGCCCCTATTTTCCCCTCTTGAGTTCAAGCTCTCTCTGTGAAATGCCCCACACTCCCCCAGTCAGCCCTCTGTTCCGTCTCTCATCTGTGTCCCAGACACTGCACGCAGTAAACTGCTTCCACAACGGGAATACCCAGAAGGGGGCTGTGCTCGGTTTCCCCTTATGGAACCTCCTCTCTGCTCAGCGTAGCCTATCGTCTGCCCTGCAGCTTAGCTGGCTCACCCCCACCGCAAGACTGCTCATCCTTAAGGGGAGCAGGGGGAGGAAGAAGGGGGCTAGAGGGGGAGGGGGCAGCCCACCCCTAGTGATGGTTCCTCAGGCCTCCAGGATTCGGGAGAGTCTCGGAGGGGCAGGCGCAGGAAACGCTGGAGAATCTTTCTGGCCTCCCTCCGCACGGCCCCATCCCCGGCTCCACTGGGCGTGTCATCTAAGCAAGGCGCTGTTTCCTAGGTCTGAGTCAGGACAGCCATTTCCCTGCCTCCTGAATGGGCACGGGACTCTGGGGAACTTACAGTCCCTTCAGCAAGAACCTCATCCATTCCAACGGTGGTGATACAAACTTTAGGTCAATTCAAAACCATAAACTACCTGGAAAGAACTCTGGAAAGTGCCTCCTGCAAGGCTTTCATTTGGTAGATGAGGAAATTGAGGCCCAGAGCGGTTGGGAAAGAAAATGCACTTGCCACATTTCATGCAACCATTCACCTGACAGTCCCGTGCTTTTCGACCCAATGCTCGGTTGCTGCATCTAGGTATTCCTATTTAAAAAAAAAAAAAATCATAGCAAACAGATTTGTAGAGATGACTGGGGGTCTAGGTGGAGCAGTGTAAAAAATTATCTAGCACAGATAGGAGCCGGGCCCAGGAGAGGAGACGTCTGTCTCCACCACAGATAAAATGCGGTGGACAAAAGCAGATTATAATTGAGAGCATGTGAACAAGGGCAGCCAATTAAGCTAATTCTTGCTTTAGACACTCTCTGTCTGCCAGTGGAGTTTATCATATGATTTGTATGATTAAACCAAAATCAATGTCCTGGGCGGTTGCCGTGAATGCAGATATTTTTCAAACGGAAATGATAACTCTTTACATGTGAGTGGGAAATGAATAAGCAGGGAAAACTGGCCCCTTCCAGCAAGGACAATGCAGGTGACTATGGCCTTTTGGAAGCCAGCAAAATTTCTAGATGAATAAAACTAGTTCTAATGTACCAGGTAATTTTTTATTTTTTATTTTTTTAATGTTTATTTATTTTTGAGAGACAGACTGCGAGCGGGGGAGGGGCAGAGAGGGAGGCAGACACATAATCTGAAGAAAGCTCCAGGCTCTGAGCTGTCAGCACAGAGCCCGACGCAGGGCTTGAATTCATGAACCACGAGGTCATGACCCGGGCTGAAGTCGGATGCTTAACGGACTGAGCCACCCAGGCGCCCCTATACCAGTTAAGTATTAAAAACCAGCTTGAAAGAAAAGCTTGTAACATAGTTAATAGAACAGTCTGATCAAGAACGCAGAGGCTCCCAGGAAATTTCCTTCGTTCTAATGATGGCATCACCATCATACCATTGCCCCTCCAAAGTCAGCACGGTAGGTACATTCTCCTTGCTCCCACGCAGACGGTTCACCTCTCTATTCTGTATCTACAAATGTTTGTTTGGCTCCAGACTTTTCTAGCTTCTCATTTCCCCAGGAAGAATCCAGCCCAAGAAAAATCACCAGAAGTACAGGAGAAGTGGTTCTCACTGTCCATCCCCTCGGCAAGCTGCTTGGGGCCGTTGGGCTTCTCCACGGCAGGGATGTGAGCTCCGGGACACGCTATGGGGAACCTGAAGCTTCCATCCTTCACCTTGGGCGGGAAGAGGGGGCATCCTTCCATCCTTCAGCTTGGGCGGGAAGAGGGGGCAGCTGGAGCTGAGCCCTAGGCCCCCACCTGAGCCCGCACGCCCTCACTGGTGGTGACCGACTGTCCTCCTGACTAGCTTTACATTCTCACTCTCTCCAAAGGCCACCCTAAGGTTTGCAGTAATACTGATTTTACAAATGCAAACCTTCAAATATAATCCAAAGAAGCAAATGGGGCTCGAGTGCTTTTGAAGCAGCACTTTAGGAGATCTGGAGGCTAACCCTGATGCCAGTCACTTACTTAAGTATCAACGTGTATTCAGCACCTGCCTCATACCAGGCACTGTGCATACGAGCCCGTGAGTAGGAAAGATCCCCTGCTCTCTAAGAGTTTGAAATCTAGTGGTGAAGACAGACAAGCAGGCACTTCTAGCATAAGATAATTGCAGTTATAAAGAATAAAAAACATTATAGGGACACAGAGGAAAGACCTCTTGTCTGCTCCGGGTGAGGGAGCGTGTCTGAAGGACCTGGAACTGCCCCCAGAATGAGAGAATGGCTAAGAGTTGGGCAGGCAGAGAGGGTGAGGTGTGGGCAGAGCAGGTTGTGGAGGGCATTCCCCGCAAGGACTCAGCACACGCTAACCCACAGTGGCAAGATATGAAAGCATGTGAGTTCTCTTCCCCCTCCTCCTCCCCAGCTGGCTCAGATTTTGGTTCAGAAAACAGTTCCTCTGAGACACCTTTCTGACCATCCCCTCCCCACCTGTGGAGATTTTTGTTAAAAACTGAGATATAGTGGGGCACCTGGGTGGCTCAGTTGGTTAAGCGTTGGACTCTTAATTTTGGGTCTGGTTAATATTCATAATCACACAGTTACAAATTTTTTCCTTGTGACAAGAGCTTTTAAGACTACTTTCTTAGTAACTTTTGAACACACATCACAGTGTTGTTAACTACAGTTGTCATGCTGTGCATTACATCCCCAAGACTTGTATTATAATGCAAAGTTTATTCATTTTGACCCCTTCACCATTTCGCCCATAGTCACCCCTGCCTCTGGGAACCACCAATCTGTTTTCTGTATCTATCAGTGGGTTTTTTTCTTCAGATTCCACATATAAGTGAGGCAGGATGGTATTTATCTTTCTCTGTCTGACTTATTTCACTTAGGATAATGTCCTCAAGGTCCATCCATGTCACAAATGGCAGGGCTTCCTTCTTTTTTATGGCTGAATAAAATATATAAATACCACACCTTCTTTTTCCATTCATCTGTTGATAGACACTTAGGTTGAGTGTTGGCCATGTGAACAATGTTGCAATGAACATGGTCTGTGCTTTCCATTGTTATAAGCTGCATGAAGACAAACCACTGTGTGTCTTGCCCATACTGTTAGCCCAAGTGCCAAGCACATTGGCATATGGAACACGGTGTGCAGTAATGTCTCGAGAAATATGTTATATGATTAAACCAAAATTTCTACAGAAATCACATCATATCTGTTTTCCAATAGAAGCAGGAAAAAATTCTGCAGTGTGCTTAAGAAGTTAGTGCCTAAATGCAAGCTACACTAGCAAGCATTTGTAATTTCCGCTATGTGAGATCTAGTTGGAAAAACAGGGGTCTCAGGACACAAGTCCTAGGAGCAAGTCCTGTCTTGGTCACTAAGGGGATCTATAACCTTAAAGATGCCTCCCTTCTCTGTAACCCATTTTCCTCCTCTGCCAAACGAAAGGCTTGAGAATTGTGTTCAAAGCTTATTCCCATCCTCACCCATGACTCTTCACTTGTTTACTGAAGTCCAAGGCAAAACCTGCATCCAGAATTTTTAATGCAACTGAAATCATGTTCGACCACCAACACTTTCAGAATCTTCTCTTTTGAAACACCTCCCTAAAACATTAGCTTTCTTTTTGCCTTTCAAATAAAAGCTTCATATTGAGGCCAATTCTTAAGAGAACTCCGGATTCATTCTTAGAGAGTTACGTGGCATGGCTGAGGATGTGGAGAGAACGGAAGTGGTAGAGATTACTTGATGAACTGAGAGCAGAGGGACATTTGTGATCATGCCATTCCATTTCCTGGGACCTTGGGAATCACAACAGTGTGGTACTGAGGGTGGTGTGGAGAGCACAGCCGACTGGCAAACTCTAGACCCAAACACGTTCAATTCACTCAACTCCACTATCACCCAAGGAGTTCATTTATATTTGAAACAAAACAAACAAAACCAAAACACCACTATGTAACCGCACAATGACTCCCACTTATTGGGGAAAGTGCCATTGCACGTGCCAAAACTACAGACGTGACCTCTTTAGCTATAGAGCCTATTGATGTTAGCACTAGATATTTGATGTTAGGACTAGATTTGACAGATGGAAGCTATTAGTTGAGTGGGAAACATTTTCCCCCGGGTGAAATTAAGGCACCTGCTATGTTCAGGTTTTTGAAGTTCTTACATCCACACAGGGTGCCTCTGGAACATGAGATGAAGGTTAGATTATATCACCAGCAGGACTTGAGACTAACAAGAATGGGTATTTCCCATCTTCTCTCCAAAAATTACACACCAAACACCGATCTTAATGTGTTGCTAATGAAGCTAGAGCATACTTTCTAAATATTTAGAATATTTTCTAAATATTAGCCAACGACTTAGAGTACCTCACCAAAAGGAAGGCCTTCCCTCAGAAGGTCTTATCTTAGGAAAGGTAAATTGTAATCTTGGACACTGAAACATATCTGCTATTAGAGAATAATGTCACAATGGAAGTTTTAATGAGTGGCCAAGAATATTGGAAAGGGGTAGAGGGATTGCCAGAAGCTGTTTGTGTGTCACCAATGCTGTGGAGAGCAAAGCACCCCGCCCCTCCTGGTCTGCACTCCCTCTGGTGAAAATGGGAACACGAAGCACCTGCAACTTGAATGTCTAACTTCTTTATTCAATTCTATACCCACTGGGCAACATTCTGATATTGATTTGGCTTTTCAAATTAATTTCCATGTTGGAAAGAGAATGTGCTAACCTGTCAACAAGAACTTTTAAGAACCTCCTAGGGAGATCTATTTCTCAATGATGAAAACTGATGATTTGCCATTTTGGTCTGTTGCATAACATCTTGGAAGTTGGGCATGACTGAACCAGGCCCCCATGAGCAAATAGATTATCCCTACGTAGGCTGACGAAAGTTTCTGAATCTTGTGGCGATGGCACCAGGAAGCAGGCATCCTGGGAAGTCAGCCTTGACACACTTCCTCATTGCAACACCAAGCTTCCAGTGGCCATGGGATGAATGGACCCTTGGCAGGATGTACATTCCAATGTGTTTTCTCTGAGAGGAAGTACATTTTCCAGAAGATTATCCAAGGGGATGGCTGAGAAAGAACTGAAGTCCCTATGCATAGGAGAGATGATACCGTGATGCTCTCTGTGAGTTATAGGTTTCATCATTTGTAATAAGAGCACCAAGCTACAGCAATCACCGTGGAACTCAGTAGATATTTATGCAGGGCCTACCACGTACAAGGTAGTGTGAGGGACATAGAGCAGAAATCAGGCACAAGTTTCTTTCCAGGGACTTTCAGTCTAAGAAAGGAGAGATGATAATTTGTAGAAATGAAAGTAGAAACTGGTATGCGCTACAGAAGATATCACTGAAATGCCATTAATAGCTCAGAGGAGGGAATATTATTTATCTTATATAGCAAACACTTATACAGTACTTACTATATACTGGGTAGTATTTTAAGCACTTAATATATATTAGCCCACTTAATATTCCTAATAATTTATGAGGTAGGTACTATTATCCCTGTTCTACAGATAGGGAAACTAAGGCACAGACATATTAAGAAATTTTACCAAAGTCCTGTAGCCAGAAAGTGGCAGGGCTGAGATGTGCACCGTTGAGGTCTGGTCCTGGAATCCTTGCTTTCTGCCACCACCCTGCTGTCTTACAACTGGCAGCTGGAGAGACCCAAGGGAGCTTTCACGAAGGCGATGATATTTACACATAGCCTTGAAGAGGGTGGGTGGCTTTGGGATATGCAGACATGGAAGGAAGCACATTCCGGACAAAGTAAACAGTGTGAAGGCAGGGAGTCTAGCATGCTTGGAACTATTGTTTCCTGGTAAGCCAACAATAGTCCTACAGCCTTAGCATGAGTTCAGGTTCAGAAAGAATAACTTGTCAGAATAAAAGGCCTGAATAAAGGAAAGGGCCAAGTATGAGGGACAAACATTGGTTGAGAGTCTAGCTTTTTAAACTTCAATTTCCATGATTTCTATTAATTCTTTCTATCCCAATCCTTGGCTGACTAATTGAATTGAAAAGAAGGCCCAGGTTTTATAGAAGCAAACCTACATTGGGGCCATTGTACGTAGTGCAGCCCAAATCATATCCTGTCAAGGCATGGACCAGCAGTAGGGTTAACCATGCTCCAGAACCTCAAGGTTGATATATCCTGATCTACAGGGAGGGGCAAACATACCACGTTTATTTTTATAGTTAGAACAAAGAAGGCAGCAGTTCTGGGAGGCCAGGGATGTGCTCCCTTTCTTAAGAAAAAACCAACTCTATTTCAAAAGTAAGATCTCTTCCATTGCTAAAAGGGAATCATGAGGCTTTAAAAGCAACTAAATCATAATGGCATTACTCTTCATGAGCAATGGGATGGCTCACCAAGTAATAGCACAAAGTACTAGGCTTGAAGAAACAGTGTGATATTTCCTTTAACTGATTCTTGATTGCTTCATTTCCATCTGTTGAATTGGGACCATGATTAAAAGCCAGAAAGCCTGAAGAACAGGCACACGATCCCCCCGAAGCTGAGTTAGGACAAATGAATAAGGCTGCCAAGGTTCTGGACCCTTCTCTTCAAGGGTGATGTGGGTAGTTCTGGACCCTTCTCTTCAAGGGTGATGTGGGTAGTTCTGGAGCCTTCTCTTCAAGGGTGATGTGGGTAGAGGCTAGAGCTTCTTTTGACGTGAACACCAGACTCTGGCTCAGGCCGATGGGCTCTAGTGGAATGCAGGGGAGGGGGTCTGGTGGTGCCACAGATAGTTCACATTTGAATATAAGCCAGTCCATATATCAGCTCCTTGGGGTTGTCATCTCCATCCCAAGGTGCCTGCCTGGTGAAGAGGAGGAGGTTGGGAGCTTTGGCTCTAGAAAGACCTTAGTGCAAATCCTCCCGTATTCCATACTAGCTGTGTGACCCAGGGGAAGTTATCTAACTTGAGTGCATCTTGGTATGTTCACATGGAAAATGGAGATTATAACATTTTGCCTAAGAGGACATTTGGGAGAATCCAATGCAGTGATGCAAAGTCTGCTACGGTTCCTGATGGTTCCTAGATGTTCAGGAAGACTCTCCAATCCCTTGTCTCTCTTCCTTAACAGATTCACCCACATTCTTATAACACTGGACATTGTGAGTGCACATAGCATATCCACTCCTCCTATGGTTCAACAAGAAGGCAACCTGCAAAAACAGAGACTCAATCCTTGTAAAGGAGAAAAGAACTGGAACTAAGTGCTCAAAATAAAACTGAAATTGGAGCCCGTCTGAGGCGGTGGCAGGAAACACTGGGAGAGAAAGGCATTCAGTTTAAAGGACGTCCTGAAGACAAAAGAGGAAAGTATTCAGGACTCCTGAGCTCAAAGTTCCAGCATTACCTGTCTGCTGAAGCAATGCCACCGGCCCACAGGATGTTCCCACATGGACCCTGAACTTGCCAACTCCTTCATCAAGCACCAGCCAAGGAGAGGGATGGGTTGCCCGATTCAGCAGGAGAGGGACTGGCTATTGACAACACACATCCTGACAAACACCTAAGAGGCTCTGGGCTGGTTGCCAAGTGGGAAGAGGCAGTCCGAGGCAGCCACCTTATATCAATTTCTCAAAGGACTTGCTGGCACCATTCCAAACAGAACTGCCATGGGCCCTCAGAGAATGAAGCATGAGTGCGGTGGCTGGTATGAGGCAGAACCTCAAAAACAATCATCTTGCCCCTCCCTCCATCCTCCAACCTCTTGGCCCCGCCCACCGTGAGAAAGTTCTGAAGCTGGAGCCAGCGTTCCCTGCAACCAACGCGTCCTTCTCAAAAGGGGCGGAACCTCAGCGGGAGAGGGAGGTGGCTGGCCACCTCTTTGCTTTTGCGATGTTGCCCAGCTAGTCAGTACCCGAGTATTCTGGTCATTACCTGAGTAATGTTGATTACAAAGTTGCCGACGTTGAGACTGCTGTTTTCCCATGAACTGCTGGAGCCCGGGAGGTTCTGATCAGTCACCGAGTTGTTTATCCATAACCCAAGGTTGGGACTCCCGGGCTATAACTCTTTCAAGAGTTCATCCCCTCCTTCCTACTACTTAATGAGAAATGGTAGGAAGGCAGCATGGTTCAGGGGAAATCGTGGCTTCATTGTTTTTCTGGCTTAGGAAACAGAGCATGTGAAAGTAAAGGCAAGCCTGGTTAGGTCTTGGGTGACACTTGGGTGACAAACGCGTTTCAAGGGGACAAGAAACAAAGTGTAGTTAAAGCTAAAGCGAACTTAAAAATTAGCACAATTGCATGAGCCTGGGAATGAAAACAGCAAGCATGAGACCTGAAAGAAATAATAAAACATCAGCCTAAGAAAAATGACAACTATAAAATCGGCACTTTGATTTTCTACTGGCTGTGATCAATTGCTCCCAGAGGCAAGAGGTCTATATTCCTGATTTTGAGGACCAAGAAAAACTTACAGTGAATGGTTAAGTGTGACTAAAATAACTTAGCTTTTCTTGTAAAGATAATTCATGTTAACTGCTTAAAATTTGGAAAACACATACACAAAATAAAAGGACCATGAAGAAAGTTAAAATCATTCTGAATTCTATAATATAGGGTTGTTAGCATTTTACTCCTTTTCTTTCTGCTGCCTCCAGGTAGATATAGATGTCTTTACCTAATTGAGGTTAAATTATGCATTAAGTTTTGTCGCTTGAATTTTTAAATTAATATGCCATTAATAATTTTGCATGGTGTTAAAAAATTATTGGCAAGTATGTATTCAAGTTGAAAATAACTGCCTTTTCCAATTTTAAAAATAATGCCTGCTTTTTGGGGAAAAATTTAAAAATAAAAACATGTATACTAAATTCCAGTAAAAATCATGGCATAATCAACTGGCACTAGGCCGTGGTGGCATTCTAGATAGAAAGAAGCACAGTGTATTCAGTTAATGAATAGCAATTGGTTATTCACCTGGGAGTTTTTAAAATTAAATCTTTATCTCACATCATAAACACAAAGAATACCATATATATTATTAGAGTGCTAGATGTGAAAGGCAAAACCATAAAAACTATTAGGGGAACACCGAGAGAGGGACCTATTTTTCTGACCTGGAGAAAGAGAAGTTCTTAAATATATAACAAAAAATCAATAACCAGAATCTCTGTTGTTAAAATCTTATAAATCTTTGACTAAAAGACAAGCAATCCAAGAAGAAAATGAACAAAGAATATAAACACAGATTTCCTAGAAGAAAAGTAAAAGTCTGATAGTTCAAAGAGCTCTATCTTGCCAGTTATCAGAGAAATGTAAATGAAAACAATATAAAGATATATTTTCTTCCCTGTCAAACCAGCAAAACATTAAAAGATTAGTAATATGATTCAAGGTTGACAAGAAAGTAGGGAAATGGCATTCATACCTAATATTAACGGTGGAGTAAGTTAGTGTCACCTTTGGGAAAGACAGTTTGGCAGAAACTATCAATATTTAAAATATGTACATTCTTTCATCTGGAAAATTTACTTCAAAACATTTATCCCAAGAATACACACAGTGGATTCAAAGGCACCCAAATTTGCTATCTCATTGCAACACTGTAGTTTGAGATAGCGAAAGGGTGGACCCAACCTAAATGCCCATCAGTGGAGAGTACCAAAAAAGCCAGAATACAGCCATATGAGGTAACACATGCTTATTATAGATTATTGCATAGCAGCTAAAAATAACAAGAAAGAATCATATGTAGTGATATGGAAAACGCTTCAATATACATTGTTAAATGAAAAAAGAAAATCGCAGAACAACATACACAGACTAGTTTCATTTTGTTTTAAAAATACACACCAATAAAACTGTGTCTGTCTATATGTATGTGCATGTTTGGGCAAGTCTGGAAACACACACAAAACTGATAAGGGTGATCTCTGGGAATAAAGGCAGGATTTAGTGGGATGGGAGGAAGACAGGATGAAAAGGAAATTTTGTTTTTTATCTGTATCATTTTTTCCATATTGTTGGAAGTTTATACACTGAGAATGTATTCATACATCATTTTTTATTTATGGATATGTAGCTGGAGAGGAAGGAGTTGTGGAGGAGGGAGAGACAGCATCTATCACATAGAGCCAACCACTGCCAGCCTTTGGATGAACTGTGATTCCAGACGTTTCTCTCTAACACATATACATATAGAAATAGAGATACATAATATAGAGAAGTAGAATTCGTTTATTCATTTGTTCATTCAGTAAGCATTTCTGAATGTCTATGAGATTCTCAGCATATCAGTAAGCTTGAATTCCCCTATCTTATGTTAGTGAGGGCAACAGATAATAAGCAAACAAAAAATATAAAATATTAAGTGGATAAAAGTTCCATGAAGAAAATAAATGAATGCTCCTACTATATATGACCAATATAATCTATCTAAAGATATGGGACTCTTTCCCTAGTGCTCAATATAGATCCACAGCAAAATTTGTAATGGCTGTGCATTTCATTGTATAGATGAACCATGGTATATTTAAACACCTGGCTATTAGTGAACACTTGAGTTGTTTTTACTCCCATGAGCATTTTTGTGCACTTGTTAGTATCACCTTCAGATAATTCCTAAAAGTGGAATTGTTGGATGTTTCAGTGGTAGAAAGAAAAAAATAATCATTTCTTAGTTTCAAAAGTGCTACCAAGGGCAAATTCTTTTTATCTAGTCACATGGCTTCTTACCTGCAGGTCCCTAAAGAGTCTTGTGTCTCCATCATTCAGAGGAGGGACAGCAATTCTATCAGCCTGTTTCAGCAGATGTAACAGTGATGGCACACAGTGGAGGGTATGGCCTATCACACTGGGTTGACCCTGTGGCAAGACCAGATGTCTCTTTCACCCACTGTGGAACTGGGCTTTAAGAACATTATTATGGCTCTTCAGAAAGTGCCCAGGCGTTTGTGGGCTGAGCTACAAGTAAACCATCAATCCTCAAAATATCAAGTGCACTGATAAAATTCATACAACTTTGCACCTAAATTCAAACTGCTAAACTATCACAAAGTCACAGCATCTCACTTATAATTTGGGACCTACAGGTACAACTAAGCTATTATCTGATGGTCAACAGAAAAAAATCTTACGAGGTGATTTTTGCTTGGATGGCCCAAGGATTTCAGGGAGGATTTTCATGAATACTGACGTATTAATAGTAAACACTCATATTGATGTAAATTAAACATGTGCCATTCATCATTTTAATTGCTTTATAGATATTAACTTATTAAATCCCCATGATGATCTGATGAGGTTGGTATTTAATATCTTCAACTGAAAGACGATGAAAGTAAAACAGAGAGATTATATAAATTGCCCAACATCACACAGCAGGCATGTGACAGAACCAGGGTTAGAATCTGAGTAGTGGGATGCTAAATCCCATGGGCTTCACTACTGCTTTGTGCTGCCTCTCAACATGTTGGGTCAAAGGGAGATATGCAGAATTTTAAATTTTTATCCATTTTGCCAACTGGCCCTTCAGGAAGATTTTATCAGTTTAAAAACTCACAAAAGGTGTTTGTGAGGGTCTGTTTTCCTAAGCCCTCTTCAACATTGAGTACTGTGTTATTGTTTAGTCTTTGCCAATCTGATGCCAAAAGCATATATTTTGTTAGCATTCTCTATAACAAAAACAAATACTTTTCCAAAGCATATTTCAAAGGAAAGTGTATTTGCTTTCTTTTTATTTCTGGGATTGCCTCTTCATATATTCTATCTTTTATTTCATTGTTCATATTTTCTTTATTGATATTTATATTGTTAACCTGTAATATATAAACAAATCTTTTGTTTGGCATTTAAGTGACAAAATTTGCCAGATGTTGTCCTCAATTTTTCATCTTGTTCATTGGCCATCTGTTTTGACATTGGCTCATAGAAGTTTAAAGCCCAACGTATTAAAATTTTTCAATGTTATTATGATTGTTGAATTTTATAGAATGTGCGTAAATATTTTTCCCATGCCAAAATTAAAAAAAAAATTATCCATATTTTCTTCCAGTGTTTTTACAGCTCCATTTTTTTTCATTTCCTCTTTTATCTATCTAGATAGAATTGATGTTGATGTAAAGAGGGAAGCAAAGAGTCAGCTTTATTTTATTACAAAATTGCAAGACAGCTGACCAAATGTCAACGTATATAAAAGAAAAAGAAAATTATGAAGATAAGCAAAGAAAAAAGACACATTGCATAAAAAGGAACAAAAATAAGAATTACAGAAGGCTTTTCATAAGAAACTATGCAAGCCATAAAGACACTAGAGGGACATCTTCAAATATCAATTTGAAGTTGGTTTTAAAAAAAAAATTTTTACATTTATTTAGTTTTTGAGAGAGAGAGAGAGAGAGAGAGAGAGAGACAGATCACAAGTGGAGGAAGGGCAGAGAGAGAGAGGAGGAGACACAGAATCTGAAGCAGGCTCCAGGCTCTGAACTGTCAGCACAGAGCCCGACGCAGGACTCGAACTCACAGACCATGAGGTCGTGACCTGAGCCGAAGTCAGACGCTCAACCAACTGAGCCACCCAGGTGCCCCTGAAGTTGTAACTCAAATTGTTAACCTAAAATTCTTTATTTTGCAAAAATATCTTTCAAAAATTAAAGTACAGTAAAGACTTTTCCAGAAAGTAGATTTCAGAATAAAGAATATTCTTAGAGATGAACAGGAACATTACTTAGGATAGAGAGGTCAAGTCACCCAGAAGTTATGTATGTTTGAAGCTCTGTTGTTAGGCGCATGCATATGTAGGATTGTTTTATCTCCTTGAATGAATGCACCAAACAACAGAGCTTCAAAATATGCAAGGCAAAAGTGACAGCATTGAAAAGATAAATAGATCCACAGTTATAGTTGGAGATTTCAATATTCCTCTTCCAATAATTGATAGAACAGGTAGTCAGAAAATCAGCAAAGCTATAGAGAACTTGAACAATTTGATCTAATTAAATTTATAGAATATTCTATCCAATAAGAGCCAGATGCACATAATTTTCAAGTGCACAAAAGCACATTCCCATAGACTCTTTTCTATGCCATGAATTAAACCTTAACGAATTTAAGGAAACTGAAATCATGCAAATTATGCTTGCTGCCTGCAATGCAATTAAACTAGAAATCAGTATCAGAATATCTGGAAAAATCCCCAAATATTTAGAAATCAAACAATATTAAGTTGCCCATCTGAGAACAAGATAGCTCATTGTTTATTCAGGCCCTCTTTTATGCCTCTTGGATGGCATATGCCTCTCTGCATCTGTCTTCTACGTATTTTTAAAGTTTATCCAAGGCTTTTCATCTTTATCTTATTTTATTTTATTATTGTGGTTGTTTTTGTGAATGGGATCTATTACATTTTATTTTCTAATGGGTCATTATTACCTCTAAGGACATTGATTTTGCCTTATAAAAAAAAGTCTGGCCACCTTCTTGAACTCATTATTTCCAATAATTTTATTTTATCAAATTTTTCAACTATGTGATCAGATCATCTATAAATAATGTTTTTTCCTCTTTTAAAATATTTATATTACATTTCTTCATTCTTTTGTCTAATTGTATTGGCTGACACTTTCAGAACAACATCACATAAAGAAGCGGTACCTGCGACATTGTCTTGTCCCTGTTCTGGAAGGCCACGCTTCTAGTATATCACTATTTGGCATGGCTTCTAATGGCTACAATGAACTTATGGGTTGTGAGACAGACACGAGGCAAAACTGCACTGTGCAAATGAAACTGAAGACCATAGTTTCACTCAGAAAACAAATTAGAAGAAGGGCCGATCGAAAAGCCTCAAGCTTCAGCATTGGACCTTGGACAGGGTCGGTCAATTACAGAGGCACAGCGCCATACATGTGTGTAGCTTTTCAGAGAGTTTCCTTTTGGCTTTGGACAAGGGACAGGACTAAGAGTTATTTAAGGGACGTGCGGACACTGCCTGTCTTGGAGCCTGAAATTCCTCGAGGAGAGGCTCATTTGAGATCTGAGACTTTTTGTTCTTTGAGTGTCCTCCCCCAGAGATTCACCTTTTTGGCTCTCGGGGAGTAGCTGACTGCAGCCCTGTGGGTTTGGGAGGAGATGGAGAAAGGCTGGGAAAAGCACTGGTTGCTGGCTGTCAGGTGGGGAGAAACCAAATACAAACTTCATTCGTTTCACGGTGTTTTTTGAGGCTCTCCAACCTTCCCTGGAGCCCTAGAGGTTTATCCAACCTTAGTGAGGAAGGTTCATACCTCTGGTGATGGCTGGGGGCTTGATACAAGAGCCCACAGCAATCTTTGGTGCCAGGAAAACCTGGATACTTTTTCATAGGTGTGAGCCTTGAGGTCTTCCTTGCTATGATGGAAATGAAACCCGCTTCACAAGAAAGGCATGGAAGGCATTCAATAACAGCATAAGATTCCTAGCCCCATGCCAGTTACCTAAATGCTGATTGCCTTGCCCTCCCCTTGTATAAGGATGCGGGAGGGAAGGATTTGCCTAACTCTTATTTTGTGGATGTGGGTGTTCTTGGGTAATTCAGGGCCACCGTGTCTTTGTGCATGCATCTGCTGGGCTCCTTTGGAGTTCCTCAAATTGTATACCTCAGTGTTCGTGTGGGGCCAGCTTGGGGTAATTTCTACAGAATACAGGAGTATTAGAAAATGGCTGGGTTTTTGTTTTGTTTTGTTTTGTTGTGTTGTGTTGTGTTTTGTTTTTTGGGTTTTTTGCTCCTTTCATTGCTACCTAACATGATAGAGACTGTGATAAAAACTCTGTTGGGCAAATCAGGTCATCTGAAGTGGGGGGTCAATCCTAAGTCCCACCTTCATGTTTCCCTATTGTCTTACCACACTGTCCAGAAGGTTTCTGGGGAAGACCAGAAATAAATGACTGAACAGACAAAACACATGCTTTGGGTCAGGCTACATCTGACCTTGGTCTGGTCTTGTTTATGATGGTGGCACCAAAAGGTACTCAGCAAGGGCAATCTCCATAGCCACCTTCTATGTGATGACAAATCTCTAGCAAAAGATCGTAAACATCATCCCTATTTTCTTTCTACGTAACTTTTCTTATGAGGGAAAAGTATAACTAATGCAAAGTCTGAGTTTATTCAAAGAGGAGAATCACTAGGGGTTCCAAGTGAAGTGGTGGGTATTTTGGACCTTGTCCCATTTTGGATTTGAGTAATAGACTGTTAGACACAGGAAGGAGGAAGTTTTCCTTCGGGTCCTCCCTGTGCTGAGGCTGATAACAGCCAGGACCAGGTCAGAGGATGGCCTTAGTGCAGAGGAGGAGGACCCCACTGGCGATGGCCAGAAGGGGAGACACAAGTCGACACAGTGACTGGGGTACAAAGGAGCAGAGAGGGTGTGAGCACAAGAATGTGTTCGTAGAAGGAACTATGAGGCAATTCCAAGCCCAGCTCAAGACAGAGGCTCCACTGAGCAACTCTCACCCTCACATCAGGCTGGTCTTACCTGAGAAACTCTGGGCTTATACTCCTTGGAAAAGTCTTCTCAAAGCCATGCATAAACAGTCTTATAACTTCCCTGTGAAATGAGCTCCCATTAGGGTTACTGTTTTGTTATTCCCTAAGTTAAATGTTGGGGGCCTTGAAATTGGAAAGAGACAAACCCTCACATTTTTCTTGCATACCAGAAACCATCCAAACAGGAAAGTAAAACTCCCAACCGGCCAAGATGTCACAGGAAGTGGGGCCCCGCCTCTCTGACTTGGTTCCTTCTGCAGGTGAACCCCAGGACGAGAACCTGTGAGGTTACTACCAGATGAGAAAAATGGGCTAAGAGGAGGCAAAGAATACAAACCGCAGAGTTCTAACTGTGTCTGGAGGCCGAGGGGCTCTGTCACTTGCTGGTCTCATCTTTTGTCCCATGCCCAAGCCTCCCCTTAATGGATGCAAAGGAGTGGCTTTTTGACACATGGAGGAAATTGGACACTTTAGAGCACTAGGTAGGTGGTTCCATCAAAAAATGACTTTTGCCTTTTACATAAAGCCGCCACCACTATGCCTGGGGTGAGAGCTGTCCTCAGGGAAGATTGCAAGGAAAAGGCTGAAATGGAAAGAAAAACTTAGTCCTTCTGAGATAAAAAAAAAAATACAAGGCAGAATAAACTAAGTCTCTTCTATATCACGAACACTTTTCTTCTGCATTGTGGCCCAAAAGCCTGGCCTGTGTCCGACCACTGCTCCGTGTAGTCTGGAGACCAGGCCCAGTGAAGGCGCGTGTGTGCACTTCAGAACATCCAGAGCCAATCCCACCACGGTGAGTGTGGAGGCCCCCAGCCCAGGCGGATCAAATCCCCTGCCCTGGGAATCTGGAATGCAAACAGGAGCAGTTAGCCATGGATGCAGCCAGGGGGCTAGAGAATGCCAGCCCGTCCACACAGAGAGGGGGGAGGCAGTCCTGACCCAAAGACCACACTGCTCAGGCAGAGCCCCCAAGGACCTCCCAGCCCTTGGCTCCAGGTGACACTCTGGCCTGGATTCTGTGACACACCCCTGAACCACCCCCCACCATTTTAGGTAATATACATTTAAAAAAATCCAATTAAATAATCCCTATTGAGTCTTAAAATGAATTTGAACTGGGCTTCTGTTGTTTTTCACCAGAAGGGTCTTAACTCAGATGCAAAAGTCCTTCTTTTATCTGAGCGGTGTACCCATGTGGTCTGACTTCACGTCCCTTGTTCGTGACATTGGCCACCCCTACTGGCCACCTGGGAAGGCCACCTGGCCCCTCCGCTTCTGAGCCTGTAAGATCGCAGACGACTCAATTGCCACACAGAGCTGGTGGGAACACTTGGGAAGATTCAGGATCATGGAAACACATGTTGCATCTGGGCATGGCTGTTGTACGAATGAGCCAGTGCCTGTGGAGTCAGCCATAGAATCTCTCCTTTCACCACTACATGTAATCCTGTTCCTCTCTCAGCACCCCGGTCCAACTAAACAAAAGCCTCCTTGTAGGAGGGAAGTCTCATGACCCTAGAAGTAGGTGGAGGGTCCTGCCCTCTCTGGTGGCATGGGGCCCATTTACAGGAGTGGTGTTGAAAGAGAAGGAGATTTGGAGTCAGGAGTCCTGGATTTCAGCATTGCCTCCAGCATTTGCTAGAAGCATGACCTTGGGTGAGCCTGTCAAACTCACTGAGCTTTTAGTTTCTAGCTCTGTAAAGTAAGAATAGATATGATCTTCCCTGCTGTGGCATTGTTGAGAGGATTCAAGGGGCAATATTTGAAAGTGCTTTGTAAACCACAAATCCCTACTCATGTGCTGTCATTAAGTGTTATGGTAGCAAAAAAGAAAAAAAATTTGTTCACGCTACACTCTGATGTGCAAAATAAATGTAACACTCTTCATAACTGACCTGGTCGTCCCCAGGAGCACCTCACGTCTAGGGAACAACGAGTGACAGCCAGGACATTGGTTACAACCTGTCAGATTGCAAGTACTCTTGACTACTTATGTAATTCTCACAGTAACCCCTGGGAAACGGGGGCCAGTGCCAGCTCCAATTTAAAGAGCAGAAAGGAAACTCAAAGATGCTGGTTAACAACATGTGAGTCTCTTCAGTTGAAAACTATCCTTTTCAAGGAAAAGCTCATAGTTCTGCCCCGCTCCATCCTCCTCCCCATGGTGGCCTCTGAGTAGTATCGGGGGAGTCTCTGAGCCCTTGTGGTTGAAGAGGTGGCCTCTGATGCCTGTGGTGCCCCAATGCTACTCTGTCCTATGGGGCATGGTGCCCCAGTTTACCCGACGCTGCCAAGGCTGTGGCAAGGAGGCTGTGGATGTTCTAGGTCAGCCAGGCCAGCATTGCCCCGCTGACTCAGCCCCACCCAACCCTCACTGGTGCTGAGTCCCCCCGACACTGGCTGAGAACGCTATTGCCCCTCTAGTCGAAAGGGCTTCTTTCCAGCCTACACTGTGGCAACACCCCCCATAAGCCCACCAGCCAGCCCCCTCCACTCATCCGTATCTCTTGGATACCTCCCAGCCACACCGGGGAGCTCTGCCCAGAGACAGCATCCAATCAACTTTATGCTGATATAGTCACCCCTATGTTATTGAGCGCCTACCATGTTCTAGGCACTGTCTTAGGTTCATAAGACCAGTGAACAAAGATCCCTGCACTAGTGGAAATGCTGTTCCAGCATCTCCATGATAATGGGGAGAGTACCCTTTGACGGGTTCCAACAAGAAGTGGGCAAAGGCTCCTTTCGTTCAGGCCTTCCTCTCAACTTAACATCTTCCCTCTCCTAGAGTGGGAAGGCCAGGAATACTGTTCCGAGACCCACATTCCAGAGAGCCAGAAGATGGTGGCATTCACTGTCACCCTCTCTGGCAAGGACATCCTCTGCCCCAAATCTATGCCATTCTGGGGAGTGGATTGGGAAGGGCTAAGGGGGTGTGTGCTCTCTCCACTACTCTTTGATAGGGGCACAGTATATCTTGGTTCTTATCATGCCAAAGGGAAATATTGGGGATTTAGGAAGAATGTCCCTCTCTCTACAAATCCTGACTTTCAAGACTATTGTCCTGGTGAACAGACAAAGAGAATCCATTGTGAGACTTGAGTTCAAGTGGGATCCACTCCTCTGTTCTAGGGGTCCTGCTCTGTCCATCCCTGATTGTGTTCAGCCTCAGGGTTCAGTGTTGGAGATACAAGGTTGACAGGGGACAAAAGATTAGGGGGAAAGTGAAAATACATCAGCAACCTCAGGGACTAACCAGGACAGAAACATCATCAAACAAGAGTCTCATATTCTGACATATATGCTGAAGGTTACTTTTTCACGTTGTTCCCTGTAGCTTTCCCCATAGCTCTTTATAACATAATTACAAAAAGACTCCTACCCTGTAAATCTTTCGTGGAATGAACAAATGATTTGTTAAAGAACATACTCCATGTTATTCATGGCAAGGAATAAAGTCTGAGGACTCTACAATTACAATCAAGTCACAAAAATAAAAGGATTTAACTGCTACTTTATACTCAGCATTGAGAATAGACACAGATACAGCTCTGAGCCATGAGGAGGAAGAGAAAACTAGCACATAGGAAGCGATTACTGACCTACTAATTCAGAGAAGGGAGACATGGGTGTCAGATTATCTGAGGCTTTTCCTGGAAGAGCGAGATTGAGATAAGCAAAGGAAAGGAGGCAGCAGGCAGGAGGAACAGCAGGCACAGAGCAGGAAGTTCTCAGGATGAACAGAGACCAAGATGATCAGAATGGGGAGGGCAGAGGAGGGAGCAGTGGAAGATGAGGCCAGATAGGGGAAAGGGCAATGCATGGAGAATCTTAAAATCTTGCTAGAGGACTTTGGACTTAAGTGGGTTTTGTTAAGCTAGGGTGGTTGTGCTAATACACAGACCCAAGTATTTTTTTTTTTTTTTAACATTTTTTATTTTTTATTTTTGGGACAGAGAGAGACAGAGCATGAACGGGGGAGGGGCAGAGAGAGAGGGAGACACAGAATCGGAAACAGGCTCCAGGCTCCGAGCCATCAGCCCAGAGCCTGACGCGGGGCTCGAACTCACGGATCGCGAGATCGTGACCTGGCTGAAGTCGGACGCTCAACCGACTGCGCCACCCAGGCGCCCCTGACCCAAGTATTTTCAAACACAGTACAAGTTAACTTCTTGCTGAGATGGATGGAAGTCCAATCCCATTGGTGGGTGGCTTTCTTCCTCCCAGTAATTAAGAGACCCAGGCACCTTCCATTCCTGCTGATGACATCTCCTAAGCCTTGTTGCTGTCTGCTCTTCTTAAAGTGTTGGCCATTTTGTTCCCTTTCCATTGCCTAGCGCTCAGTGATATGTTACCTTTAAAAGAGTAGGAACCTGGTAAATGCAGGGCAGCCATGTTCCCAACAAGAGGAAATGGATTTTTGGTGCGCAGGTAGCAATACTGTCACACGTGAAAATCCCTAAGGATCTGGGTATAGCAGGTCAGACCCAAGTCCATCCTTTAGTCATCGCAGCACGAGTAGGGAGGTATGGGAGAGAAGCACCAGCTTCTAGGAGATCCACAGCTAGGAGATCATATGTGATGTTATGAGGGCCCAAAGCTGTCTGACGACAGTAGGCTGCAGAGGAAAAAAAGGGGAAGGGCAGGGGAGCAGGATTGATGTGAGGAAACGGATGAAAGAGCACTCAGCGAATTTACTAAACAAGGTGACTCCAGCGTCTGTGACCTCAGAGACCAGAGAGAGATGGCACATGGGACAGAAATGTGGATGGTCAATGCTAGCTTGAGGGAGCTGATCTGGAGAAAAGAAAGATAATGAGGTGAGAGACCAAGTGTCTTGCAAAAGCAGCAAGAGGGAATTCCGATGGAAGAGATTAATGCTAACTTAACTAATGTTCTCCCAGGACTGAGACCTCAGTCCCTCAGGACTACACCCTCCTGTCCTCAGATAACAAATGGAGAGGCCATGGGTCCACAGATCTTCAAGGGCTGTACCAGACAAATTAGTGCCCCCTCTGACCTTCAGATTAGTCTTTGACCATTTAGACATAGCGAGTGGCCATGCTTTTTCTGAAAAATGTTCCAGAAAAGTAGATGCACCTTCTACCACGAGGTCTAATACCACTCCCCCTGGCTGCCAATGTTAACTTCTTCCCATGTGTCCTTCTCAAAGGCAACAGTACTGTAAACCAACTGTGGGACAAAAAACCCAGGGTTGTCCACATAGTAGGCCCTCCCTGATGCAGACTGGTCATCTCTCAGGAATCTGAATGACCCACAATTCACTCTGAGATTACAGTCAGTAAATGGTCCCCTGAGGTGAGAGGTGCCATTGTTCTCCCAGACCCCTTCTCCCCATCCAAACCCACACTGATGCCCTCACACACACATGGCCCCTCTCAGACAGGGCATCCTTCTCCCCTGGGCTCAGTGACTAATGCTTGATTCAGCTATACTCTTCACTTGAATGTCAGTTTTTTCCTACCAGCATATCCACTCATTCTCTTGTCCCCACATCAACCTGGGAAGGTGACTCACCTGCTGTTAGCTGTGCCCTAGGTCCTCCCACCTCCTACACCCTCAAGGGCTGACAGAACTGGAGTGAGGAGCAGAGGGGAAGCTTATCAGAGGAGACACACTCCCGAAGGATGAGGGAGCCCACAGCCAGACACTTGATGAAGAAGAGGTGTAAAGCTGTTGCAGGAATGCCTGGAAGAGGGTCTGGAAGAGGAAGGGAGGGGTTGACAAAGTCAAGAAGAGCCAGAGCGAGGAGTGGACGGCAGCCTGACTAAACCTTGAGTATATGAGATGGTACGAGCGTCCTTCAGTCCCCACTGGGGCCTCTTCATAACACCCAGAACATCTCGGTAGGCTCCTTCCTATGATTCATTGTGTGCATTCCCACAGTGGCATTGGGATCTGGAACAAAGGCAAAGCCAGAGGGAGAACCTTCTAATGCGGCCATACAGGGATGACTTGGCCTCAGGAAGTTACACAAAAGTGACTTTGGTAGTCACAGTTACCTGAGAGATACACAGGCTCTCAGAACTCTGGTGTGACCCGCCCAAAGGTAAACCCAAACCCTGGGGTCAAGGTGTGCAGGGAAAGTGGTGTTAAGTTCACCTGGTGGAGGTGGGGGATGGGGGCGGATTGCTCAGTCACAGAAGAGAGCCCTGACTTTGCTATAGAGCAACGGGAAATTCAGGCCAATATATTCAATAATTCAGCATGTTTGAACGCTGATTTCGTACCGGGCACAATGCTGGAGGAAAGCCACATACCTCGGAGCTGGAAGAAGTCTGGAGAAAGTCTGGAGACCATCTACTCATTGGGGGCCCCAAGAAGTCAGGTGACTTTCCTAGAACACCAACTAGTCGTGACTGAGCCAGATCAGACTTCCCTTTTCCTGTTTCTCTTCACCATCCACTCCACCTGGCCTTCTCCCAGGATATTATTTTATAATCAATAAAATGTTTTTTTTATTTTATAATCAATAAAATGTATTTATTTATCCCCCCGTTTTCTCTGCAAGACCACCTCCTGCCCAAATCCACTGATACTCCTAGAATTGGGCAGACTCCCCAACCTGCTTGTCCTTTAAAGGTGAACAGCTGCTATGAAATGCAGGAAGAAAGTTTTCTTTCTTTTTTTTTTTTTTTAGTATTTATTTATTTTTGAGAGAGTGCAAGCGGGGGAGGGGCAGAGAGAGGGGGACAGAGGATCCAAAGCGAAGCAAGCTCTGCGCTGACAGCAGGGAGCCTGATGCTGGGGGGCTGAACTCACGAACGGTGAGAACGAGAACGTGACCTGAGCTGAAGTCGTATGCTCAACCGAATGAGCCACCCAGGCGCCCCTGAGAAGTCTGATTTCTATTTCCCCCACTTTCTTCTTATTGCTGCTGCCTCATATCAGCCTCACTTCCTCGTCCTTTCCCATGCCTCCCAGTTAGAGGGAATCTGACAAGAGTGCAATGAGTGTAGAGTGGAATGAACGATTGGAGTCAAACGGACATTGCCGACATCATTCGCTGACTGCGTGACCACAGCATGTTATTTAACATCTCTGTCTCGATGTCTCCATTTAGGCTTTGAAACTGATAATCTCCTGCTCTTAGAAGTTTTGCATGTATGTGGCATACCAACCCTATACTAACATACCAATTTAACAATATACCTAATTCCTTTATTTGACTGCTTATTCCAGTCTATGCTGGCTTGTTGTTGTTGTCGCTAAGCCCCAGGGCCCAAGCTGGGGCAAGGAGGAAGGATAAAAATGACGAGAAGGGAGGACACCCTTCAGCGGCCCCACCACACCTCACTCCTGGTCTCATCCTGACACCACCACCAGGTGGCCTTACTCTTTCTCTCACTGCCAGTGTGCCCCGCATACCCCAACCTATAAGCTGGCCTGTCTCGAAAAGCCCAGGTGACTCACAGCATCTTGACTTCCCTTTGAAATGGCAATTTTGTTAAGTCATCTTTCTCACCTCTGGGCTCCCTTACTTATGAGGCCTGATAAAGAAAGGAATGGGGACCCTGAAGAGGAAGTGTCTTTGCCTGAATCCTGTTCCCACATCTGCAAGCAACAACATCCCTCAGAGGAGCCATAAGGCTCTGAGCCTACCTGGGGGCCGAAACGGTGGTGCTCTGGTGTTCTGAGAATGTGGCAGTGGTGTTTTTCAGAGATGGCTTGGGAGGGTCAATTTTATGTGTCAACTTGACTAGGCCATGGGGTCCCCTCATATTTGGGCATATGCTTGCCAGTATCTGGGTGCGTCTGTGAGGGTTGGCCTGGATGAGATTAACATTTGAATCAGTAGACTGAGTAAAGCAGGTTGCCCTCCCAGTGTGGGTGGGTCTTGTCCATTGAAAGCCTGAATAGAACAAAAAACCTTGCAAAATAAAGAATTCTGCCTGCCTGTTGACCTGAGACAACAGTCTTTTCCTGTCCCTGGACTAGAACTTATACCATTCGTTCTCCTGGGTCTCCAGCTTGGGACTGCAGTTCTTGGGACTTCTCAGCCTCTATAATCATATGGCCAATTCTTTAATAACCTACATACATATACATGTATGTGTATATATGTGTGTATGTGCATACAATCACCAATTTGTTCCATTTCCTGGAGAGTCCTAACTAATATGTGACTGCAACAATAGATCCCATTGTGCTCTTTCTTCTTATTGGGCAGCTTTTATACTCCCTCATCAAGAGGTGGAGCCTATGTTCCCTCCCCTTGACCATGGGTGGGATTGTGACTGCAGAAGAAATGACTTGATGTGACTGCCAAGCCTGGGTCATAAGAGGTGACACAACTTCTGCCTGGTTCTCTTTCACTAATGTCATACTTGCTGGTGTAGCACAGAGAAGCTCAGAGTCCAAAGGTCCAAGAAAGCTGGAGGCAGGTCGGCGACCACCTCTTGGCCTGAGCTGGTCCCTGAGCAGTTTCTCACCTGCTACAGCCTGGCCCCCTCTCCCCCTGGCAGTTGGGTCAACCTCTAGGCCACCTGACCTGACTCTGACCTGACACATGCTGAACAGATGGATCGCACCAGAGTCAGGATGTGAAACAAAACAACACTGCTGTTGGAGCTACTGTTCAGTGACTATTGCCCTGTGGGAGTGAGGATGTGGGCCTGGAGCTGGGTCCCCACCTTCGCTTCTAAAAACTCCTGCTTGCCTCCGAGCAAGTGAAGAAGTGCGGCCCTTCCTCTGATGCTGTAACCCCAACCCTGCCCCCCACCCCACCGCCCCGCCATACGTATCTTCCACCGAGGAAAGTGGATGGAGAAAAAAGTTGTACATCTTCATTGTAGGCCAGCTTTATGTCTCAGAGCACTGTGGCATTCCAATCCAGGGAGGTGGACTCAGAGACAAGAGGAGACACACAGACAGACAGACAGAGGCCCAAGAGATCGATTTGGCTCAGCCAGCGTTGACTCGGGGCTTGTCGTTTGCCAGCTCTGCTCTACAGAGGGTAAAAACACAAACGAGCCCCTACCCTGCCCTTGAGGCACTTAGAATCTACTGGGCATTTGGACTCATACACAAACAAAGTCAAAACAATGCCATGTAATCGGTAAGCCAAGGATGGTCAAGAAAGCAGAAGTAAGGGACTGAGCCCCCTGGTTCAGAGCTCCAGAGAAGGGGGGAGACACTGAGCTGAGTTCTGAAGATCCATCAGATGCCTTTCTCCACCCTGTCCTTCACGGTTTTAACACAGCTAACATATTCCTGAACCCTTGCTCAGGCACCATTCTGAACCCTTTGCTCATTTAACATTTATTTATCAATAAGCCTACATGATTGATATCCTTAGTATGTCCATTATACAGATGAGAAAATGGAGTCATAGAAGGCATGATTGTCAAGGTCACCCTACTGGTAAATCACAGAGGCAGGATTTGAACTTAGGCATTCAGCCTCCTGGACCCTTGCGGTAGCCTTTGCCCTACTGCCCTCCTGGAGAATGTCACAGCAGAGGTTCAGAAGGCCACTGAGAAATCATAGGCATCTATTTCCCATACTGCCCGATCCTTTAGATCACAGCAGTGCTTATCAGAAATAGAGATGCCCACCTCTCTCCATGGAGGGTCAGATTCAGGTGGTTGGTTGTGAGTTATGAGCTGGATTTTGACTGAATTTTCTGGACACACTGTGACCCAGGGCCCAGGATCACATGACCGATTGGTGGCTGAGCCAGCCCCTGGCTCTCTCAGCCTCCCCTGCACCCATTGTCCTGCCTGCTGTCTGAGAGAGGCCTTCTTCAGGAGAAGTTTGAGCAAACATTTCTTTCCCTGGGACTGACTTCTGAGGTGAAGCTGAAAACCTCTGAGCACCCAAATAAGTAAGTTCACTTTCTGTGTTGGTCTTGGGGCTGTTGAGTCCACAGGTACAGTCAACAGTCATTATTGTCTTGTGATTCAAGGGCTTCCGAGGGACACTTCCCCACTGCCCAGGCTACCATGGCTCTGAAATCCTCACCATGATTCAAGAAAGTCACTAAAATGCAACTGTCTTACCTGGGAGCGGTAGGATGCTAATAGCTGTTAGGGCTTTTGTTCATTAACAGATCCAAACATTACAGGGTTGAGGCAAAGGACAGCAGGGCTCATAGAGAAGAATGAGGAGGTGGAGGAGGAGGAGGAGAAGGAGGAGGAGGAGGAAGAAGAAGAAGAAGAGGAAAAAGAGGAGGAGGAAGAAGAGTCCTTGGAGGAAGAGGAGGAAGAGGAGGATGAGAAAAAGTAGAAGAAAGTGTGAAATCTGAGTGTTGTCACAGAGGCACACTGAAATGGAAATGAGGTTTGGGGCTAGGGAGGAAGAGAGGTCACCAAAGACCAATTTTGTCCCTCACTGACCCACTTGGAGCCATGTCTCCTCACCCCAACTGCAAAGCCAAAGAGGAACATTGACACATAAGTCATCTCCTCCACAGTCTCTCACTGACACACCACAGAAGAGAGAGGCATTGTTGGTAGAAAACCCAGCACAGCAGAAGCCCGTGATGTCAACCAGCATCAGAAGCATAGCTTGGGACCTTATTGGCCACACACTGCTATTAGCTGGAGTGTTTTCTGGTACTCCAGAAATAATTCCCTTTGGATGGGGCTAGCATTGGTTTGTCTAATCTGTAATTGCCTGCTGGAGTAGCTAATGCTAGAGATCTCCTTGAAAAATACACAGCCTCTGGGAAAGACTGACTTCAGGTTTTGTATTTTTGAAGGGTGGGGAATATGAGGGCAATTCCAAACAACCACACATGCCTCACATATGGGTAATGGTGACCCGATGATACAACATCTTCACTGCAGCTCTCTGTTTGTTTCTTCTGTTCTGCAGGAACGCCCTTCTCATCCACAGTCACCTGACACTAATTTTCCAAAGTCACACCCTCCTACCCTCTGGAAGAAATGACTGAAACCCAGCCAGGAAGCATTCCCTTTCAGTTTTTCATAAAAACATCACTGAATGCCCTGTTCTGAAAAAGGCATTATGATACACTTTAGGAAGAAGTTTCCTTCATCCTCTCTGGTGAATCAACCAAGCTGTTCAAAGAATGGTAGATAGCATTCTCTCCTGATACTCTCCAAAGATTTAGATTATCAACCCAACCACTCCCAGCCTTTGCTAGAATACTAGGGTGTCAAAAATGGAGAAGACCTGAGAGAGCATCTAGCCTAGAGGACGAAAACGCAAATGCTCACAGGAGACAGGTAGGTCAAGCAATGAGTGATGCAAGCCAGGTGGGGACCGCCATGACCCAGAGAACTGATACCCAATCCAAGGGAATGCAAGTTTTAAAAATTTAAAACACAAGTTCTTCTGACTCCATATCCCATGACTTTTCCCCTTAGGCTGGGTGTATTCATTTCCTAGAGTTGCCATAACAAATTACACAAACTTGGTAGTTGAAAGCAACAGAAATGTATTATCTCACAGTTCTGAAGGCCAGAAGTCCAAAATCAAGGTGTCAGCAGGGCTATGCTTCCTCTGAAGGCTCTAAAGGAGAATCCTTCCTCACTTCCTCACACTTGTGGTGGCCCCAGGTGTCCTTGGACTTATGGCTGTATAACTCCAATCTCTAACTCCATCTTCTCATCCCCACCTCTGAGTGTCCATCTCCTCTTCTGTGTCTTATAAAGATAATACCATTCAATTTAGGGCTCACCTAAATAATTCAGGGTGGTCTTATCTTGAGATTCTTAATTTGATTACATCTGCAAAGACTCTGTTTTCAAATAAGGTCACATTCATAGGTTCTGAGGGTTAGGACATGAACATATCTTTTGGGGCCCATATTCAACCCATACCAGACTAGGGTGAAAAGAGAAGAAATGAACCCCTCTAGAATCTGCAGGTGAATTTCAACAAGGCAATTCCCTTTTTCTAATTTCTGAGAGTAATTTGCATCCATATTTGTTCTTTTACCCTTGTTAGCTGAGACTCTCCTTAAAACTTCTGCATGATGTCAGTGGTAGGCATGTGCTAACTAAGAATCCAGACAACCTTGAACTGCTACAATCTTGACTCACATTCTTCTTTGATTCTGACAGCCCTCATTATTTTTCCCTTTTCTGGAGTACTTCCTCCCCGCCCCTATCCTCCCCCAATCCAGTGCTACCAGGACTGTCTCTCCCTAATTCCAGATGTGCTCCTACCAAATTTTAGTATGGATCAGGATCACCAGGGGGTCTTGTTGGAGCACGACTGGCTAGGCTCTACTCCCATAGCTCCTGGCTCTGCAGTGGGGCTAAGAATTGGCATTTTCAATCCAGGTGGCGCTCATACTGCTGGTCCAGGGGCCACAAGAGAAGCCCTGCTCTAGCTCAGTACCATCCTCCTCCCTCTTCTAGTGGTGTTCACTTATTACTATCACCCCATTACCACATCTGCCTTCCCTTTCCCCTATGGTCACCAACTCAGTCCTGTCTGTTGGCATTACCTCCAAACACCTGGGCCCACAGTTGATTTAGTTTCCATCTTATACCCATAGACTTCCCACCTAACCATTTCAAACCTTTGATGCTCATCAAAAACCTTTCCTCTATTCCTCTACCCTCTTACTTCTCTACGTCAAAGCTGAGGAAACCCAAGTAACTAGGACTTATGATTTAAAAACAAAAACAAAAACAGGAAAATCTAGTCCCAAGCAAGGGAGGTGGCAGCCTTGGTGACAGGGCTGGCTTGAGATATTCTCAATACACCAAGAAAGTGGGCAGTCTGGAGCTGGCTCCAACCAGGTCTGGGATGATTACAGAGAAAACATCCAACCCAATCTCCACCCACCCATCCACCCATGCTCCTTCTGTCCTCACCAGACCCGCATGCCCCAGAGTACTGCAACCCCTCTCCGGGGTGAGCGTCCAGATGCCAGCAGACTGTCTTCCCAGGACATTGAGCAACACTTGGGGAAGTATTTCCAGCATTCATGAACAACCCAACAGCCTGCAAGACATTTTCTCCAAGGAATTTCAACACACATAACTAGCGCTTTGTTCTGATGTGAATGAGGGTCTGTCTGGGTGCCAGTGTTTCACCATACAGGAGATTAGCAAACATGAGCTGAAGCCTCTTAGCAGCCACATTGCAGTCTTATTGATCTGTCTTCATATTAAGCACAAATGTCAACCCACTCTAGAAAAAAAAAAAAAAAGAGAAGGGGTGTCGGTCCTATCTGAAGATCTAACTAATCTAGATAACTGCTGTTATAAACCTTTTTAATGTCAAGTACCCACTGTCAGTTTTGTTAAAGATGGTCTGAGCTAAGCATGGCTGTGTATTTTAGTCAGGATCCTGCTAATAGTGTGTTGATACTCAGGGGCGCCTGGGTGGCGCAGTCGGTTAAGCGTCCGACTTCAGCCAGGTCACGATCTCGCGGTCCGTGAGTTCGAGCCCCGCGTCAGGCTCTGGGCTGATGGCTCGGAGCCTGGAGCCTGTTTCCGATTCTGTGTCTCCCTCTCTCTCTGCCCCTCCCCCGTTCATGCTCTGTCTCTCTCTGTCCCAAAAATAAATAAAAAACGTTGAAAAAAAAAATTAAAAAAAAAAATAGTGTGTTGATACTCAGAAACTCCTCACACTTTCCCCCTTATGCCCTCGTAAGTGGAAGTAAAAGAAATAATAATAATAAGAGGCCAATTGCTAATGGTGGTAGTTCACATAAAGCTCTTATGTCCCAAGCGAATGGCTGACTTCTGGGTGCATTGAGACCCAAGTGGAAGGGAAGGTCTAAGCTGATACTGGGTTAATTGAATATGACGGACCCGCAGAGGTTGGGCTGGAAGGTCTCCTGCTAGAACAGGACTGTTCCATATCTCGGTTCCTTGTCCTGTGGTCTTAGAAAGATTTATTGAGGGGTATGCATTAGTTTGCTGGGGCTGCCATAACAAAGGGCCACAGCCTGAGTGGCCTAAATTAAAGAAATGTATTCCCTCACTGTCCTGGAGGCTGAAAGTCCAATATCAAGGTATTATCAGAATTGGTTTCTTTGGAGGTCTCTCTTCTGGGCTTGCAGATGGTTGCCACCTCCTTGTATCTTCGTGTGGTCTTCCCTCTGTGTGTGTCTGTGTCCTAATCTCTTCTTTCTTTCCTTTTTTAAATATTTATTTTTGAGAGAGAGAGAGAGCTTGAAAGAGAGAGAGAGAGCACGTGTTGGGGGAAGGGGCAGAGAAAGGGGGACAGAGGATCTGAAGCAGGCTCCATGCTGTCAGCACAGAGCCCAAAGTGAGGCTTGAACTCACAGACCGTGAGACCATGACCTGAGCCACAGTCAGGTGCTTAACTGACTGAGACCCCAGGTGTCCCCTAATCTCCTCTTCTTATAAGGAAACCAGTCATATTAGATAAGGACGCACTTACATGACTAATGTTACTCAGTCACCTCTGGAAAGACCTTATCTCCAAATACAGCCACATTCTGAGGTACTGGGGGTTAAGATTTCAACATAGGAATTTGGGGGAGATACAGTGCAGCCTATAACAGTATCATCATTCATTTAAATTATTTACCACATTTCACTGATTTTAAGACACATGTTTTCCTACATTTGAACATATAAAAGAGGCCACATCTAACAATCTCTGGTGTTCAGAGTTTAATCGACAGATGTTTTTCTTGTGTTCATGGTACATAAAGTAATGGCTCATCTTACAATGGATGACATCTTGGATTCAATGAAGTATAATAGTCCTTGCAACAGCGCACTGAATTAGCTGCCATTTTAACTCCCGTTTTATAAATCAGGAAACTGCGGTACACAGGTTAAGCCGCTTTCCCAAGGACACCATCTCGTAAGCAGTGGAACTGAGTTTCAAACCCAATCAGTCTGTCTCCAGGTCCCCCTGGACTGTCTTATGGGGTTGCTCTGAGGCTAACTGATTCAGTGCATTTGAAACACCTGGAACAGCATACATGTTCAATAAATGTTGGCATTTATTGTTCCTAATTTCAGGGAAACATAAGTGTCATTTGTGTACCCTATAAGTCACAGTGAACTTGACAGGTATTCCTGGGAGCAGGGCCATCCCCACAGTGATGTGTGACCTTGATGCCTTCCCCCTTCATGAGCCAACACTTCCAGCCTGATAAAGTATAATGAGAGTTTGCCTATTTGTCCTTCAACCTGAATGTATGCTCTCTAATCGTCTACCATATACAAAGTTCTGTGAGCTTCGAAGTATAAGAAACGAATATGGAAGGTCCCTGTATGGAGACACTTAGTGTCAAGTCAGGGGGAAGGACAGCTAACGAGTAGGTATATATCAAGGCAGTGCATGACAAGTGCCACTGGGGTGGTGTTAGGGAGTCATGATGAGAGCTGAGAGGACAGACATTGCTTCTGGTTGGCTGATCAGATGTGTGGTGTCCCAGGGGTGGAGGCATTTGAGCCCAGAATTAAATGACCAGTAAGATTTCAAAAGGGCAAGAATGGGCAAAAAAGGGGCTGGAGCCAGAAAACAACATAAAGGCTGACAAGTGAGATCTTCCATGGCAGGTAGCTCTGTTGAATAAAGGTTATATGTAGGGAAAGATGACACTAGTAAGGCAGGTAGAGCCAGATACTTGGGAGCCTTGAATGGCACAGTAATTCATCTAAACTAATTAAAAAGCAAGTTATATGCTTGAAGGTTGAAGATTTGGGGAGCAACAATGCATGGGGGAATTCAGTGCAGTGGTGATATATGGAGAGACAGTGGGGGCAGAGGGAGACCGCCCCTCAGTGGGCCAGGCACAGGGTGACCAACTCATCCAACTTTTCCCGGGACTTTCCCAGCTACAGCATGTCAAGTCCTGCATCCGTCAGTCGAGGCAAGTCAGGATGGTTGGTCACCTTGGTCACCCTGTCCGCATGAGAGAAGGGCACCCTAAACCTGGCTATGGGAAATGGAGAGGGATGAATTTCATCAAGACGAGGGACACAGTGTGGGAATAATCTACCCTACTTGGGGACTGATTAGGTGGAGAGAAGTGTAAAGGGCAAGAAGGATTTGAGAATATTTCAGAGTCTGTGAGCCAGGTTGTGGAGGAAAAGGAATGAGCATATCAGGAAGGGAAGCCGGGTTGGGAGAGACGGATGAGGCATTTTGCTTCAGTTGCCCTGGGTATAGGTGTTTTGGGGCCAGGCAGATGGGCTGAGAGCTGCCAAGGACAGAACCGGGAGCCATCCCCTGGAACACAGCCACTGTCCAACGTTGTGGTGAGCCCACCAGGGCAGCCTGCATGGGAAGAAGGGTAGACCATCCCCCAGACAAGGGTTCTCAAACTTCACCCAGGACAGGATCACCCAGGGAGATGGTATAAGCTCAGACCTCATACCAAGTCAGAACCTAAGGCTTAAGACTCAACATCTTGAACACAACCTCCAAGTGATACTTTTATTTAAAAAAAAAAAGTTTATGTATTTATTTTGAGAGAGACAGAGACAGTGCAAGTGGGGGAGTCGCAGAGAGGGAAAGGGAGAGAAAATCCCAGGCAGGCTCTGCAGTCAGTGTGGAGCCCAACGCAGGGCTCGAACCCACAAAACTATGAGATCATGACCATGATGAAGCCACAAGTTGGACGCTCAATCAACTTAGCCACCCAGGCACCCTTCCAAGTGATGTTTTTGCAGATAGTCCAAAAGCTGCAGTTTAAGAAACTCTGGGGTCAAAGAATAGGGAGTAATGTGCCAAATCTCCAGTCCCTCTTTGCCCTCTTCCACCTCTCCACTTTCTCTGCTGGTCCCATTGTATGTGCCTCAGCTGATGAGTTGATTGTAGGCACTGGCTGGCAGTGCCATCTGCCCCTCCCCCTCGGCTGCTCTAGTCTCACGGTACCGGCTGCCTGCTTCTCAAGCAAAGCTGGGCCCCTAGCTGGGTGTGCCCAACACCCAACCTCCTGTCCACAGTGGACAGTGCTGGGAATATTAGTTGATTCTCTTGCTCCCAAAAGACTGACTTTGTGTGTTTTGGATTTTATCAAGAGGGTAATTGTAACCAAACCCAAAGAATTCTGTGGGTTCATCTAGCCAGGTCACCTGTTTGAGCGAATCATTTCCATCTACCACCATGGCCAGACCCAGAGGAGTGGCTTAGAGGAGTCACAATCAGAGGTAAATCATTTATCTGAGGTTCTCCAGAGGTCCCATGTTCAGACCACCAGAACGGGTTCAGTTACTGGCTCAGAGCTGCAGCCTGAAACAGACCATAAACAACACGCATGGGAGGTGACAGACTGGCTCCACTCTGTCGTTCTCTTAGCAGCCCATGAGGTTCAGGCAGACCTTTAGCCCACTTCTCACAGACTATCATAATAGCCATGGATTCTATACCTGGAAAGGGCAGGGAGGTGGGTAGCAATCAGCATCAATTGCCCCTGGGCTAGTGGTAGAGCAATAAACCCATAGCCTGGTGCTCGGCAGCCTACTAGGTATGCAGTAATAGTCTCATAAATGCCTGCAAGGGTTACAAGACTCAAGAACATGTGTCCATTATTTTCAATGAACGTAAAGAGAGCTAAGCCCTCCTGTCATCACTGAATCTGAAGTTGAATTTATTCAACTTCATCTGAAGGAATCAGAGAAGCTTCCCTACTTGCAAACTTCAACATCCAAACTCTCATGGACAGAGTGTCATGCTTGACAACATCATGTCACTCTGTGTGCTGACAACAGACAACATCAGTGATCACGTGAGGTCATTTCATTCCCTGCCGTTGGCTCAGGCCATTGTGACTTAATTTGCTCATTTTCATTCATTCAACAAATGCAGTACTGTACTGGGCACAGACTACAGGCCAGGCAGTATTAAAAAAAAACTTTTTTTTAACATTTATTTATTTTTGAGAGACAAAGAGAGATAGAGCATTAGCAGGGGAGGGGCACAGAGAGAGGGAGACACAGAATCTGAAGCAGGCTCCAAGCTCTGAGCCATCAGCACAGATCCTGGTGCGGGTCTCGAGCTCACAAGCCGTGAGATCATGACCTGAGCTGAAGTCGGACGCCCAACCGACTGAGCCACCCAGGCACCCCACAGCCAGGCCATATTTTAGATGCACAGGATACATCAAGAAACAGCCCAGAAAAAAAGCCCTGCTCTCATGAGGGTTATAATTTAGGCAGAAGTGAGGGTGGGAGTGGGGAGACAGATAATAAACAATTGACATGATAAATAACTAAATTATAGAATATGTTAAAGGAGATAAGGTCTATGGAAATAAAATAGAACATGTAAGGAGGGTGGGATGAGCAAGGGGACAATGACATGCAATTTTGAAAAACATTGTCAAGATAGGCCCTGTGGGAAGGCATAATTTGAGTAAAAACATGAAGTTTTGGCATCTGAACAAGCAGAAAGATTGGGTTGCTACCAACTGAAATTAGGGACAGTAGAGCAAAGCTGACTTGACAGAAAGATCAAGAGCTCAAGTATGGAACGTGCCCCACAAAGTCCCAAGTGGAGGTGCTAAGAAGGGGCAATTGCTTTTTCAGTATGAAGTCCCAGAGCAGGGTTTGGGATAGATTTACAAAATTGGGAGTCCTGGACATGTAGATGATATTTAAAACTTTGATACTTGATAAGATCACCAAGGGAGGGAATGTGGATAGGTAAGAGGGACAGGAAGTGAGCCAGTGTCAGGAGTAAAAGGAGGAGCCTGCAAAGGACAAGAGAGCAAGAAGGAGCATCTGGTAACTTAGGAGGAAAGCCAAGAGTGTGTGGGTACCAGCAGCTGACTGAGGAGATTGATCCCTGAAGGACAGTGTGATCAGCTGCGTCACATGCAGTGGATAGTCACTGAGGTGAGGAGCAGCACTGACCATTGTCAGCCTCAGTGATGTGACCTCAGTGAGATTCCCCTTCTGATGAATCATGGGCAAGAAAGCCCACCTAGAGAGAGTTAGAGAATGGGGCAGGGAGAGATTGGATACAATAAGTATAGACACTTCTTGCAAGGAATTCTGCTGCAAAGTGGTTGAAAGAAGACTTTAGTTTCTTAAGAGAGAAAAATGGTGATGTGAAAGAGGGGGAAAGTTCTAGAATAATGATCTTGAGACCTCAGTGGGCTGTAAGAACTAGTCCACCCACTAAGGGGTCATCTTCAGACGGGAGCACAGAGCCCATCTGTGCAGATGGGAAGGCAGGGGACACAGGGCAGATGTGGAGGAGCTGGATGGGGTGATGGGGTCAGTAGTCATCTTTTTTGATTGCTACAGTTTTCTCAGGCAATAGAAGCAAGGTCATCAGCTGAGCAGGGACGAAACAGGAAGGTTAGGGAGGGAAGAGAAATCATGAAGGAATTGTCTAGAATCCTGGGAAAGTACATGGATGTGTGCTGTAATCTATCTCCCCAACAACATTGAAGGCCACCCTGAGGACTGTAGTCATGACTGTAATGTGAGGCCAGTGGGGCTGAGGGTTTCTCCAGCCCTGGAACAGGTGCAGATGTGGGGTAGATGAAGAGCAGGTGTTCTCAGGGTTATGGTTTTCTCAGACAAATACTTTGTAAGAGAGGCCAAGGGTGTGGCGGGTTTTTGCAGGGCTATGATTAGTAATGATTAACCTTGGGACATAAGTGAATAAGCAAGGAAAAGAAGACACCAAGGGGGTGCAGAACAGTGAAAAAATGGTAAGATAAGGTGATTGGAGGTTCCAGGGGGCTGTGAACTCTTGGAATCAGGCTGCTAGAGAGACTGGGTTGGGCAGATAGGAGGTGGTAGTCTGAGATTGGGATGCATGAACCCAAAATACAGAGGGCTCACATTTGTTGGTGATGACCAAGTGTGGCATATGACAGGGGAATGAGTCACAGGAGTAGAGCAGAGGACGAAAGCACTGGAGGAGAGGAGGTCAAGGAAATGAGAGGCTAGGGCATTGGAAAGACCACCTAAGAGAATCCTGAAGTCACCCAACATTAAGACAAGAGAGAAATGGGAGAGAATGACCACAAATTAAGATCTAAGATCTTGAAGAAACCATGGGAAGTGACCCCCTTCCTACATGGCAGCAACAATTAAGGGCACTGAGTGGTATAATCTACTGTGGTGACATCTGAGTTTGGGAAGGTGAGGAAAGGACCTCAAGGGGCAACAGGATTCATGGAAGACACATAGCTCTCCTCCAGGCTCAGTGGTACAAAGACTGCTGGAGAATAATAGTTACCCCTGGGGGGACTGCACTGTCCTCAGGGAAGATTCAAAGATAAGGGATTAAGATATGTGGATGTTGCTGATGATGGACCAGGAGTGGCAAAAACATGGCAGGAGACGTTCAGGAGTTAGGACTGGGAAAGAGATGGGGATAGAATCGTGAGTATACAGAGCCTATAGGGATTAGAGGATGGGAGTTAGGTGCGACCTGGGAGGCTGCGCCTTCTTAGGATAAACCAGGAGACACCATAGTGAGACTGGTCCTACTGAACTCCAAACAAGTATTGCTGGTGAAGCTTCAAGTATTAAAAGGTAGGAGAAGTGGGTACCTCAGGCCCCAAAATTGCTGGGATAGAAGGCCTAGGGAGCTTCATTCCTGAGCTCAGAAGGCATCCTCAATACCTACAAGTAAGCCCTGGTGTTGTGTATTCCCTTCTCCCCTTTGAGCCTTGTAGATAAAGTTACATACATTTGAGAAAGTTGGGTGTTGCTCTAAGACCTAGTCTCCTGTTGACCTCTGTCAGTGGTCAGACTTATTGCTTTTCAGAAATTTTGCAAATAGCATTAACCCCATCATTTCTGACATACCCAGAAATATTACCAGTGTTAAAGGTCCTAGTAAGATGAGACAGAATCTCTAATGAAACAAATATAGAAGGAAGAATATATTAAGAATGGTGAGAAGATGTCCCATGTTGCTTGTCTGCAGACACCTGATCTTGCAAACAACTAGATGTAAGGATGGCCTTAAGTCAAAGTGGACTGGTGGTTTTCAGGGGCTGCTGGGGAGGGGGAAATGGGGATTCCTAATCAAAGGGCACAAAGTTTCAGTTGAGGGAAATGAATACACATGAATACAGAAAAATCTGCTGTACAACATCGTACACTTAAAAATGTGTTACGTTTTCTTACCATAATAAAATAAGATTTAAAAAAATGACCTTGAGCGCACAACCTGTTTGCAAGTAAAGAAGATTGGATATACTCCATAAATTCGCTAGTCAATATCCTCAACGTCTGTCCTGCATTATAAGATGCAAATATAATATAACATAGCTATTATTGCAGATAACTAATCTTTCACTCCACATAACTGTTGCTCTTCTGAATTATTTTCTGATGTTAATGCAAACAGAGGGAAGGAAGAAAACCAGTTTGGATGATAAAACTCTGACCTCAAAGCACTTGTGTCAGATTTATACAATGATGGATCTAAAAACAGGGTAATCCAAGGCTTCCTTTTTCCATTTCAGAGAATCTACCACTCATACAATACTTAATCACACATCACCTTGGGAAATCTCAGTTGTCCTGGTTCCTTTGGGCTGCTCTAACAAAATGCCATAGTTTGGGTGGCTTACAAATGATAGAAATTTATTTCTCACAGTTTGGGAGGTTAAGTCCAAGATTAAAAGAAACCAGAAGATGCAGGGTCTGGTGAAGGCCTGCCACTTCCTGGTTCATAGATGGCGGTCTTCTCAATATGTCCTCACGTGGAGAAGGGCAAGGGAGCTAGCTCTCTGGGACATTAATAAGGACACCAATCCTATTCTGTAGGGCTCTACCTTCATGACCTAATCACCTTCTAAAGGCCCCACTGCAAATACCATCACATTGGGGGAATAGGTTTCAACATGTGAAATTGAGGGCCATACAAACATTCAGTCTACAGCATCACTTAATACTTGTATTGCTATTTACATTTTTAGGTACTTAACATCTTCACCTGGAACCTACTTATGAGCTCCTGGAGAGAAGGCTGTCCTTTGTATACCCATGGTGCACAATAAACATTTGGTGGTTGATAATACTGGTCTGATCCCAATCCATAGACTCCAGGGACTGCCTCAGTTTTGTTACAGTTACTTTATGCTTCCAATAAAGACTCCTACTCTTAAGAAACTGCACTGGTATATATACAGAGAGCATTACTTGTGAGTTTTAGCCCAGAGTCCCTGCTTATGGCTTGGAGTTTTGTGTCTTCCTGACATTTCAAAGGAGATTTTTAATGAGTCTGAGCAATGCAGACAACCAGCAAAAGCCGAGGTAGGTAGGAGAGCAGGGCAGGTCTCTGAAAGTTGGAGAGAAGGGGGCCGTTGTGGAGGAGGGGTACTCTTCCCAGTGTAGACTTGCCCTTGGCGTAGTCTCTCTTGTTGATGGTAAGGGAATGTTCAGATCTGTGCTATCTTCAGTACAAGGGACAGACTCCAAGAGGATGAGGCGTCCCTGGCAAGCATGCATGGAATAGTGGCTATCCTTCCCTCTTCTTTGATTTCTGAAGTCTTATTTATCCTTGACCATCCCATCCAAAGAGAGAGCTTCTTCTCTAAATTAAAACATTACTCCCCACCCTACCCTTCTGCCCTCATAGTCTTGGTGCCCTCCTCTTGGTGGGAAGATCATATTCAGTCTGCACTTGGAATTGTCCTTCTCCTTCTTTGGATGACCAGCATTACATCCACTTGTCTGGTATGCAGCCCTCTGTCAAAGTTTACCCCTAGCTGAGGGCCATTTTCTGCTTTTTAGAATAATAAACATGTCCGTGTGAATGTGCATATGTGTGTGTATGTGTGTATGTGTCCTGCTACAGACTGCAAACTCCTTGATACTTTGTTCTGTTATTGCCTTTGTTTAAAGGACACCCTGTCCCCACTGTTTGCTTAAGGATCCTATTCATCCTTTAAATGCCACTGCCTCTGTGGTACCTGCCAAACTAGCCTTCTCATTTACCGGTCTTACAATGATACTGATTATCCATAAATAGTGTCATGATTTCTTAGTTACACATTTGCTTTCTTTCCCTAAAAAAGCGGAGGCTTTGTGTCCGTAGCTCTTTGCCTAGGGTCTGGCACATATTAGGGCTTTAAAAAAATGCTCGCTTAATTGAACTGAAGAGATCTCACAGGTAGAAACCTGAGTAAACAAGGTTAAAATTACATAGTGTGACTTCAGAAGGCTGGAAGATTTTTTCGTCCCCCCAATTTTTTCTTAACCTCTGACCAGGCAAGGTAATTGCATAGAAAGGCTTGGTCTCTTTAGACTTAAAGGTTAGATTGTGTCACAGGGCAGCTTTCCTGGGATGGGGTTCCATTTGGGTTCCTTTTAAGGCTGCCCATCCCAGGAGTGGTAGAGGGTCATGAAGACCCCAAGCAGCCAAACATTCTCAGGCAAGACACACTGTGTTCATGACATGAGTTGTACAGGGTATCAGCTCCATTACCACGGTTCCCCAGAAGCAGCCCAGCCATGGTCAGGGATGGGGACAGAAGCATAGACCACTGACCAGGGGCAAAGTTTGGAGGAAGGAAATGGGCTACAGAGAAGATAAGAGAAAAGTTAATTCTTAGCTATGCAATTAATTTGCAACTCACTTTACACCATTCTCCCATAAGTCCTCTTGTTTAAGTCCATTGCCCCATAGTGCAGAAGATGAAATCACTTCTCTCCTTGCTGTGCATTTAACACACATTTAAAGGAAGGACTTACGGCTCTTAAATGCCAACTCTCCTTTCACAATTTAGAGATAAAAATCAGAAACCTATCATACCTTTGACAGAGTTATGCAGATTGCTTTGGGCAGGACAAAAGAGGGTTGTGATAAAATGAAGCCAACGTAGTAATAGGGAATGAGCAAAATGAAATTCTGTGCTGTTGATGTAGGGGCAAATGCCATCTGTGCTCCATGGAGGCAGATGCCCCATTCAAATGGTGACAAGGTGATTCGAGATGCACTAACTTCCCTGTGAGTATGGCTGACTCCATTCACATGATCATGGGCTGATAACCTGACACTGGGTGGAGGTGCTGGAATTTTCTGTGATGGTTTTGCCTGTTGTATGTATCTAGCACTATAAAGAAAACACTAGAACGTGTGTGCTTTCCCATTTTTTATGTTTTCCAATAAAAATCCATAACTTTCAAATAAGTTTACAAAAGAGAAATTCACCAGCATGTAATAGTATATTTTCTCTTCTTTTCTCCTCCTTCTTACCAAGTTCCCACTCCCAGCCATTCCCCAGTTCTGATGGCAAATGTTACTGGCTCAGTGAAAAGAACAGAGATGATAGAAAGCAGGTGTTAGGGATAAAACATACACAGCTCTTTCCAAATATTATTTACGGAGGCTCCTCAGTGTGTCTGGCACATCATTCAGTGCTAAAGGAGTTGCAAGAAATGCAAGATTCAAGGCTCTGGTGCAGAAAGCAACTATAGCACCTGCTGAGTTTCAAAGCCCTTTCCATTGGCCTGATTCCTCTTAGAAAGTCTCAGTAAAGAGGGCCGAACATCCTGAATCTTTGGTGTTTCCGCCACTGAATCTCATCAGAAGCTTGGGGCTGGTTAATTCTATACACTGATGGGAGCACTGCACAGTCCCAACCCCTCCCCAGACACTCCACACCTCGTTCTGCCAGATGGCCTCCTGGCTCCTGCCCCTTCAGTCCATTAAATCAGCAAGCACTGCTGTAGACATGAGGTCTCTGCCCCTTTCCTTGGTTCTCAGACTCAGCTGTGCCCTAGGATTCCTGCTTCTCTAGAAGTGTTCTTTGTCTTGAATTCTTCTATCAGTTCTGTGTTCTTATGCCTATGTCCCCTAGACTGTTCTCCAGCCTGCACTTTACTTTCTCTGACAACATCATCAGTCATTAGTCAGGTAGGAAGCAGATTTAAGGGAGATGATTTCAGTTTGAGCCTTGTTAAGGTTGGGATGCCTATGGAGATGATTCATAGGCAATTAGATATGTGGATCTGAGCCTCATGAATGAAGTCAGTGCCAAAAGCATCGACCTGAGAGTCATCGACATGTAGGGACAGTTAAAAAACAACAACAACAACAAAACAACTCTGGAGTGAAGGGAGACTGCTTCGGGACCACAAGAAGAAGAAGAGAAAAGGGCTGAGAGTGGCAATTCTGAGGAACACAAACACATTTAAGAGGTGGGTAGGTAGAAGAGAAGCTACTTGGATTGAAAGGAACAAGAGGAAAACCAGATGGCTAAGGAGTCAGGGAAGTCATGGAAGGAAAGAGAAGGGAGAATTAAATACTGTCAGCCACCGCAGAGACAGTAAATGAGATACGGATGGTAGTGGCCCCTGAGTTTGGACACTACATTGTGGGGCTGAAATTTGTGACCTAAGCAGTTTCAGAGAAGAGGGGAATCAAGAATCTAATTCTATAGACTGAGGAGTGAGAGAAAATCGAGAAGGCCAGACACGGCTATAGACCCTTCTTTTGAAAAGTTTTAACCAGAAAGAAGGAGTCAGGTGGTGACTAGAGGGCCATGTAGTATTAAGGGAGGCTCCCCATCTGAGTGTTCCTCTTGCTTAAGATGGGTTAATTCTGAGCATATTAACAATATGGGAGGCAGAAGGCTGAAGACATGGTAAGGGTGACAATCCCAAAGGGGATAGTTGATGGAGCAGGAATGTGAAAGACAAGGGAATTTAGAATTTGGGTGGAATGTTTAGCCTCCTACTTCTCTGAACCTTGAAGACAAGCAGCCCAGGGTAACTTGACATGTGAGAGTTCTTGCCTAAGAGCTTCAGCATCTTTCCTGAAGAAGGAAGAAAGGTCATCTTCTGGGAATGAGAAGGAAAGGGGCGAGTTGTGAGTTTGGGGAAAGTGGTGATGGTTTGAAAAAGCATAAGGGAATAGAAGAAGGGTTGGCTGAGGACAAGAACAGAATTATCAGTCCATCTATTCAAGGCCCCACTGAGACAGTGTGTCTCCCAATCATAAACTGTATGCAAGGCTGTCTTGAGTTTCTGTAGCTGTAATCAGCAACTTCTCCATGCCATATTTAGGAGTAGAGAAATAATTTGGGGAGTTTACTTGTTGGATTGTTGAACAGAATTTGTGCTCACTGTAATGTATGCTTGTTCTAGACATGAATCTGTCTTCCCTGTCTGCTATGCTTCTGCATCTATGGGCTTACTCAGTATTCTCTATGGACTTTCTCAATGCCTTATTCATCATCATTGTATCCCACACAGTATTGCTTCTGTCAAAGAAAGTTATTTCATGGGAAAAGAAGTAAGGCTTCATGCTCATGCTCAGAGGATTTACTGGTCTTACCATATGCCTTTCATCCAGAAACAGATGGCCTCATAGAATGGGGGAGTGGCTCACTAAGGCCCAGTTACAGAGCTAGTTGGAAACAATGGTGAGCAAGGTTGTGGGACGTGGTATATGTTCCAAATCAGCAACAAATAAATGGTGATGTTTCTCCCAAAGCCGGAGTGCATGGCCACAGGAACTAAGCAGCAAAATGTCTCTCACTCCTACATCTGATGACCCATTGGTGAAATATCTGCTTCCTACTCCTCAGACTTTGAGCTTTTCAGCTTTGGAGCTCTTAATTTACCAGAGGACACAATAATTGTGCCATCACAGTGGACGTTGAGACTGCCATCTAGCTACTTTGGGTTCTTGGTGCCACTGAGACAGTAGGCCAAAAAACCGAAAACAAGGAATCATTTTGTAGCCAGGGTGACTGGTCTTGGTGATCAAGGTGAAAAAAGCACATTGTTTACACATTAGGGGCAGGGATAAATGTCTGGAATGCAGGGGATACTCTGGGGCACCTCCCAAAATGGTCATATCTATGGTAACAAATTATCAAGTCTGTAGCAACCCTGTACAGGCAAGATTATCATGGGCTTCAGTCCCCAGGAATAACTGTTTGGGGCATCCTACAGTGAAGAGCCCTGACCTGTTGAAGTACTGACTTTGGAAAGGATTTGGTAGTAGAGGAATGGAAATTATAAATACCAACTATAACCTTGCTTGACCATTTGTAGAAAAGAGAACTGTAATAGCTGCCCATATTTTCTTTCATTTTTTTTCTCTTTCTCTTTCTGCCTCCTCTGCTTCTATCTCTCTCCTCTCCTCTCTCTCTCTCTCTCATTTCTTTTATCCCTCTCTTTTTCTTCTACTGTGAGGTTGTGATGACTATCTTTCTAAGTTAGTCCATAAGTTAGCAGACAATGACTGGATTGTAATTGAACTAAAGGGAAAATGAGTATTACTCAGAGGTGGATGCCCTAACCAAGAAGGCTTTCGGGACGAGGGTAAACGTGTACGTGATTGACCACACCTGAGCCAGTTATTATTAAACTACACAGGTTTGCTATTTCTAGATCAAAAAATTTTTTAAAAATAGCAATTTTGTTATATCCAACCTAATAGCTTTGGTTGGGCAGGAACATCTGTCATTGCCATCATTGTTTGGAAATGCAAGTGAAGGGGAAGATGTGTGTGCACCTTGAGTACCAGGGTGGCAGGTGGCAGCATTACTGGGGATTCGCTCAACATCCATCCAAACCATCCTGTGGATGTTAGATTTCTCAGATGCCCTAGTAGTAAAGATTCTGGATGTGATATAGGCTCTACCATTAAATTGCACTTGTATTCGTCTTCATTTGCAAATTGAATTAAGTAGGAAGAAAGGCCAATGGCAAGACTTTAATTTTTCTGATGTGCATCAGGATAGAGAAGCATGGTCCCTTGGATTTGGCTTCTGAGTCTGGTGACTCCTTAGTCATATCAAGGGCAATGTAATTCTAGAATGAACATCATCACACCATGCAGAGGCAACAGGCCCTTTGGCAGTCTAGTTCTGCAGTGTGATTTAGGGAATTGTTCCTGAAAGTGCTGCCTACACTAAAGGATTTCAGCAGACCTCTCAATGGTTCTATGAGCTAAGCATACACTTTAATAAAACTCTCAGTGCTTAAACTAGCCCAGGTGGACTCTGTTGTTTGCATCTAAGAAGCCTAACTAATATATAGGATATCTGTCACTCAACCCTGAGTTCTGACCCTGTGTTCCCCAACTCTTTCCATCCACAACGTATGTGACTCTGACATCCAGAAGAAGGGCACCTGCTGTTTTCCCCTCAACTGTTCTGTTCCTCGTCCCTTCTACCCCCATAGTGCCTTCATGTTTGACAGTCAGGAAATGATCAGTATTGTGGTCAATCTACTCATTTCATTTAGAGATCTTCAGACTCTCCTTGGAAACCCAGGAGAACACAGACACCTTGCAGGAGTTTTCCACTGAAGGAAATTTCCATCAAATGCCAAAGACATAAATTGTCCAATATACCATTTGTTAAAAAACAATTACTACGTCAAGATTCTGCTTCAGATTTGCTTTGAAAAAGAGAGTGCTACCACTAAGACATTTTTAAGCCACTGCCCTAGTCACTAATTGCTGCACTGAACATGAAGGTGACACTCAGCTATGGTGAAGGAATGACTCTGAAACAAGGACTGTGAGGCTCATTGCTTCATAGATGCATAGATGCATCACAATTACCAATGACCTTGATTCCTTCAGTACGTGTTGATTACCCGTAATAAGCCCCACACCAGGCTAGGTGCTGGGGACACAAAGGCAAATCATATATAATTCCTGGCTTAAGGAGCTTTAGCCTAGTATTTTGTACTTAAAATCAAACCTGGGGGCACCTGGGTGGCTCACTCAGTTGATTGTGAGACTCTTGATTTCAGCTCAGCTCTTGATCCCAGGGTCGTGAGATTGAACCCCACATCAGGCTTTGCTCTGACAGCATGGAGCCTGCTTGGGATTCTCTCTTTCCCTCTGCCCCCTCCCGTGCTTGCTTGCTCTATCTCTCTAAAAATAAAATAAATAAGTAAAAATTAAAAAAAATAAAAAGCTTTAAAAAAGTAAAATTAAACCCATTTTGAACATTGTTCACAATATAGTTAATGCTTGAACAACGTGGGTGTTAAGAGTAGCCACCACCCACACCGTTGAAGATCTGTGTGTAACTTCTGACTCTTCCAAAACTTAAGTAGTAATAATAGCTTACTGTTGACCAGAAGCCTTATCAATGATATAAACAGTTGATTAACACGTATTTTGTATATATATTATACAGTGTATTCTTATAATACCTAAATTTCTCTTAATTGTTTTCAGTATTTCTAAGTTATGCAGTTCATCTGAGAGTTTTTTCAAATCATAACCTCCAAAAATTTTTTCCAATATATTTGCTTTTAAAAATCTGCATAGAAACGGACCCACACAATTCAAACCTGTTTTGTTCAAGGGTGAACTATATTTTATAAAAGTGCTTTCTTTTCTCTGAAACCTAATGAAAAGAGTTCTAGATTCATAATCAGATACCCTAAGTGTGACATCAAAGCTTCTCTGTGTCTTCCTACTTCAGTTTCTCATTGGTGACATGTTGCTAATAACAGACTAAATTACTGTGAGGGGCAAACGAAATAGTGGATGTAGAATCATCCTCTACATGCTCAAGTGCTATGCAAATATAAGACTTTTGGCATATTGTGACTTGAATCTTTCTCTGAAGAGTCCAGAGCGACGCATCCCAAAACCTGGATCGCTCTGATGTCCCCCTGAGCACGGTAGCCACTTAGCTGTGGGACGATGGGAACAGCAGAAGCTCTGACATAACTCCTAACTTTGGCTCTGCCCTTTACTACCTGTGTGCTCAAGCAGGTGACTTCCTCTCCCTGAGCCTCAGTCTCCTCATCACTGAAGCAGGACAATACTTCCTCCTTAGAAAGCTGATGTGCAGATAAAGTGAAATAAGGCATTTTAATGTGCCTTGTTCAGTGCCTAGCACATGGCAACTTTTGAAAAGAAATGTTACCTGCCAACTTCCCCAACATCCCCTGACCTGGCAGTGCTCCGCTATATGGCTCCATCCCAAGCAACCATCCAGTCATCCATCCGCTGCACTGGGGCAACAAATAAAGATTTCTAGGCATTGCAGTTCACTTTCAGTGTAGTTTCTATGTAAGTCAGACTTATGGCCACATGAAGAATTTTTATGAGTGGGTAAGTGATCCAGAAGCTGTTCCATTTATCCAAGTCACTCAACAAATATTTATTGATTGCCCCCTGTGAGCCTCTCACAGGCACTCCTGGAGAGAGAAAGATCAGGAAAGAACAGGTCACTCTTATTTCTCTGGCAAGAGCTACAGAACAATGGGAACACACTGCACGATGAGCCTGTCAGAAGACAACTGTTTTCAGGGCCAAGTAATAAGGAACAAAAAGGCATCTCAAGCCGGCGGGGAGTGGGGGGCATTGGCTGCCTCCTGGGCAGTGGAGGCAGCACCGACACAAGCAGGAAGCCAGCACGCCCTGCCAGACTATACTAAGCTTCTTCGTGTGCCAGGAACATGGGGCATTGAATGAAAGCCAGGCCATGCACCTGGGTGACAGAAGGTGACAACACTACGGGCAACGAGTACTGTCCTCACAACCCTAGCATCCTCCATGTCATTTGCATTTATAAGATTTGGAAAAGAATTAGGCAAGCTGTGGGTTAGGGGAAGCAATGGTAATCACCTTGGGAGAGAGAAGGAAGGGACAGCCTCTCCTGTGTTTAGTGGGAAGGAAGTGCACTGCCAGCCACTTGCTTGGGAACTAGAGTGGACACTTGTCAGGCAACCATCCATCCTGGGAGCATATCCCACCACTACAGAGTAAACACTGTCCATTCTCTGTGGCCAACATGTGAGTTCTCCAAGCCATCAGCAAAGGCTGTTTAATGACAGACACCGCCAACCCGAAGGCTCACTCAGACATCACAGCTGACTCCTTGGCCAGCAAGGACCTCAAGGAGGCAGCTGGATAACCCCCAAGTTCAGTGAATTAACTCAGAAAATGATGACCTGGCCCTTGAGCATCCTATGAAAAAAAACCTAAAGACATTCAAGGCATCATTCAGAAATTCTGTGAATTTCAGGGCCCTTATCTCTTATGTTAGTAGTAATGGTTTCAGTAACTCAATGTGTCAATTATTTCTTTTTTATTTATTTTTATTTTTAATGTTTTATTTTTGAGAGAGAGAGAGAGAGAGAGACAGAGTGTGAGTGGGGGAGGGGCAGAGAGAGGGAGACACAGAATCTGAAGCAGGCTCCCGGCTCTGAGCTGTCAGCACAGAGCCCAAAGCGGGGCTCGAACCCACAAACCATGAGATCATGACCTGAGCCGAAATTGGACGCTTAACCGACTGAGTACCCATGTGCCCCAAGAACATGTCAATTCTGAAAACAGCCAAGTGCAGGGGCACCTGCGTGGCTTGGTTGGTTGATCCTCCAGTTCTTGATTTCAAATTTTTTTTTTTCCAACGTTTTTTATTTATTTTTGGGACAGAGAGAGACAGAGCATGAACGGGGGAGGGGCAGAGAGAGAGGGAGACACAGAATCGGAAACAGGCTCCAGGCTCCGAGCCATCGGCCCAGAGCCTGACGCGGGGCTCGAACTCACAGACCGCGAGATCGTGACCTGGCTGAAGTCGGACGCTTAACCGACTGCGCCACCCAGGCGCCCCCAGTTCTTGATTTCAGCTCAGGTCATGATTCCAGGGTAGTGGGATCAAGCCCCACATAGTGCTCCAAGCTGAGTATGGAGCCTGCTTAAGATTCTTTCTCTTTCTCTTTCTCTTTCTCTTTCTCTTTCTCTTTCTTTCTCTTTCTCTTTCTCTTTCTCTTTCTCTTTCTCTTTCTCTTTCTCTTTCTCTTTCTCTTTCTCTTTCTCTTTCTTTCCCTCTCTCTCTGCTCCTCTCCCTGAATTGCTCTCCAAATAAACAAGCAAATAAATAATAATAATAATAATTATTATTATTATTTTAAAAAGGGAGCCAAGTGCAAATATGGCTAAAATGAACAATCCTTGATCACAGTTTCAGTTCTGTTCAGTTAGACTGAGACAAGTTAAAACCCTCTCCTCAATGCAGTAGAGCCATGAAGTTGTTTCAGTGTGTTTCTCAACTCAATTCTGAATTGACCCATTTCTGCAGAAGTCCTTATGATTATTAAATATCAGGGATGGGTACTGAAGAGGGCATCTTTTGGGATGAGCACTGGGTGTTGTATGGAAACCAATTTGACAATAAATTTCATATATTAAAAAATAAAATAAAATAAATTTTAAAAAAATAAATAAATATCTCAGGAAGTAAAGAAAAAAACACATGGCCTAGGCCATGGGGGTTGGGCTTAGGGGATAGAGTTACCGAACAGGATCTGTTGGTAATGACGAAGTTCCAACAAATAGTAAATTGTTCTCTTCCTTCCTTCTTACTCTGAATCTCAAGCAACAGTAAGTAGCTCAAAGTCTGGCAGGCGAAGGAGTTCCAGACACCAAATGCTATATTAGGCAATCCATATTGAACAGGAAGCACCCACATCGCTGTGCGGGATCTACTCTGCTACCTGGGAAGTTGACATTATGCAGTGGGAGGGTCTGCATTATTTAGGAGCATAATCAGCTGGTGAGTATGAATGAGTCATAAATTCTACTGTCTACTCATCCCTTTTGTCCACGTAAAATCCTTTCAAAATCGTCCCCAGGTAGTTCTCAGAGCCCTCTGGGAACGGCTTTCATGTCTATGAACAGTTCTGGGCTTGCTGTTCTCTCACTGGGCTCTGCTGGGGAAAGACTGCCTGCCCAGAGCCTGTGTTCCTGTGTCCCCACATCTGCCCCCCCAACACTGCCCATGTGAGCTGTATACCCCCATCCTTCACTATATTAGAGCCAGCCTGATTCCTGTGGAAATATAAATATGGGGAGGATGCCACCCGTTTCCAAAGGTACTGGGCTGCCCCTCCCACCAACGTACACACTATTGGCACTATTTCTTTCTTCTGTCCCTCCCAAGGTGTCTTGGCACCTAGATTTTTCTACTCAGGGATCCCCTGTGGGTCCTCCTCCCATGCAAAGCAACTCACCTAGGGACTTGTGGGAGCCCCACATGCCTGTTCCGAATGTTGGTTCAACCAAGACCACTCTGCTCTAAGAAACACAAGAAGTTCACAAGGCTAGGCAGACATTGCACAGAAGTCTCACAGATGAAGTGGGACTTGAATGGGATTTTGAGGCCAAGGAGCCACATAGGTAGAAAAGAGGGTAGAAAGATATTACAGGGACTCAAGGATGTGTTGTATCTTCTGGCCATTGAGAAGACAAGGGGGGATGGCAAAGGGAACCAATATTCCCGGCAGGAAAGCCCAGGTATTATTTCATTTAATCCTCACATAGCCTTATTGGTTCCCATAGTCCATGATTTATGGGTAAGAAAACCAAAGTTTTGACAGATCAAGAGCATCCTTTGTCACACTGCTGATTATAGTTTGGGAAGCGCTTCTCCAGGGGGCTTCTCACTGGAGGAGTCAGGATCCTGGAAAAGTCACAGGAAACTGGAATGAATGTTGGCTGGAAGAATGCAGGTGGCTGGCTTTCCAGCTTCTTGAACACTAGTGTCCTCCGTCCACACCGCAACCACTCCTTCTAGCAGCACCACACCTGTAAGACCACCATTGTCACTTCACAGGCCAAGCCAGGAAATAGTTGCCAAAACCCTGAAGAGGGGGCATAGGGTTGAGAATATCTGACACCTTTTTTTTTATTTCCTGTGAGCAGAGGAGCCTTAGAAGAAAATGAAGCTATTTTTGAAAAATGTTTATTTATTTATTTTTGAGCGAGAAAGAGAGCAAGCAGGGGTAGGGACGGAGAGAGAGGGAGACAGAGAATCCCAAGCAGGCTCCACGCTGTCAGCACACACCCCGATGCAGGGCTCAATCCCACAAATCGTGAGGTCTTCATTTGAGCCGAAATCAAGATTCAGAAGCTTAACCGACTGAGCCACCCAGGAGCTGAGCAAATGAAGCTATTAATAGCTGTATTTCTAAATATAACTATTTTTACACCTCCCCCAGAGCTGGTTCAGAGGAGACCCCATTCCATGGCTGTATTTGGCATATCTAATTTTAAACTAGAGGGATTATTCAAAGCTATTTAAAGTCCTAAACCACGAATAGGAATGGAAACAAGTAATGTAGGGGATGAGCAGGTGGTCACCGGGGTCCTTAGTCATTCATACTTAGCATATCTTCTAGAGATAGCACCTTTCTGGAAGCTGAGCTAAGGACAGGGGCAAGATGCAAAGGTAAATAACTCAAGGTCCATGCCTTCAAGTGAAAATCGATCTCTCCCTCTCTCCCCCTTTGAAACAGCTACCCTTCTCAATAAACAAAGGAGCTGATATAGTGACATCATTGGGGTATTTTCCTCTATTGGAAACACCAGTCTGGACCCTTCTACATCCTTAACATTTTTCATACTCATTTACAGTTCCGCTCTTATATTCAAGCTGTAAAGAACAGATTATATCAATGGGTCAAAAACAAAACAAAACAAAACAAAACCTGTCAGTGATGAAATAGGGAAATGTTCTGCTAGACTTTGAAAATCCCAAACACAGTTTTCTCTGTGTACGCAAAAGAACACGGAAGCATGGAGTGGAACAGAGATGACCCTGTAATATGATCCTCTCTGAGCAAATAAGAATGTGTGATTGGGTGGTGTGCTCCTTCACCGAAACCTTTGTCCTGGGAGTCGGGTAGGGCCTCGGCCCTTGACCACTGTTCTATTGGAGGTCAGCAGCGTCTCAAGGCCTGAGGAGCAGAATGAGCTAGTAGAAAGGAACTTTACTGATGCAGAATCAAAATCGTGACTGCTTTTTCATGTGGCAGAAAGTGAAGGACACTGGACTGGGGGTCAGAAGGTTTAAATCTAAATCATAGATCTGCAGCTCACTTGCTGGGAGTTCCCAGGGAATTTTCGTAAGTTTTCTGAGCCTCAGTTTTCCTGTCGTCAAACGGAAGTGGGTGGTAACGGCACCAGCTCTGATGATGACAAAGCAGTGCTGTGAGATTCTAAAGACATATTTGAAACTGTGCTGTGGGCTGCCTAACGCACCAAAATTATTAGAGATTCCTGGAGTGCCTGGGTGGCTCAGTCAGTTGAGCATCTGACTCTTGATTCAGGCTCAGGTCGTGATCCCAGGGTCGTGGGATGGAGCCCCATGTCAGGCTCTGTGCTGAGCGTGAAACTCGCTTAAGATTCTACTCTCCTTCTGTCCCTGTCCCCCACTCGTGTGCTCCTTCTCTCTCTCTAAAATAAATTTTTTTTAAAAAAATTAGAGGTGGCCATGAGTATTGGTCTAATAATCTCAGATAAGTCTCCAGAACAATATATTTAGAAAAGCCAAGTAGTCTAGTTGTCATTCTGTTTGTCCCCTACCATCTCCTCTATGTATGAGTATAGGGTGACTACCTACGGGGCACCTGGGTGGCTAAGTCAGCTAAGTGTCCAACTCTTGACTTCAGCTCAGGTCATGATCTCATGGTTCATGAGATCAAGCCCCTAGTCATGTTCTGTGCTAACAGCGTGGAGCCTGCTTGGGATTCTCTCTCTCCTCTCTCTGGCCGTCTCCTGGACATTCTGTCTCTCTCTCAAAATAAATAAAGAAACTTTAAAAAAAAAAAAAAAGGGTGACTACTAAATAGAAGCATGCCCAACAAAGAGAGACAGTCAATTATTTGTGAATTCTATTAAGAATTTAAGCATCCTGCTTCCATCTCATGTCATATAAATACCAGTTAACTTAGGCAAACTGCTTACCACAGCCTGAACTTAATTCTTATTCTTTCCAAAAATCTGTCTTCTTTTCTTCTACTGGAGGTAGAGAGACCTTCAGGAGGGAAGATCTGTGAGGTCAGAGAAGAAGCCCAAAGCTTAAGTGTGTCCCAGCATTGCCACATTGAGGAGAGCCCTTAGAGGAAGCTGTACCTAAACAACTACTATTCCTGTATGCCTTGTCCTGCACTCAGGATCCCCACTCTCTGGAGCAAAGCTGATGGCTGTTATGAGAACAGGTCCATTACAGATGGCTTTCAGCAACTATATGCCTCCTAGTTTATAGTTTATTAACTCACCCTTAGTTTCCAAAAAGCAGACAGAAGCTCAATCCATAAAGTCCTCATCTGAACTCCATACTCCATACTTTCTCAATAGAAACACTAATGGTTTTCTATTGTCCAAAGAGAAATCCCCAGTTCCATAGACAGGCATGCAAGGCCCCTCACAATTCACTCCCAATCTGGCTTTTCAGCCCATATTCCATTACATCTATCTATCCTTATCTATCTATCTATCTATCTATCCTTATCTATCTATCTATCTATCTATCATCTATCCTTATCTATCTATCTATCTATCCTTATCTATCTATCTATCTATCTATCTATCATCTATCTACCTGTACACATGTGTAAATAATTATATAGGAGGGCATTATTCCAGTTTCCAGGGGGACATGCTGATGTACATTGTATCTGAAACAGCATATTGATTTATAGATTTATTGACTCTGATAGGCACTTGAACTTATTCAGATGCAAACCAAAATTGTTCAGGTGGCATGCGTACATTTTCAATGTGGGCAGAAAAAGCTCTTGGCAGCATTGTCTTCTCATAGAGTCACTCTTTCTTGTTAAGAAAAGTTGAGTTTTAAGCTACCTTTTAAAATCATTCTGACTTGCAATGACCTCCACTCACCTCGTATTTTTCAATACGTATCCGTTATTCACAGTTTTGTGTTATCTCTCAGTAGGTTAGACGTCCTCTTTGTCTTTGTGTTAACTCCTGGTGAGTTTGTGTCCCATCCATATTCAAATGGTCGGCTGGTTCCAGGCTCCCCCAGGAAGTGCCCGGCTGGTGCTGATTCTCTCCACACAGCCACACTCTGCTTGGGGGTTCACTAACCACCTTTGTTAACTCACATTCTTCTACTTTTAATCTCGGATACACACTCCAATGCCTACTCACCAAAACATGCTGTAAAGAATGCCTTTTAGTTGGTCACCTTCCTAGTTTACACTCATCTGGGAGCTGAGATCTGAACACTATTGTCTTCTGCTCTAGACAGTTCCTTGCAGATGCCCCAGCATGCCTTAGGGCATCTGGGCCCCAGCATGCCTTGGGCCCCTTGACTGTGTCTTTCATCTGTTTATGACATCACCGTCAATTGTTGTACTTTGATGCCTTTGCTCTCAGAGGCCTACCTCGATTCAAAATCCAGCAAAAATCCTCTTCCTCTGAGAAGTTCTCTGTCACTGCTCACAGCCAGATTGGATGTAGGACAAGCACCATGACACCTGTTCTCCCTGTCATGGTTTGGTTCTTAGTGTGCTTTTCTCTATCTGTCATTCTTCCTCCAATAAGATGACAGTGCCTGGAAGTCAAGGACTGTCTGTCTCTACTGGCACCTGGCTCTTCACGAGCACCTCATTGCTCGTTTATGGGTGAAATGACACAGGACTCCCACCCAGTGGAAGAGTTGACATGTAGAAGACCTACTTAGAGATTATCCTGTGAGCACGAGCTCTCCCGTGCATGTCTTGGTGAGGCATGTTAGTTCTGGGGCCCCAAAGGAGCCTTGACCATAGAAGCCTTGGCTAGAAGGCTATTTGGGGAATATAAAACCGTCCTCTTTTGGACAAATGAAGATACAAAAGCCAAGATCAATGTGACAGTTTCACATTCATACAGTTAGTTAACACGAGGGCTGAAACTAGAATAAAATGAAAAGCCGCAACAATCCAGAACAAGTAGTACAAAACTCATTTCCTCACTGAAACATTTGAAGAGTCAAAGAACGTCTTCCTTAATATTTAATATCAATGATCATTATCATCAGCATTTACTGAGCATTTACATCAGCCCATATTCAATTACATCTATCTATCCCAAAGTCGAGGCTCTTCTGAGTCAAAGTAATGAAGAGGAGGAAAATTGGCCAAGAAAACCCATCCCTAGTTCAGCAAGAGAAGCAGAGAGATATCACCATGCAGGGGATGGCCAGAGACCAGCTGAGGCAGAGAGGCCTTGAGAAGAAGCATGGGGATCTAACCCTAGCAACAGTAACATCTTGGACTAGTCCTTCAACCATTCTGAACTTTGGTTTTCTTATCTGTGGAATAACTCTGACCATCCTTGTGGCTTGCACATTCTGAGACTGTTTCCCCTTCAATATATAAATGATAGGACCTCAAACCTTTTATTCTCTGTCAAAAATTAAATGTCTGATGGAGCCAACCTCATGACTATGTGTAGCTGATGTTCAAAGCCGTTCCGTTCTAAGACTAAATGAATGATTTCTGAATGTGAGGAAGGAGACACTCACTCATGTTTTCTTTCCCATTCCAAATATTTTCCTAACATGATCTACTTTCCCCCTGTCCTGGCTCTTACTCTGTTTTAGGGGGGAGGGGAGATGCTCAAGTGCAAAGGGTTGCATCTGTGATACTTCTCAGTCACACCCCATGGTCACTGCTGGTCCCTCACAGGGTCCCTCCTCTTGTCTTCTGTATTTATTTGTTGCCTTTTAGCCTTATTTCCTACTACTATTCCTCACTTCCAAGAACAACCATTGTAATGGGTTTAACATATGTCATTTGCTTGAATGTGTTCTTGTGAAGTGTGGACTTTTGCTTTGTGTGTATGTATTTCTGAATTTCTGTAAGTAGTATTGAGTCATTATGTCTGGTTTTGCTGGGGAAACTGGCAAGAGAACCTCCACCCCAAGACCCTTCCTCTCCATCACAGAGGACATCTTCGAGCAGAGATCTTTTCATACTACGCTCTCCCTAGTGTGAGAGAGCACATATTATTCATTCTTTCAACAAAAACTAGGGAAACAGTATGGCATAGTGATTAGGAACACAGGCTCTCAAGTCAAACATGCTTTTAGTCTGATCCTGTCTTTTCACGTTATATGACTTTAGGCAAGTTACTCAGTCCCTCAAAAATCTCCATTTCTTCATCTGTAAAATAAAGACAAGAAAAAATCATTAGGTTATTGTGAGGCTTAGATGATATAGGCTTAGAACAATGGCATTTAGCATAGACTGAAGTCCAAATAAATGACAGCCGAATTCATAAGAAATACTTATTAGAGTGCTCACAGATGCCAAGCCCCACACATCCCATGCAGGGGAGGGAGCTCAGGATGAAAGACAAATGGAAAGTAAGAATTAAAAAAAAATTTTTTAAATCATTATTTACTTTGAGAGAGAGACAGAGCATGAGCAGGGGAGGAGCTGAGGAGAGGGATACACAGACTCCGAAGCAGGCTCCAGGCCCTGAGCTGTCCGCACAGAGCCCGACGCGGGGCTCGAACTCACAAACTGTGAGATCATGACCTGAGCCGAAGTCGGACACTTAACTGACTGAGCCACCCAGGTGCCCCTGGAAAGGAAGAACTTTAAAGGCACATCTGAGATCATAGAAAATTGCACAATTAAAAATTTTATAATCATTAACCCTTCGAATCCTGGGATGGAATGTTCCGACACGGATGTTTACAAGTGTCACAAGCTGGTTGTTTTCTGTATTCATGTGAAGAAACCAAAGGAAAAGAGTCACCCTCCACATGAGGAATTTCCTTTTTTTTTTTTAGATTAAAGTATGTACTTTGAGACATAGCTTTGTCTCAACCTAGCGTCCCCTACCCGGAAATGAGAGTCTCGCACACATGTGAACTACCACCTGTCTGGTTTAATTTGGCCAAGAGTGTTGTGCATGGCAATCTTTATTCTGAGATTTGCTATTAAGGTAGCTTAGACATATAGAAAGTTGGTCAGAGCCTGGGAGGTCCCCAGGGACCATCTGCACCTCCCCTCCTTTACATACGAGGAACCCAGATAGATTAAGCTTCTGTTACATCACATGTTGTTGTTCTTATGTATTGTTTTCCAACAGACATGCAGTGATCACACAAACAACCCCCTGTGACTGACAGCTAGCCTCTTCCGGTGTTAGGTCGAAATTCATAGGCACCTGCCTGGAGACAGCAATGCTGTCTGACCTTTCCTCAAGGCCAAGAAACACTCCAGAAAGATCTCTGGAACCAGAACATACCAGGCAAGAACACAGCCTACACTTAGCAAGCCACATGTTCCTAAGCCCCGGAGCCTGTACCATCTCCCCACTGATTTAACCTTTAAAGGCCATGCCCTGGGGAAACAATGATCTCAGCCATTGCTGAGATGCCCTTCAGCATCGTGAACTCCAGACCGTGTGTCCAAGGCAGCCTGAGCCAGGTGAGTCACAAAAGTGACGCCCAAAGCCACAGTGATTGTAACATGATTATGAAAACCTCAGTCTATAGAATTAGCTCAGGGAAGCGAGTTGAGTATTTCCTCAAAGAAATGTCTTTCGACTAGTCTAATGATTCATAAGACATCAGAAAATATGTTCTGCGTCTATTTATACTTTGCAAACTAGCGTAACTGCCCTGAACAACTGCCACGAGTTGTTAGCACATGGGAAAGAGATCTATTGAGCTTTAGCAGAATGATAAATTAAACTTACCTGTTTGTTCCTCAATATAATAATTGTGTTGTTGATTTCAAATACCTTCTTTTATTTATTGATCGATTGATTTTAATTTTTTTAATGTTTTTATTTTTGAAGAGAGAAAGAGAAAGAGAGAGAGAAAGACAGCATGAGTGGGGAAGGGGCAGAGAGAGAGGGAGACACAGAATCTGAAGCAGGCTCCAGGCTGTGGGATGTCAGCACAGAGCCCGATGCGGGGCTCGAACCCACCAACCATGAGATCATGACCTGAGCTGAAGTCAGATGCTTAACCCACTGAGCCACCCAGGTGCCCCTCAAAACCCTTCCTTTAATGTACCAGTAGCATCCATAGACATCACCCCAATAATCTGAAATTAGATAAGTTAACACACACATACTTAAGATGAAATAGCTGTCATTTATGGGCATTAGCTGGTCAATGGACCATAGTCATCCCATTGTCCAAAGTGTAAGAATGGGCAATTTGACCTTACACTGTTCGTGTTAAGGCAAGCAGAAAGAACAAATATATGGGGTTTTGTGATTCTGAAAGAATTTTGAAACAGATATGTTTTGGAGTTTTATATTTGTTGGAACTCTACCTGTCTAGATATATGTAAAGAGTTCCCAGAATTTGTCACATTTTTTTCTTGTTAGTTTCAGATTTTATGATTCTGCCTATCAAATAAACTGCATTTATTAAGACATAATTAGCCTATTTCACATTTTAATCATCTAAGACGTATATAACTGTAATCACAGCTTCAGATCAGCATGATAATCAATGTTATCAAACTGAATTAATTTAACCCTAATCAAAAGCAAAAATACCATGACATTCTAGTTAATTCATGTAGTTTTATTTTGGGAAATGTGCAATTTCTGTTAGATTTTTTGAAATATTAAGATAATCCAAAAATCTCTCTTGTTTTCTCCAAAGGCCGTCTAAGGGCTCATATACCCCAAGGGTATATGACTTGGGGCCTTGTAAAGGGCCCAGAGAGAGAGGTTATATAGCCTTGGAGAGGGAGACCTGCCTTTTATTCCTTTTTCTACCTCCCAAAAAAAGGTGTGTGTAACCGAGACATGAGCACAGTGTTTATCTTTCTAGTGTTTCAATTTCCCTGTCTGAAAAGTGGGAATAACAAACAATTAAAAAGAAGGAAGGGAGGAAGCAAGGGAGGGAGAGAGGAAAGGAGGGAGGAAGGAATTGAAAATCTGCACCTCAGGGCTAAACAACAGTTCTGCAGGAGAAGAATCATTGGGTGGTCTGAGTTCAGAGAAAACCTTGTAATGTTGAGGTTCACCACTTCTGAGCCCCAGATAAACTCAACCTGTTTGAGGATTTAAAGAATTCTAAAACTTCAACTAGACCAGATTAGCTCCATTTCAGGGGATTTGAATTCAATAATATTCAGGAAAGGAGTACAAGATCAGAGGGGGAAATTATTTTGAATTCTGAACCAGTGAATGAAGCCAAAAGTTTTGACTCAGGCCCTAAAGAGATTCAAATTTTATTTCAGTTGAAAGTAAAGACTTGTTGGATTATGTCCAAATCTTCTTCTTCTGCAGTTTAAGGTATAGCTGTCGGGGTGGGGTGGGGGAGGGCTTTTCTCAGGAAACTGTACCTCAATAGATAAAGGGATCCTGTAAAAAGTACACTAGAGGTGCCCGAGTGGCCCAGTCGGTTCAGTGTCCAACTCTTGGCTTCAGCTCAGGTCATGATTTTGTGGTTCGTGAGTTCCAGTTCTGCATCAGGCTCTTTGTAACAGCATGGAGCCTGCTTAGGGTTCCCTGTCTCTCCTTCTCTCTGTCCCTCCCCTGCTTGCTCTCTCCGCCTCTCTCAAAATAAATAAATAAACTTAAAAAAAAATAAAAAGTACACTAACTTCTCTAGAACAAGTTTACTGGGACCTAAGTTGATTGACTAGAGTAGCCAATGAATTAAGAATTAGGCCAATTCCTAATTAAATGGACCTAGCAAACCAATTACACTTTCTCTGTGCCCTTGGGTTGATAGCAAGGTAAAAATAAAAATTAACTTCCAGAAATTAATGAGATAACCTTCATAAAGCTTTCTGGTATGTATGTAGTGTTCTACAGTGACTGGTGCTATGAGATTATTATGATAGAGTAAACCTCTGATATTGTCTGACTGAATGAAGGTCAGAGGAAGTCAGAGAGAACAGTGACAAGGTCACGTCTTTCTAACAAAGGGGTCGTATTTGTTCTCCATTAGAGTGACTTCTTGACAGGAAGTTACAGAACATAAATGTTAACAGCACCTCCACATTTCAGCCCTGAAGTCTTATTCTAAAACCTCACTTCAAACGGATGCTATAAAAAGAAAAAAAAAAACCCGTTACCTATCATACAATATGCTTCCAAACTATTTGTGTTTACCATCCTGAACGCGTTGACTTCCTTGAAGTCAGGTGCTGCTGGTAACAGTCAGACTTGTGATTGGCAGTAACTCTCCGGCAGCCTGGCCCCTGGAAGGTCACCCACACATCAGGAGGCTATTTGTTGATTATACAGCCTAAGACCATCGGAATGACGGGCAGCCCTTATGGAGCACTGTCTACAAATGATTAGGCTCCACCCCTATATTCTGTTTTGGGAAGATTCAGGTGGGCCTAAAAATACTCATTTTTAAGTGAACCCCAGGTAATTCTGATGTTACAAGTCCTTAGCCACGTTTTTAAAAATACCGATTTAAAGGAATGCTCCTATTCTGGCCCACCTGAGGCTGAAAAACCTAACCTCTGCCACATGAGGCTAAATAGGTTATGTCCAATTTAGAATGTTCCATGACACAATTTTCCGTTATCTCCTACTTTATTTGTATGCTATCTCATGCTCACTAAAAGTCGGGGCACCTGGGTGGCTAAGTCGGTGGGGGGTGGGGGGTGGCGTCTGACTTCAGCTCAGGTCATGATCTCACCATTCATGGTGCTGAGAGCTCAGAGTCTGGAGCCTGCTTTGGGTTCTGTGTGTGTGTGTGTGTGTGTGTGTGTCTGCCCCTCCCCTGCTCTCTGTCTCTGTCTCTGTCTCTCTCTCTCAAAAACAAGTAATCATTAATGCTCACTAAAAGATTTTCTATGGATGAATATAGTAGCAGTGGTATTGTCATTCGTGCACATCAACTCCAAAATCCCAGAAACTGGTGGCACCCAGTTATTTTGGAAGCAGAGTTAGTGACTGACGATAGAATTGTTTAAAAAGTTGTTTGAGAAGCAGTTACAGTCTACTTCTGATTTAGTAGAGTAAGTTCCTACTAGACCTACCCTCCCACAGGCTATAACCGTAAAGATTAGAAGAAATAACCTCTCCAAAGGCACTGTCCAGTGAGCAAAAGCAAACAGGTTCTAGAGAGGGGAGTTGACATTTGGAAGAAGAGGATGGCACAGGATGGCTGGGCGAGCTCCCCCATCCCTTTTTATTTCTTAGACGAAGGGAAGGTGATCAGGTGCACAGTTAAAACTCCAGCAGAAAATCTAGTCTTCCAGGCTTAAAGAACCAGAGGGCAGAACTTAGGGCAACCATAGCCCCTGGAAAGTGAAGTTGTAATTTTGGAAAGGTGAAGGCCAGTGACAAGGAACCACAAATGATATGCATAAACTCTGACCAAATATCTAGGTGACTTTCAAGCTACACATCACAGGGAAAAGTGCAAACAGCCCAAATAAAGGTACAAGAACTAGAATGAGATTTGAATTATCACCTAAAAATCAGAGTTTTCAGTTTGAGTGCAACTGAGGTATTTGCTTGGAAAATGACAACACTTTTCCAGATTATCTACAACATAATATTCACAATGTCCAGAATATAATCCAAAATTATTCAATGTATGAAGAAATTTTAAAATGTGACTCATACTCAAGGCGCCTGGGTGGCTCAGTCGGTTAAGCATCCAACTTTGGCCAGGTCATGGTCTCTGGTTCATGAGGTCAGGCCCTACATTGGGCTCTGTGCTGACAGCTCAGAGCCTGGAGCCTGTTTCGGATTCTATGTCTCCCTCTCTCTCTGCCCCTCCCCCACTCATGCTCTGTCTCTTTCTCTCTCTCAAAAAATGAATAAATATTAATAAAAATATTTATTTATTATTATTTTTTAAATTTAATTTTATTTTTTAAATTTACATCCAAGTTAGTTAGCATATAGTGCAACAATGATTTCAGGAGTAGATTCCTTAATATCCCTTACCCATTGTGCCCATCCCTCCTCCCACAACCCCTCCAGTAACCCTCTGTTTATTCTCCATATTTAAGAGTCTCTTGTATTTTGTCCCCCTCCCTGTTTTTATATTATTTTTGCTTCCCTTCCCTTGTGTTCATCTGTTCTGTGTCTTTAAGTCCTCATATGAGTGAAGTCATATGATATTTGTCTTTCTCTAATTTTGCTTAGCATAATACCCTCTAGTTCCATCCATGTAGTTGCAAATGGCAAGATTTCATTCTTTTTGATTGCTGAGTAATACTCCGATACACACACACACACACACACACACACACACACACACACATATATATATATATATATGCCACATCTTCTTTATCCATTCATCCATCGATGGACATTTGGGCTGTTTCCATACTTTGGCTATTCTTGATAGTGCTGCTATAAACATTGGGGTACATGTGTCCCTTCGAAACAGCACACCTGTATCCCTTGGATAAATACCTAGTAGTGCAATTGCCGAGTCATAGGGTAGTTCTATTTTTAATTTTTTGAGGACCCTCCATACTGTTTTCCAGAGTGGCTGCACCAGTTTGCATTCCCACAAGCAGTGCAAAAGAGATCATCTTTCTCCGCATCCTCGCCAACATCTGTTTTTGCCTGAGTTGTTAATGTTAGCCATTCTGACAGATGTGAGGTGATATCTCATTGTGGTTTTGATTTGTATTTCCCTGATGATGAGTGATGTGGAGCATTTCTTCATGTGTAGGTTGCCCATCTGGATGTCTTCTTTGGAGAAGTGTCTATTCATGTCTTTTGCCCATTTCTTCACTGGATTATTTGTTGTTTTGGTGTTGAGTTTGATAAGTTTTTTATAGATTTTGGATACTAACCCTTTATCTGATATGTTGTTTGCAAATATCTTCCCCATTCCATCGATTGCCTTTTAGTTTTGCTGATTGTTTCCTTCGCTGTGCAGAAGCTTTTTATTTTGATGAGGTCCCAGTAGTTCATTTTTGCTTTTGTTTCCCTTGACTCTGGAAATGTGTTGAGTAAGAAGTTGCTACAGCCGAGGTCAAAGAGGTTTTTGCCTGTTTTCTCCTCAAGGATTTTGATGGCTTTCTGTCTTACATTTAGGTCTTTCATCCATTTTGAGTTTATTTTTGTGTATAGTGTAAGAAAGTGGTCCAGGTTCATTTTTCTGCATGTCGCTGTCCAGTTTTCCCAGCACCACTTGCTGAAGAGACTGTCTTTATTCCATTGGATATTCTTTCCTGCTTGGTCAAAGATTAGTTGGCCATTAAAAAAAATGTTTTTTAAATGTGACTTATACTCAAGGGAAAAAGTAATCAACAGAAACTGGCCTTGATATGATCTAAGTGTTTAAAGTAGCAGAAAAGGGGGAGCCTGTGTGGCTCAGTCAGTCAAGCATCTGAGTCTTGGTTTCGGCTCAGGTCACGATCTCATAGTTTGTGAGTTCAAGTCCCACATCGGTCTCTGTGCTGACAGTGTAAAGCCTGCTTGGGATTCTCTCTCTCCCTTTCCCTCTTCCCCTTCCCTGCTCTCTTTCCCTCTCTCTCTCTTTCTCAAAAATAAATAAGTAAACACTTTTTTAAAAAATAAAATAAAACGAAGTGGCAGACAAGGATTTTATTTTATTTGACCATAAATACAAAAATTTTAATAATATTTAACAAATCAAACTCATCAATGTACAAAAAGAGCAATTCATCCAAATGACCAGATGGGGTTCATCTGAGGAATGCTTTAACACTGAAAAACAATGTAGCTTGCCATCTAAACAAATTTTGAAAGAAAAACTATATAATCATCTTAATAGAAAAGGTATTTGATAAAATCCATTACCTATTCCAGATTTTTAAAAAAACTTCTCAGCAAACTAGTAACACAAGTTTCTCAACATGAAATACTGTCATCATTTAATGTTTAACAGTTAATGTTACAGATTGAAATTTGCCCCCTAACATCAGGAACAAGGGAAGTTCTAGTCAACATTGTAGTAGAAGATCTGGTCAGTGCAATCAGGCAAGACAAAGGAAAAAAAATACTCATATTGCAAAGAGAGAAGTAAACCCTCTTTATTTATTGACACAACATAATTGCATATATAGAAAATCCAGTGGAATCTATAGATAAGCTACTAAAGCTAATTAGCATGTTTACAAGGGGTGAAGTCATTCTCTACAAAAAAAATCCACTTTATTTCTATTTTCTATCACTACCAACAAGTAATTGGAAATTGAAATTTGAAAAGCATCATGTATAATAAATAACATGAAGAAATGTGAAATATTTAGGAATAGATCTGATACGATGTGTAATATATGCACACCAAAACATACAAAAGACTGTTGAAAAGAAATGTTAAAATACTTAAATGGAGAGGCATGCTACGTTCATGAATTAATATTGTGAAGATGCAGACAAGGATTTCAAAGCATCTATTATAACTATGTTCAATAAAATAAAATATATTCATAATATATGAGCAGGTAGGAAATCTCAGCAGAGATATGGAAACTACTAAAAAAATAAAATGGAAATTCTAAAGCAGAATAGTATTATCTGAAATAAAATATTCACTAGGTAGACGAGCAAGAGTAGGGTAGAGAAAACAAAGGAAAACATCAGTAAGCAAGAAACTAGATCAATAGAAATCATCCAATCTAAAGACCAGAAAAAGCGGTTAGAACTACAGAACCCTTCCCTTACTCAACTCAGCCAGATGACTTCTGCTCCCTTTCCTCAGCAGAAGATTAAGAGTTTATGCTCCAGAGAGGGCGAAACAAGAGGTCTCTGGGTTGAGAGACCAGGCATGGTTGAGGGGTGGTGGCACAAGATGGAAAACAGAAAGAGGATGAAGTAGCAATTTACATACTGAGGCAGCTCCCCTAACAGCCCCAGCCCCCAACACTCCATCCCACACCCACTCTCTTTTCTCAAAATGTTAGCAGCTGGGCTTCAGGCTTATACTCTGGAAACAGGACATTAGAATGTACTATGTTAGGGAATCTTACCAACCAGGGAGGAAAGATGCTGATAGCCAAGGCTCTATTCTCCAGCAAACCTCTTAGCCAGTTTCTATCCAGGAGAATATACGCCCTGATGGTTGCATTCTAGGAGCAGGGTGAAGAAAGAGAGCTGAGACTTCCGTTATTCAGTATGTAAACTTTTATAGAATGCTCCTGTTTTCCAGCCCCATCCTCTCCTGTGCCAAATGTCCCTACCAACATGGTGAGCTGGGTGTTTGAAGAACGAGGTCCAGAGGAAGCTTACTCCTACATTCTCTTTTACAATTTTGAATCTTTAGCATAAGCATATATTATTCACATTCATTTTTAAGTGCTTAGCAATGGGACTGATTGATAAATGTAAGGAAATCACTCCAAAGTGCAACAAAAGGAAAAGAGAAGAAAAACAGAACAGAGGTAAGAAATGCAGAGAATCAATTCAAGAAGTCTGACATCAACTAATGGCTGTTCTAAAAAAAGAATGAAGACAACGGAAGAGAGGAAATTGTCAAAGAAAGAATAGAAAACTTTCCAGAACTCAATAATCTGAGTCTCCAGATTGAAAGTAACCACAAAGTGCTCAACACAATGAATGAATAAATAATGAAAAAGGGATGCCAGGCATAAAAAGGAAGATACTAAAAGCCTTGAGAGAGAACAAAAACAGTCACATACAAAAGAAATGAAATCAGAAAGGCGTCCGAATGCTCTAGGGTAACACTGGAAGCTAGAACACATCAAGCCAACACCAGCTTCAAAATTCTGAGGGAAATTATTTTCAGCTGGAGTTCTATACCAGCCAAATGGACAATCAAGTGTAAAGGTAGAGGAAAGATATTTTCAAATATGCAGGGAGTCAAGAATTTTACCTCTGATGCACCCTTTCTTAAGAAGCTCCTGGGGAATGTGCTTCAGGGAAATAAGGGAGTGAAATGACATGCTGACGTCATGCACAGGAAAGGTGTGAGGAAAATCCTACACATAGCTGGGCAGCAGGCGTGGCTTAAAACCAACCCAGGCTGGAGGAGGAGAATAAAGGGCTCGTGGAGGGATGCCTCTGCAGCTGACTGAGTATCAGATATTTGACCATTTGAAAGTGAAACAGGAGGTGTTTGACAGACCTGAACGATCCTGTGTGTGGTGTCTGTGTGTGTGTGTGTGTGTGTCTATGTGTGTGTGTGGGGGGGGGGGTGGTGAGGGTCAAAGAAGTTTAAGGAAATAAAAAAGACCAAGGCAATTAATTATCTCCAACACAGACAAAACTCTCTAAAGCAAACTGTAACTATGGCACATCCCTGGGTTCAGAGGTGAACGATATACATACAACAGTAACAGAGTAAACACCGAATATGATTTAACCCTTCAGTCTTTGGGAGAATTAGAGAAATAGAAAGTATACCAAAGTAAACTTGACTGCTATAATAGAAATTAATAATGTCTAAAATTGGTAAATCAAGAAATAGCAGTATATGTGTATTATTTAGCACCAAGGAGATAAATACCAAAATAACCAGCTAAAAGAATAGATTGGAAATGACCACTTCCAGACAGCAAGATCCCAGATTTGTTGTAGAGATGGGGAAAGCTGTTTTTCATTATTAACCTTTAGGGGCGCCTGGGTGGCTCAGTCAAGCGTCTAACTTCCACTTGGGTCATGATCTCATGGTTTGTGGGTTTGAGTCCCGCATTGGACTCTCTGCTGACAGCTCAGAGCCTGGAGTCTGTTGGGATTCTGTGTCTCCTTCTGTCTCTGCCCCTCCCCTGCTCGTACTCTGTCTCTGTCTCTCTCTCTGCTTCAAAAATAAACAAAAACATTTAAAAACTTCATTATTACCCTTTACATACAGCTTGATTTTTAACCAGGTTATGTACAATTTTGATAAATTTGAATAGTAGTTAAAACTAAGGACGTACAATAAAATAAAGACCGAATTGTCACCCATCAGAAATATTCTAGAGAATGACTCCGAGTGAGGTAATAAATATAGCTAAGAATTAAGTCATACTCCCTATCTGCCCATGCAATTTACTACTAATTGCCCCTGAGGGGAGATATTACAGCAGACTCCTGAGATTTCTCCTGTCGTCCCCCTTTCTTCTAGTCTATGCTCTATTTAGTTTCAATGATTAGAGTGCACATAGATGTATTAAAATAAATTTCGGGATATCTGGGTGGCTCAGTCAGTTAGCATCCAACTTTGGCTCAGGTCACAATCTCACGGTCCATGAGTTTGAGCCCCATGTCAGGCTCTGTGCTGACAGCTCGGAGCCTGGAGCCTGTTTCAGATTCTGTGTCTCCCTCTCTCTCAGCCCCTCCCCTACTCACACACTGTCTCTTTCCCTCCCTCTCTCTCTCTCAAAAATAAATAAACATTAAACAAATTTTTTAAATAAAAAAATAAATTTCAACTTTTAAAAATATTCCAAAAACTTCATATTTATTGACAATAATTGTAAAAAGTAAGCATTTTGAAGACTACAAGTTGTATAAATCATAAACTGAGGATTACCCATCATGTATGATTTATAAAAATCTCTTCTTCATGGAAGAGGTTACTCTTTCCCCTGAAGTTTCAAGTTTGGCAGATCTCTAGACCAGGGCAGAGCAGTTTGAAGACTACTGATCTACAAAAACCCTAGGTTTGTAGAGCTTCTGACCTATTGGGGCTGTTTAAGTTTGAAGCTATTTAAATCTTGAAACATTACCATCAGAGCAAAGCCACAATTTCATATCAACATCCTCCCTAGGTCTAGAAGTATCATTTCCCACCCTGCGGGCAAAAGCCCAAATATACTAATCATTTGGCAGGAAGTGTAGGTATATCATCATTGTCCCAATTATCATGGTTCCTCAGCTACCTGGTTAGGAAACCCCAAGAAGAGCAAGTTGGTTGTGATACCCCAACAGATGAGCTTGAAATTAACAGCACGACACCTTTAAGTTGGCATATGGTTGATGGGTTTGTCAGAAACCATGGTATTTTTTTCATATTCCATGTATATGACCCTGTCCTTTCATCTCCTAGGTCCACTGCATTCTCAGTAAGAGCCCCAGGCTCTAAGAATTCTCATATTACGCAGTTGGCTTTTTCACACTGTGCTCCATGTAACAAGTTCCCATAGGAAAAATGCCTTAATGCCCATGTATTGAACGCTGTGCTCTGTGCTCACACACAAATCCATTCACCATTTACAGTAAACGTGCAGGATAGTATTATCATCCTTATTTTAAAGATGAAAAGATAGATTCAGAGAGGGTAAGTAACTTGCCTAAAATTGCACAGAGGGATCCCAGTAAGTGCCATTTGAACTGTGATACTAACCTCTCCATTATCCAACTGTGGTTGGTTTCTCTTATATGCAAGAATGAAACTATAATATATTTAGATGATTCAGACTTGTGGAATATTTTTCAAAGGTCAGATGTCCCTTCTGCACAAATTGGTGTAAGGGCTTGTACAAGAAATCACTGCTTTAAAGGGAGGTTTGAGATATATTCAGCGCCTGAAAAATGTCTTGTCTTTCATTAAAATCACATATGCTAAAGGTCAGTCTAACATTATGAGCATTGTCTTGGGGGGGGGTTTGAGAAGGGGGAAAAGGGTGGTGTTTAAATCATTTAAATTACCTCCTAAGTCTCTCTTAGTTTCAAAATAATTCTTTCGTTAGTTGATGTCATTTATTGCTTTGAAGGGTTTGGGCCTCTATTCGATGTTGTACAGCTTCCCCTTCCTTTCAAAGAAACATTTCATAGTTATCTTCTTCCAGAGCGCTCTGGGAATATTTTAGAGATCCATGAATCTTCGAAGGGAAATGGTTTTTTACATAAAATATTGTTTTAAGCACTTAAAGCCAGCTTTGTTAATCTTCCATTTCTTAAAAATTGGGACATCACAGTGACATTACAAGAGAGCAGTTGTCTATAATTTGCACAGCTAAATTTGGTTTCCGGATTGTCAAATATGCAAACGTATTGTTTGGAATAATAGTTAATAATAGTTTCCAAGCAAGTCGGGAATAGAGCCATTCTCATTGAAAAGCTGGAGCCCAAATGCAACTGCCTCTCCAGTAAGATAATGAGTTAATGAGGAGGACTTCTTTCGAACCAATAAACAACACTGTCATTCAGGGTTATCTGGGCACCCACCACCTTGAACATGAAGTCGCTAACCCATCACTATGTGATCACTAAGAATAGACCCATTACCGCCTCTTTAGCAAGGGCTTGAGCTAAACAGCTGGCACTTGTATCTGGGGCTGCAGGGAACAGATGACTACAATAAGAATAAGGTCCTGGTTTATAGAGCCTCTGCTGTGAACCAGGGCAAGCTACTGGATTATGAAAGGCAGTGAATGTAAAACTCTGAGATTCTAGGGCACCTGGAATAGCTCCTTTGATGCACTGCCCGGAAAAGCCTTCCCAGATCCCCCCAGCACAGGCTTTGCCCTGGATGTTCTCCATCTGTCCCTCCAAATGCCCCCTCTGTCCTTCTCCACTCTGCCCTGTACCCCCAGGACCCCATCTCTAAGCATAGTCCCCACACAACTCCTGTGACCTCTGTTTTGGGCCAATAGGAGGAACCAGGAGCAGCAAAGGACGCAGGGTGAGTGAGGATGGGGTCTGTGTTCCCCGACCTTTGGCTACTGCTCTCACCGGTCCCCGGCACCCTCTCTGCACCCTTGCCCTCTGCACTTGGGGATGATAACGGCTTCCTGCTGTGGTGCTGAATCTGCTCCACCTCAGTGAAGGGACCCTCCACGGAACTCTTCCGTCCCCTACCTTGAGTGTCACAGCGTCCCTATGGGACTCCGATGGATGCCACAGTCCTTGTCCTCTCCGCTTGTAGTTAATTGAGGTTGGCTCTGCAATATGAAGACTTCATCTTTGGAGAACACAGACATGGATAGATGTAGATACCAGTCAGGACGCCCGACACCTAGTCCTAGCTCAGTGCTAGCTCTTTATTAGCTCTCTGTGTAAACATGAGCAACTTGCCAAAACTACACTGTCTGGCTTTTAAAGCTCTCAGTCTTCAGATCCCCAACTACGCACCCAATGCTCTGATTCCCCGCCCTCCAGTCAGCCCTTTCCAGAACCCTGCTGCCCTACCGGTCTCCACACACAATCTCCCACGGAGCGCCTTGCTTCTCCAAACACACGAAGCAGTCTTTGCCAATCGATGCTACTTTTCAACTGCCAAAGTGCAGAGCACGATTCTCAGGCCGTGGTAAATTCTCAGGTCTTATTAACTAAAAAACTTGGGAACGACTCCATGTATGTAAATTTATATCAATAACAAATTATAATTATCCATGTATTTTGACCCGTTTGCTTCCATGTCCTGTTTTAGACCGTTGTATTTTTTTTCCTAAGCCTTTTGGAAGGGTTTTTTTTTTTTTTAGTTTATTTATTTATTTATTTATTTATTTATAGGAATCTCTACACCCAACTGGGGCTCAAACTCACGACCCCAAGATCAAGAGTCACACAGTCTTCCAACTGAGTCAGCTGGGTGCGTCTGGAGGTTTTAAAAATGGAACATATAGCACATCCTCCTATGTATGCATATATGTGTGTGTGTAGCTATGTCTATCTAAGTCAATCTGTCCAGGGGTGGGGAGCAGAGGGTAAATTCATGATATGAAAAGGATGGTCTCGAATCGAATCGTAGAGCTCTGGGTTTTAATTCCAGCTCATGCCCCCTGCTATGTCACCTCAGGCAAGTCGCTTAGACTCTCAGATCCTATTTCCCCTTTTGTAAACGTGGTGGTAATCCCCTCTCTGCCTCTGGTTATTTGTGAGGATTAAATTATTTATTTTATGTAAAGTGCTTGACATATAGAAGGCACTTAATAAGTGTTCATTTCCTTCCTCCTGGAATTATGGCTCATAAACAAAGGAAATCCTAAAATTCCTTGGAAGTTCTGTTTGTTTTTTTCCAAGAGTCCTTGATTCTTTGAGTCAAATTCCCAGGACCAGATGTTGTGACACTAGAAGCTTTACAGTGTAGCAAAATAAATTTTCTACGGCAAATGCCTTCCAATTAATCTTATCAAAAGCCCCTTGAGGTCAAATATTTAATCATTGGAAATTTAGGTGATTAATAAGACTTCATAGTAGAAAAGCCTTAAATTTTGTCACCTTCCTCCTGGCTTTTTAGAAACTAGAGATGCCTCGAGAAGTAACCATGAAGGTATAAATCAACTTGTTACACGTCTGCAGCCCAACTCATCAATCTGTTCTGTCTCAGTAGCTAATAAGAAAATATAGATGCAAGAGGAAATTTCCAAGTGTGATGTATATGCTCACTGTCTTGATGGGGTGACTGTTTCTGGGTATTTACTTACACGTGCAATTCATTACCATATGTCAATTGTAACTCAATAAAGCTGCTTTTACAAGTCACTCAAGAAAAATAAATTTTACAAAAGGAAAAATATTAGGGCGCCTGGGAGGCTTAGGCGGTTAAGCATCCAACTCTTGATTTAGGCTCAGGTCATAATCTTCCGATTTGTGGGTTTGAGCCCCACGTTGGGCTCCATGCTTACAGCACAGACACTGCTTAGGATTCTCTCTCTCTCTCTCTCTCTCTCTCTCACTCTAGCTCTCGCTTTCTACCCCTTCCCCCCAAATAAGTAAATAAACAATTTTTAAAAAGGAAAAATATTCATTGGCCTGTGCACTGGTCCACACAACTCCAGCACAACCTCATCTTAACTTACACCTTTTTTTTTAAACAGACGTTAACACTTTTTAAAAAATTTTGTTTTAATGTTTATTTATTCTTGAGAGAGAGAGACAGAGCATGAGCATGAGCAGGAGAGGGGCAGAGAGGGAGACACAGAACCCGAAGCAGGCTTCAGGCTCCAAACTGTCAGGGCCCCAAGTGGGGCTTGAACCCACAAACCGTGAGATCATGACTTGAGCCAAATTCTGACACTTAACTGACTGAGCCACCCAGGTGCCCTAATTTTTTAAGTAAGTAGGCTCCACGCCCAAAGTGGGGCTTGAATTCATGACCCTCAGATCAAGAGTCCTATGCTTTACCGACTGAGCCAGCTGGGTGCCCCTTAACTTACATCTTCATTACGTTTGCCAAGACCCTATTTCCATTCACAAGTACCTGGGGTTAGGACTTCAATCTATCTTTTGGAGAGCACAACTGAACCCACAGCACCCAGGATCCCCACATTCTACAGAGAGGGATCTCCACTGTACCAAGTCTTATTTGTCATGCAGGTGATATCTCATAGCCAAACTTCGATGGGAACTTATGTTTACCCACCCCTCCCCGCACCACCCCCCCCCCCCCCCAAACACCGCTGCCTTGCAGGGGAGGATGGAGATAAACACAGGGATGAAGAGGGTAGAAAACCCACTTCCTTCCACCTTGGGGAGGGTAAACAGAGACAAAGCAGGGAGATGGCAGAGAACCCTGCTCTGCGACCATCAAAGTTCTCTCTGGAGGGAGGCAGTCATGGATGGCATGGGCTGTGGTGGAAACCCGGGCGAGGAAATGTTACCTCCTGTCCCGCTCACCACCACCTCGAATAAGCTGCTTAGCATTTCAGATCCCTGGATTCCCCTGGCTATAAAAGAAAGGGGTTGGGGCGCCTGGGTGGCGCAGTCGGTTAAGCGTCCGACTTCAGCCAGGTCACGATCTCGCGGTCTGTGAGTTCGAGCCCCGCGTCAGGCTCTGGGCTGATGGCTCGGAGCCTGGAGCCTGTTTCCGATTCTGTGTCTCCCTCTCTCTCTGCCCCTCCCCCGTTCATGCTCTGTCTCTCTCTGTCCCAAAAATAAATAAAAAAACGTTGAAAAAAAAAATTAAAAAAAAAAAAAAAAAAGAAAGGGGGTTGAACTACACTGCCTGGGTCGTCCCTAGCTTGCAAATGTTCTGATTTCAGAGCGACATCTGGGGTTCCCCACCATCGGGGACTCTGGGTCACCAGAGGTGACTGGGCATGTGGCAGGCAGGCCGCAGGATCAAGAGGCTGTCCTGTCCGCCCGCACCCAGGGCTGCCTAGCTGGAGGGCCAGAGCCCTGACTGGCAAAAAGGAATGGGCAGCCCTAGAAGGGTGTGGAATGCGGTTCTGCAGGATGGTGGCCCAGCCCCTTTCAGGCTCCAGTTAGGGAGTCATCTGGATTTTTTCAACTCCTCCTCTTCTGTGGGTCATTTTCCTGCTCATAGGCACCCCCCACCCCCACCCCAGAGGAGGGCGAGGGAAACTGAAAAAGACCGGTTAGACTTCCTGTCTTATCAGCACTTGACTTAGAAGGTCTTAAGCAAGGCTTTGGACTTCCTGAAACTTGACCTCCTGGCATCCCCACCCCTGGTATCCCAGCCCAGCACACCCATTGCCCTCTCCTTCCGCAGGCGCTCCCCTCCACCAGTGGGTGCTGGGTTCCTTCCCATACGCTTGCACTCATCCAGGCAATCAACAAGCTGTTTCCCAGCATCCGCAGTGTGGAGGAGATACCTCCCTGCCTCCAGTGGGGCTCACGGCACAGTAAGAGTAACAGGCTCTGACCTTCAAAGAGGGACACCAGAAGGACAGGGGACCAGAGAACAAGGGGACACATCTGACGTCGTGTTTTACACATTAGAGTTTGAACTCAGGCTACTTAAAGCTTTAAGGCCGTTGGCTCAGGAGATGAAACGGTTTGTTCTGAGAGTTCCTACAGCTAATGGAAGGATGATGTCCCCCAGACCACGTCTTGTGTGAGCTGTGTCTCCCACGTTCCTGAATGAATGTGTCTCCATCCAAGTCTCTGCCCTCCCTGCTCCAGGCAGTGTTTTTCTCTGGCAAATACTCTTGGTCTCCCCATCCTTCTGCCCTCCAGCAACCCCTTGCTTGGATCAGAATCATCCTAATTGTGTGCTTCCTCCACTGTCAAAGTTAACATCCAGTGCTTATGACCGCAATTGCTTCATTTAGATTCTAACATGTTTTTTACATTGCAATGCAAGCCTCTACCAAGATTGATCTCTTCTCTCCACGGTTACCATTTCTCAAGTCTTGTTTTTACATTGATTTCATCCCAGCAGCTTTATTTCAAGTGAATCCAAGTGGATTTCCTCTTTATTATTATTATTATTATTTTTTTTTTTTTTTTTTTTTTTTTACTTAATTCTTTCCTAGGGAAAACTGGTCTTCAAGAACATTAAAAGACCTTTTGACCCTTTCAAGTGTAGAGAATACACTTTCTCCTTATTTTTGCCTCAGTGGCCTCCAACCCCAGTGCACTCCTCTTCTGTGCTCTGGTACATGCTTCGGTACTCCTCTATCCATAGTTCATAGGTAGAGGAGTGACAAGGTTACAGGCTGCCTGGGATCCTGCCTGGCTGGCCTGTAAATCACTACTCCCATGGCACTTCACAGAACTGCCAATCTATCGGCCTCTATCCATCTAGTTACTTATTTCTGCAAGCAAAGTGGATTCTCCAAAACCAAGTGGATTAAAACAACCATTTCTTTACCTCACACATGTATAACCTGGACAGGGCTTACAGGGGAACACTCATATCTACTTCACACATTAGCAACTGGGGGGACTTGAGTAGGGACTGAAGAATCACTCCCCAGATGCCATATTCTCATGCCTGGAAAGTTAGTGCTGACAGTAGGATGGGGGGTCAGGGCTGAGAGCTGGGGGCCTCAGTTCCTCTCCACATGGACTTCTACCTCGGCTACTTGACTTACTGTCATCATGGTGGATGGGTTCCAAAGGTGAGCATCCCAAGCCAACATGGCACTCTTATGACCTAGCCTCGGGAGTCACACAGTGTCATTTCTACCATACTCTGTTAGTATAGTCATAAAGGCCCACTTAGGTCCATGGAGAAGAGATATAGACCCTACCACTAGATGGGAAGAGTATCAATGTTGCCTTGTAAGAGCAAAGGGGATGAAAGACTGCCTTTTATGCTGTAATATTTGCATGCTTATTCTAACATGAAAAATTCTGGTTTTCTCCAACATGTTTAAGTAGTATTCACACTCCCAGGAGAGGTACCGTGTCATCCTGTGATTCTCCAAACACCCTGGCACAATACTACATGCCCACAGATGTTTAACGAGAATGGCCCCACTGTAAATGGTGGGCACCTCATGTGACCCACAGTTGGCATGCAGTAAAGGGTAGTTACAACTTTCATCATTATTTAATAATAATAATAATGCTAACTGACTCGGAGATGCCAAATGAGGGGATGATAAAATAATGCTCCCTGATAGGTCCTTGTAACTTAGAATCCAACTAACTCAGACATTGTTTTTGTATATATAATTTTTTAATGTTTATTTTATTTTTGAGAGAGAGAGAGAGGGAGAGAGTGCAAGCAGGGGAGAGGCAGACAGAGGGAGACACAGAATCCAAAGCAGGTTCCAGGCTCTGAGCTGTCAGCACAGAGCCTGATGCGGGGCCCGAAGTCACGAATGGCGAGAACCATAGTCAGACGCCTAACTGACTGAGCCACCCAGGTGCCCCAGACGTTTTTTTTTTTTTTTTAATTTTTTTAATGTTTTATTATTTATTTTTGAGACAGAGAGAGACAGAGCATGAACGGGGGAGGGTCAGAGAGAGAGGGAGACACAGAATCTGAAGCAGACTCCAGGCTCTGAGCTGTCAGCATAGAGGCCGACGCGGAGCTCGAACTCACAGACCATGAGATCATGACCTGAGCCGAAGTCGGCTGCTCAACCGACTGAGCCACCCAGGCACCCCATAGACTTTTTTTTTTTTTTTAAGAGCGAGCTATTTAAAACCATCTGGCTTTTCTACCTTCTGAGAGGCGTTGCCCAACTGGCAAAACCCTGGGAAACCCTTATAAGCTTTCTACTCGCTAGGTGTGATTAACATTGGGCTCTCAGATGCCTGCCATTAGCAGCTGCACCGTGCTAACAGACACACAGCCTAACACTGCTTTCCCAAGCTCCTCTTTCTCTGAGGACTCGCTGTTTCCACAGAAAATTAACTCCAGTAGCGACTCCCAGCTTTGAGGTGTTTTCTAGCACTGTGCTACTCACAATGGGGTTCACAGACCAGCAGCATTTGCCTCACCTTGATAGAAATGCAGATATATGGGCCTCACTCCAGATGTACCGAATCAGAATCTGTGTTTTTAAAAAGCTCTCCCGGTGATTCTCTTGGGCACACTGGCATCTGAGAAGCACTGTCCTGAGAGATTTGCTCCAGGTCAGCTTAACCCTGCCTTTCCTCCCCACTGCCCTACAGTGCTACCCTTCAGGCAAGCCTGCCTGCCATCTGGACCCTGGTCAACTAAATAACCTCCCCCACTTCTGGTCAGTTGCTACCTCAGCCACTCCCTTGAAAGAGCCCCATCAGTCATCTGGTCCTCATCTTCACACAACCACTGTTTATGCCAGTGTCTTCTGCCTTAGCTGAACAGGGTGCAGGTGTCTCTGTTTTATTGCCATGGAAGGTGCCAGATTCACCGCCTGTCATAAACGTTATACATCTGCACTGCATTTCCTCACTAGTTAATTCACTTAAAATTGAAAAAGAAAACCCCGCTGTCCTCTAGAATGAATCTGCTGAAATTTGATTTCATAACCTCAGAGATTTGAGACTTTGCCATGATCAGGATTCTTTTGACTGATGCATTGGGTTACTTCATTATACCAACAATCCTACCAATTTTCTTTAAAAATTATCTGTTTTCTTAGTAAGTTTGAATCTGAGACAAGATGTGAAACATTCTTGGTTTTAATCAACTCTTTTTGTCTGTGGTTGGGAGTTTTGTTTGCTTTACCAAGGGGACCAAACGCTCTTTGGAATACTTATTCCTCACACAGAACAAAAGCCCATATATTGGAAATCCAAAACAAGACAAATAACAGGCCTCACGCGGGACCACATGGCAAGTGTAATACTGGGTCGTTGGCCCGGGGAATACCCAGATGCCACAGCTGCCTTGTGCTCCTTATGATTAGTCGTTATCTTGGTAAATTAGCACAAAGTTTATTCCTCAGCCTCTAGAAGTTCAGAAATTTGGTTTTGTTGGCACAGAGATGGTAATTGCTCCTCTCTTTGCAGAGACAGATCATGAGATGAATCAAAGTGGAAAGCCGGTTTATTAGCTCACACTGAGACATTATTCTCTCTGGAAATGGAAAACCCCAGTCCACATATAGTCAGTCAGGGCCTTATTTTCCTACAGCCCAGCTACATGGAAAGCGAAACCATTCTCTAAGTCAAATGTAGAAATTTTAAAATAAGAAATCATTGACACAGGAATTGGAATACTTAAAGGACGTATGACAAAGACATACTTTCCCAGAAGGGAGTCTCCATGGACACAACAGCATAAGCTAAGGGTTTAACTGAGTCCCCCCACCACCCAAAGACATGCGTTGAGGCCCAACCCCCATTCATTGTAAACATGACCTGATTGGGACTTAGGGCCTTTGCAGGTCTGATTAAGTTAATATTGAGGTCATAGGGTGACTGTCCGTTCTGACTAGTGTCCTTATAAGAAGAGACACAGAGACACACAGACATCACAGCCATGTGACGACAGGGGCAGAGATTGGAGAGATGCATCTAGAAGCGAGGAACACCAAGGATTGCCAGAAAACACCAGAAACTAGAAGAGCCAAGGAAGCCTTCTCTCCTACACATTTCGGTGGGAGTGTGGCCCTGCAGACATCTTGATTTCAGACTTCCAGCCACAAGAACTGTGAAAGAAATAAGTTTCTAGTGTTTGAAACCATCCAGTTTGTAGTACTTTGTTACAATAGCCCCAGGCAGCTAAAAAGAGTTGTTTTTCCGGCATGGAATCTGAATGAAGGGAAATCAGAACACTCCACGTTAAATGGTATCATGCTATGAGAGCCAGCTCACCTTTCTTGTTACAGAGAGGGCCTTTCAAATGGGACTGGGATATTTGAAGTCCATTAGCTGAGGCCCACTCCTACATGGACAATACTTGTGGGATTCAATAGTACTTGCGGGGTCAAATTTCATGTTTAATAGGAATCCCACACACTGAGGCACATGTCCCCATTTCCAAACAGCAAACAGACCAAGTAGGGTGTAGTACAATCCTCCAGAAGATGCAAAGACACTCGGGAATAACTAATTAATGGTATTCCCTGCCACCAGCTTTTTTTTTTTTTTCCTGGAAATACAACCATATTCTGACAATGCTGTGTAGCTGGCAAATGTCCTAGAAAAATCTTTCTGGGCTTCACTTCCACAGCTCTTATTCACTGGCTTCTGAGGCTTCCTTGAGGGGTCAATAGACCATTGGCCAAATGAGTAGACTCCTCAAACTAACCACGTTGCACAATTTTGTTCCTAACGATTTAAGTATTGGTTTGAATTTTGAGTTTGAATGGAAGGTAAAACAACGAACGGGCCCCTTTGGGCACCCAGCTTCCCCCAGGCGTCCATAAACCCTGGCAGTGCCTTCCTCCCATCCCTTCCAGTCACGCATGCTCACTGCCACCACCTCTGGCCAGCTAGATCTCTTCTCCTGTCTGGGTGAGGGGAAGATGGGGGCAACAACCAAGAGCCCTGCAGGCCTTCTTCTGAAAAGGGGTGGGTAGGAGTGATTGCTTGTGAGGCACAACCAAAAGTGAAAAAACCCCACACTGATCGGCCACCACGTCTATGACCCATCACCACCCGTGCAGTTAAATCCAGGTGACATCTTCAGAACAGAGAGCCTCTCCCCTCCCTGCTGTCCCTGGACTCCCATCCAGGGCCCCCACAAAAGCTGCCTTCAAAACCTCCCAGGGAGAAAACTGTAACTCAGAACACCTAACAGCCCTATCTATAATATTTATATTTGGTGCCTCACCTATACCCAGCACTACCACCTACCCCATAAACATACACTTTTCTCACATCGTATGACCGACAGAGAGCACAGCAGAACAGAGCTTGCCCTGAAAACCAAGTTTTACTTCTGACTTTAGAGCCACAGGGAGAGCATCTCCAGCGAGTTGGAATATCCATTCTGTGCCTCTCTCACCACGCAGGGATCAGAAACACCGAGCTCCCACTCACAGCCTCTTGACATTCATAGACATTTTCAGGTTTCCTTTGAAAAGCAGCATTTTGTTTTATCAGACAGAAAGCTGAAACAGCCAGATGTCTGGTTCAATCCAGGAGAGCAGGCAGTCTTAACGGCACGTGATGGCCACTGAAACGTTTGCTTCTGGATCTGGTCTTTGCTCCAGATCCTGGCCTTTTCTGACCAGAAAGGGTTTTTCTTTAGATATGTTAATACCTTTCATCTGGACACCCAGTCATATGTTGAAGATCTGGCAGCCCTTGCAGATGGGTAACTTTACCCATCTCTGCTCTGATCATAAGTTAATCCTACACCTAAGACCCTAGCAACTTTATTTCCCAATGTGGTTGGGGGAATTGGGCACTGGCCTTCCCAAGTACTGACACCTCTTGCTGTTTTGTGGCCTCAGGTGTGAGGACGGAATAGCAGAAACAATGAAAGGGCTATTTTAAAAGTTGTGTGTATTATGGAAATACTGTTGCTTTCCCTAGAGGCTAATGGTGTAGTGATTTGTAAAATGTCCTTATTCTTAGGGGGTGCAAGCTGTAATGTTTAGGGATAAAGTGTCACAATTTGTACAACTTACTTTAAAAAATATTTAATGTTTATTTTTGAGAAAGAGAGAGAGAGCTTGAGCGGGGAGGAGCAGAGAGAGGGAGACACAGAATCTGAAGCAGGCTCCAGGCTCTGAGCTGTCAGCACAGAGCCCAACACGGGGCTTGAACTCACAGTGAGATCATGGCCTGAGCTGAAGTCGGCCGCTCAACCGACTGAGCCATCCAGGTGCTCCTGTAAAACTTACTTTTAAATGAACCAGTCAAACACATACACAGACACACACAGGCACACACACACACACACACACACACACACAGAGAGAGAGAGAGAGCTACATGTATGTAGATAAAGCAAACAAGGCCAATGCTGGCAATTGTTCAGGCTAGGTAAAGGGTATGTGAGCACTCCTTGTACTATTCTATCAATTTTGTAAATGTCTAAAATTTTTCTTATTATTAAAGGAAAAAGAAGCTGCATTGCCTTCTGCATTCGAGGGTAGAAGGCTGATAGAGAGATGCTCCCTTTTCCCCAACGAGGCTGGTTCTTGGAAAAGCCAGCGGTGTCATCCAGATGAAACTGCTTCAGACAGAGATGTCAAATAAAAACCCATCTTCATTTTGGACAGGGAGGTCTTTGTAGAGCTCGTTTATGGCATTATGGCATTTTCCTCTCTCTGCCTGGGGCCAAGAGACAGGGAGGAGCAAGAGACGGAGGGTCTCTGAGCCAGCACGTGAGCTGCTCTGGCCAGTCCAGGGCAGGCAAGAGTGACCATGCGATGGCCCGTAGGGAGTGTGGGATAGCCTGCAGGCGGGGACCCAGAGAGCTGGGGCCGCCATAACAAAATACCATAGACTGGGTGGCTTAAACAACAGAAGCTTATTTTTCACAGGCTGAAGTCCAAGATCAAGGTGCTGGCATGGTTGGTGTCTGGTTGAGAGCTTTCCCTTTGGGCTTTGGATGGCACGCCTTCTCACTGTGTACCCACATGGCCTTTCCCTGTCTGTGAGCACACTCGTGTGCAGAGACAGTGAGCTCTCTAGACCTTCTTCTTAAGACGACATTCATCCTATGGGATCAGAGTCCCGCCTTTATGACCTCATTTAGCCTTAATTATTTCCTGCAAAGCTCAAACTCCAAATTGGCCACCCTGGGGGTTAAGGCTTTACCATATGGATTTGAGGGGCACACAAACATTCAGTCCATAAATACCTCATATTGATTTTGCTTCTGTTTTCTGCATTGTAATTCCATTGGACTATCTTCAAGCTCTGGAAAGTTCGTTAAACGCAAGAGCCTTAGGTTAACCATTTCTTGGAGAATGGGAGGGAGGGCCCGGGATCCCTCCTTCCCTGAGAAGCGGACTTGGAGGGAGCCCCTGCAGCACAGATTGGCGGCTGCGAAATGGCCAGAGTTGAGCAGGGAGGAGCCCTGAGCAGTGGGCTCCTGGAGCGAGCCAGTGGGCTGGTAGCATCTCTCAACTGTCCCAGAGGGAGCCCCAAAGATATGGAGGAGGGGGCCGGGTTTCCCACAATGTCACAGGAGTGAGGCTCAGACTGTCTCAGGGGGCAGAGAAAACCTGGGAATCCATGCATTCTATCACAGCAAGGACGCATTTTTGCCTTCCATCTCCCCCAACCACTCCAGCAAGGGGAGAAGATGTTACTGGGAAGGTCTTTTTTTGTGCCAAACGTGTGGGTTGGTTTGTGAAAGCAAGCTGAGGGCGGAGATGTCGGCCTCGGCACCAAGCCCTTTGGAAAGGGGCACGTAACGCGCACTGTTAGTGGAGAAAAATTTGGAGCCGTTAGGGGCCAACCGAGGCTGCAGTGAATGAGACCCAGAGTTTGCGGGAGGAGCCCCAGAGGAGAGGGGAGATGGCAGAGAGCTCAGCACTGCTTGGTGAGACACCATGGCCACAAACGCCCCCAACTTTGAGGAAGCCCGACAAGACTCAGGATGTGCTTGGCACAAGAGAGTCCCTAATGGAAACCAGTGAAAGGTGGCTCTCAGCATCCCGTGGCTCTCAGCATCCCACGGCCCAGGCTGAACAGAGCCAGAACGTTTAGATAGAGCAGGGGGCCAGCAGAGCCCTCCTGACAGCCACTGACATGCGCAGACTTACTTTCAGGCTTGATCAGAAATGGATGGTAGGTACTTGAGCTTCCTTTACACAGGTAACCGTAGCTTCCGAAGCCATTTCCTTCCACTTTTACTAGTGGTTTCTCCACGCGCCAGCGTCCTGTTGTTTCATGCCAATAATCGAACCGCTTTCTTTGCAGTGGCTCGGTTCTCAGTGTAATTTGAGGTTTGGCCGACTCCTTAAATACGTATCACGTCGCTGAATTTAGGACAGGAGGAAAAGAGTGCAGAACCAGTCAAGGCATCAAAGACAGGCTCATCCTCGTTCCCAAGGCGAAAGCGAAAGGGCCATCCAGACCTCCTCTCTCCTCTGGCCCTCCCTTCCAGTGCCACGGCCATGACCTTCCCCCAACACCCTGTGCGCAGCTCTACATTCTCCGTGTTAAGAGCAGCTGTCCTGTGATTTGCTGGTGTCCCCCCAGGGAGCTGGAGCTGAATCACTGGACAACGGCAGCTGATTAGTTTAAAGCTCGTGTTTAAAGGGAGAGAAAGGGCTTTCTGAGATAATGAACTCCAAGTGGGTACACCACTGACCCGTGCCGTCGAGGGTTAACAGCGTAAAGGTAATTGGGGTTTCTAGCTAAAAGGGAAAGCTGCCAAGAAGAGCCCCTAACCTAAGCCTGCGCCCCATTCTTTTAATCCGTGACTTCCTCCAGCACTTCCTCTAGCTTGGGGGAGAAAGATGCAAATCTGGCTAACCTCTGAAAAAACTTGTGGTATGTGCAGAGCCGAGCATTTCAAGCAGAAAGCAGAGACCAGGGGTCGTTTCCGCCCACGCGCCTCAGCTCGGCCTCCAGGGATCACCACGTGGTTCGTCGGGACCCTCCCCGAGTCTCTTCCAGATGCCCTTGGAAAAAAACCTGGGCAGCCTGTGTCGCGGCGGAAGCTCAGGCGCGTGGCGCTGACCCCAGGCAGGCAGGTCCCGGGCCCGGGGCGCGCGGACCGCTGCTCCTTGCCATGATCTCCACTCCCCCCTGCATCTCTGAGCCAGTCCACGCAGCGAGCGACCAGGGATACCTGCAGATCCGCGGCACCAAGGTGCGTGGGTGGGAAGCCGAGAAATGACTGGCCCGGTTACAGCCACAAACATACTGATGACTTTATTATGGGCAAAACCGCCGCCCTGCCCAAGGTCTCTGGTGAAAAAGGAAGTCAGTCGTTCACGGCAGCGTTTGCACACTGGGCTATTTATACAGATGGAACTAGAGGCCGGGAGATCAGAACACACCAAATTCTGATCTTGCCAATCATGGCTTATTTCAGGACAGAAAAACGGTCCTTTTTTTTTCCAACTTAAATGTATTAACAAAGAACTGGCTGGTTCCACTGGAAGGAATTTGACTTCAGCTCCTCTTCAGACAGACTCCCCCCCCCCCGCACCCCCCTCCCCCCCCCCCGCACCCCCCTCCCCCCCCCCCCCCCCCCCCCCCCCCCCCCGCCTGATGCCGGGGCATAGCCTGAGTGGCAGCTTGGCCAGGTGCAGCCACCCTGGGGGAAAGACCGTGGGTGGGGAGGCAGCTCGGAGGTCCTTCCAGGCAGGAATGTGCCTCAGTATACGGGCTGGAAGCCACGGGCATCAGTATCCGACAGCGGTAGGAATGCAGATTCTATTCAGTCTAAGTTCCCACTCTCTGGGAGTGGCATCTCAGAATCTATGTTATTATTTTTTTATGAAAGTTTTTTAAAATTCATATATTTTGGGGGGGGGGAAGGGCAGAGAGAGAGAGAAAAAGAGAATCCAAAGCAGGGCTCCATCCCACAACCTTGGGATCACGACCTAAGCCCTGAAATCCAGAGTCGGATGCCTAACTGACTGAGCCAACCAGGCGCCCCTCAGTACCTAGATCATCAACAACCTCCCCAGGTATTTCTTATGCAGATTTGAGTTTGAAAAATGACATCTGTTTCACCACATTGGGAATTCACTAAATGCAGGTTGAGTGAATAAACACCAACTAATTCCTGCTAAGGTATTAACCTATCCCTCTCATTATGGGGTGGCATAAACACACACACACACACACACACATACACACTCGCACACACACACAGACTCTTGAAGATTCCAAAACCGAAGTTAAGATGGCAGAACCTTGGAGACTTGTCAGGGTGGTGACCCTGCTCGTATGCCCTCAAATTGCCACGTGGGCCTTCTGCACGTAGGACCATGATCCCATGGAGACAGATACCAGTGGTGTTGAGTGCTAGCCATTTGCTCATCAGCTACTATGTGCTCACCAGGCACAAACATTATCTCAATTTTCACATCCATGTGGGAGGTACAATCTCCAATTTCCAGACAGGAAAACCGGGCTCAGAAAGGTTAAGGAATTTTTGCCTCTGCATATGGCTACTAAGCGTCAAGGTACAGATGATTCACGTCCAGTCATCCAAGCCCAAAGGCTGTACCCACCAAAATCTATTTCATAAATTCCAAATGGCGTCAGAGAATCCTGAACTATCAGGACAGGTAAGAACTCTGGCCTTATCTAGTCCAGCCTCCTCATATACTAGTGAGGGGCAAAACAGTGTGAACATGAAGTTCCCCCATTTGTTTGTTGGCCCGCTTAGTGTCTTTAAAGAAACTCGAATTCATCAGCATTTAAAACTCTGGAGATTTTACATTAAAACCCAGATTTTCCCTGTCTTGAAAAGCGAGCGATTTTGTAACCCTGGGCCTCATTCCTGGTTCTGGTAATGGTTAACTGTACTGGTTATGGAATCCACAGACCTGGATTTGAGTCTTGGCTCTAGGTCTTATTGGCTGTGCAACCTTGGATAAGTCACTTTACCCCTCTGAGCCTCCTCCCTCAACTGGAATGTACGTATGGTAACAGCAGCTACTTCCCAGGCTGTTGTGAACATGGGGTAAGAGAATATATGCTCAGTGCCAGGCGGTTGTGCTTAATAAATATTAAGTTAATATAAGCTTAGAGGGGCCAGGCTTTGGCAATACACTGAGAACATGACATAGCCAAGACTCACACCGGATTCCGGATTCCAGTCCCCAGGTTGCTTCCGCTGCATCCTCCTACTATCCACCCCCCCTCCCCTCCCCTCCCCCCCCAGCTCCCACCACTCCCTGTGAACACCCAGGACATCATGCTGGCAACGAGAAAACCCAAGTTTTCCGAACGTCTAGCTGGATACATCATTTTGCCTCAAGAAACAAAGTGGTCACTGTGTAAAGAACACGAAATTGAGATTCAGACTATAGTCTCAGCTGGCTTATTGACCGCAAGCAAGTCCCTTATCCTCACTGGGCCTCAGTTTCTTCATCTGTAGGATGGGAAATACTTGTGTTGTGAGCTGAACTGTGTTCCCCTCCGATTCATACGTTGAAGGTCTGACCCCCAGTACTTCAGAATAGAAGTGAATTTGAAGATAAGGTCTTTAAAGAAGTGACTGGGTAAAAATGAAGGCTTTACCCTCATCCAGTATGACTGATGTCTTATTAGAGGAAAAAGAGGGGCGCCTAAGTGGCTCAGTCAGTTGAGCATATGACTTCGGCTCAGGTCATGATCTCGCGGTTTATGAATTTGTGCCCCGTGTCTGGCTCTGTGCTGACAGCTCAGAGCCTGGAGCCTGCTTCGGATTCTGTATCTCCTTCTCTCTGCCCCTCCCTCCCGCTCAAAAATAAGTAAACATTAAAAAAACAAAGAGGAAAAGAGACACCAGGGGCACATGTACACAGGAGAGAGCCTTCTGCTAACTGAAGAGACAGGCCTCAGAGGAAAACAACCCTGTTGGCACCTTGATCTTGGACTTCCAGCCTCCAGAACCATGAGAAAATAAAGTTCTCTTGTTGAAGTCACCCAGTCTGTGGTATCTTGTTATGGAAGGCCTAGCAAACCAATACAGTCTGTTTTCCAGAAGAATCCTTGAAAAGCCTGGTACGTAGTAGGTATTTGAAAAGAGTTAGCTGTTGTGCTTCCACAGTCAGAACCAAGGACGTGGGATTGTTTTGTGTTTGGAGGCTGCCCTTTGAGCCAGCCTTCTCTGCTGGCATAGTGTGCCTGCCAGGTGGCCTGGAATGTGTGCACGGCGTGGCCAGAACACCCTCCGCCTTGGACAAGACTGGAAAGATAACGAAGGATTTGTCAATTCTTGTTCAAGCCACCACCTTCCTGTTTGCACTTGTTATGACAGCAACCCCTTTCTTCATCTCAACGTCTTTCTGAACAGGCCTCCATCTCTAAATACGAGCTCAATCTTCGTGGCATCTTTTGAGATGAGTTAATGCCATCTAGGGGGCTATTGGACTCATTGGTAAACTACGGCTCAAAGTAGAATGGATTACTCCTGGCACATATTCATAGTTTTTCACAGCCCTAATATGCTGGTTTTGCTAATTCTAGGGCATCTATCTTTCCACGTCTGACTGCCCTGACCTATTCTTGGCCATGCCTCAATGGTCTCTTGTGATTCAACAAGCTCCCCTCCTGATCCTTTGAAGTTTATCTGAACTTCCAGCCCATGAAGGGAAAAAAGACGATATTTTATCTTGGCGTCACTGGATATCCTTACCTGCATCTGTCATAAAGCAGATATTCATTCAGTTCCAAAATCTATGTAATACTCTTCAAAAAGCAGTAGACATTAACTTCTTTTTTTTCTGGGAATGGTTCCCAATCATTTATTGGAGAGTAACCCCCATGACTGGAGATTACTATAGTATGATGTCGTTTTGTGTTATTTTGAACAGTTCCCTTATATAGAACTGTTCTGTCCACCAGCCACAGGTGGCTGTGGAATACTCAAACACAACAGATTTCAAAGACTTAGTATAAATAATGAGAATGTAAGGTGTTTCATTAATTTTTATATTAATTATACCCTGGAATTATAATATTATAGAGGTATTGGGCTAAATAAAATTTAATTAATGTCACTCATTTCTTTTTACTTTTTTTAAATTTACTTACTTTAAGAGAGAGAGAGCACACAAGTGGGGGAAGAGCAGAGAGAGGGGGGGAGAGAGAGAATCCCAAGCAGGCTCCACGCTCAGCACGGAGCCCGACATGAGGCTGAGTCTCATGACCGTGAGATCACGACCTGAGATGATTGAGCCACCCAGGCGCCCCATTTCTTTTTACTCTTTAAATGTTAACTCCAGAACATTTTAAATTACATATGCAACTCACACTCTATTTCTATCAGACAGTGCTGGCAAAGAAGAGAAATTGAGGGACCAGAATATTTTGAAGTGGCTTGCTCTAAGTTCCATGGAGAGTCGGACAGCCCGGGCAGAGCTCTACCAGTAGATGCATATAATCATATGACGTAGGAATGGCACCATTTGGCATGGCTCTTTGAAAATATCTCCCCAACACCAAAATCTTCATCCACCACTTGGTTTCTCCTGAGAAGAAAGCATGTGGAGATTAAGTCAGCCCAGAGGATGAACAGAAACCCATAATCCTCTACGAGTCTTAAAGGGTAAACTAAATGACCTAAGACTTTTCCATCCCTGATGTCTAGAGCAGTCATAAGAGTGTTCTGTACTCCCACTACCACATCAGAACATGTCTGACTCAGAAAGATAGTGAAAGATTCACATGACAAATATTTTCATTCTGTTATCTCTTTTTTGCCAACCACAGTTGAGGTCACTCAACAAATCCCCAAATGATGTCACCTGAGGTACTGAAGGGATCATTATCTTGCGTCGGGACTCACTCAGGTATGCGTTGCATCCAAGTAAAAACACGAGGCAATGATAGGTCACCTCAAGTGACTTTGTCTCCGCCTTGAGGAGGGGAAGGCCGCACAAAGACAACCAGCATCCAGTGGGGCAGACTTCGCTGTGTGGGGATCACCCTCTCACCAGAGAGGTCCTTCTCTGATCTTGCCTGTGCCCTTAAACCCTCAACCCCGTCAGAGCCATTCAGGAAAGACCCCTGACTCACCCACCCACAGAGTCTGAAATACCTTCCTTATCTTGGGGTCACTGCGAGACAGGCAGGAACCTTGATACAAGAATAAAATAAACGGGTCTGTCAACAGCTTGAAGGGCTGTTAGTTCATCGGAAACTCACTAGGTTCTTTCCAGAGCTTATTTATTCGGACTTGACATATGACTACAACAAAGCAATTTAATAGCTTTGCTAGAAATGAGGGCAAAGAAGAAAACAAAACAAGGAAGTACTTCCAAACAGACTCTGAAAAGATGTCAAAACTCGAGGAAGGGGAAGATGATGAAAAATATTTGCAAACCCAAAAGCCCAGCAGCTTATAGCTAGTTGGCATACCTCTGTGAGTCTCAATGTGGTATTCATCACACCAAAATAAAAGAACTGTGATAATCCAATTCAATGCGTTTAAAAATTATTATTCATATTAATGCCTCAAAGGGCATTCATGGATGTTTATAATTTGTTCCGTTTTCTGCTTTCAAAGGCTCAAAGATATGTGATATTTAAAATTATTTTGGTTCATTTTCCTTAAATGTTTTATCTTTTGCAAGGGGTGAGCTTCAGTTCTGGTTCATTCCCCCAACAGTACCCGACAAAGGAGGCTTTCTAGGAGGAAAAGTACTAATGATATTCATAGAACATATGTCCCTGTAATGCCCGAGGGGCAAAAGTCAGTTGACTCAGCCCCAGGCAGGAGCCCCTGACAGCCCTCCCTGCACCCAGGGCACGTCATTTGTTCAGTGGCCGCGTGGGCCAGCATCCTGGCAGAGGCGATGCTCGGGGCACTCAGCACGCTCAGGCAGATGGGCCAACCCTAAGGGAAAGGAAGCTCTTCTGAGATCCTCCTGTCTTCGTTCTTCCCAAATGGGCTTTGCTATAAAAAGCAAATTAAACAGCCATTGTTCCTTTCCTCCATGAAGCTGGCAGACGGACATCCTGCCTAATCCCAAAGCTCCCGGATGTTTGCTGCCGGCCTGCTGATGCCTGCTACTGCTCGACGCAGGAAAAAAAGAACTTACCCTCCCCTGGGGAACGGAACGCGTCTTAAGTTCTGAGCTTTCCTTTTTCATTGGGGACTTTAAAAATTTTATTTTATTTTTAAAGCTCTTATTGAAATATAGCTGACATATAATGTTATATTAGCTTCAGCGTATCGTTTGACCACTACATACATTATGCTGTGCTCACAAGTGTAGTTACCACCTATCACCACACAAAGGTATTATAATATTTTGACTCTGTTCCCTATGCCGTACTTTGTATCTCTGTGACTTACTTAGTTTATAACTGGAAGTTTGCATCCCTTAATCTCCTTCACCATCTCCCCATCCCCTCACCCATCTCCCTTCTGGCAACCAGTGTTCTCTGTATTTATTTATGGGTCTGTTTCTTTTTCTTTCTTTCTTTCTTTCTTTCTTTCTTTCTTTCTTTCTCTCTTTCTCTCTTTCTTTCTTGATAAAGAAAATGCGATGTATGTATGTAATGGAACCTTCCTCAGCCATAAAAAAGAGTGAAATTGTGTTGTCTGAGACAACATGGATGGTCCCAGAGGGTATTCTGTTAAGTGAAATAAGTCAGACAGAGAAAGACAAATAAATACAGTACAATGTCACTTATATGTGAAATCTAAACAACAAATACAAATAGCAACAACCAAAGAAAAAACAGACTTGGGTCCTTTATTTTCGGTGACATATAATACACAGCAGAAAAGGAGTTTCTTTTTAACCCTGGCCTGGAGAAATACTCCCACTGGATTGATAAATAGGCTTAGGGTCATAATCGGAGGAGATCCTAAAACACTGGCCCTTAAATCTTCCCCTACCTGTGAAAGTATGTGTCATTTCTCAGTGAAAGACTTACTTCAGTGTTTTTGGGAGTCCCTCTAAAATGCCAAGTAGTCAAAAGGAGATTATGCGGAATGATTGATGTGTTATTTAACTTGATTGTGTTAGATATTTCACAATGTGTACCTATATTAAATCATCATGTTGTATACTTTAAATGTATACAATTTTATTTGTCAGACCTCAATAAAGCTGGAAAGAATAGAACAGAATAGAATAGAATGAAATGGAATAGGTAGTCACCCACCCTCATCTAAAGTAGAAAACATAAAACACTTTCTAAAAAGACAGACTATGGAGGGAAAGACAAATGATACTCTGAGCACTTACAAAGCAAGGCCTTAAAATATCATCTGTCCTCAAGTAGCTCTGGGTCTCTGCAAAGAAGAGAAAAGAGAAAAACTGGGGAGAAGAGAAAGAAAGAAGAGCAGGAAAGGAAATTGGAAGAGAGAGAGAGGGAAGGGAGGCGACCTGTGTTTCTCATATCATGGCATTTATCATACTGTAATATAATGGCTTGTGTAATACTCTCTCCCCTTTATAGACAGTCCAGGATCTACCTTGTAGGCTTTTATTTCATATTATTTTTTAGTTTATTTGTGTTCTTTTCTAATTTCTATTTTTATTTCGATTTTCACTGAATTCTAACCTGTATCAATGGGTCACTGAAAGCCATAACATCCCAAAGTGACTCACAGGACTAATCCTTCTGGAAGAGTATCTCTGAGACTTCTCCGTGGACCATCCACGGACAACTGGGCCCTGGCTGACATTGTGTGACTGGGTGGTGCCATTTCTGTTGGAGAAGCCGAGATCTCTCCCTTCACACTTTTATGTGGCCCATAGGAGGCCACGAGCCACAGATCGCTCTGGCTGATGGAATTCCTAACTTACAGCAAATGACTCAAGTATCCACTTCATGACACTTCAGGAACCCTAAGGCAGAGATCCAGCATTTCCAACAAACCTCAGGGGAGCTCCAGATACAAGGCACTGATGAGGGGCAGTTCTGTAAAAGTAAGTCCCAGGAGGAAAAACAGGTCTGAAAAATGTGGCTGGCCTCAGGCCGAAAGGCTAAAATTATTCAAAATGATTTACTCTTCCATCGTTTAGAGTGAAGGCTAGAATAGCCATTTTAATCACTAGTTTCTGAAAAGTCAAGTGTACCTACCTTTGGGTCATTTCACACTTACCAGTTCTCTAAACCATTACTAAACTTGGGGGTCTTTGAGGTTTCTAACGTCAGCTCTCACATTAAGATTTTCAAAATGAAACTTCAGTACGTGTTTCCTGAACAGCTTCTCTCTACATGGTCAAGTGGACTTATTCTCAGAAAAGGAGAGCCACTTCTGGTAAATAAAGGACCGAAACAGGAAGTGAGCCCATGACAATCAAGCAGAGGGTGTGAATGGTGTGGAAAGATGAGGAAGGTTCCTTAGGGGTACGGCTCATGCTCTTCCAGCCACAGCTTCTCCACAACAGGGTCTTCTCCCCCTCAGCTCCTCAGCTATGAGAGTCCTGGATAAAGCCGCTCCTCGTACTCCTGTAACCACAGGAGCTCATTTTTAGACTCCTGCCCTTTCTCCGATGCTGCAGCATTGACCAAGCTAACATTCTGGGAGACGCAAATGGTACTAGATTCCTAAGGCTGCTGTGACAAATTACCACAAACTTAGTGGCTTGAACAATACAATTTATGATCTTACAGTTCTAGAAGTCAGAGGTCGGGCACAGCTTTTACCAGGGGCCCAAACCAAGGTGTCAGCCAGTCTGTGTTCCTTCTGGAGGCTCTACGGCAGAATCCGTTCCTTACCTTTTCCAGTTTCTAGAAGCCACCTACACTCCTAGGCTCATGGCCCCTTCTCTATCTTCCAAGCCATCAGACAGACAGAGTTCTTCTCGAATGGAGTCACTTCTGCTTTTCTCTTCCACTTGTAGGAACCTTGTGTTGACATGGGTTCCACCCAGATAATTCAGAATAATCTGTTTTAGGGTCAACTGATGAACAGCCTTAATTCCATCTGCAATTTTAATTCTCTTTTGCCATGTATCATAAGAGTCACAGATGTTAGGATATGGACCTCTTTTGGGGGGCCATTATTCCACCTGTCCCACAAGCAAACCAAAATAAAAAGGATATACAATGGGCAGAACATACCTTCTAGATTAACACACACGAAAATATCTTGAAAACGCCAGGAAATAAACGTGAAGTCAAAGGTCAAAAGTAAAGAAAGAAAGTAGAACATCAATTCACGTTGTATCAAAAGAGGTCATTAATTAAATCAGAGCGGAATGAAACACCCCAAGATGATCTATGAGACCTGGGGGGAACCTTATGAAGCCATATGGCTACCATTACTTAGTGCTCAGACGGTAGGTCAGAGTCAAACGTTTTCACAGTCAAATGTTTTGATGCAGCAGTCAACGATACTCAAAGATGGAAACCAGCACGAAGCAAGCTGTCAATCATTGCAACATTGCAACCTTACCTTGGAAAGCATCTCTAGCTTTCATATTATTTGTCTGATTCCCACCCCCACCCTCTCCAACTCTGAGTCACTGTTGAAAAGAACTGTTTACAGCTCAGGAGGCAAAGTTCTTACACGTCCCTGTAAAAACATTTTTTTTTTTTTTTTTTTTTTTTTTTTTTTTTGGCAAGAGCTTGCACGTAGCAAATTGAATCCCCATGACCCTGTGTGTTGAACTGGTTGTTGGAAATCTGACAAATATCCGGTGCCCTGTTGGACAACCAGTGCATCTTTCACTGATTGAGACCCAAGGACCAACCTCTCACTCTATCTCTCAGAACTTATTGAGATAGGGGGGAACTGCTGTCCCCATTTGGCAGACAAGGGAGATTGAAGTTCCAGGAGAGCTGAGCTGGAGTTTGGACCTTTCTAGCCCTGAGTCAACATTGTTCTACTGTATTGACGGCCACTCATCTAATCATCCCTGATGGCCCTGCTCTTCCTGTGACATTGCACAGCAGGTGAATTTCCTGGCTGTTGTATATATAAACAGTGTGTATATGTTACCCAGATACGCAAGTTAGTGTCAGTAAATACCTCTTTCTTTCTCTCCTCTAAGTTTTTCCAAATACTGAATCTCATTATTTCTTGTTTTTGTATGAAATACTGCATCTACAAAACTGTCAGGATGCCTGGGTGGCCCAGTTAAGTGTCCAAGTCTTTATTTCGGCTCAGGTCACAATCTCGCAGTTCGTGAGACTGAGCCCAGAGTCAAGCTCTTTGTGGACACTGCGGAGCCTGCTTGGGATTCTCTCTCTCCCTCTCTGGGATTCTCTCTCTCCCTCTCTCTGCCTCTCCCCTACTCGTGCTAACTCTCTCTCTCTCAAAATAAATAAACATTTAGAAAAAAATTTTAAAAACCCTCTCTTTCTCTGTCTTTATCTGTTTCTGTCTCTCTCGGTCTCTCTCTGACTCCCTTCCTGTCCTTTGGAAATTCACCCCAGTGTGTCACGTCCAGGGTCACGTCTGTATCTTGTAGTCAGCAAGAAGCAAGTTGTCTTCCATCGTAGATTTCTGGGTACTTCCTCAACTTAAGTCATTTCCATTCGTTTTGCTCTACCTCTCTCCAGCCAGACTGTCTTAGGTCTAATGCACTTGCCTTTCCTAGATGAGTTAGAGCTCTTTTCTTAGTCTCAGCCCAAACCACTGCTGGGCTACCCATGAATTCCAGCCCCCTACCCCCTTTGCTGCTGCCCTGCTGAGCTCTGCCTTTTCCTCCTTCTTCATCTGTTCATTTCAGCCACACTTGTAAGGTCCTATCCAAAGTGTTCTCATGGGAGATTTTTTACCCCAGACCCACCCACTCCCCTCCTCCCCTTCCCCATCTGGTAAAATCTTGCAAAATTTCCATCTGCCCTGCAACATTGTCACCACTGCTCTGCTTTAACAAATACACCCTTTCCTCTAGGGTGGTGGAGTATGTGAATAACAGCAGGTAGCAGCTTTTAAAAATAAGATCCAGAGAAACAGTCTGACATTATAATTCATGAATGTAAATTCATGCAAGAATGGGAGTGTGTTCTTCCCTTCCTCCTCAGAAGGGGCTTTACCCTGTCAAAGGAAAGAGAACAGGTCTTATCAAGATATGCAATCTGCTCCATTCACTCAACTGCTGAGGTTTGTAACACCTCTCCGGTGAGTTTTTGCAGAAAGAACTTTTGCTTTGTTCAAAAGGCTTCTGTGATAGAAAAAAAGCTCCAAGTTTCAGAAGAGCAATTAAAAGAAGCCGTGGAGCTTAAGCAAGGCAAGAGGAGGATCATTTTCCCTGGTGAGGCAGACAGGTGAGGGAGGAAAGCCTTTGAAGATCAGAGATGGGAGAGAGTCCTTGGCTAGCGGAGAAATCCCAGATACAGAAATTGTCTTTCTGTATCGAGGGGAGGGACAGCAACACAGACAGCCTTGCCCCAAAGCTTGCTTTATTTTTATTTATTTTATTTTCTATTTTTTTAATATGAAATTTATTGTCAAATTGGTTTCCATACAACACCCAGTGCTCATCCCAACAGGTGCCCTCCTCAATGCCCATCACCCACCCCCCCTCCCTCCCACCCCCATCAACCCTCCCTCCACTCCCTCCCACCCCCCATCAACCCAACCCTCCGTTTGTTCTCAGTTTTTAAGAGTCTCTTATGCCAAAGCTTGCTTTAAACTGAGATGTTCCACCCCATTGGCCGGCTGTTAGCTTTAAATTTGAGAGAACACCAGAAAAGGTTACTGTCCAGAAGTACAACACTAGTTTCTTTCCATCTTTAAATGCTTGGGGAAAATACCAAATGGGAACACTGGACCTGAAAAAAGTTGAAACAGAATGCAGTAGAGGCAAGACCCTTATTCAGCACTTCAGCCACCAGCCCCCCCAGGAAAGAATGGGTGGACTTAAGTGTTCACAGCTACCCATAAACTCTGGGATTTTCATTACACCCAAGGGGAGAATGACTATTATTTATTTAGCAACTAGTATAATGCCAGGTGTGTTTCATATCTCTAGAAATTACTGTAATCCTTCAAAAAAAATATTTTTAGACCCATTTTACAGTTGTGTAGACTACTATTTTACTGACAAGTTGGTATAGCCAAGACTCAACTCAATCTGATTCCACAACTGGTGTTCCTTTGCTCCGTGAAGGTGGGAGGAGGAGAGTGTCTACCCTTCGGTACACTGTCACTTACCAGTGTTCCCATAGGAAGCCCACTTGTTCCTACCTTTAGGAATTAATGTGAATGGCAGTCCCAATTCAAATGCTTTGCTCCATAGTCCCCTTGAAGACTCATATTATTGAGCCATTTTTCCTGATGTTTAGACAGTGAATTCAGATATTTCCACATTGTTAATACTCAGAATGAAAATGTCAACTGTCAACACAGAAGAAAGGATTCTTCAAGAGAGAGCTGTGAAACTGACAATTTCTGATAAGACTTGAAAATCACTAGTATTTACGGTTAGCGTTCCTGGCTGCACATCGGACTCACCTGGGGAGCTTTATAAACTAAATGTCCTGCTCCGTGCCTGGGGATTCTGTTCGGGATGTATGGGGCAGGGCTCAGCAATCTATACTTTAAAAAAAAAAATCACTCTAATGGTTTTGATCTGCAGCCAGGGCTGGTACCCACAGACGCATGGTAAAAACAGCCTTCAGATTTCCTCTCTGTTCTGTCACTTGCAAATGCAATCACAATGCAATCAAAGAGAGTCACAAATCCTTAATCCAGAAACCCTCCCAAAGCAACACAAAGCAATCACAGAATAGTTTTTTTAAAAATGAAGGCCAAAACTAAGCATAACTGGAGCAGGAAACCACCAGATGTGAATATATTAAGCTTTATTTTAAGAGATTGCAATTGGAAATTGTTTAAATACTAGAGAGTGCTGTGAGCTGACAGATGGCGAGCGGCACCGAGGAGGAAGGCAGCCTGGACTAGCAAACACTACCTTAATCCCGGTCACCGTCGTGGGACATGCAGGATTGTGCCCTTGAGACTACTGCCCGCCCCCGAACTGTTTTCATTTTCATTCAAACTTGATCCTCTGAAAGGGTCTCAAGTGCTACCGTTTTTAGAACTACAGTTGCAACAGCAACACCCCAAATGTATTATGCGTGTGTCCCATGTACGGAGGCTCCTTGTTATCTTGATCCTCCCCAATCACCACAAAAGTCATGAGTGTTAAACCCAAGTGCACAGACCGCTGGGAGAAGGATGGAAGCAGCTCCCATGGGCTAGAAACCGTCGGACAGCACGGTACACCATTCCGGCTGCCTTTGCTTAGCCTGAGGACCGTGTCGTAATGCCAGGGATCCCCCAAAACTAGAGCCACATCCACCTGCTACAAAGCGCTGGGCTCCGGGAGCCACTCGGTTAGTTCTAAAGGTGTTTTGATGTCTTATGGTGGTGCAGCTTTAAGAGTTTGGGGTCTCCCTCTCGGGTTCACAGAGAGCAAGCAAATAAACCGTGCAGTGAGCACGACTAGGCTGGAAGCTCAGGGGGCACAGGCTCCGGGGGCAGCTATGTAGCAGGCCCCGGACACCTGCTGCCCGCTGGAGACAAAGCAGCCGGCCCTGCCACCTGAGCAGAAGGGTGAAGGACACTTCTCAAAGAAAGTCAGACTCAGTGAGCTAAGATGGGAAGGGTGTAAAGAATTCACCTGATAGGGGCACCTGGGTGGCTCAGTCGGTTGAGCGTCCGACTTCGGCTCAGGTCATGATCTCACAGTGTGTGAGTTCGAGCCCCGCGTTGGGCTCTGTGCTGACAGCTCAGAGCCTGGAGCCTGCTTTGGATTCTGTGTCTCCCTCTCTCTCTGCTCCTCCCCCGCTTGCGATCTGTCTGACTCTGTCTCAAAAATAAAAACATTAAAAAAAAAATTAAAAAAAAAAAAAAAAAAAAAAAGAATTCACCTGATAAACTGGCGTGGGCAGAGAACAGCGTGTGAGCAGGAATGTGGTCCATTCCAATGACAGAAGTTCAGCGGGACCAAAACAGAGAAAGACAGTGAGAACCCCAGGAGTTAGAGACGGGGCTGGGTCAGCAGCCTCGCTGACTCAAATGGACTTGTAAAGCATGATCAGGAGTTTCGACTTGATTCTACAAGCAGCATAATTGAAAGGTTTAAAGCCAGAAAGGGCACACTGACATTGTAGAATTATTCTGGGCAGGAGAATGGGCCAGCAGGGGGTATAACCCGTGAGAGGAGACCAGCTAACAGGTCAGGCAGGGCGGGAATGAGGGTACCATGCAGAAGAAGCGTTGTCGGCAGGACGTGAGGGTTCATTTGACTGGCGGGCAGGAGTTAGAAAGACATGGAGAGGGAGAGAGAGGATCCAGGTAGCTGCGGTGCCATTTATTGAGGGTGAGGAAGCTCTGAGACCCTTTTGGACTGGTTGACTTTGAGGCACTGTGGCACACGCAAGGGACCGTGTCAAGTAGGCAAATGACTAACAGGCCCTGAGCTCCTTCAGGTCATCTGGCTTCTCCCCACAAGGTTAAACCAGCAGCCCTGTTCGTTCAGCCCTCCTGTCAGCTCTCCATGTTTCCCCCCGAGTGACAGGCTAACCATCGCTGAAAAACGCTCCAGGAGAAATGAATGAAAAGCAAATGGCCAGTGGTGGACTGGTAAATATTTATAAGTGCTTCTTCTTCCCGCTCCCAAGGAAGCCCTGACCGGGACCATTCGGTGAGTTCCGTGGTATAGCTCTTCGTGCTGTGGCCCAGGTCAGGATACTGAGGTGCCACCTCCGGATGTGGACTTGGGAAGTATGTGCAGATTCAGCTTCGGCAAGCCAGCGTGAGCCGATGGCAGCCCAGCGTTGCAGACACGCCAGCAAAACTGAAACCAATCAGTGAAGCCTTCAGGCAAGAGTCCAAACCACACTGGCCCATCAGGCCAACCCCAGGTGACTTCTCCTCTCCAAGACCTGGGTCTCACAAAAGTCCTAGAAAAACATAATTCTGTTTGGTGCCTGGGAAGATCCGAGACCTTCTAGGGAGGTTGAGTGGAACCTTTAGACATCTGTTCTCTAAAACAGGGATCAGCACATCATAGCCCTTCGGCCAAACTGGGCCTACTTTTTAAGGTCTGCCAGCCACCGATGATTTTTACACTCTTAAATGATGGCATTTTAAATAGTTACATAAGTACCTGCATCATAGCTTCATTTTATCTGTTGACACATAATCCCTGCAGCCTAAAATATTTACCATTTGACCTTTTAAGAAAAAGTTCACTGACTCTTGCTGTCCTGAAGGTCCTGAAGACAGAGCCAATTCTGACCCCTAACATTTTTTAAGCAGCACGGTAGCCAGTGTTTTTCCCTCCCCACCCGGGCCATCTCCCACCTCCTGATTGGGCTGGACCCACCATGGAATTAGGAGACCCCCTTTAATCAGCCTCCTCTCTCTAGGGCACCCCCACTACTTGCTCCATCTGAGGCTAGCCCTGGAGTCTTCCAGAACTGCTCCCACCATGCCTGCATTTGCCTGAAGTTCAAACCCAGGGCAGCAGCTTTGGATTCCCCTGGAGCTGGGCTGTGCAACCTGCAAATGCAGGGCTTAACTTCCCACGAGAAAAACCTTGATCTACGAGAGACAAAAGATAGAAGGGAGACAACAAATAAACTTCTTCTTCCTTCCTCCTCCAGGGGACTATTCCGAACACGGTATTTCTGCGTCACCTGCCTTGATTCATCCCATGTGGCTGAGCAGCTAGCTGTATCCCTTATGAGCAGCTTCTCTACCTCACTTCTCTTTTCCCCAATTCTGGTTACCCTGGATTTGCACCTCTTAATAAAGTATTAGCACTGTAGCTGTGCATTAGGCTCTCTTTTTTTTTTTTTTTTTTTAGGAAACTGGCTAAACAAAACAAAACAAGAACAAACAAACAAAAAAACCAGACGATAAGGTATTATCTTTGACAATTCAACTCTGTCCCTAAACAACAGCAAAAACTAGGTCACCGTGCCATACCTCCTAAATAAGTTCAAATGGTTATACAATTTTTTTAAAAATAGGCATGAAAGGAACTTTTCAGAAAACTACAGAAGACCAAAGTATGATGTGATGGCATTTTTACAGTCATAAGATATATTCATTATAAAATAAAGACCTAAAATGTCAGGTATTAAAAAAAAAAAAAAGTAACAACCAGGAGAGAAAGAGCAGAGGCAGTGAGCAAAGCAAAGACTAATCCCGGAAAATGCCTCAGGGGAAAACAAGAAACTATTAAGACTCAGGTACTTAGGCTGTAATCTGACCTCAAAGGTGAGGCCCAAGCACACAGCCAGAATGGATCTTACTTCTTTATTGGCCAGGGAAAAGGAAGAAGAGGCTTTATCTGGGAAAGAAAGGAAAGGAAAATGGAAACCCAGAGCGAGAAAGAGAAACTACAGAGATGCGGTGAATGCGTTAAGGGATATCAATCAGGTGGGTTGCAGCTGATGTGACTGAACTTATGTCTCTGTAACTTCCAACACTGTTTTGTCCTAATGGTCCCTCCTGTCAGGACAGCTTTGCCTTCTACATAGATCTGTGCTGTGCTAAGAGACATTACCTAAGAACATCACACTTTGTGGGTGAAAGGAGTGGATCTCCAGCAACAGATTCTTGAGGGTGGCAGGGGCCTCTGAGCCCATTTGATTTATCCTTTTCCATATTCTTTAGCCTTTTTCATGAAACCCTATCAAGCATTTATTGTTTTCCATGGCCCTAGATAAAGGTCTTAGAACTCAATTCGTGCTCCACATCCAAGAGCATCTCTAAACTAGGTGTATGGACAACAATGGATCAGTATCCAACGTCATGCCTGGCACCATGGACACCTAATAAATAGTGTTCAGGAAATGACTGAGCACATGGCCAGTCCTTGAATGCCCATTTGTCCTTTTCCAGAGCGGGAAGCCCAGAATGCACTGTTTTTGTATACCCAAGCCAAACGGATTTCAATGCCCTTTCCAGAGAATCAAATGATTTCTTCCTTTGAGAAAAGAGTGAGGAGCAGGCTCACTTATTCACCTCACTCTACCACATGACTTAAAACTCTGCCATTTGGGCTAAGAAGTTGGAAAATATCTAAGAGACAAGATTCCTTGGCTGCCTCTTTGCCAAGATAACCACTTGATGGGTCTCAAGAATTAAGTGAAATAAGGGTTGCAGAGCATTTAGCACAATGTCTGGCACACAGCAAAGGCTAAATAAATGTTAACTGCAGTGGTAGGTTTGACTTACTGTTGTTGCTGTGGTTGTGACTTACTTGTTAACTATTCCAGTGCAATAGTGAAAGCAGCCTTCGCACGCCTGACTTTTAATGAGTTCCATCTAAATGAAAAGTCTTATACTAATCCTCTATCCAGACCTGCAGAGGCTTTCCTGAGATGATTTCCAAACACAACCACACAACTTAAGCTTTTTAAAATGTGGAGGATTTAGGAGAGATTTCTATGCAACAGAAGGAATTTACAATTTTACAAGAAGAAACAAACAAGCAAACAGACAGACACCTTCCCTGAGCTCAGTACAGGGTTGAATTTTCCTAGAGAACAGTAAACATTTGGCCATGAATGATCTGCACACCTAGAATTCAGGAAAGAAGTACACCGCACTGAGCCCAAAGCCCCCTCCTCCTGCAGTGTGCGTAGCCCTCTCAAAGAGGGTCAAAACTTAACCACTGTTCTCACGGACACTCATGACCCCCACGTGCCCAAACTCCCTTCATCCAGATTGCTCCTGGCTTCAAAGAATATTCTAAAACCCCGCAGGGAGAGACCAGGTAAGGCCCTGACCCATTGGTCATATTTAAACAGTGTAGCCATGTACTGGCTAAGTTTAAGGCATTTGAAAATCAGAATAAAGTATTGAATTTCCTGGGTACCTGGGTGGCTCAGTCAGTTAGGCATCCAGCTTCGGCTCAGGTCATGATCTCACCGCTTGTGGGTTCAAGCCCCACGTCGGGCTCTGTGCTGACAGCTTGGAGCCTAGAGCCTGCTTTGGATTCTGTGTCTGGTTCTCTGCCCCTCCCCCACTCACACTCTGTCTCTGTCTCTCTTTTTCTCTCTCTCAAAAATAAATAAACATTTAAGACTTTTTAAAAATTAATTAATTAAGGAAACAGGTTGGATCTTGGGGTGCCTGGATGGCTCAGTGGTTTAAGCGTCCAACTTCGGCTCAGGTCGTGATCTTACGGTTCGTGGGTTCGAGCCCCACGTCGGGCTCTGCGCCGACAGCCTGGAGCATACTTGGGATTCTCTCCCTCTCTCTCTCCGTCCCTCCCCTGCTCATGCCCTCTCTCCCTCCCTCTCAAATAAATAAACATTTTTTTTTTTTTTTAAAGGAAACAGACTGGATGTCTCTAAGGACCTTTCCAGGCCAGCGACATTCCAACACTGAATGAAGAAGAGTGCCTCAGGCTCTGGTGAAAACCCAGAATGAGAGAAGGTACTTGCCTCGGGTGCCTGATCTAGGCTAAGACAGCAACACCTGGAAGAGACCAATATAAGGGGAGACAATGAAATATGCAGGAGTGGTGACACCATGACAGTTTCTGTGATATTCATGGATTTTAAGTCAATACTAAGAGAGCTTCTGGAAGAGTGAGTGCATCCATTTAGTCACCCTCAACTCATTTCACTAGAGATAAAAGAAAGGGGAGAGGAGATACTAAAATTTTACTCCATCCTTTTCTAGAAATGTCCTAACTGTCCAGATGAGATCTGGGAGAGAAAGTTAGTCTGGAGCCATGTTTGACTAGTCAGATAGGCTCACAGGCTTGGGATCTTCTGAGCAGGGGGAGACCATCTTTCCGGTGCTGCCCCTGACCACTGCCCAGCTGAGTCCCCAGAAGTGTAACAGCTGTCCATCCTCCTTTCAGCCAAGTTCAGATACAGCTTCCGCCCCTTTTCATGAGCCACACCATGCACTTAGTCAGCAGGGGAGGGACAACAGCAGTCATATTTGAACCAGAAAGGAGGTGTTATGGACTGAATGTTCATGCCCTCCAAAAATTCCTGTGTTGAAACTTAATCTCCAACACGGTGGAACTTTGAGAGGTGATTAGGTTTAGATGAGGTCATGAGAGTGGGGTCTCCATGTTGGGATTAGTGCCCTTATAAGAAGAGATACCAGAGAAACCTCTCTCTCTGTCTCTGTCTCTGTCTCTCTCGCGCTCACCAAGAACCTAGCCACACTGGTACCCTCATCTTGGACTTCCCAGCCTCCAGAACTCGGAGAAGTGTCTGTTTATGGTATTTCATACGCCCCATCTATAGTATTGTGTTTTAGCAGCCAGAGCTGACTAAGACGGGGGAAACTGCTAAATAGAACAGGAGTGGGTCCAACAAACTTTGCAATACCCTTCAGGCCCTGGCAAAACAACAGCTGCCTTGTTCTTATCCAATCTAATCTTGCCGAATTTATGTTCCTTAATTCTCCTATGTGGCCTCAATACAGACAAAAGAAGTACGTGGCCTTTGCCAGATCAGGTGCCATCACCCTGCCAAGTCACAGGCCTCTCTCAAAAGCCAGTAGGCCCACGCTCCTCCAGGCAGCTACCCTATCACATACCTGGACGCGTGGGCCGCGGGCATTGGGTAGGTGAAAAGTAAGTCTGTCTGGGAAAGTGGAGCTTTCCTAATGGTCTAAAGAGGAGGCAATCTCTTTTCTGAGCAAGGAGTCACATGGATTAGATGGACTCTGAGGTCCTTCCCCAGAATCTACACACAAGCTCTTGGATGCCCAGTGACGTCTGCTGTTAGGTGGCTTCAGGAGGCCGCTTTTCCTACCGGATGCAAGCCCGGGTCAGAGCAAAGTGGGCAAAATATACTCACTGCTGGGGGTTCAACTGAGCTCCAGCTGAACTCTAAAGCACCTCCAACGGTGGGTGTAGAATTCAGCCACTTAGAACCTCATGAGCCCTCTTTAAAGAGCTTGTGATCCAAAATGCACAATAGGATGGGGTCATCTGGATCTACTGTAAAGTAATCCTGACCCGGAAGCAGGTAATATGCAAATGACTTGCCTGTTTCCAGAGCCAACTTTGAACAAATCCCATCAAAGTCATGTTTCTGCCTGGCACAGAGCCTGTGCTTTGGCCGCTTCGGAGGCTTTGGTGGTCCTGCCAGGCCGTTGGGTCACCAAGGCCAAGAGTGCTGGGGAGAGCTCGAGAGTTGTAAGTGGGCGAGCAGCTTCATGGAAGCAAATGACCTCTTCTGGAGGCCCAGTTTTCTTGAACAAAGAGAATTTGCCTCATGTAAATGAGCACTTAACTGAGAAGAGGGAATACGTTTCAAAATCTGTTGTTGTTACTGTGGAAAAACAGTCCTTTGCCAACACCACACAGGTGCTGCAGAGAACAGGGACAGGGCGTGGCCTTTCCTGCAGTTTTCTGGCAGAAGGAAAAATGATGCTCACGTCTGGAAAATGGGTGACTTCCACAAGTGAAAATCTGGCTGATTCCATCCTGTTGAGAAGGAGCAGATGATTATCTGCCCCTGCTGCCTTCCCTTGTGCTAACTTTTATGGTGGTGGCAATTTTTTTCTTTTTTTTTTTTTGAGGGGCAGAGAAGACAGAACTGGGATCTTAATATTTTCTGTTCCTCTCCAGCAGGCATTCAAGAGAGGTCACAGGGACCATTGCATTTGGGGAGGAATTTGAGAAGGGCGGGACAACAATGTGAAGAAAAGGCAGTCACATCACACATAGAAGATGCAGACAGTTCTGAGAACGCAAGTGAATTGAGTGACTCCAGCTGTGCCCAGACAAAGGGACAGGAGACAAAGTGTTAGCATGGATCAGTGAATGCCACAGGCTAGAAATGAAAGAGAGGGGCATCAGCTTTTCCTATCTGGGCAATGACAGGCACGATCTGGTTCCCTTATCTAATATCAAAACGTTCATGCTAATAGCCTGCCCGGAACACACAGACATCTGTACAACACGCTTCATTTTGTAAATGGTGCAACAAGGATGGAGTCCACAAATTACTCACTCGAGAGAACCCAGTAGACACTCAGTGGCAGAGCCAGTACAGGTCCCTAAATGTCCAAGATGGTGGGATAGGAATTTCAATCATCTTCTTGGAACAGTTGAGGTTTCCTTAGATGTTAATGCATACTCACATGAACAAACGCCAATTAGAGTTGCCAGATAGTATACAGGAAACCTGGTATATTAGGATTTCAGATAAACAACAAATAATTTTTAGTGTAAGTATGAGCTAAGTACGGGACATACTAGAAAATCATTCGTTGTTTATTTGAAATTCAAAGTTACTTGGGCATCCTATAATTTTATTTGCCCAGTCTCACAACCCTAGTGTCAATGGCTTTTCCTCCCTGGTCACTGTGGTTATGCTGCTAGAAATGATCTCCTCTCCTTGCATCTATTTAAATCATGCCCATCCTGTAAGGCTTAGATCACACTTTGCCTGCTGCAGAAATCTTCTCCTGACTAGTCTCACTCATGCCATTGTCTCCTTTTTGTCAATACCTGTGCCATATTGTGATGGAACACGGGCCAGCCTGGCATGCAATGCTATGCCCTTCTCACCTTGCTTCGTAAGCCCTCACCGCATCTCTCCATGGATGTTTCAAGCTCCGAGGGTCAAAATCATGTCTGATTCTCACTTTGTATCGTCTCTTGCATCTATGAGGGGACCAGGAAGGATGGTCAGTAATGGATGAAAAATTATTTGCTTTAGAGCACACGGAGAATTAGACAAAGAGAAGATTAAGATTATCATTATCATTTTCCCCCTAGTTTCTCCCGGGTATGAAAAAGGCAAAGGATAGAGGCGGAAGAGACTAGAATGCATGAAAAAATGATTTGCACATAAATCAAAGATAACATTTGCGTGTGGGATAAGAAGCCACAACAAAATTGTGCTGGTATGGTAAGAGCAGGTGCTATACTGACCTGTAGATTTGCTTCTATGGAAATTCTCCTCCCATCTAAAGTCTCTGCAAGTATTGTTTCATGCATTGAACATTAGAGCTGGAAAGACCTTAAAAATCATCTGGGTCAGACTATCATCGTATGGGAAGAGAAATTGAGACCTAAAGAGGAAAGTTGCTTGTCCACAGTCATGTAGTGGGTTAATGACAGTCTCCTGGTCCCCAGACAAAGCTCTTTCAATTTGTCGAGCTGACCTTTCAGTCTCAGGGACAGCGTCTCATGCCAGGAGGCAGGTTTTCAGCTCTGCTTACATATGTATGTATGTATGTATTTAGAGTGCCAGCAGGGGAGAGGGGCAGAGGGAGAGGGAGAGAGAGAGAATCTTAAGCAGACTCCACATTCAGTGCAGAGCCCGACACAGGGCTTGATTCCACAACCCTGGGTCATGACCTGAGCCAATATCACGGGTTGGATGCTCAGCCAACCCAGGTGCCCCTCAGTTCTGTTCATTTGAATAAAAAGACATCTGTTGTCTTTTTTTAATCTATAAAAGATATTTAATTTTATCAGGAAATCTAGAAGATATAGAAATACATAAAGAAAAAAGTTTAAGTCACCCAGTAACCAGAAAAACTACCGTGAACATATGCTGTATTTGCTGCCATGGCGTTTCCTATGCATAACAGACTATAAACTCCATGAAGGCAGGGATTTACCCTTGTTTGGCTCATATCCTCAGCATCCAGCACAGTATCTGGCAGATAAAAGTCACTCCACCCATTCTTGTTGAATAAATGACTACATAAATATGTATATGTGCATATAATTATGTTTATGTGATTTCAAAAATTGAAGTCATGCCATTATAGTTCACTTAATGTTTTCTTCAGTTAAGATTATAGCATAAGATTGTCCCCTGGGTGCTTTAGTCGGTTAAGTGTCCAACTTCGGCTCAGGTCAGGTCAGGTTGGGTCACCTGGGTGGTTTAGTCAGTTAAGTGTCCAACTTCGGCTCAGGTCATGATCTCGTGGCTCATGAGTTCGAGCCCCACATCGGTCTTTGTGCTGACAGCTCAAAGCCTGGAGCCTGCTTTGGATTCTGTTTCTCCCTCTCTCTCTGCCTCTTCCCCGCTAGTGCTCTTTCTCTCTCTCTAAAAAATAAATAAACATTATAAATAAATTTTAAAAAAAGATTGTTCCCTGTCAATAAATATCCTCCTATAACAATATTTCTTTTATTTATTTATTTATTTATTTATTTATTTATGTTTTTATTTATTTTTGAGAGAGAGACAGAGTATGAGCAAGGGAGGGGCAGAGAGAGGGAGACACAGAATCCAAAGCAGGCTCCAGGCTCCGAGATGTCAACACAGAGCCCGATGTGGGGCTCGAACTCACGAACTGTGAGATCATGTCCCGAGCCGAAGTTGGACACTTAACCAACTGAGCCACCCAGGCGCCCCTAATAATATTTCTAATAGCTGTAAAATTCTTCTATCGTATGGCAGAACCATAATTTATTGACCATTCTCCAATCAGTGCATGTTATGGCCCTTTGCAAATTATTTTGAATTACAAATAGTACGATGATAAATATTTCTAGACATGAATCTCAGTAAGAATTGGTGCATGGGGAAATAGACGTTGTCTTCACCATTAGGTGAAGTTTGGGCAAAAAAGTATAGCGAGTGGCATGCCTGGGATCATCTTCTCGGCCGTGTGTGCCATTTTCACTCAGGTTCCCTCACAAATCACAAACCTCAGATTGGAGCTGCCAGTCTCTGACAGAAGGCGTGAGATGGTCAATTTGCATGTTATCTCCCCATGTGGGTGAGATAAAGATGTCTGAACCAAACAGCATTTCATAGTTGAGTTCACCAGCCTTGTTCTTAGCCAAAGTGCACTTAAATCTAAATAAAAGAAGTGCCCTCCTCTCCCCAGCAAGTTCAAAACACATATTCCACTAGGAAATGACTTCAAATTCAAGAAAAATAATATAGAGGACCCAAATCCCAAACTAAGTAACAGATTTCTTTTTCTAATGAAATCCATATACATGAGTCCCTGCTTGCCCATACTTGATGGAACATTCTTCATGATGTATATTACAGGTCCATTGACATTCAGCCATCTCTGAAGTCAAGCTGCCTTTTTAATTTTCCCTTTTCGCCGAAACAAAGAAAAACCAAAGCAGATCCTCCAATGGCCTGAAGCTTCTGTTCTGAGATGCCAAAGGGATCTTCGTGACATCATTTTATGTGCTGCTCTCGCCACTGAGATAAGGGAAGTGGTCAGGGAAGATGCAGGGGGTCCTTTCCCACCAATGTCACCTGCTTCTTCTCTCCTATGTCCCAACCCAGCTGAGTTCCTGGTCTGAGGAAAGGACATCCGATTCAAGGATGAGGCAGAGAGCTTTGGTAACCTTTCTACTGTAAAATGTTCTGGTGTCAGTATTCTGGGTGTGACTACAGACTGCATCTGTTTCAGGATCGTTCACGCCACTGTCCTGGAGGCCAAGCCATGGCCGGACAGGTAATGCTTCTCTCACGTAACCTTCCAGTCGGAATCCAACTAATGTTGAGGACTGTGGCCATTTCTAGTCCCGCCTTATATCCTGTGGAAGATTCAGAGCTGACTAGACTCGTGCAGACATTCCAACTGAAAGATAAAGAGATTGGACAAGAAGAACAAATATTCCTCATCTTATGAGCTGGTTTGAATTGACTAGTGGTGATTTCCTGCAGCACTATCTGAAGGATATCAGCCCTTGTCCAGAGCATAAAAGAAAAAAAAAGTTTCAGAGTCACAGAGTGATGGGCCCAGAAAGAAAACCTAGCACCGCTCAAAGCCCAGAACTGTGACCCTGAAGGTAGGCATTTCTTTGACTCATCTTGTAACCCCAGTGGCTGACACAGTGCCTGGCATGTGACGGACGTTGAGTACATGATTGAATGAAGAAACAAATTCTGAAAGTCTGACCGCAGGGCTTACATTAAGTTGTTACTGCTGGTACAAACAAAAGGAAATTCTCTGCAAAGAGAGAACATATGCCAACACTTCATAGAGATCAAAAGGAACCTAAAAGGAAAGACACCTCACCAGGGATTGCTAGGGAGGCAAAGGACAGAAAGAACAGTGGAGATGCTGTCTCCCTTTCACCTCATGCCCAGCCAACAATATGGCTGAGTGTGGTTAACAGGGAAAGGCCGTATCCCATACCCACTGGTGAAAACATTCTTGGAGCAGAACCATCTGGACTAAATAGGTTCCTACAAAACTGATGGTGTCATCGGCCTAACCTTCCGCTTCCCACCCACTTCTTCTATTCTAGTGGAAACCAACTCCATTTTAGAGAGCTAAAGCATCAGTTTTCTTAACAACTGCCTCTGCAGTGAGAGCTTGAGTGTCTGACCCATTCTAGAAAGGGTTTCTCTTTAGTCAGAGTGTTTTGTCTACAGATGATCCCTTCAACCTTGGCCACCGACTTTTAACCCTGAGGAGATCATTCTAAGGATGCAGCCACTACAGGGAAGAGGGTAGAGAAGAAAAATGGGGAAAATACAGTCCCTGGTAATACTGTTGAATGATAGAAGTGACCTGGAACGCCCTAATGAAGAAATTTTTATTATGCATGATTTCAAAAGTGTATTATTTAAGCTACTTTCAGTTGGGTATTCTATTGCTCTCTGTTAAAAACATTCTGGGGCGCCTGGGTGGCTCAGTCGGTTAAGCGTCCGACTTCGGCTCAGGTCACGATCTCACGGTCCGTGAGTTCGAGCCCCGCGTCGGGCTCTGTGCTGACAGCTCAGAGCCTGGAGCCTGTTTCAGATTCTGTGTCTCCCTCTCTCTCTGCTCCTCCCCCGTTCATGCTCTGTCTCTCTCTGTCTCAAAAATAAATAAACGTTAAAAAAAATATATTAAAAAAAAAAAACAAAAAACAAAAAAACAAAAAAACAAAAAAACAAAAAAACATTCTATTGGATGTACCGAAGTTTCATGGCCACAGGAGGGCTGTGACAGGTATGACTCTACGATCCAATTCACCTTTTGGAGTGGGTACCAGATCTTTAACACAAGGGATGGAAGTTTTCCCCTAGAAGCCCAGGGCAGCCATTGATACGGCCCAAGATTGGCCGGAACAGTACGTGTCCGGTTGTGAACGACAAAGCCAGGTTGAGGAAAGAAATTATTCTAGAAAGGAATCCACCTTAGAAAATTGAGAAGAAATTGAAATTTGCATCCTTCCCTACTTTCTGCCCCCCTAGGAGATTTTTCTTGAGGCTATGAAAAAAACAATCAAGATCATCAAAGTGAAATAGATTACTTCTATTCTATTTGTAGTTTATAGGTGGTAACGCCAACGGCACCATTCACATCCTTACTCTCTTTTCTAATTACTACTTTTCTATGTGAGGATTATAACACAGAGTGTCACCAGCAATTCCCCCAGGCAAAAAATGAAAACATTTCAGTGGAGAATAAAGACCCTTAAAAAAAAAAAAAAAAGAAAAGAAAGGTAGTACAGTCGCTCTGCAAAGGTGACTGATAGTAAAAAAGAGAGGAGGAGGGAACGGTGGAAGGAAGGCAGGAAGGAAGGAAGGAAAAAGGAAGGCAAGAGAGAGAATGGCAAGGAAGAAGGAAAGAAGGTAGAGACAAAGAAAGATAGGGAAAGAATCTATTATTACAACAGATGTTCTAAATCCTTGAGTAAAGTAAGTGATGAAAAATAAATCTGATGCTCTGTCTGGTATTTGTGGTTCCCCCAGAATGATTTCACCACTGAAAAGACTAGAACAATCCATTCGTAGGAGGCAGTGTGAGACAATGGAAAGAGCACAGACTTTGAAGAAAGGACACTTGGATCCCAGCTATGCTAATTGCTATTTGCAAAACTCAGGCCTGAGGTCAGCAAACTACAGCCCACAGGCTGGTCCCATGTTTTTGTAAATAAAAGTGTTGTTTTTTTTTTTAACACAGTTGCAATCATTTGTCTATATATTGTCTATGTAGCTTTTGAGCTACAGTGGCAGAGCTGAATGGTTGTACAGAGGCCATATGAATGCAAACCTAAAATATTTACTATTTTGGCCTTTAAGTAACATTTTGCCCACCTTTGCATTAAGCAATTGTCTAACCTCTTTAGCACTCAGTTTCTCCACGTGTAAAATAAAAGTAGGATTCAAAGCAGATTTGAGCTTACAGAAGAAACCATCAGTGAACTTGAACTTGAAGACAGATTCATAGAAATTTTCCAATCTGAAGAACAGAGAGAAGAAAAGATGAAAAAAAAAATGGTCTCAGAAATCTGAGAGAAAACACCCAGAAAGACAACATACATGTAATGAGGGTTCCAGAAAAAGAGAGAGAGAAAAGCAGAAAAAACATTTGAAGAAATAATGATTGAAAAGTTCCCAAACTTGATTCTAAAAATATTAATCTACAGGGTTGCCTGGGGGCTCAATCAGTTAAACATCTGACTTCGTCTCAGGTCGTGATCTCATGGTTCGTGGGTTCAAGCCCTGCATCGGGCTCTGTGCTGACAACTCAGAGCCTGGAGCCTGCTTCAGATTCTGTGTCTCCGTCTCTCTCTCTCTCTCTCTGCCTCTCCCCCACTTGCACTCTGTATGTCTGTCTGTCTCTCAAAAATAAATGCTAAAAAAATTTTTAAATATTAACCTATAGATCCAAAGAGCCCAAAGAACCCCACATAGGATGATCATAAAGAAAGCCACACCCACATACACCACAAACTGCTAAAAATCAAAAAAGAAAAGAAGAATAAAGTGATACATCGTGTGCAAGGGAACAATACAATTAATGTCTGACTTCTCATCACACCAATAGAGGCCAGAAAGTAGTGAGACAACATATTTAAAGTGCAACAAATAAATAGCCTGTCCTTGCCAACCAAGAACTTTATATCCAGCAAAAATATTCTTCAAGAATACAAGCAAGATGAAGATATTTTGGGGGTCAACAAAAGTTAAATGGATTTTTTCTCTCCTTGTCCTTCATGTTAAAAGAATATGACACTAAACTAACCTGAATCCACAGGAAGGAATGAATAGATTTTTTCTCTTAGGCTTTTTATAACAACACAAGACTGTATAAAGCAATACTTATAACACTGTTGCTGCATTTATAATATATATAAATGTACAATATATGACAATAATAGCATAGGGTTGGGGTGGGGATGTAGTGAGACAAAGTTGCTCTACTTTGCCAGAATTAAGTCGGTATTTACCTAGAGTGTGGGGCCACCGTGAGAAAATAACTAAAAAAATTGCCTACAGAATCAACAGAGGCACTAAAATGGCACACCAAAAATGTTTAACATGAAAGACGATTATAAAGAAGGCACAAAAGATTAACAGGTGAGTTCATATATGTAAGAACATATATGACATATATGTTGGCAGATAGGACATGCCACGCAAGTGTGGTCATCAGTGTTCTCGTAGCTGTTGTCATTCAACTCTAGGAGCAAAACGAGCTCACCCAGGAAGCTTTCAGGCTGGTAAATCACCAGGTGTGGAGAGCTAGAAGGGAGCTAGCAAGCATCTGGAGAAAACAGTATCAATACAGAAGCAGGAGGCTGGCTCTCTTGACGACTTCAGAATTCTTAAGAAAATGTAAGAATTGTTGGAAGATGGGAAGGGGTGGGGGGATACGGCGATGACAGGGGCACTTGACCTAGCATAAACCTCAAGGTCATGGACCCAAAAGATGCCTTGGCATTTTAGCCCAGAAAGAAGACTCCCGCAAAGGTATCACATTCCAAAGGGGCTCTTCGAAGCTTGTGTGAGTGACAAGAGCCAACTGAAGCTTGAGGCTGATGGTGTCAAGTTAATGAAAGACAAAGAAAAAGCAGAACCCCACCCACTGCTGCTCTGTAGGTGCCTTCCAAAGAAAGGCTCATTTATGGGCTGGACTATATGCTGAGACGTCTCACTGAATCTTGAAACCCAGGAATACAGAAACTAAAGCCTCCCACTGAACAATGAAAGGAGTTGCACCTTGCTCGGGGATTCACAGCACTTAAGACAAGTCCTGTATTTTTTCCCTGTTACTATCTCCGTCAAATAGAAGATCTCTGATCTAAAACTGTAAATGTGAGAGAGCTGAGCCAGCAGACCTAAGGGGCTATAAGGAGGTACTGGGTTGCCCTGCATGGGCACAGCCTCCTCACCCTGGGGAAGTCTCCCCAAGTGTGGAGAGAACAGATGCATTTATTTCTTACAGCTGCTGTAACGACACACCACAAACTGGGTGGCTCTTAACTGCAGCACTTGAACCCAGGATGGCCTCGTCTTAACTGCCAAGACCCTATTTCTAAATAAGATCACGTTCTAAGGTTCCGGGTGAACACAAATTTGGGAGAATACCATGCAATCCAGTATAGGTGTCACGTGCACACAAATGCCACAGGACACTTGTTGCACATAACAAGAAAGCTAGAGGGCGTGTGCAGGGTGAGGAAAGAAGACAACCAAAGCTAGAGCCAGGGGTGGGAGGAGGCATTCCAAACATAAAGGAGGCAAAATGCAACTCTTCGAGACCCGTCCTGAGAACAAGAGGTGAAAGCACCATACAAGCCATGGAATCATAGGGTTTCAAGAGGGAAGAAGTGGCAAATGTTGCAGAAAAGCCAAGCAATAAAACCCAAGCAGGCACCAGGAGGTGCAGCAATTAAAGCTCATGACGTACTTGTTGCATGGTTTTAGTGGAACAATGGGAGTTCCTTCGATGCCTGATTGCAGCGACCTAAAGAAGGACATGAGGACTGGGGGGTGGTAAGCAGAGATTGTTCTGCAGAACATGATCCACAGAGGATGGGGAAGGTAAGTCGTAGCTGAAAGGGGTGCGGAGTCATGTACTGTTTTGAAGATGAGAGACACTCACCCGTGGTAATATGCTGAGATCAAAGAGCCAGGCGTGATATATGGATTGTACAGTTTTCATGCATAAAATGAAGGGGAAATTGATGACTCAGTGTGAAGAATAAGCCTTAGATAAGAAAAGAATCCCCTGAGACACAAAGAAGGAAGAATGCGTCCTGTTTAAAAGAGTGAAAGTTGCCACAGGAGATTAAGCTGACAGCCTGGATCATAATGATAATAACAGTGATGGTTTTGTTATTAGTATTTGCTGTGGGAAGGGGCCAGATCAAGGGCTGAAGCAAACAGAGAGGAAGCCAGCCAAGCATAAGGGCAGCAGAAGGTTGGGGACCTCAGATTTGCAGCCACGCCCACCTGCGTTTCCTCCACATCGACTGCTCTGCCGAGGAGTTGATCTAAGCCTCCAGCATTTGTGCCCCAAACCACCCCACAGGTACAGGGTAGACGATGTATTATGTCAGCAGTAGCCTGTGTGAAATTGACTTCAGAGTGTTGTAACTGAGCGGCTGCAAGTCTAAGTGCATGGTCTGTTCAAGATGGGGCTGCAAGTTCATGGTTCGTCACACCCCCTCTGCTCCAAACACATAAAAATGAGCAACAACATATCAAAAGAGAAATCCAGTAAAACACAGCTGGCCTCAGAAACAAACTAAACATCTCCACAGACCAGAAGCAGATGGGAACCAAGGCAATGGGTGGAACTGGAGCCTTGAGCCTCTTGGGTTCTGGGGTCTGAATCAGGCAGTGGAAGCTAAGAGGTCAGCTGCCTGGAGAAACAGGGACTAATGGGTTCCTGCCTGAGCCAGAAGTGGTGCCGTGGCTGAGAACTTGGGGGCAGCCTGCTGCCCGGGGCTGTGGCTGTGGCTTCATGGGCAATGGTGGCTCTAGTGCCTGGAGAAGATTAAGACTCAGCCCCAAGGCCAGGAACAGAAGTAACTGCTCACTGACTGGGAGGCTGGACCTGCTACCCCCTAAAATCCCAGGCAGGCAGAGCTCCCTTCCGGATGACTGCGGACGGGAGTGTGGTTCACTGTGGGGGCCTCTCAAACTCGCCGAACAGAGTGAAGTAAAAACAGCAAATGAGGGAATTGGCCTGTTTGAGCAACAGCAAGGAGGCCAGAGTGGAAGAGAGGAAATATGGGGACCGTGGCAGAAGATGAGGTTGAGGGGAAGCCAGGGGCCATGTTGTACAGGGCCCAGTAGACAGTGGTGTTTGGGAATGTGATCCCAACACAGAAATAACATGACTTATTTTGGGGTCTAGACAAGCTAATCATGAAGGTAATGTGGTAAAAATTTAAAGCCAGGTTATCCAGAAATTTTTTTAAATGGAGACCAAGGGCGGGGGAGGGGGGAATATTAGCCCTGCAAACATTACAATAGAAAGGCACAAGAAATAAAATAAGGTAATATTAATACATTAATAAGAAGATAGACCAAGATAACAGGTCTAAAAGTCCAGAAATAGAACTCAATATAATTTTTTTAAATTTAGTATATGACAAAGTAGCACTTCAAATCTGGGGGAAAAAATCTATAGACAGGGGCTGACTTCACTAAAACATAGATAGGCATCAATATTCCAAAGAAAAACAAGCACAAATATCAAAAGTTCGTGGGGTGCCTGGATGGCTCAGTTAGTGGAGCAGTGGAGCATGCAAATATTGATCTTGGGGGTCATGAGTTCAAGCCCCATGTTGGGGGTAAAGTTTACTTACTAAAATAAATAAATAAATAAATAAATAAACATAAATTGTTTAAAAATCAAGAGTTCACAAAAAGGAAAATCTAAGTGGCTCCTAAATACATAAAAAGACATTCAAAAGAAATGAAAAATAAAAACACATTAAGGGTTTTCATCTACAAGACCGGCAAAGATCCAATACATTGGATTATGCACCACGTCGGTGAGCTTGCCAGTCATTCGCCTATTTTACTCTCAAATCCATTGCCAACTCTTTCCTTCCTGGCTCGTTTTAATATGTACCATATCACCAAGAAGCATCTGGCAAGACGGCCTTCTGGAAGCTTGAGACTGTACAGTTGGGATACTGTCCCAACAGGATGCAGTACGTGGTCTGAACCAGAAACCCATATATGTGTGGTTTCCCCCATGGTGCCCAGGAGCAGAGATAGAGGAATGACTTCTCACTATACCTGATGGCCCATCACAGAAAGCTTCCAGTCTTGCAACCCTGGGCTCTGCCCAATTAGGAGTATTGACTCCCAAGAGAGGAATGTGTCCACCAGCAACACAAGAATAGTTGCACAGAACTGGAAGTTGAGATTGCCATTGGGCTACTTGGAACCAATGGGCAGGGAAAGAGGTTATCAGATTGGTGGAGGGGAATAATCTCATTTACCCAGAGGAAATAGGCTTTCTGATACACCATGGGCAGGGAAGGCTATGTCTGGAGCAGAAAGCAATCTCTTGGTGCCTTTTAGTACCACATGACCCGTAGTAAATGGAAGGCACTTTACTCAATAAAGGCGGGACTATTAAGAAATCAGACTCTTGGGGGAAAGAAAAGATTCCTGCCACTCTACCAGGTAAAGATTCCCCAAACAGCCACGTGTTGGCAGAGGACAAAGGGAATGTTGAACGGGTCATGGAAGGAGAAAGTCATAAACATCACCTGCACCCTCGTGGCCAGCTACAGATATGAAGACTGAACAGCTGTGTCTGCCTTTGTAGGTATGTATTAGCTAATTTTTTTTTCTTTTTCTTTCTCACTCCCTGATGATTACGTACGAGGGATGCCAATGGTACTTAAGTTCACAATCAGAAGAAACATCCAGACCTGAACATCTAGGCTTTTGAGACACCTGTGGTAAGTGAGGGGCTTTATACGTCCTCATCTGGGGGAAGGGCTTGAGTGCTGGTACAAAGGATCATTGAGCTCTGTCACACTGCACAGGACATCATTGTCACATGACCATTAAATATGGGCGGCCGGTGAGAACGGGACTGAGCACAAAAAGATTGGGCTGTGCCAGTCACTGGCCTGATTTGCTCTCAGAGCTGCTCCCCTTCTTTCTCTGCTCTGGTCTGTATTCATGGGAAAATGCATTTCCTAAGCTCTGGCTGAATCCGGGTCCTTTTCAGAAACGTGAGGCATTGGCAGGCAGTCTAGAAGGCAGTGGAAGGGAGAAGCCAGGGTATTTCTCCCCTTCCCTGGCTGCCGGGGGGTTATCTCTATCCGCGGGCAGCTACTTATCCTCCAGCTCTCTCCTGACAGCGCCCCCCCTCCCATCCTCCCAGCTCCTGCTAGGCAGGCCTGTCATCCTTCCAGCTGCTTCCAAGGCCTGGCTCCTGGGGTCCAGTCACAGTGCCTCCTTGCCAGGCCTCAAGGAGCTACAGGTTCCCACCTCACCACCCCACGTTTGACTTCGCTCACTCTTCCATCTCTTGGCTCATCAGTATCATGTTTAAAATCCCAACAGAGGACTCTTTGCTGACTTGGTCCTCTTGGTCCTTGGTCCTTGGCTGATTTGGTAACGAAATGGGAAAACCAGCAGGTGGGCATCAGAATGAGGTAGAACATCCTTTTCTGGCAGGAGCGTAAACTGACAAAATTCTGTGGAGGGTAATTGGGTGACATCTATAGATCCGTCAGGATTATGAAAGCATGCACCCTTTGTTCCAGCATTTCCACTTCTGGAAATTTCTTCTATACGTACACTCGCACGTATTTAAATAATGTTTGTACAAGATTATTCATCACAACGTTGTTTGTAAAGGATTTGGAAATTACCTAAAAATCCACTGATGAGAGATAAGTTCAACAGACCAGGATACATTCAAAAGTGAATCAACTGCAGTCACTCAACAGAATGAGGAAGTTCTTTATGTATGTTAAGGGTAGGTCTCTGAGATCTGAAAAGGCAAGGTACAGAACAGTACATATAATGCCACCATAAAATAAATAAATGTAGCTACTATATTTATTTATATTCACAGTGATCTTACTTGGAAAAAACTAATAATTTTTTGGCTGCCTCTGAAGAGAGAGTCTGGGAAGATGAGAAGGAGAGTTTTTACTGTTTCCTCTTTAGTATATTTAGAATTTGGTAATTTATGCTGGATTACATATTTAAAGAATACATAAAATTTAAACTAAAAAAAAAAAAAACAACCCGCATCTCTACACTACTTACAAGAGACATACCAAAAATACACACGTGCACGCACAGAGGGAGAGAGAGAGAAATGTTGAAAATAAATGGATGGAAAATATATACTATGAAAAACTACGTAAAAAACAAAAGAATGCAACAGAAGAACAGAAGAAATGACAAAATATTTTTAAATTTATTTTTGAAAGAGAGGGAGAGAGAGTGCAAGCGGGGAGGGGCAGAGATAGAGGGGAACAGAGGATCGGAAGCGGCCTCTGCACGGACAACAGAGAGCCCAATGTGTGGCTTAAACCCATGAACCGTGAGATCATGACCTGAACCGAAGGCAGATGCTTAACTGACTGAGCCACCCAGGCGCCCCAAAGCTAATACTTTAATAGAAAATGGAAGAAAGGATTCTGGGTTATGATATTTGAGACCATGCACCCAATTAATTATTCCCCCTCCAGAGGATCCACTATGAAAGTGCAGAGAAGGAACTGCTTACAAGGGCAAAAATGCACAAGCACAGGGAGACAGGAGAGGTGGGAACAGCAGTTAAGATGTGGATGCTGGAACACAGGTGGATAATGAGAAAGGACTCTGCAGACGGGCCTCAGCCCAAATCCTCCACTGGCCATGGGGGGAGCTGTGAGCAAGGCTGGTTCACAGGCCAGCACCCTCATGGGCTCAGACACTGGCAGCACCAGGTCCCTGGACTTGGGAAGAAAGGGGACTACATTAAGGAGGATTTGGTGAAAGCTGTTTGGGAATCAGTTAACCCTTAGAGCCCCTCCTCTTCTCCACACTGCAGATGACCAGGCAGGTGGTTGACCAGAAAGTCTTCTCGGCTGGGGGCCACTGAGACACAGTGGAAGGCATGGGTATTTGGGATGGTCTGAATGTCTGTGTCCCTCCCAAAATTCATATGTTGAATCCGAACCCCCAAGGTGATGGTATTAGGAAGTGGGGCCTCTGGGACGTGATGAGGTAATGAGGGCAGAGCCTCAGACCGAGTCCTGAGAGAGCTCCCTCACCCTTTCCACCATGAGACATCACAGCAAGAAGATGAGGAGCCAAGCACTCACCAGACACTGAATCTTCTGGTACCTTGATGTTGAACCTCCCAGCCTCCGGAACCATGAGATAATGTTTGCTGTTTATAAACCTCCCGGTTTATGGTGATTTTGTTATAGCAGCTGGGAGGGAATGATCCAGTCTCCTGCCCCAAAAAGAGAGATAAAGTGGTCTATGCAGCTGAACACTGAGGTCCCAGCCCTCTTTTGCCACTTGGTAAACACAGGAAATTCTAAAACTTTTTTCCAAGAAAGGCACCTGGGTGGCTCAGTCAGTTCAGCATCCGACTCGTGATTTCACTCAGGTCATGATCTCAGGGTTCGTGAAATCAAGCCCGGCATCGGGCTCTGTGCTAACAGTGCAGTCTGCTTGGGATTCTCTCTCTCTCTCTCTCTCTCTAGCCCCCCCCCCCTTGCATTCTCATTCTTACTCTCTCTCTCTCTCTCTCTTTCTCAAAATAAAGAAATAAACGTTTTAAAAAATAAAAAATAATAAAACTTTTCTCTAGGGAGCCTGACAGTCCGAAAGGACATCGGTGTTTCTCCAACAGCCCCCCTCAATCACTCTACAGTGAAGATAAACGCTGACCAGCTTCACTATTCTCTCAATACTGCCAACCAGCTTTTAGATCTCTACTGTTAAATATGAGCAGGTACCCAGGATCACATCCTCCCAAAGGGATTCATAAACTCTCAAGCTATCTGAAGCCCGCGCGTAACTTGAAGATTCTATTTAGCCTGTCTTCTCTGGCAGGGGAAATACTGCTCTTTCTTTGCACGGCTGGCTTTGGATTGGCTACCCAGTTTTGGAAAATCTGCTTTTGAACTGTCCTGAACTGGGATGTGTACAGATTGGAAAACTCTAGTGAAACCGAGCGGTGTCTCTCTGGGAGAACCAATAAAATGAGGTAGATGAGTGCCATAGAGGACCGGCCTGGCTGGTCTCCATTTGCACCACTGACAGATCCCCTTCGCCGCCCTGCTCTGACCCCTGGGGAGGTGATCCCCACACGCTGAGGCACTAGCCCTCTGGCTGATGTCCTCTGACCCCCTTTGGGATTTGACCAACAGGAAGTAATGGCCAAAGATCAGAAGGCCTGAGAAGAGAGAGGAGGAGTTTATTCCCACACCCCCTCCCACTCTGGCACTCCTCTGTCAGGGGCTACATCTGTCTATACCATGCTTCTTGTGGGTGGCCCCTCTTCCTCAGCTCCAGGAATCACCCAGTCTCCTCTAACACCATCCCCTGTCCTTGCACCTTGAGGCAGAACCGGCTCAGGAGGAAAAGGGGTGTTATGCAAAGAAAATGTTCTGGGGCAACTCGTAAGCTTTATGAAAAATATAATAAAATTAAATCCCTGCACCACACACACACACAACTCAATTCCAGGTCAATTAGAAACCTAAATTAAGGTTGGAAGGCCCATAACACTTAATGAAGAAAATATAGAATAATAGATTTATGACCTCTGGTGGGTAGTAGGAAGACTTCCTTAAAAAGACAGGAAAAAAAAAAAAAAGAGGGCAAACCTTTTACAACACATTTAACGACATTAAATTTAAATCTTTGTGTTCATCAAAAGACACATAAACAAAGTTAGAGACAAGGCACAGTCTGGGAAAAGATATTTGCAACATTTAAAGCTAACTGAGGATTATGTTCAAAATTTATAAAGGATTCCTACAAATGAATAAGAAAAAAGACAAACATATCCAGGGCAAAAGAGGCGAAGTACAGAAAGAGGCAAACCACAGAAGAACACTGAAAATAAACATATGGAAAACATATTCGCCAGCACTGATAATTAGGGAAATGCAAATTAAATTTTTTTTTGAAGTTTATTCATTTTTAAGAGAGACAGAATGTGAGCGGGGGAGGGGCAGAGACAGAGGAAGACCCAGAAGCTGAATCCAGGCTCCTCCAAGCTGTCAACACAGAGCCCTACACGGGGTTTGAACTCACAAACGGTGAGATCGTGACCTGAGCCGTGGGACGCCCAACCCACTGAGCCACCCAAGTGCCCCAAGGGAAATGCAAATTAAAACAACCCTGAGATACCCTCAGATTGGTGAAGAATGTGAATGTGAAAGAAATAAGCCATGGAGCCATGAAAACGTGGGGGAACCTCAAAGGCTCATCACTAAGTGCAAGAAGCCACCTTGGAAGGCTACATATTGTATGATTCCAGCGACACGACCTTCCGGAAAAGGCAAAACTATGGAGACAATAAAAAGATCAGTGATTGTCAGGGGTGGGGGATGGGAGATGCGGAGGCAGAGCACAGAGGATTTTTTAGGGCAGTGCAAATATGCTGTATCATATTATAATCCTGGACATTTTTCCTTACCTATTTATCCCAGAGAGTGTGCAACACCGAGTGAACCCTCAGGTATTTGGGTCATTATGAGGTGTCAGCATAAAAAATATACCATTTTGGTGAGTGATGTTAATAATGGGGAAGGCTATGCATGCGTAGGGGCAGGAGGTATATGGGAAATCTCTGACCTTCCTCTTAGTTTTGTTGTAAACCTAAAACTGCCCTAAAGAAAATTAGTCTTAAGAAATGGTAATATGGGGGCACCCGGGTGGCCCAGTTAGGTAAGCGCCCGACTCTTGCTTTCGGCTCAGGTCCTGATCTCACAGTTTCGTGAGTTCAAGCCCCATGTCAGGCTTTGTACTGGCAGCACGGATCCTGCCTGGGGTTCTCTGTCTCCCTCTCTCTCTGCCCCTCCCTCACTCATGCTGTCTCTGTCTCTCTCTAAACTTTACAAAATTTTTAAAAAAAGAAATGCTAATGGGGTAACACCAACATTTGGTTAGATTGCAGAGAAACGGGACCTTGTACGCGTACTCACAGATGTGTACTTGGCAATATTCATAGATCCAGCAATTCCAAGAGGTGTATATGCTGGAAAAAAATGTTTTGTCTGCAAACTAGGGAAAAGGCACTAGAAGATGTATTGCAGCATTTTGTAAAAGGCAAAGGAAACAGCATAAATATCAAATGGAGAGTGGATACACAAATTACACTATATTCATAAAATGCAATTCTATATAACAGTATAACAAAAAATGCAACAACACAGAACAATCTCCAAAAAACAAAACGCTAGATGAAAACCAAGTTAGAAAAGGATCCTACCGACTGACAACATGTATGTAAAGTTTTAAAATGTGCAAAACACCACTGTATATTTTTAAGAATATATGCATGGATAGTAACAGTGTAAAAAAAGAAAACACACACACACACACACACATACAATTGAAACCTACGAGACTTGGGATAATGATCACCTCCGGGGAGGGAGAGTGTGAGTCAGGAAGCCAGGGAGTAGGGGAGGGATATGAAATGGGATTCCCAGGAGACACCAAGTGTGGCTCTTAAGATTTTATGGCAAAAAAAAAAAAAAAAAAAAAATTAAAAAGCTTTCAATGGAGTTGGGAAGCAGGTACATAAGCATTTGTGATTTTTGTATTTTTTTGTAGGTTTGAAATATTTCATAATGAAAATATTTAAATCTACTATGATCTTAAAGGGTGTTAATAGAAACGTGGCACCAGAGTAGTGGGAAGAAGGCTCCCACTCTAAGCTGTACTAGGCAGATTCCTTAGGAAGTACCATGTGTGTACTTGGACCACAGACGAACAGGTGGTTGGCTAGTAAGTAAGCAGTGACCAAGACCTGTCAATAAACACAAACTAGGTCAGGGGAAAAAAAAAAACAAAAACAGAAGGATGCACCTGGGATGGTTAGCCTGGAGTCAAAAGACTTTCTGACATTTTACAAGCAGTGGGGCATGCCAGCCGCCCATGGAATGTCATCCTAGAAAGTGGCAGCTGGCCAGCGACCACTTTGTATTCCACAAAGGATACAAGTTCAGATGAGAGACAAATGCTGTTCGGTTCTCGGCCTCACCCTCGTTGCAGGGCAGCTCTGGCAATCCAGATTCATCATGAAAAGAATCACCACATAAAGCTGCACAGAGTCAAGCCTTCTGTGCCTTGCCAGAAAGGCACAGATGCCCTGACTGCCCTGTGGTCCCAAAGCAGATCCCCTGAAAGGCACAGCAGCCCAGGAGCAAACTCAGGGTATCTTGTGGCCATTCAGATCATCAGTCTTGGTCTTGGCCTGAGCCCTGGAGTGCTGTGTCTGAGTGATTAGATGCAGTGATCTATTTACATTCATTGAGCTAACCAATAAATGGGCAAAGAGCTCGTTTGTGACACTAAGTACAGCTTTCTCTCTACCGCGCACCACCAACAACAAGCTTCCAATCATTTCTATTCCATTAAACATTGCAAATTAGAGTCCAAGGAGGAGGCTAATTTCCAATCAAACAGAAGAACCAAGGGGACCCAAATCTGTTCTCGTTTTTGCCCAGATGGCCATGTAGGCACACACTCACAAGCCAACTCGCCCACTTCAAAATATAACAGAGCAAACACACAAAAATAAACAAGTGACTAGATCCTGTGTCATGTGCTCTTTTGCTTTTATTAAAGGCATCCATTTTTGGAAGCAACTCAAGGGACAGGCTTTGGATGCTCCAATATTTTGCAGAAAGGGCACAGATATTTTAAATGGGTTTGCTTCCTGACTCAGTCCTCTTGCATGGGTGCTAGAAGGTTGTGCCACAATTGCCCAGGCAGCCTTGAAGTGTGCTACAATCTTCCGTTTGAGCTGATATTACACTCGGCCAAATGAGAGCAGTACATCCACATTTCAGACCAATTTATTCTACTTGAATATAATGTGTCTCATTAATCTCTTCCATCTGTTGTTTATGTGCATGAACAATTCTAGTGGGAAATATAAAGGACTGACACAGGATTTACTACTTGGGCCTCTGAGTCCAGCTTTCATTTGTAAGGAGTTACTATTCTTGCAGATGGGTCACAGATATCTCAGAACTGGCTCTCCCCCAGCCCCAGTGACATTGTGAGAACTTCCCCGTCTGCCTGGGCAGCGTTCCCATGGCTGGTGCCACACAGATGCTCATGTGTCAACCTATCCTGGTATCATCAGAAGTCAAAGGCAGAATAGGATCTCCCAGACAGGAAGAGAGGTCCGCCAACTCTGTTATTCAGGCATTTTTCCTCTGCCTTCTGCTACTGCTGCTTTCTGATCGATTTGTTGCCCAGTACACCTTCCCCCAGGCTCCGGACAGGACAGACAAAAGTCAATGTCAGTTGGTTTTCTACTTGGTAGCAGTGCAGTTGGAAATGCTCATGTGAGAAGACTCTGACGTTAAATTGGCTCCACCGAGGATTGGGGATTACTGCCTATGCAGCTTCCAATCCCCACATCACCAAGGATAATCAACATCTTGGAGGGAAAATTAACACCTTATGAAAAGCCAATCTGAAAACCCCTAGTATAATTAGATGAGACTAGCTAAGTGTGTTCGTTAGTTCAACACATTTCTGAGGGTCCGATAGGCACCGTGCTTTGTGCCGGACCCTGGAGCACTCAGTGGTACGTGAGACAGACGATCCCTACTTGCCTGAAGCATTCAGTGTGTTGTGTGCCCATTCCCCAAATTCAGATGTCAGAGTCCTAATGTCCAGTACCTCAGAATGTGACCTGATTCGGAGACAGAGTCATTACAGAGGTAACCAAGTTAAAATGAAGTCATTAGAGTGAACCTTAATCCGATATGACCAATGTCCTTATAAAAAGGGGAAATGTGGAGACAGACACACACACGGGGAAGACGCCTGGCAAACATGAAGGCAGAGATCAGGGTGATGCTTCTATAAACCAAGGAGCCCTGAAAATCGCCAGGAAACCATTAGAAAGTAGGCAAGAGGTGTAGAAATATTTTCTCACCTGGACCTTAGAGGGAACCAGTTCTTCCAACACCTCGATCTTGGACTTCTAGCTTCCATAACATGAAGCGATGCGTTTCTGTTGGTTAAGCTGCCTAGTTTGTGGTACTATGTTCCAGCAGCCCTAAGAAACCAAATATGTATGCCTTCCACAAAATAATGTCACCTAAAAGGGAAGAATTCATGAAAAATTAGAAAAACCTTTCCTGATTTTCCTTTAACCAGCTGAGGGATCCAGCTTCCAATAAACAAAGCTGACCTCCATCACTCCCAATGGCAACAACCATTCCCAGAGATGCATGACCAGCTGCCTCTGATGGAACGAGGGCCACAATAAGTGAGGGCTCCTTGGGGGCCTGTAGAGAGGACCTTAAGGGCCAGTGGAATAAGAAATAATAATAAAAAGAAAAAAACTCTCCAAAAATTGTCTGAGGGTTCCAGGATTATCCTGTCACTTTATCTGTCTCAAAAACTTCTGGGATGTACTGGCTGGCTTCAAAGATATAAAATTTCTAAATTGCTATTTTTAACCTGGGTTCTAATCCCATTTTATGCTTCGGTCAACTCTGACCTCAGGCAAATCTTGTCTCCTCTCTGAAACTCAGTGCACCCATTTGTAGAGCAGGAATCTAGACTACAAGATACATAGATTCTCCCTTTAAATTCAGTTGCTATGCAATTTTCCCCTCACTAGTATTGGGTAGTCTACGAAAGTAATGATGATGATGATGATAAATGTGAGGGCTTCTTTTACCGAGTTTTGTTCTATGAAGTTTTTATAAATTAATGAATTTAGTCCATGAAACTCTTTTGGAAGAAAAATAAAAGCAAATAGCTCTTGGTCATTCTCCAATTTCTCCACATACCCAGACTCAGTGGAATAAAAAAAGTTGTCGTCACAAGGAAGCAAGTGACTGTCTCAACAGTGTGTGAAATGGTTCCTAACCTTTAGAGCACCAGATGAAATGGCTTGGTCTGCCTTGCATGCTAGACATGGGGCCTGAAGTCAGCCACAGATGCCACATCCCGGGCAAACAACCCAACACAAGTGGGCCTGTGTAGCCTATTAGCAAACTCTCATAAGCAATTATACAGAGACCGCTGGCCAAAAAGCCATTGACAGAAAAGCGAATTCAGTGTGTGATGAAACCATTGCTAAGAATTCCACCTATTCTAGAAACACATTCCATGAAAAATAACTCCTCTCAGGAAGAGGCTAAAGTCCAGTACATTGTTGAGGCTTCTAGGTACTGCTAAGGGTCAATACTTTTGTCTGGAAACCAGAAGCAGTGGGGCCGGCCTGGAGGAGGAGGTCACTGGGGCCACCTCTCCTCTTGCGAAGTGGGACAATAGGATCAAGATGACCAGGTACACTCTGTGGTGGCCACGTGCTACCTGGAAAGAATTTACGAGCCCTAAAAGAACACTTCTTGGAACTCTCTGTTGCAAAGACAGGGAAGGATATGATGAAAATTTGTGGGCTTAGTTCAGCCTCTTTTAATGCCTTCTTTGTAACTAGAGGATTTTTTAAAATTATACAAGTGGAAGCACTTTGAAAAGTGAATTAAAAGATTTTTTAGGGGAGCCTGGGTGGCTCAGTCAGTTGAGCATCCGACTCTTGAATTCGGCTCAGGTCATGTTCCCAGGGGAACATGGGGGGGATCCCCAGGGGGGATCGAGCCCCCCACAGGGCTTTGCGCTGAGTGTGGATCCTGCTTGGGATTCTCTCAATCTCTCTGTCTCTCTGCCCCTCCCCTCTCTGCTTGTGCTCTATAAATAAGTAAATAAATAAATAATATTTTAAAAATATTCTTTAAAAATAACACCACAACTTTAGTGTGCATTGTCTTGTAACAAAAGACAAATCGTTGATTAAATTTGAATCAATCATCCGTCATTAAATCTGACACCATTTAGTCATCTCTATAGATCAGTGACTTTGTCTAAAACCATCATCCTATAAGGAACTTCTGAGTAGAGGAGCAATCAAAACTATAGATTCATATCTATATGAATAATCCATATGAGTATATTGAACTAAAAGGAATCTTCTAGAATATCTGATCTAACTCCCTATCTTTTTACCGAGAATACCGAGGTGCGGAAAGAAATAAGTAGTGTGCCCAAGATCACGTAGCTAGTTAGAGACAGAGCTAAAAGGAAACCCACAGCTTCTGACACTGGGTGAGCCAGGACTCAGCGTTACCCCCACCACCTCCTAGATGCCCTCAGATCCTTCCCTGCACTCACCTCAGTGACTCACCACTGGCCTGGTTCTTCATTTCTATCTCTTGCGCATGAAGGTTGGGGGGCTGACCATCTGTAAAATAGAAGCGTCTTTAGAATTATATTTTTGAATATCTAGAAACATCATTTTAAGTAACTGGGCTTATAGCCAGAATTTTCCACCGAGTGCTACCACCAAATAACTTGAATCTCATTTGCCAGACTTTCTTCCCTAATCTCCCTTCCCCTGTCCTCTATTAACAAAACAAAACAAAACAAAACAGAACATCAGGAAGAAGGAACAAGGAAGAGGCTCTCCATAACTGCAAGAATGCAGAACTGGTCCCTGGTTCCTCAAGGCCTGGCTGAAGCCAGGGGGAGGCTGAGAACAGTTTTCAGGAAATGGGCCCCTCTAGAGGGTTCCCAGAGTGACAAGCAGCCATACTGGGTGTAGACTGAAGAGCTAGCTTTTGTAGGGAAGTCGCTCAGGTGAATGAAGTTCGATGGGAAACAAGTTGGGGAAGCTTTAAGCCATGGATTCCTGCACAGGACCCTTGGCCCTTAGCACTTTGGTGCTTAATGTTCTCAGCTTCAGCCGTGGACACACGATCCCACAATCCATGACATACTCATCTGTAACTTTGGGGAGACACCAGTTTGAATCCCATGCTTTGAGGGGACTGTGAAGAAGTCAGCCCGTTGGCTAAAGCATGGGCCTAGCTCAGTATCCAACTTTCCTACTTCACTGGCCGTGATTCTTTTTCTTCTGACACCAGCTTCTGACATGACAGCGTATGCTAGAATGGTATTGTATATGTGAGGATTTCCAGAGCTCTAGTGTTTTTCCAAATCATCAAAGATCTGCTCTGCAAGACCTGTCTGTGGAATCCCTCAGAGATATTCATTCGGCCCATGGCTGAAAACTGAAGAACAATCCTTTGATCAACTTGTCCTGAAATTCTTTTTTGTTTGTTTGTTTGTTTGTTTGTTTTTTGAGGGGGGGGGTGCAAATGAGCAAGGACAGAGAGAGAGAGAGAGAGAATCCCATGAAGGGGAGAGAGAGAGAGAAGCAGGGCTCACCCAAAACAGGACACAACCTCCCCTGACGTGGGACTCAAACTCATGAACTGTGAGATCATGACCTGAGCCGAAGTCAGATGCTTAACCGACTAAGCCACCCAGGTGCTCTCCTTGCCCTGAAATTCTTCCATCATTCTCTTGGCAGTTTACCTGCCATCTTCTCTTAGCCTTCAGCCCTATTCCTTCTCCTTCATTATGGCTCTTTCCCCTTGCTTGTCTAACCTGTAGGGTCTTTCCGTGCCTCGCTAGGGTAGTGGTGGACCTCCGCTTTCCAGAGCAGAGGTTCAGACGCAGCATGCATGTAGAGCTGATAGTCTGTTGCATCTTCTAGTACCCTGCTCGCTGGTTTCATCAGCTAGAAGAACCCTAGGGGAAAACCTGCATGTCCACGGATAGGGGTCAGATAACCACAGACATGTTCAGCAAGTTGGCAAGAGATGAACAGAAACCAAACTGCACAAGGAGAACTCAAGGAAGCCTCTAGCCTCAGGGAAGGTGGCGGCCAGTGTTGACTCAACAGCTGAGTAAGAGGTGGAGGGAAGTGGTCCCTGGAACAACACGGGGACTGTTTCCTGGGATCCTTTGCCCATTCCACCACTCCAACAGCTTTTGTGGAAGACAGAGGCAGAGAAGCCCTGTCCCTATGTATTTTGCAGAAGAACAGTAAATATCAGCAGTCTGGAGTGTAGCAGCAGGCGGGGCACTGAGCAGAAGTCTGGGGTAAGGGAGCTCTCGTGGTGGGTGTGCCCGTCAGCTGGATTGGCAGACCCAGGGAGAACCGTGGGATGGGCGGCCCCCCTGGGGTGGCCCTGAGGGGGTCTGCAGGAAACAGTGCCTACAGATCAGTGAGCAGGTCTGCAGCCACGGTAGCCCCAGAGGGTCCCAAGGGGCGATCTGCCAAGAGACCAACACAGCGTGGTGAGATGAAAATCTGCCAAGAGGATCATTTAGATTGAAGACCTCCAGTGAACTCAGACACTCTACCGAAGGGAGGAGATTGACATGGAAAGGGGCCTCGGGTCCTGCAGTCAAGAAAGTGGAAAGATCCAGCCACATTTGGGCCTGCGTAGGCATGTGCTCTTACCTTTCTTGAGAGTCATAAGGTTGGACAACGTGAAGTTTAACAACAGTTTGTAGACAGCTCTGAACAATTCACAGAAGAGGGGTCTCTTCATTTCTCTGTGAACCACTGTGCATGATTTGGCATAGATACAGACATAAAAGAAGTAAATCATAAGAACCAAGCAGGCATGTGAACCCACCATGGGAAATGCAGTTTGCTACAGGACAGGGAGGTACAGAAATCATCCTACCAAGAGGAATTCTAAATCGTGTGATGTATGGTGTGCACGCTTTTATTTCTTCTTATTCAAATGAGCAGCATTTTCTGTGTATATGTGGACTCAGATTATTGGGCCTCCACCTTGGCCTCTAGTTTACCCAAGTTCAATGAACCCTGGTGTGGACCTCCAAAGATCGCCAAAAATTGCCCTAAAGACTTTGGACAACGATATCACCTTAGTGCTCTACATTTAGCATGCTTCCTTTCCACTGACTCAGTAGAGCCCTGTCCTACATTCTGGGACAAGAATGCTAACTCTTCTCTGCAGGAAGGCTCTGAGGATTGAGGGGGCTTTCTTTGTGTGGGCCATAAAAATCATTAGTACTTATTGTTAAAAAAAAAAAAAACAACTTAGATTATAGAAATGCATAAAAGTAAAATATAAAAAGTTCTTTATTTTCCAACAGAACTTACTCCCATGCAGACGATCCAGACTCCCAAAAATAGACTCTGTGAAGAGGCTGGGGTACGTGTTTTATTTTCCAAGTATATTGAAGAACCCCTCCCCGCCCCCACGGACACACACACACACACACACACATACACACACACACCAAGAAATGTAATCATACTACCCATAGTATAGGCATTTTGCTATTTCAATCGATACTCTGTCTTGAACACCTTTCCTGCCAGCACTTACAGATTTCCCTTATTATAGTTTTTAATAGCTGCATGGTTAGTCCGTTCTATATATGAACCATCTTTATTTAATCCATCTTTTATTCATAGACATTTAAGTTATTTTGAGTTTTTTGCTTTTGCAAAGAATGCTACAAAACTATCCTCGTGCAGATATCCGTGCACGGTTGCATGGTTTATTTCTAAAGGTAAATTTCCTGAAGTAAAATCGCCAGATCAGGGGGTGTATGTGTGTTTTGTATTTTAATGAATATTTTCAAAGGTTGTACCAGCCTATCCTCCCAGAGAGGTGGTGTTTGTGGATGTGGAGTGTGTTATTGCTCCAGGTCTTGAGAGATCCCTGCCTTGCCTATGAGGCTTGGAAGTAAAATCCTGGGGTGCCTGGGGGATTCAGTTGGTTAAGCATTCCACTTCGGCTCAGGTCATATCTCGTGGTTTATGAGTTCGAGCCCCGAGTCAGGCTCTGTGCTGACAGCTCCGAGCCTGGAGCCTGCTTCAGATTCCGTGTCTCCTCTCTCTCTCTGCCCCTCCCCCTCCCCTCAAAAATAAAAACATCAAAAAAAAATTTTTTTAAAGAAGTAAAATCCTGGGCATCCATTTTGACTAAAAGAGCTCTCTGGTGCTCTTGGCCATTAGAAATTCAGCAAGTTCACAGTTCCACCAGTTTATTTATGGACAAGGTGGTCTTCAGCAGTTACGGGGGAGGTGCCGTTTCAGAACCACAGAAGGTTGGCACAATAGGGTCCCCAGGGAGATGGTTGCAATCGACCTCCTCATTTGACAGATGAGCAAATGGAGCTGTGGGCGGATGCTGTCTCTGGTGTGCATCACCCTGTCCCCATCCTTCTGTGAGATGTGGGTGTTCATCAGTCATCCAGAACTTCTGGGTCTTTCTAATGCAACCTCGGTACGGGGTGGGAGGGGACCTGCTTGTGGACGTTTGGCCGGCCACCAAGGCTGTGAGAGGTGTTCCCGCAATGTACGTCATCCCAGTGTAAATACGTGGTACCTGCACGGGGCTGGACAAAATGATGACACTGTGTTTGTTGAACAACAGATTGAGGTATAAATCTACCTCTCGTGGCATGACTCACTCTTCAGCATGTGATCTGTGGGAGCATCCCTCTCCATCCCAGCCTTCCTACTTCAGCCGTTAGAGTCAGAACTCCCTCCCTGTCAGTATGTCTACCCAATTTCCCACCTCTCTGTCTCCTCACCAGAAGAAGAAGCCTGGCTCCTCTGAGTGGTCGGACTGGCAAGAAGGAAGGGCCCCCCCTGGGTCCTGTCCCAGAAGAGGTGTGCCTGGAGCGCCACCCTCCCAGGCTGCCTTGTCAAGTGTGTGGGTGCACACCTTACAGGAGGCGCCTGACCTGGTCCAGCTCTGACTATGTGCCCGCACGCGTCTGGGGATAGATGGGCAAACGGATTCAGTATCTCTGTGGCCCTAGTTCTAGGCTGACTCAGTCTGGCTAATCAGAGGATATTTTCATCAGACTTCTGTTTTGATCTTTTGATTGATACAGAACTCACCGGAAGAAAGGAGTTTTATTCATTGGCTGTCTTACAACCATAACATTCGCCCTCAAAGGCTGTGAGTTTGAGGACAGGGGAGATAGACCCAGTGACTCACCTAACAAATGCTCAAAGGCTTTCTGTGTGCAGCAGCTGGTGGGCCACGGGACCCTCGTTCCTTTTCCCCTCAAGGAACAGGGATCCAGTTGGACTGGGTCTCTCAAGTATATTCAGTAAGGCAATGCCCTTTTTTACCAGACTGATAGGATTGGGATCCAGGAACCTCCTGGAACTTCAACAGGCTGGTTAGCAAGGGTGCAGAGGGGCCTGCAAAGCTGAATTGCACAGAAGAATTGTGAGACCACGTACGCACGCGTGCGCACGCGCGCGCGCACACACACGTGGGGTCGGGGTGGGGCAATTAGAAAATAATTAAAAATATAACGGAGCCACATCTCTCAAATCGTTAGGAATGTTCCTGATACGGGAAGAAAACCAAAAAACAAGTTGCAGACTAATGCATTTACTTTAATTATATTTAAGTAAAAACAAACCAGAAAAGAATCTATCTCTATGTAAATATGCATTTGCATCTGTTTGAATGAGCAAGGGAAAATCGTGGAAAGTAGATAGCAGGTGTTAGTGCTGGTAGCTCAAGAGGATGGGCTTGGCGAGGAGGCCAAAAGAGAGGGCTCGCTTTCATTTTAGAAATCTTTGTACCATTGCCATTGTTACAATAAACTTGTCTTAACTTTTGTACCAAAAACCGTCAGGGGAGGAAATTAGATGAAAAGGAAAAGGAAAATGTTAGTTCCAAATTCGCATATTTCTCTGTGTTTGGGGGGAAGGGAGAGAGAAAGGGGGAAGCAACGGATAGAATAGTGTATATCATATGATCTATTTATGTCAACGAAAATGATTCATTCACACATATGCTAGTATTGCATCAAAATATATTTCAGTATAGGGGCGCCTGGGTGGCGCAGTCGGTTAAGCGTCCGACTTCAGCCAGGTCACGATCTCGCGGTCCGTGAGTTCGAGCCCCGCGTCAGGCTCTGGGCTGATGGCTCGGAGCCTGGAGCCTGTTTCCGATTCTGTGTCTCCCTCTCTCTCTGCCCCTCTCCCGTTCATGCTCTGCCTCTCTCTGTCCCAAAAATAAAAAAATTAAAAAAAAAAAAAAATTAAAAAAAAAAAAAAAAAAAAAAAATATATTTCAGTACAGTTTGAAATATTTGTCGTGGGCATGCAATTCCTTCATTTGTCAAAAAAACTTAATTATATTTGTGAATAATTTATAATACAAGGAGAAAATGCTGGTGAGGTATTAAACAAAAGAGCAGTATATCAACCTGCTTACATATTAAAATTTCAATAGTAAGGGAACAGTCAGGGGAAATGTACAGACAAAAGACTGGGTGAAAAAGTGCCATAATGTCAACAGTGACGGTTAAATTATAGGTGGCATTTGCTAAAATTAAAAACAGGTCCTGTGGGCATGACTTCACCTCTGAAGCTTAGGGTTGGGAAAGATCTGGCCTGGTTGCGGATAGATAGCAGATTCTAGGACCACAGCACCTTCCTGGTACCCCTTGGGGGTCCTGCATAACGCCCTCAGTGTCAGCTAGGACATGGGAAGGACTGTGCAAGAAACAAAGCAGCCAGCACAGAGAGAAAAGCAGCTGCCAGCCCTCACTCCAGTGACAGGGTCAGTACCCTTTTCTCTGACTACAGACAATATTATGAAAGATGGGGAAAAAAACTTCATTGGTTTGAATAGAAGTGAAGAATGTTCTATGTTAAACAGCAGCCTTTTACTAGAGAGACTCAGAACACAGACTCTGGAGTTAGACTGCTTGGATTCGAATTCCAGCTCTGCAAACTGGGTCAGGTGCACGCTTCTTCACTTCTCCATGCCTTGACGTTTTCATCTACAAAATGGGAAACATAAAAATAATAGCATATGCCCCATAGGGTCCTCATGAAGAGTCAACAAGTTAAAAGATATAAAAATCTTAGAGTAATACTTTGAACATAGTACTATATAAGTGTTTGCTATTGTTACTAACAATATTATTCCTTACATATTTAGAAAATGGTGGCACTAATTCTTGGTCTGTGGTCATTGCTTTAATAATTTTTACAATTTATTGGAGGTCAAAGTTGTGTCTGGAAAATACATGGATCTCTCAAGGTGCCTGGCTGTCTCAGTTAGAAGAGTATGCAACTCCTTTTTTTTTTTTTTTTTTAATGTTTTTGAGAGAGAGAGACAGAGACAGAGCGTGAGCTAGGGAGGGACAGAGAGAGAGGCAGACACAGAATCCGAAGCTGGCTCCAGGCTCCGAGCTGTCAGCACAGAGCCCAATGCAGGGCTCGAACCCACAAGTGGTGAGATCATGACCTGAGCCGAAGTCGGGTGCCCAAGCGACCGAGCCACCCAGGTGCCACTGCCTCCCGTGCAACTCTTGATCTCAGAGTTGTTAGCTCGAGCCCCACATTGGGTGTAGAGATTACTTAAAAATAAAATTATTCTTAAAAAAAGAAAATACAAAAGGGCACCTGGATGGCTCAGTTGGTTAAGCATCCAACTCTTCATTGTGGCTCAAGTCATGATCTCAGAGTTTGTGAGATTAAACCCCACATCGGGCTCTGTGCAGATAGCGTGGAGCCTTCTTGGGATTCTCTCTCTCCCACTCTCTCTCCCCCTTCCCTGCTCTCTGTCTCTCAAAACAAATAAATAAGCTTAAAAAAAAAAAAAAGAAAATACATGGATCTCTTCAGGAAGGGCCATGGGGTCAAAACAAACAGTACATGAAAGCTTTGCCCTAATTGGCTCTCCCATGCAGGCTTGGGTTTGAGAGCCTAGAGGTCTTGCAGAAAAATTATGCACTGGGGCAGGTGGTGGAGACAAAAGACATTCTCAACAGGGAACACCTCAGACCAAAGTCTTGGAATTTTCCTTAGCAAATTTAAGAAGCTTTATACTATTTCAACTCATAAAGCTAACCAACCAGGTCTGAAGCACTCCTTATATTTCAGGACACGGTCTGTATTGTTCTTGGAGCCACCATATCACACGCTATTTCATTCATGCATGAACCAAAGTGAGCCCAAAAGAAGATTCTACAACTGATATGCCATCTGCATCTCCTTGGATAAATAAACAGGTAAAGGACAACAGCCACACAACTAAATGAATATCTATAAATATTGTCCATCTAACTCTGTTTTCAGGTGCTATATATTTAGTTATTGGGAATGCTCATACCTTCATTCATCAAGTTCTGCCCAGGTAAGGTCCTATATGACCATGTCTTCTGCAAAGTGTCCCCTACTAGTCACTCCCAGATCCCATGGATACCCTGCCTTTTGGAATTCTTAAGCCTCTTAAATAATTCCCAACTTAGTTATAGACTAACTTGCATTGTTCCAGGTGTTTCATATGTGTTTGTCTCTCTTCTTGATAAACTTCTTGATGATAAATGGTATAAACCTACTCCCTGTCTGTCCTTTCCCCACACCTGAAAACAAACAAACAAACAAAAAAAGCTGAGCATACTATGAAACTTAATATAGAATCATAGGCTCCCAGAATCTGAGAGCTAGAAGGAACTTTAATCTATGGAAGGACTCCTTTCATAAGATGAGGAACCTCATCTAGCATCATCTACCAGGAGGACTATTGAATCTGAAGTGTGGACATGCCAATAAACACACACAAACATACACACATTCTTAGTAGCCAGTTCAGTTGAAGTCAAATAGGCACCATCTACCATGACAGACCCAGACACAGCAGAATTCTAAAGCAACCTCTGATCAGCCAAAGGGAGACCTAACACGTCTTTCTCCATCTGCTGAGACGGGACTCGTGAGATTTCTGGGAGCTGTTCTTTTTTATTGTCTTTGCCCTACAACTGCAAAGGGAAAGCACCGTGGCTTAACTAGCCCTAAAGTCTCAGCCAGTAAACCTTGGACACATGCTTTCTAGTCCACACTGCGAAGCACTGTGTTAACATGGTACTCGATCCTGTTAATCGCACTAATCAGGAAACTCCGTGCAGAGTTTTATTTATTTATTTTTAATATGAAATTTATCGTCAAGTTGGTTTCCGTACAACACCCAGTGCTCATCCCAACAGGTGCCCTCCTCAGTGCCCATGCGGAGTATTATACCTTTATGCTAATCTATCTTTCTCATAAAATGTAAATAGGGCTAGACATTCAGTCCAGGATACTTTTCACCCTCATATGAAAAGAAACAACTGCTGGCCGGGGGCCCAGGGTGGGTGAACATGGACCCCAGCAACAAGTCCCATGTCTTGGTTTCTTCCTTCCCTAATGAGCACAGATGGAACCAGGAAATTGGTTCCCATAGTTATTAACTGTGACTTTGGGGGTAAAGCAAACCCCATGCTTTCCTCACTGCATTTATAAAGCACACACGGTAAGAAGGAATGGGACTTCACTGGTCACCCACAAACTTCTTGAATCCTGTGAGTCAGAAGTGCCATTGCAAGTGGGGAAGGACTTTGCAGCTTGAGTTTGGTGGTGGGGCTTCTGGTGTGATTAATCTCGGAGAAACCTTCTTCCTCTTGCCTTGCATCCATTAGACTATGCACTAATCAGCGATCGTGTGTCATTTATTTTCGTATCTTCACACTAGCAAAGAGCCTGGCATGCAGGAAGTGCTCCAGATGTAGTGATTGAACTGATGTGAAAGTGACCAGAGTAGACGGTGGGCAGGCTATGACCCCTGACAGTAACCGGCCCCTTCAAGATGCTTTCCCTCTATTCACCACCAGTCGCCACTCCTTTTCCTCTCTGCACATCTCTGAGATTGAACAGGTTGGCCCTGACTGCAGAGCAACCCCCAACCGGCTCTCATCTAGTTTAGAAAACTGACATTTGTTTACAGATGATCCCAGATTACACAATGCTTGCCACTTTCCCCAAATATCATGCGTCAAAACGTAGCCTGAATATAGATAGTAAAACGATCACTGATGTTCTGCCTAAAGGCCTTCCACAAGCTGCAGAAAGAATATTAATTCTGTGCCCTATTTGTTTTCATTGCCTAAGGGAAGCCCGGGACAGACACCAGTGCATCTTTAATCTTCTCTGTTTCCTGTCTGGGGAGAGGCAGACTGACTCTCCTTCCACAGACTTTCATATTCAACCCTATCCATTCATGTCAAACTGCTGAGCCAGGAGAAAGCACACAGGAATCTGATGGAAGTTTTTTCCCAAGTGAGGAGTACCATTAGTGTAATATAAATACAACAAAACCTTACAACAGTTCTGAAATGACTTTCTTCTGCATCTATTCAAACACAGGATGTTTCTTCTTTCATAACAGTCCAGTAGAAGGACTACCAGAATGTTTTGCCTCTCTGCCAAGTTCTGTGTCTCAAAGTTTACCCACAGCCCAAATTTCATACAATTATTGAATTGTAGAATTGCAAGAACGCTTCTTAGGTTACCATATAATATTAAGTATCTTTTTCATTCCAAAGGCTTGACTAGCCTTAAAGTCTACGTCTTTCTATAACATCCTAGATTATTTGTGGTCTTATATTCTAATAGAAGTCCAAAAAAATGGAACAGTAGCTGTACTTACGATTTAGTTTTCAGCATTTCCTGAAATTGATTTTACCATAAAGTAAGTGAGCTTTAGAAAGGAAAACATGTTTAAGGACCCAGAGTCTGCTCTATTTGGACTTTGAGAAAAACCGTTCATTTTTCTAGCAAACTTAGAAACTATTTCTTAAAAACAATTTTTAAGCAAAAGAAAGGATTTCCTGATAATGCTTTGGCAAGTAGTAATCTTTGACAAGGATAAACCTTGCGAGAGCTTTTTTGACCTAGCTTTTTCAATGAATCGTTCTCACTATTACATTTCTTTTAAAAGAACATAATAATATGTTTAATGCATTAAGGGACAATAAAGATTATACCAACTAGTCAATCAAAAAGTACAAACGGCCCTTACTAGGTGGCAATGGTTGGCCTAGATTTTCAGTCTGCATAATTGATCCTGCACAGAGGTAAGCACGTCTGCAGCCAGCTATGCTGAGGATGAACCGGAGCCTTCTTCAATGATTCTAGCCGACAGAACATGCTCACAAGTGGATGTCTCCTGTTACATGCTGCCTAGCACCACAGTCTTTGTGGGTGATGAAATACAAACCATCACCACTGGAAAACACACACACAACCACGCACACACGTTTCATCATACCCACTGTCTTTCGCTATACTGCGTCATGGATCTCCCCAACAGGAACAGGACTAGGGTGCAATGAGTGAGGCACTCATCTTGGGAACAAAATTTAGGATGATACCAAAAAACTCAATCACCAAGATAAATGATAGTTTAATGCAATAGTCATGAAAATAAAATTCAATGCAAAGAAACAATCCATGACAGACAAAATATTGAAAGTTTAAATAACAAGATGCAACCTGTCCCTTGTACAACCTTGCCTCACTTGTCTTACACCAACCTTGGCCCTTGTTCCAATAAAACTTTATTCACAAAAACAGGCAGCCAGCCATGGGCCATGGTTTGCCAAACTGATTTTTTTATATTGCATTAAAATACTATTTATCTTGATTACTGAGTTTTTTGGTACCCCTTTAAATATCATATCCTTACCCTGGTTCTGTTCTCCCACTGAACAGTAAATACTATGAGGGCAGAAACCAAGTGTTAATTCATCTTTGGTACACAAGTGCTCATTGAATTCTCAGAAGTGATTCTCAGAGATGAAATTTACATTCCAATCATTTCCCTAAATGTAATCCTTAATTTTCTGGTAAAAAAGATACATAGATTGTCCCTTAAGAGAAATGGAAATATATAGCATGAACTACAAATATAATCATCATATTTAATATGGATGTTTTACTTCTAGCAATTTATCATAAGAAACTAATTCAGCTAAGCAAAAAGATATAGGTATGAAAATATTCATGGCAGCATAAATAATTCCCAAGGGAGGAGAGCTGTTTAATATATGATCATATGTTAATATGACAGAATCATATGTATTATTAAAGAAAATAATTCTTAAAGACATTTAAAAATTTGAAACATTTTGTATCATAAACTAATAAAAAGTACAAAATACTAAGAAATATGTACACCATGGAAAATAAACCAATGTATACAATTCAAAATTAATATGCAAAACAAGCTTTTTTAGGATTATGGAATTACATTTTCACATTTTCTACTAAATTACTCTTTAATCATGTTTTCATAGTGCTTCTATTAAAATAATTTGAATTAAAACATTTTGAATAAAATATTCTCAGCACAGGGTAAGTCCAATACCTATAGCAGATTTCCTCTCAATGAATATCCCAACCCATGGTAAGAGGAATTGAAAACCAGAGAACAAAAAGTGATCTTTCTTTTACTTCCAGTTAATTCTTCACTCTTGATTTTTCTTACAAAGCTTTCAAAATTACTCTGTCTAAAAGCGTGGCAAATACTAGGGGGAATCACATGGAGAGGATTTAAATATCACAAGTTTCCACTTCAAATGTAGATGAGCATAGAGGTAAAGAAAGAGGGAAAGTGTTCTAGGGCAGAGACCAGTAAACCAAGGTCCTTGGGCCCAATTCAGGTTGCAAACTAACAATGGTTTTTATATTTTTTAAGGGTTGAGGAGAACAAAGAGGAAGAGAAGGAGAGGAAATGATAGAGGCTTACGTGGCCAACAAAACCTAAAATATTTACCATCTGATCTTGTACAGAAAAAGTGCCAGTCTCTGCTGTAGGAGAAAAAATAATACATGTCTCTGTGTTAGTCGACTTTATACATTTCTTTAATTAGTAGCTTTTACCTTTTTAGAGCAGTTTCAGGTTTCCAGAAAAATCGAGCAGAAAGTACAGGGTTCCCACATAGCTTCCCCCTCCCAGTTTCCACTGTTACTAATATTTTGCATTAGTGTAGTAATTTGCTACAGTTGATAAACCAATATTGATATTATTATTATTAACTAAAGTCCATCATTTACATTAGTCTTCACTCTCATTGTCGTACAGTTCCATGAGTTTTGACAAATGCATAGTGTTAAGTATCCACCGTTACGGTATCATACAGCATATAGTTTCACTGCCCTAAAAATCTCCTGTGTTTCACCTTTTCACCCCTCCCTTTCTCCTCCCAAAACACCTGTCAAACACTGATCTTTTTACTGTCTCTGTAGTTTGGCCTTTTCAGGAATGTCATACAGTTAGAATCATACAGCATGCAGCCTTTTCTGACTGGTTTCTTTCACTTAGCAATATGTATTCAAGATTCCTTCATGTCTTGTTGTGGCTTGATAGCTCATTTCTTTCTATCACTGAATAATATTCCATTGCATGGATGTACCACAGTTTGTTTATCCATTCACTCATTGAAGGACATCTTGATTGCTTCCAAGTGTTGGAAATGAGGAAAATTATGCTATAACATTCATGTGCAGGTTTTTGTGTGGACATAAATTTTCAATTCATTTGAGAAAATACCAAGGATTGCTAGATCCTATGGTAAGATATGTTTAGCTTTGTAAGAAACTATCAAACTGTCTTCCAAAGTAGCTGTGCCATTTTGCTTTCCCACTGGCAGTGAATGAGAGTTCCGGTTGTTCTATATCCTCACTGTATTTGATGTTGTTAGTGCTTGGCTATTGGCTACTTTAAAAGGTATGTAGGAACATCTCATTATTGTTTTAATTTGCAATTTTCTGATGACATATGATGTTGAGTATGCTTGTTTGCCATTCATAGATCTTTGGTGAGCTATCTGTTCAAATATTTTGCCCATTTTTAAATTGGGTTGTTTTCTTATTATCAGGTTTTAAGAGTTCTTATATATTTTAGACACAAGTCTTTTATCAGATGTGTGCTTGCAAGTATTTCTCCCAGTCTGTGATTTGTCTTTTCATTCTCTTAATGGTATTTTTTGCAGAGCAGAAATTTTTAATTTTAATAAAGTCCAACTCATCAATTTTTTGTGTCATGGATCATGCTTTTTTTGTGTGGTGTCTAAAAACTCATCACCAAACCTAAGGTAACCTAGATTTTTTATCTATGCTACCTTCTAAAGATTTGTAGTTTTGCATTTTATATTTAGGTCTATGATCTCTTTTGAGATATTTTTTGTGAAAGATGTAAATTCTGTGTCTAGGTTCCTTTTTTCTGCTTAAGGATGTCCATTTGTTGCACTGCCATTTGTTGAAAAGACCATCCTTTCACCATTGAATGACCTTTGCCCCTTTGCCAAAGATTAATTATATTTGTATGGGTCTATTTCAGGGATCTCTGTTCTATTCTGCTGATCTATTTGTCTATTCTTCCACCGACACCATGCTGTCTTAGATACTGGAGCTTCATAGTAAGATTTGAAGTTGGGTACTGTCTGTCCTCCAATCTTGTTTTTCTCCTTCAATATTATGCTGACTATTCTGGGTCTTTTACCTCCCATATAAACTTTAAAATTAGTTTGTCAATATCCACAAAATAATTTGCTGGGATTTTGACTGGAATTGTGTTGAAACTATAGATAAATTAGGAAGAACTGACATCTTAACAAAATTGAGTCTTCCTATCCATGAACATGGAATATCTTTCTATTTGTTTTTTATTTCTTTCATCAGAATGTTTTAGTTTTCCTCATATAGATTATGTACATATTTCATTATATTTACACCTGTGTAGCTAATTTTTGGTGCTATTGTAAATGGTGTCATATTTTTTATTTCAAATCCCAAATGTTCATTGTTGATCTATAGGAAAGCAATTGGTTTTTGTATGTTAACCTTGGATATTTACAAGGATATATAGCAAACTTACCATAAGATGCTTATTCGTGCTTTGAGATCTTCTACATAAGCAATCATGTTATCTATGAACAAAAACAGTTTTGTTTCCTCCTTCCCAATCTGTATACCTTTGTTTCACTTTCTTGTCTTATTGTGTTAATTAGAACTTGAAGTATAATGGTGAACATGAGTGGTGAAAGGAGACATCCTTTCCTTGTTTGTGATCTTAGGGGAAGAGTATCTGGTATCTCACTTTGAAGCATGATGTTAGCTGTAGGGTTTTGTTATGGCTGTTTTTCCTCAAGTTAAGGTAGTTTCCCTGTTCCTAGTTTGCAGAGACGTTTTATCATGAGTGGGTATTGGATTTCGTCTAATGCTTTTTCTGCATCTATTGGGTATCATCTTATAATTTTTCTTCTTTAGCCTGCTGATGTAAAAGATTTTATTAATTGATTCTTGTATGTTGAACCAGCCATGCATACCTGGGTTAAATCCCACTTGGTCGTGGTGAGAATTTTTTTTATTTGTTTTTATATATCTTTTCATTGTTGGATGCTATTTGCTAATATTTTGCTGAAGTTTTGCATCAATGTTCATAAAGACATTGGTATATAGTTTTCTTCCTTGTAATGTCTTTGTCTGGTTTTGGTATTAGGGGTCTACTTCCTCAATGAGTTAGGAAGTGTGCCCTCTGCTTCTGTTTTCTGGAAGAGATTGTACAGACTTAGTATCTTTTTTATAAAAAAAATAAATTTACCAGTGAAGCCGTTTAGGCCTAATCTTTTCTGTTTTGGAAAGTTGTTAATTGTTGGTTCAATTTCTTTCATTGCTATAGGCTTTTTCAGGAAGTTATTTCTCCTGTGTGAGTGTTGGTAGTTATGTCTTTCAAAGAATTGTTGCATTTCATCTCAGTTATCAAATTTTGAGGCATAGAACTGTTCATAGTATTTCTTTCTTATTCTTTTAGAGTCCATGGGATCTGTAGTGATAGCCCCTCTTTCACTTCTGATATCAGTAATTTGTATCCTCTCTCTTTTTTCCTTTGGTTAGTCCAGCTAGAAGTTCATCGATTTTACTAATCTTTTCAAAGAACCAACTTAAGTTTTGTTTATATTTTCTATTGAGTTTCTGTTTTCAATTTCACTCATCTCTGCTGTAATTCTTATTATTGATTTTCTTCTGCTTACTTTGGATTTGATTTCTTCTTTTTCCAATTTCCTTAGGTGGAGGTTTATACTATTGATTTTAGATCTTTCTTCTTTTCCAACATAGGCATTCAATGCTATACAGTTCCCTCTAACCACTGCTTTTGCTGCATCCATGCATTTTGAGGATTTGTATTTTTATATACATCTATGTGTTAAGTAGTCTGCTTTTTTATTTTTTTTTAAAGTAAACCATATCTATATTTTCATTTCTAATAAACAGTTCTTTCTTAGAGGTTCTTTAAAGTTTGAAAAGATGTGATGGGAAGGAAAAATAATGGGGAATTTGGAGAGAGTGAACTACACTGACTTTTCCTGAACTAATTATTGTGAAAAGTGACTCTTACATCTTCCCAATGCATATAGCCTATGCCAAAGAGCTCAGACCAAAAACAGCCACTGTTCCCATTCCTCTTCACCTGGCCTTTCTTTGTTGAGAAGTGATGTCTTACTAAATGTTATGGTGAAGCTGAAACCAGCTTGTACCTGCTCTGGACAGTCCATTGTTAACCTGATGTCAGCTTGAAATTAGCCATGGTGAAAGTATTTGTACCAGGGAAATTGGCATGTAGCACAAATCAGGACTAATTGTGGGTAGAGGAGGCAGTGGGGTGGGGGGGAGGCTGGCTCATCAGTACAGCAGTGCCAGATTATAAAACCTATTTATTTCCCCTAGCTTTCTAAATTTATTGGGCAGAAATAAGAAACAGAATCTATTGTACGTGAATATTAGAGAATCATAGAGCTTCCAAAACCCACTATTTCCTCCAGATGCCGTGAATATGCCAGGCCATGTGAGAAGAAGAATTCTTCTTTCAAGCAGCAATGTGAAATGTAGCTGGGCAAGAGTCCAAAATAGATTTTCTAAGAACACTCAGTTATGTCTTTTATAAACATAACAAAAATATTCTTCGACAAACTTCCATAGGGTTAACCGTAGGTGAAGTGATTCATCCAAATGTACAAGCTAAAAGTAACTAAAAATGGAAGCCACAGACTTGGATTATTATTTACTCCATGGTGGTTTGGATCAAGGTTTTCCCCTAGGAATCAGTCTCATGCGTGGTGCCAGAATAAGGGCAGTTATCTGAGGCTTGGGTTTGGAGGGACTGGGCAATAACAGGGAAAAAAAGGCTGGAAGAGAAAGAAAGGATGTTCCCATAAAGCTAAAAATACCTTTAGTGTCATTATATACTTATTTGTATACAAATGCACATTCCTAACTATAGTTTGAATGGACATCTGGCCCTACAATCTAATTATTGCCAGAAAGAATAGAGACAGATGATTCTAAAACTAACGTGACTACTTTCAATCATTTATAAATAAAAATTATACAAAACAAATCATCTCATTTAATTTCTTTGGTGTATATTTTACAAACTCATGAAGAGAGGCACACGCATGCGCGCGCGCACACACACACACACACACAGACACACACGTGAAAATCCATCCGTATCTATCTCTTCAACTTTCTTCCACCTCCCTACAAAATACAATTAAATAAAAATCCGTCGTACTATTACTTGTACGGCACTTATGGTCTAGGAAGGCTTTTCCCAGACATTATCCCACTCAGTCATCTTTTGCTAATAATGTAAATATTATTTGCATCCTAGTTTAGAGGTGAGAAAATTGAGCCTCTGAGAGATTAGCCGACCTGCTCCAGGTCAGCATATGCATCGGGATTCAAATGTAATTTCTTTTTAACTAGAGCCCTCTATTTTCCTTTTATCACATGTAAACTTCTGCTCTATTTTGCCATTTCCCCTGTCATGGCTGCCCCGGACAAATATTTTAACCAAGGGAGTGGTGAAGGGTAGCACGCCATGTGGGCATAAAGATTATTTTGAGCTGAAGGCAATGGAGAAGAAGCAGACACAAGAAAAGCTCTCTGCTCTCCCCTCTTCCCCTAAAAGCAGGACAGAAATTTACAAAGGTGTCCCTTCCTTCTCCCCTCTCTACCAGGAAGGGCAGAAGTCAATCTCCAGAGACAGCTCTAGACCCTGATCCATCCAGAGACAACAGCAGAGGAATCCACCTAACAAACTTTGTAAAACTAGCCCTTGTCTCCACCATTAGTTTCCTCATGTATTTTTCTTCCCACAATTTGTTGCTCTAAAGAAACTTAAAGTCCTTTTCTTTGGTCTTGTCACTTCTCGAAAATGTTCTTTTGTGAAGATCCTGTATCAGCAGGTTTCTAACCAGCCCTCTGAGTTACTCACCACTGGGTGCTCCCACGTTTATGATCAATGCACCTGTTAATAAACTTGGGCTTGTTTTTTCTCTTGTGCATCTGTAGTTTGTTAGTCTAATTGCAGGGCCACTGCCTGAAACCTAAGATGGGTATAGGAAAAAGATTTTTTCCCCTCTCCTACAGTGTCCTACAACAGGAATAGCCTTAGACCAAGAATTTTCTTGCTCTCCTTCTTCTCAGATTCATGCTATACTGCACATTACACTGGAGGTTTCGTGTCTGCATTTAGTGTCTGCAGTATCTTTAGTAAGAAATGTATCTGCATTGGCCTAAAACATGATCCAGCAAAGGGTCTTTCTGAGGCAACCATTTCCTTCTGAGCCCATGGGCTGCCGCCCTGCTTGGGTTTGGTTTTACAAAGCACAGATAGTAATATCGTTACTGCTGAACTCCTAATGCTTAAAAAGAGAGTTCTCACTATGTCATAGCTTCTTTTTGGACTTTCCTATACAGAAATAGAGAAAATAACTTTTTAAGTCAACAAGGTACTAAGGATGAAGTCATTTGCATTCCTGGAATGTCTAAATTTGCATCTATACAAAAGAAATTTTTTTATTTCTCTAAAAATGAAAACTACCCGTCCAGTATCATTAAAAGTCTCTAAGTCATTCTGATAGATTTTTTTTTTTTTTTGATGTTTAAGGATTTTGGTCTGGTTGTTATTACCATTGATTTTCATAATCTTTGTCAGCCACTTCCTATGTATCTGCGACCTCATGCAAAGTGTATTATTCAGGTCATAAAATGCAAATATGAATAGGGAGTGTGTGTGCTCATCTCAAATTCTAAGAATTTATGACCAATTCAAAGAATATATTTTTAAAAACAACAGCATTTTCTTCACGTGTTTTGAAGCCCAAACTAATTTTGGAAGATGCCTTTGGATTTCAAGCCTCTCTAGATTTTAAAACATACAAACATAGACAAGTATTCAGGTTATAGAATCATGAGGAAAGGCTAAACCAGCTGGAATCATCCCAAATGAGCTGCTTGATTGGTGTCTAAATTGCCCAAATACCCCTTTACTCTGTCTGGGGTAGAGAACCTGCTTCTGATTACAGACACTATTTGAAAGCAAACATGCTGTAACCAATTTGGCTCACCAGCATCAGGAACTGTCGATTTGCTTCATGACTAACTCTATCCGGGTATTTTGTTAAGGCGGCACCTCAAGATATTAGAAGTAGGCTCATAATTCACTCTCCAACAGGGAGGTGAGGAAAAGCATTTTCTAAAGCTCTTACGCATTAAATACTCAGTACAGGGTGTTAAGTTAATTAAACAAGGAGACCGTTAGACTGAGGTGGTTCTAATACCTTAGCAGCCCACGTAAGCAAACTAAAACCGAAGTCGGTAAATGCCTCAAGGTTAAGAAATCTAAATCTAAGGACAACCAAGGACAAACAGCCAACTAGGCCTTTTTCAAATCAAGCAACTGCTTAAACTGTAGCCAATCAAATAATTTCCTTGCTTTGCTTCCCATCTTCTCTATAAAAGTCGTGCCCCTACCCACTTCCGGCTGGAACTCTCCAATTCGAATTGATGTTGGCTCAAATACACTCCTAAAACTTTTAATATGTCTCCGTTTATCTTTTAACATGAGACAACGTAAGTGGGAGGACTGTGTTGTTATTTGAATTATTTGTGAAGTATTTCCCCCCTTCCTAAAATTCCTCTTTAGCTATACGGGATAAAATTGAAACAGCAGACCCGTCCTTAAATTTAAGTACGAAGTTACCACACAAATGAATCCCTCCTCACCTACCCTTTGCTAGCAAAGGGTTTAGGGGAGAGGAGAAGGGGGTTGGTCCTGCAGCTCAATACACATGGTTACTTGGCACCGGCCGGGCCCCTGGCCTTTGGTCAGGTAGCTCTTGGGTTCTGGAAAGCCTGCACGCTTCTCCAGAGGGCCAGCCTGGGGTGGGTTCACAGAAGGGAAGATCTGAGCACCGAGATGCTCCTCCCACATCCTATTAAAGAAAAGCATCCTCTGAGAAAGCTACCGAGTTTTGAGACACCAACACCCCCAAGGCCTCCACCCGAAAAAGCCTCAGGGCTCTCTGTTTGTTTCAGTTTCTCGATTAATGAACGTGCGCTTCTGAGTCCAGAAGTAGCAATTGTCTCTCTTCTTTAAAAGCAGCAACAGGACACACCCAGGGCTTTGGGTTTGTGTTTGGAAGGTAGCTTCCGGTCCATCATTTCCCCCACCCCACCCCACCCCCAGCCCACATGGTGTTGCCTAGCTGGATCTGTAAGTGCCTCATTTACAACCCGAAAGGTTAAAAAAAAAAAAAAAAAGTGATGGCTGGAATTTAAATAGCAATCCCAAAGAGTTCTTTGCCTAGCAGAGAAACCAATTACACGAATCCTCTACTATTTTAACTTCCTGGGGTCTATCCCCACCCCCCATCTGCCAAACGGTGGCAAAATTGTTTTGAAAGCACCGATGTGCACTTTTTTGTCTTGGGAATGGGTTGCAGAGAGCTCATCGGATTTTCCAAGACCCAAAAACGTGTGGAACTACTACTGTGAGATGGAGAAATGGAAATGCAATCAACAAAGCCAGAAAGAAAGGAAGGAAGGAAGGAAGGAAGGAAGGAAGGAAGGAGAAAGAAAGAAAGAAAGAAAGAAAGAAAGAAAGAAAGAAAGAAAGAAAGAAAGAAAGAAAAAGAGGAAGAAAGAAACCAACCTGGTGCTCCCTGAACTAGAAGACAGTCTCCCTGCAACACTACTCAAGCTATGAGGATTCGGCTGAAGCCAGCAAACCAGCAGTCGGGGGAGCTTCCCCTGGGCTCCCAGTGTAGATCATTCTCCTGAGAATCTGGGAAGGCTTCTGGCTCATGGACGCAGTGTATTTGCATGAAAACAGTCAGAAACACACCAAGAAAAGAAGACTCCTAACATTGCTTGTCTGCACTCTTGTTATGACACAGGTAAGTAGGTGCACGCGGCGGGTTTGTGAGACCTCTGTCACTTCTTGTACTGAAAAGGACCAAGGCCATCTAAAGCCCCTTCAACTGGAAAGCGATTTTTAAAATAATGTTTTAATTGAAATACAACAAATATACAAATGCATAAGTTATAAGTATGCATCTTTATAAATTGTCACAGAGTGAGCATACCCATGGAACCGCCCCCCATATCGATATATAAAATAAAGCATTACCAGCATATTCCTGGTGACGAGTGATAACTAACGAGGCTAGATGTTTTTCATATGTATTCTGGTTATATATGGCTTACATAATGAATACTAATGTTAATAATATTTTTACATTATTTGGATATTCTCTCTTATAAAGTGACTTTTCAGTTCTTTTGCTCCTTTGTTATGTTATCTGTCTTTTCTTCTAACTGACATGTAAGCAATAATTTGTGTATTCTGGATATGAGTCATTTGCCAGTTTTATGCGTTGCAAATACTTTCGCCCACAGTGTTAATGGCCCTTCCCTTCTGTGGAGACATCTGTGATGAATACAACTGACCGTTAATACTTGGTTTGTGTCTTGTTTAAGAAATCTTTGCTCACTTCGAAGTCATGAAGATATTCTGCTGTGCTCTAGAAAATGTGTTGCATTACCATTCACATTAAAAGATATCGTCTACTTGAAATAGATTTTTATGTGTAGGAGGTAGGGGTCAAGTTTCAATTTCTCTACACGGATATCCAATTGACCCCACACCATTTGTTGAAAAGACTGTCATTTCCCTATTGATCTGCAGTGTTCCTGTGTCATAAATATAGTGTCCATTTATGTACAGTTCTTTCTGGACTCCGTTCATCAATTTCACCTACTTATCCTTGCACCAGTTACATGCTGTATTAATTGCTGTAGCTAAATAAAGTCTTGATATCAGCAGCATACATTTTCCAACCTCATTTTTCAAGATTATTTGGCTATTCTTGTCCCTTTGCATTTCCACATAATTTTCGAATCAGTTTGTCCATTCTGTCACATACAAAAGAAGGCTACTGGGATTGCACTAAATCTAGGTATCAATTCAAGGAGAATTAACATCTTTATATGATGTCCTCCATTTATTCCAGTATTCTTAAATGTCCTTAATTTCTCTCAGTAATGTCTTTTAAAATATTTTTTAGATGTTTATTTATTTATTTTTGAGACCAAGAGAGAGAGCTCGAGCAGGGGAGGGGCAGAGAGAGAAGGAGATAGAGAATCCCATGCAGGTTCTGCACAGTCAGAGCAGAGCCCCATGTGGGGGTTGAACTCATGAACTGTGAGATCATGACCTGAGCTGAAATCAGGAGTCAGACGTTTTAACTGACTGAGCCACCCAGGTGCCACTCCGTCAATAATGTAGTTTTCCGTATAGCTGTCTTGCATGTCTTCCTTAAATTTATTCCTAAGTAGTTGATTTTTTTTAACTATTCTAAATGAGAATACTCAATATTATTACTAATTGTTTATTGCTGGCAAAACTGTTAGTTTTTATATATGGATCTTGTATCTAGTGATCTTAATTCACTCATGGATATTAAAAGTACATCTGTAGATTACCTGGAATTCCTATCTAATATTGTATTACCTATGATTAATGACATTTTTTTTCTTCCTGTTGAACCAATCCTAATATAGTCACTCTTACATCTTTAACTTCTTCTTTTTTTGGGTAGGGCATCAGGACAATGTATAGTAGACGTGGTTACAGTTGAGCATTCTTGTCTCAGCCCTAATTTCAGGAGGAAGTTCCAGAATTTCACTGTCAGGTATAATATTTGCTATGGGATTTTTGTAGACACACACTGTAAGATTAAGGAAGTTCCTTTTTGCAGAAACCAGCTTCCAAGATGGTCCCCAATTCTTCTTCCCTCTTGGTAGTCAAGTCTTTGTATAGTATTCTCCTACATAGAATCATGGCTAGCCTGTGTGTTCAATCGAATATGGCAGAAATAATGAGTGATTTCCAAAATTAGTGACAAAAAAAGCATTTCAGTTTCCACTTAACCTCTTGGAAATCTTAATCTCTCTTGGATCACTCATCCTGGAATAAACCAATCATTACTTCCTGAGAAGACTCAAGCAGCCATGTGAAGAGGTTTACATGTGATAATAATGATAAGAAGAATGCTTCCACTAATAATCAACACCAACTTCTTAACCATGTGAGACACCATGAGAGCAGAGCTTCCCAATCAAGTCTTGATATTGACAGAGAAGAAAAATAATTTTCCCTCAACCTGAGTTCCTAGCTGAGACCCTTAATAAAAGACAGATTAAAAAGAGAAAAACAAGTAGAAATGTATGATCATGTCTTCCTTATGCATATGTGAGCGGTACCCAGGAAATAATGAGTAACTCCCCTAGGTGGCTTGGAATTCAGGCTTAAATATCATCTTAATAGGGAAAAAAAAGGGATGTAGGCCACTTAGGGGAGAGGAAATGATTTTTAGGAAAGATGAATGGGCCCTTTGAATAATAAAGAGGAGGGGTGGTAGTTTGTGGAAAAGTGTGTGGGTATGGTGTTGACTTCTAGTCTCCTCTCCAGTGGCAGGAGTCAGTCCCCACCCCCCCCCCACCCCCCCCCCCCCCCCCCCCCGGTGGATAATACTTCCAGGGAGGGGATTTACAACAGGTGAGCTTTTTTTGAAGGATCTCTCATTGGGCATTTAAGGGAAGTTCAACGAAAGCCTCTCCCTTCATTTACTGTTTTCCAGGTGCCTACAGCTCACAGTAATCACTATACCAAAACAGCATATTTGGGGGTGGCATGTCGTGAACCCCTGCAGTCTTATTTTGGGGTGTCATATTCTGCTATTCTTCAATACGACTGCAGCCCCAGCCAACATATTGATTGAGCCCTCATTAAAGATCCAGAGGGAGAATTCCAATTTAAGATGTTCCCACATTCTGAAGCCATTGAAAATGTAAGGATAAGTGTTGATTGTTGTATTGAGCCACAGAGTTTTGGAGTACTTGGTTTATTCCAAGCCAAGGCAATTAATACAGGGGTGCCTGGGTGGCTCAGTTAAGCATCCCACTTTGGCTCAGGTCATGATCTCACACTCTGTGAGTTTGAGCCCCGCATCAGGCTCTGTGCTGACAGCTCCGAGCCTGGAGCCTGCTTCTGACTCTGTGTGTCTCCCTCTCTCTGACACTCCCCTGCTCACACTCTGTCTTTTTCCATCTCAAAAATAAATAAACATTTAAAAAAAAGAGACAATTAATACACCTACACTTACTCTGCTAAGAGTTTTTATTTTAAATGAGTGTTAAATTTAATATAATATTATTTCTGCATTATTAAGATGATCGTATGCTTTTTCTCCTTTATTTTACTAATGTGGTTAATTGCACTGATTTTCTTTATATTACTAGGATAAATCCAGTTTGGTCATGATAGCTATATTATGTATTTCTGAATTTCATTTTCAAATTCCAGTATATTGCTTAGAATTTTTGCATCTCTGTTTCTAAGAGGTATTGACCAATACTTACTTCTTTTGTTCTTTTGTAACATCCTGGTCAGGTTTTGATGCTAAGGTGGGAAGTATTTCCTTTTTTTTCTATTCTCTGAAAAAGCCTGGTTTTCCTTACTCCTAACAGACTTGAAAGAATTCACTGGTGAAATCATCCAGGTCTGATGCTTTCTTTGAAGGAAGGTTTGAATTAGAGATTCAGTCTTTGGTGGCTACAAGACGATTGAGATTTTCAATTTTTGTGTGTGTCTATTTTGCCAAGTGATGTTTCTCTGGGAATATTCCTTTCATCTAAATTCCTAAAAGTGTAGCATAAAGTTGTCCATGATGTTCTTTTTCATCTCTTTATTTTTCTCTGTAGAATATTACAATTTGCTTTGAAAAATTCTTAATATTGTTTATCTCTGCCTTCTCTTCTTTTTCTTAATCAGTCTCACCCGGGGGTTATTAACGTTATTAGATTTTTCTAAAGACCTTTTTTGGCTTTTTGATCCTAGGTACATTGTTTTCTGTTGCCCTGATTTCTGCTCTTACATTTATTATTCCCTTTTACCTGCTTTCTTCCCTACTTCCTTCCTTCCACTTTAATTTTCTGTTACTTGTCTAACTTCCTGTATATCAGCTTAGATCATGGATTTTCAGCTAATATAAACATTTAAAACTGTGAATTTTCCTTTAAACACAGCTTTTGTGCATCTCACAAGTGTTGATACATTTTGCATTATAATTCTTTTCAAAATATTTTTATTTTCCTTATAAATATACCTTCTTCTTGGGGCACCTGGGTGGCTCAGTCGGTTGAACATTTGACTCTTGATTTTGGCTCAGGTCGTGATCCCAGGGTCTTGGGATTGAGGTCTCTCTCTCTCTCTCTCTCTCTCAAATATATATACGTATATATATATATATATATATATATATATATATATATAATTTAAAAATTTTTAATGTTTATTTCTGAGAGAGTGAGAGACAGAGCACGAGCTTGTGAGGGGCAGAGAGAGAAGGAGACACACAACCCACAGCAGGCTCCAGGCCCTGAGCTATAGACCACAATCTGGGTTCAAACCCACAAACTGTGAGATCATGACCTGAGCCAAAGTCATATACTTAACTGACTGAACCCCCCGGGCGCACCAATAAATAAGTTTTTTTAAAAAAAGAAAAAAATACATGCTTTTTTCTTAAATCCATGGGTTATGTACACACACATCACTTAATGTCCAAGTGCTCAGGGATTTTCTTTTCTTGTTGTTACTAAATCTCCCTGTGACTTAAGAGTGTTCTTCTCTACAGTGTTCTGAAATTCTTTCCCATTTCATTCTTAAATTTGTTATGACTTTATGGCCCAATTGTGGTAAATGTTCGAGATATTTCTGAAAAGAATATAATCCCTGTGCTTGTTGAGTGAAATCTTGATTAGGTCAATTCTGTTCAGTATATTGTTCAAATCTTATTTTTCATTACTGAATTTTTGGTTTTGGTTTTGCTAGCTACTTCTGTCAGTTACTGAGAGAGGAGTGTTAAAATTTCCACAATGATTATTTGTCAATTTCTCCCTTCAGTTCTGTCAATTGCGTATATGTGTGTGTGTGTGTGTGTGTGTATGTGTGTGTGTGCACTGTTATTAGTGCTTACAAATTTAGAATTATTATGTCTCCATGATTGACTGCACATTTCTCTTTCTGAAATATCCCCTCTAATTTAATCATGCTTCTTTCCTTAAAGCCTATTTTGTCTGATACAGCACTTTGTCTAATAGGATTGCCTGGTGGATTTTTCTTGTTTTTTGTTTTTTGTATTTTTTTACTTCTCACATCTCAGTATCCTTATATTATACATGCTTATATATAAGCAGCATGTAATTTTAGTATTTCCTCATCCATCTTGATAAGCTTTGTATTTTAATTGGAGTAGTCTCCTTACATTTACTATCATTACTGACACATTTGATTATTTTAACATACTACATTACCATTAATTTCTATTCGTCCTACCTATTCCTTTTTATTTTTAAGTTTATTTATTTTTATGAGAGAGAGAGAGAATGTGAGCAGGCAAAGGGCAGAGGGAGAGGGAGGAGGAATCACAAGCAGGCTCCACGCTCTCAGCGCAGAGCCCTACGTAGGGATCCGTTCCGCGAATGGTGAGATCATGACCTGAGCCAAAATAAAAAATTAGACATTTAACCAACTGAGCCACCCAGGCATCCAGGTCTTACCTATGCTACGTTCCTTTCCTTTTCTTTCATATGTTCTTTTGTATTAAGTGCTTTGCATTACTCCAGTTTTCTGCTCTATTTGTTCGCTAATTATACTTTTCAAAAAACCAGTCTTTCATCAGTTACTCTAGAGATTGAGGCATTTACCCTTCACTTAAGTCAAATGTAAACCACTGCTTTGTCACTTCTTGGCCAAGGCAATGACCTTAGGACATTTTAACTCCATTTAATTATTCATGCTTTTGTACCATGGTTTCATGCCTTTTGAGTTATACATACTTACAAATCTGTGAAACATTTTAATTATTATTTTATATATTCCATTTTTATTTGGATTTACCCATATATTTACTTTTCAGGTTGTTTTCTGCATCTCTTAGCTTTAAGCTGAGGATCATTTTCTTTCTGCCTAAAAGAATTCCCTTTCCTATTTCCTTCAGGTCTGCTGATGATGGATTGTTTCCATTTCTCTTAGAAGTAATGGCTTGTTTTTTCTTTGTTTCTGAATGAAATTGGCATTGGGTCTGGAATTCCGAGTTCAGTTATTTACTTTCTGTATAGTAAAACCTTGGATTGCAGGTAACTTGCTCTGTGAGTGTTCTGCAAGACAAGCAAACATTTCTAATAAATTTTAACTCAATAAATGAGCAATGTCTTACAATAGGAGTAGTAGGTGACATTGTCACGTGATCACGACTTAGCCAATGGTTCTTCTCTCTCTCTCTCACTGTGGGATTGTGGGTGATTGTCTCCCATGCTCAGATGCTTGATCTCAGGCCATGGTGTTTGGCAGAAATCAGTGGTTTTTCAGGATGTTGAAGGTGCCCACAGCCGGCACCTAGTGTATTTTTTGTCACTTTAAAGCACCTATGGACAGGCCTTTGCTTTTCCATACGAGAGTAAGCTTACAAAAACTTTGCTTCATTCTAGGTCATTGGATAGGTTCTTTATGAAAGTTGCACGAAAAGAAAAAGATTCCATTGAGCTAATAGATACCAGTGGTTCCATTAGTGATAGTGAAAGTCCTCCTACATGATAACCCTCCTCTCGCTTGTCTCTCTCACACTAGCCACGAAGGTTTTCAAAGGTAAGTGCAGATTCATTTGCTTATTTTTCTTGATATTTTGTATTTTCTTTATTATTTTGTATTATATTACAGTATTGTAATCATTTTTATGTGAATATTTTTGGGTTGTGGAACGGATCCTCTGAGTTTCCATTATTTCTTATGGGAAAATTCACTTTGATATGCAAGTGCTTTGAATTGCAAGCATGTTTCTTGAACGAATTATGCTTGCAAACCAAGGTTTTACTGTCCTTTGAATTCATCATTCCATTGTCCCCTGGCTTCCATCATTGTGGCTGAGAAGCCAGCTGTCAGTCCAATTGTTGCTCTGCTTAGGGGAATTAGTCTCTGTGTCTTTTTCCAGGCTGCTCTTTCAGATTTTGCATTTGTCTTTAGACCCTGTATCACAGAGGGCTGCTACAAATTGATAGGACACTATCCATATCAGCAGTAAAGACTGCTTTACAGTCTTTACAAACCATGAAGAAAAAGACAACCCAATAGAAAAAAAATGACGCTTGACGTATGAAAAGACGCTTAGTCTCACTCAAAGTGAGAGGATGCAAATTAAAATCATAAAGGTACACCATTTTCTTACCCCTCTCGTAATGGACAAATCAGTAAGTTGATCGCCCTTTGTCAGCAAGGCCTCTCATGTATTACTGGTAGGATGGTAAACTGATAGACTTTCTTGGAGGGGCTATTTGGCCATATCTGTTCTCTATCAAATGTGCACTGAAAATGCACATTACCTGTTGAGTCAGAAATTCCACGTCTAGGAATTTATCCTACTCACCCGGGTGCAAAATAGCATGTTGTTTTTATCAGGTATGCTAAGACGTGCAGACGCGAATATGACTGTCAGGGAGAAAGGTTTTAGGCCCGGGGGCTTCGGGTAGGAGGCACACCACACCATGCAGGGTCATATGGAGAGGCACTAGCATCTGCCAGGAGGCAGAAGGAGTGAAGGCTAAGATAAGCAAGAGTCTCTCTTGTGGTTATTTTTTGGCGGCTGTTTTGTTTAAAGTTTATTTATTTCTTTTTGAGAGAGAGGGAGACAGAGTGTGAGCAGAGGAGGGGCAGAGAGAGAGGGAGACACAGAATCCGAAGCAGGGTCCAGGCTCTGCTATCAGCACAGAGCCCGATGCAGGGCTCGAACTCACGAACCACGAGATCGTGACCTGAGCCGAAGTCAGGCGCTTAACTGACTGAGCCATCCAGGCGCCCCACTGTTGTGGTTTTTGAGGGCAAGAGTGGGTGAGGCAAGGTAAGTAGGATAGACAGGTTTAGGATCAACTAGTGTGAATAATTTCTGTGGGCTCTGGGCATAGAGACGGCCCCCAGTTGTCTAACACTTGGCCCTGGCATGATTAGGGCAGATGGGCAGCAACCCAGGAGAACAAGAGCTCAAGAAAAGACCTGGTTGAGAGACATGGACTCTGGACTATTGGGCTTGCAGTTGAAAAACACACTAACAAGGGGGTCATTTGCTCCGAGAGTTGGCTAGCCCCAGAGGGGCTCTCCGCAGTTGGTAAGGCCCCAGATGCCCAAGCAGCAAGAATACAGAAAATAAGAAACCGTGGTTGTTACACACTTACACAAGTTTATTCATTGAAGCATTATTTGCACTAGCAAATATGCAAACAACCTCAAATCCATCAATAGGGAACTGGTAAATATATTCAGTTCCATTTAAAAAATTCAATATTTTTAAAAATATTTTTAATAGTTATTTACCTCTTGAGAGAGAGAGAGAGAGAGAGAGAGAGAGACGGACAGTGTGAGTGGGGGAGGGGCAGAGAGAGAGGAGACACAGAATATGAAGCAGGCTCCAGCTCTTGAGCTGTCATGACAGCACAGTGCCGGATGCGGGGCTCGAACTCACAGACCGTGAGATCGTGACTTGAGCCGAAGTTGGACACTTAACCAACTGAGCCAACCAGGTACCCCTCATTCAATGAACTATTGCATAGCCATACTAATAAATAACTGGCACTTTATGCACTAATTTGAAAGGCAACATAATTCAGTGGTTAAGAGATTAAGCTCTTAAACCAAATATTTTAGGGGTATAGCACAGCTTTACCCCTTTAAAAGTAGTTCTTAAAATATTGTTTCATAGTAGAGAAAGTAAGTATCCATGGAAAACAAAATTTACTTTTTTTTTCACCTTGCTGTTTTTGTGAAGACAACTGATGTTGTCAGTTCCTCATGTATCTAGGTTTCTAATTACAGGTGACCAAGGAATGAGCCCTAGCTAATCCACAGAATAAGCAGAATTCGGTAAGGCCAACATTGAAATAGGACTTAGGTAATTACCAAGAACTATGAACTACCTAGAACAAATTTCAGGAAGCAAATGTGAACTCCCCGAGGCAATTGCATCAAACCACTGGCCTCGATTCTACCAGCAGGAAGTAACTGTGAGAGAGTAAGCTATAAATATCAAGTTTTGGCGCAAAAATGGAGCAAAGTGCTCCAAAATACATGTCCTCTGGTCTTCGTTCTACTGCCCTCCCATTTTTGATATTTTGTCTGTCCTTCTAATTTTTGTCAGATTTTTAAGAACTCATTATAAATTCTTCTCGCTAGATTTCAATATCCTTCACAATATGGGACTGAAATTCTGTGGTAATATGGGGCGAGTGGGGGGCTTGCACAAGGAAAGAACACGTTTATACATGTAAATGATAAAGCGTTACACTCTTATGAAGTATGATCTATCCATTCAACAACCCAACTGTGGCAGATTGACCGCCATTTACCTAAAATCTATTCTCTCAATTGCATTTACTAACAGAAACCCAGTTGTGTTGGGGAGGGAAAGGCATTGTGCTCAGCTAAACAACCTATACATCCTATCCCTCCTTGAATCTCAAAAGTCTTCTTGGAGATGTTTGCTTTCATAAATATGGGTACTATTTCTTCCACTTTATTCCTTTCTTCTTGCTGCTTAGAATGTGGACATGATGTTAAAAACTGCAGAGGCTTCTTGGAACCATGAAGGAAAACCCAAGAGTTCACAGAGACCTTGGCGCCGACATCCTTGGGCCATTGAGCTAACAGTAGCCATCACTTGTGCCCAGATTTCTTGATGCATGAGGAATCAAAATAAACAAACTTGTGGGCTTGGAGTATTAGTAAATGATAACTTCCAGCTCCCCCGGGGGAGAAAAAGCCCAGATTTTCTGTTGTATAAGTTCTCCCACTGAAGCTGATTTCAAGCTACCAATGTGATGTCCCTGAATGCAAAGATGAGAACAGATACATAATACCACACTGGTATATAGTATTCTAACTAGAAAATAAAATAGATGCAAATAATCATGGGAGCACAGATGATGGCAAATGTACTAAAATAATTAGGATGTAAGGATTTTTGTATATTTATTATCTTTGTAATATAATTGTACATTTATACCACTTAATTTTTTTTTAATTTTTTTTTTCAACGTTTTTTATTTATTTTTGGGACAGAGAGAGACAGAGCATGAACGGGGGAGGGGCAGAGAGAGAGGGAGACGCAGAATCGGAAACAGGCTCCAGGCTCCGAGCCATCAGCCCAGAGCCCGACGCGGGGCTCGAACTCACGGACCGCGAGATCGTGACCTGGCTGAAGTCGGACGCTTAACCGACTGCGCCACCCAGGCGCCCCTATACCACTTAATTTTAATAATGGTCGTATTGGGGTTCAGTCGGGTGAGCCTCTGACTCTTGGTTTCAGGTAAGATCATGATCCCAGGGTTATGGCATCAAGCCCTGCGTCAGGCTCTGCTCTGAGTGTGACGCCTTCTTGAGATTCTCTCTCTCTCTCTCTCTCTCTCTCTCTCAAAAAAAATAAACCTAAAAAATAAAAATAAAAAATGAATCATAATAATGGCTGTATTTTACAACTGACTTGCAAATTTCCTGAAAATTCAGTACTCTGTTCTTGTGAGCCAGGATGCATCCAGTCTAACACACCATTCGGTTTAAGCCTGTTGCTATAGGAATTAATATATCAGCCAAGGTTATTTCCCATATTCTTCAGTCTGGGCCTCTAGGTCATCTCACATCTCCCTTTCATTATTTTCCATCTTTAAAAAAAATACAGGCCTGTGTCCTATAGGAGTCCTTCTGGAAAACTCCGTGCCTATGATGGACAGACACTGGGGTCACCCCCATGTCCATACCTTTTATAATCCCCTACCCTTGCGTATGGGTGGTGCCTGGGACTTGCTTCTCTCCAGAATCCATTGGTGCTGCTATCCAATAGGATGTGGCAAAGGTGATGGGATGTCACTACCATGATTGTATTAGGTTCTACATGGATGAGGCTCCATCTTGCTGCTGTGCACTGGAGAGCTTCTCCTTGCTGGCTTGATGCAATAAGCAGCCATGTTGAGGTAATGCGATTGTTAAGGAACTGCTTGTTCGTGGCCTCCAGGAGGCTAGCAGCCTCCATCTGATAGCCAGCCAGGAGAAGAATGGGCCCTCAGTTATATAGTCATCAAGAAATTAATCCCAATGACAACCTGAATCAGTCTGAAAGAGGATTATCCTCCAGTGAAGCCTCCAGATTAGAGTACCTCTTCATCACACAGCCTCGTGTGATGCTGAGCAGAGAACCAGCCAAGCCGCACTTGGGCTTCCGACCCACAGAAACTCTGAGATAATGAATGTGTTGTTTTAAGACACCAAGCCTGTGGGTGATTGTTACATGGGCTATAAAACAAATATAATGCCCCACCGTCGTCTTCCTCCCTGCTTTCATCAGCACTTCGTTTCCATACCAAGAAAATCACACAACTTAGGAGTTCTGTGCTATGGGCTTAACATTCATTGATTCCAGAAGTCTCCTCCATGTTAGCGATGTGTATACACGGGCCACTCCTGCCTGGATACATTCAGACCTGTCCAGTTCCACTGTTAATAATTTGCATGACATGTGTTCATCAGATGCATATGCAACATGAAGTAGGAAGGCATGACCAATTTTTTTTAACTGATGGAATAGATGAGAATAATGAGCAAAACAGCAAGATAATGGTTATGAATGTAACATATCTTCAAGTTCAAAAGAATAGAATATGAGAGACCTGAATTACCAGCAATACAGATGTTTGGAAACAGTTGACCACAGAAGGAATGAAGAGTCAAAAAGACCTGTCTGTTGTGTGTTTTTCCAACACTGTCAAGCAGTTAACTCAATGTTGACATTTCCTGCCTGGAGATAGTGTCTGATCCCCCAGGATAAGGGCCCGGTCCTACAACACTGGCCCCCTCCAGGTTCTCACCTGTGCTTCTGACTGGCCACAGATTGAAAGTTCCAACAACCCCCTCCTTTGGTTCAATTAATTGCTAGAGTGGCTTATAGAACTCAGAGAAATACTTTACTTATTAGATTTCCAGGTTATTATAAAAGGATCTAACCCAGGAACGGCCAGATGAAGAGTTGCACAGGGCCAAGTATCTGAGAAGGGGCCTGGAGCATCCATGTTCTGAGTGCCCCACTGTCCCTGAGTCTCCACGTGTTTACCAGCCTGGACACACTGGAAACCTTCTCCTGGCCCCACTCAGTCCTTTTGGGGTTTTATAGAAGCTTTATTACATACACACAATTGGTTTACTCATTGGCCATTGGTGATTGAACTCAATCTTCAGTCCCCCTCTCTCCAAGGAGAGCTTCAGTGGGGGAAGGCAGGCAGAGGGTTTGGACTGAAATTTCCAACCCTCTAGTCACATGGTTTGTTCCCCCCAAAACCAGCTCCAGCCTTAGGTTACTGAGGGGCTTTCCAAAAGTCACTTCATTAATATGAGCTCAAACAGAGTTCCTTATGAATGACAAAAGACACTGTATCACTGAGGAAACCCCAAGGATTGAAGAGCTTTCTGCCAAGAACTGGGACAAAGACCAAGTGTATATTTTACTTTATCACTAACTGTAAATATCTATGTTGAAGAAAAACCTAGGCCAGGAAGATGTCTGAAATAAGTAGTTAAGGGGCACCTGGGTGGCTCGGTTGAGCATCTGATTCAGGTCATGATCTCCCGTTCCTGAGATCGAACCCCGTGTCAGGCTCTGTGTTGACAACCCAGAACGTGCTTGGGATTCTCTGTCTTTTCTTCTCTCTCTGCCCCTCCCCCTTGCCCAAAAATAAATAAGTAAACTGAAAAAAAAGTATTTGAATTCACCATTATCCAAGGCGCCATTTAAGAATATGTTTCTATGTGGGGAAGTATATTCATCCCAAGGCATGCAAAAAATTGCTAATTATGGTTCTTACAGAGTCCAATTTGAAGATATAAAATCATTTTAACTCTTGGCTTGCCCATCAGGACCTACAGCATTGTACGTCCCTCCCTCTCTCCTTGGCTTGGTCAGTCTCAATATAGCTGATTGTGTCAGTTATTTATTACTGCAGAGCAAACAATTCAAAATTTAGTGACTTAAAATAAAAACCATCCTATTTACTCATAGTTCTGGAGGTCAGTAATGTAGGCTGAGGTCAACAGGGTAGGTAACTTTTGCCTGTGTGGCCTGGAGTACTCAGAGAGGCTGAAGTCTTGGGGGTCAGCTGGGGGCTGGGTGGTCTAGGGGGTCCTAGCTAGGTTGGTTCATCTCTGTTCTGCATAGTTTCATCCTCTAGTGGGCTAGCCTGGGCTTCTTCACGCAGCAGTGGTGGCATTTCTGGGGGGACAAGAACAGAAGGTGCAAGGCCTCCTGTGGCCTAGGCTTGGAGACTGTGCAACATCACCCTCCCCAACATTTTATTAGTCAAAGGCAGTCCCAAGGCTGCCCAGGTGGAAGGGGTAGGGCAATAGGTTTCACCCCTTGATGGGACAAGCTGCAAGGGACAAATAGCTTTGTGCTGTTTTTAATCGCCCACATCAAGAAATCCATCTAACTTTATCCTTTCTTGTACCGATGCCTAGTTTTTTGTCTGTATCCGTTGGTGATGCCAGTCCAACAGGATGGGAGTGAAAGCCTTTTCCAAAAATGATTCCAGCTGTGATGGGCAGCTGTAGTCTCATTACAGTCTTTGTGGTTGTTGATAAGGTCAGGCACATCAGACCTTTTCGGAAACTCTGTCGCCAGTATCTTGTAGGAAGAGGAGGCAGAATGGTCCCAATTTGCTACCCATGACAGATTGCCAGGGAAATAAATGGTTGCTTTTTTATACTCAAGTGCCTTTTTCACAGAACCCTTGCTGATAAACTAGTGTTAGCTGAAGACCAGTTAGCATGCTGACATTTCTCTAAGAGTTGTTATCTCTAGGCACCTGTGGATAAATGTGCTAATGAGAGACTTTTCTTAAGGGCTCTTAGATCCATGATTATTCCAAGCCATGGTTGAATGCAAACATCATCAGAACAGCGTGTTATGCTTAATAGCTGAGAATGCCTCTGTAATACTTAATCCCCTTTATGCTCGTGACAGATCAGCCTCTGAAATAGGAGCACGGCCCCAGGGGAAACGCAGCTTACTCATCAAGCCTCAGGTAGGAAAGCACCAACAAGTAATGACTTCCCAGCCGTGGGATGTTTCTAGAGTCGATATATTTCCAGTCTAACCGAGACAGCAACCAAAGTGATCTTTTTCCATCAAACTTCATTATTCAAACCATTTATGGGATAATTCTCTGAGAGAAGCTGTTTCTTAACACTTCCTTGGTTGAGTAAGCGGCCAGTGGAAAGATTCTATATATCACTCAAAGGCTCTAATCAAAGGGAGTCTTGGAGACCTCCACTGTTTACACAAATCTGGTGACCAGGCATTTGGAATTTGTTCAAGTTCCTATGGAATCAGTGTGATCCTTGATGGTCTACCTAATAACATTAAGGCCTTAAACCCTGACCTTGGGCAGTTTTACTCTTCCCTTCTTAAGGTTTTCATGTTCCGTGTGGACTGTCCTCAATTGTGGTTGTTACTTTATCAGTTAAAAGTATTTCTTTCTGCGGCACCTGGGTGGCTCAGTCTGTTAAGCATCCCGACTCCTGATCTCAGCTCAGGTCTTGATCTCAGGATTGTGAATTCAGGCCCCATCCTGGGCTGCACTCTGGTTGTGGAGCCTACTTAAAAAAAAAAAAAAGAAGAGAAGGACAAGGAGAAGAAGAATTTCTTCTTACTGCTTGAAACTTCTCTTTCCCAACATGGCCTTTCCTTTTACTTTCTATCTTCATTCTCTGATGGGACTTGTTTACTTTTTAAGTTAGGATTTGGTGCCCGAAACAGAATCCACAAGGATTTAATTAGGGAAGCGGTGGGAAAGCCAGAGAAGTGGCATTTTAGATGAGTTTCCAGGAGAAACTCCTAGAATGCCAAAGAACTGATTACCAGTGAGTGGCTCCCTCTCCTAAAATCAAGAAAGTAGGCAATCAGGAGGCTGTTCTAGAATCTACTGAGTTCAAGAACATGGCACTAGAGCTGCAATCTAGGGCTGAAGAAACTGGGATCTGAAAGTTAGGATCAGAAAGTCAGTGCTTCTGATCACCCACAGAGCTGGACAGGTACTCCAGAAAATTCCACCATCCCTTGACCTTGCTTGCCTGTAGCTAATAGCGAAAAGCAGCATGAAAATGGTTACTATCTCACTTCCTCCTTGCAAATATCACACAAGTAAATCTAATGAAAGGAAGCAAATTTCTAACTGAAAGAATCTGGGAAGTGTGGTAGTTTGAGGCCTTCTACCCTGTGCACTAACGACACCCTAAAAAAGAAATGAACGGGAGTGCCTATTGGCTAAATCCTGCGGGGCGACTCTCACTGCTCATCCTCCCCTCTGACGACATTAACTGGAATATTTAACAAACAAGCATGTGCCAGGCAGTCCTAAACTCATTTTTCAACATTATCCCACTTAATGCTTACATCACCCCCCTAAATTAGGTGCTATTCACCCAGTTGTCCAGATGACGAAACATGGGGTCAAGGAAGTGAAGGAATCTGCCCAAGGCCACAGAGTAGGAAGGGGAAAGCTGGTAATGGGACCCAGGTTTGTGTGATGCCAAAGGGAATATGTGTCCAAGCCTACTTGGTGCCAAAAGCTGTGATCATAACCACTACATTAGACCACCTTACAGAGGTGCGCATTCGGCGCCCAGAGATGGGGCTCAGCCAGCCTCGCACAAAAGAATAGATTTTCATTCCCCTTTCTGAAATGGGAGCATTTGCTTCATTCCCTTAACCCACTCCAGCCAGCTCTGTATCCTGAGTAAACATGGGCCAACGAGAGAGGTCTGACAATACTCTTGCTACATGACATTAACCGTGGCTTCCTTCACCGCCCATACGCCAATCGGTTTTCTACAAAAACAGTTATTCTCACAGAGAGACTTGAAAAGCATTGAGAATCTAATGGTGTAAAAAGAGCTTGAGAAGGATTTTTAGCTCCGTGTTCATAATCATCCCATGCATAATGAATATCACTCACAAACATCGGGACAGTGAACACAGGCCCTCACATCTACTGCTGACCCAATGATGAAGAGCCTTTCGGTAGGTGAAAATCAAGACAAGGGCATAGGCTCACCCACTTGATCGGGCACCAAGGGCTATTTAATGCATTTTATTCTACTCTGATAAAGAATGTAATTTAGAATCTGCTGGAAAAAATCCCCCTCTGGAGGCTGCTTGAAGCATTCTTCTGTCATGGCTGATTACTACACTAGTGTTTATTGTCAGCAAAACGAAAACACAAAAATACCGTTCTTGGCATCATGCTTCTTTTTTTCCATTATAATCCAATCAAGGTTTAAATCCTCTCAACTGAGCAGTTCTTCCTTCAAAGAGAATGCTGCAAGAGTCCACGATGGACATGAGGTGAGCATGCGTCGGCTCCGACCTTCACCGGACTCGGAATCTGGCCGGTCCTCTGGCCATGGGCAGCCTCGCCTCTGCACTCAAGACATTTTCTTCTTGGACACAAACACCTCGAGAGAGTTTCTGGCCCTTAGAGGGAATCACGTCACACACACGAAGAGATCAGTAAGAAATGCTTTCAGCAGGCAGGCTTTTTGAGAACTATCACTTCCTAAAAAATGTAGCATAGGCTGCCAAAAAGGGGTTATTTTTATCTGAGGAGTCCCATGGGCTACACCCTCCTTAAAAGGATAGGATAATGAAAATACACCTTCCTTCTTCCTCTTTGAGGATCTCTTTACCAACAGTAAATGTTCTCAACTAGCCATGAGGTGCCCCTTCTGCCTAGAAATCACCTCAGCATGTGTGGGGCGTTAACTAAACGTGGGTGGTGATTCATCATGAGTAATAGTCGATGCTGTGGCATCATCGGTTGGGAGAATAAAAAGTCCTCCTTTTATCAGTCAGATTGTCTGCTCTTTTTATCTTAACAGATAATAATGTAATATCCCACGCTAGCACCCAAATGCTCAACTCCCTTTTTTGTTTCTTATATAATTATTTGCAAATTCTTCCTAACTCCCGTGTGATGCACCTGTCTCCGTGGGAATCGTTACTGTTTTCAAATATGAACGGTTATTTATTATATTCAATGTCCAGTCTTCTTGGGGTTGAGTAGTTCTAGTTCATTTGGCTTTTCCTTAGCCTCCAGCATTAGAAAGTCAGCTTTGTGACTCATCTCTAAAGGCTCTCCTGGTTCTGCATATTCCTGTTCTCTAAAACCCTGGGCGAGTTCTGATCTCCTGGAGCACAGAGTGTCATACAGTGTCCCAGCCTCCATATGTGCAAGAGGAAAATGACCTGCCCTGAAAAGGAACCAACTCTTCTTTACAGATAGGGACTTACGTTAGGAAAGGGATTTATCAGCCCAGCTGGCATGTGAGTGGAGAGTAAATGGTAGTGCCTGAGCCTGAGCTCAAATTGAGATGGAACCAAAAAAATCTCATCAGTGGATGATGTCCACTCAGTTATATTACTTGTGCCAGCCCAAAAACAGTGACTCAAAACTTCTCCGTGCCCCAAATTCCCTTATCGGTTATTTTTCCTGGTGTCTCTTTTGTAAACTACTTTCCTTTAAACTTAGATTATGTACCGTTAGTCTGTTTGAAATTCTTGATTTTTAATTTTATTAAAAAAAATTTTTTTAAACTAATGATGGTTAGCATTTTACTAAAAGTTTATGTCCACTAACGAGTATGCAAGATATATTTGCTATTTACTTTTTTGTAATGTTTTCTCATAAAAGGAAACACAAAATAGTACCTGCAGGAGACCCCTCACCCTGACCGTGCTGTGCTCAGATGTCCGTAGCTGTCTCCAAGAGAGGGTTATTTTTATTAAACCGAGACACGTACTGACACAAAATTCATAAAATAATCTCCCTGCATGAGCACAAGTTGTATAACAACACAACCCATCTGGGGGTTTGGACTATATAGAAAAAAACTGATCGATTTGTCATGGGGTTTCAAAAACAAAGGGTGAGGAGGAAGGTGTCCCCTCATTGTGTCTGTGAGTGAATATTTAATTTCCTTAGCCAACCGTTCGTTCCCTCCCCATGTCTAGGGTGATGTGAAAAGGGTGATACCACATCATTACCCTCTGGCTACGTGAACAACCACTAAATCCACAGTTTTCTGCCTCCCTTACCTACCTCAGTGTTTCTTCAGAGGCGTCATCCATGAAATGAGCTGGCTTCATAGCAACCCCCGGAGAAGTGTAAGTGATTTTTTTTTATCTGACAGATACGTGTCTTCCTCAATTACATTGGCAGATACCAGCATGTTATTGTCTGACTTGAATATTAAATATCATCTGCATAAATTGTTATATCATATTGGCCACTCACATGAGGCTCTGGAACACCAGCCATTCAACACTATGTTCTAACCTGTCCCCAAGAAAAAGCTTCACCACCCCAACCCCCACTCGCTGCCCTGCTATCAGCATCATGGAAATCATGTTCGTAAGAGTTTCTTTCCAAGGAAAGTGCATTCATTCGCAATTTACTTTTCCCACTTATATTCATTGAATATATCAGTATGTGCTCGTCGGATGTTTTGATGAACACGAGGTGTACAGAATTCTGGAATGAGTCGGTAAAAATCCAGTCAAGAGCACGGAATCTTGAGATTTTTGTTAACCCACAGCCTTGCCATGAGTCAATGACGATTTAAGGTGCTGACCTCACCCCCACCACGCCAGACTCCCTCAGGTTCTTCCTTTACATGATCTAAGGGTATAGGGACTCAGCCCGGAATCTCTGCTCCAGGGGACAGTGCCTCAGAAGACTTTCTTAGGTGGCCCTTCCACCCAGTAACCCCGAGGCTGAGGATCATGAAAACACACAGCCACCTCCGCCAGCAGCTAAAATGTAGGCTAACGTAATAACCATGGAGATCACGCCACAGTTGGGATTTTGTGGTTGGTGATGTTGGGTTGAGGTGGGGTGTTGATTACTGTTGTTTTGCTTTGCTTTTTTCTCCCATAATGTTCACTTGGTGAATGAGTGTGGGGGCAGTTTGGTGACCATGACCTCAGGCACTCTGTTAGCTGATCCTCTGTTCTCCCGGCCTCTCATAAACTCCAGTGGTCTTAGAATTCAGCTCTTTCCTTGTCCCCCTTCCTCTGCCACCTCACAGCAAGAGGCTTCAGTGGCTTTATTATTAAGCAAGGAGGCTGGCAGGGCCAAAGCTAAGCTTTTAATGCATCTGGCACTGGGATCCTACACGCGTCTCCACCGACTTGCATGGGACGAGGGTCCCCTAGGGCCCAGACACTTTTGGACACATTTAGATACTAGGAGACTAAAATTGCGGAACAGACAAAAGCCAAACTACAAAAGGGGACTTTAGGCCTCTGAACGAAAATTCAACTTGACAGTTGAAAGAAGAAGTTGGAAGAAGACAGATCAGTCGGTCTCAGCACCTAATGGAAGGAGAGGCAGCATGGTTCTGGAACCCACGTGGTAGTTCTGCCCCATGGGCGTGCATCCTCCACAGGTGGGCAACTGTGTGTGAAGAGCTGTACAAGCTCCTCTAGGAGGGACAAGGGGGCCATCTGGGAAAATTCCACATAGAGGAGAAGCCACTCCCAAACCGGGCATGGGTTTCCATTGCTGGCTCGTCGCCAGCCCATCTCCACCTCCCTCCACCAGGGTGAGCTCACTCGTTCTCGTGGGTCCCACTACCACGTGCCTCCTGATGGCTGTCGAACCCTTTCTGCAGCCCACACTTGCCCTGTGTGCATCCGCGTGTGTGCCCCGAACCTGCCCATCAAAAGGCACCACAGATTTTAACCTATTCAAACTGAACTCATTTTCCTATCCCTCCACACACCCCCACCCACACCTGTGTTCCCTGTCCGCCAAGTAGTATGATGTTGTGAAAGACCAATAGAGCTTGTAAAAAACGTAGTTCCCTGCCAGGGAAAAATTCGTGCTTTTGAAGTGCTGAAGATGGGGAGTTTGTGATGATTATTGTAATTAAGAATTGAAAACTGTTGGGGCGCCTGGGTGGCTCAATCGGTTAAGCAGCCCCTTCTTGATTTCCACTCAGGTCGTGATCTCGTGGGTTCTTGAGTTGACTCCTGCATCGGGCTCTGTGCCAAAGGATTCAGCTTGGAGTCTGCTTGGGATTCTCTCTCTGCCCCTGCCCCTGCCCCCACCTCTTGAAAGAAAGAAATAAACTGAAAAAAAAAGAAAAAGAAAAGAAAACTATTACTCTGGAATGGCCAAAGTGAATTTGGAAACCTGTCAACAGTTAAAAACAAGCCCCTTACAGAAGGTGGCTGCCTTTGTGGTGAGCACAGCATAACACTAGAATTGTCAAATCACTGTGTTGTGCGTCTGAAACTAACGTGACATTGCGTGTCAACTACACTTCAATAAAAAGCAATCAAAAAAAGCTAGTGAGAAACCAGCCCCAGACTTCTGTTAGGTCATGGGTTTCGCTCCAGGTGCTTGTCCTCTTTGGTTCAGAGTCAGTGGCAATGGAACACGGCTTTGATATTTCTTAGGCAAGTCCGGCTGTTGCCAAGTAACAGCTTTTACAACTTCTACTGGGCCACCAAGCCAGGAAATCTGGGGTTGATATCCTGGTTGTCTCCGTCCTCATGCACACTGCCTCTTATCAAGCCTTGAGTGCCTCTTGTCCTGGATCCTCGAGATGTGGCCAGAGGAGCAACATTCCCAGCATCACCCGGGAGCTTGTTGGAAAGGCAGAATCTCGAGCCCTGCCTCAGACCTATGCAATCAGGGTCAGCTTTTCGACAAGATCTCCAGGTGTGATTCATGGGCACATGTGCGTCCGAGAAGCACTGTCCTCACTCCTGTCCCTGTGACCATGCGTCTGTCTGCAGCTCACCCTCCAGCTCTTTTAGACCTTCCTACAGTGTAGCTGTGACCAGTGCACCCTGAACGGTTTTATTTGTGTAACATCCTGCACCCTGGCCCCCCTTTGCTGAAATCTGTCCTTTCTGACCCTGGCTAAACATGAGAATCATGGGGATTGCTTTAAATATTTCGTTTTAATGTTTTTTCATTTTTTGAGAGAGAGACAGAGCACGAGCAGGAGAGGGGCAAAGAGGGAGACACAGAATCCGAAACAGGCTCCAGGCTCCGAGCTGTCAGCACAGAGCCTGACGCGGGGCTTGAACTTACAGACTTCGAGATCATGACCTGAGCCGAAGTCGGACACTTAACAGACTGAACCATCCCAGAGCCCCTTTCAAAAAATGTCAATGCCCTTGCCCCAGTCCCTGAAATTCTGATTCAGTGGAAATGAAGGTTTGGTCTAATGTTTAAATTCCCCTCACCTGATGTTAATGAGTAGCCACGAGTTGAGAACCATTGAGCCAAAGATGAAGTTTTAATTCACTACGATGGCAGGTGAGTCTCTCTAGGGCTGAGCCTCTCGCTGGCTTTCTCTCTGTCACCACGCTGTGTCCCGTCATGCCGAATCCATAGTTGACAGCCCAAACCATTTGTTGGATGAATGAGTGTTTGCATCTCCTACACCGGGAATGGTGATCTGTGGAAAGAATGTGTATTCGCTGCATTCTGAGAAACGCAGAGGCTGCATTCGTGGGCGGAACGAGGGAATGATGGAAGATACGTTTTTCAATTTACGACAAAGCAAATGCCTCATTTAACGACAGCCAGGGACTGCAGACAGCCATGCGGGAATGCCCTTTATGGCCCCATGGATGATTCTACACAGTGACAGCTCTTCTCCTCCCAGACTGGCAGGCAAACAGGAAGCGATGGGTCTTGCTACCCAATCAAATATTTTCTGCTTTTAATTGAGTGGCAACAGAGCCAACGGAGCTTTATCGGAGGGACTTGGTCCTAGAGATGAAAACATAGACATTTTTTTAGTTTGCAAATGGCGTTATTGTTTTTTCCATTTGCCAAAACATAAACATGCTTGGTTTTTTTTCTGATTTTCCTTATATTCCTGACTGACAGAGAGGCCATGGCTAACCATGCCTTTTACACAAAAATGACTGTTAAAAATTTGGTCTACTTCATGTTTTTAAAAGCCAATCAGAGGCATCGTGATACCGCATTTCTCCAGCATCTCTTTAACATCTGGACATGGCTTATGTGCCGTAATGCTGCAAGACGTCCGGAACCCTTAGTGCTGTCACTAACAAAACCATAACCATACTGCTGTTATCACACCCAACAGAATTATCCACAATTCCTTTGTACGTATCATCCGTTTCTCTCTTGAGCAAGCTCTCCAGGTTCTGTCTTTATTAACCTCACCCCCTACTCCCCCCCGCAAATCCTTGTGCCCTGCTCTGTCCATTCAGCCAGACCCTCTGGAAAAGTACTTCCTGGGAACACCCAGCTTCAAAAGAAGGGTGAGTCACATTGAAAGTACATCATCACGTCCATTCCTGCCTTCCACCCCATCTGTGTAGAAAAGTCATAACATTCTGATTTCTGGAAGATTAAGGCACCTGGTTTTTCTCTTAAAGGGGAAAAGCAATAGGTCAGCTCACTTCCTTCTTTCTCTATTTTTAAACAGCCTTTTCTCTAACAATTTCCTTTCCTGTTACACCGTGCCCGCATTTCTCCTTTCCTTCTCACTTACCCTCCTCCTCACCTACCAAAGATTACTCACATGGTACTCAGGATACCAAGCTAACTCACAAACAGTTCTCTGGAAAACCTAGGCCTGATTTTCAGTAACCTGGATCAAGGGTTTTTTAAGCATTTGATTCTCAGTCTTAAACACAGTCTATTAATTATTCCATTAACAGTGATGAATCCCACTATGCCTCTTCCCCCTTAGGGTGAATTCACTCAGCTGAAGACAGGCTTTCCACTGAGACCCATTTAAGAGAAAAGGGCATTAACATTGAAATGGATTTTTTAAATATAAAGTAACACTTATTTACTAATACCAAGTTAATTCTGTACAGGAATGCTCTGTGCATGGTTGAAAAGCCATTGCCACCAAAAGTCCGGAAGTGTTGGGACAACTGGAGGTGAATCCCGGAACATAGCTATAGCCTTATAGAAGCAAACACACGGTGTTTAGGACCCCACTACTGAATTCTGTTAACGTTTATTTAGCAATTTGCCATGCCTCAGTGAATCCTTAGAACAACCCTAAGAGGTAGGTATGATTATATCCATTTCACAGTGACTCACCCAGATTGCACAGCTAGCTGGCGACAGATATGCTCCAAAGCCCTGTATTTCCCAGCCAAATACCCAGGACTCTGGTTCTCACACACCGTGCTTGTCACTCTGAAGTCAGTGCTTCGTTTCCCTTCCCATCTCCAAACTGCATTGTTCCCTGGTACCTCTGAAGAGGCTTCTGGAAACATGACCCCATTCAATTGCATGCAGATGTTTATGTCTGTTTGCATTCATTTATTTTTCTGGGGAAAAAAGACTTAAGTTTAACAGAACACAGAAAACTAAAAGTTAAAAACCACCTATTTATTTATTTATTTATTATCTTTAGGTAATCTCTACACCCAACATGGGGCTCAAACTTACGAACCCAAGATCAAGAGTCGCCATGCTCTACTGACTGAGCCAGCCAAGCACCCCAAGAACCACCCTTTGAAAACACTGCAATTATTTTATTTACTTATTCATTTATTTACTTATTGAGAGAGAGAGAGAGAGAGAGAGAGAATGCAGGCAAGGGAGGAACAGAGACAGAGGGAGGGAGAGAATCCCAAGCAGGATTTGTGCTGTCAGCGCTAAGCCCAACGTGGGGCTTGATCTCACGAACCACAAGATCATGACCTGAGCAGAAATCAAGAATTGGATGCTTAACTGACTGAGCCACCCAGGTGCCCCTTAAACCCTATAATTGTTTTAAACCTCTGGTTGTGCAATTGGCAGCCTCAACCTGTCCCTCTCACAACTGTAGTACATGCACACACACATGCACATGTACACACACACAATATATCCCTACAGAATCCCCACATCCTTAGTTTAATTGCCCTGTATGACAAATATTCCTCTGACCCAAGAGGCATTTTCAAGACCAAACTTGGCACGGCTCATATAACAACTAAACACATCTAGGGGAGACCATTTTTCCTGGAACAGGATGCCTTTAGAAATGAAAACTCAGAGCAGTTGTTCAGGTGACAATTGTATTACTACTTCAGTCTACTCAGAGGACAACAGTAATAGATACACAAATCCTTGGCTATAGATTCATTACTGACTCAACAAGCATTAATTAAGACACTTCTGCTTTCACAGCCTGTGAGATTTTTGCCATCAAAGGTATTTCATCAACCAGACTTATGTCTCAGAGAGAAAATAGCTGCCCACCTGAGAAGCTGGGGCGGCCGGGAAGGATGAGATTAAATTATCAGAATGCAGGCCAATGAAACAGAGTTATTGCAGGTGATAGCTGGACATCTGGGGGGGGAGGGAATAAAATAACGACCCTCAAACTCCAGAATCCTGCAGCTTAAAAATATGCTTTGTAAACTGAAAATTTTAGTAGTTGAATTCACTGTTCTTATCTAAATTGATGGCCTCAAAAATCAAGAACACCTCAAAGAATACAGAGAAGAAAATTATGGGGGCAAGAGAAGAGGCTCGGAGAATAGATTAAGGAAACAGCATGTGGAAAATTAATGTCTACACAGTCAGGGCATCTGTTACCAAGGTATGGTAAGTATCGCAGTTATGTTAGGAGCGAGATCAATACCAGCATTCTTATGAACGGGATGATAAAATGTCAACGACTTGCTTTCACATTCTCAAAACAAAAACAAAAAACCCAAGCAGAATGAGGGAAGATGCAACTAGATGAAGTAAGAATGATAATATGTTGATAACTGTTGAAACTGGATAACGGTGCAAGGGAATTCTTCATAGTGTTTTAAAAGAAGTCGAGTTAAAACAAAGTGACAGAAAATGGTGGAAAATTGAGGGTGACAGCGGTATGGTAGACCACACTCTCTGAAGAGCCTGCTCCCACTGAAATGTAACTAGTTTCTTGGTAACTTACAACAAACAAAAGCTATCATGATAATGTATGTTGGACATACCAGAAAGTAAAGGAAATGTTCAAGAACCAGAAAGAAAAGAAAAAGAAGAACGAGGCCTTAATCTTGAGTTGGGAATATAAGCAATACACAGGTAAGTAGGAAGATTAATAACACATGGCAATCCAGTGGGGTAATCTTTTGAACTGATAGTGCTAGAACAATTTGATTTTCATATGTAAAATTATAAACAGGTACATAAGGCTGACCCTTCCCTCACACCATATACAAACGGAACTTAAAATGAATCGTAGGTGTTGCGGGGCGGGGGGGGGGGGGGGGGGGGGAGGGAGGGGGTTGGTGCCTGGGTGGCTCAGTGGTTAAGCCTCCGAGTTCAGCTCAGGTCATGATCTGGTGGTTCATGAGTTTAAGCCCTAAGTCAGGCTCTGCACTGATAGCATGAAGCCTGCCTGGGATTCTCTCCCTCTCTCTCTCTCTTATTGCCCCTCCTCTACTCATGCTTTCTTTCTCTCTCTCTCTCTCAAAATAAAATAAGCTTAAGAAAAAAAGAAAGTGAATCACAGACTGCCCTGAAATTTTTAAAGAGATCAAGATTGGACTTGATATTCTCTTTTACAGGTCGCAGGCCCTTTTTATCACCTCCCAGGATGAATTCCTGATGCAAAACCTAATCGGAAGCTAACACAACGACTTAAGGTCTTTTTATCCCTAATTATCACCACTAACCACCAACTGTCCCTCTGATAAAAAGCATTTTTATATCATTCCTATCACTGGAGTCCTACATTCTACATCCTGTAGTCATTACAGCTATTTTCTAAATAATCCCAGATCTACCCCCTTCCAGTCACACAAGAGAAGTGCACTTCCTGTCTCCCTTGCAGCTCATTGGTTGCCACGTGAATAGGTCCCGCCAGGAGTCGTGAGCAAAAGAGATGTGCGTCACTTCCGGTTTAAATGTTAATTACAGTGCAACCAGCAACCTTCAGGGTAGGAGCAGCTCCATCAACCCGGGTGTTTGTGTGAGTACCGTGAGCGGGGGCCCAGACGGCCATCGATGGACACAGAGCGAGAACAAGGAAAAGACCTTTGCTGTTCTGAACGGCTGAAACCTCGGGGTTGCTTGTTACCACACTGTAACCTGACCCATTTCAATTAACATCACCCCTGGGTGAGGAGATGTCGTTTTAAATCACTTAAGAATTTCATTCATTCCTTTATTCCTTTATCTACCGAGGCCCTCCTCTGTACTTGGAATTGGACTAGCTCTGGGGAAACAGCAGCCCAGAGGGCACACGTGGTCCTTTGCCTAGGTCTGTGGCTGCAGGTAGAAAAATGTGGGGGAAATAAAAACTTTATTCACATAAGTAGAAAGTGGCTTGTCAGCTAGCCTCTGTGAGGTCCGTTTCCTCATCTGTAAAATGCACACAATACCTACCCTGCAAGGTTTTTATAGAGGTTGGCAGCAATGCCTGGTTCCTGAAGAGGAAACTAAACAACAGCTATAAATATTTTATTTCACATTTCATAAAAAATTACTTTGGGCAAACAATGAAAAGGTAGCAGAAAATAAGAATTTAAATCCTCTGAGTACCATTTTCACATTATTGCCATTTTCACATGATTCTTTATTCTAGGGTATCTTGGGGTGTGTGTGTGTGTGTGCTTATTTTTAATTTAGTGATTGGCCTTCCGGCCCTAACTGGAACTGGTTCCAGGATCAAGTAGCAAGTAGCTTGGGTTTCCTTGGAGATGAAAGGCCTCAGAGAGGGTTCTGTGTTTCCATGGGCCCCACTTGCTAAGGACAAATACCACCTTCCCACAAGCCCTCAAGAATACCTGTGTGAAAGTGAACCTCTGATGTACTGGGATCTTTTCTGTATTTGGATCACCTGAAAGGCGGGAGAGGCAGGGCGAGAAGAGATGCCCACAGAGAACAGGTTGCACGGAGGGATTAGAGATAGTGGAAGGTACCCATGTGGCCTACATGATCATTTTCATCGGTGTGAATGAATGTGTCTGCATGAGTGGGCGTCCGTGACTCAGGCCAGGTCTGAGTGGCTGAGGATGCACATGATTTCGAAGCTGTCCCCAACTTCCTCGGTGTCAAACAGAAATTGAGAAGAGGTACATGAGGAAGTTTTCTTGAGATAATCATCATCGCCATCTCTAAACAGTCCCTCGACCCTCCCGGCAAGAGTGATGACATTTGGACCGTCTAGAAAACATGCAAAATAGCCGAGCATTTGCTTAATCTTTACGAGGTGAGCAGGGATGGAAAAACAAATTCAGTACTCAAACCCTGGGGAGCTAATCAAAGCCAGAGAGCTGTTGACTGACAAGCCTGAGGAATGGGCAGGTCTTAGGGTGTGAGGACAATGTTCGGGGACATGTTGCATTTGGGAAGCCGATGGAGGTGGTGAGTATGTGGTCAGATGTGCGAATGTAAGCCAAAGTGAAAATGTTAGGGCTGAAGATACATATTTGGGAGTCACCCTTACATGAATAGTAATTGAAACCTTGAGAATGATTAAAAATATTCCAGATTCTAGGGGGACCTGGGTGGCTCAGTTGGTTAAGCAACAGACGGCGGCTCAGGTCATGATCTCACAGGCCGTGAGTTCGAGCCCTGCGTCGGGCTCTGTGCTGACAGCTCAGAGCCTGGAGCCTGCTTCGGATTCTGTGTCTCCTTCTCTCTCTGGCCCTCCTGCTCACGCTCTGTGTCTCTGTCTTTTTCAAAAATAAATAAACCTTAAAAAAAAGGTTAAAAAAAAAGACTATCAAAGTCATGAAAAAAAAAAATAACCCAGATTCTAGACAATGAAGGCAGAAGAGATAACAGGATGGTGTGAAAACCACGATTGCTAAGAACATCAGGCCTTCTCTACGGTGCCTCTAGAAATGAGCAAAATAAAGAGGAACATTGGGTTGGTCCCTGTCTTTTGCTTCAGCCATTAAAGCCTCAAAGTGCCAGTTCTTCCTAAGCGGTGTAACATAAAAATTAAAAGCACGGGGTTTTCGAATCAGGTAGATTGAGATTTGAATCATTGAATCATTTCCAAAATGTACTACATGTGTGACCTTGAGTGAGTAAGTTAATCTCTGAGTTTTGGTTTCTTCAGCTATAAAATATGATAATATCTACAACAAATAGCTGTTTGCTAATTAGAGAGTTACATTATATATATATATATACACACACACACACCGTATATATATACATATACAATACATATATACATATACATATACATATAACTATATATGTATGTATATATATATGTGTGTGTGTGTGTGTGTGTGTATACACAACAAATATCAGCACTCCCTCCTCCATGGTATAGAATCTTTGCTAGAAAGTGGTTGTCCAGCCAGAGACTGTATTTCCCAGGCTCCCTTGCAGGTAGGTGGCCACGTGACTGAGTTCTGTCCAGGAGAATGTGAGCAGAAAAGACAGCACAAACTCCTAGGTCCAGCCCATAAAACCCTGCCATTCAGGGCTCCTCCATTTTTTTTCTCTTTCCAATGGATAGAGTGTCAGTCTTGGGTCCCAGACTTATGATGTGGAGGAGGGTTATCCTGCTGAACTATTCTATCACCCACTTGTTCTATGAGCAAGAAATAAATTTTGAATGTGTTAGAACCATTACATACTTGGGAGTCTATTTGTTACGGCAGGTACAAATAGCAAATAACCAATAAGGTAGCAGTTAGTCTATTCTAATGGGTTTTATTTTTCAGTGACATGACTCCTGAGAGTCAAGCATGTATCTGAGAGGTACTGATAAATAATAGTATCATTCTAGTGCCTTCAGGCCCCACGTCTGTTCTTGTTAGGGCACTAAATACCCAGAGATGTATACTCTCATCTTTTTGGAAGGGAGAGAAGAAGTTGATAATGTTAGGGTTGGCTATACAAGCTTTTAATAACACACCATAAGAAACAGGGTAGTTTCTGAAAGAGGGCAGGGCACAGGTTGAAGTTTGCAGACATGTGGTCAGTAAGAAATTTCTTGTGGCAATGTGCTGGAGGGACTCTTAAAAACACAGGTGTCAGGAGGCACCTGACTGGCTCCGTCGGTGGAGCATGTGACCCTTGATCTTGGGGTTGTGAGTTTGAACCTCATGCTGGGTGTAGAGATTAGTTAAAAATAAAATCTTGGAAGACAAAAACAAAAAACAAAACAAAACCCAGAGATGTCAAATATTCATTTTTACATTGCTGAAATGTAAACCTCCTTTTCTCAAAACTTAAACAAGTTTAAGCATAAGAGACTCTTAAATACAGAGAACAAACTGAGGGCTGCTGGAGGGGAGGTAGGTGGGGGGATGGGCTAAATGGGTGATGGGTACTAAGGAGGGCACTTGTTGGGATGAGCACTGGGCGTTATGTGTAAGTAATGAATCACTGGGTTCCTCTCCTGAAACCAATATTACATGGTATGTTAACCAACTTCAATTTAAATAAAGAAACTAAAAAATAAAATAAATTTTAAAGGAAAAAAAACCCACAACACCAAAAAACAAGTTTGATATGCACACACACACACACACACACACACATACACACTACATCTCTATATTATACATCTCTAAAAGTAGCACAGTTTTTTGTAAAGATATGGCTGAAAAGCTTTGGGAAAGCCAGAACCTGGTTATGGCTTAGATATCTCAAAGAGGCACTTACTGAAATAGGAGTCTAACTAGAAAGACTAATTAACTACATTGTGCTCAGAAGGAAGGGTAATGGTAATCATGAAACCTTAGTGGGGCAGGAGGGTGGGGGGGAGAGAGTTAAAAAAAACAAAGAAAGGGTCAGACTTTGCCAGTGTTTATCAGTGTCCTGGAAGAAATCCACCGAGTCTGGTCAACAAGACCATTCCATTCAGAAGAGTGTTTCTACTCCATTGGAAGAGATGGATATTTTATTAGAGCAGTCTATGCTAAAAACAGCCTTAAATCATTTATTTCAGCAGTTGTAGCAAGAGATGGTAAGCAACAGATATGTCCATCAAATTATGGTATGTCCATACAATGGAAAAATCAGCCATCTTGGAAAGATATCCAAGGTATAATGTTAAGAGAGAAAACCAGGCTTATGATGGTGTGTCTAGAGTACTACCAGAAGTTCATCTACAAGTGAAAGAAATATACAAACACGTATGTCTCTACCACATATAGAATATGTCTCAAAGGAAGCAGAGATATTGGTAGGGATTGATTGAACAGGGAACATACGTGGGAATGTGATTCTGCTTTCACTGCATCTTCTTTTTTTATTTGAATTTTTTAACGTGCATGTTTATTATTATTATTATTATTATCCAAGAATAATAGTAAGTAGTAAATTAAAAGACAGAACAGCAGATCATCTGAAAAGCTGTTTTGTTTTGTTTTACTTTAGCAAATCTGCTGCACACACAAGAACAATGAAGGGGTAGCTAAAATTGGATGTACATTCTAAATTCACTCTTTTCCCTCTAATTCTAGCTGTATCAAGGCCTTTCTTAAAATTATAATTGGCTTCTCATATACACAAGTCTACAGAGAGAAAACGACCTGCCCAGTGAGTAAGCTGTCCTCTGGTCCCCTCATGGTTATATTTCTTACTCTAATTCAAACATCTACTCTTGGGAGTTTGAGTATAATAATTGTGTTCCTGTATGTCTAATCAGAACACCTACATCTGAAACTCCAACCAGAAGACCAGATCTGGTAAGGGGATCTGCCCCAGAGACTGGCAGCTGGTCAGTCCGGAACCCTCCATTCACTAAGTGGGTGGCTAATGCCCGGAGCAGAGGACGAGCAGTTTGCCCAACTGGCCCCATGCCTATGTCAGCCACACTCCCCGCCTCCACTCCTCAAGTTCCTTCTGCCTGTCTTTCATCCAGCCCTCTATCCCATGGAACCCATGCCATTTCTGGGAGGAAAGGGAAGAATGCGGATTTTTCTCACCAGGCAATGGTTCTGTAACCTCATTCGGGGGCTAAAATATTAGCAGAGGATGTGTTATGAACCAAAATAGACAAAATAACAACAAAACGAAGCCAGGGCTATCTAAAGACTGTGTCATTAAAAATGATTTCATCCCCCCTGGGCTCCAGAGACGTGATTTACAGGAGGCAGTCAGCCTACCCAGGTGGTGAGAACTCATTTTTAATAAATGATAGCGAGTAGGTTTATCCCGACCTGTGACTATGAGTCACCGTATTTGAAGCTGTTTGACAAACACCATCAGAAACAGATGACCTTGTCCAGGGGACTTTTCTTTTCAGGGAAACTAAGTGCGTTTCCTGAGAATGCTGCTACTGAAGGTCTCACGTCAGATCAGTGAGAGAGACGTGGGCCTCTGTGGACCAGACCTCGTGGTCACCAGGGTCCCCTTCTCCTCCAGACGTCTGTGGTTCTGCGTGCTTGGAAACCTGGTAGGAGGAATAGCATGTACTTCTGAGTAAAACGAACCGTGGTGGGAGAGGGGGCGACGTTACTTTTCGGGGAAAAAAGCGACAGGCTTGTGATCCCTGCCGTCACTGATCATAGTGCAAGTTAATGACAGACCGAAAGCTCAGCAACCGTTTGTTACTTGAAATTCCCCATCACTGTGATTGAGCACCTTTCCCAAGTGTGAAATGAGGAGACTATTCACAGGCGCACAGGTACCTGTGATGTGTGGGGCTGTGGGCCAGGGACAGGAAGGAGGGATTCTCTGTGAATCCCAACAGAGGTAGGAGTGATGGGGACACTGTACTCTCAGAGGACCAATGTCACCCCTTTGATGGACTCTTGCCTTCCACAGTCTGGCAGCCACACGAAAGCAGCTTTGGGACGGCTTCCCAGAGGCAGTAACGGCCGGCTGCAACCCCTTTCTCTTGACTTCTCCCCATTTCTTCCACTTTTTTCCTTCTTACTTGAAGGTACCATTCTATCATCGAATAGGAATTTTTGAGAGAGAGAGAAAGAGGGAGAGTGCCAGCAAGGAGAGGGCAGAGGGAAAGAGAGAGAATCTCAAGGAGGCTCTGCGCTGAGCCTCCAAAGTGAGGCTCCATCCATGACCCTGGGATCATGACCTGAGCCGACCTCAAGAGTCGGAAACTCAAACAACTGAGCCACCAAGTCGCCCCAGTAAATTTGTTTTTAAAGGCAAGAAGAAACAGGTGTTTGGGATCAGAGATAAATAGGAGTGGCACTTTCTCGCTCAGGTAGGAGAGGAAGGGATGAGAGGATGGGAAAGGTGAGAATCTGATTGAGAAGCCAGAGTCTCAATCCCAAAGAAAAAGATAAAGCGTGGGGGGGGGGGGGGGTAGGTCAGTCCAAAGCAGAGCAACCTAAAAGCTTTTTTATTTCCAGTCTTTGTCTTGTTTTCATTTTGGCCCACACTGATGCAGTGAACGTTTGTGTGGGCACACGCATGCGTGTTTGCTTATATAAACAAGAAAAATCTCTGGGAAAATACACAAGAAACATAACCTCATTTGCTTCCAGAAGGGAACTCCTTGTACGTTGAATGAGGTGGCTATATTACCTATTCAAGCTATACATCAATAAAATATGTAGACAACAGAGTGTTTCTTAACTAATGGGTATAAGAAAACAGTGATTCCTGGGGCGCCTGGGTGGCTCAGTCAGGAAAGCGTCTGACTTCAGCTCAGGTCATGATCTCACGGTTGGTGAGTTCGAGCCCCACATTAGGCTCTGTGCCGACAGCTCAGAGCCTGGAGCCTGCTTTGGATCCTGTGTCTCCCTCTCTCTCTGCTCCTCCCCCACTCAAGCTCTGTCTCTGTCTCTCTGTCTCTCTCTCTCAAAAATGATTTTTAAAAAACATTAAAAAAAAAAAAGAAAACAGTGATTCCCATCTGAGCAATAATGAGTATAATGTTATAGGAAATTGAACCTATCAGCAAATGAAACACTTCTAGATAAGAGTCACAGTAGGACATTCCACAATCAGATACACACACACACACACACACACACACACCATTTTCAATACATGACAGGGTAAAGAGGATGTAGTTTTGAGACTCAAGAATATATAAATCTTTAACATTTCTATCTTAATAATTGTAAAAGTAACACATGCCAGATGTAGACGATACTGAAAAAATATTTTTAAAAATAAAATTACACTTACTCCCACAGTCAGAATTAACTACCTCAAGTACTTGCCCTGCCTAGAGGAAGTGCAGTCAAGATACAAGACCACTTTTTGGTCCTATCTGACAAAACCACAATGTAGAATTGGCCCAGAGAGAGAAATCCCTTAAAAAAAAAATTGCCAACCCAAATCCATAGCTTGATGTTTTGAATATTTTCCATTTTAAGTCTTTGGACAAATAAGGCAATATTTTTTTTCCCCTCTCTCTCTCTTGGGGTCATCAAATATCTGATTCCTGCAGTATGGAAGATTCTCTAGGATTCCTCCAGGAAGGATTCTGGCTTTTCCCAATCTGGATGCACTAAGGTTTTTTCCCCCAGAAAAGGGGAGGTGGGCTACCATCAACCACGCTTCTCCGTGGCCCCCCAATGACAGAGACGTGTTAACCTAGGTCAGCTCCAACCCTTTGCCACCCCTTTGGCATCCACCCAACAGTCCCCCCAAAGAAATAAAATTCAGTTTTATTTGCTTCATTATATGCCTTAAGTTAAACTCCCCTTGGAGGGCTAACATGAAACAAATCCAGAGATGCTGCAAGCGGAAGCAATGGGAGGCGTGTCGTTTAACACCGTTTAGAGGTATAAGTCCCTCAGTGTGTCACATGAGCAAGTCCCACATCGTGTGCACATCAGACTCACTTTCCTGCTCATTGCATGTGATAGAGCACTGCAATTAAAAGCAGGACTTTGGAGTCAACCAGACCAGGAGCCACTGGCTGGTACTGCTGATTACTTAATGGGGACTTTGGACTGCATTTTTATCCTCTTAAGTCTCTATTTCCTTATCTACGAAATCAGGGTAATATTACCTTCTTCATGGAATTTTTGTGAGGGTTCAATGAAAAAGCTATTAAAAATTAACCCAATGCATGAGGCACGGCACACACTGAGTCAGTATTATCTGCTCCCATTGTTCACATAGCGTGGAAACGAGAGTGCCTGTCTCACAGGTGAGTCAGCATTGCTCATGGTTTCCTGTCCCTTTCTGTTGTTGCCGGCCTCTGACACTTGTTCTAGTCCATGGGGATAGAGGAAAAAATCAATTCAATCCCTTGTATCTGGTTTACTTGATTAGGTTCATACAGTTGAGTGTAATTGGGTTTGAAAACGTCTCTGAATGGCAAATGTCTCTGCGAGCTTTGGTGTCATTTCCTAGCAATAACCGAGAGCCAGTTAATTTTTCATTATTTCATACGTGGTTCCCCAAACTCTCATATTTTATTATTCTGGGTTCTAGAGCCCTTGACTTTTCAGAAACCATAGAAGGAACAACTGATGTCTTGGGTTCCAATTGGGTTCCATCTAGTTTCATCCCCACCACCCCCACACCCCACCCTGTATGACTGAGCAAACAAGACATCGTCAGAAAGGAATGGATTTTCCCGCTTAGGATTCAACCCCGATCACAGGCGAGCCGTCTCTAAGGAAACTCCAAACAATAAAAAAGATGGCTTCCAATGGTTTTTCCTAAAATCCCAAAAAGTCTGGGAAGCTTGGCAAAGAGCTTTCAAAATCCTATCGGTCCCACGTAAAACACGGAGAGTCCGCTGCCATCAGCTTCCGGCTTCCCCAGACAAGAAGAGAGCATCCCGGCAGCTCAAGGACCCAGCAAGTGACTTCAGGGGACTCTGGAGTGCCCAACCACTCTTTTCCAGATCATTGTGTGACCGGTCACAAGGTCACAGAATTTGGAATTTTTTTACGTAACAAACAAGGCACATTTCCTATATCCCACAGCAGTGACAAATGTCAGCATATAAGGCACTTGTGTTCAAAACGAACACTTTCCCACCAAAATAAAGATAGAGCCATGTAGATTGGCTTAATTCCAACTTGCTTGATACGTTCTGTAAATTCCTCCAGTGTGTTCCTAAAAGGAGACTATGAGAATACGTCTTGCGCTCCCACGGCTTTTCCCCTTTACCCCCATTCCACTCTTACCATTCTCACCCCACCCCTACCAAATAACAATAACTAAAAAAAAAATTAATAAATAAATAAGATGCCTTGCATTTGTGTGCTAGGTTCTCCTAAAAGTGGGCTGCATCCTGTTTCTCTTATGAGTAGGGAAACCAGGACGAAGGAACACAGACCGTTCATACAAGGCACTATTGTATTATAATGAATAAAACAAGAACTATGGGGCCAAAAGAAAGTTCTACCCCCAGCCTCTCAACATTGAGGAAATGAAGAAGGAAGAAGAGGAACCCAAAACCCCGCTCCCGGATGTCTAAGTCTAGTGAATAGTGGCTTTTTCATCTAAATTAGGCAGAATCTAGAAGCTAGGAGTCAGGCACCTATATAGGACAGTTGCTGAGAAGGCAAGGTGGTGGATGGAGAAGGGAGGGCTCGGGTGAGTGGGCACTGGCTGTCAGGAGAGGGTAATTTATATCCGAAGGTAGGACGACCGTACATCCCAGTTTGCCTGACGTCATCATGTTTCACTGTGATCACTGTAGCACTAGTTCAAGGAGAAGGCGCATCTCCTTTCACTCTCCAAACTGTCCTTGTTGGGACGCTAAGTTTTACATTCACCCTACCACCGAGAGACATCATAAAGCCACTAAATGTCCCACAAGGGACGATAAGGAAGGCTCGTTTTGGTTTGGTAGAGACAAAATCTGGGTGAGTTGATTGATGTTCCACAGAGGATGTTGTAGAGAATAAATATCAATAGAGAAGGGTTAATACCGCACAGAGGGGAGCCCGGGGCACTACTGTCCCTCAGGGACATTACAGCATGTCGCCACCCTCTGTCCTTCGAACTCCCTGCGTATTTTGTACTTGCACCCTTGTTTGTCTTTTATAACATTCCGTCTTATCCTATAGCTGTGTGCCTGTCATACATACGGAGTATTTCTTCTACTCACAGGTAAATTCCTCAAGGTAGAGGTGATGCCTTCGTTTCCTCTTCATTTCCTCACCCAGTGACAGGAAGTCATGGTGAGAAGAAGAGGTTGGTATACAGAGAGAAGTAATAAATTCTTATATCTCCAATTAGAAGGTGGTAATTGAGGGGGCGCCTGGGTGGCTCAGTGGGTCGAGCGGTGGACTTCAGCTCCGGTCATGATCTCGCAGTCTGTGAGCTCGAGCCCCGCGTCGGGCTCTGCGCTGCCAGCTCGGGCCTGGAACCTGCTTCCCATCCTGTGTCTCCCTCTCTCTGCCCCTCCCCTGCTTGCTCTCTCTCTCTCTCTCTCTCTCTCTCTCTCTCAAATAAATAAATAAATAAATAAACATTTAAAAAAAAAAAAGATGGTGATTGAAGCTGCCAGCTGCCCACCAACATCCATTTCATCCTTCCATCTGGGCACATAGCTGACCACATTACCCAGACTCCTTTGCAGTCAGGATTACCCTGTGACTAAGTTCTCCCTCAACAGAATGTGAATAGAAATGGTGTGTGTCACTTCTAGGTTTGAGCCTGAAAAAGTGGTGGTGCCTCCTCTGTATTCTTTTGTTCCTTCCTACCAGAAAACCCACCCACCATTCAAGCTTCGGCCGGGTGGCAGTTATAAGACCCCGGCTGATGGTGTAAAAGAGTAGTGGAAGGAAACTTGGTCCCTGGGAGTTTGTGTGGGGGAGAGCTGTCCACCAAACTAGAATGTTCCCTTGGATTGTTATGTGAGAGAAAAATCACTTCTATCTTCTTTAACCACTGACCTGTCACTATGTCTGTATTATTATAGTGAGCCCTGACCCAACTAATAGACCCAACTACTAAGTTGGGGATCTTTACTGCTTTGTTTGTGCCTGACAGAAAATGGCAGCAACAAGTATTTGTTAAACTAATGAATAAAATCACCCCCCCCCAAATATGAATGACAGAAAATTTGCCAAGAAGACTCAAAGGTTCGTCCTAGATACCGCTAGAAAATGGCTTATCTATTATGGAAATATCTCTGTATACAATATGAACTTAGAATAGCAGCCCACTGTGAAATTAAAGTTACAAGACAATGTTGAGTCTTGAAGGGAAAAATTAGAATGCATTAATCAGGCAGTTCTTCTCTGATGCTAGCAATAAAAGACAGTCCCTGACCAAGTCTGCTTAGTATATGTGCCTCTTCAGAGAAGAAAATGGCTGACAAACCTGGCCATTTTAATGAAATGAATTGAAAACACGTTAAGATTATCCAACTCCTTTTGCTCTGCTTCTGATTTCGTGAGGCCACTGTGTGGTATTCTTTGATTTCATAAGCAACTGTTCCTATTTGAAGAAAAAAAACATGAAGCACTCATTCATCCAGTTTATACGAACTCAATTGTTATCTGTATCCATGTAGCATTCAGTATCAGCTAGGTTATGCTGCCATAACAAACACTCCCCAGTCTAAGTGCTATGTAAGAACAAAATTTTATTTATTGCCCTGGTTTCCATGCCCATCATGGGTTTACAGGTGGATTCTGCTCATTGTATGATTGAAGGATCTAGAAAGATGGAGTACCTCCTACCTAAATGTTGTCAGTCACTGCCACAAGGTAAAAAAGAGGGCTGTGGAGGGTCTTAAACTAGCAATTAAATGTTCCAGCTAAAGTGACAACTGGCCTTGTTTAACTCTGAAAGTTCCACATCCTGGGAAACCTCGTAGTCTCAGCCCCATCGGTATGGTTCGTCACAGTCCTAGCTGAGAAGTGACACATCTCGTTGTTATTCACAACTCAATGTCGAGAACCAGTCACATGGCTTCTCCTAACCACATGGCGGGCTGGGGGGGGGGGCAGGAGGGGGGAGGGTAGGCAGGGAAGTACAACCTGTAAGTGTGACCAGAAGCGGGAAGAACCAGAAATATTTGCCAGCCAACATTAGCATAATCCCTTATCATAAATTGGTATTCTTATTTATACATCATTCTCTCGTGAGTTTTTTTTTTCCTCCTTGCTTTTGATTCTGTGGGAACTTGTTTATATAAGTAAATTCTGAATTTGGCTCAGTGTGTTGAATCCCCACCTCTATGCTGAGTTATACAGGCTCTGTAGAGACAAATAAGCTATAAGCCCTCCCCTCCAAAAGTTAAAAATTATTAGGGGACATAAGATACCAACATTATAACCTAAGGTGGGAACAGAAGATTATAAAAAGGGCTGGGGGGCATTAAGAATAGGAAGAATCCTACCTAGCTAAGAAGACATTCTGAAGAGGAATCCAAGAAGAGTATTACCCCACAGTAATATTCCATTCTTCTTCATCAGGTGATAGTAGTCATTAAAACCTATCTGCCTAGGGGCACCCGGGTGGATCAGTTGGTTAAGTGTCCAACTTCCGCTCAGGTCATGATCTCATGGTTTGTGGGTTCGAGCCCCATGTCGGGCTCTGCACTGACAGCTCAGAGCCTGGAGCCTGCTTCAGATTCTGTCTCCTTCTCTCTCTGCACCTACCCCATTCTCTCTCTCTCTCCCTCTCTCTCAAAAATAAGTAAACATTTAAAAAAATTATAAAACCTATCCGCCTTGAATGAATTGAAAAACCATTCCCAACCTGTTTGTATGGAAAATGAAGAAAATCTTTTGCCTTGAGAAATGCTTGACACTTTCCTTTTCCTAGCTGTGATCCATGCGGCCCGAGAAAAGCCAGTGTCAAACATACTATTTTGGTCCATCTAATCCCAATGCTGAAAAAAATACAGTCACATCAAGTCAAGGAGAGAGATTTAACCACAAGTTGTGTTCAAATGGGATTCCATTCAGTTTCGTGGTGGCGAGACAGTCTTGCCTGCTCTACAGGGTTTATGGGTTATTTCACAAATGCTATCCTTCAAAGCCCTGTGAGCTTCCTCCATGTGATTACAGTCACCAAGAAGTTCTATGATTGAAAACTCCCCTTTGCCTAGGATTTATTTAGATATTCCTCTGACACACTCTCGCTAACTCTGTAGCTCCGGTGGGAATTGCACAGGGAAATTTACTCATAAGTCACAAAAGCAAGCTAATATGACAAGCGGAGAAGAGCCACCTGGCAAATTGTTTGTAAAACACTTTCCTTGTGTTTGTTAAATCCTGTTTCCTTGTAAGTCACTTACCGGGAGACCGAGCGCACACAGTTGAACCAATTCTAAACGTCCCCCAAAGCTTTCTCGGGGAGGATCCAAAGCAGGAAAATAGTTAAAGCCTTCCAGGTATAAAATGCAGACTTAAAAAGAAAGACTTAGATCCCTTTAGTGTTAGGCTACTTAATTATGGTATTAGGAAAGAGATGCAGGCCTTACGAAACAGACTCAGAAGCTTCTAGAACTTCCAATAACTAATGTTAACAAAAGCAGCCTTTGGTAGGTTAAAGTTCCAGACCGCTTCCTTGGAGTTTGCAAGAGGCTGAGAAGAAGGGGAGAGAGAAGAGGACAGATACACACACACACACACACACACACACACTGTTCGCTCAGACTTACAGGGCCCAGTCAGGGTTCTAAGACGGTCAGCCACACAGCACTGCATTCGGCCCAGGAGCCGAGGTATAAAAACAAAAAGGCCTCAGACTCTCAAGCCGCTGATAGCAGGTAGGGAGCAGAAACCATCAGACAAAATCCAATCAGCCCAGCAGAGCCTTTTAACTAATGAAGCTCCGAACCATTTCATTTCAAAACACAGCTTACACCTCTAGTTATTCTCTTGAGGCCCAGGGACTACGAAATACTGAAATGCTGACAGATTTTCAATGGGCCTTGGATTAGCATCTGATAATTAGCAATCCTAGTTCGCACTTTGGTGTGTGTTCACAGCTTGATTAGCAAAGGCCACATTGACCCTTGGGGTTTGGAACAGCAAAGCCGAGCTTCAACCCCTGTCTCCCTGCCCCCTCCCCCACTCCACCTCGCTCCCTCCTGCCACCAGAAACACAGGTGTGGCCCCTGCCCAGCCCGGTCTCAGCTGCTCTGACTGCTCAGCAGCTGACAGTGTGGGCTGGGCCGGGGTGTAGACAGCTGTTGTCGCTGGTGTTCCTACCGAGGGATAGATGCCAGAGGTAGAGACCTGCAAAATGGTTCATATTAGTTTGAGTAAACCGAGGCGATGTCAGATGAAAAATTTACAAAACAGGAGTCTCCAGCCTGAAGTGAAGGAAGGGTTTTAGGAGAGCCCCCTGTTTCCATGGTCCCCCACGTGTGGGAGGTGTCTTCCCCCACTCCCCAGTGCTTGCTGACTCTCCGTGAATTCACCCCACTCCGGGGTGAGGGATGGCGACCCTCATGAATCCACTCGTGGCGGGAAAGAGGAAAATGTGCTGGTTATATCCTAAAGTGCCTGCTGTCCCAGGCTCGTGGGGGTGAGGGGAGGCGAGTCTGGTTTAGAGTCTCGTGTCAGGGATTATAGATTTTTCTACTTCACTTCCTCCATCTCCCAAGTGGGGATGGTCACGGTCAACCCCACCTCTCCTGCTGGCCCTTACTGTCTCCACAACCTTAGCTCTGCAGTACTTTGGAGAAGAATTTGTTGATTTTTAAGGAAAGAGATCTACAAATATGATAAACTGGAAGAATTGGAACAGTGTTGTTTCGAATAAAGTTATCAAGTCCTAGACGTGTCTACAGTGGCCTCTTGAGACCACGTGATTTCTACCATTTATGTTCAGAAGTCAATTTTCTGACGGCACTTGTCAATTTTCTAATTACCCATGTTAGTCAGGACTAGACCCGGTCTGATGACGTGAAGCCTTACTGTACTGAGTCCGAGTGGTGCTTCAACTTACTTTCAGAGCAAAGACACGTCACCCCTATTATCTTCTCAAGAGCCATCTGAGTGGAAGAGACTGAACAGAAACCCAGGTATGCTCTGTCTTACAGGAGTGCTGTGGACTCAGGTCTGCTGTGTATTCAACGTTGACATTTTCACCAGCCTCCCACGGAGATTTTCCGGGCCACTTTCCCACCCACAGCGTCAAATTCCATTTCCGTGCATTCCCTGGACCTGCTGAGCGACTTTGAAGGTCAAAAGCCTTTTGCCCTCTGTGCCCTCTCTGCCTTGACCCCCCTGGTCAGGTTGAAAGAGTGAGCAGACGGGGCACCTGGGTGGCTCGGTCGCTAAGTGTCCAACTTAAGCTCAGGTCATGATCTCGTGGTTCATGATTTCGAGCCCCGCGTCGGGCTCTGTGCTGACAGCTCGGAGCCTGGAGCCTGCTTCGGATTCTGTGTCCCGTCCCCCCTCCCACCCTTTCTCTGCTGGTGCTGTCTCTCTCTGCCTCTCAAAACTAAATAAACGTTAATAAATAAAGAAAAGAAAAAGGAAAAACAGAAAAGAGCAAGCAGATAGGAGAAGCAGGAACAGAGAGGAAATAAGATCTCTCTGGCGGGTCTTTCCCTGGTCCCAAATGTGCCTCCCACCCCTCCCCTGTCCACTGTGTCCAGCCCCAGATTATCAGGTCCCTGCGTCGGGTTTGAAGAGGTGAGACAGAACAATGACGAGCAGAACAGTGAGGAGGACAAGACCAGATAGTTGACCTAAGAGACAGTCACACGGGAAATCAGAATAGTTGATCAGCACAGGTGCTTCTTTGTTCCTGGAGTTTGAAGAAGAAAATTCAGATCACAGTGTTCCCCACGCAAATCACGCCATGGAGTTTGGAAAGCAATGGGTGTGTTGAGAGAAAAGGGTTAACTCAGGAAAAGAAGGCACAGTGACGGGAACCTGGTGTAGCCTGTACAGGGGCTTTAAGAAGACAATTTTTTTTTTAAGTTTATTTATTTATTTTGGAGAGAGAGAAAAACTGTGAATGAGGGAGGAGCAGACTGAGAATCCCAAGCAGACTCCACACGGTCAGCACAGAGCCGGATGTGGGGCTCGAACCCACCAGCCACGAGATCATGACCTGAGCTGAAGTCAGACGTTTAACTGACTAAACCACCCAGGAAGCCCCAGAAGATGAAGTTTAAATATGGACACTGGAAGAAAGAAATGCTTGCAGTTTATCCAGGGTATTTGCCTCTTTCTCCTGTGTTTTACTCACAATGTAACAGTCCCCTCAACTAGTTGGGAAATGTATGCGAACAAAAAATGCTCAAAAAAAGAGACGAAATTTGCGAAAACAGGTGGTGGTCAGGGAAGAGGGGAAGGGACGGCCCTGAGAATAATGGTAAGCCCAGAAATTCCACTTCTGTGAATTTCTTCTACGAAATAACTGGATAGATATATATGGGTAAGTATATGTATATTATCATTATTTATAATAGCAAAAAAAAAAGAGGGAAAAAAGTATCAATGGGACATAAGGTAAATAAAGTGCGGTATATCCACAGGACAGAACACTATGGAGCCATTTAAAAGCATTGTAAAAGCAACATGGTAAATTTACATTTGACGCAGTCAGATGTCTAGAGCCTGGTAAGTTTAAAAAGCAAGCTGCAGGGGCACCTGGGTGGCTCCGTCGTTTAAGTGTCCGACTTCAGCTCAGGTCACTGTCTCGCGGTTCGTGAGTTGAGTTCGAGCCCCACGTCAGGCTCTCTGCTGTCAGCACAGAGCCCGCTTCAGATCCTCTGTCTCCCTCTCTCTGACCCCCCTCCCCGCTTGTACTCTCTCAAAAATAAATATATTTTTTAAAAAGCAAGTTGCAGGGGCGCCTGTGTGGCTCAGTCGGTTGGGCGTCCGGCTTCGGCTCAGGTCGTGATCTCACGGTCTGTGAGTTCGAGCCCCATGTCGGGCTCTGTGCTGACAGCTCGGAGCCTGGAGCCTGTTTCGGATTCTGTGTCTCCCTCTCTCTCTGACCCTCCCCCGTTCATGCTCTGTCTCTCTCTGTCTCAAAAATAAATAAACATTAAAAAAAAAATTTTAGAAAAAATTTAAAAAAAATTTTTAAAAAATTTAAAAAAGCAAGTTGCAAATGGCACTTACAGATTCCATGTTTTGGTTTTAAAAAACAGGCACATACAGGGGCGCCTGGGTGACGCAGTCGGTTAAGCGTCCGACTTCAGCCAGGTCACGATCTCGCGGTCCGTGAGTTCGAGCCCCGCGTCAGGCTCTGGGCTGATGGCTCAGAGCCTGGAGCCTGTTTCCGATTCTGTGTCTCCCTCTCTCTCTGCCCCTCCCCCGTTCATGCTCTGTCTCTCTCTGTCCCAAAAATAAATAAACGTTGAAAAAAAAATTAAAAAAAAAAGGCACATACATGTGTGATCTAATGTTTCCTCCTAATGATTTATACATACTCTATTTGTGTAGACAGGACAGGAAGAAATCACACTGAAATGTCAATGGTAACTAGGAGGGGGTGGTGTCTTTATGGTCTGAACCTTTATAATGAAACACATACATAACACGATCAATTTTCGTTCAAAAGAAAACAAGGGCCTCTGTCCGGGCAGTCGGTGGGGCCCTCACATCTGTCCTCTGGAGCACACGTGCTGTGCAAGCCAGCTCACAGGATGATATGTGCCAGGGTCCCTCCTGATGCCTGGAAGGAAGTACCCAGGATTCTGCTACTGTCCCCAGCTGCTTCACGGAACAGACTTGAAGATTTGTGATTTTGGTCACTCCTCAGAGGAAAATATAAGCAGCAAATGAGTCAGAGAAACCACATGTAAGGAAAAAACAGACTAAGCCTCCCCCCCCACCCCCACCCCACCAAATACACTAATCTGAGTTTGGCTGTTTCCTGGGGTCAAGTTCAGAGTGATAAAAGAGAGAATCTGAAGATAACCTCTGTTTCAGTGCAGGAAGCTTGGACAAAACAAAGCTTTATTTGAGGTCAAAAAAACAGAAGAGGAGAAACTGATGTGACGTTTTCTGAGTCCATCATCTTCTTTTGCTTCCTTTCCACCCCCGGCTGTTTCAATTAAGACTCTCTCTGGTGGTGACTTGTTATGGTTTCTGTTATTTCCCCAAAGACCCGGACAGGCAGATAACAACCTCTCCGGGCAGGTGAAGGACTGGGGGGAGGGGAGGGGGGGAGGGGAGAAGCATGGAGAAAAAAGACGACAAAGGAGGGAAGGAATGAACAGGAAGAAAGCTGGCGAGCGTGAAAAGAGAAAGACTCATCCAGGACTCCACAGAGGAAAAGAAGGAAATGGAGTTGCCCTCCACACCCTGTGCCACAGACAAGATTCTCCTTTTAAAAATTTTTTTGTATTATGTATTCATTTGAGGGAGAAAGAGAGAGAGAACAGTGGGGGAAGGGCAGAGAGAGAAGGGGACAGAGGATCCGAAGCGGGCTCTGTGCTGACAGCAGAGACCCCGGCGCGGGGCTTAAACTCACGAACTGTGAGATCATGCCCCGAGCTGAAGTCGGACGCTTAACTGACTGAGCCACCCAGGCGCTCAGACGTTCTCTTTCTGAAACAAGGCAAGGGCGACGCAGTGGGCCCAGGTCTGGCCAGAGCCCCGGAGAGCTGGGCCGTGGACGCTACAGCATTAAAGGCTTTGGCAGAGCTCGGGGACTTCTCAGCACTTTTGTTGCTCAGGGACTTGCCACCTAAAGACCTTCACGTCTCTTGAGTCGGGGGGTGGGGGGTGGAGGTGGGGTCTGAGGCTCCAGTTTTTTTACTCCTGATTTCCTCTCCTGCCATTTCCACTTCCTGTTCCCACACACCACCTGAGGAAACATGGCTTCCTCCCTAAATGACTGGCCTGACCAGAGGCCTTACTTATCCAGCTGGCTGACCCAATCGTGACTTTGTCTTATCAAAATTTAAAACTCAGTTTGTTTGTTTTTTTAATATACTTTGGGGTGCCTGGGTGGCTCAGTCGGGTGAGTGTCTGACACTTGATTTTGGCTCAGGTCATGATCCCAGGGGGATGGAGCCCCGAGTTGGAGCATGGAGCCTGCTTGAGAGTCTCCCTCTCTCTCCCTCTCTCTCTCTCCCCTCTGCACCTCTCCCCCATTCGCTCTCTCTCTCTCTCTCAAATAAAAGAAAAAAAAAGTGCTTTAACAAACTTCAACTAACAGCTCATGAAAGCCAAACATTCACACCACCATAGACTACAATCTTGTGATGGAACTTTTATTACCCCCTACTTTTACAGGAAGAGCCTAGCCCTCAGAGAAGTTAAGTACCTTGCCCAAGATTACACCGCTCAGTAAGCATTAGAGCTGAGTTGAAATCCAAAATCCACAGTGTGTTCTGATATCTTTGGTGATGTCAGAGTGATACCCCCAAATGTAAGAGATCAGACCCCTGGTCCATCCAAGAGCAGAAGTTCAAGGTTTTGTGTGTATTATTAAGGACATTTCATAATCAGGGCCAGGTTGCTGCGTAGCCCAAAGGTCATCCACCCCAAATGTTTCCAACCACCTTAATAATCCAGGAAACTCTAGCACTCAAGATACATTTGGTCTGTTCTGAAATGCTTGGATCTTTTATCCTGAGCCACTGTAGAATGGGTTCTAGGCCCATGGCTGGCTTAGGGGCTGGTTGACAGAGTCCCCACTGATGTTGAGGTAAGTGACCCAAGTTCCAGGCTCCAGTGTGTTCACTTGTGCACCCACGGCTTGAATCAGTGATCCTTTCGTTCATTTCAAAAGAACCCTTCGCCTCTTGAACCTCAGTTGCCTGTTGTGTGCAAGGGGGGCCGGCCTTCTGAAGGCGCAGCTCAGACGTGTGACAGCCCGTGGTTCTGAGCTCACCTGTGCCCTCAAGCTTCTGTTTTCCCCTTGTCTGGGTTCTAGTTTCCCCAGCCAGTCTGTTCCCGCATCCCCTTTACCATTTCTGTCTCTGTAGGAGGGTGTGGGGTGGATTGCACCTGCTATCCAGTCCTTGGGGCCACAGGTACAGGCTCCTTCCCCAGACTGGGCAGTGCTTTCTTTCCCGAAGGTGACCTCATCAGATAAGATCTTTCACGGGTAATGGCATCCTCTGTGGGACTTGAAGGTGGGCATCTGAGCATCTTTGATGAAAAACCCTTGGGAAAACATCTCCAAGGAAAACTTGGTGTCTCTCTTTTGCAATTTTCTCTTTATGTTATTTTCTACAAGGGCACATTTCTTTTTTTTTTTTTTTTAAGTTTTTATTTATTTATTGAGAGAGAAAGAGAGAAAGAGAGAGAGAGAGAGAGAGCAGGGGATGGGCAGAGAGAGAGGGAGAAAGAATCCCAAGCAGGCTCAGCACAGTCAGTGCAGAGCCCGAAGTGACACTCAAACTCATGAACCGTGAGATCATGACCCGAACCAAAATTGAGAGTCGGACGCTTAACTGAGCCGCCCAGGCGCCCCTACAAGGGCACATTTCTGAAGGAAGAGTGGCAGTGCGACTTTGACCTCCCTTCATTTTCCTTAAAACTTAAGGAATGCCCCAGCTCCCCATAATTCCCTGTATTGGGTGTCTCTGCTTCCTTTTCCTACCCTGTCAAGTTGCTCCCTTTCCGTTCTTTGGATTCCTCCAGAGATAAGTGTGAGGGGACTAACATTTAGAAGCTCTATGTGCCAGCGAATGAACACACACACACACACACACACACACACACTTTTGTTTATTTTATACACATTATCTCCTTTAATCCCCACAGCAAACCCCTAGAGGGTATTGCTATCAATGTTTTACAGATGAGGAAGCTGAAATTAGGAGAGGTGGAGTAATTTGCCCTTGATCTCTGCTACATTGCCTGTAGGGTAAGTTACAAACACTTCAATAGCAACAGTGTGAGACTTGGCCAAGATCCCTCTGATCTATACCTTGGGAGCACCTAGTGAGTGAGTATTCCAGGACAGCAGTGGTCAACAGACTAAGCGCCCTAACCAAGAATCAATACCTTCAGAGGCAGTTACTTGGCATTTAAATTGCAGTATGTCACTGGACACTGAAGAGTTTATTAGCATAAGGGATGCCAGAAATATTTCTGTTGGTGATATGAATAGGTGATGTACTCTAAAATAGGTCATTGGTTAGAAATATGGTGCAGTCTCCGGTGCCATTGCATAAACGAGGCTTAAAACGTGGGCAAATCCAGCAGTTTAAAGCCGAAAGGCATCCCAGTTGCTCCTGAGCTCCTCCAGTTCCCTGCGGACCTACCAGAAGGCATGGCCTGAACTCCTGAGCAGACCTCCTGTGCAAGGTCCTTGTCGGAGCACTACAAAATGGGTTGGGTGAACAGGTCATACACCTGCTACCAGCATGCTAATAAACGTTTGGACCCCTGGCAGAATTGAGCCTAAGACTGGCTTTCACTGTCACTTGGAACGCCGCTGTGGGGAAAGGGACATCAACTCGCTCGTCTCTGGTCTCCAAAGAACCCCCCACCCCAGCTCTGCGAGGTGGTCCCTGCCACGTGCCGCACGATCGGACTGGCTTAGGCGCAGTCCGCAGTCGTCCCGCAAAGAGTGAGGGGCAAGGCCAGAATGTGGGGCCAAGTCCATCTCCTTCAAAGCCCACGGGCCAGCTGCCTCTTAAAGAAAGGGTGAAGGCCAACGTGAGCAAACAGCCATTCAATACCAATAGTTCTGTCAGTCAACAAAGTAGGAAAAAAAAAATCCTCTTTATTGACTGAACTACCTTTAATCTGCAGGATCTTCCATTAAGTGAATCCTTAGAAATCCTACTTGAGTCCTAAGTTCTTTAAAGGTCAAGCTGCATATATAATCCACTTTAAGCCCTAACAGGAAATAAATGATGTTCGGCCTGAAGGATGTACTTAGAATATCTCATGTAAAATTCAGTACCAGGCCCATAAGCAGGAGGGCCGCAGAGTGGAAACCACGGACACAAGTTTCTCAGTGTGCCTTTTCAAAAGGTCAAATTTATTTTAACTCTGGTGTCCCTGGGCCCGGCCAGGGAAATGCACTCTTCTCTTTCATGTGGTAAGACTCCAGGCTGCTGCTGTTTCAAGCAATCAGATTGTCCAGATTATCAACAAATACTTATTTTTAGACCTGAAAGGATGAGAATTTCCTATCCGTCCACCATCCTGTGAAGGCAGTAGGGGCCTTGTTTGTGAGTATTATCAACAAGGATAGAAAGCAGAAAATCTTCCAGATTTGTTTCCATCCGCACTGACAGTTGACTGAAAGCATTTCCGAATCGGACCCAAAAAAAGAAAACATTGTGAGCAGGAAGGTCACCTCAGTGGGAATGAACAGTGAGCCGTGGTCTTTAAAACATTCGTCTTGGTTTTTCAAACACATGTGTTTATTGCAAGAGATTGCTGTGAGCGTTCCCCCCGAATGCGTTTATAGTGGTGAGGCCAACAGGCTTACCTCAGGTCCTATGAACAGCCGGCTGTGGAACCAGAAGAATGAAGGAGTTTGGAATCCTAGTGTCCTCCCCAACCCCCACCCCCAATCCACTTAGCTTCAGTGCCTGTGGGTTCCAGGCCAAGTGTTAGAGTTAAGGTATCATACATAACAATCTCTAGATCCTTCTATACTAATCCTTTTTAAATTTTTTTTAAAATGTTTATTTATTTTTGAGAGAGAGAGACAGAGACAGAGACAGAGCTGAGCAGGGGAGGGGCAGAGAGAGACAGAGACCCAGAATCCAAAGCAGTCTCCAGGCTCCGAGCTGTCAGCACAGAGCCCGAGGCGGGGCTCGAACTCACGAGCCGTGAGATCATGACCTGAGCCAAAGTCGGCCGCTTAGACAGAGCCACCCAGGTGCCCCTATACTAATCCTTTTGTGATAAAAGGGTCACACTGGGGCAGAGTTCCCAGTAAACCTTCTCTTCTCCACACTTCTCTTGAAACCTTTAGTTGCGGCCTGAGAAACACTTGAAGTTTTTAATACTTGTCATCTAAGGAAATATATTTATCCCTGCATTGTAACAAATACACTGAAACACATTTTATACCCCCTTGTGAAACCAGCTTCCAAGCCACAGCCAAGCATCTGGTTTCTTGAAGAGCTGAATGGTCAGCGCCCCCGGCTTGGGTCACTGAACAGCTGTCCATCATCTGGCTTTGTTCGGTCCCTTTATGAAGATCTGAAAGCGTCGGCCTGAAGCAGCGGTCGAAGTGAGAGAGGCAGTGCTTCTGAGACCTGGGGGCTTCCCCAGGGTTCTCCAGGTGAATTTCTTGATCCCGAAGGGAGGAGTCCTGTGCTTGAGTCTACCGGTACCTAAGAATAAAAGAGACAAGGAAGGGGCCTGGGGACAAGAGCAAGAACCCAATCTGATTCTAACTTTACTCTGGAAACTCTTAACCCCCTCATCCTTATCTCCGGAGCCCTCCCCTGGACCGGTTTCCCCTGTTTGACACCGTTCCTTTGACTCTGTAGCCTGGAAGCTGTACCTTTCCGGGTAGCAAGGATGATGTGGAAGGTAGGATGACCCCATGGCAAGAAGACCTGACAGCCTATTTACTTCTTTTTTTTCATTCATATGTGTTCTGAACACTTGCCCAGTGCCGGGCTCTGTGTTTAGTTAGCACCGATGCTCTGGTATGAACTAACACCCACATTTTTCTGGCTAACCTTCTGCCTTACTCCTAGGGATCTAAAGTTGCCTTACACCTCACCTCTTGAGCCGAGCTTGAAGAACTCTATCCTCCTTTGCCTTTCACCCAAAGACTTCCTGATTTAGCTGCTATATGTTCAAAATGCTGTCGGGGTGCACAGAAGAATTAGGTAAGCATCCTGTCCTCATTGTCTAAGGGAGAAGATGCTCATATAAAAATAGAATGCCCATTTGGGTTGTTTCCAGTTTGGGACCATTATGAGAAAAGCTGCTATGAATATATTTATACGGTTCTTTTTATAGACATATGTTTTCATTTATCTTGGGTAAATATGTCATCCAAAGGTCCACTGTCAGGTGAATAGAGAAACTGTGGTATCGTCATCCAATGGAATATTACTCAGAAATAAAAAGGAATGAACTACCGGTATTTGCAACATCATGGAAGAATCCCAAACACATTATGATGAGCAAAAGAAGCCGGGCACAAAAGAGTTCATTCTGTACGGTTCTATTTATATAAAGTTCTAGAACAGGCAAAACTAATCTATTGTGAGAGAAATCAGGACAGTGGTAGCCTCTGGCAGGGGGGATTGACTGAAAAAGACACATGAGAGAAAATTCTATATCTTGTCCTATCTGGGGTGATGGTTACACAGAAGTACGCAGTGGTCAAAACTTACCACACTGTACATTTCAAATCGCTGTACTTCATTATATGTGGATTATATCTCAATAAATGTTTAATTAAAAAGAAGAAACAAGTCTGCACAGGGTTTATTTGTGTCCAGAATAAAAAGAAATTTGACCATTAGGTGTTAGTTACATAGGTATTTGTTGTTTGCAGTATTGTTTCTGTACTTTACCATATGCTTGAAAAATTTACAATAAAAAATCCTTTAAAAGTCCAAAGGCAAGAAATAGATATAGAATAACCAAACCATAGGGGTGCCTGGGTGGCTCAGTCAGTTAAGCATCTGACTCATGATTTCAGCTCAGGTCGTGACATCATGGTTCGTGGGTTCAAAGCCCTGCATGGGGCTCTGTGGTAGCAGTGTGGAGACTGCTTGGGATTCCCTCTCCCTCTCTCTCTCTGCCCCTCCCCTGCTTAAGCTCTCTCTCAAAAAATAAACTTAAAAAAAAAAAAAAAAGAAGAATCAATGTTAGGAGGGATCTTAGGGTTCATTTAGCCGAACTTCCCATCTTGAACTTGGAACTTCTTAAAATGTCGCTGTTAGATGGTCTTCCAAGCTGGATTTGACACCCTCTGGAGCAGCAGATTCTAAAACCAAAATAATGATGGGGCGCCTGGGTGGCTCAGTTGGTTAAGTGTCTGACTTCGGCTCAGGTCATGATCTCTCGGTTCGCGGGTTCAAGCCCCGCGTCAGGATCTGTGCTGACAGCTCGGAGCCTGGAGCCTGGAGCCTGCTTTGGATTCCATGTCTCCCTCTCTCTCTGCCCCTCCCCCACTCACGCTGTGTCTCTCTCCGCCTCTCAAAAATAAATCAACGTAAAAAAAAATTTTTTTTAACCCCAAATGATGAGTGAAGCATTCAGGAAGGTACAGAGATGGGGTGCTATGACAATCCAGAAGAACATAGCCCACTGTTCTCAGGAGCAGGCTCACTGGAGAGCCACCACTCTGAGCACTCACTCGGGGCCTCCACTGGAGGTGCAGTCATGAGCAAAAGCTGGCCATGTCACCACGAGTGGCTGAGCTGTAGCCGCTGGGTTTGGCAGGCTTAAAGTTCTGGTTCTTTCCTCTCTGCTGAACACTCTGTCTCCAGCACTGATGGAGCTCCAGGGCTCCTGGCCGAGCTGGTCTGGAGGAACGGGGAAAGGCCAGGAAGGAGAGACAGCCAAGTTGGAGTCTGACCTAACAAGGAGTCAGACCTGGGAGGCCAGGCTAGATGCAGGCAAATACTGAGAGGAACCACCTCCCTTCCCCTCTGGACTCGGGCAAGGTAAAGAGAACATTCTGGAAACTCCAGTCCAAAATATGAAGGGATTTTCTTCATGGCAACACTGATCACACGGCAGAAGGGTGGGGGCAGGCCAGCTACTCAACAGGCATCACAGTGCAGGTAAGTCGCTCGGCTAGCTGGACCCTCCTCTCTCCAGGCCTTCTCTGTCACTGGGGAAAGCAGGTTCCAAAGTCCCTGTCAGCCTGACTGGTTCTATGTCAACCTCTCCCTGTGCAGGATCAGGTCCGGGGACAAGGCTCTGATTAGCTTTCTTAATACTTAGGGGTCTAAAGTTGCCAGCGACAGAAAAGAACTCTGGATAATCTCAGCAAGAAAACGAATGTATTGGACAGATAGAGGGTAGCTTCCAGCACTGAATAATCAAGTTCGAAAAGGATAGGAATCAGAGCCATCTGGGATCTGAGCAGCAGAATCTTATCAACAGGCCCACTGAGACAAATCCATGCCAGCCGACCTCATGTCTGCTCAAGAGAAAGACAGTCTGATAGGCCAGCCTGGTGGCTGTGCCCACTAAAGGCAGCCAGCTTGATTGACAAGCCCACCCAAATTGAGGGAAAGCATGTTTCCCCACAGGAATATCATGCCCCTGCGGCCAAAAGAGAGAATATTGGGCAGGTGGCATGCCCAGTACAGTTCCACTGCACTTACTGCCTGCTTTGTGTCCTTACTGGACACAACGTAGGGCATTTTCCAGATGATGTGACATTATGGTGCATCGTGGCATGCTGTGACCATCCCCCTGCTTGCAGCTCAAAGAATAAGCAGAAGAAGCGAAGACCATGGATTCCAGAATGTTTTCTCCAATGTTTCTCCAAATCCACCAGCCAAGCTATGCTCACAAACACGCGTTTCCAAGGTTCCCCACTTTGGACCAACCGAAGTTCCAATTGAGTAGGAGTTTTCTCTGAGCAATCGCTGGGATGACCTTTGTGAGACACCTCTGTCCCCATCTGGCCGAAGAAGACTTCAAGTCTCCCCTTGCAAGCCCCGCCCCATAGCTGACACTCGGGAAGCCTGTGCCTTTTCCGGGCCGTGATGGGAGCTTACGCAGGGTAGCAGGGGCCCGCAGACCTGAAAGTTACCTTAGCCTCGCCCTGCAATCAGTGCCAACACCCACGGTGACCCGGACGGGGAGGGGGGCCACGGCTGGGGGAGGAGGCAGTGGTGGGGACACAGGACACAGGATGACGGAATGCCCATCAGGGTAACATCAGCCGAAGCCTCGAATTCTTAAGAAACTGGCTAACTTCAATCACTCATGCACTAGAATGTGAATTCCTGGGGCGCAGAGTTTCTTGTCTGTTCGGTTCACAGCTCCACCTGCTCCACCCAGGGCAGCCCCTGGCCCGTTCGGGAGTCATGAAGAATTTGTACCACGAATGGGGTAACGCTGCTGCTCTGCCTGCTTCGCGAAACTAGTCTGGGGTCTCCAATAGTCTGTGGCCGGGCATGTCTGCGGAGCGGAGCTAGAAAGTCAGTCCTGCCATTCAGGGCCGGCCGCTGGAGGCGGCCAAGTGACCAGGCCAGGCAGCCAGCAGGCTGCCGTGCAGTGCTCGGGGCTGGGATGAGTCAGGAACTTTGCACGGAGGAGCCGTGACGCGGGCGGGGGGCCCCTCTGGGCCAGTGCTCAGGGCAGAAACGCACAGACAGACACACGGGAGGCCTCAGCCGAAGAGCGCCGGAAGGAGAACGGGACGGTTATGTAAGACAGAAGCGGGGATCAAAGGCCTGCACAGGGCGCTCTCCCACATGGCACTATTCTTGGGCTTTTTTCTTCCTTCAGCTCCAGAGGATGTGATGAAAAGGAGGGGAAAAAACCTGCTGCGGAAAGAAGCTTCGTTCACTCGGCTTGGGAGACAAGCTCTCACCTTCGCTCAGGCCCCTCAGGAGCTGAAAGGGGGCCCATCCCGAGCTCCCCCAGCCATGCTAAGGGGCCTGGACCCACTTGTTCTTGGGAGGCACCTTTTGCAGGCCTGGCGTCCTGCCACTGTCCTGTTTGCTAAGCCCATTAGCGCTTACCCCGCTTTCCTCACCCCCACCATTCTAGCGTTTGGGGGGTCCGGTGACTGCGGTCCCCAACTGCGGCCCGCTCTCGGCTTTCTCCCCTTCTGCTTCTCCCCGGTGGCTTCTGTGGTCAAAAAGTACCTCCTTGGCAACCAGCTGTGGGGGTTAAGGAGAGCTGCCTGCCAAGGCTCCCCCCGACCCCCCAGCAGCCCAGCAGAGATCACCTCCGGCTTTGCCCAGTACGGCTCCCCTGGGCCAGGCGAGGGGGTTCGCTGCACCCCAAACTCACTCCCGAGCTGCCTTAAGTCATCTTTGTTCTCCACTTGTACACACCTGGGAGCCATGGGGTGGGGGTGGGGGGGGGGACAAGGGTAAGAATCCAGAGCCAGACACCGGAGTCACAACCCTGGCTCTGCGAAGCAGCACGTTCCTCCCCGGGAACCTCCCCCGGGGCCCCAAACTCTGTGTGCCTCACCGTCCTCCTCTGTAAACTGGGGAGGTCATTGTAGGACACACCTCCTAGGCTTGTTGTGAGGATTAACTGGGCTCCCGTAGCACCTAGAACAGCGACTGACATGCAGTGCATGCTTGATAAATATTTGTAATTATGATTACATCTCTCCTAACGCCTCCTACCCTTCAGGGCCTAATTAGATGCCTCGTCAGGGTCTTTCTCTTCTCCGAGCTCCCCGAGTACGTTCATCTGAACCTCGAAAGATAACGCTTTGCATCACACGTTGTCCATGGGATTCTGTGAGTCTGGAATGTTCTTCGGCGAGGCTCTCTGTGCTCCTCACGGAGGCTGTGAGCGCCCCGGCTTCGGGCGCGGCCTCTCCCGTGGTGGCCGGTGGCCAGTTGCCCTGAACCCCTGCCGACAGTCTCTGTGAACCAGGACATTTTGGGGTGTGGGAGGGGGTGGATTTCTTACAAACTAATTTCAAAACTGTCTTTTAGGGTTTCCATATTTAAATTCAGACAACCAAGAGCAATTTTTCATGATTCTATCGTGTGTGGAGACATAAAGATTAATCAACCCATCTCACTTCGTTGGAGCCAGAAACCTTTGAGTCATGCCTCCCTCTCGTGCCTTCCTTTCCCCTGGTCCCCGTCTCAGTCTGTCACTGGGTCCTGTGGCTTTCACCGCATCCTTCCCCTCCTGAACTTCCGCAAGGCATCCGCCCTACTTGGGGCCCCGCCGTTTCTTGCCTGGCCTGTTGCAAAAAGTTCTCACCCGTGTCTCTGCTTCCAGTCTCTGCTGCCCCTCCCCCGGGGCATCGTACCAAAACGCAAATTAGAGCAGCGTCTCTCACTGACCACCGAGTACAAGTTCCAATTCCACGCGAGGCCGTCACCCCCGTGGCCTACTCAACCTCACTAGACTCAGCTCCCACCGTGCTCCTTCCAAGCACCTCGGATTCAGGTCCTGACAACTCTCCCTTCTGCTGAGCACGGCTTTCTTCCCCGACTCTCTTCCCCTGGCAACCACCACCCTGGCTTCGAGGCCAGGTCAGATGTCACTTCCCCGAACTCCCCTCGCAGCTGTCTCCGCATCTTTCTGTTCCCAGAGAGCCTGGTGCGATCCTTCACTAGGATGCCTGTGGCTGTTGGTGGTTGCTCCCAGGGGTTCGGCTCCGTTCCTTTGGCACCCATGCCTGGCACACATTAGATGACCGGGAAATATGGGATCGACCTAAAATAAAGAGCACCCTAAAGCGACTTACCTCCCATTCTTTGCTCGCTCTTTTCGGCAATACTGATCTGAAGGGTGGTTTTTATACTCACTGCCTCAACTTTGTCCGTCCGTCCCGTTCTCTCTTGCATCCATTTCAACCAAGGTGGAGTCCCGTCGAGGGCACCGGTGACCTCCGTGTTGTTAAACCTCCGATCTCTGTCCTCATCGTCACAGTGGATCACCGCCTCCTCCTTGCTCACTTTCCTCCCCCAGTTCCCCGGACACACAATCTTCGGGTGTTCCTCCCGTCTCCTTGGTGGCTCCTTCTTAGACTTGGCTAAGTCCTCCTCATCTTCCTGACCTCCTACTGCTGGACTTTTAGGGTTTGATCCTGGGACCTCTTCTCTTTTTTGTCTACTTTCTACCTCACTCCCTGGACCCCCTTGTCCAGAGTGATGGCCTTAAGCACCACCTCTCCGTTGATTACTTCCAACTTGAGAACACCTGCCTATCCTTCTCTGTTGAACGTAAAGTTCCTGTATCCAGCTGAACAGTCCTCATCTCCACTCCACATTTCAAACTTGTTAAACAGAAATCCTGATCTACCTCCCCAACACCTCCTTCCCCCTCAGTCCCACCATCTCAGTGAATGTCAACTCCGGCCTTCTGGCTCCTCAGCTCAAACACCTTGAGTTCACTTGCAGTTCTTTCTTTCTCTCACACCCTACCTCCGATTTGTCACCAAACCCTGTTGCTCTGTCTTCAGTGTATATACAGACTCCAACCACTTCTCACTGCTCTGGCCAGTCTCGCCCCCGGCCTGTTCCAACGGGTCCCTAGCTGGTCACCTTGCCGTGGCCTTCGTCCCCATCAGTTCATTTCAAGAAGACGACCTGATTGGTCTCGTGAAAACCTGAGCCGGATCACGTCACTGCTCTGCGCAGAACTCTCCAGTGGCTCCCGTCTCACAATGGCTTGCAAGGCTCCGGGCGATGCGGCCCTATCCCCTTTCTGCCACCACGCGCTACTGTTCTCTCCCTCCCTCCTTGACTCGGCTCCAGCCACACTGGCTTCCTTGCTCCTTGCTGTTCCTCAGACAGGTCAGGCACACTCTGCTTCAGGGATATCGGACTTAACTACTCTCGCAGCCTTGAATGCTTCCCAAAGCTGCACACTTACCCCTCCACCACCTTCAAGTCTTTCCACAGGCCACTTTCCTAATGATCTTCCCTCAACGCCAGTTATGACACTTGTAATTTACTTTAAAATACTTCAGTATGGTCAGTGGTGTATGAGAGATGTGCCCGTTAGTTTAATTCTAGAGATGGTCAGTTCACAGGCAATCAAGAACGCACGGTTCAGGGATGCTCAGCTGGCGTTCCACTGGCAAAGGCCACACTCCACGGCAGGTGCTCCAAGAGTTTCTGTTGCCCCATCTCAAGCAATGACCAACACTGTTAATTAGCACAGTAAATTAAAAAGAAAAAAAAAGGTCTTTATTGGTGAAACTACAAACCTGTTGGGGTGCCTGAGTGGCTCAGTCGGTTAAGCGTCTGACTTCGGCTCAGGTCGTGACCTCACGGGCCGTGAGTCTGAGCCCCGCGTCGGGCTCTGTGCTGACAGCTCAGAGCCCGGAGCCCGCTTCGGATTCTGTGTCTCCCTCTCTCTCTGCCCCTCCCCTGCTCATGCTCTGTCTCTCTCTGTCTCTCAATAATAAATAAACATTAAAAAAAATAAAATAAAAAAAGAAACTACAAACCTGTTAAGCAACAGGTAAAACTGAAGAATTGCCTTTCTTAGGTAAAATTAAAGTCACCTCTGCGGACTGGCTCCCTCAGTTTGCTACGATATGTAAACAGGGCATACGAATCCAGTAAGGCTTGAAACCTGTGCCCACTAGGAGACACTTGTTCCCTACCCTGCCCCATCATCAGATACCAGTTTGGAAGAATCTGTGGTGTATGGTCCCAACTGGAAGGCAGAGAACCTTGGAAACGTGAAAGGTCGCTGGGAATTGAGGTTTTATGAATGCTGTCAGGCCTGCTTTGCGAACAAGTACTCGGCTAATAGATGTGATAAGCAGAATCCGGTTTGAGATTTCCTGATGGTGACATTGTGGGGGAATGGCCAACCGTCACCTACCTCAGACTTCTTCGTGGCCACCATCATCTGCCAAAAAGAACCTAAGAACTGAGCAGACACAAACCAGCTTAGGTCTAGTTTACAAAACCTTCTTATTTAAAAGCTTTACCATCCTCCCACACTCCGTAGCTCTATCCCTGTTTTATTCTCCATGAGCTGTCAACCTGTAACATACTATACACGTTAGCTTTTTGTGTTTGGGGCCTGTCTACCTGTAGATAATACAAGCTCCACGAAGTCAGGGATTTTCATCGTAATTTATTGACCAATAAATTGGTCCTGCTGACCACCACCACCCGGTGCAAATAACAGTGCCTGGTAGAATAACAATGCCTGCGTGTTTGTTAACTGGATCAAGAAAAAATGGAGTGCTGAAAGAGTTGAAAAGAAAAGAGGATTACTTTTGGCTGGAGAATCAAGAAAACAGAGCATTTGATCACGACAAGGAACAAAGACCATGCCTGTAAGTGTATAGGCATGAATGTATGGTTTGCCACACTAGGAAGAGCCACATCCTTTCAGAAATGTCAGTGTGTCTCCGTGAACCGAAAGTGAAAGGGGTAGATATAATGTCAACAGAAGTTTTGTCCAAATTTCCAGTTGACTCAAAAGGGAAGTTTGAAGTCTCTTCTTGAGACGGGTTACTATTCTCGTTTTGCATCACTCGGATGTGGGGTGACCGTCAAACAGACCCACGATGGGTTCCATGAGTCCCTGGTGGGAGCGGACCGGGAATCACACAGCGCGCAAATTCGTCCACGCATGCGCAGAGCGGGGCGCGCGCTTTCTTCGGCTGTCTCGAGAGACCCGGGAGAAGGACACGTGTGAGCCAAAGCGCTCAGGTGAGAAAATACAGAGCACATCCAAGGAAGACACAGAGCAAAGGGTGACTCTGGACAAAGGGTCAAAGATGTTGGGAGAGGAAGCAGATGTTTCGGGGTAGACTCCTTGAACGTGGCCAGCAATAGAGTCATCAGACATTTAAAACCAAGAGGTACGATCGGAGCTGTGTTTAAGAAAGTTAATCCCGCAGCAGTGTGGGGAAAAGGCTGTGGACGCACCACCCGTTTTGGTGGGAGATGGTGGGGCCAAGAGACATCTGCGTCTTCATGGATGTACGGAGCGGGCTGGGGATTCCTCTGCCTGTGCACCACTTCTCTTCCCCGCTCCCCAGCGGAGCTTCCGGCAGATGCTTGGGCTATGGAATGACCAGTGTTTACCCAACCTTTGTCTCTTTTCTGCTGCATTGGGAAGAAAGGGGGTACTTTTTTATTTTTAATTTTTTTTCAATGTTTATTTATTTTTTGAGAGAGAGCGAGAGAGACAGAGCATGAGCAGGGGACGGGTAGAGAGGGAGGGAGACACAGAATCGGAAGCAGGCTCCAGGTTCTGAGCTGTCAGCACAGAGACCAATGCGGGGCTCGAACTCACGAAGCTTGAGATCAGGACCTGAGCTGAAGTCCGATGCTCAACGGACTGAGCCACCCAGGCGCCCCAAGAAAGGGGGTACTTTTAAGGACACAGTACCCAAATAACTCTAACACAGTTCCTACCCTTGCCAAGCATATCCTACTTGCTTCTCTGTCAACTTTCCCATTTCAGCACCTTCTGGAGAAGTTAGGAACTAGGCTAGGAAGGGCAGGAACAGGCAAAAGAGAGGCAAGAGAGAAAACCGCCACCAGTGGGCTGCCTTGTGCCCAGGCAATGCTCTTCCCAGGGCTGACCTCTTCTCTCCCCCGGTTCCTCGGCCAGGAAATGCTGCCCACCAGAGCCGCGACCACAGAGCAGGAGAGCGTGGGAGAAACGGGTGGGAGGTGGGGGTGGCGGGGGGGGGGGGTGGTACTTGGAAAGTGCTGATTCCAGCAGCCCTGCAACACGCCTTCTGATCTAGAAACTCCTTCCCTGTCCTCAGGGACGTCCTCCATATACTGCCTTCTAAAGCAAGGAGAGCCAAGCTCTCCCAGCGAATCTGGCACTCTCCCTTGTCCCCCTCACTCTCCTCAGCTGCTCTTAGCAATTGCTTCTGACTCTCCTGACAAGCCATAGGTCACCTTCCACAGCCTGGGAAACTGCTCATCCCCGGAATCTGACAACCTAGTACAAGCAGATTTGCCTTGGCCCCAATCCAAGGCTAGAGCATTTCGATTTCTGTCTGTGGCCACACTGGCCTCTCCACCAGGAGACCTCTGCCCTCCCCTTGCCTGCCCTGGGACAAGCACCCTTGGAGTTGAGGCTCCCTAGCCCTCCCCCACCCCCAGCTCAGCAGGGGAAGGAGAGCTGCTGGAGGGAAGGTCCAGGAGCACAAAGCAGGTTCAGCTGTGCATGTGGGATCCAGGAACAGTGCAGGGCCCCAGGAGACAAAGATCCTTCCCTTGGGGTTCTGAGATATCCTGAGGGGGGCATAAGCTATTGACCCAGCAGGCAATTGCTCTCTTGGTCAGAAATAAATGTACCTGTCTGATCTCTAGATGGGCATGTGCTTGGGGACCTCAGAGAAGTGAATGAGTCAAGAGGTAAGGTAGGGGACATGAGTCTTGAACCAGGTAGCATGCCAGGCTCTTTTACGTCATTATATTGAATCCTTGGGCTGCTCTTAAGGTGTGTGGGTTTTGTCCCATTTGTCAGCAGAGGAAACTGGAACTCAGAAACATTAAGTAACTGACCTAAGGGTACACAGCTAGAAAGGGCCAATCTGGGATTCAAATCCAGTTCTGGCTGATTCTAGAACCTGAGCTCTCTCAGCCACACAGAACTACCTCCTGGGGAGAGTGTCAAGAAGAATGATATTGAAGATTTCAACCTCTTTCTGGGAAGAGTTAACAGCAGCTCTGTTGTGTCACCAAAATTCGTATGTTAAAATCCTAACTCCCCGTACCTCAGGATATGATGTATGTATTTGGAGATGGGGTTTTTGAAGAGATAATTAAGTTAAGATGAAGTCATAAGGGTGGGCCCTAATCCAATATGATTGGTGTCCTTATAAGAAGAGGAAAGTAAGAAAGGCCACTGTGAGGACACAGAGAGAAGCCAGCCACCCATGAACCAAGGGGAGAGGCCTCAGAAGGAACTACCCCTGCCGGTACCTTGATCTTGGACTTCAGGCCTCCAGAACCGAGAAAATAAATTCCTGCTGGTTAAGCCACTGTGTCTGTGGTCCTTTGTTATAGCAGCCCAAGCTGACTAAAGCAGGTCCCCATTTTCTGGGTGCTCATTGTGGTCTACACCCTGGGCAGGGTATTTGACATGGAGTCATGTTCAGAAAGGAGCCCCATCCAAGAAGTAGGCAGAAGAGGTTGCTCAGTCCTTTCAAAATAGGACTACAAGTGGGGGCACCTGTCTGGCTCAGTTGGTTCAGTGACTGACTCTTGGTTTCAGCTCAGGTCATGATCTCGTGGTTTCATGAGTTCGAGCCCCATGCCGGACTCTGTGCTGACAGTGTGGAACCTGCTTGGGATTCTCTCTCTCCCTCTCTCTCTCTCTGCCCCTCCCCTCATACCGTCTCAGTCTGTCTCACAATAAATAAATAAACTTTTAAAAAACCCCACACAATAGAACTAGAAGAAGCACAGGAGGGATTCAGAGAGACAGACACAGACCCTTCCTGATGACAGGCACGAGCTGACCTTGAGGCACTGGCCAGGTAGGAGTCCAGGCCCTTCTTCTCGGGGCCTCATTTGAGCAACTACTATTCTTCTCTGCAATGATGAGAACGAAATGCAAGACGGCTCACTCCTGGATCCTCCCTGATCCTCCCTGTCCACCCCCAAGCACCCCGCATCAATCATCACCCAGTGATCGCTGCTGACCTTCCAGAGCGGTAACTGACTCAAGAAGCACCGACATGTGGGAAAACCCAGACTGGAGGTGGAATAAAATCGGTCTCTGAATTTTGCGAGCACTGAATTTGAATACATCCTATCACAAGCCAGCAGGAGTTAACACATACAACACAAGAGGAAGAAAGCCCCTTTGAATTGCAAGGGTGGGGACGGAACAAGGAGGTTTTACAAAAATGAGCCCAGGTAGGGACAGGGAGGTTGGAAATGGGTGTTTCAAGAAGAAAAAAAAAAATGTATATACACACACTTGTGCAGATGTGTATGTATATACAAACACATGCATACAGGTATGCGTGTACATATATGTATTTGTGCCCACGCACAGAGATACACATACACATTTTATCTTCTGAAATCTTGGGGAATTTCATACAGGAAAACGCCTTTGTCAGAGCTGCCCTACAGGGAAGGGTTAAGCCCATCTGCAACTTTTTTTTTTTTTTTTTTTTTGAGAGATGGAGAGCATGAGCAGGGGAGGGACAGAGAGAGAGGGACAGAGAGAGAGGGACAGAGAGGATCTGAAGCAGAGGATCTGAACCAAGCACAGAGCCTGATGTGGGGCTCAATCCCATGAACCGTGAGATCGTGAAATGAGCCAAAGGCAGCCACTTAACCGTCTGAGCCACCCAAGTGTCCCGCACAACACTTTTTCTTGATTCTTCAGCCAGTTGGAGAGCAGGCACAGAAACAGGGGTCCTCGTAAGGAAGACCAAAAGAATCTACAGTTTCAGCATTCTGCAGTTTGGTATTTTTCAACCTTGGTAACTTCCAAGTGGAAATCCTGAAAATTTAAAAAACCATTTCTGTGCTTTTCCCAACCCAAACTCTGGGAAGCTACTGCTAAAGGTACCTAGTCTGATCTCCTGCCTTTCCTTTTAAACCAACACCGAATCCCCCAGAAAAATGTCTGCTCTAGAATTACATCCACTGACATTTGTGTAAAATATTTATCAGTATGCTCTGTTTACTCCACTTTAACTCACATGTATAAAAGAGAAAAAAGGAAAAAAAACCTCTGCCTGGCTTAATATTCTAGAAGCGAATACATTCTGACCACACTTCATTACAAGCCTGAAAAATATCCCTTATGAAAGGAGAAAAAAAAGTATATGTGGTGTTTATGCCTCAGGCCAGGAAGTATACCCTTTAGCTCGGGTTCTGCTCTGCACAGCCATCTACACACATAAGCCTGTTTCAATGTGACTGCCTTTGTGCGCCTCAGCTGAGCGGAAGCAGCTAGTTTGGTCAGAAGTTCCTGCAAAGCACACGCCTCTTCAGGGCAGGATTGGAAACTGCCTGGAGCTTTGGACAGTTGCTCAAGCTAGAGGGGTCCAAGGAGAAGTTGGCCCCGTGGACTAGCTGGAGGCTAAGGGTCTGGATGGGTCTCTCCAGGCACCTGAGCTGTGGTCCTGGGTCCCTCGGCTGCAAACATCAAAACCACATAAAAGGTGCAGGAAATGGTGGGCAGAGAAGCCAGCAAGAGTGATGGTGTGCTGGAGCAGGTGAATCCTGCAGGGTGTGTGAAAGACCGTAAGGAGCACAAACGAAACACAGAGGTGGCGCTGGGGGGAGGGGGAGGGGGGGGAGACCGGAGGGGGGAGGGGGGCGATACAAGGAGCCTCGGCACTTGTTCTGCATAGAGCTCGGCCTGAGGATTGTAGGAGTTTCGTCAGGGTTCAAGCACAGAGCTTACAGTGTTGCCATTCACATGATATGGACAGGGGCTTTCATGTGAATTTGCTGCAATGTCTAAGATGAGTTTCAATTCTGCCATTGAAAATAAGGAAAACTCCGGCTGGAAGTGGGAAGCTTGCTGCAGACTGAATGTTTGTGTCTCCTCAAACTTCATATGTTGAAACCCTAATTCCCAGGGTGATGGTACTCCCAAGAGGTGGGGCTCTGGGGGGTGATTAGGTCTTGAGGGTGGAGCCCTCATGAATGGGATTAGTGTCCTTGTAAGTAGAGACAGGCCAGAGCTTGTGTCCTCCCTCTCTGCACCGGGTTATGATGCCATGGAAAGACGGCCACCTGGAAGCCAGAAAGCGGGTCCCCACCAGACCCCAGATCTGCCAGCACGGTGATCTTGGGCAGAATCCCCAGCCTCCAGAACTCTGAGAAATGAATGTCTGTTGTCTCAGCCGCTCTGTCTGTGGTATTTTGTTATAGCAGCCTGAACAAACTAAGACAGATAGTTTGCCCAGGAGTAGAATTGGAGGCTACCGTTGCATCAAGAGCACTTCTCACATTCCTTAGTGGAAGGAGAAGTACCGTGCAGAAAACAGTTAAGAAAGAAATGAGTGCAAGGCAGCAAGGATTGGAGGAAGCCAGAAGCCGGAAGGGTTGCCTTTCTTGCTGAAGGGGTCACAGAAGTTCTCACTGATACAGTGAGATGTGTGTGGGGATCCGTGGGGTGGGTGGAGGCATATGGAGGGGGATGGGAGGGGGGAGCACGGAGCAGTCCAGGGTAGTGGGATGCAGCAGAAAGGATCCAGGGGCCTTTTGTGGCACATTGGCCGATGGGCAAACACCTGGCTTAACAGCTGGGCCAGCTCAGTAGCCTGGCCTGACGACACTGTACCTACCCGGGCTTTTCAACGCACCTGGAGTTTTGCCAGTTGCACCTCTGATTCTGATGTATGAATCAGAAATGCTGCCTCACAGGCATCTCCCAGCTTAAAAAATTCTCCAAAAGAAAGGGAATAAATTTTGAAGAACGACACTCTCCCCAAATTAGCCTAAGCATTTAGTAACACTCCCATTGAGAAGATGTGGAAAGTAAAGGTCAGAACTCATCCAAAGTTCCCCAGGTGGCTAAATGACCAAGTTAGCACAGAAACCCACATTTGTCTGGCTCCAAAGCCTGTGTCTTTTTCCACTGCACCAAACGAAAGCCAGGTCTGGAGAGGATATAGCTCAGGTTCAAGGCAGGGGCATCCAGATGGGCTCTGAAAAGGGCCCTTTGGTCACCTGGAGGAGAAGACCGTTCTCATTACCTTTTTCCTTGGTAGGGAGGTTGAAGACTGTGTGACAGACAGGATACAGGACACCAGGAGTCTGGGGAAAAAGAGAAATAGATTAGATTAAAAACGGAGTTGGCTGGGTGCAAATTAGTTAACCTCTAATCAATGGGATAAATAGCAGGATGTAATTAACCACTGCTTAAAGAGAACCCTGGGTATTTCCCTCAGTGAGCAAACCCCTGGGGATTGTTATGCTAATCGCAGCTGAAAAGGTAGAGAGAGGGGCAATTCTTATCTGGAAAAGAATAGAGCAGGTTTAGCTGTTTTCCTTTTGTAGGTTGAGGCCGGCTGGCCCAAATCATTTCTTTCAAAAAACAAAAATTGGATTAAGCAGCAGATTAGGTTGTATGGACGAGAATTTGCACTGTAGGAGGGGCAGATCCTGGTGCAGAACATGGAGGCAGTGTCGTGACCAGGGTGCGTGGGCAGGTGGGGCTGTCATTCTGCAGGAGCTTCTGGGGACTCCAGCCCACGGAAAAGCTTGAGGGAGAGAGCAGAGACCTTTTGCTCCCCCTCGCCTCTGCTTCTCCCTTGGTTCCTTTGCAGGGCTGGTAATCTGAGCATCCTATCCAGCTGGGAGAGGCTGTTCATGCCCTGACCCCAGAAAACGGTGATTTCAACTGGAGTGAACCGATCAGTCTCCTGCACTGTCAAAGGCCTTTTGCTTTTTGCTAAAATTGGTAATTAAAGGTGGAAATTTTTCATTCATGAGTTGTTGGTTCTTGGCTTCTCCCTTCTGTCCACCTGAAAACTCAGAAATAAGGACTTCAGGGTTTCTAAATGATTAAGGGTTTCTAAAGCCACTGATTGGCTAAGTGGGACTGGTTTGTCACTCAAGCAAAGCTCAAATTGAAACTCTGATACCCTTCCTTGCACTACCCAGTACCTGCTCAAGCTGTGATATGGTCATCAAGGGAATCAGGATACAGCATCCCCAAATATGCCACTTTGGCATAAGGATTGTTTTGAGCTGAAGGCAATTGAAAAAAAAAAAAAAAACAGACAGAAGAAGAGCTCTCTGTTCCCTTTCCCATCTGCCTAAAAGTAGCACATAAATTTCCCTTGTGCGGGTGGCTCCTTCCATATAAGGAACGGGAGAACAATCCTTAACCACCAGAGACAGAGGTGGCACCAAGATGAGTCTGTACAAATCTTAATAAACAACCTTTATCTAACGTTAGTTTCCTCCCATAGATTTCCTAGTTGTCTTTCCATAACTTATCAGCCCTAGAAGCCCAACCACCCTTTGTCTAGTCATTTATCTACAATTTATTACCCTTGGTTAAAATGGCATTGAAGTCCTTAAGTTTAACCACTTCTTTGGTTTTCATTTCTCTGTGAAGCCCCTGTGCATGTAAAAAAAAAAAAAAAAAAAAAAAAAAACCCACAAAACAAAACCCAAAATAAACAAGAACAACAACAAAAAAAACCCAACTAACATCAATTAAAATTAAATGCTTTTTCTCTTGTTAACCTATCTTTGTCAGTTTAATTTGCAAGCCCCAGGTACAAACCTAAGAGGGTAGAGGAAAGATTTTTTTCGTCTCCTACAGTTTTGATGAGAGTTAACCAACTGTTACACAAATAAAACCTCAATGAAGCCAAAACATGGATGCAAAGAATAGCATAAACATCTAATAGTAAGGACACACACTCCCCACACTTACTGGGCAGGAAGGACCATGCCCAGGACCGTCTGCAGATTGAATGTGGGGTATCAGTGGATAATGATGATCTGGAGCTAAGGTAGCAACTATGGTAGCAAGTAGGTAGAATGACATAGGTTTTCTTGGTTGTTTTGTTTTGTTTTGTTTTTACTGTTTCTCTAATGAATAATGCCCCAAAGTCCAAGATTTTCTGTGATAGTCTTAATTTGGGGCTGTTCTGATTGCTTTCGATTAAAGAAGATTTATAAAACATATAAACAAATGTGATTTCATGTTTACCTCTTGGTAAGAATTTTTATAGAAATAATTTCATAAGTCCAAAAATCTTTTCTGAGCATGTACTCGACATTTGATTAGGCAAATATGTTCACCAAGGCTGGGTCCTTAGAAAGGTGATTTTGGGGGCGCCTGGGTGGCGCAGTCGGTTAAGCGTCCGACTTCAGCCAGGTCACGATCTCGCGGTCCGTGAGTTCGAGCCCCGCGTCAGGCTCTGGGCTGATGGCTCGGAGCCTGGAGCCTGTTTCCGATTCTGTGTCTCCCTCTCTCTCTGCCCCTCCCCCGTTCATGCTCTGTCTCTGTCTGTCCCAAAAAAAAAAAAAAAAAAAAAAAAAAAAACCATTAAAAAAAAAAAGAAAGGTGATTTTGATATTTTGTTGTCCTAAAAAAAAAAAAAAAGTAAGTATTACATTATTTTTCCTAGTTTTATAGATGGTAAAATTAAGATCTAGAACAACTGACTTGCTTGCGATGACGTCACTGTCACTAGAGTCAGGCCCACACTTAGGTTACCTGGCATCTAAGGTCAGCTCACTGTCCAAGGCATAGATTTTCTACAGAGTTTTTGCATCATCTTGGCTCTCTTGTAGCTTCAGACCAATCGCTCATCTATTTTTAGCAGGCAAAACCACTGGGGAAGAGAGAGGTTAACAAATGAAAGGAAAAGATGTAAGGCACAAGGACAGAATGAATGTCAGAGGTGGGATAAAAGTTAAAAAAGAAAAAAAAAAAGGACCTAACAGAGAAGTCAAGGATAACATTTAAGTAGATGAAATGCATTTTATTCGCACTGGCCTTTTCCTTCCATTTCCCTAATCCCGCAGTACTGTGCAATCCCTTTCTTTTCTGAATCCCCCTGGCATTTTATTTGTTTTTCCCTAATGATATTTACTAGATCCTTGCAATAACGGACGGTGACATTCACACCCTGAGTAGCCCGACTGAATTATAAACTCTTTGAAATTATAGTCAGTATTTTGGATAAGTTTGTTTCCCCCACCTTATTTCATGTGTTTGTTGAATAAATGTTATCAAGCTACTTGGGATATTAGCACTTGACAAAAAACATCTAAATAAAAACTACCAACTTTGCTCTCCATGAGCAAAAGAGGGCCAGATAGGAGTTAGAGACTGTTCCTGGTCTTGGGAATTTAGTGTGCCAGGCTCTGGGGAAGGAAAGGAGAAGGCTGCTGAGGTTTGGGCTTGGGGTTGACAGGAGGCTCTCCTGTGCAGATTCACACAGGGTGGGAAATGGACTAGACCTTAAAAACTGCCCTGCCCCAACTCTTCCATTTGCAGATGAGGAAACTGAGACCCATGGAGATTGTCTTGCCCAAGATCACAAAGCTACATGGTAGCATAGCCTGGATTGAATAGTTTTCAAATAGATTAATGAACCAAGCAATGTATTGAAACCTTTCTTCAGAGACCCTAAGGTTAGAAACCTAGCATTTTAAATCATTAGCAAGTGCTATAGTATTATGCATGGAAAGTAAATGTGACAAAGTCAGGTCTAAAACTTGAGGCTATGTTTTTGACATTGCTTGGTGATGTTCAGTCCAAATGCTGAAGAACATTCCATTGCTTTTGAGTTCTGACTTGATGAGCAGAGGTGGGCAGGGAAGGACAGACATGCCTCAATTCCATTTGTGTATGTTGCCTAAGAACATGCAGGGGACACACACTTTTCTGCTTTGAGGAGCATGAAGACAGCTTTCCAGTCCTTTTGAGCGTTCTCACTGCCAGAGGAGAAGCTTCCCAATCAGCTGATGTAGGAAGCCTAACCAACAGGTCCTTGCAAAGCAGATCATTTCCGTTCCAAGTGAGAGTAATGAGCAAGGTAACTTCTCTGCTCAGGAAAGAGGAATCCACAGACCCTTTCTTTCCAATGCCACCTTGATTAATTCATTAATGGGTTTTCAGGCAAGTTTTATTCAGGCACTTTGGGACAGGGCAGTGAGTCAGAGGTTGGCATTGAAACCAGAATAGAAGCCATAGTCCTCTCTGGGGACCTTACTCTGGGCTTTAAATTCCCAGATCACACAACAACCTAATTGGAAAGAAATGTTCTTAAACAAGAGCAGGGGTTTTGCCAGGTCTGCCAGGGACTAATAAGGTCGGTCTAAGGACTGTCTGATGAAAGAGAAGTTGGATTTACATGTCACAGCGAATTTTTAAAGTATTTTCACCCGGAGGGTTACTGCTGAATATAAATAAAATCTCTCTCCGTGGGCAATCCCACACCAACTCCTGCAGATATGCCTTCCTTAATTAAATTAACTTTGAAATGACATTCAAACAATGTCTTCCTGCCAAACGCCTTTGTTTTCTCCAAGATCTACCTTATTGACAAGCTGTTTCACGAGGTTCCTTTGTAAACTGATTGTTTCCCACTCCCAGCTTGCACATTAATTGGAGAGGAGTTTTGACGTCTCTATAGCCGGTATCAGATAGCTCTCACATTGCATTCATTTAACCGTGTACCAAATGGCCGGCACACTTACAATACCAAAAATTAAAAATGAAAAAAAAAATTATCTAGGGTGCTTACAGAGAACCGGATAAATACAAAATTTAAATTTCATCTGCTGAAATTCACACGCCTGAAGGCTCCGGAATTTCCCAAGTTGAGGAAAGAATTTTTTTTTTTATTAGTCTCTCAAAAATCAGGCATTCGCATTTGCAATTAAAGCTGCTGCTGGCTTAAATACATTAAGTCCGAAGCTGCGGCTCCCCTCCAGGGTGCGGGCGCGCAGGCGCGGGCACGCCGACGTGGACACACACACACACACACACACACACACACACACACGCCCGCCCACACCACCTTCCTTGTGAATTGCCTGCGGGATTTATGGGCTTCGCCACCACGGATTACTGTCAGGTGCAGAAAGCAAGCCTTTGTCCTTGGGCATTTTCCTGCCCACCCCCCCCCCTCCCCACCGCTCCCCCGGATTTGACGGTTATTTACCGGCCACGTGAGCGCTGGGCGGGGGTCGGGCAGGGGAAACAAAGGCTAGCTGAGCGCGGCCAGTGTGGCCCAGGGACCGCTCCCCAGCTCCTGCGACACGTGTGACATTAGCCCAGACCTGCCTCCGACTGAGAGGCGCCTCCAAGAGAAATCTCGTCCAAGCCCTTATAAAAGTGTCGGCGTTTCCTGAGGCCAGGAGAGTGCTCAGTCAGCGGGCCGGGCAAAGCCGGGTTCCTGGGCCGCCCCGGACCTCCGGGACTTGGGCGGCTTCTTGGAAAGGGCGCACAGTCCTGGTGTACCAGTGAGAGCGAGTGTTTAGACAGAGCCTTGCTGCCGCTCAGCAAATGAGAAACCGGACACAGGCCCCCTTTGCCCTCAGGAGGAAGTACAAACCCCTCCCCAACGGAGAGGTCACGCAGTGAGCCTTTGGCTGCTGACCTCCCCACCCGGAGTGCCTGGCGCCCAAGGGCCTGCCTCCCCGAGGCCTCGGTCGGTGCGCAGTTGTGGCCCCCTCCAGGGCTCCGATTAGCAGCAGCGTGCCTTGGGCATTAAAATTTCGGAGGCACCGAAAAGTGATCAAAAATGCAGTGCTTTTTAAAACAAAATTAATTGCAAAAAATTTATATGAACAAATTATTAAATGCTAAGTAGAAACCGGATCAGTGCAGTGCCGTGCTGAGCCATTTTGTAATCCGAGGTAAAAGGAAGATCCCCTACTTGACCTGAGCCCGGGTATCAGGGGATTCGCGGCGCAGTAGGAGGGGAGCGCGGGTGGTAGGCCTCGGAAGCCGGGGGGCCCCCTCCCGAGGCCCGGCTGGGGAGTGGAGGAGGGGTCCTGGGGGCCCGGAGATGAGAGCTCCAGGGAACCGCTCTGCTAGTAACAAAGGCGGAGCGGAAGGCCGAGTTTGGGGCGGGAAGGACCCCGCGGCGGCCGTCGCTGCTTGGGTCGTGCTTCCAGGGGAGACCCAGAATGGAAGGCCCGACCCCGCTGCTACCGGGGCCGCGAGCGAGTCCTGTAATTCCCCCGCTCGGTGGTTAATTCTCACTAACAAGATTTGGCAAGATGTCGGGCGAATAATTTTTGGCTTGTGTCGTGTCCCCACCGCGGCGCGCGCAAACCCCATGCCAAAAGCGGCCTCTGGGATATTAAATGCCTAAGTAAAACTGGGGGCGGGAAAAATGCTACATGACCTGGAAAGAGAGATGCATGGAAACCTGAATCACCCTCAGAACTTATTCAATCCTTTACGCGTCAATTTCTCAGGGTCTAGCCTCGCACCAAATGTAGACCGTAACTGTCATTTCCTGAGAAAACAATTCACATGCATGCAAGATGAGGTGAAGTCTTTTCCAAAAGCCTAAAACGTCGGGTTTTCCCCCCACCGGGATTCAATAAACATCTTTAGGAAGCGTGGACGGGAGTGGCACCCCTACCTTCCTCCATAGGAACAGCATTCCGGCAATTAATGCCTCCCTCTGGGTCGTAAAGCAACAAACCCAACACCTCACTACTACTGGGCTGCGGGGCAGGAGGGCTTTTCTCTTTCATCTTGTAAGTTAGGGCTTGCCCACGTTCTCGGGAAGCTATAAAGCTGATTTAATGGCTTGAGATGAAAATCGATCACGCTAATGCAGAAGCTAACGTCTGAGGAGTCGCTTTGACAAAACGACCGGCCGGGCGGAACGCACTCCGTAAGCCCCGGGCGAGGAGGTCCCCGGCCATGCCCGCTGGGAAGCGGGGCAACGCTGCCCTCTGCACTTCGGTTCGCGGGAGGAGACCTGCAAGGCTGCTAAGGGGGAAGCACGGGGGCAAAAAGGAATGAAACCTCCAAAACCGAGCCCCGGCCGCCGTTAGGCCGGCTTCCCGGCGGGCCGTTTTCCGTACGCCGAACGCCGCATCGCCGCATCGCCGCGGCGGGGAGGAATGGCTGGACTGCCACTAGGGTCCGGGCGGGACGCGTGCCGAAGAGGCCGGGGCCGGCCGGCGGGCTGCGACAGGCGCTGCCGCGTTCCATTCACAAAGTCCTGGCGCGGCCGCTCGCCTGCCGGTCGGAGGCCGCCTCCCTCTTCCTCTAGGTCTCGGTTTTATGAATGGGCCTGAAGGCGAGCGCCGAGCGCCCTGTTTACTCTGCTCTTTGTGACGTCGCGTTCCCATGACTGGGCGCAAGCGGCCCGCGCTCCATTCACGCGCAGGGGAGGGGGCAGGGGAGGGGCAGGCGGGGCCGAGGGAGCAGGCGCGGGGCGGGGAGCCGGCGCGGGGGGCGGGGGGGAGGGCGCGAGGCCCAGAATGGCAAGGGGCGGGGCCTCTCGAGGTAGTAATGAATCTGCCCCCTCCCGGGGGAGTGCAGAGGAGCATTAATACATCTACAAGCTAAAGAGGAAACTCTGGCTGGGGCAGTGCACGGAGCTCCGGCTGTCGGTGGCGAGCGGCAGCGGCCCGAACGGCAGCGCCGGTGGCGGCTACGGCGGCAGCGGCACAACGGGCAAAATACAATAGAGGCAGCAACAGAAGGGAGCCCCGGTGGTTCTCTCTCCCATAAACACACTCCCCTTCACCTTCCCCTCAGCACCGCGCGCGGTGCCGCCCGGTGCCCGAGGCCGCTCGGACTGCTATGTAACCGCGAGACTGCTGGAGGAAGGGGACCGGCGAGAAGAGGCTCGCCCGTGGGAGGCCGTGGGGGCCAAGTTTGCGGCCACTTCTGCACGCGCTTCCTTTAGCCCCCGCTTGTCCCCTCCTGCAGCCCAACTGGCCCGGGTCCCCTTCGCCTCCTCCTCGCGTGCCCAGCAGCCGCGGTTCCCGGCGACCATGGTGACGGTGGAGGAGCTGCGGGAGATGGACTGCAGCGTGCTCAAAAGGCTGATGAACCGGGAAGAGAACAGCGGCGGCGCGGGCGGCAGCGGCAGCCACGGCGCCTTTGGGCTGCTGAGCGGCGGCAAGTGCCTGCTCCTGGACTGCAGACCGTTCCTGGCGCACAGCGCGGGCTACATCCGAGGCTCGGTCAACGTGCGCTGCAACACCATCGTGCGGCGGCGGGCCAAGGGCTCGGTGAGCCTGGAGCAGATCCTGCCCGCGGAGGAGGAGGTGCGCGCCCGCCTGCGCTCCGGCCTCTACTCGGCGGTCATAGTCTACGACGAGCGCAGCCCGCGCGCGGAGAGCCTCCGCGAAGACAGCACCGTGTCGCTGGTAGTGCAGGCGCTGCGCCGCAACGCCGAGCGCACCGACATCTGCCTGCTCAAAGGTAAACTCTGGCGCCGGGGCGCGAGCTGGAGGGTAGGTGTCGCGGGGCTTGGCGGCCTGCGCCTTAGTGGGCAAGGGAAGAAGTAAGTGCCTGGAGGGACTCGTGGCTGCGTGGGTACCCGGGCACTCCTTTGTGCGTGCTGTTTTGCATGGGTTTGCAAGGTTTTCGTGCGTTTGTGTGCAAGTGCGAGCGCCTGAAGTCCTCAGAGACGGTGAAGGTGCGTTTCCTCTGTCACCTGCAAGTCGGTACTCTTCCTGGAGACTGCATTTATTTACGCTCACTAACCGTCAGGTCTCTTAGGCGTAGCGGCTCCACTGCGTTGCCCACCCATATATAGTCCAGGGAGGTGCTCCCGGTGCTAGTGTGCGGGTGCGGAAGGTCAAGCCTGTCGTTTTGGCGTGCTCGGGCCCTGCACTGAGTCCGACCCCTTGAACCCGAGAGGTGGGGAATACGGTGAAGAAGGGCGAGCGCCGAGGTGGGATCGGCTTGGTAAATGCAGAAAGGAAGATCGGGTTGCGGACAGTGCGTGGAGCTATCTGCTGCCCAACTCCGAGCTCCGCCTGGAAGGTGGCCAACTTCTCCCGCCTCGGGCTAGACCCCAGCTCCGGGAGCGGGGGAGGGGGGAGGGGCGGGAGGACTGAGTTTCGGGGAACGCGAGACGCGAACGTGCCCCTTAAATTCAGGCCGCGGAGAAGTACGACCTTTTGTTCAGACGGGGTTCTCGACTGTCTTGTTAGCGCGTGCTTGACTTAAGTGAAACCTGGAGAAACTCTTCGGGGACGGGAGTTCTGGTCAAATCTGGAAGTCAGAAACCCCCAAAGGACCGCGTGCTAAGTAACTGGAGGGACGGTGCCCCGGCCGCACCTGCCGGGCCTCGTCGGGTCCCGGTCCCTGACGTTCCTCGGGTGGGAGAGCGGACAGGACGGGGTGTGGGTAGGGGCGCCCCTGCCGCGCTGCGCCCCGTCTTCCCACTGCCGCATTCCGCGCATTCTTTCGCCAGCGTCCGGTCCTCGCCTCCGAACCCGAGAGGCGTTTCAGACCCTGGCCTTCAAAGAGCCGCTCCTTTCCCTGCCGGCGTCCTTCGCCTCCTCCCTCCTTTCTTTCCCCTCCGGACCTGCTCGCCCCGGAGGAAGGGAGGTGGTGGAGGGAGGAGGGGCGGAAACCTCTCCCCACCGCCCTTTCCAAAAAGCACAACAAAACTGCTCAGTGCCGCCGAGCCGGGTTCGCCCCTGCCGAACAGCGGGGGGCTTTGTTCTCGGCAGTTGTTTCCTGGCCATTTGACCTGTCAGCTGCTGGGGAAATGCTGCTGTTGACCTTTGGTTGAACTACTAAGGCGATTTTGCTGATATTTCTTTCTCTGTGAGAGCTGCCTTTTGCACCTCCGATCCAGCCTAATCTTCCTTTTTTCTCCCCAAAGCGCTTTAAGAGAAAGTGCCGGGAAGGAGTGGCACCGGAAGGACCGGCGAGCCGGGCTCCTGGGACTCGGCAGCCTCGCCTGCCTGGGGGCCGAGCTGTGCCCGGAGCGCCCGGCAGACGCACGTCCGGCTTCCACCCGTGCCAGTGTGGGGGTCCGGAATGCTGAGCGCGCCTCCCCTCCCCTGCCTGGTGCCGGCGTCCATGGCGACAATGGGAGAAATTTCTCCCGGGAGATAGCCCTTTCGGGTGGCACGGGCTGCACTCCGAGCCGCGCTGCCCTGGATCCCTCCTGATGGAGAGCCCGAGCCTGTGCCTTCCTTCGCGGGCTCGGAAGCCAGGGCTCTTCTCGAGGTGGTGCAGATCCACGTGGAGGCTGGCTGCGTTTTGTTTTGTTTTTCTTCCTGGAAGAAACCCGTAGGGGATCGCCCTAGAGCAGCAGCTCGGTCGGGGACCTTGACCCCTGGGCTTCCGGGCTCCAGGACGCTTAAGCCCCTGGGAGGGAGGCGTGCTTTTAAGGTTTCCTCCTCCCGCTGGTGGCACCTCCCTGGACCCGCAGGGGAGAGCCCAGAGCCAGATCAGTTAGGCTGCTGGGCGCGAGGCTAATGTTAAAGACTGAGTAGGGCAGAAGCCTCTGGGTAAAATGACAGTTCCCTGGTCGTTGGCGAGGTCCCTGGAGGGAGGAAAAGGAGCCATCTAACGGCTCTTTCCTATGGGGCCCTGTACTGCTTCCTATTGTCTGACCTGGGGTGGTGGGGAGGCCGACCTTCCGCTTCTCAAAGTCGATATTCTTTAGTATCTAGGCCTGGGCGGCAGGTTGAACTAATGCCTCTTCTGGAACAGGCCAGAGGGAGTAGCCAGTACACTCAGCTGAACAGCTGTGTCTTCTAAGGGAAAGGAGCCTGCTTTGGAAGCAGCAGCCTAAAATTCAGTGGTGGTGGTGGTGGTGAGGGACTTGTTCTGTAGTGATGGTAGAAGCTTCCAGGTTCACAGGGTCGTATGCTATTAACCTGGCTTCTTTTCATATGTGTGCTAAGCAGAGGAAGTATTAATTAACACCGTTCCCCTTCCTTCCCTTGGCCCTGTAATGAAAAGGCATCCCTAGTGAGTTGAGGGAGAACCGGGAAGTGTCTGCTCCCACACCGCTGGAAGAGGACAGCCATGCCTCCTAAGTTCTAGTGGAGAAGCCAGTAAAATGGAGAAAATGTGGGTTCATGGAAGGGCACTCTGGGGGGCGGAGAACTAATGGGAAACTGGGGAGGAAAAGCCCCTTAGATTATCTTTAGTAAATGCCTAAACTGATTCAGTGTTGGGTAATTTGGTTCCCATCGGAGTTGTTCATTTTAATTTCCATCTAATGGGACTTTCTGTGTATCTCATTGCACATGTGGTGGGGAATGTGAAAGGAAAAGTGGCCAGACCCGACTGTTCTCTGCCAACCTGCAGGAACAGAAAAACAGAATATTTTCGGAAGTTATATTATCCTTTCCAGCCAAAGGCTATCTAATTCTATCAACTAATTGTGTTTAATAATCTGAGTTTTCTATTTCTGCCACGTGGACGTGCGTTGGTAGAAATGAGTTAACTGCAGGTGGTTAACTAATACCACATGCAAGAATTCGTAGTTAAGAGTAAATGTTACTTAATACCAATAAAATGCTGCCTGGCCTTTACATTCCCTAAATGTTATCCCAAGTTTTGCTAAGAACGATAACCTTAAATCACTACACTCTCTGGTCTTTTTGCTAGGAGAAGATTCCCATTGGGGCAAATCTTCCCCCCCCCACCCCCCAACTTTAAGCTCATTTTATTTAAAGTCCTGTAAGGCATTTTGGGGGAAAGTTTAGAAATTTCAGCTTTTCAGATTTCATTAGAATACACACCTCATTTGAACTCCCTTTCTTTCCTTGATAGCTCCTCAGATGAGGGTTTTAGACCCTGATCATTAGAGAAGGACAAAAAGGGCATTTTCTTACCCTAATACCTTACTTTTCTCCTGTCTCAAATTCATCTCAGCTCATGACTTTTGTCCGTTTTTTAAGTTCTGATTTAAAAGTTGTCCTGGCCCTGTCTTGAGGCAGTGGGACGATCAATTAGATATCAATTAGATAGCTTCTCCCTCCAGGTTGGGACTCACATACACTGTAGTTCTAAGGCCTGATCCTACAGACTGACATTACACTTTCTGTAGGAAACAGCCCCCAAGGCCAATGACAGAGTGGGGGGAGCGCTCAGCCAGCAGCTGAGCTGGGTCTTGTCTCTCTCTGTCTCCATTTTCCTGGCCCATCCTAGTCCCCCAGGAGGTCAGTGGCAGCAGACAGCAAACCCCGGCGGGGGCGTGGGGGGGGATGAGGTTGCACACCTTTTGACCCAAAGAGAAACAGATTGGCCTTTCTTCTTATAAATATGATACAATGCCTGTGCCAGCCAAGGATTGAGAGCATTAGAATTACACACAATGGCAGGCCTTAGAGCTAATCTCTCACCTCTGTTGTCATTCGTTAAAGAATGACCCTGAGCGAAGCAAACTCCTTCGACCTGGATATTTCCAATCAACAAAAGTAACAAAAGACCGGGCGCAGGTATCAATTGAAAGTGAAAACCCTATCACTAGGAAGCCTATCACAGGTCCCTTGGGCTTGTCCTGAAGGCTTATAGGAGAGACGGGCTACACTGGGAACTGAGGGAAGGTGGCTTTTCCAAGGAGCCAAAAAATTCCTTTAAAAAATCAGAACATCTGAAACCAGATAGCCAGTTTCCTTACTGGGAGGCAGTTGCCGCCTAACAAAGGAAGTTTGACAGGAAGAAAAGTTCACTCTCCAGCGGAAGGCAGCACCAGCCAGCTTGCTGAATGTAGCAGATAGCCCAGAAGGACTGGGAGGGACCGTGAACCAGCTCCAGCTCCAGGGTGGCATTAAGTGTCAGCCAGCTGGCCCAGGACGCGCAGTTCTGTGTGTGGGGTCCCAGGGTGGGAAGCTCACTTAGGTAAATCTTCAGCACTGCTCAGCGTTTACGTGGGTGCTTACTAAGTTAACACCCGCATCAACGGGAGTTCTCAAAGTCGAATGACCCCAGACTTTCTTGCTGGGCAGCGTTTGGCTCGTACTGATAATGAAGTCCCAGGAGAGCAAGCCCCTGTCTGTGAACGGGTGACATTCTGAGTGTTTGAGAGAGGGTGACTGGAAGAGCGACAGCCATATTAAGATCTGTGACCACTGTCCCCACCAAATGACTGGCTTCCCCATCACAGACCCCACGAAGAGTCCTACTGTGGTGATGTGATCGGCACTGCACCAGCCTGTCCTTTCTAGAGCACTGTTATGCGCACATCGCAGCCCTGCATGGACGTGTGGACAGTGGGTCATCCTTTTCAGTAAGCTGTGACGGTTGTCTTGCTTTGTATGAGAAAAAGAGCGTGGAGTTCAGCTAGCTATGGATGTGATTATCCCTCAAAAAAAGTTGGGGGGGTATTATATTCCTTTTCTTCCCTCTAGACTCTCACGTTTCAAAATTAAGATGAGAAAATGAGAGCTTTAAGACCAGAAAGTCTATTATTTTTTCTTTAATTTTTTTTTCTTAACGTTTTATTTATTTTTGAGACAGGGAGAGACAGAGCATGAACAGGGGAGGGGCAGAGAGAGAGGGAGACACAGAATCTGAAACAGGCTCCGGGCTCTGAGCTGTCGGCACAGAGCCCGATGTGGGGCTCAAACTCACGGACCGCGAGATCATGACCTGAGCTGAAGTCGGACGCTCAACCGACTGAGCCACCCAGGCTCCCCCAGAAAGTCTATTATTAAGAACATGGGAAAAACAGGTCAAAATTAGTCAGAATATCTGTTATGGAATTACATCCAATTGGAGCTACACAAAACAGGCGGAAAGTCATTGGTGTATGTGTCATGAAACTGCATTCAGAAGCTAGAAATGCAGATCTTAGACACCTGCTTTGTAGAGAAGTTTGTGACATTTAGAATCGCAGAGTATCAGAAGTTAAAGATGATAACAGTCTGAAATTCTTGCATCGTGACCCCGTAGGGATACAGATACACCTGAAACCAGAGGCCCATGAACTTCTACCTTCTTTAAATGCAGTGGATTCTAGAAGTTTCTATCCTGTTGTGTTTCCTTAAATAAAGAGTGCTAGTCATGACTCTTTAGTGGCAACCTGTAGTTTGAAAAACACCGGTTAGACGCGGAGTTTGGTGAAATGTCACGAGTGTCCAGATCCTTTCTGTTTCTACATGTGTCTTCAATGGGATGAAACCAGCAGTCTGTGCCTCCCCCGGGAGAAGGACCACCAGGAAGGCAGAGATGGGCACACAGCAGGGTTGGCTCCCGGTGGCCAGACTAGCAGGTGGCTTCGAGGCCAGTGGCCTGAACGCTGGCACTGCCCTTACCTGAGGTTGCCCTGTGCCTCAGTTTCCTCATCTGTAAAACTGGGGCCAGTCACCCCTCAAGGACTGCTGCTTGGGAAGAACCTGGCACATAGTGAGCATTTCTTCTATCCCTGTTAGTAACGTGGAGCCGATACCCGGCGTGGACGTGCTGGTCTTGTGGAGTGTGGACGTGGGTGGTTTCTCACTTGCAGCCTTCCGTCCCTGCCACCCCGCCTGCCACCCCGCCTGCGTGCTCTGGGGCTGTCCTTCCGTGCTGCGCGCAGCCGAGGTCCCAGCCCGGTGCCGCTCTCCACCCGCAGGAAGGAGCTCCTTGGGTGCAACTCTTCATAACGGTCAGCCACAGACCCTCCAGAGCTAGCGACAGCTCAGGAGGGAGAATCCCTTCCACGGCTGCCTGCCTGGGACACTCCAGTCCCTCAGGCAAATCTGCTTGTTCGCTTGGTTCCTTTCTGCTTGTTCTTTAAAGAGCTGCCAAAGGGAACGGACCTCAGTAATCCTGTTTCTGCTCCACTCTAATGCTGCCTTCTCCCACCCTCTCTGCCCTGTTATGAGAGGCTTGGGGGTGGTGCGGATGACAAATGGCCCCCCTCCAAGCCTGGCCTGACCCCCCGGGTCACCTCTGTCCCTCCCAGTTGGCTGCTCGCCCCCTGCCTGCCACACCCCGAGGGCATCGGCCAGCTCGGGAGCCTTCTGGGCTGTGGGTGCTGTGCCACCTGCGGGGCTGACTGAGGATCGACCTGGAGGCAGCAAATGTCCCCTATGGGGAAAGGTCCTGGAACTCAGACAGTGAACTCAGCCCTTCTGCTGTCTAACTACCAGATCTCAAGACTGTGACTGGAAAAATAAGTAAAGCCCAGGAGGAGAGGGCTGTCCAGAGTCTGGGAAATTGCCCGTAATGCTGGAGTCCCCTTGTAAGTGCCAGAAAAGGAAGTCTTCGTTAGGTGCCTCCCCGAGGCCAGGTGCAGAGCACTGGCTGTTCCAATCAGTCCTCAGAGGATGCCAGGTGCAGATGTCTCATCACACTTTACAAGTGAGGGAGAGGCTCAGAGAGGTTCGATGACAGCCCCAGGCCGCACAGCTTGATGACTTGACCAGGCTGGGATTCAACGCAGGCCTTTTCAGTCTGGTGCCCTGTCCTGCACCTTCTCAGCAATGGGAAGGACGTTGTGTGTTGACCACTCTGAGGCTCCTCCTACTTCCGCTGCCCTTTGGTGTGTGTGTGGGGGGGTGCTCCTCCTCGGTGACCTCACAGCCTGTCCCTGGCGCTCCTGTGTCTCCAGCACTCGCTTTCAGGGGGGCACCGCTAGTCTGCCTGTCTGGGTGACAAGCTTTGGGAGCGCACCGCCCATGTCTTCCATAGCTTTGAAAACAGCATATTTGAACAGCTCAAATTACGTAATAAACACAGGAAATCATTTTACTTAAAAGTCTTTAAATCCTATAGAAATACATAGAGTAACAGCTAATGGCTTTGTATATAGGTGTTCAACAATGGTTTGTTGATTGATTCACTTCCCTTTCTGCCTTTCAAAGGGGAACATTTAAGGAAGTTTCCCAGAGTTCTACCTTAGGAACTTGAGCTAAAGACATTTGCTGGAAGAGCCATCTTCCCTCATTATGATTTACTGCATTTGGGGCAGCAATGTTTGTAGCCTTGTAAAGAAAAGGGGGTGCTAATGGGAAGGAGGGGTGCCCCTGTGCTGAGATGACCATTAAGGCCACCAACGCGCCCGAAGCTGCCAGTACTGGGCCCTCTCCTCCGGGGGAAGCTGGTTATTGTGACTCAGCAGGAGCCGGGCCTGTGACCAGAGAGATCCCCATTTATATCCCGAGGGAGGGAATGGAGGGGAACAGAGAGGAAAAAATGTATACCCTGTTCTGTAAGCCTTATGATGTGGCGAAGAAGCATTCCCTTCTTCTGCAAAGCAGAATTTTCTAGGGCTGGGATCTGGGCAAGTGATTGACTAACTGTCACATGTCTGCATGTCGGAAGGTTACCATGAATGTCTCTAGGAACCCGTGACACCATGCCGCTTACACGTCAGGATTTAACGGTGCTAGCTACATTCGGGACTGTTGGTTGAATGGGTCCGTTACGGTGGTCGCTTCACAACCTGTAGGCTCTCCTGAATGAATTTGTAATATGTTTCGGGTCCTATGGAAACTGCAAGATAAAAATACAAGCAGGGCCACACAAGGACCGTGGATGCTAAGTTACTCGCAAAGCAAAGTCCCAGAACTGAGAGTAAATCGGATACTGACCAAGCGTTTCTCTTCTAGTGTTTCCTGCCCCTCTCCTGCCTCTCTGCCCTCCGCCAGCCAGCAGGAGCTTTTCGGCTTGGCACTAACACTATTCCAGAGAAGTTGGCCCTTTATCTCTTTTTACTTAAAAGACCTCCCTTCCCCGGAAGACGATCCCACAGATAACCATTCCAGAGCTTAGCAACTCGCAGGTCAGGAAATCCTGCCTTGCCCCAAACCTGTATGTAGCAAGAGGGATTTATATTTAAGCCCGTTTCCTCTTATTTTGGCCCCTTGCTGATGAACAGCTGTTCATGAGGCTGGGCGATTGGCATCTGTTCTGTTGCTGAGATCCAGAAGGGCTGGTGCCAGGGTAAATTTTTTTTCCTTCTCTCCCACATTGCAGAACCTCTCCAAAGGCAGGACTGGAGGTGGGGGATGACAGACATCTTTGCAGGCCCCAAGGCCCAGCACCAGACTGCCTCGGGGCTCCTGGAAACACACAATGGCCAGTCTTCCATGCTTTGTCATCACCCCAAGAAGCTGCCGTGGAAAGTCCCTTCTGCATATCCCCTGCACGTCGTCCTTTCTGTATCTGCCTCCCAAACCTAAGTCTTGCTCCTAAAACTTCCCTTCCAGCCTTCAGGATGCAGCCCTGGCCAAATGCGGCTCTCTGAAGGCTCCATAGCCGTGATCTCTGGGCCCACAGCGCCACCTGGTGGCCAATGTAGATCCGGCCGTTCCCAGCTTCCCAGCCGTTCTCTTCAGTCCAGGAGTAGGATTCAAGTACTTCTCTGGGGTTTTGCCGGCTTCGTGACTCTATTAACACCAACGTCTTTCTCTTTTACAGGTGGCTATGAGAGGTTTTCTTCCGAGTACCCAGAATTCTGTTCCAAAACGAAGGCCCTGGCAACCATCCCACCTGCTGTTCCCCCCAGCACTGCTGAGTCCTTGGACATGGGCTGTGGCTCCTGCGGAACCCCGCTGCATGACCAGGTAGACCCGGGCCCAGAGCCTGGGGGAAAGGGGCAATGGGAGGGGGTGAGGCGGGGGCAAGGGGGCTTATTTTCAGAGTTCTGCTTTTCAGAGGCTTTGGATCCAGTGCCTCAATTTGGGGAGAATGGAGTGAACCCCGAGTACTGGGGTGCAGTGTTAGGGAGGGTCTATTTGTTTCTTCCTTCCCTCTTATTACCCTCATTTGGAAACATACAAAGACCTAACTTTCTGACTTTGCCTCTAACTTCACATGCGGACACGCGGGGATTGCTGAAGCCAGCGCATGTGGGCTGCTGTGTAGAAAGAGCCAGGCCACCCTGCTGTGTACAAGCCAATTGCAAACGCCCAATGGACATAAATGGTTGGCCAACCCTCCCCCAAGAAAACCGGCTTAAGCTGCTCTGTGTCTTACCAGCCTTTGCACTTAGATGGAGAAGGAGTGGATTCATAGGGTCCAGCAAGTCTGCTGTCAGATCCCAGGCCATTTGAGTTGGTCTGACTCAGAAAACGTCACAAATTGCAGCCCACATTTCCTCATAGATCCCGCCTCTTGTCTGTGAGGCCGAAACAGCATACGTTTCTAATGTGCCCAGGGAAATAAGCCCCTCGACCCCACAACAGACAGCCTGGCGCTGAGTTAGGTGTAGATTCGTGTCCTAAGTGGTGTGGCAAGGCCGGTGTTGTGTCTGCCACTTTATTTATCGAGGGGGAGGAGGGCTGCTTGAACCGGCAGGTGGGGCCCACGAGCCTTGACCTGTCCTGGCTTTGCCGCTCACAGCAGAGCGGAGCGTAAAGGCTAGAGAAGCCCACCGGGCCTGGTGTCCCGCCAGGAGCCCCCGCAGGCTAAGGGGAGACCCGGAAGGGCTGTGTCCACAGGTGTTCTCCCCTGGGCCTGTGAAAGCCCACCTCGCCCAGGTACCCCCCCGCCCGTCCCAAGCACCCTGGCCATTTTCCTGGGGGCCTTACACTCACGATGTTGGGGGCACTCTGCCCTCTCTTTCTGGCGCAGGGGGGTCCTGTGGAGATCCTTCCCTTCCTCTACCTCGGTAGTGCCTACCACGCTGCCCGGAGGGACATGCTGGACGCGCTGGGGATCACGGCCCTGTTGAATGTCTCCTCCGATTGCCCGAACCACTTTGAAGGCCACTATCAGTACAAGTGCATTCCCGTGGAAGACAACCACAAGGCAGACATCAGCTCCTGGTTCATGGAAGCCATTGAGTACATCGGTAGGTTGGCTCTGGTGCTGCGGTGCAGGGTGCAGGCCGAGTGCAGGAGGTTGTGAGGGAACCACGGGTACTTGCCTGCGGAAGGAGGGACCGAAGGGGCGCGGTCGCGGGGGTGTGCCCGTTTCCCCTGTGCCTCTGAGGAAGGCTCACTGACTGGATGCTGTGTTGGGTGGGGATAGGAAGAGAGACTCCCCAGCCGGGCCGTTAGCTTATCTAGGCAATAACGTTTTCCGTGCGTGGCTCCAGATGTCTAGATGATAAGGCTTTGGGGATGGGGAGGAAACAAATAAAGGGAGAACTGGGCCAGTGTTTTTGTTCCTGCACATGGAAATCCTTGAAGGTATGTTGGGATTTAACCGGCTTTACCATGCATTTTTCCCAAGCTTAGTGCATTTGTTTGGATCAGTCTCAAAAAAATAGCCCAGAATGGGTGGAAGGAATCCTTGAGTCCTTTGCGGTGGGCTTCCTCCTCCCCCTCCTCGGCCGCCAACGTTATTCCTTGACCCGGAGTGCCCCTCCCCCAACACTCTTCCCCCCCCCCCCCACCTCTCCCCCCGCGGCGCTGCCCGCACCTGCCATCTGGTGAAGCCTGGGGACCGCGCGCGCAGGGCACTAACCGCGTGGCGCTCTCTGCCCCAGATGCCGTGAAGGACTGCCGCGGCCGGGTGCTGGTGCACTGCCAGGCGGGCATCTCGCGCTCGGCCACCATCTGCCTGGCCTACCTGATGATGAAGAAGCGGGTGAGGCTGGAGGAGGCCTTCGAGTTCGTCAAGCAGCGGCGGAGCATCATCTCGCCCAACTTCAGCTTCATGGGGCAGCTGCTGCAGTTCGAGTCACAGGTGCTGGCCACGTCCTGCGCCGTGGAGGCCGCCAGCCCCTCGGGGCCCCTGCGGGAGCGGGGCAAGGCCACCCCCACCCCCACCTCGCAGTTTGTCTTCAGCTTCCCGGTGTCGGTGGGCGTGCACTCGGCCCCCAACAGCCTGCCCTACCTGCACAGCCCCATCACCACGTCCCCCAGCTGCTAGGGCCGCTCGGAGCCCCCCACCCCCACCCCGCGAGCCCGCCGGCCCCGCGGGGACTGACCAGCGTGGGGAGCAGGTGGCCAAGCTCCTCCCCCTTTGCTCCTCCTGGGCCAGCCTGGGGCCAGCTAGAATGGCAATAAGGACTTCGAATACACCTACTACGAGCAAACAAAACACTCCAACCTAGAGCAATAACGGCTGCGGCTGCCTCAGCGGGCAGGGAAGACCTTGGTTTGGTTTGTGTGTCTGTTACTTTTCAGATAGGAATTTCTTACCTCATTTTTTTAAGCGGTAAGGCTTGAAGTTAGGAAACCCACAGATCCTGGCAAATGTGCCCACCCAGTTTTATTAAGGTGGGGGGGAGGCGGGTGGGAGTGGGAAAGGGACAAAAAGAAAACAAGTTTGCCAGAAGTGCCTGGTTCTGTGTGCTTCGTCCTTTTTTTGTTCTTGTAACAGCTTTTTTTTTTTTTTGGTTGTTTTTGTTTTTCGGTCGATGTTTTGTTTATGTTCTTTGACGAAATCTTATAGGACGTGGTTTTCCTTTTGAAGTCACCAACAGGTGAATAATTACACTTCGTAATAAATAAAAGTATTTATTAAGAATTTCCTCAGAGTATGTAAGTACAAGGAGTCTAGTGACAGTGAATTTTGGATATGTTTCTGTCGATGTCCCGCAGTGGAGCACGATAGCGTGCAAATGTTGAAGCAGTTAGAAGGGAAATGGCATCTCCCAGGTGTGGACAGGTGGCAGGATAGACACCTGGGATTGGTTGCCACTGAGAAGCAGGCAGGGTGGGGTGGCAGGTGGAAGGAAGGTAAGGACTGCTGTTTGATGACTTTTGAGGCTGGTTCCTGGGCACGTGGAACACTAAAGTGGCTTTACATCCCGACAGTACAGTCTTTTCTTTCTGGGGATCGGTGACCCAGTTGGCGGGAGCATGTTCTCACAGACCTGCCTGCGGACTTGCAGATCATCTGTGATAAATGCCATGTTGTATAAGGTGCTCCTGAAAAATTGGGCGCAGTGGAGATTTTCCTCCAGGGAATCACTGGGCTGGACCATTGGGGAACCCAGCTAGCTAGAGCCAGACGTGATGTGAATCCTGTGAGAGTAGAAGTACACCAACAAGTTCTTGCCTTCTTAAAATTCCCCAGCTTAGGTGAATATTTTTTAAAGGCCCTTATTTGAATAAAAAGAGGGGAATGGACACCATGTTTTAGGTCTAGGATGGAAGAGTGTGTGTGTGAGGAGCTGGGCAGACCCTTTGCTTGGGAGCTGGCTGCTGGGCTCCTGGAATGGGCACTGTGGGTGCTCGGGTGCCATTTTGGAATCCATTCTTGGGATAATGCCATTTGAAGGGGCCTTTCCAAACGGAGGTAAGGCTTTTTGAGGGAGAAGGATGTTGTGTGTGGGTTGGGCTTGGGGGGAGGGAGGAGGGAAGCTACATGTTACTTCAATTGTGGTAGTGTGGAACAGTGTTGTTACTGAGTGCCAGCTTAGAGGTATTTGCAAACTTGTCTAGAAATGAGAGCATGTTTATTTTTTGGTTGTTTTTTTGTTCTTTGTTCTTTTGTTTTTTTGTTCTTTAGCCCCTTGTGAGTCTAGATCTCAATGAATATTCTTGCTCATCCGTAAATAACTTCAAGCCTCAATGTCAGAATTGTGTTGGAATGCTCTTTCTTGTCCTGGCATCCCAGACAGGACCAGGTTCATTACATTTCCTTCCATAAACATGAACCTGTGTTGGCATCACTCATCCTGCCTTTGTCAAGCCCTGTCTTTGGGTGAGGCCAGAGTTCCCGCTTCCTGTTTTTAGAAAAGCCAAAGGCTCCCTCATTCCCTAGGAGCTGCTTGGCTGAATAGGGGTGAGGTGTGGAGGGGTTAAGATGCCTGGACAATGGACCTATTTAGAGGTGGCACAGCTGGCCATTCCCACTTTTTCCTTGCTTCCTGGAGGTTGCTCTGTGTTTTGTGGTGAATGAGGTCCACAAGGTTCTGCAGCTGAGGGAGCCCTGGGTTCCAACAGCAGATGGACCTGGGGGGCAGGGTGGCTGTTGCAGGGGGAGGAAAAGTAACCTGGAACAGACTCACTTTCTATAGAACAAGTGCACATCCGCCAAAACCTGTGTTTTTCCAGACTGGATTCCAACCATGTGGACAGTCGGAGCTCAGGACCAGCCCCAGACACGTCTTCCCCCACTTTCCAATTCAAGTCTTCTGTCACTGTGTCAAACTGCTATTTATAAAGCCATTTTCTTTGTACTTGATGACAACGTGAGTCCCAGAACTCTCAGAAATAAAAATAGGAAATTGGCTTGATAGGAAGAGGGGATTTGGGGGAGGTGGTCATAATTCTGCCATCAGAAGCCTCTTTGATGACTCGACATAACTCTAATGAAGTTCAAATGGTCAGGTGGGTTGCCATTGGCCTCTCTCCCATGAAGTGATTTCTGGTGATGCAAACTTTCTGCGATGGCCGGAAAACATTGCCACTTTCACCGATTATCAGCCATGCTGTTGGCTACCTTGGATCTCCTCTAGAGACCAAGGGTTGCTGTCAGCTCCCAGAATCTTGTGTGACCAAGGTTGTTTGTGGATCGCTGAGGGTAACACACCTGACTTTCCCATGGAGACATACCAGGCTGAAAGTGCCACGAACAGGTGGCCGGGAGCTCACAGTCTCAGTCCTTTCCTCCTGGGGCCATTTTGCTCAGGTGCTTGTTGGAACTGGATTCCAGAGTTTTCAACAAGGTTGGGATGCCATGAGAAAAAAATGCAAACATCTGTGGGAAAGTGGACAGAGGGAGGCAGAATGGTTGATCGGGACGGGAGTTGGCCACCGAGCCCAAAGTATGGAAGGGGTGGTTCACCTTGACTGTCCGCCGGCATCAGCTGGGGAGTTTTGAAAACCTTGCTACCAGGCTATCCCAGACCAATTAGGCCAGGATTTCTGGAGCTGGGACCGAGGCATCCATGTGTTTCTGAGCTCCCGAAGTGTGCCCCATGTGCGGCCAAGATGGGGAAAATGGCCTTGCTTTCTGGAAGGCTAGTCTTCCTGACACAGAACTAGCTTGTCCCGAAGAAACCACAGCCAGGGGTTGGTCACTGGCTCAGCAGGGTCTTGCCACCCGTCCCAGCCTGGCTGCGGGACAAGATGGTTTCTATCAGGAGCTCAAGGAGCATGTGACCTCCTGAAGGGGGCACCTCTCAGGCTCCTCGAAAGTCATCCGATCTGTGGAACGTTGTTGGCAAATTGAATACAGTGTCTGGACGTTGGGGTCTTTCCTTACATTTTCCTTGTCGAACAAGAAAGATGGGGAGTTTGACCTCTTGAAGATAATCCCGTCCCCGAAGGGCACCCTGCCTGTTCTTAGAGCTTATGAGTCATATGAGGAAGAGGCTTCTTCAAGACAGAGCAATGCAATACTTGTAACTTTTGTAAATAGCCCCATCTTTCAGAGTGATGTCATTTCTACATTTGATATGCTTGTATTTCTGTAGGATGTATATAGTTTAGGGGATTTCTTTTTTGTTTGGTTTTGTTTTTTAGAAAAGTTGACATGTCTGTTTTTATTTATTGCTTGAAAAAGATCATTTGAAGAAAAATAAATACATTTTCAACCACCTCTGGCCTGGTTTATTCTCTCCTTGAAAACTGCTCTGCTGGGATGACTTGGAAGAGAAGGGAAGGACTGGGTCACTTAATGTGCGCCTAGTGACATTGACAGTAACATGGTAGGCAGACTGGCTGGTAAAGTCAGTGACCCCACTGTTCTCCCTGATGACCACTTGAGGACAGTGATGGTATAGCTGACGTGCATCTCTGAGAACCTGATTTCTCTAGGCACACTCCTACAGGAAGAATTCGACGGTGGAGCACCTGGGTGGCTCAGTCGGGCGGGTGTCTGACTTCGGCTCAGGTCATGATCTCACGGTTTGTGAGTTCGAGCCCCGCATCGGGCTCTGTGCTGACAGCTCGGAGCCCGGAGCCTGCTTCGGATTCTGTGTCTCCCTCTCTCTCTGCCCCTCCCCCACTCACTCTGTCTCTCTCTCCTTCAAAAATAAACATTCAAAAAAAAAAAAAAAAAAACAGTAAGAGACAGGGAGTGTCCTTCATCTGAGAATCTCCTTAGGGCCAAGCACAGGATGAAGCAAAAAGGGTGGCTCCTTGGTGGGAGGAGTCAATCAAACTGCCTAAGCAGGAAGTGATTAGGGTTATAGTAAAATGTATAAGGCATCACTACCACTGGGACACCCCTCCCCATTGATAAAAGGTCCTGCCTGACTCACACAGAATCTTAGGAAAGTTTACTGACTTCATATTCCATTGGGATCATGGAAATTACCAGCATGTTTGAAGGCCAGATTGAAGAAATACCTGGATAAAGAATTCTATAAATTGGCGGTCCCCCAGTGCTGATCTGCAGATTGTTATCAGATTCCTTTGTGCAGATTTCCCAAGTTGTAAACCAAAAGCAATTAATAAACCTCATTCCCACTCTATCGTTTTTATTTGATATTCTGGAAGCCCTACCCAATGTGATTAGGAAGCCATAAAAATGAGGCATACAGTTTGGAAAGTGGGAAGCCAAATTGTTTGCAGAGGATATGTGTCAGGAAAACACAGGAGAATCAACTAAGAGATGATCAGAAGAAAATTCAGTAAGCACTTGATGGTAAAATTAACATGAAAAAAGCAATAGGTGCTGCTATGTGAACATATCCATCGACAGTAAGATGGTAGTCGATCCCATTTACAGTATAACTTACAGATGAAATGCCTACAGGGCACCTGGGTGGCTCAGTGCGTTAAGCATCCAACGTCGGCTCAGGTCATGACCTCATGGTTCATGAGTTTGAGCCCCACGTCGGGCTCTGTGCTGACAGCACAGAGCCTGCTTCAGCTCCTCTGCCCCCCCGCCCCTCCCCCACTGCTTTTCTCTAAATAAATAAATAAATAGACTTCGAAAAAAAAAAAAAGATGAAATGGCTAAAATAAACTTTACCAGACATAGGCAAGACCTATATAATGGACATAGTACAGCCCTACCAAGGGGTTTCTAAGAACACGTGAAAAAAGTAAAAGACATACTATGCTCTCAGATAAACAGACTTAATACTGGAAAAAATATTTCTCTATAAATTATACATTTTTAAAAATGTTTATTTCTGAGAGAGAGAGAGACAGAGCATGAGTGGGGGAGGGGCAGAGAGGGAGGGAGACACAGAATCGGAAGCAGGCTCCAGGCTCTGAGCTGTCAGCACAGAGCCGGACGCGGGGCTCGAACTCTCATGGAGGGCGAGATCACGACCTGAGCCGAAGTCGGCCGCTCAACCGCCTGAGCCACCCAGGCGCCCCTGTAAGTTATACATTTAATGTGATCTCACAACACCTACAGGATTTGTAAGGAACATGGGAAAATGATTCTGATTTCGCCTGGAGAACTAATGTGCAGAAATGGGCAGGATGGGAGAGAATGGCAAGGTGGGGGGATGGGGATTATATATATCCTCTCCTGTGGGAGATTATCTAAAACATAGAGGTTCTTGGGCCCACCTAAGACTTCCTGAGCCAGAGACCCTACAGACTCCCACAGGTGATGTCCGATTTACCACTCAGGAATCCCTGATACAGCTTTGTCTCTTCCACCCTCCCCCTTCCATTCAACCCCCAGACCCTGACTTCGGATTACTGTCACTGTTACTATGACAACTTACCCCAAGAGCTTCCTTGTATAAACCAATAACCGCTTTATTTTGCTGACGAATTTGTAGATTAGAAACTTGGGAAAGGCCCTGCTAAGCAGTCCTCCCTCGGCGTGTCTCAGGTGGTCCCAGTCCGTGACAGCTTGCACCGCTGTCATCCGAAGGTGGTTAGGCCGTGCCTCCAAAATGGTACAAATGGCTGGCAGCGATGCTCTCAGCTAGAGTTCAGTTGTGATGGTCACTTGGACCCCCAACACACGCCCTCTCCTGAGGGCAGTCAGATTTCTCACGAGACGAGTGGTCCAGTCAACACCCCTTTTTACGATCTGGTTTCAGAAGTCACTTCCTCCCTACTTGGTTGACGCAGTGTCAGGCCTCCTCAGACTCAAGTTTTGCTCCTAACCAAGAGACATTTATCATCTAAGATCTCCTCCCAGGACTGAAACAGCTTTCGGCCACCACGCACACTGTCTATGGCCCCTTCTGATCCAGAAAACATCACAAGATAAATCCATTCTTCGAAAAACGACATGCTCGAACAGTACAATCCCAGGAGGGAATGCAGGTAGGAGGGTGTGAAGCAACCACTGATTTCAAGACCCCCACCTCACCATGAGAGTTCACCTTTTTATGTCTGCGTCCACCCAAGGTGTCTTCCCTGCTGCACGGCGGGGCGTAGAGACCAACCCAGTGCATGAGACGGAGAACAAGTGGCTAGAGAGAGTGTGCTGGGTTTTCCTCCAGCAGAATACAAAGCTACTGAAATTGTGTCTGGCAGCCAGTTGAGGCAGGCAGACCAGGGTAGCTCAGGGGTCTCTGGACAGACACATTCCCGTGAGCCCTTGCGAAAACTCCTTCCCCTGCGTCTCTGGGGGCACATACAGTGCCGTGAGGGTAGGTAGGTTTGGGCTGGATTTTCATCCAAGAGGTTACTAGTAACAGCCACCAAATGGACACACATCTGCCACCTCCCAACGATGGGCTCTTACACAAGACCTGAGTCAGACAACCCAGCTTAGACCAGCAACTTTGTACTTCATGAACCTGAAAGAGCCAGGCCCACTGCAACTTACCGTCCTCGTTGCTGGCAGAGAAGGGAAGGGCTTTGTGGCAGGAGAAATAACAAGGAAAATGTGTTCACCTTGAGGCATAGGGACCTCACCCAGTGGAAAAAAACTGTAGTCCAATGGCTGTCCTGAGTTCTGAGCAGTTAGATGGGTCTCCTTTTCCTGGGAGAGAGGAGAGAGAGAGGGTAGGCAGGCTGAGGCACAGAAAGGGGCTGGAAACAAAAGGAAAAGGTCCGTTTCTCCAACATGTGCCTTCAGGGGGAGAGGCCATTATAGAAAAGTCGTCTGTTACCTTGAGATTGGGGATTTCATGACCATCTGCTCCCTAAAGGTTGTCCGGCCTCTGGATCCATGGGTCTAAGTGGCATGGGCTTTATCTCTCAGTAATTAGCAAAGGTCCCATCGAGGTCCCGGGAACCTCACTGTCATCAGCATAGACAGAATAGGGAGCTGGGATGGTCTGGAAACAGGGCGCGGACCTCTCATGAAAGCAGAGAACCCAGCCTTACAGAGCAATAATAGCCAAGAGAGCTGGCTCTGGTGAGGTGCCCTAGGGAAGTTCATTGGGAAGAGACTGAACTTGACCTTGAGGCGTGTCTCCCATCAGAGTTCCAAGCTGACTTGAGTCAACAATTTTGGCGGGGGGGGGGGGGGGATGGGGTGTTGCAGAACTCTTAAATTTAGTAAACTTACTAAAAAATCACTGAATTGCACACCTAAAATGGGTAACTTTGTGACATATAAATTATATCCCAATAAAGCTGTTCAATGATTAATATATGGAAATATGCTCACTGCCAAAAATTTCAAAGAACACAAATACAGATGAGGAAAATGGAAAGTTTCTCCTTCTCAATATTTCTGCCCTACATCCCACTGCTTTTACTTTCCATAACCAAAATGAACAATTCGGGACGATCCGTTTGAGACTTTTATTTACGCATTGTGTAAAATGTGTGCGTTTGACAGGATAATACTGTTAAGCCAGGATTTTCCCCCTTGTTGTTCTCTGTTATTCTTGCCCTGCCCTCAATTTGATCAGCTCACCATTTGCTCTAACTGCCCCTAAGGTCAGGGATGGCACTGGGCCAGAACACAGAAACCAAGTAATCACACTCTTCTTTTGAGTTGCAAAGACACAAAGCAGTAGAATTGAGAAAACGTCTTTGTGCGGTCAGACCCTCCTGCCCTAGGGGATGGTGGGGTTGCACATGTTGATCCACAGCCTACTTTTTCATTTAACGGTACACTCTGCAGATGTCCCGTGTCCATACCTACCATTCTGCTTCACCTTTAAAAAATGTTTATTCATTTTGAGAGAGAGAGAGAGTACAAGCAGGGAAGGAGCAGAGAGGCAGAAAGAGAATCCCAAGCAGGCTCCTCACTGACAGCATGGAGCCCCGTGTGGGGCTCAATCTCACGAGCTGTGAGATCGTGGCCTGAGCCCAAGTCAAGTCAGACTCTGAACCAACTGAACCACCCAGGCGCCCCGTGCCCCCTTCTTTTAATTTTAAGTAATAGTTGGAGGTTTATCTTTCGATCACAGAGAAAACCTGACCATTAAGTCATAGAAATGTGCCCACGGTATAGGCTGAATTCTGTAATTAGGCCAAATGTTGATTCAGGGTATTTGTTTACAACAGTGTAACTGCATTTAATGTATAATCCATTGCTTTGAGGGGCGCCTGGGTGGCTCAGTCGGTTGAGCGTCCGACTTCGGCTCGGGTCCTGATCTCACGGTCTGTGAGTTCGAGCCCCGCGTCGGGCTCTGTGCTGACAGCTCGGAGCCTGGAGCCCGGAGCCCACTTTGGATTCTGTGTCTCCCTCTCTCTCTTCCCCTCCCCCACTCATGCTCTGTCTCTCTCTGTCTCAAACATAAATCAACATTAAAAAAAAATTTAATCCATTGCTTTGAGCAGACACAGCAAGAGACAAGCAAAGAGAGACCTTTCCCCCAGTCGTCTTCATTTCCACCTTCCAGCTGAACACATGCGCTTCCAACATTCTGAGCAAACGGGCAAAAATAACAGAGGCACTGGCAGAATCAGACACCAACACTGTCATCACCATCATGGCTTCTGCCGTCGCTAAGATGACTGCACCTGCTTTAAGTTTCCAAACAGATCAAAGCAATTCACGTAGAGATCAGACTCTAAATTTAGAGGAGCCTTGAGTTACCGAGCTACAGGAGCTTTTATAAATTATTATTCCTTTTTCCTTCCCACGGCAAAGTGGCTTTATTGAAAAATTCAAACGCAGCAAAAAATTAAACAGCACAAAACCTTCTGACATCCTTCTCTCTGAAGCTACCACCCTTAGATTCCGTGAACGTTTTTTATGTATGTGTGCGGGTGTGCATGCATGGATATATACATATGTGCAAAATATATGCAAATATACATGTGCTTTGATGTCCTATTTCATGGATGAGTCATGAAAGCTCTGTTTTTCTTGTGGCTTGTGGGCGATGTTTCTTCTGTGTTCGACAGATGCAGGTGCGTGTGCGTGTGCATGCACACACACACACACACAGTGTTCCAGAGATATGTCAGACATATTGTTAAAGAATACTTTTCGACTGTGTGTGGCGCCTGGGTGGCTCAGTCGGTTAAGCACCTACATCTTTTGATCTCTGCTCAGGTCATTTGTGAGATCGTGCTGACAGTTTGGAGCCTGCTTGGGATTCTCTCTCTCTCTCTCTCTCTCTCTCTCTCTGTGCCCCTCCCCTGCTTGCGTGCGTGCTCGCACCCTCTTAAAATAAACATTGAAAAAAAAAAGAATACTTTTTGACTTACCTCCCACCTTCCACCAGACCCTGCAAACAACTATAGTACACAATCATGTGTCCTTCCATAGCTCTCCCTGCTCAGTCATATATAATGTATTGAATTATATGCTATCATGATATATTGTATATATACCATGTATCTCTATATGTAAGTACATATAAGGATTTTATTTCATAGTTGCTTCATTAAAAAAGCAACACCATATAATATGCAATGTTCTGTATCTTGCTTCCCTTAATATATTGTGGAAACCCCTCCAAGTCTAAGATAAATAACCCAATTCACTCCTAATTTTTAGTTCTTTATATAATTTATTCACACGGATGATCAACATCTGAAAAATACAGATGTGTATACAACAGTGTCTTCTTCTCAACTGTGTTGCCTTGCCCCTCAGTTTACCCATGTTTACCGATGTTGTCAGATTTTTACATATTTACCCAGAAGATCTGCCATGCATATACAAGTAAGTACATGAAAGTGTGTTCACATTTATGTAATTTCGCCCCCCACTCACTGCTTTTTTACCCAAATACTCACTAACACTGTCATAAAACTTCCTGGGTTAATCTGGTAGGTAAATTGCATTAATTTACTATTTTAACTTGCGTTTCTTTTATTATGAGATTGGATACTTTTATGTACTCAAGAATCATTTGTATTTTTTACTATGAACTGTGTGTTCACAACTGATTGGTTTAGCTTACAGATTTTCACAAACTCTTTCTGTATGAAAGAGATTAATCCCTTGTCTATAGTATGAATTGAAAACATTTCCTGTTTGTCATTTATCTTTGCTTAGTTTTATTTATTTATTTATTTATTTTTAACAAATACCTCTTTGAGTCCCTGCTTTCAGGGTATATACCATGTTGCCTTACTTGAACAACTATGTAGACAGAGAACAAAGCCGCTTGCCCTGTGGCCGGGCCCCCAGGCCCGCCCAAGCGAGCATCGTGCGGATCGGTGCTGTATGTGCTGGTGAGCCCGTGGGAGAAGAGCTCATCTGTCTTAGTGCTCTCTTTCCCTCACTGTTTTCCTGGGTCTCAGCTTCAGGGCACCGGTCTATAAAATCCGGCTCCGAGTCCAAAGTGGAGGAAACACCAAGAATTTTTTTGCTTTCCCCCTTCATTCTCCCAAGTTTCAAATTAATTAAAAGCCTAGGATTCTTTAATATGTTTATACTGTTCACCTCCTTGAAGTCAAAGGAGGAATGAAGTCAAAATTAACAAATTTTATTTAATATTTATTTATTCATGTGCATGTCTAGGTTTCCTGTCTCCACTAAAAGAGAAAGTCTATCATCTGTCATCTATCTATCTATCTATCTATCATCATTATCTATCTATCTATCTATCTATCTATCATTATTATCTATCATCATTATTATCTATCTATTATCTATTATTATCTATCTATTATTATCTATCTATCTATCTATCTATCTATTATCTATTATTATCTATCTATCTATCTATCTATCATCCATCTATCCTTTGCTTGGACATGTTTCTATCCCTCATCTCTCTCTCTAAAAATAGACTGAATTTTTAACAGCAGTTTTAGATTCACAGCAAAACTAGAAGGTACAGAGATTTGCCATATACATTGTGTCCCCACACATGTGGCTTCCCCCCCCCCCCCCCATTTTCAGCATTTCCCATCAGAGTGGCACAGTTGTCACAGTGGATGAGCCTGCGTTGACACCTCATAGCCAATGTCCATAGTTTCCATGAGGGTTCACTCCTGGGTGTTGTTCATTTCATGGGTTTGGACAAATGGGACACGTGTCCAGCATCACGATATCCTACAGAGTATTTTCATTACTCTAAAACTTTTCTGTGCTCCTCTTATTTATCCCTCTCTTCCCACCTGACCCCTGGCATTCACTGGTCTTTTAACTCTCGATAGTTTTGCCTTTCCCAGAATGTCATGTAGTTGGAACGGTCTTTTCAGATTGGTTTCTTTCACTTAGTGGTGAGCAAGTTTCCTCCACATCTTCTCATGGCTTGGTAGCCCGTTTCTTTTCAGTGCTGCATAACATCCCATTGTCTGGGTGCGACATGGCTTATTTATCCGTGTGCCTGCTGAAGGACATCTTGGTCACTTTCAATCTTGGCAGTTATGAATACAGCTGCCATAAGCACCCGTGTGCAGGGTTTTGCGTGGACGTGCTTTTCCACTCCTTTGGGTAGATACCAAGGAGTACAATTCCCGGACTGTAGGTAAAGAGTGTGTTTAGTTTTGTGAGACAGTTGCCGAGCTGTCTTTCCAAGTGGCTGTACTGTTTGGTGCTCCCACTGGCAATGGATGAGAGTTCCCATCACTCCACATCCTCAGCAGCATTTGCTCTTGTCCGCGTCTGGGATCTCGGCCATTCTACGTGTGTCATGTTTTCTTGTTGTTGTTTTAGCTTGCGCTCACCTAATGGCAAACGATGTGGAGTGTCTTTTCATACGCTTCCTCGCCATCTGTTCACCTTCTCCGGTGAGGTGTCTGTTCAGATCTGTGGCCTATGTTTTACTCCGCTCGTTCATTTTCTTAATATTGACTCTTAAGAATCCTTTGTGTGCTTTGGACAGGAGTACGTCTTGTCAGATGTGTCTCTTGCAAATATTTTTTCCCAGCCTGTGGCTTGTCTTCTCATTTTCTCCACAGTATCTTTCAAAGAGGTTTTTAAAAAATTTTAATGAAGTTTAGCTTATCAACTTCTTTCTTCTGTGGATCGTGTCTTTGGTGTTGAATTTTAAGAAGGCATTGTGAAAGACTCTGCCAAAGAACTACTGGGATGAATTCAGTGACGTCGCAGGATACAAAATTAACATACAAAAATCAGTTGATTTTCTATACACTAATAATGAAGTAGCAGAAAGAAACATTTAAAAAGCAATCTATCATTTCTGTTTTCTAACGTCAGCAAAAACCACAGGGGAAACTGGAGCCCAAGGGCGCTTAGAATCTGATCTTCTCGTGAGATGATGACATAAAACCATGTAGCAGAGTCACCTTGGTGGTTTCATTCCTGCTTAAACACCAGCTTCAGACAAGAGTCAGGTTTGGTGCCTGTCAACAGGTGTTAAAGTCCATATTGGAAAGAATTCTGGGACATCAGTTATTTAAGCTGTTTCACCTCTCTGAGTCTGTTTCTTCATGTGTAAAATGGGGATTAAAATTCCTATTCTGTGGGGTTGTTGGGATTATTTTTTTATTTTTAATGTTTATTTATTTTTGAGAACAGAGACAGTGTGTGAGCAGGGGAGGGGCAGAGAGAGAGAGAAAGACACAGAATCTGAAGAGGCTCCAGGCTCTGACCTGTCAGCACAGAGCCTGACGCGGGGCTTGAACTCACAAGCGGTGAGATCATGACCTGAGCCAAAGTCGGACGCTTAACCGACTGAGCCACCCAGGGGCCCCAGTTGTTGGGATTGTTAATGACAAGCTATATATAGAGTCCCCGGCTCATCACAAGGGCTCAGTGATAGCTATTGCTATTTGTGGGGTTATTAGCGTGCTTGCAAGTACTTAATTTATGACCTCTTGTTCCAATTTGCTATGTAATGCACCACGAGGCATGGAGAAAGGAGGATGGAAGCAAAGGGAATGATTTCCTTAGTGCTACGTGCCAGGCACCGTGCCGGGTGCTTGGCGTTTCCCATTGCACCTGGAAGGTATCACACCGGGAGTGGTGGAGGCAGGGAGTCTCGGCACAGAAGTCGTGCAGGGCCTCCGAGATGCCCCGGACGCTGGCGTGGGTCTGCCGCCAGAGCGCGGGCCCCTTCATTTCAGAGATATTTCTAAAAGGAACCTGTGCTTCTTTTCCCGTGGCTGCTGGATGTCACCCACTCCCGTGCGAGCTTACAGGTGTGGATGAGGCGTCTGCAGTACGGATCTGAGCAGGAAGACGAGAGGAACAACAGCTACTTGTATTCTGACAGTTTTAGGTCAGTTGTGTTAAGGGTGGTCAGGCTGAAATGGACAAGCAGGGAAATGACGACACTCCAGAGCTGACTGCTGTCCATACACAGTATATTTTAAAAATGTTTTTATTGAATATTAAACAGTTACAAGTACTGTTAGACATTTAGCCAAAGCACAATTACAGGTTAAATATAATCATAAAGATGTCTTAAATAGAAACCCACCATGCAGGCAGGTGACGTTCCTTGATGCCCTCGTTTGGAAAGTAGAGGGCGAGGAAAAAAGGTCTTCTGTTTCACGGGAAAGACGGTAAAGACTAGAAGAATTTACATGCTGTAAGCGATTTCCCATGACCAAATCGATAGGGTTGCCAGATTTAGTAAAACAAAATAAAACAAAGCAAAAAGCCAGGATGCTAAGTTTGAATTTCAGATGAGAAACTTTTTTTTTTTTTACTGTATATATGTGCCAAATAGTGCATGAAACATATTTAAGCTAAAAAATTATTTACCTCAAATTCAAATGTAACTGGGTGCCTCGTATTTCATCTGGCAATCCTGCAAACGGACAAAAGCAAAAAAGCAAAGCGAGGGGACTGGAACCCCCTGCCACTGGTGGGTCACAGAGAGACTAAAAATAAAAAACAACACCAATAACGAACCAAGGAACCAAGGCGTCACTACAATGGTTACTCACACAGACCAACATCACAATGGGAACATATGATCACTACTCCAAATGCTGTTGCCAGGAAACACTCTTAGATTTCCTCAAAGCTGGTTTTGTAAATGTTGAGAAACCTTGTTGATAAAAGTACCTTTATAGTTTGTAGCTATCAAAGACAAATACCACTATCACTAAGACCGGTGATGTTGAAACAATGGAAGCAGAAGCAGGTATTGTATGCACATGAAGAGCTTAAATATTTTGTGTAATCACTACAATGGTTACAGGGTCAAGGTCATCCTCTAGGTCTAGGCTATTAGCCTCAAAGAGTTTGGTTCCGCTTGTACTGCTGTGTGTTCTCGCTCCTCATCCTGAACCTTGGGAGGGGCATGGGAGCGTGAGAGACACCCCACTACCAGAGTTTTCCTGTGTTTCTCTGCAAACACTCTCAATCAACAAAGGGCTTTCAGGGCTGCCTGAGGAAATGCACAAACAGATGAAAAAGTAGCAAAACAATCTGAATTGTGGCGCATGAGAAGTCTGGGTGAGTGTGACAATGTAACACGGGAAAGAAAACATGAACGAAGGAGGAGCCCAAATGCGACACCCCTGCGGCGTGACTGTTATTTCAAAGGAGGCGGGACCTCTGGCGGATGTAGAAAATGGGTCGCACGGCGAGCGGCTTTGGTCTCATGGGGTATAAAAGCTGGAGCTTCCTACTGCCCTTCACTCATAACCATGGCTTATAATGTAAAGTGATGAGAAAACAGCTTGGGGAATGCTCAGGCTCCACGTGGTATCACTTCGTGAGATGCTGCTGTGTCCCCCTCCGCCGCCCCCTGCCCTCTCCCCCGCCCCCAAATGCTAAGTTTTGAAATCCTGCTAGCACTTCTTTAAACCAGAATATCTGGTCGCCGGGGAATTTCAGGCATCGAGAAATCCGGGGGATTGATTAGATCCAGTCCGTGTTATGTAAGGGAGCATCGGTTGTGAAATACGTACCCTCATCAAATCAGCTTTATGGGTGTGACATACACGGAGACATGCCTGACTGACACCTTTCAAACACTGAGAAATGGAATTCTAACTTATTTATTAGGCTATAAAAGGTTAAAAAGTTTCTGCCACAGTTAAGGCTTTTTCTTAAGAAGAAACATTTAATTGTCTATTAATTTCAGAATGCACAAGGTATCTGAAGACGCCTCACTTTCCAGGGCGGTTTTTCAAAAAAAGCATTTCCTGTTCAGGTGCGAGATGTGTCCAACCAAAGCTCAAATATTATCTTCACAATTACGTTCTTTTCCTTTTTCCGTCACTCACCGACACTGAACACGTTTGAGTTTAGTCTTTAAATGAATTTCTGACACATGAAACCCTATCTCAACGTGGGCTTGGAGTGTTTCCTGCATGACTGGAGTCCATGGCTCTGTAGGAGACAACTGCCCAACGAAAAACACAGCAAGAAGGCCGCTTATCCCACATCCTCATACAAGGGGGCTCTGGCCACACTGGAGGCAAGGTGCCCGAGGACACACCCACTTCTTTTCTCAAGGCTGTTTGCAGGATTCCAGCGCGCGCCCACGTTGAGAAAGGGGGGGCGAGCAGTGGCCAATAACCCCGCGCACTTGGCAGGTGGACTGAAATAAAGAAGAACCCAGGCAACTTCGTGCATTCTACTGCTGCCCTTCCAGAACACACCGAAGCGTTATTTTTTTGTATAAAGCCTACAATAATAGAATACTAATCTATATTACTTTATTTGCCACGTTCAGGCATTTCTCTCTCTACATCAATGCACTTTGCTATTTTGCGAGCAAAGGGAAATTAATCTAGCCGCTGATGTAAGCTCCAGGAGCACAAGGATGCTGTCATGAAAACATCCTAATATTACTTATTCTATTTATGTTACTGAAAAGCTAGAAATCCCGAATTCCAAGAAGGAAAAGGTAAGTAAGAATCCTGGTTGTACTGCTATTATTTTGCATAGAAGTAAAACTCTGGTTTCCATGCTGTCATTTGTTAACAGATTGGCAGGATCTTCGGAGCAGAGCACAGGAGGCCGCATACCGGATCTGGTCGTGGTATGCAAACAGAAGCACAGTCTCCTTCTGCAAGACTCAAGATGAAGAAGGGAGGAAGATGAGTGGGGTCACAGGTAACTATTGGAGCTACTCAATTCTAGACTAGCAACCTGAGGAAAAGGGAAGAAGGCCAAGTGCAAGGAGAGAGTGTCCAGAGCACTTAACTTACGAGTTAAGAACCCAGCCGGCAATACCCAGTAAACTGGAAGCATCAGGTCTAGAAGATTTGACTTTAGAACTGCAGTCAGGCTGGTGGAGGTGTGCAGATTCTCTCTTCCATTTGGTTTGGGAAAACAGAAGGGCCATTTCAGGGGAGGCCACACTGAAGTCCTCAACTTGCTAGCGCTCCTACAGAAGTGCGTATACAAAAAAGTAAATGGATTCCGGCCTAAGTTAATGCCATGCTTTTATATTCCAAAGGGGTTTTCACACTGCTGTGGATGGAAGTTCCAAACGTAACCAACTGGTACTAGCTTGTGGGCACTCATGATGACCTTTGGTTTTCAAGTTTTGAAAAGATGTATTTGGCTCCTGTGAAATATCAACGAACCCATTCTCTTGGCAGATGAATAATACATACACATTCTTTCGACAACTACTATGCACTTGGATCATTACAAGACAAGAAGCACTGCAAATGTCTTCCTTACACAAGTACCTTTACTCGGCACACGGAACATCAGATACGGAACATCGGCGGGTTAGATACTGAACCACAGGTGGACTTCTCAAGTGTAAGGCTGAAGTTTAACACATCCATTAATCTAGTTAGTATGATGGAAACAACATATAACCACAGTTGAGCAGTGGCTTATCTTTTTAATAAAGCTATAAAGCTTTTGAGATCTATACCATATTAACCCTTTTACTGAACTAAAAATCACAGCTGTGTTTACCAGTTTAAACTATTTCTAAGTGGGGAGGCAAGTATTATACACTTTCACAGCTACTGAAAACAATACAGATGCCATTCCTTCAACCCATTGTTACACACGGCAAAAAAGAAGGAAAGGAGGAAAAAAGCCTTCTTAACAAATATTAAACTCGGAAGCTTCGTATGGAATTCTAGTGCTATTACACAGGTAGCCAAGACACGAACACCCAGCTTGGGTCACTAAAACTTCAATAGAAGCAACAACTGAGGCTAATTCTTGATTTCATTTTGAGGACCCATGCAAGATTCTGCTATAAAACTCAAACTAGTTCCCGATGCCTAGTTCTAGCACTGGACTCAGCCAAAAAGAAAGCTTAGTGTATACTTTAAGAGCCTATTCTAGAATTTTTGCATGTAACCATTTTATTTTCCTTTAGGAGAGTAAATGAGGTCACAGCTTAATCAGCCTGCATTAAAAAATAAATCGGTTTTCAGAAATTGAAGTTGAAACGGCAAGTTTGTTGTCACACTGTTTCTCCTTTTCTTTTTTTTCCTAACCACATTTATGTTACTTTTGCTTCAAAGCTGAGAAGATGCACAACGTGTCAAAGTAAGTGAGTTAACGCAGTCAATTCGATATTCAGTTCGGGTGAAAAGGGCGAGTGTAAAAACTGGAATGGGTAATCTTTTATGAGCATTGATGTGCACCGGGCAAATATTGATTAAAACATGCAAAACAAAGTAGTAACTTCCTGCAGAAACAGTATAGTATTTCTCCACCTTCATTTATAAAAATAACCGAAAAGAGCTTTGGTTTCAGTTTTTGTTCTCCTTGTCTGTTAAGTTTGAAGAAACGGTTCGGAAACGTAGTGCAGGGACCTCTATAAACTATCTGAAGCACCTCACTCAAAATAAGCCCCAATCTGGAGTAAACACAAAAGTCCCTGCACATCTATCTACTAAAGACGATGTGAACTTTAGCTTTTTGAACTGGAGAAACCGTGAAGATTTTTGTGACTCTAATAGAGTACAATAATTCCACTCAATTTGGAAATAAGGCAGCTAATTTCGGGGGTGACTCTTCCGGCGGTCCGGATTAGGCGAAGAGACGTACTTTTTCTTGGAGGAGGCCCTGCGAGCCTTTCCTACGACGGTATCCTGCAACCACGTGCTCCTCCCACGCGTCAGTGGGGTCCCCCACACCGTCCCGTGGTGTTTCCTGAGCTCCGAGACACATCACACATCACCCCCCCCTCCCCCTTTCCCCGGCTGCGCTCTTCGGAGGTCTCCGCACTAGGCCCCCTCCCAACACCTCGAAGGCAGGCTGCAATGGGAAGAGCAGGGGCCCACAGCAGCTTCCACTTTTCTGGGCTAGCGAGCTCCTAAGTCAGTTTGACCTGTGTGCCTTTCCCTTGTAAGACTGGCCAAGTCATAAAAGGAAACTAAAACCTGATGTTTTTCCTTCCCCACCCGATTTACAATGATACGAAGTACAGATACAAAATAGATCAGAGTGAAAAAAAAAGGGGAAACTAAGTCTTGCTCAGCCAGAAGCTCATGTTGCATTGCTAATGATTTTAGTCAGTGTGACTTTGTGCAAAATATCCTCGAGAAGGCTCTGGCTCATTTTCAAAGTAAACAAAAACACATACCAAAAAAAAAAAAAAAAAAAAAAAAAGGGAAAGGAAAAAAAAAGAATGATGCATGTTTATAAAACATTTAAAATGAGCCTGACATAGGTATTTGTTGCATACACGTGCCATATGTAACAAAGCAAACGTAGTGTGTAAATTGTGAAATTTGGGAAAGTATGTTTTGTTTTTCCATTTCCAAGCCCAGATCAAAGCAATCTTGTTTTAGAAATGGACAATTGCAATGCAAATGAGCCTGAGATATGTTAAAAGGCCGCCCCTGTAAACATTTCCTCAAAGGGAACAGTAGCAGTTGAGTATTTATCAGTTACTCATACTATATTCATCACTATAGCAATGCTTTATAAAAGACAAACAGCTTATTTCTAGGCTGTCAGGGATTTACGGAATATTGATTTTGTTGGAAACAATCCACTGTAATCCAGTCCCAAGTTTAAATCCGATCTGGCTTTTCCCTGGGGGCCTTCACTAGGTCTTCTGCTCCGCGGCTGTGGCGGTTTGCGAAGGAGCTTCTGGCTTCATGATCTGGTATGTGATGAGATACTCTGGGTAGGCCTGCAAAGGACCGGAAGAAAACAAATCACTCCTGTGGCAGGTAAGATATTAAGTGGATGTCTCAGAGGCTGTTGATCATCATCAATATTCTATACATACCCAAAGCCTGCAAAGACCAGCCAATCAACAGGTGTCTAAACCTGCCCCCCCGCCCGCTCCAAACATACACGATCTACCTGTATCTTGTACATAAACGTATCTAGACCCTATAATCGAGAGAATGGTTTTAATGTTATTTCTACTTTGAGTACTTTAAAGTGCTGCATTCACCTGTCATGCACATGGCATTAATGGGAAAGCTAAGGCAGGAGATAATCTCTCTCAACCTCATCTAACGTGATGCTGTCACACAGCATGTGTTTAAGAAGTTTGTTAAATGAAAAAGTAATTTGGCTGAACCGATTTCAAACTAATTTCAAATTAATTAATGACAAATAGAACCTACTGAACTAGAAGCAGGAAGAATGAGGCTTGTGGAGTCACCAGTAATGTAGAGGCAACAGTTTGGAGATAATGTTTAAAAGGTGACTAATGAAAGGTAACATAATGGTTCAGACTTAGGCCCTCCACCCCATATAGTCTCTTTTGTCTCTTTTTCTTGCAGTACATAAAATGAAAGGCTCAGGATCTGGAATGGAAAGGGTACTTCTTAGGGGAAGTTGTTACAAACCTTCACCAGACAACTGAGTGGGGGGCAAAACCCCCTTGTAGTATGTGTACTACATAGGAGTTCTTCAACCCTAAATATAATGACACAGCTGGATGCAGTATTTCAGAGAGGTCTGGGCCTGCAAACTACTACTCTTTGGTGAGGTAAATGTTTCAGGGCCCCAAAATAATTTGCTGAATGCTGACTTACAAATTACTTGTATACAGATATGGAATAATATAAAAAAAAAGATAAAAAAAACTGGACTTTCAAAAAGATACATGACCATCTATGTTCACTGCAGCATTATTTACAGTAGCCAAGACAGAAGCAACTTAAGCATCCATCGGTAGATCAATGGATAAGGAAGGTGGGGTGTGTGTGTGTGTGTGTGTGTGTGTGTGTGTGTAATGGAATATGACTCAGCCATTGAAAAAAATGAGATCTTGCCATTAGTGACAATATGGATGGCCTCAGAGGGTATTTCCGGAGTGAAGTAAGTCAGGCAGAGAAAGACAAATACCACATGCTTTCACTTATATGGAATCTAAAAAACAAAACAAAACAAACACAAGAAAATGCTAGCAAACCAAATCCAACAATACATTATAAAAGTCATTCACCACAATCAAGTGGGATTTATTCCTGGGTTGCAAGGGTATTAATATTCACAAATCAATCAGTGTGATCCATCAAACTAATTAGAGAAAGGGTAGGAACCATATAATCAATTCGATAGATGCAGAAAAAGCATTTGATAGAATACAACATCCATTTATGATAAAATCCCTCAACAAAGTAGGTTTAGAGGGAACATACAGCAACATAAAAAAGGCCAGATATGAAAAGCCCACAGCTGATATCATCCCCAATGGGGAAAAACTGAGAGCTTTCCCCATGCGATCAGGAACAAGACAAGGATATCTGCTCTTTCCACTTATTCAACATAGTACTGGAAGTCCTAGCCACAGCAATCAGACAACACAAAGAAATCAGAGGCATCTAATTGGCAATGAACAAGTAAAACTTCCACTATTTGCAGATGACATATTATGCTACATTCTATACTAATCTATATTTAGAAAACCCTAGACTCCACCCCAAACTGCTAGAATTGATAAATGAATTCAGTAAAGTTGCAGGATACAAAATCAATATACAGAAGAAATCTGTTGCATTTCTATACTCCAATAATGAAGCAGCAGAAAGGGAAATTAAGAAAACAGTCCCATTTATAATTGCACCAAAAATAATAAGATCCCTAGGAATCCAGCTTGTAACCAAACAGGTGAAAGACCTGTATTCTGAAATCTATGAAATGTTGGTAAAAGAAACTGAAGACGACAAAAAGAAATGGAAAGACATTCCATGCTCATGGATAGGAAGAAAAAATATTGTTAAGATGTCTATCTGACCCAAAGCAATCTACCCATTTAATGCAATCCCTATCAAAATATCACCAACATTTTTCACAGAACTAGAACAAACAATCCTAGCATTTGTATGGAACCGCAAAAGACCCTGAATAGTCAAAGCAATCTTGAAAAAGCAAAGCAAAGCAAAGCAAAGCAGAGCAGAGCAGAGCAAAGCAAAGCAAAGCAAAGCAAAGCAAAGCAAAGCAAAGCAAAGCAAAGCAAAGCTGGAGGCATCAGACTTCAAGCTATATTACAAAGCTGTCGTAACCAAAACACTATGCTACCAGCACAAAACCAGACATACCAATCAGTGGAACAGATCAGAAAACCCAGAAATAAAGCCACAATTATATGGTCAATTAATCTTCAACAAAGCAGGAAAGAATATCCAATGGGAAAAAGGTAGTCTCTTCAGTAAACAGTATTGGGAAAACTAGACAGTAACATGCAAAAAAATGAAACTGAACCACTTTCTTATATACCATACACAAAAATAAAATTCAAAATGGATTAACGACCTAAATGTGAGACCTGAAATCATAAAAATCTTAGAAGAGAGCACAGGCAATAATTTTTCTGACATTGGCCATAGCAATTTTTTTCTAGATATGTCCCCTGAGGCAAGGGAAACAAAGGCAAAAATGAACTGCTGGGACTAAGAAGTTTCTGCACAGTGAAGAAACAATCAATAAACCAAAAGGCAACCTATGGACTGGGAGAAGATATTTGCAAATGACATAGCTGATAAAGGGTCAGTATTCAAAATACATAAAAAACATGCAACTCAACACCCAAAAACCAAATAATCCAATTTAAAAAATAGGCAAAAGACATGAACAGACATTTGTCCAAAGAAGAGACATCCAGATGGCCAACAGACATGTGAAAAGATGTTCATTATCACTTATCATCAGGGAAATGCAAACAAAAACTATAATGAGATATCACCTTGTACCTGTCAGAATGGCTAGGATCAAGAACATAAGAAACAACAGGTGTTGGCGAGGATATGGAGAAAAAGGAACCGTCATGCACTGTTGGTGGGAATGCAAACTGGTGCAGCCACTGTGGAAGACAGTACGGAGGTTCCTCAAAAAATTTAGAAAAAGTACTATGCTATGATCTAGCAATCACACTACTGGGTATTTATCCAAAGAACACAAAACAGTAATTCAAAGGGATATATGCACCCCTATGTTGACAACAGTATTATTTACAATAGCCAAGATAGGGAAACAGCCCAAGTGTCTACTGGCTGATGAATGGATAAACAAGAAGTGTTGTATGCATACACGATGGAATATTACTCGGCCATAAAAAAGAATGAAAGCTTGCCATTTGCAACGACATGGATGGGACTTGAGAGCATAATGCTAAAATGAAATAAGTCAGTCAGAGAAAGACAGATACCATAGGATTTCACTCGTATGTGGAACTTAAGAAACAAAACGAATGAGCAAAGGGAAAAAAAGAGAGAGGCAAACCAAGAAACAGACCCTTAACTATAGAGAACAGATGGTTACAGAGGGGCAGTGGGTGGGGGGATGGGCGAAATAGGTGATGGGGATTAAGGAGAGCACTTGTCGTGATGAGCACTGGGTATTGTATGGAAATGCTGAGTCACTATACTGTACACCTGAAACTAATATTATGCTGTATGTTAATTGACATTTAGATAAAAACTTAAACAAAAAACCCTGAAACAAACAAACAAACAAACAAACGAATGAACAAACAAACCAACCCAGCCTCACAAATGCAGAGAACAAATTGGTGGTTGCCAGATGGGAAGGAGGTGAGGGGATGGGAGAAACAGGTGACAGGCATTAAGAGGTACAAAATTCTAGTTATTTAAGTAAGTTGTGGGGGTGAAAAGTGCAGCATAGAGAATACAGTGGATAAACCAGAAAAAAACCTGCACTGTTGAATATTTAAAATGCAGAAATAAACATGCGATTGACTGACTGGATTATTTCTAATTTCACATCTGATTTTTAGGAGGCAGAAACTGTTACAGGTCTTTGCCTCCACTTTCCTCATCTATACAGGGGAACGGTAATAATACTAAGATTTTTGTAAGCATTAAATGCAAAGATCTTAGAATAGGTTTGGCCGACTAAGAATCTGGTATGTGTAAATTGTCACTATTAACATTATTATCATGATTTATTAAAGACATAAGGATAAACACTTAAAAAAAGACCCCTCCTGAGGGGGTCTCAGCAAGAATAAAAAGAATAAAAAATGTAAATGTGTTTTTAAAAGTTATAACTGTGTACATGTGTAAGGAAACACTATCACTCATAATATGTTTCCCAAAATTCTAGTCTGCTCCGATTTGATGTAAAAACAGCAATGGTTTCTATCTTTTTAGTACCTCTAGTTGGAATAACACAATTAACAATCTTCATCTTTCCTGACTTTCCAGTCTGAAGCTTCAATAACTAAAAAGTTTGTAGTCTTATTTTATTATGATTTGAACGCTGCTTAATTCTTGAAATGATATTTTAGTCAATTAGTTACTAAAACAGGCTAGGTCAGCTAGTCTCCTAATTCTAGAGTTGGAATAAAACTCTAGGAATCGAAAAACTCTAGGAAAGCTCAAATACCGCTGGAGAAATGGACAAACTGCCCAGCCAACTAGATGGTTAAATGGTCAAGAAAAGTATTTATTCACCACCAATATACATGTATTGAGCATCTCTATGTATAAAGTACTCTGCGGTGAGATAAGGTCCTTTGCTGTCAAGAAGCTTCCAGTCTTGCTTGGGAAGGTAAGTCAGACCCAGAAAAAGAAGGATTCAAAAACAACCCACACTGGCATGTGCCCAGTGTCAAAAATGAGTGTGAAGCACACTCCTACTTCTTTTTGTCCCAGTGAAATTTAGTATCTACCATACCTTGTGTGACACATTCGTTTTGCTTGCAGAAAAGCTGCTGAAGCAAAGGAGTTGGTAATGCTAGTGTTTACATTTTGGTGGTGCACTATTTAAGGAGAGCCCTCTCACATGTAAATTTTAGTCAGGCAGATTCTAAGACTCCAGTGGTATGAATGATTAAGGGCCCTGGTTCCTAGTGGTTAGGCTACCGCACTGTTTGTGTGTACAGGCTGATTACAGACATTCAAGTCCAGAGGGATTTAAGACAAGGGAATTATTTAACCGCAGGAGCAGAAGGGCGCAGGATCAACCACTGAGTGTTACTTCTTGTCAAGTCACTTTATATCCATGCTGGTTATAAAAGCGTGGAATGTCTTTTTTTTTTTTTTTTTTTTTTTTTTTTTAAGTTCCTGTAAGAAAAAATTCAACAACCACTTTGGTAACTGACTTTCAGGAAATGACTTCCAGGAAGTCCTAACTGACTTTCGGGAACCATTCCTTAACCCAGATCCCTACTGTTATCTAAACTCAAATGCTTTCAGTTTATTCTTCACAGGGATGAAGAAGAATCATGGTCTCTTGAATAACTTTATATATTTGAAAATCATGCTATAGATTATTGTACAATTTTCTACTTTCCAGGTTAAATAACTACATTGTTCGTGTCATTTCAGTAAAATAAAGGCTAATCTTTGTAGCAACCAATGGCCAGAGAATACCTCTCCTTTATGTCTAATTTAATGTGATGCTTAAAGTACAACATACAAAAATACTACTGACTTTTTGAGTCCAGCCATATACTAAAATCAGAACCACTTTTCTTCCAAGCATAATTTTGAACATATCTTTTCAATTCTAAAGAAAGAAACAATCTCACCAATGATGAATGATACTCCTTAAATCAACCCTCTGAATAAAACATTTGTGTGTTCTTGAAAGTGTTAGTACTAAGGGTGAAGGATGATTTAAGGTATAACAAAGAGAAATGAAATAAAGTTACCAACGGAAAACTTCACCCAAACTTTAGGAGAAATGCCAAAATGGAAACGGAAAATGACTCAATTACTAGACAATAATTTAACAATATCCATGTGGGCAAGTATGCCTTGAAATAAAACAACTATTACCTGCGTTTCATTGTTGAAGGGACTTTTTTCTTTCAAATAGACTTGGACTACATCATTCTCTAACATTCTTTTAGCAACAGATTGTAAACAAGTTATCAAGCCAAATTACTCAGGAAATGATTGATCAGCAAATATCAGAAATGTAAACCTATTATTTTTGAAGTAGCCCTTATTATTTCTTTACACCCAAATATGAAATACATTATTTTTACCATAGGTAACTGTCTTGAAAAGTGTATGGTGAAGACCACTGAAATCACCTATAATCTCAATACCCTTAAGTTTTGGGGTTGACTCCATTTAACATAAATCACGTAAATGTATTTTTTTAAACTCACAGGCATATAAATATACTAACACCTATTTAATCATTCTCCTTGTTGAATATTTAGGCAATTTAAATTTTTCATTATGGTAATCAAGACAGTGATGAACATCCTTATATGGTTTTGTGGGCTTGTTTTTTTTGGTGGTGGTCATCATTGATTATATTGAATACAAATTTCTAGAAGTGGAATTACTGGATCAAAGTGAAAGTATTTTCCTCTCTGATTTACACAGAAAATTTTGACAAATTTGTTCTTTGGCAGTTTTTAAACTTTTTATTTGGAAACAAATGCAAACTTACATATTAAATTGAAAAAATTAAAATGTCACCAAAACACCTGTACACCCATTACCCATATCCATAAAATAAGCTTTTATTTACCCCTTTGCCTTGTCATGTACACTCTCCCCAACCTCTATATGTACTAGAGAGACAGACACACACACCCATATTTTTTTTGAACCATTTGAGAGTAAGTTCTATATATCATCATAGTTCTTCACCCCTAAATATGCCAGTATTTATTTCCTAAGAATAGGGATACTCTCTTACAGAAGCACAGGATCAACAGTATAATTTTATGCTAATACTTTAATACCTATCCTTCATATTCCAATGGTCTTGGTCGATTTTTTAAAAAGTTTAATTTATTTTTGAGAGAGTGTGATAGAGTGGGGGAGGGGCAGAGAGAGAGAGGGAGGGAGAGAGAGAATCCCAAGCAGGCTCTGCACCATCAATGCAGAGACCAACACAGGGCTCAAACTCAAGAACTGTGAGATCCTGACCTGAGCCGAGAGATCAAGAGTCACATGCTGAACCAACCGAGCCATCTAGGCACCCCATCAGTGGATTTAATGATGCTGTTTCTCTTCCAATACCAGATCCAACTTGGGGGAAAGACCTTAAGTTAGTTGTCCTATCTCTTGGGTTTCATTTAATCTGGAAAGTTTTTTTTTTTATTAAAAAAATTTTTTTTAAGTGTTTATTTATTTTTGAGAGAAAGAGAGACAGAGCGTGAGCAGGGGAGGAGCAGAGAGAGAGGGAGACACAGAATCCGAAGCAGGCTCCAGGCTCTGAGCTGTCAGCACAGAGCCCGACAGGGGGGCCTGAATCCATGAACTGTGAGATCATGACCTGAGTCAAAGTTGAACCTTTAACTGACTGAGCCACCCAGGCGCCCCTAATCTGGAAAGTTTCTAAAGCCTTTCTCTTTTATCATATTTACATTTCTAAAGAATCTAATCTTCCCACATTTTAATAGAAACTTTCTTTATTTTGAGACAGAGAGCACACACCATGAGCAGGGGCGGGGCATAGACAGAGGGAGAGAATCCCAAGCAGGCTGCGTGCTATCAGCACACAGAGCCTAATGTGGGGCTCAGTCTTCCATACTGTGAGATCATGATGTGAGCCAAAATCAAGAGTTGGACAGTTAACTGAAAGGGCCACCCAGGTGCTCCATTCCCATATTTTTTTTATTAGAACATTCCTCATTTTGATTAGACCAGGGTTATGCATTCTTGGCTAGAATACTGCATAGAGGATGTGCCCTTCTCAGAATATATCTGGAGGCCCACTCTATTTCTGTCTGTCCCTCATTAGTGATGTTAATTTTGGTCATCTGGTCAAGGTGCTGGCCCCCTTTCTCCAATGTATCATTACTGTTTGCTTCTCCTTTGTAGTTAATAAGAACACCATGCAAATATCATTTTTCTTATCAAAATTATCTCCTAGATTTAGCATCCACTTATGATTCTTGCCACAGTGGTCTCAAGATGATGACTTTCCAAATCCTCCCTCCACATGTCCTCATCTGCCCTTGGCTTTCTACTGTAAGCAAAACCTTCTTTGCCCCTTCATTTATTTACTTACCTATTTGTTATCAGTATAGAGTCATGAATTCCTATTTTTCCCTTAAAATTTGGCTTAAAATTTATTACTGTACTTATTTTGGTATTCCAACTGTTCCAGATTTGGCCAGTGGGAGCCCCTTCATGCTGGCCCTGTGTCCTTGTGACATGCCCTCACCACTTCATTCCTTTCTGGCATAACAGGATGGTCCAGGCTCACTTGTTCCTATTCTGCTTCAGCCCTGGAATTAGCTGCTTCTCCAGAGACGCTGGGTTCCTTTAAGTGGGGAATGGTATTAGAGACCAAGGTCTAGGTCTGAGTATGTTCACTGCTTTGAGGTTTTCTTGTTTTCAGCAGACAGTGCTAAGAAACATATGTGAATATATGCTCATATACGCTTACATATACTCTTACCCACATACCGACACATAACATGGATCTACCAGTGCACATACATACATTGGAAATAATGAGTTCCTATTGATACCTCCAATTTCAGTCCATCTCTACAGAGTCATTCTTACCATCCCCCCTATCGCATTTTTTATGTCCCTTCTTCCACCATGAGAATCCCAGGTCCCAAATCAAACATCAACACATTTACTCATTTGTTCAATCCTACAATGCACCTAAAGGCATTTCACTGCTTTGCCCATATCCCCACAATCAACATGTCTACTAAATGGAGTTCAGGATTTGTGGCCCACGACTGATGGCATATAATACTGTTCTCATATGTTACTTGTACTTAATTTCTCCTTTCTCCATTTTGCTTTTCCTCTTCTCCATCAGAGTAGTTAAGGTATCCATTTGGAATTCAATGAAGTTCAGACAAACTGATCTTTTTTTTTAGACAAATCAGTAGGCATTTAGCAGTACTGTGAGAGTTAGGGACTTGGTTGAAAAATGACAGGAAGTTTTCCTGCTTTGTTGACAATTTTACTTTGGAGCCTCAGGCAGTCGGCAGAATTTAATGTAGCTTTACAACTCACAAAACTATTGTCCTATATTAAGTGCCATGATCAGAAATATAGAGATTCAACTCATGTGACCAGCCTATGGCAAGGACATCCATCAGGAAAATTATTTAGGGGCACCTGGGTGACTCAGTGGTTAAGTGTCTGACTCTTGGCTTCAGCTCGAGTCACGATCTCATGGTGGTGGGATCGAGTCCTGTGTAGTGCTCTGCGCTGAGCGTGAGTGTGAGGCTTGTTTGGAATTCTCTCTCTCTCCCTCTTTCTCTGCCTGCCCCCCCTCCCCCAATTAAAAAAAAAAGTAGTAAAAATTCTAAAATAAATATAATATTTTTTTTTTTAAAAAAAGGAAAATTCTCGGGGCGCCTGGGTGGCGCAGTCGGTTAAGCGTCCGACTTCAGCCAGGTCACGATCTCGCGGTCCGTGAGTTCGAGCCCCGCGTCAGGCTCTGGGCTGATGGCTCGGAGCCTGGAGCCTGTTTCCGATTCTGTGTCTCCCTCTCTCTCTGCCCCTCCCCCGTTCATGCTCTGTCTCTCTCTGTCCCAAAAATATATAAAAAAAAAACGTTGAAAAAAAAATTTAAAAAAAAAAAAAAAAAGGAAAATTCTCTAAACAGAAGCTGGTCTTAGCTCTCCTCGCACCGACATTTTAGCGGCTCAGTTATGCTTATCTAACGAATACCATACCTGTTCACCTCTGTAGATGACATATTCAGCATATGCCAGCCCGTTCACACTTGGTCTCCCGATCACTGAGTGATGTCCTGGAGGGGCATGCGCCATTTTCATGGTGCTGAATTGCAGAAAGGATTTGCCAAGGGTCACTCTACAGAAAAGCATTTGTCTAAAGAAGAAAAGGAAAGAAAGGAAAGTGATGCTTTGAAGGAGGCACTCAATCTTAGAGTGATAAAATTGTTTTATTTGTTGATTTTATAAAAACTATTTCACACAAGGCAAGCTAGTTTAAAAGGTCACTTTCCAATATAAGTAGGAATGGGATGGGAGGTGATGACTGATTTACTATAAACAGTCAGCAGGCTCAATAGTTAGTTACACAACCAACGACAGCAAGTCCCTGGTGAGTTTTGACTAGCGGGACAAGAGAAATACTAGCAAAAACGGAGTTCTAAGAGGATGAAAAGGAGGAAACTGAAGCAAATAAACAGAGGGCAGATGCATCTGAAATTAAGGCTGGGTTTACTCATTATGAAGAAGTAAAAACAAGGATGAAATAAATAATAATAAAAGTGGATCATATACAAAACTACTTAGCTTAAATGTACGGCTAGGAATCCTCTACTTGGGAGAAACACCAATTGGGGTAGATGTTAAGTATTACAGAGAACACGAAAGGTTGACTGGGAAGAAGGTGTACTATATAAACTAGGGGTTGAGACACTACGGCCTATGGGCTAAATCTAGTCGGCCACCTGTTTTTGTAAATAAAGTTTTATTGGAACACAGCTGCACATTTATTTACATGTCATCTGTGGCTGCTTTTGCACTATAAGGGCAGAGGGGAGTCACTGTGACAGGGATCATATGGCCCATGAAGCCACAAGTATTTATTACGTGGCCCTTTAAAATAAACGTTTGCGAACCTTTAATATACACTATCAACACTTCAGTCAGTGAGACTGGTCACACTGTTAAATGTGTAAAACAGTATTCAGTCAAATGGTTTGTTTTTAGTTACACAAATCTATATGTTTTCAGTTACACAAATCTATCTATAATGATCTCTGCATTATAACCAACCAGAGATACTATTTTGAGCCCAAACTGTGCCAGACCCAGTCTAACTGGGTCCTGCCTGGGTTTGCTTTTTCAGCATGATGTTACCGATGACCCTGTGGGGTGCTGGCTCAGTACCGGCTGCATCTCCCGCAGGTCCCAGAGGAAAAGGTTTGGCTTTGTATTCGAGGGAGATGTTTGAGCCCCATTTCACATTATGGCGGCACTTGGGGGTCACTGGACCTTGCCCGCCCACTGCCATGGCTATTCTCAGTGCTTAGGTCACGGAGAGCTTGACCTGACAGGCCCCCGCCTCCTGGCTTCTGCTTCCTGCCCCGGACTTCCCCGGAGCTGTGGAGGCAGGAGAAAACGCAGGACCGGCCCATGAAGCGGTGGGCTGCAGACAGACAGGTGGAGGGTACTGGCTTCTGCTTGCTCACTCGCCGGCTTTGCGTGCTGTGCCGCATTCTGCAGACACAACAGCCCCAGACACAGGGATAGCGATGTCCCGTGGGGCAACTAGTGACAGTGCCAGACAAGGGCCAGCAGACAAATTCCTCTGTATCTTCCCATGATGTCCTATTCTGAGATGCAGGAGTTCACACAGCCTCCCTGAAGACGTCTCACGGACGCAGCGACCACCTGTGCTCGTTATGAAACAGGCCAACTCACTGATGCATCTCACGGTCTTTGCTCTGCCTCCTTCTCCACCTCACTTCGTGTGCCCTCGTTCCTGCCTCCCTGGTATTGCGCTTGCCAAGAAAGTGTTAGTACATCAGCTTTTGCTTCAGGCTCTGTTTTCTAGGAAATCCTGGCTAAGACATAAACCTATGTGTCTAGTTGTCATGGGCAACTGCTCATCTAGGCTCATTTTTATTGTTTATTTAGGATAGATTTGCAGCAGCAGAGAGTTTTTGCATGTTACGTATCCCTGGGAATTTCTGTGTATTATTAACCGTGGCGGCTTTAATAGAAAGATGTTTTTTTTCTGGACATACCGGATCCATCCTAGAACTGCTGACGGCTATCTTTTTATTTTTTTTATTTTTTTTATTTAAAAAAAAATTTTTTTTTTTAACGTTTATTTATTTTGGAGACAGAGAGAGACAGAGCATGAACGGGGGAGGGTCAGAGAGAGAGGGAGACACAGAATCCGAAACAGGCTCCAGGCTCTGAGCTGTCAGCACAGAGCCCGACGCGGGGCTCGAACCCCCGGACCGCGAGATCATGACCTGAGCCGAAGTCAGCCGCTTAACCGACCGAGCCACCCAGGCGCCCCTATCATTTTTTCATAAAGTAATGGAGGGCAGGAAGTTTTAAAGTCAAAAACTCTATGTATTTCAAGGCTATCTGGGTCTTTTTGAGCTTTCCTCTGAATTATAAGATCTCTAACTAACCTGGCTTTCCATCTGGTTAAAGAAAAATGCAATCAACGGCAACCTCTGTGATGTATAATTTGTTTGTATTTTTTCCAATGGCAGGGAAGAGAATGGCATTTTTTTCACTGACTTCAGAGACAGTGTACTATTATTCTCTTGACTTTGAGTTTTAAAATTCTATTTAAAAAGCTAATATTCGTTTGTTTACTATTAAATCCAAAGTTAATATTCTGCAATTAGACTTCTCAAGGCTGACTATATATCCTGCCTTAAACACTGCTAGCAACATCAGAAGGAAACTGAAGATTCAACTTGTTTATAGAAGTTGTGTCTTAGTTCAAATGTGTCTAATGCTCAAGGTTCTTCGACAGATAAAATTCTCAACCTTTTCTTGTTCTGAATCTGAACCTCAGCAAGTGACGCTCAGGGAACAAGTCCAGCTGGAGGGAGCTTCATCATAACCTATGACTGGTTGGCAGATACCTGGTTTTTCCCAGCCCCGCTGTTAGCTGTGCTGTCGTTTCTCTTCTTAGGACACAGGCTGATCAGCTATTCCTATCCAACCCCGAATCCGTGTGATCCATTATCAACACTGAGGATAACCTGTGACTTCAGCAGAGCCTGAGAAACTAATCCGGTTCGTGACCTGAGGATAGCAACCACTATACGAGACCCAAGGTGCTCACCTGTGACATATATAACACGAGCGATCTTTGTGCGTGGGACAGCCTGTTCCTCCGCCAATTCCATAAACATACTGGTTGCTTTTGGAGGAGTTTTCAGCAAAATAAATCCCGGCACCAAACATTCCTCCTATGTATGCATGTCGCTCATCAAACCCTTTATGAATAATGGCATTAATGAAAGGAGAACCTAAAAATACAAACACAGAAAGATCAGTTTTTGAGTACCTGTCTGGAGTCTCAATTAGCTGCAAACTATTTTGCACTTGGCACGTTAATATTAAGTAATTAGTGATGCACAAATGAAGTTGTAAGATGGTCTACCTTACATAAATTATTATCTTGTACTAGAATCTTAGCAGGGACCTACGGTGTTCACCAAGCAAGGATGTAATATGGATTCTGCAGATGGCAGGAGATTTTAGATACCAAAGTACAATGCGGCTTTAAAAATATAGATTTTACACGCAACCTTACTTTACACAAAAACAGATAATCAGATAAGCTGAAGCAATTATGCTAAACTATAATAAAAATATTTTGTCATCTAGATGGCTCAACTTGCAATATGAGTTCTAAAACAATTTCCGTGAAGTTATTTTCACTCTGCATGCCTTGGAAAGCCCGTACTAACACGCAATGCATTACAAAACCGGTAACGCAGAATTAAAACAAAAACTCAAAACCAGCCATTTTTAACAACACTGATACGGTCAATGACATCGGAATTCGCAAAAAAGCCCAGAGAGATAATGGCGGGCCTGACGCTCACCGTGAAATAGCATGCGCTCATTGTGATGGTTGTGATTCTCCTCAGACACTTCCTTTTGTCTGTGACAGAATCGTTCCCTCAACTTCTTGTTGACAACTTTTTGAATCTTTAAGGATGAGGAAGAAAGAAGCAAATGAGTGCAAAGAATGTCAAGTGGCAGTTTATAATTTAAAACGAAAAGTATGTTTTCTTTTAGGAAGGTTCAATTTTTGTTTGCTGAAAACATTACCTGAAAATGATAAAGTTGCCAGGTAGCATGACTAAGTTAACATTCTGGCTTTTAGTGACATAATTTTCAGCTCTGGCTTTTGTTACTCTGCACTAGACCTGGCTGTGCCTCAAAATCACCCAAAGAATTAAAGAAAAAACAGAGTTATTCCTAGACTCCGCCCAGGCTTGCCGAGTTTTAGGATACAGGGGCCTGCACGTCTACCTTCTTCAAAAATCTTTCCAGGGAATTCTGACGTGCGCTGGTGTAACTCAAAAGGGATAAGCCCGTGCTCAACAGATTCTACTCGTCTTTAGGACACTCCCTTGAAAAAAGCACATCTATCCTATATTATTGATCGAGATACTGAGACGAAGAGATATATGCATTCTGATACAAGCGCTGACTCAGACTGAAAATCCGGGCTCTGGACACTGCTCTGAGGTGGTGATAAAAATCACTGTCAGCTACAGTCTAAATATGTGGGTGGGCCAGGTCTCCTCACTGCCTCTGTACCAGCAACGGCAGCAGATCTAGACTCCAGTCTGTAGCTTTCCTCTTTCCACCCAGTCTCTGTTTCTAGCGACGTATGGTCTTGAGGGGTCAGAGGAAGGTAACACCTGACTGTCAGGCAACAGATGACCCGATTATCTTGGCAGTTTAAAAGCAGGATGCTTAGAAAAAATTTGTCATTTTCTATATTTGATTTCAGGCACACCTTGCAATCTAATTTTCACCCTGAAATTTTAAAAACTTACTCGAATGACATTGTATCTGTTGAAGATGCCACCAGCATTACCACCATCTCTGTGTTCTCGAATCGTACTTTGCATCTATAGAACAAAATAAAATAACTTTCTGAAAAGATGCCAGTATCTAAGTCTAAAGACATTCCTCTGTTGTTTTCAACATTCACCTTCTGTTATATTGTTTTACTGATGAGTCTCAGACTCAGCACTAAGAAATAAACGGGAGTTCACTGTAAATTGTTCAACAAAGTCTAGTGGATGAGTATTTCGGATGAGAAAATAAGTCAGAAATATAGATATTAAACCTCTACATTTTCTTTTTTCCTAATAAAAAAAAAAAGCTTTAAAAGCTTTTCCTGTCAGCACTGTGGGGAAACACAGAAATAAAACATCACACTAAGCCATCTCCATTGCTATTTTATGGGACTGAGGAGAAGCCACACCGGGGTTAAGTCAAACTTCAACTCCTCACATTCGATGAATACTCATTAAACTCATCAAACAAATGTGATTCTTAAAAATTAGTAAGTTTTTGTTCCCTAGGTGAGATACCCCGTATTCTCTCTTTAATCTGGGATCTCAAAGTGCATCTGCACAGACTGGGTGAAGCTGGATGACGTCTGCCCGGGGGGAGTAACCTTCTTCCGCACAGTCCTTGCTCTTCTCCCACGCTCCAAATTCAAAGGAATGATGGAAAAGTAACACGTTTGGAAGACCCAAGTTCCTCACAGAATTGACTCCAAAGAGTTAATTCTCCATCTCACTGCTCTATCTGTGAAGGTATTCTTCACATTTTTGACAGTACGATCCAAATTTGCGACCAGTAAAAGAAGGATCAGGCACTGAGCTGCTAGCAGATCTGATGCTCTCCTGACAGACTGGCCAGGCATGAGCTGAAAGACCACCTGAGGTAATAATGGTCCTGAACTTCCTGGGATGAGAATAATGTGAGCACCGATTAAAAGGCAGAAAATAAACAGAGAAAAATACGAAGGCATGCCTTTCTCTGCAAAATAACGGAATTGGTTAGGCAGCTTCTTTACTGTGACAATCCCACTGGCACTGTGTCTATTAGGTGTAAGAAATGAGGCATGAGCCAGCGGTAGAGGGGGAATCTCTATGGCATCTGTCAAGCAAGAGGGGCATCCATCAGCCTCACCACGGTGTTTCACACAGTGACCGAAGAGATAAAAGGTGACTCGAGGTATGAGGCAGATTTCATAAGCACACACGAACATTAGGTGTACTGATTTATAATCACATTTTATAACTTTGCATGAAAGTGAAAACAAGAAGATCTTTGCTATTCATGAGGCAAGATTCTCACTCCCTATCATTCTTAGGTGGCATTTTAACACTGGAAGAAAACAGTTCTAGTACGGCTCTTGTATAGCTTCAGGAAAGCCTCTAGGATGAAAAGACACCTCTGGCCCCCCTACTGGAAACCCTAGGCTTATTAAGATGTGCAAACACTGTGGCATAGTCCTAATTGCGAGTCCTAGCTGAATCGGGCGATATGTCACCATAATGGCTAAGGGAGATAGGAAAACAGACAGGTGAGTGATCATAAATCACTATAAGACCAACTTAGCTCTACTGGAAAAACAGGCTTAACCACAGATTTCAGGAAGAGAATGAAAAATTTTGATGTACATTACCTCTTCTTCTACTGACTGATATTCCTTATCCTCTGGAGCAAGATCCAGCAAAATAGTTCCCTGATTAACACAGTGAAAAGTCAGATAAGGGTTGGTGCCTGTAGGAAAGAAAAATGAATACGTTCAAGTCCACACTCCTCAGCCTCAATTTTAGGGAAAACTCTGTCATAAATAACTGACATTTTGGAACAAGTCTCAATTATTTGCAATTCAAACCTAATATATAAGGTTATATTGAACAGTACATCCAAAGACAAGAGCAGTAATGGAGATGTGTTTGGGGATCAACTTTATCTGTTCTTACAGAGTTCTCCAGCCAGGGCTCAACAATTTTTTGTTGAACTGAATTCATTCATAAACATACATGAAGCTATCTCTGATACCAAAGAGAAACACACTGTGATCACAATCTAGTCAGGTCTAAAATGTACGAATTATCCTGTAATAACTCTGTGAGATGGCTTGAGATGGTCACTTATAATCAGTTTAAAATACATTATTCTTGTTCATTTCATTATGCTTAATTTAATGCAGAGAAATAAGCGAGACTTAAGTTCAAAACCTGCTAACACTTAGTTTCATGTTGCTCTTGCAATTTTATTGGCTGCAGAGTGGCTAATTCAAGTTTTTCCCTTTTCTCCCTTTACTTTCCTATTGTAAAAGCACTTTTAACAAATAGAAAAATGATAAAAATGGGGGTCGACAAAGGGGAAAGATAGGAGGCTTGTAACAGCAAAGTATGGTGGGAGGAAAAAGGCTGAGCTGACAACTGTGAGTGGGGTGAAAGGTTCAGGACGAGGTCAGAGAGAAAGGTCAGATTATGAAAAGCCATATTACGAACGTCTGATTTTATCCTAAGAGCAACAGGATTCTGTTGAAAGGTCTTAAGCAATGGAGTGATCTGATCACACATTTTGAAAAGAGTCTTCTGAGTACATGCAGGGCAGGTACTAGAGGGGAGACAAAGGTGAGGGTCGGAGATAAGCTGGAAGGCGGTTGTGACAGTCAAGGAGACAGCTGACGGTGGCCAGGATTAGGTGACCTGTACTAGATTAGACAGCAGTGGGAAGCAGACAGAAGTGTAGATTCCAGAGATGTTGAGGGTATAAAGTGAGAGGGGAGAGGAGAGAACGAGTAGACGGCTAGCTAGAGCAGCGAGGGGGAGAGCCATGTCCATAACTAAGATGGGGCAGGCAGGAAGCGCTATACGAGCTGAGTGCATGCGCTCTGGGTTCAGACCACCTGAGCTCAGATGCCAGCCCTGACAACTTACTTGTTCCTTCTGAGATTTTACTGTTTTGTTTCCAAATAGCTTACCTTGTTGTCCACCTAAGAGTCTTTCTACTCCTTTGATTAATTTATGGCGGTGTCCATATGCATTGATGCCTATTTCTTTCAACTCCTCATGACCCATATCAGCCAGTACATCTAGTGTAATCTAAAAAAAAAAATGGAACAAAATTAATTGCTAAATCTTGAACTGTTCCTCAGTTCTTCCATTGGTCTTTAATGCTACAATATCCATCCAAATTAACAAATTCTTTTGTCTCCTTTATAAAACAACCTTAAAGTTGTCTTGATAATTTTATCATTTTTTAAAAATTTTTTTGAGAGAGAGAGGGTGCAAGCGAGTGACAGCAGAGAGAAAGAGAACCCCATGAGCGGCAGGGAGGGAGGGAGGGAGGAAGGGAGGGAGGGAGAGAGAGAGAGAGAGGGAGAGGGAGAGGGAGAGGGAGAGGGAGAAGTGGGGCTCACCCAAAGCAGGGCTTGCGCTCATCCCATGCGGGACTTGAACTCATGAACCGTGAGATCATGACCTGAGCCAAAGTCAGATGCTTACCCAACTGAGCCCCCATGTGCCCTTTATCAGCTTTTTACTCACATGAAAAACCCTCTGCTTCCAGCCGACTGTGAATTAAAGTGGAAGAAACAATGCTGTACAAATATAAAATGGTCACTGCTGTATTTCCTTTTGATTATTTAATTCTACCACCTTTTGCTTTCTTCAAGACATAAGAGAGAACAACCAGAAGCATAAAATAGGGAAATACCAGGTCCCAGTATCCAGCAGGTAGCAGAGAAAAATGGTAGGGGAATGGGAGAGAGGTTTATTAGCACGATGAAACAGAATGTGGCAAAAGGAGTAAGCAGTTTTAGGTAAGTGGGATTTATATCAAGATGAAGAAGAACTTCCCAGTGCTAAGAAATATTCAAGTCTGGAAAAGGCTGCCTTAGAAAGTGGTGAGATTCAGATGAGAAGTGTTTAGTTCAAGTACAGACCATTTTATGTAGAAGCTGTATACAAAATTCTGATTTGGAAAAGAGAGAGTAGATGGTTTTCAAGTTTTCTTTAAATTCCCAGATGTAACAGTCCCTGAAGCCTAACATTCTGTTGTTGTAAAACATAGTGGTTTTCAATTTTTGGTTCTTCATCCCTGCAAATGGAGATGATTAGTTGGCTACCATCAGGACTCAAAATCACCCATTTCCTTTGGTGGACGAACAGTTAACTGTGACTCTACCGCCACCCAGTGGCAGAATTCTGAATGCACAGGATGAAATCGTGGGCAACCACATTTCTAGGGGGCTGAACATGCAATTTTCCGGCTCAGAAGAAGCTGGCCCTCTGACAGTGCAGATACTACTTTACAAGATCAGCCTTTAATTTTCTCTTTCCTTGAAAAACTGAGAAATCCTTTCAGAGACACCGTTTTCCCAACTGAAATGAGATGTGTTTTATCTATCTATAGCATTCTCTACCTTTTTACTTATACATAACATTAAAAAAAAAAACAAAAAAACAAAAACCTGACAAATTCAGCCTGGAGTTCTGCTGATTTTTATTGTCAGAATGAAGTATTTATAATGAGTCTGATCTCAGTGCAGCAAGCATATACCACTCATTCTCTGGAAATAATTACTATATTGCTCTTAAGTGGCCATTTGAGAAATGATTGCTCCATTGTACAAAATGGGCAATTCGCTTCCAATCACCAAAAGGAAATTTTGAGCAGAGCTTTTAAAAAGCAACAGTTTTGAAATATACATCGTGGAGACAGACTAGTTCACACCATAATAGGAACCTGTACATTTTTAGCTACATGTAATTTAATACGCATTGGAAGCCATGCACAAGGTTGACTACATTACTGATGTCTCAGTTTTTCCTTCTAAACTTTGGTTCAGATAAAGTTGGTGTACAAACAGGATCTCAATCGATGTGGTAGCTTCAATCCAAAGAAACCTTAAGCTTTTCTGAATAGCTACATATTATGTATATCTGGAAGAAGCAGAAACCAGGCCAGCAAAGCATAGAGTGCTCTCTATGAGGTTCTAGAAAAGAAATGGAGAATGTTTAATATATTTGTTGATTATATAGCTCCATCCATAAAATAAATAGCTCAATTCCTCCTCCCAATCACCCATGAAGTACTACTGATATACTCATGAGGAAACTGAGGCCCAAAGAAGTCATAAAAACAGTACACGCAAGAGCGGAGATGGATTGTATCGGTCTTTCCCTTGCCTATATTTCTTCAAAGGGCTGACTGGAAAGCTAAAATAACATTTAGTTGCTTGGGGTTACATGATACCCAATTCGTCCCCATACTTATCAGGCAGTGGCCACTGGAAAACCTGAAACGATAAAGCTAAGGAATTCAGATTACTGTTCATTTGTTCACTCATTCATACATATTTAATGAATACCTTCTATATGTTAGGTATTTCCTTAAAAAGTAACTAAGCATTTAATTCTAAAACTTCCCATCATAGCTCAGAAAGGTAAATAACTGTCCCAAATTGGTAGTAAAGGACTGGGGCAAGTAAACAAACAAGGCAGTACCACAAAAGTTCATGCTATGTCCTCTACCAAGGAGAAGAGAAGTAAACACTAAAATACCGTACAGGTTGGTAAATGTTTTGGAGGAATCCTATGGGAACTCTATGGAAGGTTCTTACTTGATCAAGGCTGTAGGTAGGGCTGGAAAAGATGGAAGGAACAAGAAGGTGGTCAGGAAAGGTTCTTAGAAGGTAACAGCTTGTCTAAGAAGCAAGAGCTAATCAGTCGGAAGAAGGGAAGGGTATTTAAGACAAAGGGAACAGCGTACGGAAAAGGAAAAACAAGTAAGAGAATACAGAACGTTTGGGAGATTGTCAGCACTGGAGTCCAAGAGGGTGAGCATATAACATACACACAGGAAAAAAGAAGGGATGGATAGAGCAGCAGGCTAGGAATAGATCTTAATGGGCTTTTTAGATCAAGTCAAGACAGTATCCAAAAGCTCCTAGGGAGCCGTTTCAGCAGACAACACAGTCAAAGTTGTACTTGACGAGGAGGATGGTAGCATTCTGCAGGGTTTGGAAGGGAAAGGGACTGTGTGAACAAGGTCAAGATGGAGTGGAGTGGAAGGGAGGGATCAGAGAAAAATTTCAAAAAGAGATGACAGGGCCTGGTAAAGAGAAATGGTTAACATAAAAAAAAAAAGGAATAGGAGTAGAGATTATCCCAAAAGTCTGAAAATTGGTGAATCTGAGATTATCCTATCAATAAAAGAAATGTAAATATCCAATATAAGGCAGGTTAGATGGGTTTTAGATATGTTGGTCCAAGATTTAGGGCTTTTATACTATTAGAAATAGATTTTTTGAAAATTATCTTTTACTCACTTCAAAAATAACTTTATTATATCTAGGAAATCACAAGTTTCTTGCGCTAGTTATTTATATCTAGCACACATTAAAATCAAATTGATCAAACCTGTCAGACTAGCTTACTATCAAAAGGAAAAAAATGACAACTGTTGGCAAGGATGTGGAGAAAAGGGAATTGCTGTTGGTGGGAATGTAAACTGGTGCAGCCACTGTGGAAAGCTGTATGGGGGATCCTCAAAAGATTAAAAATAGAACTACCCTATCATCCAGCAATTCTACTTCTGGGTATTTATCTAAAGAAAATAAAAACACCAACTCAAAGAGACAGATGAGCCCCTGTGTTCACTGCAGCATTATTTACAATAGCCAAGATATGGAAGTAACCCAAGTGTCCATTAACAGATGAATGGCTACAGGTGTGGTGTATTTATACACAATATTACTCAGCCATAAAGAAGAAGGAAATCTTGCCATTCACGACAACATGGATGGACTTAGAGGGTATTATGCTAAGTGAAATAAGTCAGAGAGAGGAAGACAAATATATGATTTCACTTATATGTTGAATCTAAAAGAGAAAACAGAAACAGACCCACAGACATAGGAAGGAAACTTGGTTACCAGAGGAGGTAGGGGTGGGGAGTTGGGCAAGCAGATGAAAGGGATTAAGAGGCGCAAACCTCCAGTTATAAAATACATAAGTCATGGGGATGCAATGTACAGCATAAGGAATATAGTCAATAACATGGTAATAACTTTGTATGGTGACAGATGTAACTAGACTTATGGGGATAATTTTATCATGTATAAAAATATCAAATCACTATGATGTACTCCTGAAACTAATAAATGCCATAGGTCAATTATACTTCAATTAAAAAAATCAAATTATAATCTTTAAAATAAGGATTATCCATGTATCAATGCAATCATCTTGCATATAAAGCAAGCATCATTTTAGGCAGGTTGCCTTTTGTTTCTAATATCTGTTCATCTTCTCTAGGGTAGAGAGAGACAAAGTAGAGTTTTATTGGACAAAGAAAGTAGAGTTTTAATGAAAAAGCCCTTTCTTTTACTTAGGCTTAAAAGGATACAGGTCAGAGCAGAAATAACTTTACAATCATGTGCACAATTCATTGTCTTGAGTCCATTCCTTGGTCTTTCGATTTTGAAATAAAAATTTATATGATCACTTTTCATGAAAATATATAGGTTGCCCATGAATATGTCCACAAAAAGTCTTCTAAGTCATAGCATTCCTGTTTAGGAATTGCAGTGTAAATCAAATCAGCTTTTCTCATAGAAAAAGTGTTCTAATCAGGAAGCTACGTTATAAAGGAAGGGTGAAAGTGACACTGGTATTATATTTCATTAACTATAAAAGACCTGGGTATGTATTACTTGGCAAAGTATATGTGTTCAAACAGGCCAAGTTAGTTAAGAGACGTCTGAGAGAATAATTGTGAAGATAAGAGGTGAGGCTGTGATGTTCTGAAGGCAGTTTTCCTGATACTGGAGTAAAAGAACTACATTCCCCACTCCATTGGCAGAGAAGTATCCTTGAGCAGGAACAGAGGCACTGAGATCTTATGTGTCAAAACATCTCAGGAAACAGAACAACTCTCTGGATTAAGAGAAATAGATAAGAATTAAGTGAATATAATGTTTATACCCACTCCTTCCCTCCCTACACAAATATCTCGACCATCATCAATCACATACTCACACCCTGATATAGAATGTTAATGGGAGAAAATTCTATGGGTAAACTATAGAAAGGGTTACAGAATTACTCTATAACTAAAGGCTACTCAAGTAACACTTGGCGGTGGAAGTAAAAATTAATTTGATTGCTTGATGACTGGGCCAGAACACGAACACAGTTCAATACAAAGAAAGGTAAAATCATTTGTCTGCGGGAAAGGCGCCGTGCTGGGCAATATACATTAAATGGAATAGTCAACATATTAATTAAAAAGATATAGACATTATTCTGGCAAAAAGAAAATCGATGGAACCATTTACTCAGAACAAAAGACAATACAACGGACCAAACAGGATAAGCTGTCAAAAGGACAGACTAAAGTATTATGATCAATAAGGAGATAACCATGACATAGGAAATCAGTTACTGAGAGAATAAAGTTAAAGAGAAAAAAATAAAACACAAGATTATGTGCAAACTAACTGCAAGAGTAGAAACTGAAATCCTTTGAACATTTTTAAATAGTCATTTGGAGTTATTTGTGTGAATTAGGGTCTTCGGTTTATTAAGCAAAGATGTGTAAAATTTCACAGTTATTGTGGATCTGATCTGGGAAGAAGGGATACATTAAGATATATCTTTTGGCTTTATCAGAAGATAATGCTTTTAAAACAGCTTTCATACCTTCAGGGAGGGAATAAGGGGAAGACATTCTTACTGTTTAGAATATTCTCAGAAGAAATCTTAAACCAGAGGGTAAATCAATGGTAGGTGAAGCTAAAGGAAAAGTAATTACAGAAGTTTATAAAGTCCTCACCACTAGGGGCGCCTGGGTGGCTCAGTCAGTTGGGGGTCCGACTTCGGCCCAGGTCATGATCTCATAGCTCCTGGGTTCGAGCCCCGCGTCGGGCTCTGTGCTGACAGTTCAGAGCCTGGAGCCTGCTTCTGCTTCTGTGTCTCCCTCTCTCTCTGCCCCTAACCTACTCGCATTCTGTCTCTGTCTCTCTCAAAAATAAATAAACATTAAAAAAAAATTTATAAAGTCCTCACCACTAGACAAAGACACATCTGGTGCTTCATTAAAGCATGTTCTAAAAATTGGCACAGAAGCACAGCATGACTGAGAATTTTAACTGTCTAGACATTTGAAGGTGTTCTATTTTATAGTTAAGGGGAGTGATAACGTTAAATGCCTTACACAATTTACATAGTTAATAAGAAAAATCATCACAACCAAGATCTGTTAGTCCAGTGCTATTTCTACTCAACCGTTTTGATCAATAAGAGCATAAAAGATGAACCATAATAAGCACTATAAAGAAGTTAAGCTAAAAAAAAAAAAAGACAAGACATTAGAACATCCTCACAGTAGAACTGCTATAAAAAAAGAAATGGTGTTTTTTTTTTTTTTTTTTTTTAATTTTTTTTAATGTTTATTTATTTTTGAGTCAGAGAGAGACAGAGCATGAACGGGGAGGGTCAGAGAGAGAGGGAGACACAGAATCTGAAGCAGGTTCCAGGCTCTGAGCTGTCGGCACAGAGCCCGACGCGGGGCTCGAACTCACGGACCGTGAGATCATGACCTGAGCCGAAGTCAGACGCTTAACCGACTGAGCCACCCAGGCGCCCCAGAAATGGTGTTTTTAATGAACTCCTAATTGACTATAAGCCTACGAAAAACCCAGAATGGGGCAAAGAGGCTAGTGAAGAATTTGGAAACTATGTACATATAAAGAATAACTGGGGAAAAAAAGCGTATAGTTATCCTAAAATAGGAGAAGCTTTGTAGAGTGGGTGGCTGGAAGGGTTAAGTCCATGATAAGCTGCTTAGGTCTTAGAAATATATGAGAGGCTGTATAACATGTTGTGGTGAGCTGAATGGCGGCTCTCCATGTTTTGATTACCAGAATTTATGAAGGACCTATTTGGAAACCTTTTTTTAGGTCTTTGCATATGTAACTAAGTTAAGAATCTTGAAATGAGGAGATCATCTAGTTTTATACAGGTAGGCCTTATACCTAGTGCAAGCGTATTTCTAAAAGATACACAGGAGGAGGCTGACAGAGAAGGCAAGGTGCCCATGGAAGCACTGCAGAAGAGCAGCCATAAGCCAAAGGGGCCCGGAAGCTGGCAGAGGCATGGGAGTGCAGACCTGTCAGAAACTTGATTTTGGGGACACCTGGGTGGCTCAGTCAGTTAAGCGTCCGACTTTGGCTCAGGTCATGATCTCACGGTTCGTGAGTTCAAGCCCGCATCAGACTCTGTGCTGGCAGCTCGGAGCCTGGAGCCTGCTTCAGATTCTGTGTGTGTGTGTGTGTGTGTGTGTGTGTGTGTGTGTGTGTGTGTATGCCCCTCCCTGCCCGTCTCTCTCTCTCTCTCTCAAAAATAAATATTAAAAAACAAAAAACAAAAAACAACTTGACTTTGAACTTCAGGCTTCCAGAATTGCCAGGGAATAAGTTTCTGTTGTTTAAGCCACCAAGTTTGAGGTAATTTCCTGTAACAGCCCTATGAAACTAATACGTTAAGTAGACTAGAAATTAGATTTCTGTGCAAAACAAGGTAAATGTAAACATAAAATTAATGGATTATATACACAGGGGCAGATTTGGGCACACTTTAAATTCCAAGCGTTTTATTACACTTCCCCAAAGTGTAATAAATCAACTTCCCACATGGACGTTAAAAGAGTAATTCCTATGTAGGATCTGGGAAAGTGACTTAATGATCTCTAAACACCTTTCCCATTTTAAGGTTCTACATACAGTAGCAACTAACAGTCAATTTAAACTCAGGAATTTATTATTATTCAATATTTAACACTGATCCTGGTAATAAAATCATTGATGAGTTAAAAACTCATTATCCTGTATAAAAGCAGAATGACAAACAGAAGGGTCTTAATTCATAAATACCCTAATGATGACCTCATATTAAGACCTTCATATACATGTAAGATGTACGTGAAAATAGGACAGGTCTATGAATGTGTGGCCAAGTTTAGGTTCAACATTATTTTGGACTCAACTGGACAACAGAAATTTCATAAAGAGGCAATTTTAAAAAGGTACACTTATCTAAGAATTATTTTGCTTTCCAAATTTAACAGATAAGTGCTTTGGGAAGATTTTGCTAATGTAAAATTTGTCATTGGTTTTAAGTGGAGTCAAGTCACAACAGTAATATATCGAGATGAATAAGGAACAACACTTTTTGGAAACAAAATAATGAAAGAAGATTTTGAAAACACTCTTCCGAGGTGGTTTCATGGCCTAAGTTTTGACATGTAATAAAACATATAGAGTCAAACGGCTTATAACAAAATAACAGTTAATAACTCCCACCATCTATTAGACAATTTTGGGGAGAATAATAAAACACTGGGTTCCCCTGGCTTCTTTAGAAATTTGATGAGTTTTAACGTATTGACTAAGTGATTAAGAAGTAAAAAAGAAACAAAGGATAGCAATTAATAGCTATTACTTTTTAATAAAAAAGACTCAGCTACATATGAGAGCTTACCTGTTCTGTTTCAAAGATGTCCCGAAGGTGTTCAAGACCAAGGCTTTTCAGGAATTGGCTGATATTCATGTCAAGACCCGCAACTAAAAGAAACACATTGAAGTTTTCAGAAAGCAGTTGATCAATCTAAAGGAAGTTACAGTATTTATTCAAAGCCATGACTCTGACACCCTTGGCTGTGCAGATGATTTTATACAGCGTAAAAATAATCCAGAATACATAAATTTAATTCAGACACTTCAGGTTATCTCTGAATTTGGCAGAGAAGTAAAAGAAGAATTTATCTTATCAGTAGCATTTATATTAATTGTAATATTATAATCTAATGCTTTTAGTGAAATATTTAATAGCTGGAATTAAAAATCAAATTTACCAGTTATTGTTTCAGTTTCCACTCCTTAAACATCTTTCAGGTTTTTTTTTTTTTTATATAATTTCAATAATAAGACTCACCAGTAGTTAAATGAAATATTATGGCTAAAAGTGGGTATACTGGAATATATGTAAGTAAGAACAAGATTGATGTCGAAAGATTTAGTCTATGAAGACAGTTCTGATAAACTGGTGTGTATATGAAGACTCACAGACAGGATGTCTTTAAGATAGGTGTTCAATACTTACTAAGAGAGCTAAGTGAAATCTATTCATTTAAAAAGCCCAAAACCAAATACGCGTTCACAAGTATACTCGCCTTCTCCCTCCTTCCTTTCTGCACCCGCTGCTCCATCCCCTGTGTTGGCCGCTCCTCCTACGGCCAGTTCCGCTAAAGGGCCAGTGAGGTTATCGATGCTGCTGGCAGCAGACAGGCAGGAGGGGGTGGATGCTGGTGAGATCAGAGAGGCACTCACTACGGTGGCCTGAGGTTTAAAACAGGTAGGTAAGGCCTCCGGGGGCATGGCATCTATCAGCAAAGCTCTGATGTCGTCAGCCTAAAAAGAGTAATACAAAAAAAACAAAAACAACAAAAACAAAAACAAAAACAAAAACACACACACACAAAAATACTATATTTTAAAACAGTAAGTTTTTCACTAAGGACAAAATGCATTCTGAAATTAGTCTTCGGCAAGTGCCTCATTATTGCCTATTGGTTTTTGATCATTTGTTTCCAGCCCCCGGCTCCAAAAAGTCCCAGCAGTTTCTTTTCTTTTTTTTTTAATTTTCTTTTTTCTTTTTTAAAATTTACACCCAAATTACTTAGCATATAGGGCAACAATGATTTCAGGAGTAGATTCCTTAGTGCCTCTTACCCATTTAGCCCATCCTCCCTCCCACAACCCCTCCAGTAACCCTCAGTTTGTTCTCCATATTTAAGTCCCAGCAGTTTCTACAGGTAGACCTGGAATCCCTATATAATTTTTAAAAAAATATTTCATCTTTTGAAGATCTGATGTACAACTTGACTTCAGTTAATAATACTGTATTATATGCTTGAAATATGCTGAGAAGAGATCTTAAATGTTCTCGCTACACACACATCCACATATACGAGAGTTAACTATGAAAAAAAGTCTAAGAGTGTAGAATGTAGACTATGTTGATTTCTGGAATGTTTTTTAACACTATATGTGCATACAGCTGTTCATACTGATCACACAATCGCACATGTATTTAAAGGAGAAGTTCATCTTTTTTTTTTTTTTTTTTTTTGAGAGAGAGAGAGAGAGCGAGCGAGCATGCACAGGTGAGCGGTGGAGGGACAGAGAGACAGGGGGAGAGAGAATCTTAAGCAGGCTCTATGCTGTCAGCACAGAGCCCGACTGAGGGTTTGATTTCATGATCTGAGCTGAAACGCTGAGTTGGATGCTTAACCAACTGAGCCACCCAGATGCCCCTCATCTCTCATTTAAAAAAGAACCTGCTGGGGGCTCTTGAGTGGCTCAGTCAGTTGAGCATCCGACTTCGGCTCAGGTCATGATCTCACTGTTTGTGGGTTTGAGCCCCACGTCGGGCTCTGTGCTGACAGCTCAGAGCCTGGAGCCTGCTTTGGATTCTGTGTCTCCCTTTCTCTCTGCCCCTTCCGCTCCCCTTGCACTCTGTCTCCCTCTCTCTCAAAAAATAAATAAACCTTAAAAACATTTTTTTTAAAAAAAGAACCTGTTGCAGAGTGTTAATTCTCAATCTTTTCTTTAGAAGGAGTTTCTATACTTACACTATGGTTTTGTATACTGTTTAAATAACAACGATGATTTTTATTCATTGTGCATTATTTAGTGCACACTTAATAATTTAACATATAATTAAAATCTGGAGACTTTTTTTTAATGTTTGTTTATTTTTGAGAGAGACAGAGCATGAGTGGGGGAGGGGCAGAGAGAGGGTGAGGGAAAATTCCAAGCAGGCTCTGAGCTCTCAGCACAGAGCCCAACGCGGGGCTCTTACCCACGAATTGTGAGATCATGACCTGAGCTGAGGTCGGACGCTTCACTGACTGAGCCACCCGGGGGCCCCTCTTTAATCTGGAGACATTTTACAAGGATGCCACCACTTTAACTTGGCCAGCTTATTTGTTAACTTCACAGTTAGGCACAACTGCTGTGAGACTACGTAGGAGCCTCCAAAAACAGAAAGCCATTAATTCCCTCCTCCGTGTACGCGCGTGCCGCTCTTCCCATCAAGAGGTGGCATCTATTTCCCTTCCATTAAATCTGGGTTGCCCCGCGGGTTTTTGTGACCAAGAGAACATAGAGGGAGTAATGTCTGAGGCTTTTAGTCAGGCTTTAACAGAAATGGCAGCTTCGACTTCTCTCCTAGAAGGTGTCTCCATGCTGTAAAAAAAGGTCAGGTTGGCCTACTGACTCAGGAGACGCTCCGTGGAGAGAGGCCCTGTAGGATGAATGGCCGCCCCAGACCCTGCAGCTCAGCCGAGGTCCTGGCTGAAGGCAGGTGCACGTATCACTGCCTCGCTGAGCCACCGACCCACGGAACCGTGAGGAATAATAAATCATCGTTTTATGCCACTCACTCGGTTTTGGTTAAGCTACTAAGTGTTTTGAAGTGTCTGTTACTCAGCAATAGATGTATGAAACAGGATGTGGCTTGGAAAAGTACTTCAGGTTAAAAAATTATAAATTATTGTGCATATTAATTTACTTTTCCATCTTCGGAAAAATAATATACTGCCTAGAAGGTAATTTTTCTTGGACTCTTTCATAGTCTCAGGTAAATGATCATGAACATTAGTTGTTCCTGAACAATATGCCAAATGTAAAAGGTAGAAGATATTTTACTAGTGCAATTCTCTGAGGATATACGGTATGTTCTTCTAGGATTGTTTTCCCTCCCTGTTAGGCATGGCAAAAAGAATTAAGTTAGTGTACTGCTTAGCTTGCCTTAATAGAGTTCTGAATTATATAAAAAATACACATTAAAAAAATTCAGAAGGAAGGAAATTTGTTCTTATTCTAAGTGAAATAAGCACCACTAAGGTAAACCTGCTGCTGCAAATTTTTTAAAAGTATTTATTTATTTATTTATTTAGAGAGAGGACAGCACGCACGGGGGAGGGGCAGAGAGACAGGGAGAGAGAATCCCAAGCAGGCTCTGTCTGCATTGTCAGTGCAGAGCCCTCCGTGGGGATTGATCTCATGACCCTGAGATCATGGCCTGAGCTGAAATCAAGAGTTGGATGCTTAACTGACTGAGCCACCCAGGCGCCCCAGCTCTGTAACTTAAAGTCATCTCTGAAAGTATAAATTTAGTTTTTTTTTAATCAAAAAAATTTTTTTTAACGTTTATTTAATTTTGAGAGAGAGAGAGTAGACAGAGTGCGAGCAGGGCAGGGGGCAGAGAGACGGGGAGACACAGAATCCGAAGCAGGCTCTAGGCTCTGTGCCGTCGGCAAAGAGGCCAACACGGGGCTCGAACCCAGAAACCGTGAGATCGTGACCTGAGCTGAAGCTGGACGGTTAACTGACTGAGCCACCCAGGCGCCCCGAAAGTATAAATGTGAAGCAATACTAAATAACTCAGAATGAAGACTCACCGTCGCCAGATCCAAAGGTGTCTGGCCTTCCTGGTTCTTCATAGTTGGATCTGCACCATGTGCTAGGAGTAGGGCACATAACTGTGTCCTTCCCTTCTGGGCTGCTTCATGAAGAGGAGTAAATGCCCACTTGTCTGTTGCATTTACACACGTGTTGTATTTTATCAGCAATGCCGCTATGTCCACATGCTGAGGAAAAACAAAGGATGTGAAGAGTGAAGAATGAGATTGGTGAAGCTCCATCAGGTACGCTCGTTTTATTTAACATTTCATTCCCTCTGTATCTCTATTCTCATCCTTCATAGAAGTTTCTTCCATTAAAAAAGTCCTACTTAGCCCACTCCTGCATTTTGGACTCCCGTCTTTTCTCACCCACAGAAGCTCAATTCCGCAATCACTCCTTTACCTGGTGACTCTTCACAGGGGCTTTTAACATTTTTTATTCAGCCTTTCAACACGGTCAGGTCTATCTTAAAAACGAACACACAAAATGCAACTATTACCTGACTCCACGCCTCCTACTAAAGGTCTAGTCTGTCTGTCAAACCTTTCAAACAAGTGTTCTTACTTGCTTCTTTTATGTTCCTATTTCCCTTCTAGCCACTGCAATCTGATCTATTTATTGAAATACGCGTCTCAACGATTCTCCGTGTTCTCTCTTCAGCCGTTGGGAAAGGTAATGTAACATAACAAAATGACTTTTTACAAAACTTAGTCTGTCATGTCCAAAATGACTCGAGGGTGGGGGAAATGTCAGCAGCAGACGTGTTAACTGACAAACGGCGTGAGGTGCTCAGATGCCGAACTGTGACAGAGGAAGAATAGAAAAGAAGAGCTACATTTGAGAAATTGTGAAGGAAAAACTACTGGGTTTTAAAAAGACATTAACTACAGAGAAAGAAAGTGAGAGACAAGTCAAAGATGACTACCTCTCTTTTTGCAAAATTTGTCTAGAAGATTTAAAAAACAGAATTGGAACTGTTAACAGAAACTGAGCAGTTTAAGTGGGAATGAAACTGTAAGAAAGTTAAAGTTCACTTGGGGTAAGTAGTTTTTGAGGTAAAATATCAAAGTAATGATGTTCCGTAAATGGCCTGACACAAATGGCTGGAGCACAGATAAGGGTCTGTTTATTCACTCACTTAACGCTCTCCCACCACCTCCCCCAACAAGCACACATTGGTGAACACCTACTATGCGCCTGGCCCTGGGGGTAGGGGCCCTAGGGAGGTCTGCAAAACAGAATGTCTAGCTGATAGCTGCAGCCAGGTGATAAATGAACTCACTAAGAAAAGGAATTCAGAAAGATGGTTTCAAGGGGGATAAAGCCTTGAGAGAACAATATTTGGGGAAAGGAGAGTGGGCGAAGGGTCCCCAGAGGAGACAAAAGAGGCACTGAGAACGAAAGAACTATAAAGAGGCAGGACTGTGCAAGGCAACGTAGGAGAAAGTTTCAAGGAGAGCAGCTTCTCTCAAATAGTTAAGTTCTACATAGCATAAAGTTTGTTTCTTCCCAAAAGTCCTCATAAAATAAGCTTCAGATAAGCAATTATGCAACAGTAACATTGATTCAATGATTGGGCTTTAAGAATAATAAAAATAACCTTATTCTTATAAACATATTTAGGGATGCTTAGTTTGGTTACCTACCACTAATGAATGCATTTTTGAAATCCATTTCAACTCCAATATTCTATAATTCTGTGCAATTGGCACATTTGTGTTCTTTATGGATACATTTCCTGGCATAACTTGATCACTTTTAATAATTAACTCAGAAGCACATTATCTGTTGAGACTAAAATTCTGACTCATGCCACAGTATATTCAATTATCAGAAACTTTTGTGAGAATGAGAAGAGATGGGGAAGGTAGAAACAGAAATATCCCAAGATGAGATTTAGGCCACCCTTCTTCATATTTTCTATATGACAGCCTTTTGCTCTCTTGAAGACACTCACCTCAAAAAGAACAGACACTTTTTCTGAGGTAATATTAAAGCTTTTTAAAGATAATACAAGTACTTATTATTTCAGGAAAATAGTTTCAGAAAATAAAGAGAAGAAAATTTATTAGGAAAATACGAATGAAGTAACATTTTTATTAAAAAAATTTTTTTAATGTTTATTTTTGAGAGAGAGAGACAGCGTGAGCGGGGGAGGGGAAGACAAAGAGGGAGGCACAGAATCTGAAGCAGGCTCCAGGCTCCGAGCTGTCCGCATAGAGCCCGACACGGGGCTCGAACTCCTGAACCGTGAGATCATGACATGAGCTGAAGTCGGACACTTAACTGACTGAGCCACCCAGGTGCCCCAGACCAAATAACTTCTAAGGACACTCTTGCATTTGCTCTGAGAGTACAAGAAACAAAATAGGAGTAAAGGAACATCATGACACTAGGGCGTCTGAGAACAAGCTATGTTTTGTGATCCTTTTGGGATTAGGAATGATACATCATCATTATAAAACTGATTCTAACACAAAAGATAAAAATAGGTACCAACTGTGGTATTATCCAAATTACTTAAAACAAAACAAAACAAAACAAAACAAAACAAAACAAAACAAAACAATGGGGCACCTGGGTGGCTCAGTCGGTTGAGCATCCGACTTCAGCTCAGGTCATTATCTCATGGTTCGTGAGTTCGAGCCCTGCATCGGGCTCTGTGTTGACAGATCAGAGCCTGGAGCCTGCTTCAGATTCTGTGTCTCCCTCTCTCTCTGCCCCTCCCCTGCTCGTGCTCTGTTTCTCTGTCTCTCTTTCTCTCAAAAATAATAAATATTTAAAAATTAAAAAAAAAAAGTTTAAAACAAAACAAAACAAAAACCCCCCAAAACTTATCTCCCTTATTCAAAGGACGTATGTTGAAAAGATATAGCTTTTTGTTCAGTTAACCCAAATCATGGAATAACTTCAAGCTTCTCTCCAGTAAGGTTATACGGCATTCAAACAATGCTTCTGATGATTCACTTTATTCTACTCCCATGTGTACTGGCAGGGTGATATAATTCGGTAGACTAATTCGCACAGGCTTCCAAAATTAGATAGTCCCAGGAAAACTACGTGTGTGTGTAAAATGAATTGTATACAAGTATATGGTATTTATTATTCAACTTTCTTTATATTGAATATGTAGTTTATGCTTGGAGAAACCAATTGCATGCTTGTTAAATTTGCTGACAGACATGTGAAAGGGCAATAAACAGGAAGGAGTATATTACTACCAAAGTAGATGAAAAACACAATTCTTAAGTCTTCTAAATAGCTACACCACTGGGACAAAAATAGTAACTGAAAATTTAAGGCTGACAAATGCAATAAATAAGCTGCAGCTTAGTTCTATACCATTTATAAGAACAATGTACTGAACTAGAAGGTCTAGAAAAGGAACTGAACTCTGCTGGAATGTTTCCAGAAGAAAGAGCCAATTAAACATAGCTTCAGAATCCAGCTGAAATGCAGAATGCTTTAAATGACAGATACTATGTAAATACTGTGAGGGCCTTAATTTAATTTTAGAAAGGTGGAAAGTAGGGAGAAGAGAAACATACTTGGGCTCCAGTTAGAACCATTTAATTGTATGAATGTCATGAAATCCACCCAATATTACACACTTTGGACAAAGCACTGAAAAATGAAAAAGTCGGCAAGTTGATTTATGAGATAATAGAAAATCACATGCTTCACGGTAAATAAATATTGAGGTCTTACATTTGTTAATAGAAAAATGAACTGTCTCGTGTAAATGTATATTAAAAATATAAGGCATTATAATACAAAACACTAAACAAGATAATGTATATTACCACTAATATAAACTCTCATGAAATCTACACCTTTTATTTAAACTTCTTAAACTATGTGTTTCTCTGTTTAGAAAAACCGAGGTGGCAAAGTTCTTTCTGTATAAAATGGTTAAAGATATACAGACAGCAGTCTGAGCTCTCTAGAGGAAAAAAGGTAAAATACAAGTCAAAGAATAATTACCAATAAATAACAGCTTAAGTAGCTTTATGTAATTTCACAGACACCTCACATGATTATTTTATCCCCAGGCTACCAGTCATTATCTCCTACTGAAGCCAGTTAGTCTGCGTCTATTTCATGCGGATACTGAGCTGGTCAAGCACACACATTACTCCTAGGGCTGTGCAACGTAAAAGTGACATACGGCCCTTATTCTAACCAGTAGGATGGCTGTGGGGAGTGACTTATCTTATAATAATAGTTATTATCCCAGATTTTGTAGTGCCTTAGGCTAGAGAATGCACTTTCCACATGCAAGGTCTCATCTAATTATCACAACAACCCTGTAAAGAAGATTTCAGCATCTGAGTTCTACTAACGGGAAAACTGAAGATCAGAAAGATTAAGGCACTTCCTGAAGATGACTGGGTTACTGAGTCAAAGCCTAAAGACTAGATCCCAGATGTTTAGATCCTGAGTTCAGGTCCTTCCATTACACACAGCTGCCTGCAAGGTCTCGCTGGACTAAAACTCAAGAGTCATTTCTTGAAGAGCTGAAAATGGCAAAGTGTATAGTATCAGGGAGAAGCCATGTCAGCAGGGATTACTGGGTAACACTATACCCCAAACTACTCTGCGGATAGCTTTATTTTTAACTCAGAAGTTTCTATTTCATAGGAAGTACCGCAAAAATCTCCACAAAACTGTTATTTCAGGGCAGGGCAGGGCACACAGCCAGGACAGCTCAGGCATCACTGGGATGAAGACAATATAACTAGTGTTTTGCCACTTTAATGTGGACCAGAGCCCTACGATTTCATTAAAATATCCAGCCAAGGCTCATTGTAACACGAATAAAAAGGGACTTTTGAAAGATAACAGATTTGTATACCCATAGATAATAAAAATATAATTCTATCTACCTTTTAGTTAAAAGACAGGGTAGCTTTGAAAATTTTTAGATTGTGTTTAACATTGGTCCTCGTTTTAAATGTACTAATTGAGATTGAGATAAATACTGATTTGATATGGTTATTCACAATAGATTGTACGGTATACACATTGCATTAGATAAAATAATTTGTAGAGCAGAGATTCTCAGTGGCGGGGATAATCTGACCTACTGCCAACCGGAATCACTGTGGATCATAAGGGATGCTACTGGGACATGCTGTACATGCCAAAACCCTGGCAAAAAAGAAAGGTCAAGAAACCACAAGGTAAAGCTTTTAGTGAATAAGAACACATAGTCATGAACTCACAGATATTTGATTTTTGAATTCGTAAGTTGAATACCAGAAGGACTTTTAATGACTCAAAAACTCCACCTCCACAAGGAGGTAAAAATACCTACCATAAACGCATTATCTAGCCTGTTAACATTCTTCAGTAGGATGGGACAAACCAGGTTGACCAAAACCTCTACCCACATGCTCTTTACACAGCCTGGAGGATTTTCTGTTCATTTTTACTTTGAAAAATTACCTTCATTTACACAGAGCTTGGCAGCAGGGATGTGGTAACACACAGGATAACACGAGATGAGAGAATGAAACACAAAAATGTCCACTATTTGTCTCCCACGGAGTGAGAAGGAGAGAGCAGATGGATGACGGTGAAGTAAGTTCATGAAATGGCACAGGGGGCCTCTGGTCTGGGCCCTGATTGCATTACACCTCCCCTCGGCTGATGGAAGATGCTTCGAGGGAACGTGAAAGAAGACAAGACTGACCTGCACACCGCACTACTCGTTAACCACAAGACAGATCACGAGACATTTTGATTCTCTCCTCACGCTAGTCACCACATGATACACGTGTAAGTAACACCTCAACACCTTTCCGATCAGAGAAAAGGTAAAATACTTGACTTTTCAAGGAAGTTTTACGTTCTTTGCTCTCTGTGACAGCTGTGAAGACTGTGACAGCGGAAGACTGAAGGGACAGAGCTTAGCCACAGCCACAATGTGTAAAATACACTGAAAAGCACACAGACCCACAGAGTCTACATACAACTGACCGTGTAAGTTTTACCAGGTTGGGGCAATTACTCCTTCTACTGCCACACCCATTCTTACTCCAAAGACTCCGCTTTAAGTTCTACGGGACCCATCGGTTTGATAAGCTCTTAACTGAAGCTTTATCAAACAGATTAGTGGAACACAGTATGGAGACAAGGATCACGCTAAGAAGTGAACGTTAATCTCCAAACAATACGTATTTGCAGTTCTAACACAGAGGTAAAGAAATTCTACATAACTGTGTAAGCAGGTGGTAGTGGTGGTCTTCAGGAGAAACACATGCTGTGCAGTGAAACTGGGCATCTTATATGAAGGAAGGTTAAAATTCGAATAAATGTCATTAAAGATAATCATCTTTGCACAGATTGCTGCAGTTCCAAGAGGATTTCAGTATAATAATACATGCAGTAAATATGGTAACTTTTGATGAATTTATGTGCCATTTGGAAGTATAATTTTCTTTCCTGTTTGTCCAACTCAAACTAGACTGTTTGCTTTTCTTAAGAGTATTCCCGCTCAGACTGTCATCTCTCCGAAATACAGATTTTTGCAGAGGGGATATGAGAAGATGAGGACATTCCTTATGGAGGGCAAGGGGGAAAGACAGTAAGAGAATATGGAAATCACAATGATTAGGTTTTACTTAATAGCTTGTTAGGCTTTTGCAAATCCAGAAACTGTCCTCAGCAATAGTGATTCCAGCTGTGAGAACCCCTGGTATGTACGATCGGGCATCTGTGGGTTTTTATAATCAAATAGGGATTTAGTGAATGAACAGATAAGCACATGAACATTCATCCTGCAGGATTATTCCTGTGTGATTCAGGCCTGAGTGGGCCTGGGTGACTTCCAGGCAGTCGGTTTCAACAGACATCATCGACACACTGCAAAACACTCCCCTTCCTCGTCCTCTTTCAGCTGATGATTACAGTTCCAGTGCTTGGAGAATGGCTCTGGACTCTCACTGCGGGGCTTTAGCTAGTCAATCAAATTCTACGAAACCGTACGTACCAAGAGCTGAACCATTCACCTGAATATTTTTAAGATGCGGACGATAAACAAAAGCAAGCATGATTTCTATGCCTGCAAATAAAAAGCCTCCTGGGTCTTACGGTTTCTAAAAGCTCTATCATCTGTAACAATAAATATTAAATGAGCAGCCATTACACACCTATTACTGCGCTAGACAATGTGAGGAGAACAGGGAGCTGTAAAGAGCACGGCCCTTGACCAAAAAGGTAGTTAAGCTTAACTGGGAAGGCTAGAAACGCTCTGAACAGGAAGACTAAGATTGTCCTAAATTATGTTGTTGGTTAGGTATCTACTTACTTCATGCACGGTATGCATTTGAGAGAATAGTAAATGTCAGTGAAGTTTTCTAGACTTGAAATGTAGCATGCTCACCCCATAGGATGCTGCGTTATGAAGAGGAATTAAACCACCTTTGTCTTGGGCATTAACATCTGCTCCGTGCTCCAGAAGATATTCAGCTACCTCCAGGTTATTGTAGCCTGCTATTAGAGTGGAAGAGGCGAACAAGTCAGATTAAAGAACTATATATTTCTATGTATACAAATCACAAGGGCTGAAAAACGTGACGATTTTAATACTTTTTGCTCATCTGAGCAGCTGATACTACTCTCACGTGACTAAGAGCCTTTATGATAAGGCGTCATACAAAATGAAGCCAATCAAAAGCATTTTACTATTTCTGTCCAGCGTCTCCCTCATCTTCTGGTGAGCTGTATCAGGTATCCGAGCAAGCACCGTGAGCCTCAGGGGGGCTGGGGGCGCTCACCCGCCAGGTGCAGAGGGGTGGAGTTTCTGCCCTGGGTGTCCCTGCAGTTGATATTCTCTGGCGTGCAGAGCTTCTGCACTCTCGCCAGGCAGCCTTTCTTGGCAGCGTCCAGTAAGGCGGCGTCTCCCCTCAGCAGGTCCTGGATGTCCGTGTCTCCCTCTTTTACCAAATCTAATGGTGTGTTTCCATCTCTGTTCTTTTTGGTTGGGTCTGCTCCATGCTAAAACAACAACGAGACAAAACCAAATGGGGTTTGTATTTTCTATAGTACCTTTCTTAAGGTCTTTTTAATTTTTAACTTCACCTTCATTCACCCAAAGAAAGGTATCTATATCCTGTATGCATTTTGAAAAACAGAGGCAACACCCGCCTTTTCTTTGTAAATTCCCTGCTCACCAATACGGTGGATCAGCTTTATAGCTACTTCTCAGTGGAAAGTCTAAGTCTTAGGATCAGTGGTGACAGTGAAGTGGGGAAGGGGCTGGGCACCTTTTCTGTGTCATGTCATATACTTTCCCAGACACCACGCTGTCTCCGGAAACCCCTTTTCCTTTTAAGAGCAGCCTGGATATTACTTTTTGACCAGATTTTAATGACATAAAGATATTTAGTGTGTATAATGGGAAGGAAGTAAGAAGAGGAAGATACACCAGTGGAAAAAGTACTTGATTCTAAATGCAATCAATACCAAAGTCTGCTAATTTTTTACTGTTTTCATTTTAAGTCTTAACACCTCATGTGAAATTAGGTGTAGATGTGTTAACAATGGATTTGATTTTAAAAGTTGAATCATCTACACCTACAACATGAAATGAATAAAAGTCAAGGACCTTTATTATGGGCCTGACAGACTGCTACCAGCCCACTGGAGAAATTGAGAATAAACCAAACTAGACAGTGAATTCACAGTGACCTGGAAGTTCTTTGTTTGTTTGTTTGTTTTTCCTGCAAGTTATTTCTTACCACCTAGTGAAGGTAAAAATGAGTATCAAATACATTATTATCCTTAAGACTCATAAAAACATATTTAATGGCATAAAGGTGGTGGGGACAAGAATTCTATTTATGTTTAACCAGCATAAGCTTTAAAAAAAAAAAAAAGACAGAAAACTACACAAATATATGTCTGATCATTTCTCACATCTTTTAATCCACAACATTACGTTAGTTTCATATAACTATTAGTTCCTACTATCTCGTTGCTTTCCCCCAAATTTATATGAATAACTTTGTTTAAAGATTACTTTGTATTTTAATAAAAATCTAATATCAAAGTTCTTATAAGACATGTATGTTTAATGTTGGATAATGAGCAATGAGTTTGTTAATAATAATACAGTTACTAAGAAAAAAAATCACAGTTGATTGAAAAACTTGTTTCTCCTTCTACCATGTTTTCTGATATTAATACCACAAGTATAAGCAATGCAAACAAATGCAACTCTTTCCAAGACCTACCTTGATGAGTTGTGATGAAATGAACTCATCAGATCAGCTCAGAAAGATACTTCAGACACTATTCAAAGCTATGCAAGTATCATGTTATCACACTCAAACACGCCCCTAAAATAGAAAATGTAAGCAATCTCTACAGCACTTATTGTACTTAATAATTCACTGTGATGTAATTTTCCATACTAACCGAAAAGCCAATGCAATTACTTTATATTTTATAATTTTAAAAATTACATACTTTTAAAAGGAGCTTGCAGATTTCATATTTTCCTTTAGCTGCTGCTTCATGCAGAGGGGTAAACTTCCATAAGTCCGCCACATTGACAGAAGCCCCATGCCTTACTAAAAGTTCTGCTACCTCATAGTGTCCATATGAACAAGCATTATGAAGGGGCACCAAGCCACTAAACAAAAAAAAATTATTTTTAAGACATGTAACAGATCTTTGTGTTAAGATGATACTTACAATAAAAATGATGTTAATTCTTCTTTGGCAGTGACTATGATGAGCACTCACTTAAAAAGAAAGGGTCTTGAAGATACAGTCACCCATTTCCAAGTAAGGATTAATAATTTCAAAAACACCCCTTTCAACACAAGGATTTCCCCTAGCCTCTCGGTGATGGGACAGAAATTTCACAGCAATCCTATGCTTAGAACACACACAGATAGACCCAGAGAAAAGGTTCCATCACAATATTTTTAATTAAAAAAAATTTTTTTAAGTTTATTTATTTATTTTGAGAGAGAGAGTGCAAGCAGGGGAGGGGCGGGGAGACAGAATTCCAATCAGGCTCCACCTTGCCAGCAGAGAGCCCGATATGGGGCTCAAACCCACAAACTGTGAGATTCATGACCTGAGTGGAAATCAAGAGTCGGGTGTTTAGCTGACTGAGCCACCCAGGCGCCCCTCCATCACAATATTTTTAATTCAGGTTTCATCCTGGTGATAGGGAGAGCAACACTACAAAGTGATTTCAGGAATATTTAACCAATAATCTGGTTTCATCCACTCAGATTTTCTTCCATTTGGGTTTTCCTAATGAAAATGGTATGCCTACTTATAAAATAGACAAAAAAATTTAACTAATTTACTCAGTCAAGTTCTACCTTCTGTCTTTCGTTTTTATTTCTGAATTCCTAATAATTCAGCAGTGGCTTCAATGCACAGATTTAATATTTAGATGTCAAGCAATGAAAAGTCAAAATCCAAGTGATCCAGGAACTGTAGTATTTGGGGAGGAAAATAATGACACCAACCATAAACTCTAGTTGCATGAGAAATCTAGCCACCTCAGCTCATGAACAAACTATTCTGAGACAACTCCAAGCTCTGGTTAGAAGGCAGCTGGCATTCTAAAAGGATAGAAAGCCGTTCCTATAAACAGGGTGCAATGAAAGGATAAGCTTAAGTTGCACTTAAAATATAACAAGGTATCAAAACAAGGTATCAAATGTTTTTTTTTTATTTAGAGATCAGTACTTTTGTTTTTAATATTTTGAGATAAAACATATTAAGTGCTGGGGCACCTGGGTGGCTCGGTCGGTTAAGCGTCTGACTTTGGCTCAGGTCATGATCTCTCGGTGAGTTCGAGCCCTGCGTCGGGCTCTGTGCTGACAGCTCAGAGCCTGGGGCCTGCTTCGGATTCTGTGTCTCCCCCTCTCTACCCTCCCCCTCCCCCACTCATACTCTGTCACTCTCAAAAATAAAAAATAAAATAAATAAACATTAAAAATACTAAGTGCTAACTACAATGGGCAGTAGAAATAAATGTTGGTTGCTCTCCAGTGGACTACAAAACTTCAAGTCTGATGTATCCCTTTTAAAAGATAAATCCATAATGGTTAATTAAAGTCTAAATTGTGTGGTTTAATTCTACAGTACTCTGATATGTAATTGCACAGAAAAGTGCTTGCTTATTTCTATTTTGAGATGATATGAAATTAACTCAGAATATGGAAGCTCATTTCAGATAAAACTTCCTTCTTGCATCACTAAATACTGCCATGGCTGCTTTAAACTCTGACTAGATAAATTAAAATAATTTAGTAAACTAACATAAAAATACAGAATATCTGAGTTGGTAAAAATAAAATTATGTGTTTATTAATAGCAATGACGTTGGGATGGATGGCTTCTTTTGGAAAGAGATTATACATTTTTAATAGCAAAAAAAAAAAGGACACACAATAAATTATAAACTATATAAACATATTCATACAATGCAGTAAAATACTATGATAGGCATTAAAAAGATGAGATGAACAATTAAGTACAGATATGGAAAGCCATTCAAGACCTATTTCTGGGTGAAAGAGCAAATTACAAAGCAGGCTGCATGGAATGGCATCCGCATTTATGTTAAAAACGAGCCCAACCCCCCACAGCAGCATTCCCACTGCTTTTAAAAAGTCTGGAGGATTACAACAAAATTTTTATCTAGAAGGTGGGGTGACAGGAATTTTCGTTTTCTATACTGTATGTTTCTATTAATGCTTTAGGTTTTAAAAAAGCATGCATGACTTTTTTAACAGGGAAAAGAATCTGAGACTTCAACCACATTTTAACAATTTTTAAGTCCCAAACGGCTCAATTCTAGCACCTACCCTTTGTCTTTGGCGTGGACATCGGCCCCGTGGTGTAGGAGGTACTCCACAACAGACACACGATTGTAGCCTGCTGCAAAGTGGAGAGGTGTAGAATGCCGACCCTCCAAATCTCTGCAATTCACATTTTGAGGGCTGCAAAGTTGCTTTAGTGACACACACACACAAAGGACATTAATATTTATTCACAGGTTTTGCTCCAAAATACCGCAGGCATCTTAGATAAACTGTAATTTTCTAATGAATATTTATTTCCAAAGATTGGATCACGCAAGTGATGTTTAAAAATCAACACTATGCCTGGCTTCACAGTGTCTACAAATGTTCTTACTGTTTACAGAGCAATTTAATCTTTTTTTCATCATTTCCTGGCCAAAATCCTAATCGAAAAGAAAAACCCGGCATAAAGCAAGGCTTTCCAAGGCAAATGATGCCTTCATTTTTCATCCTCACAGGGCGTTTCTCCCTGAGATTGACCGCCACAGCGCGTCTACGGTCCTGCACGCGGTCGGCCACTCCTTCCTCAAGCAAGACCGACCCTGCTTGACTACAGAACCACCCAGAGCTCCTGGCTCTGCGGATATGGCAAGCAGAAAGCCTCCAGAAAAAACAAATTCTGCCTGGGCCACCCACTCGGCCCCCTGACCCACTACAGCAAAGCTGGGCAGTCACCAGGGCTTGAGCTGATCTTTGGGAGATGTCCGTCTGACTCATAGAGTCAGACTGATTTCAGTCATGCTCTAGTGTTTCGCCTTCACTTTCGTCTCCTTCCGAATGCTACTGTCTCAGCACAAGCTCCATTCTGTCTGCTTACACGGCAGTGGGAAGCAAAGAAAGGTCAGCAGGCTGTGCCACTGGTGGTGATAGATGAATTATAACAGTATGTGAATAATAATCCACAGTTTATTTAGAATCTCATGTTCTTTCAGTGAGAGAATTACTGTCCGTGAAGGGGCTCACCATCTCCATCTCACAGATAAATACACCAAGGTTCAGAGAGGCTAAGTAGCTTGTCCTTTTTCACAGAGCTGGCAAGGTAAAGGTACAATGAAGACTCAGACCCGGTTTTCCTGATTTGTGATCTCTTGATCTTTCTGCTTGATCCCTGCTTACTGTCTTAGTTGCCCTCGTTCAGGGAAGTGATGTGAAGAAAGGTAATAGAAGAACAGTCAAAAAAGCCGAGACAACAGTGACATTTTCTAGGCTACAAGGTATGACGGCAGGACTTTCCAGGCATTTGACAATCTTGCTGCCACTCCTGCCACTGTAATGAGCTACGATTATATAAAAACTAGGACCTTGGAAGGCATCTGTTTCTACGGATTTACTGACGAGGCGCCTTCAACGTTGGTAGGGTAGAAACAGGGCTTTTCAGGTGGTACAATGCTTACATGACAGAAGGAAGTCTGGGCCATAAGGGAGAGCCTACGATCTCATCAGCTCTACGTGGAAAAGCCCCAGACTCTAAACTCCGAAGAGCCACTGTCATCTGGCCAGGTCATACATCTTATCCTTTCACGACAAGTGAATCTGTGGCTACATTAATACATATACTATAGAATCAAAAAACAGAATAAACACATAAAGTAAAAAGAAAGGATACAAACATTGGTAGCAAACACCTTCTACTGGTATCCTACGTGATGAAAGCTGCTTCATGCTGCTGCTGGTGGCTCTTTAGGCTGTTATACTCTAAATTCACTTTTTTTCCATGCAGAGAATATTGGCAAAACAGGGATGAGGTAGGGAATAAAACACAGCTCATTTAGCCAGGTCCCCAAAAATAAAAGCTCATTTTGCTTATTAAATATTTGATTTCTAATATTTGGAAGTTCTTCATTCTCTGTTCCATTTCACTTTCTTTTTTCAACGTTTTTTATTTATTTTTGGGACAGAGAGAGACAGAGCATGAACGGGGGAGGGGCAGAGAGAGAGGGAGACACAGAATCGGAAACAGGCTCCAGGCTCCGAGCCATCAGCCCAGAGCCTGACGCGGGGCTCGAACTCACGGACCGCGAGATCGTGACCTGGCTGAAGTCGGACGCTTAACCGACTGCGCCACCCAGGCGCCCCCCATTTCACTTTCTTTTGAGTGCCAAAGAATTTCACATCTTTCTCACCTGGTCTCCATAGTTTCAGTCAAGCTGTCTGCTTTACTCAGCAGACAGCCTTGCCTCTAATTCCTAATTTTTAAAAATACTTTCTGAAGCCTATAGGGAAAGCAACCTACCACACTTAATTCTCAGTCTGTCCTTTGCTTTTTTTCTTCCACTTCCATTCCATTCATAAAAAATTATTTGGCCTTTACTGTGAATGGATTGTTTCAGAAACCTGAAAGCTGTGGTATATTTGCCTATCAGTACATACAGAACATGTGGAATTAAAAACTACATATTCGGGAAATACTAAACGATTAATTTAATGATAATGGGCACATGTAGTAAGTCTGGAGCCCAGATTATCAATGCTGTGATGCAGAAAAGGAGTCCTGATCACTTTTCTATTTAAAGATTTTTTTTTAAGTTTATTTATTTTGAGAGACAGAAAGAGAGTGCAAGAGGCAGTGTGTGTGCACGCACGAGCAGGGGAGGGGTAGAAAGGGAGGGAAAGAATCCCAAGCAGGCTCAGGCTCTGTGCTGTCAGCACAGAGACCGACACAGGGCTCGATCCCAGGAACCATGAGATCATGACCCGAGCCGAAACCCAGAGTCAGATGTTTAACTGACTGAGTAACCCAGGTGCCCCTAAAGATTTTCTGTTATTAGGATACATTTCAAATGACAAGAAGTATGTAATTTTAATTATGAAAATAAAAAGTATATAATTTTAGATCTAAGAGAACTTTAAGATTTCTCCCCAGTGGCTATTACAACTGAAATTTACTATTTTTTCTTTAAATAACTTAGATGTTCTTGTAAGATGGAAGAGATGTTAGAAATGGCCAAATACTGAAACAAAAATAAAATTTCTGCGCATGTATTGTCATTTTCAACCAGAAAGAATGCTAAAGGTAGTTTGCTAAAAATCACAAAAATAGAGTTTGCTTAATAAGTGACAAAGTTTAGTTTGTAAAAAATAATGTTACGACTATCAGTCCCAATTTCACATTAGCTTTTCTTTAAAAGAAAGAAAGAAAGAAAGAAAGAAAGAAAGAAAGAAAGAAAGAAAGAAAGAAAGAAAGAAAGACAAACGAAACCACAAGACCAACCCCCAAACAAGAACAAAATGCCACCTCTTTCTATCACCCCTGCATGAGTGGTTACAGATAGGAAGTGTATTTATTTATAATGTTTATTCATGTTTGAAAGACAGAGAGAGACAGAGCACAAGCAGGGGTGATGCAGAGAGAGAGGTGGACACAGAATCCGAAGCAGGCTCCAGGCCCTGAGCTGTCAGCACAGAGCCTGACACGGGGCTTGAACTCACAAATCGCGAGATCATCACCTGAGCCGATGTTGGATGCTCAACCAACTGAGCCATTCAGGCACCCTGGAAGTGTGTGTTTTTAAAAAACATATTCAAGAGCAGACTATTATTTCATATTTGAAAAAAATTAAATCTATAACCATGTTTCTATACCACAAACAACGGCTGTTAAAATTTTCCTGGCAAGCAGAGTTACATAGAAAAGAAAATCCATCCTCTGTACATAAGTAATTCCAAATGGTTGCAGGATCATAAGAATGCTTTTCTAGAGCAATTGTTGAGAATCTCTTGGAAAAGTTGAAGAAACATTGTTTTGAAATTTATTGTACTATTATCTGGGCTTGAACTAGCTTAGAAATTTATGAGTGTGGCCAAAAGTAACAGTTTCATTAATATAAGTGAAAATAAAAGAGCTTTCATATAATCAGAAGAAAAGTGACTAAAACTGGTTTAATGGATATAAAGCACGTACTAGGAAATCTTCCTGGTTTATGGATCGACTTTGTTTTTCCCTTTCATTGTTTGGATTTGAATGGTTTCACTTATAAGCTTAAAATGAATTGGTTAGCAAAGTTCAATAGTGCCACCCAAGATGTTAAAAGCACTGATTTACCTTCACAGTTTCCAAGTCTCCAGCTTTAGATGCCTCTAAGAGCCGATAGTCAACATCAGAAGTGCGTATAGGTGTACTTTCTGAATAAAAGAGAGGAGAGATTAGTGTTAGGTTTTAAGGAATCACAGAGTTAAGAAGGAAAATTACTTGGTGAATGGAAAGAGGGATTAAGAGGTCAGAAATTCCTGAGATATAATCTATGGATTTTCTAAACTGTTTTCAGATGAGAAAAAAGTGGCTTCTTATTTCAATTTACATCCATCTCATCCTAAGCCACATTAAAAAAAAAGTATTTATTCTGAGAGAAAGTGAGAGAGAGAGTGGGGGACGGGGGCTGGGTACAGACAGAGTGAGAGAGAGAGTGGGGGATGGGAGGGTGGGCACAGAGAGAGTGAGAGAGAGAGTGGGGGAGGGGGGATGGGCACAGAGAGAGAGAGAGAGAGAGAGAGAGAGAGAGAGAGAGAGGGAGAAAGAGAATCTCAAGCAGGCTCTATGTTGTCAGCATAGAGTGCAATGTGGGGCTTGAACTTACAAACAGTGATATCATGACCTGAGCCAAGATCAAGAGTTGGATGCTTAAGTGACTGAGCCACCCAGGCACCCCCATCCTAAGCTACATTTAAATAAATTCGAAGACATATAAATCCTTCTCTGTCCCTACTATGCTAGCTTTCAAATCTTCTGGCCAAAACTTGGCAAAAGGGAATAAAGAAACATAGAACACAGTATCAAGAACATCTTTATGATACTTTGGTCTTACAAAGTGCTTTCGCAAAGCTTTGCCATTGATTTTGTTGTGCAAACCTAGGGAAGCCACTCAACTTTCAGTATTCAATGTTTAGCCTTTTTCTTTTTGGCCTCAACTTCCTCAATTTGAAACAGAAATACTACTCCCAAAATTAGTGATCTCAGAAAATATAATCAGTGTACTAAAATTCACATTAATTCACATTTATTGAATGGCTTCAGGGAAATGCAATAAAAAATGTCTGTACAATTGGGAGATGTGACAGAAATGCCAAATGGAATATAATTAGATTAGGCCATTAGGTCCAGATGTATGAAGTTAACAGATGAAGTGTTTTGATTAATATAAACCAAAAATTCATTACATGTAGGCCCAAATAAAAAATTTTTTAAAGAAAACAATGTACAAATATGTCACTCAAAATATGTTTGTGGACATTACGTTGGCCTTTCTACTGCACATGTGTATACACACTCACGTAACACAAAAGGAGTGAAGTCCAGGAGACCTGGATTTTAACAGTGATGATGGACAAATCACTTAATAGCTTAGTTTTTGCACCTATAAAGTGAGTGTTGGGTTCCCTTAAATCCTCTTGCAGATTTAAAATTACATTATCTTTTGATCAAAGATCCTTCCTTGAGTCCTCTGTCTACATGGGAAGATCAAGTGATGCTATGAAAAGGTTTTAGATTTCAGAAGAAACAACTTCAGCTCTTTCTAAAGTGCTTCATTCAGGAAGAGTGGCTTTTACAGCATAAGTTTTGAGAACTCTTCCATAAAAGATAAACTGTGTTTATTTAGTCATGATATTACTTAGCAGATAAAATGCTAAGATTAAAGGGAGGAGAGGAAAATATTTCATTTAATGAAGTACATTTTTGAAACATCAATAAGTATTTTTCTTTAGACAAGAGCTTATTATTCATTAATTTGTGGAACTGTCGAGGAAAGAAATCAAGTCTTGCTCGTCTTCAAGGTCCTTTTCACAGAGAACATTCAGAAAGCATTTGCTGAACTGACTTCCAGCATGCTATTTTATACTGGGGTCAGTGTGTCTGGCCCACCATCACTCTTTCTTTGGCTGCCTTTATCCTGTTCTTTGTTGTCTCATTTGCCTCCTTTCTCGGTGTGCACGACTTTGCTGCATTAATGGGTGAGAGAGTCGGTGTGGATATTATGTCTCTGTGACAGTAATTCTCGCAGCTGGCAGAGCTCACAGAAACATCCTTTGGATGTATATAGGTAATATTTCGCAAAGTGAAATGACAGTTGTTTATGTCTATAGAGTTAGAACTTTGGATATTTTCAGATTCTAGCATTTGAGGGATACTGCTCGTATGGATAAGTGTTTTCATTCTATCAATTATTTGAAATTGGCATAGTGGTCTTGATACAGACTACTTGCAAAGGGTTATAATTTTACAATCAAGCAAAAATTTTTATGCAAATATAAAAATATCTCTGAGAACTATGGAGAAATTCTTACTCCTTGTCAAAGAGTAGAAAGTAGTTATTTAAAGATATTGATTAATTACTATAGAAATTATAGACCTTTGCATCCATTATAAATCCTGAACAGGCTTAGAACAGATTCATTTCTGGGAACAAAGTAGTAGCTGAAAGGATATGTATACACCCAGGAGCTTCATACAAAGAGAAACAGAATTAAAAGAAGGATATAAAAATGAAGTTAAAAGGGAACATAGGTAAAATAAGAGTAGCTGATATGCAAAGTACTGTATCAGTAAATTCCTTTATGAGCACACTGGCCTTTTCAGAGTATGAAATTAAAGATTTCACTTAGAGTCAAAGGCTAAAGATAGGCTTCTAATTTTTTCTCCAATTCTATTCTGGCTTACCAGAATTTTAAAAAGAAAATAAAAGAGAAGAAAAGAAAAAAAAAAGAAAAGAGAAGAAACCCAAACTGAAAGTTCCAAAGGTCAGAAGGCAGTTTGCTATTAAAAAACAAACAAAACAGAACAAAAACAAGTCTCCTGTAGACTGGCTGTCACTGGACTGGCAATAGGTCTTACTGACTTATTTCAATGTGCAAATGTAAGTGGGGATTTCAGTATTTAATTTAGCTCTTATAAATCTCCAAATCCTTACCTCTATAAATGATTAGGTAAAAGTAATGGAATAGTCACACTGGAATATACAGTCAGAATAATTCATTCTAGGGTGCCTGGGTGGCTCTGGTTAAGTGAGTGACGTCAGCTTAGGTCATGATCTCGTGGTCCATGAGTTCGAGCCCCACGTCAGGCTCTGTGCTGACAGCTCAGAGCCTGGAGCCTGCTTTGGATTCAGTGTCTCTCTCACTCTCTGCCCCTCCCCTGCTCACACACTCTCTCTCTCTCAAAAATAAAGAAACATTAAAAAAAAAAGAATAATTCATGGCAAGGTCTAGCCTAAACATACTGTTTAAAAAAATTTATCTGTGATGCTGGATATATTCTTTATCTATGGTAATATAGTAGCCACTAGTCATATGTGGTTAGGACAAATGATGAACAGATTTAAAATTTTTATTTAATTTTAGTTAATTTAAATTTAGCCACAAGTAGCTAGTAGCTACTACACTGGACACAGCAGAATATAGAGAAAGCAGGTCTGGAGAAAAAAGTCAAATCTTCTGAAATCATGTTTTAAAAATCTGGTTCATTGGGGCGCCTGGGTGGCTCAATCAGTTAAGTGTCCCGACTTTGGCTCAGGTCACGATCTCAGGGTTCGTGAGTTCGAGCCCCATGTGGGGTTCTGTGCTAATAGCTCAGAGCCTGGAGCCCACTTTGGATTCTGTGTCTCCCTCTCTCTGCCCCTCCCCCACTCGTGCTCGGTCTCTCTCGGTCTCTCTCTCTTTTTCAAAAATAAACATTTAATAAATGAATAAATAAATAAAATTCTGGCTTATAAAAAGCTGCTGACATTAATTTTGACATAAATACTGCCAACAGTTTACAATTCAAACTTTATTTTATTTTTAAGGTATTTATTTATTTTTAAACTATTTATTTTGAGAGAGAGTGAGCAAGCACACAAGTGCAGGAGGAGCACAGACAGAGAAAGAGAGAGAGAATCCCAAGCAGGCCCCGCACTGTCAGTATGAAGCCTGATGTGGGGCTTCAACCTATGAACCATGAGATCATGACCTGAGCCGAGACCAAGACTTGGACACAACCGACTGAGCCACCCAGGCACCCCTAATTCAAACTTTATTAATGTAAACTATTGGCAATTACTGACTTGAGAGCTGGAAGTGCAGGTTTCTAAAAGTGGATCTTAAACCTGGTATCAACATTATTAGTTAAATGTATCTTCATAAAAATGTTACCCAGAACAGAACTCCAATAACCTGGTATGTATCCTATATGACTGATGCATTCTTTTAGGAGTCATTAGAGATATAAACTGGAATTGGATTAGTAAATTTAGGTACAAGCAAAAAGTCCAGCTAGTACATGGTCCACAGACTATAGATACTCAAGTTGCTCACAGAAATATTAATTTAAAACATTGTATCCTCGGGGCACCTGGGTGGCTTGGTTGAGCATCCAATTCTTGGTTTCAGCTCAGGTCATGATCCCAGGGTCATGAGCTCAAGCCCTGCTCAGCATGGAGCCTGCTTAAGATTTTCTCTCCCTCCCTCCCTCTCTCTGCCACTCTCTCCCACTCGTGTGCGTGCTCTCTCTCTCAAATAATTAAAAATTAAAAAAAATTGTCTCCTCTTCCAAAAAACAATTCCCATTTCAAAACCTTTCTAAGGGCAAGATTTTATCATATAATTCTACTACTGTATTATTTTTCCATATCAATAAAGAATATTAAGAATTAAACCAATAAGTCTGGCATATCCTATGTTAAGCATTTAATTACCTATTTAATGTTTTATCTTCCAAACAAACTTCTAAGAAGAATTATCAGAATAATTGAATAAAATATTTCATTTGTGATTCAGTATTTAATTTTATCTTTTACCAGAAGTCATATACTCTAATTGCATTGATTTAGAAGACATTTAAGAAACATTAATGGATCAAATCTGCCTAATTTATTCAATCCTTTCTTCTCCATTTTGTCAATTATCTCTAAATTATGCGTAGTATTATTAAGAATTTTTAACGTGATGGCTATCTGTTTGCCTGATTTATGGTTACAATTTAAAGAAACTAACTGAAAATTCAGCACTAAATGGTTCTTGGTAAAAAGCAGAAGAAAAACATTTAGAATGTTTGAACAAAAATCACACCTTTTGGAATTATATTAGAATTTACTGGGAAGGCAGAACTATTTCCTAGTCAAAGCATGATTACCTCCTTTAAGTAAATGTTCTTTTGCTCTGTAGAAACAGGACGTTAAATGAAGTCATGTTTTTCATAGTTTAAGCTTGAAATCCTATAACAGGAAATTTCATTCCTTTATGATCTTATTAGTTTTGATAGTAAAGGTGTCCTAGATAGGGCTTACTTCAACTCAAGATCAACCATCTAAGACTGAAGTTGAACGATACTACCTCCCAATGAATTAGCCTGAGGAAAGTAAATCCTAACTACTAGCTCTTACAGTGCGGCACACTTTTAGGGGATTGGTTAGCTCTGATTCAGCTCTAACACATATGAGCTCCACAAGTCTGGAAAGTTCCCTATTTTAGTAGACAGCTGTGATGCTCAACTGTGTTGTACTTTTGGGGGGGTCTTTCAGAAATTTGTGGGGTATATTTTTATCTTCTAGTGTAGTTTTGCCCAAGCTATTACTATTACAATAATCATAAATTATTTTATTGTAACTTACTGTCATTCTTTATATTATAGTTAGGGCATTTAATATGAGTTTTTAGAAGGTAGCTGTAAAGGTAGGTCACATTATTTATACATTTCATTTCTGTATAAGAAAAGGGGATGTTATAGAATATTCATTACGAAAAGGGGGCACTGTGCCTGATGGAGTAAAGAACTACCGGGTTACAGGCAGGAAAAAGAAACTGGGACTCCGGATTACTAGTCTGTAGCCTTCCTTCTCCATTTAACTCTTCCAGTCGGTTATGTCATTCTAGAGCAGATATAACCCACAGACAAAATAAAAGGGATGGGAAAGAAGAGTCAATTACACCACATTAATTCTGTTCACCATTTTTTAATAGCTAGACTGTGTTATTTCCTCTAATTTGGGGGCTTGGGAAACTAATCTACTTTCATATCTGTTTACCTTTGATTTCCCTCAACAAGTTAAAGAGTTAAAATATCTAATACTGTTTTAGGAAGGCACTAACATTCGGCAAGATTTTACAATTATATTTAAGCTAGAAAAAAAACCCAAGATAATCTCATAATGGCACAATGAAGGTAAGAATTAGAAAAAAGCAGGTCAGGCTATCACATATGTAAGAACAGTCAATTAAAGATCATTACCATATGAGTGATTTCTAATTTTCCCTATTTGATAGATTTGAGAGCTACCATAATTCCACACTGTTTATATGAGCCTTAAGTCACCTCTGGTTGTCACACCCATGAGTCGGATTTTCAGTTTAAAACTGAAAAAACAGAGCATAGGTCTCCTTCTCATGACACCTACCTCACTCCACCAAAAAGCCTGATAGGGAGGGTCTCAGGCTAAACTGGGAGCAAGGAGAGGTATGAGAGATACTCAGGCAAAGAAAGCCTTCCAAGGAGCTACTTAAAACAAGCGGTGCAAAGTTTGTCTGCTTAGATGGGTGGCCGTGAAGCGGGAAGCCGAGACCTCACCGTTCATCTGCTTTAACTCACCGCTCAGAATCTGCTGCACGGCTTCGTTCCCCATCTGCGCTGCCGTAAAGCCTTGTAAGGAGATGATGGAGGGATCGGAGCCGTAACTCAGCAGGAGGCGGCAGGTCTGCAGGTGGCCTGCTAGGGCAGCTCTATGCAAAGCAGTCTGACCAAGAGTGTCCAGTGCGTTCATCTGAAAGATCATTGGGTGGGCACACGGCATTGAGCATCTATTTGTTCCCTTTTACACCCTAGCAAATAAGTTTCTACGAGAAAAATAGTCAAAGGTTTTTGAAAAATGCCACAGACTATTCACTATTAACCTTTGTTTTCTGCTTCTGAAAAAATATCCCTTTCTTAGTCTCACCACCTTCCAAACACAAATGACAACATACTCATCCTTTCCCTGAGTAACTGTCTTCCTGTCCATCTTCCACGCCCGGCCACTCCCCTCAACAACTAGGATGTGAGATCCCTGAGGGCGGGACCCTGACCTGCACTGCCTGCCACATCTGAGATGCACATTAAATACTTTTGGATGAATGGGTTTTACCAAACTTGTTCCTGTAATATAAACACAGCAGGGTAAGTAGGCAAAGACAAAGTAGCTAATTACATTTCTCTTCTAATTTTAGTAAATAATTATAACAGAATGCTCTCATTGAATTACCAACACATTTAACAACCCCCCCCAGAAAGATTTAAAGGTTCAGATGTTCCATTTTTAAAACTTTGAAGAGTTATAAAGGAAGAATCATTTAGCTAGTCTTAAGACTGCTTAAGACAACATTAAGCTTTGGAATCACATTCATAATTTGATCAAACCTGTTTTCCAGGAGGTCCCCCAAATATCCAGGATGCCCCAGTAAATACCCTCTATTCCAATCAGACCACAGTCCCTGTTCATTGTATATGCTGCTCCTTTCAGACAAGCCCTCTGTCTGCCTTTCTGGATTATGAAATCCAGTGCAAGTCTCATCTCTCTCAGGAAGTGTTTTTGTTGCTTAAAGGCTTGATGATTACTGACTTTCCAAATATCCATGTCAAGTTAGCACTATCTTACAAATTATAACACCTGGGTAGTTTTTGTTCACCAAGTTAAAGTCATGGCTATGGAGAATATGGATTGTATTATATAGGTTTTCTGGGTCCTCTAGAAAGCTCCTCTTAAGGACATGTAGTGAATTCACAAATATATGCTAGTAGGTTATTTTAAGCATTTGTCCACACCCACCAAATAAATACAAGATTAAGGAAAGAAAATATTTAAGACAACTGATCTCTATGTCTCCAGCCTTTCATCATTATTAGTAAGGGGGTCACACTTGTTCAGGCAAGGGTTCATCTAAATTCTTAATGGTGTCTCACAAAATTTGCCATGAAATACTGACATATTTAATTAGATCTCATTTGCCAGCAGAAAAGCGACTGTTTATACAGGCAACATAAAAACACAGCCATTACCATGTATTGATGGAAAACATAAGCTACCAAACTAAATTTCTTGACTTTTTCTATGAACATTTCTGTTACTTCACCACAAGAGAAAAACTTAAAATTGGGAATATTCTAACCATTAATGATTTTCTGGAAATTGCATTAGAAACTCACTAAATTATTTAATCAGAGTGACAGAAATTCTCAATACAGCTTGTTAAACCATGGTAACATGGTTTGAGAATTACTACTCCAAAATTCAGATATTACCTAAAGTTATTCTTCAGCTCAAACTGAGGGTCTCTTCAGTGCCTTCAAATAACCTTGAATTCTTCAGCATGTCATTTAAGACCATCTGTAATTTACTTTCACACTCCCTTCCTTTCTACTATATTTTTTCATCACAATGTGATAGGCCTGCTATGCTCTAGCTTTATTAGATCACCCTGGAACCCCATTTTATGAAGATGTTCGTTTCTAAAGTCATTGCAAAAGGTAAAGTTTGCCTTTGGTCAATATTATCCTTGAAAATACCTTAGCAATGCAATGGCAGAGACAGACCTAGGGTTTCTCAGTAAATTCAACACTCGTTTCACCTTCAATGTGTGAACAGATCAACCGAACACCAAAGTACATACAGTATCTTTAAACAGCATAAACGCACTACGTGTGAGGAGAGGTTCTCTCAATGCATTTGCATGGTGAAACTGAGTGCAATACAGAAAACAGCAGATTCCCTTCTCTCTCTCACTCACTCTGGAGCATGCACTCATGGAGTGAAATCGGGCCCCAAATCACCACTCTCTAACGTTATGTACATTAACTTTTCTTGTTCCACTCCCCCTCTCGGTTTTGGATGGCTGCTTCTGAATGCAGCTCCACTGACACGTATTCTCATTTCTCTACCCAGTAATTATTCTCTTCTCACGCTCCTTACCCTCGCATTTGGCTGTCAAAATTAGAACCAGGTTGTTTACCTCCAAAGAAGTCTTGTAAGGAAGGGATGCAACTAACATTTACTAAGCACTTGCTAATATCAGGCTCTGTTCTAGATGCTCTGTTGAAATTGTAAGCAACTTAAAAGCAGAAATTATGACTTAATCTTTTTTTTTTTTTTTTAATGTTTATTCTTGAGACAGAGAGAGACAGAGCATGAATGGGGGATGGTCAGAGAGAGAGGGAGACACAGAATCTGAAGCAGGCTCCAGGCTCTGAGCTGTCAGCACAGAGCCCGACGCGGGGCTCGAACTCACGGACCGTGAGATCATGACCTGAGCCGAAGTCGGACGCTTAACCGGCTGAGCCACCCAGGCGCCCCATGACTTAATCTTAAATGTAACTCTTCCCTCTACCCTCCCCACTCCCAGAAATATAAAAGGTATAGGGCATTTCATGGAGCTTCACCAATATCTTGTGAATAAGTGAAAAAAATAATGTATAAGTCGTTTAGAGTTAATTTATAAAAGGAATTTTTTATGTTTAGCTGAAAAAAATTCCAACCATTTGATGAGGACTGATTGGTAACACTAGAAAGTTAAAACCATGCTGATATACTGAAGCTTTGTGTCCTCATCCCTGTTTATGTATAGAAGGCATCTGCTCCTTCCCAAGGTAGTATTGTATTCTAATATTTCAGAAAACCAAACTTTCTTAAAGTACAAGACAGATCAGCATAACATAAAATTCTTTGCTTTAGAAAATGTATTTTTTATAATGAGAGAATTTCCCCCTCAAACTCTAGTTATCACAGCAACAAAAGAATATCTATGGAGTGCTTTATCAGACAACATAGCTGAAGCACTAGAAGTGATAGAAAAGTATCAGCGATATTTAACAGGAGCACTCATTCCATGGAAACAAGTGGAATAATTTGGTGGAACTGTGTACAACCCATAGAATGAACAAGGATGGATGATAGGGAAAACATTAAACAAACATCCGACAAGGGTTTTCGTGAGGAAGGGTTATTCCTTACTAGAAGCAAATGTCAAATTTCTCAGATTCCCCGACCTCAGGACTCCAGGCTGGTCCTTCTATGGTCCAAAGATGACAATGGCAGCTCCGTGCAAACAACTCCATAAATCTCAGTGAAAGCCCAAAAGGATGTCTCATACATCTATTGTAACAGAGAAGAAACCTTTACCAGAGGACTTCTCCTTATGCCTGGAACCAGAAACGCTTCCTGAAGCCATGCCTATACCAGTCACTAGCAAGGAGAGTAAGATCACCAGAACTGTGTCAGACCCAGCCTTCTGTGGAGCTCCCAAAACTGAACAAAGTAGAGCTCCACAGAAGAAGGTTGCTGAGGCAAGCTATGGCCCGTGGGTCAATTCCGACCAGGTGACTATTCTGTACTGCTTGCAAGCCAAGAACGATTTTTAGGTTTTCAAACGATTACATTTAAAATGGCTAGAGAAGTATCCATAAAGCCTAAAGTATTTACCATCTGGACTTTTAAGAATGCATTTGCTGATCCCTGTTCTGAAGCAAAGAAGGGGGAAAGTGATTATTGGATGGGAAATCAGCTCTCTGTTGGAGTCATTACTGACCTTTAAATTGATTCAAAATTGAAAACAAAAATTAAAGTCCCTAACTTCCTCTTAGATTTAACTTTATCAACACGCTTAATGTTCTACCTTTGTTTACTCTTTTATCTACCAGTCACAGGATACAATCAGGGCTCTCTACAAGGTGGTCAGTCCAATTTTCTTCCCTCCACATGTGTAGTTCAAGGCACAGAAGTCCAAAATGTATATGCCTTCCAAGGTTGGTGATAACTTTGTTTTTAGAGGGCAGCAAGAACTATTTTATAGGACTACACCTGTAGCGTGTCCCCAAGTTTTTAAATGGGTCATCTGGCAGGATTTGCATTGCTGCTCTAATTCAGTTTCACAATAGAAAAGTGATATTTTGGAGCTAGTGTATATTTCACTGTGGTCCCAGAGAGTTACAGGGAGCGTTAATTGTTTAAAGGTTCCCATAAGTTTGGATTTATGACTCTGCTACCATTCTGTAAGTTACACAAATGGCAAATGATAGTAATTCATTCTACTGATGGAGAAATATAGGAGATTAAATGACTTGGGCATGTTATCCACAAAATCTATAAATGAAAGCACTGACTAAAAGGGCCCACCAACATACAGAATATAGCCCATGACCTGAAAGTCATGTGTTTGTGTGTGTGTGTGTCCTCTTGGCTTTGACAATTTTGACTCACACATTGACAATTCTTCACTCAGTCAAAAAACAGGCTTAACAACATTTAAAATATTCTTTATATGTAAGAATCAAACTCCTAAAAAAAAAAAAACCCAAAATACAGTCTTGTATTATACATATAATTAAGTACTTAAATGGTCATTCAAGCTGAGATAACTAAATAAATGAGATTGTCACTCACAGGATTCTTCTAAGAACTTTCAAATTAAAAAAATACATACATATATATATATATATATATATATATATATATATATATATATATGCATATACATACATATATTGCTCTCTGTAAGTTTTATGTTTTTAACCTAAATGATATATTTGACAGACTTTATATATATACCACCATTAACTTATTATTCATATTTTAAAGAGACACAACCTGTGTGTGTGTGTGTGTGTGTGTGTGTGTAATTTGAAACCACCAACATACATATTTCTGGAAGAATTCAGGGAGTGTTGCATCAGTTTTTGTGACCAAGTCTTCTTTAGAGCCAGTCCTATTTCCATCACAATCTCCACCATGAGGATATGATATAAGATGCCATCAAAGATGCTTACCATTCAGCACCAAGGAGATTATTTTCACTGAAGTACAGAAACTGACTCAAATAAGAAAAATGCTACATATAATGTGTGGTAATGTGTGGTTAGGACTTGGCTTGAGAAAAAAACGTATCTGGCAGTTTTAGAGACAAAATATATTTCCCCTTTTTCCCTTGTATCTAGAGAAAAAAACCTGAGGTATGCATTTTTTTTTTCTATTCCTGAGTAGTAATTAATGATTTTCCTATAGAGGGTAATTAGATACATGATACAAAATCACAATGGCATCTGGCCTGAAATATATGTCTTATGTCTTATGTCCTGTAGGACATAAGACTATGATTCAGGGTCGCCTGGGTGGCTCAGTTGGTTAAGTGTCTCTCGGTTTTGGCTCAGGTCATGATCTCACGATTTTGTGAGTTCAACACCCGTGTTGGGCTCTGTGCTGACAGTGGAGCCTGCTTGGGATTCTCTCTCTCTCTCTGCTCCTCCCCTGCTCACACTATCTCTGTCTCTCTCAAAATAAATGAAAATAAAACTTTAAAAAAATCATTTAAAAAAAAAGTATGATTCAAATATGCCAAAACAATCCGGGAAACCCCAAACCAACTATAAGGAAATAGCTGAGGGGAACCTCTCAATATTCGAATCCGTGTGAATGGCCTCGTCTCAAAGTGCTAACCTCAAGACTGAGTTAATCTCTTGCCTAAACTTAAAGCTATTACTGTCCACATCACTTATTTGGTAATTAATCATGAACTGTTCTGTGATGTTGCTGTAATTAAGCATTTATTGTTAACTCACATTGTAATTCTACTTTAGCTGCTGAACGTGGGTATATCTCAGTCTAAACTGGGTTTCAAGTAACCTGAGCACTGAAAACAGTCTCTGTATTCCTTTAGCTAGAATGACAATGTACTTTCTCCCCAATCAGGACACTCTGAAAGTGAAAGTGAAGAGTTAAAACAAAGGCATTAACACATCTGCAAGAGAGGAGCAAAAGACAGGGATTTGAAATAGGTCTATGTCCTGGTAGACAGACTATAACCTAGGGAACAGGTGGCAGGCATATTATAACATAGTCTACATTTCTGTAATTGGCCTTATAGGAGAAAGTAGCCTTCTAGGAAGTATCTACCTTCCTGAAGCAGGATTCTGTGCAGGCCACCTACCTGTTCAAAACTTCCCAATGGCTCTCTCAGTAGTATGAGAACAAAATCAAAACTCTCCCATTGAAACTACCAAGACCCTGCTCCAACGTATATTTTCAAGATTTTCATTATTCTCCTTTTCAGTACCCCTGGGCTCACTAATTATAACTCCTGACTAACTGCTTTCCTGCTTGAGTCATTACTTGAAATATTATTTGTATTTTGCCAATTTCTATATATCTAATCCCTAGACATTCCTAGCTGAAATCCTACTTTCTTCATGAAATTTCTCCAATCTCTCCCCCAGCCTGTTACCACCAATGGAAGTAACCGTTCTCTGAATAGCAATCTACCCATACTTCTCTTATATATCACTTTGCAATGTGTATGATAGATATTGGCGTTGACTATAGTAGATAAGACTATTACTAGATTTTAAGTCCCTTCAGAGAAGACTCTTGATCAAATCCAAACTTCATATATACCCCACAGTAACAAGTGCAATGCCTGGTACAAGTTGGATGTTCAAAAATGGTTGGTAAGTAAATGGTTCACAAGAACAATAAATTAGTAAATTCTGATGATAATAATGTTTTCATCATACTAGTGTGTATACTACATAAACATCAGACTCTTAAGATATTCTCTAACCAAAAAATGTATATTCTTCTTTCCCTAGAAATTTGAAGGAAAAAAGAAGTTAAATGCCAGTGTTGACAGAATTGTAAAATATTGAAAATAATTAACTTACTTTATCTGTAGTAAGAGTATAATTTAATTTGATTTTAAAGTTTTACAGATATTTACAGAGCACTGTTATAAGGAGGATGGACATAATTAAAGCCTCTCCTGTGAGGAATGAAACAGACAAAATGACCATAATTTAATTCTTAACTCAAATTCTGATACAGCAATCAATATTTTACTTTAAAGGGTTTTTAATCCTTTAACATTTACTAGCTGAACTCGAGTGTATTATTATTTGCAAACCTTCAAAATTCATGTGGAATTTTAAAAGAAACAAAAGAGATATATCATAATGGTATGTGTTTGCTTTGCTTTATTAAAAGGGCGCTCACGTTCTCACATGCCCTGTGTGAGAAACGACCCCCTGAGCAGAGCTGATTGGACGAGTGGGAGTCAATCCTATGGCCGTGTGGAACAAACTGAGATCTCATTCAGATTCTCCCTTTCTCCTCCCTGAGACTCAGGAGAGACTGTAGCTGCAGGTGTTATATTTTTAAGACAAAGACTCATAAAACAGGGGCTACCAAGTCCATATTTAAGCCATAGAGAAGTAAAACAGAAAAATGTAGTCTATTAAAAGAATGAAGCAGATGAACTAAGACAAACACAGAAAAGAAACCCAAGCGACCAGAGAGAGAGAGACAGACACACACACACACACACACACACACACACACACACACACACACAGATAGAGAATGCAGTCGAGGTACTCAATAGTTTCCACATTCCTTGTTCTAGTCTTTTGTAAATCTCAGCTACAATTCCTGTAGATTATTTCTATCCTGTAGATTATTTCTATGGGATAACAATATGGGTAATCTCAGAAAAGTAATAAGCATACATTTATATAAGTATAAAACAGATTTCCATTTGTGCTTACTCTAGATTCAATTGATCTGTTACTGGTAACTAAAATGTTTCTGAGACACTGGGCCTTTTGCCCTTTGTGCTGATATGCTCAAACTGCAGATAACTGAACGATTAGAGATACTTTACATCTATAGCTTTGAAAGCATTTTAACATCTTTGGGCTAACAGAAACTGCTTATCAACCCACCTCTTGAAGAGCATTAATCAGATCCTTATAATGAGATAACACATTTCCCCAAAGTGAGCAAAGACTCTTCATCACTTCTCAATGTGAGAAATAAGCCCACTTAATGCCAATTACTATTGACACAATTTCTTCTTACATACAATATAAATAAATCTGTCAAATTAAGACAAATGAACAATCAAATTTCTCCGTGTTCCACACATTTAACAGATGCTCAAGTAATGACAGAATAGCAAGTGCTTTTCTATATGAAAAAAAACACTTTTGAATTAAACCTTTCATTTTTAGGTATTAATAATACCATATGCAGTTGGGACTTAAGTTCTACTTAATAATGATAGCAGACACAGCAGTAGCAATAGAATGTCAGGGTAGGCTAACAACAATAAAGAAAAAACTGCCACATGAAGGATAAAATCTTCACGTCTCTCCCATTTAGGCTTTATAGCAATCTCGCAAAGCAGGGGATTGGTAGAGATACTTGACTTTTTTTAGAAATAGAAATTTACTCCACTATAAAAGTTGATTTTTCAAATGAGTTGGCTAATACCCCCATTTTCTTATAACTCTCCTTTCTTTATAAGCCATCTGTTTCCTATCCTTTTTCTGACTACTGCCTGCTTGCCCCTCCAGATTCCTACCTATCCTCCACCCTGCTCGATGTCCTGCTTGATGTCCTGGGAAACTTACTTAATATGGATCATATCAATGGGTCCTTTTGGTCTTTAAGTTGTTACATTTGGACAATGGGAGGGAATGGCAAGAGACTGGTGGGGAGCAGGGGTGTGAGGGGTAGGGGTCAGATATACCCCCTATCAAAGGCTGCAGGTGGTGTCAGGAGACCTTCTCCAAATAGCTACCTTCTTCTGCTTCTTTGCCCCTTTGGGCCCAGGGACGATAATGTCTCCCCATTTGCTGCTATCCCTTGCTCATATCCCTAAACCATGCCCACCTTTGTATATAATTCTTTTATTAAACTTTCCTCAAATTACCCACTTTGAGTATGCCGCTTATTGCCAAGACTCTGAATATAATTCTCTGCCCCTGTATCTTTGGAACACCTCCTTCAAAAGCTGCCAAAGTCTTTATATAAAAGTTGTCAAGTTAAATGGCATTGCCTACCTTGATTTCTCTTTGTAGCACCTGTTACTTCTTCATACTCCTACTGTACTCAGTAGACACTGTGATGGATCTTTCAGTTTTCTCTTCCCATTGCTGCCCTTCAAACATGGTAATTTGCAAAGGTCCTTTCCTAAATTCTCAACGCATCTCTCTATACTTTCTCTACCTTGGAATGCATGATCACTATGTTCATGGCTTTCCAAAAGATCTTTCTAACCCTACCTAGACTGTCTTTCACACTCTAGTGCAATTATTTCCAACTGCTAGTGATACTAAATGTCCCTCCCTATCTCATATCAACTCTAAGTACAAAATTATCAAGGCATAGGAAACCAGTATTTCTCTCTAGCTTCCTCACTTCCCTGAACTGTACCACCCTTTTCTAAGTCTGTTCTAATGCCCGATTCATTTCCACGTATATAACTATTTCTTCATAAGTTACTTTCATCTTTCTCTTCCTTCATTACTCATGCCATTAAATTGGATTTAGGATTAGCTTCAAGTTTGGTAACTGCATAAACTTCAAATTGGTACTTTCCACAGTATCTAGCATACAGTCTTAATCATTTTGCATCTCAGTATTTCTTGCGTTAATGGATCAAAACAAATTATAAAGGAACCGATATATAAATCTTACATAAAAATTTAGGTGATTAAGGGAAATATGTAATATATGTCTGAAAAGACAAATATGGAAAAATCCAGTGCTCATATTTACAAGTAATTAAAGTATTGCTTGTATGTCAGGTATTATACCACACACTTATATATACATAAGCTCATTTAATTTTTACACACATACACACACAGGTATCAATACACACATAATCACTTATGGGTGAATTAGGATTCCAGAAAATTAATTCCAAGTTCACGGGACTAGAAAGTGGAGGACTGTACAGTGAAAAGTATGCTTGTCTGTTACATTCCCAGTATGTTTAGTTTAACATGCATAGTGAACCTGAGCTTTATCATCAAGCTTTGAGCAAAAGAATGTTTTGGCTTATGTAAAGATTACTAAGTTCTATCTGTCAAAGTAAGACAGATTAGTTCATGGTATTAGATCTCCCTATCCAATTCTCTGCCTTTTCTGACTTATTAGCCTTAGCCTGGGAACTTGACATGAGGAGGGAAAGGAGGCAGGATGGTGGAAACAGTGTAAGGGTTGAATCCTAATCCAAGGGTGGTGCTGCTTGATCAGAAGGAGTTTTTCAGAATCAAATGGAAAGCATTAGTTGTCCAAAAATCAAATTGAAACCGTGAGTTCTCCAGAAAGAACACTAAGCAAGCAAGCAATGGGGCCCAAAAGTAGCTAAGTGAGTTTTTATCAACACATTAGTCACCAAATAAGCCAACCCTGAGGGACATCAGCCTGAGTTGGAACCAGGGAATAACTGAGTGCGGAGGATGGCAACTACTATTTATTGGTTCAGAACCCTGATTCAGTAGGATTTATTTTCCATTTAAAGGGCCTAAATAGCAGGAGTTCTGGATTTGGATGAACTATAGTGGAAGGACTAGGGAGGGTAAACTAGTCTAAAAGTCCTTCTGTATCACCGACAGAGTGTTTAAAACTGCGCATGCCCCACTGATGAATTGAGATGTTATCGATGAGGATATCCCGTGAAGACGAGGAGCAGAGTAAGGTTGAGAACCACAGAGCTAGAGCAGGGCTGACTGGGAGAGCTTAGAAACGCGTGCTGTTTTTCACTGAAACGCCATGAAATAAAATGACTCATGGGAGAAAACAAATAGGTATTTTTCAAAAAGGAAGGGCATTGTTCATGGGTTTTCAAGAACGTTATAAATGCCATAAACTGTTTTTAAAAATGGGTCAGTGGTAAACAAAAATGCTCTTAAGTATAGCAGAGAGTCCACTTAGCTTAGTATTTTCTGCTTGATGGAGCAACAAGACATTATTTATATAACAATGCAGGAGTTGTACCCTCAGAACAGGTAATAAATTGGTAGAGTGCTGTTCCCTCTCATTCTAGGTCATCCTGACTTTTTTAGATAAAAATACCAATTGTCCTTTTAAAGCAAGGACATCTAAATTTTTGGACTGGGAACCTTATGAATAAAAAAAATGTTTTGAGAAACCTCTCAATATACATATGTGTTCATCTGTAACCTTAAGAAACAGTGCTATACTAATATATGACAGAAACATATAAAACCTATACAAAAAGAAATTACAAAGGATGGGAAAGAGATGACACGATTAAAAATGAAAACATTTTATACTAATGTACAAAATACCTTCGGGCTCAACTAAAAAACCTTAAAAAATCTTATGAAAATTGCAATGTAGATTTGAGGATCTGACTCTAAGTTCATTTTCAATAGCTGGTCCCATGGACCATATTAACTCAAAAGACGGGAGAGAAACAAGTTAGAGCCACTGGAAAAAGTGCACTCACTGTTAGCAATGCCTACTAAGTCACAATGCTTATTTTTTAAACATTTTTGGAAGTTTATTTATTTTGAGAGACAGAGAGAGTGAGCAAGGGAGGGGCGCAGAGAGAGAGAGGGAGAGAGAGAATCTCAAGCAGGCTCTGCACTGTCGGTACGGAGCCTGATGTAGGCCTTGAACTCATGAACTGTGACATCTTGACCTAAGCCAAACACCAAGAATCGGATACCTAACCGACTGAGCCACCCAAGTGCCCCCACGATGCTTATTTTTAATGTAATTTACTTAATCATGCTAAGGTTTTAATTGAAACTCTGCTAGTAAAATTTCATCCTTCTTGATGTTTTCTAATACGTTCAAAAACCACCTAAACACAAATTAAGAAAGACTTTAAAACAGGTTGGAAAATTGTTTTCCAGTTTTTAAATTACATGTAGATGTAACAGTTGGGTGATACATTTACATCATTTTTTGGCAACAAAATCACAAAACAGTGGACATTTTCCAAAAATCTATTCTCAAAACGTCCCCTTAATTTTTTGAAGTTTCTTTAAAAATGCAGTCACTTTCCCATTTACTCTAAAATATGTAATATTTGCCTTTAAGGGCCTGAGTATGTTTCTTTCTTAAACAAAGTATCTACATCCAAGTAAAAAAATATCTACATGCAAGTAGTCATTTGTCATCATAGATGACAACAAATTTTGAACCCTCTTATTTTCATTAAAAAAAAAAGCACGAGAACTAAGATCAATATTCTTGAAAATACTAATTCATGAAATAGCCAGACAACCTCTTTATGCATCAAATTGTCATTCCCTCGGATTACCAACAATGTTATTTATGAAGGATCTACCGTTTAGGATGGTACCCATGAATCTACTCGTGTGGACACGTGTAAAGTGCAACATGTCACAACATTCTGGACGTGAACAGATGAGTAAGTCTGTCAGTGACAACCCCTCCCGACTGAGCCTCCCCTTCTCCTCAGAGGAAACACCTTGAACCGACTCAGACAGGCTGACACACAGACACATAGAGGGAGCCAGCATCAATCTTTGTATTAAATATTAGTAGATCTTAACTTCTTTATTCATAAATAAGAAATTACGATTAAAAAAAATTAAAAGTCTAATATTTTTCCTATTCTCAATGGCTCATCTTGTATATTCCATAAAGTGTCTACTTTGGAGACTTCTGCTTTAAAAATATATGTAGTTTTGAGGATTTAAAAGTATGCATATTCAAGTTACCTCTGAAAAACAACCAGTTTGCTTCCTTCCTCCCTCAAGCAATTCATAGTTTCAGACAACATCAACAGAAATGGTTACCCCCAAATTTCTTATTTTTTCAGTCACTTGAGAAAATTATTATCATTACCAGTTTGAAGGAATAAAAATATTCTTTAGAGTAAGTAGCAATATTTTGACTATCATTTACATAAATTATTCTCTGATAAACCATCAATGATGTTGACTATCGAAATATATCAATCCCAGTATTAATGTAAAACAACGCAAAGTTAAATGTGTTTCAAATGATAAGATCAGAGCTGCATTTTATTGCTTTACGGAAGAATGACATTAAGGGAAATAAGACACAGCTCATTATTTTTATTAGTAACAGGACTTAAATTAGTTTGACAAGAGAACAGATGACTTCAAATACACGGTAAGAGTCCTTTACCAAATTAATTTCTCCCGGAGAATCAGAGAGAATAGTAATAGTCTTAAAAGCAGCTAGCTACTCAACTCCAAATTTGGGATTTTATTTCTGATGTGTGTCTTACCTTTGCTCCATGCTTATGTAGAACTTCCATGACATCATTGTGAGCTCTTTCTGCTGCAACATGCAAGGGAGTCATGAAACTACGGAGAGGAGAGAAGGAAAATGTAATGTCCTAATTTTTGTTGCATTTCCCCTTTAAGAGCCGAACACCTCCTTCTGCGATTGCACTTACTCTTTATTTTTTTCATTAACATTTGCTCCTTTTCTAAGTAATAGTTCTGTCACTTGTTTTCGTTTGGGATGCAGGGAGGCCACAGCACAGTGCTGTAAAGTAAACAAAACTAAGTTAATAAACTTCTATTTAAAAGGAGAATTCTGAATTAAGTAGCATCTGCTGACTCTTTAGAACACTGTTAGTCAAAAAACGTTTACATATTTTATGTTATGGAGATGATCAAATTCTCCCTAAACACCTTGGAAGTGCAAGACACGGGCCTTTATTTTTTTTAATTTAAAAAAAAAATTTTTTTTTTTAACGTTTTTATTTATTTTTGAGACAGAGAGAGACAGAGCATGAACAGGGGAGGGGCAGAGAGAGAGGGAGACACAGAATCGGAAGCAGGCTCCAGGCTCTGAGCCGTCAGCCCAGAGCCCGATGCGGGGCTCGAACCCACGGACCGTGAGATCGTGACCTGAGCTGAAGTCGGACGCTTAACCGACTGAGCCACCCAGGCGCCCCAACACGGGCCTTTAAAACGAGATAAAATTATCTTAGTTAAGCATTAAGAAAAACTGTTTCTCTTCCTTTGGCTGACGCATAATTTTCCAGGATATACTTGTTTGAAGGTAACAGAATACTGCCTCTCCAAAGGTACAAACATCTATACCTCAGTTGTTCAATCCTTCATTGGGTTGTCAGCTACATAAATAAATAGTTCTCAAAATCTTCCCCAGAGCCACTCCTGGCACTATATAAGCCTATACGCCCAGGGATAGGCAAGAGGTAATAGACTTGAAGGAGCTTAGTGGAAGAACTATTCTCAGAAGTTTAATGTTTTATCCTGTATTTATATGATTTTTGTATTCAACTTTGTTTTATATTAATGTTTTATATTCAAATTTTATGAGTAGGGGCACCTGGGTGGCTCAGTGTGTTAAGTGTCTGACTCTTGATTTCGGCTCGGGTCCCGATCCCATGGTTTGTGAGATCAAGCCCCGTGTTGGGCTCTGTGCTGACAGTGGCGAGCCCGCTTTGGGATTCTCTCTCCCTGTCCTCGACTTTCTCTCTCTCTCAGAAGAAACATTAAAAAAAATAAAATTTTAAGAGTTAAAACCTACTTACTAATGAATAAAATGAACACTCCCAAAAAGCAGGTCAGGATTATTCTGTTGCTTTGGGTGTCTCCCGGCATAACGCTGTATAATGTCAATACATCTGAACACCAGTTTGAGAGGCACGTACTTAAGTGTACATACAGCTGGCCCATTCAGTTTGATGACTCTTTTAGTGTCGTTTTCGGCAGGTATTGACTACAGGTTGACTTTTTTGCACCGGATATATGCGGGAATTTTAACTGAAGCGTATTTAGAGGTCTGTGATATAGGCATCACACATGCTTCAATTCTGAACTCAGGAATAATTTTACCGGCCCTATACCTGAAATTTAATGTGACCAATGATAAGAAAAATAAGCTAATCTTTCTGAAAGTACGTTAGAAGAAAAAACATGAACTGTTTAAAAAACAATGTGTATGGTCTGGAACAAAAAATTCATAATCTTCATATTTTTCTATAATGAATGTAGTAATTCTTTGGAAAATTAAGAATAATTCTTTGGATAACTGCTCCAAAGGATAATGCAAGTATCTCTGAAAATACTTTTAATATTCTACAGAAGACAAACAGTCTTTACCTACCAACCATAAGAAAAAGATTCTATAGAGAAAATCACATCTTGTATTTTATGAAAGAATTGGCCACAAAAGTAGACTTGTTCGAATACAGTTGGGTAAGGACAAAGGTAAAAATAATTTCCAAATCAAGGGTGAGCAAACATCTATTCTCTCATGCATGAAAGCAAGCATCTCCTGAACCAAATTAAAAATCAATGCAACCAACATTAAAATGGAAATTTCTGGCATTTCTGATACGAAAGTTACTTAAGGGTTCTGAAATGAAAATCGTACACTGGGCTTCTATTACAGACCTAAGGAATGGATTAACGATGAAATCTTACCAGGGCAGTTTCATGAGACTGTGGTTGTTTGAAATTAATGATTTCCAAAGCAAGTGTTTTTTTAACTTTGGCTAGGTCTGCTTCTCTGGCTGCTTGCAGTAGAGAGTGACCTTTAAATTCATCTGTCAATGAAATAATGGTTGACATAAAAGATTTAAGATCTGTAAAAATCATTAGCATGATTACAAATAAGAAAAGTACTAATTTTACATATTACTCTATTTTATCAATAGCAGTAACATGATGCTAGGATGATAAAGGCACAGAGGATGTGCAGTTAATGAAGAATTTTGAAAAATGTATGCTCTGAAATAACACCATTTTATACTCTCAGAGTCCACAGAGGTGCACACATACAAACACATTTACCCCCGCTAAGTTTTAAAACAAGCAACCAAAAACATCTACCAAATGGAAGCCGGTTCTAAACATATATACACTGGAATACTTTATAGCTCTGAAAAAAACAGGAGGTCTGCACACACTATCATGAAAATATACATAATTAAATGAAAAATCAAGTAGCAAAAGAGGTATGACAGGTTGACCCAGGTTTTTTGTATTGTTACTACTGCCATTGCCACCACAACCAAATATAAGAAATGGTACAAAAAAGGCACTTAGAGAAACATTTGCCAAAATATTAACAGTTTTAGCCCTGAAAAGGGAAGAACTGAATTATAGGGGAAGTGCCAAGAGTCTGATAATTTTTCGAAGAACAAATAGTATTTTATTATTTGTATAAGAGATTTATATAAGCAAGTAAGAGATTTCTTCAAAAGTGATTTCTTTTTAAAATTTTTTTTTTCAACGTTTTTTTATTTATTTTTGGGACAGAGAGAGACAGAGCATGAATGGGGGAGGGGCAGAGAGAGAGGGAGACACAGAAGCGGAAACAGGCTCCAGGCTCTGAGCCATCAGCCCAGAGCCTGACGCGGGGCTCAAACTCACGGACCGCGAGATCGTGACCTGGCTGAAGTCGGACGCTTAACCGACTGCGCCACCCAGGCGCCCCAAAAGTGATTTCTTAATTAACTGCATAAATAAAAATCCAATATTCTAACTAAAAACTTAGAGTCATATTTTCTATTTTACACTTTTGGTTTGTATTTTGATAAGACAAAAAGCTGGAAATTCTTCTAAAAAGACGCCAATGATGTGTGAGCTAACATATTACATAGCAATCCCCGGCCAGCCCACATAGCCTTTGCACCTGCCTGCTACTAAATTCCTTTCTTTTCCTCTCTCCTCTCCTGAGTTCCCCATCTCACTCCCCTCTGTCCCTCAAAAGACAGAGAAAGACACACGTGGAAACATATGTGCCTTAATAACTCCTATTACTGTGATGAATCACAAAATTCTACTACTGAAACTAAGATTTTACTATATGTTAACTAACTGGAATTTAAATAAAAACTTAAAAAAGAAAAAAGAGAACTACTATCATCGTTCAAGGCCTCAGTTTAGATACTCTGGTGAGGCCTACCTGATATTTTCCATTATTGGCCTAGGATTCCTTCTTATGAAGCCCCCTGCACTTGCATTAGCCTTACGTCACAGGACAGATCACATGATCTTATTTGCTACGGTAGTCCTATCACTTAGCACACTGCTTGTATATGGTATATTATGTATTCAATTTGTTGCATGAATGGTGAATATTTATAAAATAAGTCATGGCAGGTGCAGGGGAAAAACCATTTTTATGAAACCTCTTGTTTAGTGGTAACTTATCACTGCTAAGTTCCTCAAAGTATAGGACTTTGAAACTTCAGAAACTCAAAGTTAAGGTCAAATGAAGTAAAAGTAAACCAGTGTTTTCAAAACACAAAATTATAGATTTTCATGTTAATGATAAAATTAGGGATAAATCAAGCAGAAGAATTACAAACTGCCATACGTAAGGAGCAGGATCCTGCCGACTGCAAAGGAAGGTGATGTGTTGAGAACGGATTTCAAACAGAAAGTATGGTTTTGCTTTGGCCATCAGTCTGGGGAAATTTAAATGGAATTCAAATCATACTGGCTGTTTCTCTAATGACAAATGCTCTATGACTATCAAAATGATATAAGCAATTCTACTTTTTCAATTACTCTTTTGAGTTCAGGATAGGTGACTCAGAAAAAAAAATAAGGGTAAATTTATGAAAAACATAAGTAATAGGACTAGAATACTAAGGAAATTACGAAATTAGGATGTATGCAACAATGCAATTAGACATAATATTTTCTCAAATAACAAGAAATAAAATATTCCTTATCTTTGCTCTTTGGGAAAAAGTAAAGATGTCTGCCCAAATTGGCTTTCAAATTTAAAATATAGTATACTCAAGATTAAAAAAAACAGAGAATGGAAAAATCTATCAACAATACAATGATCCCTCCCAATGCAAAGGTTACATAAAGATTTGTTTTTAAAACCTCAAGGAAGTACTTAAGTAGCAAAAAGAAGGCAATAAAATTGCAAATTATACTCAAACTTACCTTGAAAACTTAATACTTATAAGATGCCATAAAAGTTTCTTTTTTTTTTTTTTTTTAAAGTTTATTTCAGAGAGAGAGAGAGTGGCAGGCAGAGAGAAAGAATCCCAAGCTGGCTCTACACAGCCAGTACAGAGCCTGATGCAGGGCTTGAACTCACAAACCATGAGATCATGACCTGAGCTAAAATCAAGAGTCGGACACTTAACCAACTAAGTCACCCAGGCGCCCTAAGTTCCTCTTCAAAATCATTTTGGAACAAGAATGAAAGCTACGTTTGGTATTTTCAGCTTTAATATATGCAGAATCCAAACTACCTTGCTCATTTCGCTTCATGGAAACAGTAAAAAAAGAGAGAGAAAAGCAGAAAAAAAAGTGTGAAATGAAAATGCCTATAACCATGGGTAGGATCAAAATCTTGTTTGTTTCTTATATAATTAAAAACATTTTTAATGTTTATTTTTGAGAGAGAAAAGAGAGAGAGAGAGAGAGAGAGAGAGAGAGAGAGAGAAAGTATGGGGGAGGGGCAGAGACAGAGGGGGACAGAAAATCTGAAGCAGGCTCTGTGCTAACAGCAGAGAGCCCCAAGCGGGGTATCAACTCAGGAACTGAGAGATCATGACCTGAGCCAAAGTCAGACGCTTAACCGACTGAGCCACCCTGGTGCCCCTTGTATACTTTTCTTAAGAACTCTGTTAGGGGTGCCTGGTGGCTCAGTCGGTTAAGCGTCTGACTTCGGCTCAGGTCATGATCTCATGGTTTGTGGGTTCGAGCCCCACTTCGGGCTCCGTGCTGACAACTCAGAGCCTGAAGCCTGCTTCATATTCCGTGTCTCCTTCTCTCTATGCCCCTTCCCTGCTTGCACTCTCCCTCTCTCCCTCCCAAAAAAACCCAAACATTAAAAAAAGAAAAAAAAAAAAAAAAGAACTCTGTTAATTGTGAATGTCTAGAGTAAGGCAGCGGGCATGATGATGAAAATCACAGAGAAGTTCCAACTTTGTTAAATCCTTTTCTTCAGATAATTCCTTGGTGGAATCTTATTTAATAAAGTAAAAGAAATACTGAGCAGGTTGAAAAGTACTCTAATCAGGGAACTTCTTTTACAAAACTATATAAATTTCTGTTAAGTCATAATGTGTACACTGGAATCAGATAGTGAAATACACTATAAAAACTCATAATAATATTCACAATGGGAAAAATGCTTGAAAGGAAAAATAAGTCAAAGGTGACATGGAGGATAAAGCTGAGTCCAGGGTATAAACTAAAAGAAGGAAATTAAAACAACAACAAAAGATTAAAAAAAGTTTTGAGCTCAATTCAATTCAATAAACTTGCTGTGCACAGTGTTCACAATGAACTGTGCTGGGGTGAGGGGGGCAGATAGAGAGATCCAGACACAAGTACCATCAACACATTTTTACTGGGTAACGAGGCACTGTGCGGGTGCTAAGGAGACAAGAATGAAATGAAAAATCTTTCGAGAACTTAAATTTCACCGTGAAGATAGAACACGCACATAGAAGAATGAACTGTATGATGCAAGATAACATACGGCAAGGGTCATATGAGTGGGAGAGAGAAAAAAGGCATTTCTATGAGGATTCATTGCTAAGACATCTGCCCAGTTATAATCTGGTTTGTGCTGGACTGTAATCTAGTCGATGTTATCTGTGCCAGGACCAAAATAAGTTTAAATTTCTACTTAAACAAAGTGAAAATTGCAAGTCTTCCTGTTTTAATACAAACCAGTTTAAAATCTGCTTAAATTTAAATGACATCATCATTTTGACTCTGCCTTTTTCTTGTTATCATTTAAAGATTTTCTCAGGCATTTAAATCCAGTTACCTTATTCTTAGAATCCTGAAAGAGAATACCAACCATAGGATGAGTTAAATGGTAGGTAGGTGATGCCTAGTTGAATTTAGACCTGCAATGCCCACATACAGAATTAAACAGATCTCAGTATTTGATAGGACAACTAAATGTAGTGTAATATCCTGAGGGAGATCCAGGAACAGAAGCAGGACTTTACGTAAAAACTAAGGAAATCTGAGTAGAATATGGTCTTTAGTTAATAATCTATCAATACCAGTTCATTAACTATGGCAAATGTATCATACAAATGTAAGACGTTAATGGATATGGAGTATATGAGAACTCTATGCACTAATTTTGTAACTTTTCTGTAAATCTAAAACTATTCCAAGACAGGGGCACCTGGGTGGCTCAGTCTGTTAAGCACCCGACTCTTACTTTTGGCTCAGGTCATGATCTCCTGGTTTGTAAGACTGAGCTCCATGATGGGCTCTGGGCTCACACTGCGGAGGCTGCCTGGGATTCTCTCTCTCACACCCACGCACGTTCTCTTTCTCAAAATAAATAAAATGAAAATATATATATATATAAAACTATTCCAAGACAAAAAGCTTATCTAAAAAATATGCATATGGTGGCATGTGGGTGGCCCAGTCGGTTAAGCATCCGACTTAGGCTCAGGTCACGATCTCGTGGTTTGTGAGTTCGAGCCCCGTGTCGGGCTCTGTGCTGACAGCTCAGAGTCTGGAGCCTTCTTCAGATTCTGTGTCTCCCTCTCTCTCTGCCCCTCCCCTGCTCACACTCTCTCTCTCCCTCTAAATAAAAATAAAAATAAAAATAAAAATAAAAATAAAAATAAAATTAAAATTAGAATAAAAAACATGCATATGTATATATAGGTAATATATATCAATACATGAGAATATTACTTCCACCAAATCTTCAAAAAGATCTTATTTAAATTGGGGCAAGTTGGGGCACCTGGGTGGCTCAGTCGCATCCAACTCTGGCTCAGGTCATGATCTCGCAGTTGGTGGGTTTGAGCCCCGCATCGGGCTCTGTGCTGACAGTTCAGAGCCTAGAGCCTGCTCAGATTCTGTGTCTCCCTCTCTCTACCCCTCTCCCACTCACGCTTTCTCTCAAAACATTTTTTTTTTAATTTTATTTTTGAGACAGAGAGAGACAGAGCGTGAATAGGGGAGGGGCAGAGAGAGAGAGACACACAGAATCTGAAACAGCCTCCAGGCTCTGAGCTGTCAGCACAGAGCCCAACGCGGGGCTCGAACTCATGGACCGCGAGATCATGACCTGAGCCAAAGTCAGACGCTTAACCGACTGAGCCACCCAGGCGCCCCTCAAAACATTTTTAAAAACTGAAAAAAAGTAATAAATTGGGGCAAATGATTGCACTTAGGCTATAACACACACAAGAAACACAAACATGATTGTGCAACCTTGCAGGGCCTGGGAAATAGTGAGTGCTCAATAGCACAAGAATTATAAGCTCTGTGAGCTTAGAATTTTTTTCCTGGTTTGTACACTGTTGTGCTTGCAGGACCTGGCACAGAGTAAGCATGCAATAAATGGCTATGGATTGACTCACCCTCATTAGCCCTAGAAGAAAAGTGCAGGATCAGAAAGGAGGATTACAAACTAGCGTACGTGTAAGAATAGAAGGTTGTTATTCAAGTTGGACAAAACACCAGTCTTCATAACTAAACAAAAATGAGATATTTCAATTTACAGCAAGCAATGTTGAGTCTGAGATATAAATACATACAAGTCAATCTCTCCCGGAGCTCAGGAGTTGGAGCCATATCTACAGCACTTTTGCCATGGCAATTGACTAGTGTAGGATCAGCACCATGGCTAAGTAACAGAGAGCAGACTTCCACACGATTCTTGGAAGCAGCCTCATGGAGTGGAGTGAACTGCCAGAGATCCATAGCGTTGACACAAGCTCCATGCTGGATTGAGAAAAACAGTTTCAGGTCAGCGATCATTTCACTGGATCTTAGTAAAACTCAGAAGACATTTATCTCATTGTAAATTTCAGCTGTGACTCTTTGAAATGCCAATAAGCATTTTAGTTTCTTTCATTTCAGCTTTTAAAGACAATTTAAAATAAGTTAAATGTTTTAACATTTTTAAGGCAACAGTAGTATTTTTTAAAAACATTTTATTTTCTTAAAACTCTTATTGGCTCCCACAACACAGGAAAACTCATGACAAGTTAGGGAAAAAAAAGCAAACAGTATCCAATGTTTTAAAACATCTTTTACCTTAAGTAGCAGTTCTGTGACTTCATAATGTCCATATGAACACGCATTATGAAGAGGCACAAGTCCACTAAATGGAAAAAAAGGCAATAATGTACTCAAATTTCAAACAAACAACATATAGTCATTTATCTAAGTGCTAAAAGACAAAAACTAATAAATCCAAATATAATTATATTAAAAACATTTAAAAATATTTAATAAGAGGCTACAAAGCATAGCTAATGTTTAACCTTTTGTATTTATCTTGTGCTTTGTGTACACAATCCTTAAATATGATAAAAACACCAATTAGAAAAGCATTGAGGTAAAAGGAAGGACATGAGCTAATTGACAACTGCATGCTTTAAAGATCAAGTATTTGTAGAAAAATGTTAATGGAGAGTGAGTTGAAACCTTCCTACCATTTTATTTCACTCTGTAGGTAACTGCCAGCATCAGAATGAAACATCCAAACTATTATGACTTACATATCCAACTCTCATTCTGCATGAGTCAAGGACTCCCAATTTTGTGGTGTACTTCTCTGTTTTCAGACAAGCATAAGGGACCAGAGATGTACGAGAGCATGAGGCATTTGTGCCCCTGTACTATGGGGACACCATTCACATAGGGTACATGTCAGGCGAGACAGAAACAGTACCAAGAAGAGGCTTTGAAATGATGGATTCCCTCTCTGGTAAGTGTCTCAGGTACTGAGTTGTTTCTTCATTTCTAATGTTTCCTGACAGGGAGAGGGGCAAAGTGAGAGAGACCCTCCTCCCTCCGGGGCTTCTTTTCTTCATGCTGACAAAGACCGGAGTGTAATACGGATCTACATTACCTGGGTACTAAGGTCAATTCTCTTTTATTTTTATTTTTTATTTAAAAATTTTTTTTAATGTTTATTTATTTTTGAGAGAGAGAGAGAGAGGGAGGGAGGGAGAGACAGAGTGTGAGCGGGGGAGGGGCAGAGAGAGAGGGAGACACAGAATCCGAAACAGGCTCCAGGCTCTGAGCTGTCAGCTCAGAGCCTGATGCGGGGCTCGAACTCACAGACTGTGAGATCATGAGCTGAGCTGAGGTCGGACGCTTAACCGACTGAGCCACCCAGGCGCCCCTTTAATGTTTATTTTTGAGAGCGAGTGCAAGCGGGGACGGGGCAGAGAGAGAGGGAGACACAGAATCCGAAACAGGCTCTGGACTCTGAGTTTCCAGCACAGAGCCAGACACGGTGCTCGAACTCACGAACCGTGAGATCATGACCTGAGCCTACGGCGGACGCTTTAACCGACTGAGCCACCCAGGCGCCCCAGGTCAATTCTCTTTTAGATCTGAAGGTGGGATAATGAGAAATGTTAGCCCATCACATAGGAGCAGACCTAATTCCTATGTCTCTGAAGACGAGATAGGAAATCGGTACTAAGTTCCCCAAAACACACCTATTCATAAAATAAAGGGCTTCACTGCTTTCTTAACTGTCCTTCTCCCCTCCATTCCCACCTCAACCTTTGTAAATGTTCTCAGTTCAGATGTCCAAGATTTTATCAGGATAAAAACCAAATCAGAATATTGTAAACGTATGCTTTTGGTTTATTAATAAAAGATGATCCTTACACACCAGATGAACAGGACAGCTACGTTACTGGATTATCAGAATTTTCTATTTGTTTCATCTCCCTTTCTGAAATGCAATTTGAGTTGAAAAATCAATAATTGAGAAAAGCAAAATTTAACTTCAAATAACAGAACTGCAATAAAATTGAACTAATTTAGGAAATTACTATGAGAAAGCATCTTTAATGAGTAGAACATGGAAATGAAGTCAAACTGAAGTTGCAAACATTCTTAAAGTGCTACACAAGCTATAAAGAAATGGATTTAGGACTTTGTCCAGTGAGCAAAAGCTTTAGTGTATCAGAAGCTAAAACAAAGCATAACAGTCCATGGGTGAGACCACTAAAGGAAATAAACTGAGGTGCGCCTGGGTGGCTCATTCAGTTAAGCATCCGACTTCGGCTCAGGCATGATCTCACGGTTCATGGGTTCAAGTCCCGCGTCGGGCTCTGGGCTGACAACTCAGAGCCTGGAGCCCGCTTTGGATTCTGTGTCTCCCTCTCTCTGCCCCTCTCCCGCTTGCACTCTATCTTTCTCAGGAATAAACATACATGAAGAAAAAAAATGTTTAATAAAAACAAAAAAGGAATAGATGGATACACCTACCCTTTGTCTTTTGCATGAACATCAGCACCATGCTGGAGAAGAAGCTGTACTATCCGCACTCTGTTGTAGCCTGCGGCCAGATGTAGAGGCGTAGACTAGAAAAGAAAAAGAAAACACGTCCTCTCTTCAGGTAAATCATCCTCGCTCTGTCATTTCATCTGTGCTTATGTAGACTGAAACACAATACATTCTAACATACACAGAAAGCACTGAGTTGAAGTGTGAGAAAGTCACATTGCATAATTGGATGACAGTTCACTCACCTCAGGAGTAAATTCTAACTTCAGTGCTGTTCACCGGTTTCTCCTACTTGTGGTTTAAGGCTTTCAGTAATCTAGCTCCAGCCTACCTTCTCTACTTTATTTCCTATTTCTTTCCAACAGGAATTGTCCTCAGTGTTCTGAGAGGACACCAAAAACATTCTTCCTTATTCTACTTAAACCTTGCCTACTTTTCAAGTTCAAGCATTTAAATCTCAATTCTACCATAAGGACTTCCCTAAAGATCTGGCTCTCAAAATTTCTCCTGAACACAAAGGTTGAGAAACCTCTCTAAAGAACAATTTGAAGAAACTTTAGTGGCAACAACAAGGACAATGGACCATATTCATTCCACGTGGCTGTTAGCAATGGGTTAATTTGCTATATCAGAGGCAGTGAAATATAAGATAATATTTAATTCTTCTATTTTATGTACTATAGATGCAGCATATATAAAAAATCTAGTTTCTTCTCAACCAATTTCTGCCACATTAATCTGAACCAAGTTATTAAAAGAATCTCTGCTCATATTTAAAATGGTAATTAAAATAATCAAACTTCTTACCTCTTTTTAAAAAAAGGAAATAACATTAATTAAAAGGTTCTCTGCAACCATTGCAATTTTCCTACCTTTGCTCATTTCCTTAAAGTTTAAATACTGTAACAGTTTTTCACACAAGGCCTAATATACCTTAATGTACTCTCATTTTTTCCTGTCTTCTATTTGGACCTAGATATTTTAGTAAGACTTTAAATTTCTTTTCTTCATGTACTGCAGACGTCAAGATACAAAACAATCACTTCAAGGCACGTGGTATATTCTGACAGCCTCTAAGTTTAGGAAATATTTTTGAGTAGTACACAGCTAATAGTGAGGAGATGGGAGTAGGTCAGAAGAGAGTCCTGAAGAGGAAGTCAGGAAGCCTGATTCTATTTCTGGGTCTTATGAAACTGTGAAAGTCATATTACCTATACATCTCAGCCTCTTCATGTATAAAATAGAGAGAAAATCACCCATCCTAGCTACCTCCAAAATGTGCCAAAAGCAAGCTTTCTCCCATATATAAACACTTTCAAAATGCAAAATGTCGTACCAAAATAGATGATTAAAATCTCTGTATCATCAAACACCTTGCCCATTCAAGTTTCCGCTTTCGGACACGGGTCAAATGTTACTGCAGATGATACTGACAGGAGATGTCAAGTTATTTTTAAAACTGTTTTTCCCTCTCCTTTAAGATTTTAAAGATGTTGCTTTGCTACCTTCTGGTTTGCATCATTTTGGACTAGGAATTTGCCAACATGCTTATGTTTATTCTTTTATACAGGTGGCTTCTCCTCCAGATGCTTTCATATTTTCTCTTTACCACTGGCTCCAAGCAATTTGACTGTGAAGTATACTGGTATACCCTTCTCCTCCTCCTCCCCCTCCTTTTCCCTTCTCCTCCTCCTCCTCCTCCCCCTCCTTTTCCTTCTCCTCCTTCTCCTTTTGTGATGCTCAGGGCTTCCTGGCCTTCTTAGATCTGTGCTGTATAGTTTTCACCAAATTTGGAAAACCTTCAGCTATAATTTTTTCATGTATTTTTTCTACCCTCTCTTCCGCCATTCTCTCCTTCGGGGACTCCAAAGATACATATCTTAGGTTGCTTTCCAAGCTTGTTTTTAAGCTTTGTTAAACAGGCCCAGAGCAGCTTTTTAAGTCTAAGACTAATTTTTCTCTCCTAGTGAGGTATTTATTACCCTTCTGAGTACCTTATGATATCTGGTGAATTAAGAGGTTTGTCCACTCTGGCTGGTAGCAACAGACACAGTGACAGATGCTATGTGACCTGCCAGAGTTGTTCCCTCTAATCCTCTTTTCCGTGGTTCTTCTCTTGCCTCTTGTGGTTTCCTCATACTTATATCAAATCAGTACTCAGCTGAACACTGTAAGGGGACCCTTTGCAGATCTCTGGAGCTCTCCTTTCGCTGGTCTCCAACCTGCTAACTCTTGCCCCATGGTCTCCCTAAACTCCTAATTCCACCTTCTCAACTCAGGGAGACCACGGGGCTCCTCCTGGGTTTCCCCTTTCCTGTTTAAGGACTAGAAATGCTTTCTAGGCAGTAAGCCAGAGCAGTCACACAACTCAGCTTATTTAATGTTTATCTCTCAGGGATCACTACACGTACTGCATGATGTCCAATTTTTGAAAACCATTGTTTCATAGATTTCATTTGTGTGTGTGTGTGTGTGTGTGTGTGTGTGTGTGTGTTTATTGTTTCAAGAGGGAAAGTAAAACTAGTCCCTATTACTCCATCTTGGCCCACTTTCAGGACTTAATTGAACTTTATACTGCACTTGGGAAGCTTCCTCTAGAGACAGTGACTGCTCTGGATGACTGGTCAATAAGTCAGTAAGGTCTTTTACAGGACATAGCTGACATTCAATATTATATGAAAAAAGTGACACCTTCACTACTGATGCACAAAAAGATTTCCCTTTTTCATATTAAGAATCTTTTACAAAATTTTATTTGTATACAGTTGATTTAATAATAGTTTTTCTGATTCTTGAAAATGAACAAAGTCCCTAAGTAGATGAATACACACACACACACACACACACACACACACACACACACACACACATTAACTGTTTATTTAGAAGAATTAATCAGAAGAAGAAATATTTACTTTCTGGATTTTTACAAATCAGTGAGACTAAAAATTATTTATAATGCTTTCAAAATGGCTATGTACTTAGTTTCTAAACTGCTGTGATCAGGTAAAGTAGAAGGCTCTGTAGTTGACAAGGCAGGAAGTGATAGGCTTGAAATAAAGCAGTTGTGGAAAAAACAAGAGTTGAGGAATGAGTAATGTCAAGAACTATTAGAAAGCAGAAGTGACAGAGTCTGAAAACTGATGGATGCAGGTAGTAAGGGATACAGCAGTTCCAGTTTGGAAATGTCAGTGACAGATGAAAGAAAAGAAGGATGTAGGTCGGGGCGGGGAAGGGAGGAGAGAAGAGGAAGAGGTTTGGGTTTATGAATCTGAGGTGCCTGATACCCTAGTGATCATGGGACCAACTAGAATTCAGGAGAGGTGAAGGCTGAACACAAATTTAGTTATCACTGGCATTCATTTAAAATATTTTAGCGTGTGCAGTGTATCTTGCAGTATGTTAAGGGCTAGGGGTAGCACGGTAAACAAGAAAGGCTTGATACTTTGCCTTGATGAGTCTTCTTCCTCCAAAATATGAATCCCTAAATGAAATACATATATACTAATTCTTCAGAAGGACAGAAGATGAAGAAACAAAAGCCTAGCTTCTGAGGAATCAACTAGAGAAAGCAAATACTATTTTTTTTTTAATTTAAATTCAAGTTAGTTAACATATAGTATAGTATCGGTTGCAGGAGTAGAATTTAGTGATTCCTCACTTACATAAAACACCCAGTGCTCATCAAGTACCGTTAAATGTGACAAACAGTTCAAGATGTCAGGAGAGGCTAGAGGCTGCATACCTAACCCGCTCTGGAGGCTAGCAGAAGGGACTGGGCTTAGGAAAGATTCTCAGAACTGCTTCCTGAGGGGAGACTGGAGGATAAACAGAAATCCCTGAGGCAAAAAGATGGGGAACTTTATTCCAGGTAGTATGAAAAGCACATATTAACACCCAGAGGACACGGAGGAACTAAGGAAACTTCAGTGGCTAAATTCAGATTCAGTGTATGAGATTGAGGGGGGACTCTAAGAACAACGGGAACCCCCTCAAGAATGTGAAGCAGAAAATTATGTTAAGACTGTAGTTTGGGAAAGATGGCTCTAGCTATTCCACAGAGAATAAACTGGGGGTGGGGGCCAAACTAACAGCAGAAGACCTGAATTGAAGATCGCAGAGGGAGAGAGATAATGAGAGGGTCAGTTAGCAAAATGGTAGCAGTGCCTCAGTAGGGGTAGCTGAGCCAAGGGAGTAGATAACTTTGCAGGGAGAGTAAGTACAGAATAAGCTAGATGAGACTTTCCAAGTAGTCACCATAATGCGGATGCTAATTATGTAAACTGAATCGTATCACTAGAAGGCACATACAAATCTGTAAATGCATGCAATAAATTTGAGGAAAGGGTACAAAGCAAAAAGAAAAAGTACAAATTAAGAACCAAGGATGGTTTAAACAAGCTTACACTACTAAGAGCCCAGAGGTTTTTCTTCTAGAAAGAAGTTCAGTAGGTGTAACGGTTAGCTAGATGGTAAACAATACACACCAAATACTATTTTCTGATGCAAAGCAATTAAAATCATATGGCCTAAGACTAAATTTAGTGCATGGTTAACACACAGTGCCCACTTTATACTTTTACAATTGCGAAATGGCCAAGTAACGATAAAAGTAATTTTCTAAATGCTAGGATAATTAACAGAGTGCAATTTAGGCTTTGAAAAAATAAAGAAAACCCGTTTGTAAAATATTCACACATGTTCCTTGATTTTGCGGTGGTTGTAAACTAGTAAACACAAGGAGCAAATATCTAAGACATCATCATACAGAGGCCAGCAATTGCCGTTAGTTTGCACACCTTAGATGGATTCTTAAAACTGATTTTTCTGTTGGAATATTTTAAAAGTCAGCCTGAGGAGTGATAAAATATGGGACAATTGCAAATATAAAAACTTTTCTCTGCCGTAGAGAACGTTATTACTGATGTTTCATATTGTAAAATGGGTATGGAAAAAAGAATCTTTACTGAAAGAAATCTCCTAATTCGAAGTTTCCTTCTTGGAATAAGGCCACAGGAAAAAAAAACCAAACTTACATATCTACCCTTGCCTTTTATGATATAAATTTGCGGCACAAAATAAAGCATGTAAGATAGCTTTAACTTACCCTACACATAAATGCATAAAGTAACGTCAGGTGAAAACCCTGTTAAAAAACTGTGGTGGCAACCTTACTGTAAGTCCAGCAGTATAATATAAGGAAAAAAGTAAAGCCTTTTAAATTTGGGGTTTGCATTCTTGCTTTGCAACTTTACAAGGTATATAGTTTTGGACTAATGTCTTAGTGTCTTGGAGCCTTGGCTTCCAACATCTATAAAATGAGAAATGTAATTCTTACCATATAAAGCTATTTAATGGGTTACAGAAAACTGTATAAAGCACCTAATACAGTATCCCACAGAAAAAGCCCAATAAACAGTAGTTACAACTTATTATCACCTTATCAAGTATCTTATACGCTTAGAAGTTATCTCTTAGTGGTCATTTGTCAGTCCTCACCTTACTTTACCTGTCAGCACTACTTGACGTAGCCGATCACCTCTCTTCCTTCTTGAAATATTTTTCCCCTTGGTTTCTAGGATACCTAGACACCTTCCTCACTGGTTACTCCTTAGTCTTTTTTTCTGGTTGCTCCTCATTTTCTTGACACTGGAGTACTCTAGGACTACGTCCTTAGATCTCTTTTCTTCATTACCAGTATCATTCTTCGGTGACCTCATGCAGTCTTGTGGCTTCAAATAACATTCGTACACTGACAACTCCTCAGTCATATGTCCAGCTCAGTCTCTCTGCTGAACTCCTGACTCTCTCATAATCTAACTTCCTACTTGACGTCACCACAAGGACATGCTGGAGACATCTCATGCCGAGGCCCACAACTGAGCTCCTAGTACTCCCTCCAAAACCTACTCTGAAGAATTTCCTATTGCTGTTAATACCAACTCTATCCTTTTTCTTACTCAGGTCCAAAACCCTGAGTTCTTCCTGAGTACCATCTTTCTCTCACACACGATGCTCACCGCATCAGAGTATTTCTGTTGGCACTATCTCCAAAACATCTCCAGAATGTAGTCACTGCTCGGTCACTGGCCTGGTCTAAGTCACCATCCTCTCTCAGCTGGCTGAGTGGCAACAGCCTTCTATTTGGCATTCTGGCTTCCAGAAGAATCCCCTTAGAGTTCATGCAACATAGCAGCAGAGTGATCCTGTTGTAACATACCAGTTAGATACACCAGTCCCCTGTTCAGAATCTTCAGTGGCTCTTCATCTCACCAGACGTAAAAGCTAAGTCTATACAATGATCTGGAAGACCACAGGGAATCTCTCCTATCACTACTCTTCAACTTTCCAACATCATCTTTTACTCTGCTCTCCCTGGTTCACTCCACATGGCTCAAATACCCTAATTACTAATTAGCTGAAATGAATGGGAATTAGATTATACTAATAAGTGAAATACCTTCTGGAGAAATTAACTAGTAACAAAATATTCTCCCATTTAAATTGAATTTCACGCAACTTCTTAACAAATCAAAACAACAATGAAAAGACAAAATATTCTTGAGGGTTAAATATTAAAATAAAAGAATCTTAGGGATCCATAAGGCAGCTATGAGCTTTCAGGGACCTATGTATTATTATGTGCCTAGAATATAAAAATTTAATTTCTAAATCTTGTTTTTTCCATTGAGCAAAGAAATCATGATAACCATGTCTCAAGATTTAAATGCATTATTACAAATGTTCAATGCCAAAGGAATTTTAGCATTTATATTTTAACACAAAACCCATACTGCTCTCTCACAAATGACTTCTGGGTACAGGGGAAAGGGTTCCTTGATCTGACAGTGCTGAGAAAGCTTTTGAAGTTCACCATTATCACACAGAACATCCCAATCTTTGTAACACCGTTCATCTCAAAAGCATAAAATATAAACATTAATTCTTAATTTCTTAAGACTGTTATTCTATTTTTATAAAGCACAAACTTTGGGACATCCTTTGAACGAGATTTTAAAACGAGATTCCAAAATACCAATACTCCAAATAATCCTCTTTTTTCCTCTTGTTTTGTCTTTGTAGAATACTTTTGCAAATAAAATACAAAAAAGGATTGCCAAAGACTGGTCCTAAAACCATTTGCCACAATCTTTTACCGTAACACTTGTCACAAAATAACATACAGTAATTATTTGTCTCCTCTAATCCACCGTGAGCTCGTAAGAACAGAGAATATATCTTAATTTTCCGTTTGAAGGCTTAACATAGTCCCTTGTATTTAGTACAGTGTTAACAAAATCAAAGTTATTGTCAACTTTTGATTTACATTACTAAAAGGGAAACAGAGGACATGAATGATCCAGCTTGGTGAATGAGACTTTAAATTTACGTGAGAGATTTACACCTACATTTCAACACATGCCTGCGTGATGTTTGATGCGTTCCCTAGGAAAGAACAAAACCACAACTGTGAAGCCATGATGTAAGTTATCAGACAGCTGTCTAACCTCATGATATATAATGTATTTCGGTTTTCATTAAGATGAAGGCCGAGTTTGACCTCTATCAAATCCTCTAGACTTTCCTAGACTAGGGTGACTAGCTCATCCTGCTTTGCCCAAGATTTTTTTGATCCCAGGAAGCCCATTCATCTGAGGCAAACTGCGATGCTTGGTCACCCCACTCCAGCTTAATGCTGAATGAGTTTCTAGGTTCCTGGAGTTGTCCCAAGTCAGAAAATCGTGTGTGTGTGTGTGTGTGTGTGTGTGTGTGTGTGTCTGTATGTGTGTGCCTACGTGCAAGGGCACACAGGCATTCTGAATAAAGCCAGACTTATTCCTCTGCCAAACTAGGAGAAGAATCCTATTAAAAGCTGGCTCAAGAGATAACAAAGGATACTTCTCTTTCCATTTAACAATTTCTTCAAAAGACTCAAGCGTAACCTTTTCTCAGTCCATACAAGCTCCATATACTATTCAAGTTCTTCCTTCAGCCTCTTGCTCTAGAAACAGTTACAAAAATGGCTTCATAAGATAAAAATATTATGATCTTTTCAGCACTTGAACACTCATGTAATCATCACCCAGATTCAACAACCGTTAATTATTAAGACTTTGCTACCCTGGCCTCTGCCATCTATCTTTTCCTTTTCCCACTAAAAGTATTCTGCAGCAAATTCAACACATTGTAACAGTTCGCCCACACACACTTCCACAGGTATCTCTAAAAATTATGGGCATTTTCTTTCAAAACCCCCAATTTAGTACATCTAACAGAATAGGGGTATATCCATCTATTACCCATGCCAATATTCACATTTCATCATTGGCTGAAAAAACTTCCTAACACTGGTTCACTGGATGTCAGGATCAGTACTTTTGTTCTTGTGCCATTAAGTCTCCCTAAATGTACAAGGGTCTTCTTCTCTCCTTTTTTTCTCTTTTCACCTTACGGACTTGTTGAAGAGACCTTGTTAGTTGTTGTCTTTTCTGTGTGATTAACTTGCGCCTATCTATATTTTCCTCTTTCACATGAAACTTCTTTCGCAAGAATGTTTCATAGACGATATGTTATACGGTATCATATCAGGCAACATTTCATGTCTGGATATTCTACTTTTTGTGATAAGATTGCTCTGTGTACCATCAGTTTTACAGTAACTACCTCTATGAATCTGTGAATTAGAGGTATCATGGGTTGTTTTGTTTGTTTTTGAGAGAGAGAGAGAGAGAGAGAGAGAGAGAGAGAGAGAGAGACAGAGTGGCAGAGAAAGAGAATCTTAAGCAGGCTCCATGCTCAGTACAGAGTCTGATGTGGGGCTTGATCCAAAGACCCTGGGATCATGACCTGAGCCGAAATCAAGAGTCAGAGGCTCAATCAACTGAGCCCTCCAGGCACCCCTTGCCATCTTTTTTTTTAAAATAAAGTATATATAAACAAACAGAAAATCATTACACTTAAAAATTCCAATACTTGGGGCACCTGGGTGGCTCAGTCGGTTAAGTGTCCGACTCTGGTTCAAGTCATGATCTCACGGTTTGTGAGTTCGAGCCCCATGTCAGGCTCTGTACTGACAGCTCAGAGCCTGGAGCCTGCTTTGGATTCTGTGTCTCTCTCACTCTCTGCCCCTCCCCTGTTCACACTCTGTCTTTGTCTCTCAAAAAATAAATAATAAAAAAAAAATTTTAATTCCAATACTTATTTCCACTTTTTTATACAAACAGACTTTCAGATATGGTTTTAAAAATGAGGGGCGCCTGGGTGGCTTGGTCGGTTAAGCATCGGACTTCGGCTCAGGTCATGATCTCACGGTCTGTGAGTTTGAGCCCCGCGTTGGGCTCTGTGCTGACAGCTCAGAGCCTGGAGCCTGTTTCAGATTCTGTGTCTCCCTCTCTCTCTGCCACTCCCCTGTTCATGCTCTGTCTCTCTCTGTCTCAAAAATAAATAAACGTTAAAAAAAAATTAAAAAAAAAATAAAAATGAGATATTACAGGGGCACCTGGGTGGCTCAGTCAGTTAAGCGCCCGACACTTGATTTTAGCTCCGGTCATGATCTCACAGTTGTAAGATAGAGCACCACACCCCATGCCCCCCGTTGGCTCTGCGCTGGGCATGGAACCTCCTTAAGATTCTCTCTTCCCCTCTGACTCTGACCCTCCCTCGCTTACGCTTCAGCTCTAGAGCTCTCTCTCTCTCAAAAAAATGAGGTATTACCAAGTATTTTCTCAGTTTTAACTGGTCTCACTTATCATTTACCTTTACTCACCATTCCCTCCCCAAAAGAATTCTTTTAAATGATAAAAATCATGATTCCCTCTAAAATAATATCAAGTAAAATGTCCTCAATTTCTTCCTCTAGCTCAACAAACCCCTTTCCTGTAAGTAACCATTGCTTAACATGCACAAGTAGCATGTGAGATTTTTTTTCTATTCACATGAACATGTGTTTCTCTGAGTTCTTTTTACTGTTGTTTGGGTCACACAAATGGATCATATTACAGTCTTCTGAAGTTTGCTTTTTTTCTCTTAAAAGATTAGTACATATAAGTCTAATCTTACTCTTTGCTTAGCATTTCCATTGTGTAGCTGTATCATAATTATTCACCGATTGTCTGTAAATAGACAGGTTGTTCCATCTGCTCTGGCTATCTTAACAAAAAACACCTCATTCAAACGTATCATTTGGTTCAGATAGATCAGTATTTCCCTTCTACAAATAAAATACTGTTATCAGCCATTAATATAAATTCCCAGGAAAATATAACAACCACATAATTAGAGCTATTAAATTTCTTTCAGGCAGAGAGACATGATTAATCTGCTTGGAAGGTATACCTAAGGAGTTCTTTGAGACAGGGATACGTAAATCAAAATCAAAACAAACTATAAGCTAGAGAATCCATATGGGCATGAATGAGTCCATGGAAATACATATCACTGATGCCTGTCTTTTGAAGGGAGATTTAAAATAGTACCATAATGAAGATTAGACAATCTCATCCTTGAAATTTCTCAATTCTTGGGCCATTATAAAGAGAATTTAAAAGAGAAACTATCTGGAGAATAAAAATTGATGAGCCAAAGTAGAAATAAAACTTTTTAAAAAGATATTTTATTCATACTTTTTTCAAAAACTTTGTTTCCTTTAACTTGTCTCTTCTACAGATTACACATTACTAGATCCTTCTACGGTAATGTTTTCTTTTCCAGTCTTTTCCTCTGGTCCTCTGACTCCTGGTGAATGGTTCTCTCAAGCACAGTACCTTGAGCTAAACAAAGCTAACAACATATATAGTCTTATCATAGTGGACTATGTCAGGACTATAACTCTTCTTTCTTTTTCTTTTCTTAAGTTTATTTCCTTATTTTGAGAGGAGAGAGAGTGTGTGAGCTGGGGAAGGGGAGAGAGAGGGAGAGGGAGAGGGAGAGGGAGAGGGAGAGGGAGAGGGAGAGGGAGAGAGAGAGAGAGAGAGAGAGAGAGAGAGAGAGAGAGAGAGAATCCCTAACAGGCTATGTGCTCTCAGCACAGAGCCTGATGTGGGGCTCCAACTTGTGAACCACGAGAACATGACCAGCCAAAATCAAGAGTTGGGCACCTAACTGACAGAGCCACCCAGAAGCCCCATGACTATGACTTTTCAAAACAGACATGATACCACTCCTAGAACTGAAGTGTTTTAACATATTAGTGTTTTTAAGTCACAGTCTCTGTAATGGGAGGAGTTGGGTGACAATAGTAATGGTTTCCTCATTGCGTTATTTTCAGGCTAAATGAAATAGAAGACATGAAAACATTTTGAAAATACAAAGTAGTTTATTGAAAATAATAGCTAAAATCTACTGGGTACTTTCTATGTACCAAGCACTCTTCAAAATGTGTATTTATTAATTTGTATTTACTTTACACAACAATGATCAGAGCTAGAAACTATTATCTCCATATAACAAAAGGGTAAACTGAGGAAGAGGAGGATTAATACAGCAAGTTAACAGCAGAGTTGGAGATCAAAAGCAGACAGTCTTGACTTCAGAACTCTCATTCCGCTTTCCTTCTTTTCCTTTGCCTGGGTGCTCAGGTTCTGCATAGCATGTTCAGAAATGGACTAGTGTGGCTGACTGCAGAAGGGTAACTGGGTAGGCAGGGATCACACTGGTAGTTCTGGCTACTTCAGCAGTGATCCAGGGGATACTATATGTGAAATCCTACCAATAATGAGTGTGACCATACCACTGGATGAGCACCCTGGAAATGTAGGACTTCTTAACAACAGAAGTTGTCTATAATAGTAAGTATCAGAAGACAAGAAAAGAGTAACAGAAAATTGAAACTAGAGAAGACAATTTACCTGCCTCTTTCCTAGGACAGGATTTTTCTGCAGATCCCTAACAGACAATCATTTGGTCTCTTGAACTAAATTCCTGAAGTTGCCTCAACTGCTTTTTCCAGAATAATGTCCTGACTACCTTCCTAGTCACCCTCGGGCTGGTCAATATGCCTCCCTAATGTGTGAAACCTGAAATTCAGCACTAAATCAGATGCTGGCTGATCCAAACCAGTGACAGTGAGCTCTCACTTTTTTAAGAGTGTATTCAAGCAGAGCCAGATGACAATCTGTCAGAGTTCCCATAGTGAAGATGAGAACTGTACTGGGAAGTTGGACTAGCTGTCATTTAAGTTCTTCTCCAAATAAGATTCTATGAATTCTAGATAAGCTACATGAACAGAGGTAAAATATGATTGATATTCTCCAGCCTCAGAGAGGGTATTCTTCCAAAGTAACATATGTAGGCATCTTTAGGAAGGAATCGAAGGCATTTGAGAATTTGTAGAATTTATGAAATATCTTCTAAAACAAAGTTTTTGTACTTCAACTGTCTTTTATAATAAAAATTTATTTTTATATTGAAAACATAAAGGACTATCTTTAGTGTGTGTATTGGGAAGAGGAGAGGGGAAAGGAAATGAGCATACAAGAAAGAACAGGAAATCCACAGAGGAATCTTTGTGAGAATAAAGCTCTGAATGCCAACTTAATTCAATTTTAACTTAACGTTCTCATCATGGAAACTCCAAGGGGATTCTTCAACAGCCAGAAATTTGTTTTCCTCTTTTCCAGCCTCAGATTTAGCAGAATTGAAATGTATGCATGAAAATGAGTTTCTAGCTTCCTCTCATAGGGTTTGTATGGGAGGAAGAAAAAAACAGAATGCTTAGCACTCTCAGAAGGTGCAACATTAATTTTGCATTGTTTAATGAGAAACAGCTGGCAGACTTTATGGAAACCAGGTTTCATGTCTGATACGAATCTGATGTTTTATACCTTAAGCGGAAAAGTTTTCACACAACCCAAACCTCACGTGAATCCCTTTTTACAGTTAATATTTACAGTCTTGGGTTTTTAAATCTAAACATCAAAGATTCTAACTAATGTTCAACAGATAGCTGGCTGATTCTTGAGACAGGACACAAGTCACACTGATTGGCATCTGAAGATCATTTGTGAGGGAATCGTTCCACATTAGATCATTAGTCATTTTAACTGTGCAAACTGGGAGAAATTCCTCACAGCTCCTTCAGTGATACAGTCCTTGTTGTTTCTGAGTTTGCATTTGTGAATCTGGCAGCCGAGAGTAGTCAGGAGCAGAGAGCTCTCGTTCTGTTCCCTGCCCATAGCCCCTTCCCCAATTCTAAGAGGTACTGAACCCACTCTGAAACTAGGAGATGACTTTAATGGGCGTTTTTATGGTATTCAGAGTAGGGTTTTATCATGTTACTATCTTCAGAAAAGAAAAACCAATATATGAAACATTTTATATTTAGAGTTTGTCTATTTTCAAATTTGCTAATTTGGCTACCCAAACAGGCATTTCAAACAATTATGCATGGTATTCATAGTGTTTCCGAAGTTTTACTACTGATGCTATTCTTAGTAGAGAAAGATGTTTTCTTATTAGTCACTGAAAACAGTCTTTTGAAAAAAAGAATATTATGGGGATTCTTGATACTTCTTAGAAATTTTCTTTTATAATTCCAATTTAATTGAGCAAGCAAATAAATGGGTGACTATGCATGGGGCGGGGGAGGAGGGAAGTAAGATTCCTGAGCAATTATTGTATTTCTTTAAAAAAAAAAGTAGTGACACAAAAATAACCAGGTGTTACAGATGGACTGAGTGTTTTGTGTCCACCCCGACCCCAGCAAATTCCTATGTTGAAGCCCTAACCCTAATGTGGCAGTATTTGAAGATAGGGCCTTTAGGAGTAGTTAGATTTGGATAAGGTCACAAAGTGGGGTCCTCACAATGGGGTTGGTGCCCAAGAGCTCAATTCCTCTTTCAGCAAGAAGGCAGCCCTCCCCAAGCCAGGAGGAGAGCCCTGCTGAGAAGCTGACTATGCTGGCACTCTGACCTTGGGACTTCCCAGCCTCCATCCAGAACTATGAGAAATAAATTTCTGTTGTTTAAGTCACCAGTCTATGGTATGGCAACCTGAGCTAAGATTTCAGGTAAGCAGTACAAAATGAATTAAAAAATTAACAGTTTATATTGGTTTTGTATTATGGCCGGACCACAGTTCCTAATAATGCTAATTCAAAGCTACATACAATCTCAAAGTTCTTAAGTCCATAATTAACTTTTCACTTTTTGCTGCTTCTCATCAGGCCCGAAGTTTCAGAAATCAGACTTCTCTTTGCTCCTAAGCAAGCCTTTTTACCCACTAAGGTTCACCCTTTACTAAAAGGATTTGAGCCCTTTTCTTTTTTTTTATAACATTTTTTTTTTCAATGTTTTTTATTTTTATTTTTGGGACAGAGAGAGACAGAGCATGAACGGGGGAGGGGCAGAGAGAGAGGGAGACACAGAATCGGAAACAGGCTCCAGGCTCCGAGCCATCAGCCCAGAGCCTGACACGGGGCTCGAACTCACGGACCGCGAGATCGTGACCTGGCTGAAGTCGGACGCTTAACCGACTGCGCCACCCAGGCGCCCCTTGAGCCCTTTTCTGAATACTCTGTTAACTGAGGTTAACCGAATAGTTTAAGCCAAAGAGATCATATCAAATCATAATCATTATGGGACTATTTTTAAATGTTTTTCTCGTGTACCAATGGATACAGAAAAATATGTTAATAACACTACCCACCATCCCACTCAACTGCAGAACTAGGACATCAGCAATACCACTGAATCTACTTTCTGTGTTTCTTCCAGAACCTATTCCCTTGCCACTCTGCCAGATGGATGTTTTTCAAGTGAATGCTGCAGTTGTAATCTAGTGTACTCTATAAAGTTTGGTTTACTTGTAGAGGCAAAAAGAGCACTTTAAACTTAGACTCTTGCCATTTGAAAAGAATACACTTAAGTGTCACTTCTGTAAAGTGGCTCCTATAATTCAAATTTTAGTAATGAATCATACTCACAGCAAAACGATTTAGTACTCACTCCTTTTCTATCCCTCGACCAGTAACCAGTCTAATGTTGAAAACTGCAGCAAACATGCTTTTTGGATGCAAGTGTAGGAGAAACCAAAGTGAGGAGGAGAGTGATTAAGCAGAGCTCAAATAAACTCCTGTGTTAGCACCTGCTTTTTAACACAGGTCCCTTTCGACTAAAAATTCTCTCCTCACAGAGAGAAACAGAGCACAGTTGGCATGGGTACTAATTACCCTCACCAGTAGAAATGTCATGCTTGACAAAATAGAGACTGTTTTAGTAGAAGCGATTCCCTAATGAAAAATAAAAAAGACATTTTCAAGCCCTTATTGTTACAAAATGAATATACACAGGCATAAAGATTTTATACAATATACTCCATCATAAGTAGGCAAGAAAACTTGCTCTAAGGGATTTCTGCATTACAGCAAGACATGCATTGCTCAGCAAGATGTACTTTAAAGAAGTGATTAGATTAGATATATAATTAAACGTAAAGTGCTTGAAGAGTTCCCTGATGCATTTGACCTTCCTGTAATCCCATGTAACATCTGAACTCTGGCGCATAAAAGTTGGATATTAAAAAGTGGTATGACCTTTCATCTACCAGGTTTTGCCAAGAACAGAGGAGGATGATAAAGGCCACTAAAGGCCACCGAGAGCCAGGCATCGGCCCCCAGGTAATGCTAACACTTTCTTAAAGGGGAAAAAGACTCTATGTAAACTTTATTCCAGATTCCAGGAGCGTCTTATCTCGTGTGACTCCATACACCTTTACATAATCCAATTCTATATTGCTGGTAATTACTACTAACTCTAATGAGAAATAAATAACAAAATACATTGCAATCTTAAAATGTTAGAGTTGAAAGGTGTTCTTTTTTTTTAATGTTTATTCATTTTTGAGACAGAGAGAGATAGAGCATGAATGGGGGAGGGTCAGAGAGAGAGGGAGACACAGAATCGGAAGCAGGCTCCAGGCTCTGAGCTGTCAGCACAGAGCTGTCAGCACAGTTCATGGCTTGAACCCATGAACCATGAGATCATGACCTGATTTGAAGTCAGATGCTTAACCAACTGACCTACCCAGACACCTCTAGAGTTGAAAGGTATTTTAGAACTCATGTGGCCCAAATCCTTCATTTTATAGGCTAAAAAATGGAGAACTCGGAGGCATGACAAAATTTGCCTCATAGGAATTTTAACTTAAAAGCTAGTAATAATTTTACCTTAAAACTTGGGTCTTCTAGCTTCCAACTCCTGTTTTTTCCCCTGAGACTATGACCACAAAAGATGTACCTGAAATTACTTCCTTGCACTCTGAGGGGGAAAAGAATCATAAACTGCAAGATATAATTCAAAATCATCTTTACAGCTAAAGAAATAAATACATTTGGAGATTTATCTTTAAATCTTCACAGACTCTTCCACACAGCTATGAAACAGCCGTTTTCAGTAATCTACATGAGAAAAGATGCAACCTTCTGGCCCAGCAGATAACAAGCATTGAGTTATTATTTTCTTACAGTACGGGTATATTGGTTATCTTTTACTAGGTAACAAAACCCCCCCAGCTGGTGGCTTGCAGGTGGCTCTTCTACTCCGTGTGGCATGGGCTGGGGTGCTGAGGTGGCTGATGTCACCGGGAGGCTACTAAACAGGGAGCTCAGCTGAGGTTATGAGGCCTGGGACGCCTGGGCAATGAGCTGTTTGTTTAGAGGCTTCCCCGAGCTCAAGTGGGTCTCTGGCTGGAGGCCTCCGCACGGCTACCTGGGCTGCCTCATGGCATGGTAGCCGGGTTCAAAGAGGGAGGAGCATTCCAGAAGCAGGGAACTGGCAAGCAGCCAGGCTACCTCAGGTGCTAGTCCCAGAAGAGGCAGAGCAATCCTGCTTCATTTTATGCATCGAAGCAGTCCCGGGTTTAGCTCAAAGTCAGCGTAAGAAGGAACTCGGCCAAAACATAAATAATGAGGGGCACGGTTTCACTAAGGGGTCTTCAGAGTAATAATCTACCATATAAAGGCTGTTTAAATCCTGGTCAAACCTGATATTTGGTGGAGACTTACAGTGAGGGAGGGAGCTGTTAAACAAGAATACGGAGAAATTCTATACTACAATATGACAAAGGTAAACAACCCTAAGCACTCCCATATAAATACAAAAGAAAGTTCTCTGTGCTTCACTGGATGTGCTCTATGCAATTCAAATGAATACTGTGGCATTATTTTCAGCCAGATATTAATTTTTCACAAATATAGTCTTAAAATGATTATATAGAGCTCAAAAACACATTTCTGAATTTACAAACTGTTAATATAAACAAATTTATTTATTAAGTGTGAGGTTTTCGGAGGGTGGTGAAGACGGAGCTCCTAAAGAATTAATTCAATCATATGCTTTGTAGATTACCTGGTAACGTACAATATCCAAATGATATCTGGGACTGAGCTTGGATAATAAAGACAATTTCTGTGGTGGAGTGGAGAATGTTGGGATACTCAAAACTATATATATGTCCATTCTAAATATGTCCAAAGTCTTCAAAAAATGTTTCAAAGGAGTAGGGATCTAATTTACTGACGTTCTACTAAGTTACTACGATGGCATAACTTCATCCTCTCAACTACCTTGTGGAATGAGTAGGATTATCTCCATTTACACATGAGTACATTGAAAACTACAGAGCCATAGTCACACTTAGAAAGTGCAACAGCAGAGAAGAGAACCCAATCTGTCTGACCTTACAGCCTATTTGCTCTTTTTTGAGAGAGAGAGAGAGAGAGACAGAGAGAGAGAGAGAGACAGAGACAGAGCTCGAGAGGGGAAGGGCCAGAAAGAGAGGGAGACACAGAATCTGAAGCAGGCTCCAGGCTCCGAGCTGTCAGCACAGAGCCCGACATGGGGCTCGAACTCACGGACCGCGAGATCATGACCTGAGCTAAAGTCAGACGCTTAACCGACTGAGCCACCCAGGCGCCCCCCCCCCTTTTTTTTTAATGTTTATTTATTTTTGAGAGAGAGAGAGAGAGAGACAGAGCTTGAGAGGGGAAGGGCCAGAGAGAGAGAGGGTAGTTTTGCTCTTTCAACTAAATAACTTTTTTATGGTATCTTCAAGGGATGGCATTAAGTTCTACTTTATTTCTGACTGATCACTATTAAAAAATAGTTTTTAAACACTTTACTTTTCTCTGTTTCCAGAATCTTTCTCCTTATTAACTGTTTTATGGAGGCAAACATTTACACAGTAGAAATGTGACATTTAAAGATATCCTTCAGTTAATCTTTCTGAGTTTAAATCATGCTCCTCCAACTGCCTGTTCATCTACATCTGTGGTTTCCTAGAAGAGGATCCATGTCTAAAAATCAATGCTTTAAAATAAAAGTACCCCCCCCCCAACAAAACCCACCCACCTTAAATCTACACTTTATAATTGTACCACAGCAAAGGGAATCATACATTTTTTTAAGAGGATTAACTTCAACATACTGGATAATGTCTGCTTTTTTTTTTTTAAGTTTATTTATTTTTAGAGAGAGGGAGAAAAGGCACGAGTAGGGGATGGGCAGAGAGAGAGAGGAGAGAAGGAGAATCCAAAGCAGGCTCCACACTGCCAGTGCAGAGCCCGATGTGGGGCTTGAACTCACAAACTGTGAGATCATGACCTGAGATGAATCAGATGCTTAAGAGACTGAGTCACCTCGGCGCCCCACAAAGGAGGCCACAAGGGAGCATGACCTTTTTTTTTTTTTTAATGTTTCATACTGGATGATGTCTTAATCATTCTATCAGTTGTCGAGTTCCTTGTGAACCAATACCGTTAAACACATATTTCTCTCCCATGACACTTGGCACAGTGACCTATAGGCTGTAAGTACTAAGTGCTGGCCTAATGGGTGAAAGGAGCACAAAGAAACCTGAAATACCAGAAATTATATTGAATACTTTATAAAAATAAATTACCAGTCAAATATTAGTTACTTTCATTATTTGGTGACATACAATCATAGCAGCATTAGGCACCATACATGCATACAAAGATATATATTCCTATTTAGGAATGCATACAGTAATGCTCAACTCTATTCCCTTGTTATAAGGAGGAGATGAATGTAGGACATTTATTTTGGAAGGGGATAGGCAGACAAGAAAGGGAAATGATACAAGAAGGACCAAAGAGAACTCTGAAGAGGGCTGAGTATGGGAATAATTTGAGATGTATTCAAATATTTTTTATTCATTGTCTAAAAGTATCCTTATGAGAATTAATACTGAAAAACAAGAGACCACGGCCACCTTAAAGTTACAGGTAAACAATTATTTGGCTAATTGCTAATAAAACACCTCGACAGAAAATACTGTAAAGGGAGATTAAAGAACAACAAATCTAAGCTTGAAAACATAGGAAAAAAGAATTCTAGAAAGGGAACAGTATCTAGTTGCATTTCACTGTAGTTCAAAATAAGGAACTGTAGAATGTTCTGTCTAGTCATAATGGGTAGGAGATTAAAGAATAAGTTATATCTATGCCCCTATGTTTCTAAAGTGGCCATCATTTGAGCGTGTATGTAAGTGTATAAAAGTGGCATTTTAGAACAAAAAATTACAAAAAAATTTTGTCTTTGATTTTTGGGGAAAAAAACAACTGGAAATTTCTAGAGTAGCTAAGCTCCACTTTGATTTACATGAAAAATAAAAGCATAAATAACAACATAAATTAATTAAAACCTTATTGGTACTTCACTATTTTCAGAATTCTACAGGTTAGAAAAACAAATGTCTATGGGAAATAAAAACACAAACGACTCGTATATTACCTAATTAGATAATCACCAAGTGGCAGTATAGAATTAAGAGGCTTTTGAAAAGTTACATTGTCATTGTATAACCCCATGTACTGCATTAAAGAGGAATGCTGTAGTCTAAAACCCCCGCATATATCCAAGGCAAATTCTCCACCTACCAGTTAACGTATAAGGAACATTTCTTTTCTAAAAACATTATGAAATTGACATTTCCATGGGCTTTTTAAATTTACAAACCAGGAATCATAGTAAAAACAGAGACAGGCAAGGATTCAGTTAAGCATTAATACAGTCATTTAGAAACCTGCTAAAAATAAGTTTGATTCAGTATTGTGCTCTAACATGCAAATTCAAGAAATAAAACTTTATATACCTAACTTACTATATATGTAAAGTACCTTTATCCTTTTATTGTTAATATACAATCTAATTTCCTAATTGTAGATAAACACAGGCAAATGGCCTGAAAAAATACTAAATACCTAAGACAGACTTGTAATTTCACAGCTAGATTTCCTTACACGTTTTCTTGACACCAATAACAAGAAAACAAAAGATACTGTCATAACTAAAGGACCTTATCCCAATCTCCATCAGCACCCAGAATATTTGCCACTTTGTGGCTTTACCATAGCTGGCACATTTAATAAGAACTATTCTGTGCCATAAATAAGGGTGATATGTAAATATGAATATAATTAAATTTTAATTATGAAATTTTATTTACATTTTGCATACTGATGAACAATTGTGACTGATTTTTTATGTTATATGCATAGCACGAAAACCTAATAAATGCTTACATCTAATTTTCTTTTTCTATCTAATTTGAGCAAACTAATAATCTAAAAAAATATAGGAGCCCATTTTGGAGAATTCTTACATTATTTATATGGTATGAATCCTACAGCAAAATCACAATGTATGAAACACGTTCTTAACAATGTTCTATACATTAAAATATAGCTTTCCTTCATGATATAATAAATCAAAAATAAATTAGTAAAATAATACTAGTAATAACATAATAATGGAAAATATAAAATCTTCTATTCACACACTTCTGAGTTCATTTTCTAAATGGAAAAGAGCACAGATGATTTTTCAGTCAGAGGATAAAATTATGTTTATTAGGGAGCATAGTCATATCCTAAGATTCTGGCTACCTGCAAGGTACCAGGCTTGGTCCAGGGCAAAATACAAAGAGCTAATGGATGAATACAGGAAAAAACTCTGTGGTAGATGCCATAGAATAATACAGAAAGGGAGCCCCAGGAATTTGGGTAAGGAATACATTGGTTCCAGCTAAAGGAATGAGGGAAGTGTATTCTCCTTTGGGGAGAAGGGAAAAATAAAGGAGTTTATGTAGTTAGGCAGGGAGTGAGGCAGGGAGAAGAGGTAATTTGTTAATTATCAGTGTTCGTGCTCCTTAATTATTATGACTTATTGAGCTACAAATGGGGCTGGTAAGGTATAAGGCTGACGATGGGAGAATGAGGCTGGCATAGAAATCGGCTCCTGCTAGAGCCATCTCACATAAAGTCTGTAATATTAAAACGACTATGGAAACTGAAGCAGGCTGGGCTCTAGACGAGCTCTACCTAAAGACAGAGCTACACTCACCATAGTTAAGAAGGCCCTCTTCTGCACACTGATAAAAGTCACTTTATTTACTGAGAGGATCCAAACAAAATCTGGAGCTCCAAGTAACTCAAGAATGTTAAAATCCCCAAAGCAACTTCAAAATTGAAGGGAAAAAATGAGCAGTTATCATTTAAAACCGTCTCCCAAAAGTATTACAAATACTGAGTAAATCTCTGCTAGTTTATAGCTTGATATATGTATAATAATTTAACATTCCATTAAAGTAGAAGTCTGTCCCCAGATTATCCAGAGAAACTGAATGCTCAACAGGCCACATGAAATAATATACAAACCACCTATAATAACAAATAACATATTCTGTGGAGAGGATTCGGTTCCTTGCCACTATTATATGGGTTTCATTGGAATGGAAAAATGTGTAGAGGCACTATAAAGACACTATATATATCTAAGGGGTGTACCGTCCATCCTGATATTTCCCATAGCACATTTTCACTATAAAATAATTTCAAAGAAACTAATTCTTTAAATATTAGACACAAATGATGTTCCTCAACATTCACAGTGTAACTTCAAAAATATTTTACATTTTTAAAATACAAAAGTTATCCTTAATCATTAAAATATGAGCTGTCATTTTAACCAAGGCTTTACAATACAGAGTGTTTTATTTTTCAATATCTATTAGGCAAATCCCTGCAAAACTTTGCAGTCAATTACCAAAGGCTGTGAAGGGATACATTTCGGCCCATACTTGGCAAGAATGCAGAGCATGTAACGAAGACTCAGCTGTACATTTATATATACCTTACATTTGTAGCAACTGTAAATTAATGCAGAATATTTCTCTCGTCTTTAGTCTATTTTCTTTCAACAGACCATGATAAAAAACTTAGCCAATAATAAAAAAAAAAAAAAAAACAAGCAAAAAAGCAGTGCTGTTACATATCTAAAAACTGTTAGCATTTTCTCAGCTTTAAATGGAAAAAGTGTTGGTATCTACCAAGCAAATCTTCCGCTGCCAAATAGGAGATCAAAAATGCAAATATCCAAACAAAGACAGGTAAAAATAGGACATAAACAAATATTTCCAATTTCCATGATCATACATAAAAAATAATAAATGTTGCTATAATTTTAATCACCGACAAAGCTGCAGTTCTATTTAACAAACAACTTTCAGTGTCTGACATTTAAGAGAAAAGGCTTTAAAACCCATGCTTCACCAGTTCTATGAATATGTCACAACTGCCAATAACAGATACAGCAGCATTTCATTTTATGGTGAAAAGATGCCAGTAAAAATAGTTGTATGTACATATGTACATATATGTGTGTATACACATATATGCCGACTTCAAAAATTTTCAGTATAAAGCAAGAACAAATTGTTGAAGGGGGATATTAAAGAACTTACCTTTCGCCCATCACTTGCATGGCAATTCACATTTAGAGGAGTCAGTAAAGCCATTAGTTTTTCTTCATTACCACTCCTGTAAAAAGGTAGTAAGTCAATTCCTATGATATTATAGAGCTTCTCATGAATATTTATGGATATTTTTCAGAAGAGTGGAAAATAATATAGGCTTGCTTTGATTTCCTGTATATGGTTCTCAATGACTCTCTTTTGGTAGACTGAATTAAATTAACACATTCCTAATTAATTCCTGTGAATCATCATACAGCGGTACATCTTGGATAGTACATCTTTCTACATTTTTAATGGTTTTATTTATCTGCATCAAGTCACCTTCTTAATTACAAACAAACTTTATTTTGATAAGTGCTCTAAAACACTGGGCTTAAAAATACATACAAAATGATGAATAAAGCTAACTAATTAAATTATAAATGACCAAGAACAAAAGAAAATGGATGAGAATTTTAACATTTACTTTATGCTCCCCAGGCAAGCTTTGCTAGAAAAATTTTCTGAGAAAAATGAAGAGATAGGTTTTTAAATACTCCACGAAGATCATCCGAAAAGCTGGGCAACTAAGGTCTGCAGGTACCCTGAGTAATGTTCCAAATAAAATTAACCTTGTAATCTTTGCCATGTTGCACAACTCTATCATTTAATAAACATCATGTAAAACAAAGTATATAGAGATTGAGTATAGGGTCTCAGCCGCATTATCACGTAAAATCCAAGCGAGACAATAACATGTTATAATTTTTATAGTCCTCCACCTGCCCTCCCCCTTTTCTCCCTTACATGCATTATACTCACTTAAAATGAATGGAATCACTTACCTAGCAGCTTCTAGGAGTTCGTCTTTCTTGTATTCACCTAGATGATTGCAAAATATCATGCTGTTAGCATTTGGCAGAAGACAGATTAAGAAATGCAGTAGGCAGCAAATAGAGAATTAAATAGAGAAGAACAGAAAAAGAGAGTCCACACCCCGCTGGGTGATGGAGCCGTGACGTTAGCCAGCTTGTGAAGGCAGCATCACCAGTGCCTTGGAGACGGGCAGCAAATTGACGCAGCTTCTTGTCCAATCCTCAGATGAAATAGCTTTCTTCAGACAACCAATGAATGCTAAATCTCATGTCCAGAAACACATTCCCTCTGATAACAGCATGCCAGCTGAAGACAATGTCCCCTCCCCCCTTTCCTATTCAGGCTGTCACAGTATACTTGTGAAGCATAATACATTCTGAGACAAAAGCAAAATAATGTGGCTCTTTAAAGGTACAAATTACTAGCCTTCAGAAAAAACCTCAGTTTTATTTGTAATGACATGGAAAGTTTTTTTTTTTTTTTAAATTAATTACCGTTGCTGAGCATTATAGCAGTAGAAAAAAACACATCAGCATCATGAAGCTTTTGCCTCAATAGGGTAGGTCTGTAGACTAGAAATACGTGAACTCCGTACCAAATGCTACGAACCTCTTGGAGGCAGTGCTCCAAAAACCCAAACAGTGAATACAGTCTTAGATGACAAAAATATTCTAGCATGCTGCAATCTTCAGACTTTACACAAATTCAATACCAAATTTTAGTAAACAAGAAACCCTTAAAATTATTTTTAAAAAAGGAGGCTGGGGTCTCTGAGAGTAAGCAGATAGCCAACTATTGAGACGTGGACAATTTTGCTCCCTTCTATTTTTTAAAAATATCGCAGACTGAAAAACAGGTATATAATTTCAAACCTTTGATACACATTCCTTAGAGTATGCAAGATCTAACAAACAAGCTTCTTTTGCAAACTCAGTTGAAGGACAAAGAATTTTAACAATACAGTGTTTGTTTATTCAATAAATAAAAAGAAGAGCCAGGACTATGATTCAGCTATAATGTGCTGAGTCAGTTTGCTATATCATTAGAGAAATAATTATACAAAATGTCTAAGCAAATAATTACATGAAAGCAAATATTAACCATACATTGAAGAAATAAAATTTTAGATTAAATGAAAATGTTACAATTCTATTAAGAATTAAGCTTAAATTATTTTAAACATCTTACCATTTATAAATATGGATTTCTTTGCATTTTGTTTCTGTTTTGTAACAATGCAGAATATTGACGCAAATACTCAAAAGACACCTAAGGACAACCAAGTACACGCTTAAACTCTATAGCCCATCACTGGCAAATATTCTTTTGGTTTAAACTTTGTCTTGCTTCTCATATTAAGATTACCTTAAAATCTAGAAACTGTAAACAGTTATTTTCAAATAAGGAAGAAGTCATTAAATATCTATTCCCTCCTAAGGAAATTTTATATACCACTAAAGTCACAGATTCAACAATCTACATGGATAAGCTAGAATGCATCGTTCATCATAGAGTTAGTTGGTCTTTCCAATTTCCCATATATTGTATTCCACATTCTTTGGCTAATTGACAGTGTTAAGATTTATATTACTGTATCTCCTAGCCAATAAGGTTCTTGTCTTCCCAAAGCCAAAGACCTACCTTTACTACACATTTTAGGTGGCAATATGGAAGTGAGTGAGTCAATTTAAAAAGCTCCTTGTGAGGAATATGACATAAACCATACTCTCAGATGCCTTAAGGATCAGGGGCAAAGTAAGTCAAATTATGAGATTATCTCTAGAAGTCATTCAGTCAGTCAACAAACATTTATTTGAAAATGCCAGTTTCAGACCCACAAAAGACCCCAGTATCATCTCTGAACTCAAGGAGTATTGGTCTCTTAAGTGAGCCAGACAAACATAAGGTCCCAGTAGAGTATGAAAAGAATCTTGTTAAAGTCATAAACAGCTTAAAGGCTGGTCTGACTGAGATTAGTAAGAGGCAGGGTAATTGTGGCTCAAGGAAGGTTTCCTGGAAGAAGGGAAATGTACGCAGAGTTTTGAAGGAAGAGCAAGCGATTCTCAGGTAAAATGAAAAAAGGGTGAAGGAGAAGCAGGCAACCAGTGTAAAACAGAAACAAAAACCAATAGGAAGGGAAACAGTAGCTCTGTAAGTCTGAAACCACACTCACACTGCAGGGGAATGGGTAGGGAAGGAACAGATCACGAACGGCTCTCTAAGAAGTTTGAACTTTACTTAAAAAATAATGAGGAAATATGGAAATATCTCAACAAGAGGAGTACGAAGTATATTTAAAGACCTGTAAGTTTTGTAATAATATAAAATATCTCCAGACTCTACTTCCGTGAACCGTTGTCGGGGAGAAAAGTGGCCCAAGAGGTAGGGGGTGGGGAGGGACAATGAATTCTGACATAGTTTATGTTTTGGGGCCAGTGTAAATTCCCTGATTGACGGTCACAACACATGAAAATTGGGAACTGAAGTAGCTACTATTGAAAGCTGAGTCGTAGTGAAACAAGACTCTAATAAGCTAGATAATAAGAGTGCAAAGTATTTAGGATTTTCAAAGTTCAAATTAGTCTACCCACATAAACTTCTTATCAAGTATTGCTTATGAATGTTTTCTCCAAAAGACGCATTTTTTTTTTTTTTTTTTTTTTTTACAAAAAGGTTATTCCTGCATGGATAAGATGATAATAAACCAAAGCTCTCTAAAGGAACCATGTAAGTGCACCCGACAGAGTCAGGCACAGGTATTACAAATGACTTTCTACTTTTACTTTTAGAGGCTCTAGTACTTTAATCAGCTTTTCTGCAATACATTCCAACATCCACTATCTGGTGCCCAAGGACCATAATCCATAAACAGCTGAAGCTGTTTTTCAAATGCTACATCTCAGGAACAACGAGCAGTGAATTTAGAATCCCTTGTACATTCTGACAACAAATCTGAGCTACTTACTTACCAGCCAAACCACTGGTTTGGTGTCATTTTAGCAAAGAATCTGAGAACATTCTGGCTGGGACTATATGGTGCTCTATGGAGCATTTATATTCTTTAATAACATCCAGATAAAGGCTAGCAATAGATCAGCCGGAAAGGAAACTAGGCAATTACAGTCAAGATAATAGCAGCCAGGAATGGTGAAAACAGATAGCTTAAAATATTTTTCTTTGATTAGAATAAAATAAGTGGCATTAAAAAAATAAGCAAGCCACAAAGTTTACTTTTCAAAGTCTGAACTGCTTTTTCTTTTTAGTAAACTAATGCCAGGATATATGTAAAAATACACACACACACACACACACACACAAGTATACACACACAGGAGGTGTGAGTCAATGTATTAAAAAGAAAGGTTTAAAAAAAGGTTAAAAAATAACGGTCAAAACAGGTTAAAAATGAAACTCCCCTTTTATTTCTCTGAGGTAGTTAGAAAAAAAAAACTTCTCTTTTCACTTAGTATGAAGGCAAAATTACCTTTTGAATAAAAATGAAGAAAACTTACATCAATAAATAGGAGTCATAATTATTGACTTATCTCAATTTCAACATTTAAAAGTGCTTTTGCCTCTTTCTTTAGCAAGTGAAAGAATCAAAGGAGACTTAGTTTTGTAAAAATGAGTCATTTGGCTTTGTTGAGGGGAAATAGCATGGAAAGATTATGAACACAGAATCACAAATTCTTAGAGCAATGAGGGACCAAAAAAGAATTACGACTTTTGTCTACTTTGAAGCCATTCACAATATATGCCTATAGTAACATCTTCTTAGATGCAATGAGGGAAATGGAGTTTGAAAGTCACCTTTCTTCTGTCACCTCACCTCCAATTTCAGAATTGTTCTCCTAAGGGATCATCTGCAACATATTCATTTACAGTTAATAAAATTGACACCGAGGCAGTTAAATGAATTGTCTAAGGTTTTACTGAACATTATTCATGATCAGCCAGGCCCTGAAAAAAGCTAATATGTAAGCACAAACTAACCAAACCTGAGCTCTACAAGATGATGTAAACCAAAGAGTAACAAAACAGTAACAGCAATAAAACAATTTTAAAAATAGTTAACAATAACTAGCTTTAAATAGGTTAAACCTATTTATATTATTTAAGCTAAATATTTCCATCAAAACCATTTTAAAGCATTAGAACTCTCATATGAACTTGTAAACATGGGCAAAAAAAAAAAAAAAAGTATACAGGGCTTAACCTTTTTAGTTTGTTTTAACATTTTGGACCAAGGGAGTAGGAATGAGAAAAATTCATTCCAGGTCTATTCAAATGATCAATGCTTTCTGCATTTCCATTAACATGCTTAATTCCTCCTGCTTTTAGATACCTCAAGGGAAGGGCTATGTAAAGACTTTAATCAATCATCTCAGTTATCAGGTGTAGGGACCCTTGCGCTGCTGAGTGCTAAATAGTACCATGAATTGATAATTCTTATAGAGATACTTTCTCATCAAGGTACCAGCAAATATAAGAGATTAACTGATTCTTGTAGCTAAAATGACAGCTTACATGGGGAATAAAATATTAATTTAGGTGACAAACTCCATTGTATTTTCACTAATAGCTTTGAAAATTCAGAACTAACTATGTAGCTGTGGAAGGAATTTCATTAAAGCACTGGGAAATAATCTCATCTCAAGAAGCTTAAAGCTACAGGTCTTCCACCAAAAGCAATTTGCAGATAGACTGGTATTCTACTTTAATAAACAATGGCTCCAGGAGTTCTTGAATTCTTTTTTCTCTCTGAAATCTTTCCTAAATATTTTCAGGACAACTGGAGAAAAACTACAACGTTGTAAGAGTTCTCCACGCCTTCCTCCTACTTCTGAATCTTATCAGTCTTCCCACTCATTCTGATACTGGAGTCAAAGTCCATACCATTAATTAAGTCTAGAATCATGGTGAAACTACACACTCCACCTCCATTCTAAACACAGAATAATGTGGGGCTTTCAAATTCTAGGCTTGAACAGAGAATTGTTCTAGTGGAGATCCTTTTATTTTCCTTTGCTTCCTACAACTCGGACCTTTTAATTAGTCAACATTGGCTAACATTAAACATCGCCTGCACTACCATACCAAAGTCCATACCAAAGGTCCATACCAGAGGACCTCAAAGCCGTGCTGTCCTATACAGTACACGGCACTCTCTCATAGCTATTTACTTTCACGGACATTCACATTATACAAAAACAAAAACTGTTCATCAGTTGCACTAGCCTTATTTCAAGTTTTTCAATAGGCACATGTGGCTATTGTCTCCTCCAGCAGACAGTGCAGAAAGAACATTAGAACAGTTAAACATTTTTTGGACCATGCTACTCTAGGGTTTTTGTTGACTATTTAAGACGTCATCTTAAAAAAACAAAAAAGAAGTCATCTTTTACTTTAATAAGGTACTTTCCATATTATTCTTACTATTAATTTGTCAATGCCAAAACTCTGTAGACTTTTTTCCCCCTATTAAATATTAAACAACTTCTTCATCAGTATGAAATATAGGGGAAGACACTGAACTGTATGCTAAAAGATCTGGAGTGGATTCTACCTCTGCCATCAATTTACTTGTGTGACCTCGGGAAAGTCACTCTATATTCTAGGGACCTTCTTCTATTTTATTGCCATCTGGAAAGGGAAGGTGAAGGGTTCAATGATTTCGGGTTTCAGCTGTAAAATTCTCATCCTGTATTTGATCCTCAATATTGCTCAGCTCTTTTTCTAATACAATTTTAATGTTGCTCCAAACAAACTTTAAGGAAAAACATAAATTTTTAAAAAATGTTTATTTATTTATTTTGAGAGACAGAGAGTGTGTGTGTGAATGGGGGAAGGGCAGGGGGAGAGAGGGAGAGACAGAATCCCAAGCAGGCTTCACGCTCAGCGTAAGAGTGCCTTGCACGGGGCTTGATCTCAAGACCATGAGATCATGACCTGGGCCGATTTATTAAGAGTCGGACACTAAACCAACTGAGCCACCCAGGTGCCCTGGTGTTTTTTTTAAACAGGGAGAATATACAAATTTGATCTCTTCGTGCAAGAAACTGGTACATGCTACCTGCAATCCCAGAGCTATGAGAATATATACACAAAGCATATTTTGATGTGTAGGAACCATGCTGTTATCTGTGAAAGGAAAATTACTTTCCTGCAGTCTTACACTTATCAGGATGCTTGGCCCCTCAATGCATCGGGCTACTGAGGGCCTGGAGTTTTGTGAGACACCTACCTGGGAACTGTCCAACCTCTGCTTCTTGTAACAAGGAACTAAAAAACAAAGGCTAATGTAGAAGGGCAGGTGACTACCTTTTTTTTTTTTTTTTTAGTTTTTTTTTCAACTTTTATTTATTTTTGGGACAGAGAGAGACAGAGCATGAACGGGGGAGGGACAGAGAGAGAGGGAGACACAGAACGGAAACAGGCTCCAGGCTCTGAGCCATCAGCCCAGAGCCTGACGCGGGGCTCGAACTCACGGACCGTGAGATCGTGACCTGGCTGAAGTCGGACGCTTAACCGACTGCGCCACCCAGGCGCCCCGTGACTACCTTTTGAATAATATAAGAACTGGGCTTGTCTTCATTGTAATTATTGTGCATGATTGCATTTATATTCTTTGTATAATATATTTTGTCCTTCGTTTACAAAAATCTCTAAAAGAGATAGTAACCTTGTTTGCCATTCTGGCCTTCTCAAAAGCACCAATTGTGGTTTATTTCAACTGCAAATGCTTAATGTATTTTTTTCTTATATTGTCCCCAAAGTATCACTCAATCTCTTATTCAAGTTTAGAGGTTCATTAACTTTAGTGAAGTTTCATGGTATTGTACTAGGCACAGTCTTTCTCATTCAAACTCTTGTTCTTTTTTTTTTTTAACTGCGATTCATTTATTAGTTCTCCTTTGAATAACATCCTTTCTTTATTCATTTAAAAAACATGCATTCAATAGCTACAATATGGCAATAATACAGCTACCACTACTGTGTTGTGTACTTAATCTGGAATCAGCAGGAGAAAAAGCGATAGAATTAGAGCAGAACGCCAGGCATGGCACCAAACCTACACAGCATCTCCTGCATTCAGCAGGCTGCAGTGCAGAACTGTTGTTGATGGCAGTATCTCACCCATGTGAACGTTATCTGTCACGTGTGGTGAGGAAAAGTGGTGGAGGACCACCCTAAGGAGATAACAGAACTAAGCACTACGTTTTTAAAGCTTTCAGATATTTACCAATGGGACCGAGAGAGATACTGTGTGTGTCTGGGTATGCCTGGGTAAATAGAAGATTCAGATCAGGGAAATGGATGGTTCCTAACCTTTTTTGGATCCTGGACCATCCTAAGGAGTTAAAGAAAGAATAGCTTTAGACCCCCTCCCTAGGGAGAAAACACCTTGCACACTTGACCCTAAACTCAAAATCTTTTAGAGTTTTTGCAGGCTTTTTGGATTCATCAAGTCACCACAGGTTAAGAACCTCTGGTTTGTGCTCGTCGCTTCTCAATATAATTTTAAAACAGGCTTGGCAGTATAAACAGTTTGATGTCCTTATTTTATACGTGATTCATCTAAGACCCCAAATTTGAAAACTATGTAGTGACAAAACTAGGACTGTAATCTCTGCCTTGTGACAGTAGGGAGGGGCCAAGTTGGTGGAGCAGCACGGAAGTTTACTACTTCTGATGGCATTTTTTATATGAATGGTATGGAGTGATTTCATGAAGTCAAGTCATATACAAGCTTGGCCACATATTTTTGGGCAGGATTTTAAACATGTGGAAATGGACTAGAGGTTGGATAAGTATCTACCTTAACAAAGAAGTTTGAAAATTCAAGGTGTATTTGGGGAAAAGTGACTGATGTCAAATATGCTGAAAAGGCATAAAGAATACTGAATAATACTTCAAATAAAAATCTGGTCCATATTTTAAAGGATCTTGAGTGAAAACATAGTATCTGTCTTTCTCTGCCTGACTTATTTCACTTAGCATAACACTCTCCAGTTCCATCCATGAGGCTACAAATGGCCAGATTTCATTCTTTCTCATTGCCACGTAGTATTCCACTGTATATATAAACCACATCTTTTTTATCCATTCATCAATTGATGGGCATTTAGGCTCTTTCCATAATTTGGCTATTGTTGAAAGTGCTGCTATAAACATTGGGGTACAAGTGCCCCTATGCATCAGTACTCCTGTATCCCTTGGGTAAATTCCTAGCAGTGCTATTGCTGGGTCATAGGGTAGATCTATTTGTAATTTTTTGAGGCACCTCCACACTGTTTTCCAGAGTGGCTGCACCAGTTTGCATTCCCACCAACAGTGCAAGAGGGTTCCCATTTCTCCACATTCTCACCAGCATCTATAGTCTCCTGATTTGTTCATTTTAGCCACTCTGACCGGTGTGAGGTGGTATCTGAGTGTGGTTTTGGTTTGTATTTCCCTGATGAGGAGCGACGCTGAGCATCTTTTCATGTGCCTGTTGGCCATCTGGATATGTGGATCCTGAGAAACTCAACAGAAGACCAGGGGGGAGGGGAAGGGGGAAAAAAAAAGTTACAGAGAGGGAAGGAGGCAAATGACAAGAGACTCTTAAATACTGAGAACAAACTGAGGGTTGATGTGGGGGGGAGGGGAAAGTGGGTGATGGGCAGTGAGGAGGGCACATGTTGGGATGAGCATTCGGTGTTGTATGGAAACCAATCTGACAATAAATTTCATATAAAAAAATAAACGATCTTGAATGTTAGGGTGCAAGATTGAACATTATTTTGTAAGGCATAGGAAGAGGGAGTTATTCTTTGCTTTTTTTGAGTACAAGAGTAAGCTAATTAAAGCTGAACTTAACCTGGTAACTCAATGAGTTAAGACCTGGAGACACTGGGGATTAGTTCCAGGGTCACTGGCAAGAGGATGGTGGGAGGAAAAAGAACATAGATGGTAGCAATAAGAATGGAAAGAATGTCAAGGAGAGAGAAGGCACCGAGCAGATCACGATGCAGCAGAGTTTGTAAACTGATGTGTTAGCTTTATGGTGTGATTAGGAATATCATGTTGCAAAACTATACACTGTAAAATTTAAAATTTAAAATATTTGTATATTGATCTTAGATTAATACTTTGTCCAATAATCTTTCTGAACATAATCATAGAAGTACTTTGATGTTTCAGTTTATATTTAATGAATATATTACTATAGATTCAGACTTCATATACTGAGAAATGTCTATTAAGTTAGAATAACCTATTTAAATAATATAGTTTAATTAATTAATTAATTAATTAATTTTTAATATATGAAATTTATTGTCAAATTGGTTTCCATACAATACGAAGTGCTCATCCCAAAAGGTGCCTTCCTCAATACCCATCACCCACCCTCCCCTCCCTCCCACCCCCCATCAACTCTCAGTTTGTTCTCAGTTTTTAAGAGTCTCTTATGCTTTGGCTCTCTCCCACTCTAACTTTTTTTTTTTTTCCCTTCAAATATAGTTTATTTAATTATTTAGTTGTTAAAATTGAGCAGCTTTTCATTCTTGTACAGCCCACTTAAAGACACATATCGAGGGTTTACAGTCCAGCTAGGAGGCATTTCAGACATATTAAAGATAATGTTCTCCAGGAGAAGTAGTTTTCAAAAATATTGTATCTAAAAGACTATAAAGAGAGCTACTGAGCTATAATGCCTGGAAAGTCAATTTGGCCTTTTCCTGAGCATAACATTAACTTCAAAAAAATTTTTTTAATGTTTCTACTTATTTATTTTTGAGAGAAAGAGCACAAGCAAGGGAGGGGCAGAGAGAGGGAGACACAGAATCCGAGGCAGGTTCCAGGCTCTGAGCTGTCAGCACAGAGCCCGACGTGTGGCTCGAACTCACAAACTTCGAGATCATGACTTGAGCTGAAGTTGGATGCTTAACCGACTGAGACATCCAGGCACCCCAGCTTCAAAAATTTCTAATCAGGCTGAACATTCACTTGATTAATTTACCTAACCATTCATTTTATTATAAAGTGAATGCACTGGGCTATTGTACTACTACGATTACTTTTGGCTTCAACTATCCTCTCGTATTTTTATCTACTTTCCTCATTTTGTTCAGTGAGGAGACATAGGAGGATGTTTACTATTTCAGAAAAATATGGAAAAAAAGACTTTAAAGTTGAGGAAATAAAGAGGACATATTTGCATTTGGGGGAAAAATTATTTTGTAGTATTTTGCTTTGGGAAAGTGTTTCATGTCCGACTAAATAAAAGTCAGAAAAAATGTTTTTATTTGAATTAGCAAACAGGAGAAAAAAGAGATATTCAATTTCAGATAATCTTAAAATTATCTTACTGGGATACATTCTCCAATGCAGATTTGGCATACAGCCACATGTCAACTGTACATTTTCATTTTCTTATCTGAAATATATTAAACCCCATCCCTTAGTATCAGTTTTATCTAGTTCCTTCTTATTTTAAATACCTAGCAATACAGGGAAGCAACATTTCTATCAGAAATACGTCAAAGACAATCTGATATTAATAACAATGAAATGTGAGTCAAATTTCCTTGTCTTTTTGTCTTTTCCTTGCTGATAAAAATTTGTCTCTTAGTTATTATTTCTTAGAGGGCAGAATTTAGATTTATGTAACTTTCAGCACTTGATATCGTTTCAGAACATAATTATTCAGAAATTCCTTGTTCCTCCTTTTTTTTTTGGAAGGCTGAGGTTAACCTGTGATACGCATCACTTCATGCACACAATGTTGCCATGAGGTTCAGACATGGATGGTAACATTAGTTTGCTTTTTCAGGGTTAAGTTTTGGTTTTGCATTATCCATAACTTAATTGGAGAATGTGCCAGTAAGAAATGTTTATCACCATTTCTAGACACAGATAACCAAAGATAAAGACTGCAGGTACTACATCCGAAAGTTTCTTGAATGAGGAGATCAAATTTATATACAGGTTCAAAAAAATTATTTTTGAAATAATGATTTTAATATAAACACAATAGTTGACATCAAATTTTAAACATTTCTGAAGAAACAAACTGTTTTGGGGCATTTTGGGATTTCTACTCTTGCATGGACTTATTTGCCTTGCATGAATTTTGTCAACTACTCTCATGTAAAAATTGTCACTTTGCCTTATTAGACAGCTGCTGCCATAAAAATTGACTCTCTCGGAACACTCAAAGACCACATCACTCCGGACAGCCAAGTTTTCAACATCACTCTGCTAATTTAGCAGTTTAATTCCTCTGCTCTTGATGGAATTTCTTTGTGAAATATATTACACAAGCGTATGCATTCAAAAAATGGGTTATTCCAAACATAATTTAACCTTTCGTGACAAATCAGGGCCAATTATTATGAACCTCAGCCAGACTGTGCAATGATGCAACAATGTTCTTTGGGCCTAATGACAGGTACAGGCATGGCTGTACCTGTCCAATAAGATTGCTATGCATTTTATTATTTTTAAAGTATAATTTATTTTTTTTTTCTTTGTGTTAATGATTCTCCTTAATTTAGAGTGTCTAAAAATGCTGTCTAGGGCAAACATAATTCAAGGCACATGTGTAACTTAAAATTTTCTAGTAACCATGTTTAAAAAAAAGTGAACAGAAGACACTAATTTTAATAATACATTTTATGTCACCCAATATATCTAAAATATTACCATTTCCCCATGTGGCACTAGGCCCGTTGCTGTGTTCAACAGCTCTACCTGTGGCCAGTAGCTACTGTTTTGGACAGTTAACATCTGAGACCATCATGAGCTGGAGGACTACAAAACTCAGTAAATGCGGTCACTAAGGTAGGAGCAAATTCTAAGTTAAGAATGGCTCTCCTAGGTGTAAGGAACTTCTGATTCCGAGCATGACTTCTGGACATTTATTTGGCAGGGGTGGAGTGATGGGTGGGAGAAGAAGAAAGGGAAGGGGAGGTGGAAGAAGGAAGAAGTAGGGGAGAAGAAAGGTCAACAGTAGAAGCAGAGGAAGGGATGAAGTCAGGGAGGACAAAGAATCCAAGAATAAAGTTTCTGAGGTAGACTCTGAGAAGACTGCAAACTCAGAGGTGAGTAAAACATACAAAGTACTGAACACTATTGACCAGATAATGCAGAAATGAGGCTTTTCTTAGTTGGTAAATAGGGCTTTTAAAGATGTATGCAACAGTGAAGAGAATTCACAGGTATTAAGGACTGGAGAATCCTTGCCACCTGCTAGAGGATCCAGAGAGGGAGACCAGCCATGGTTAATGGTGACTCACAGAGGCAGCACAAGCTTTTTACAAATCTACCTCGTTCAAATGCATATGCCAAAAAGTGTCTGACAGTACGCTCAGAGAATGTGTCAAACACACCATTAACCACTTTTAATGAATCTTGTAGAGATGAACAACCTTACCAAAAGAAATATAGACCATTTCTAGTGATAATGACACTCAATCCTGGGCAAGAGACCAAAGGATTTGGTAAATTCATTATTTCTTCTTGAAACTTAAAAACAACAACAACAAAAAACTTTGTAAAAAAGGAACAGCTGGCTATCCAGATAACATGAAAGAATAAAATCTGGTCTTGAGGAACCTGAGCTTTAGGACACAAAATGATGACAACTGGTGGCTAACACTACAAGAATAACAAGAATAATGAGGATAAATGTGATACCCTATTAGAACAAATAAAGAAAAAGTCAACTGCTCAAATATATAAGAAATACTTAAAACTGACTTAAGACTCGCCCAGATTAAACTACTCTGAAGCTAGTTTGACAGGAAGCTCAATGAATTAATGTGACAAATTTACAAAAAAGCAAACAGAAACTTCCACTGTGTCAGCAGAATAAACAAGGTAGGAGTGGGTGCCATTCAGCTTACAATATAAAAACTAAGATGGAAGAGGTGGTGATTATAGTGACAGTAAGTGTCCTCTATTACTGCCAGTATTTCAGAGGAGGGTCTTAAAAAAAATGCATAGCCATACACAGTGTACTTCCAAAGAGAAGTTACTGCATTTGGCTTAATAAATGGGTGAAATATTACCAACCATTTAAGCTATTCAACAATGGACTAACTATGTCAGAGAGCTCATAGGGAGGGATATGGTATAGAAATGTCATATAGGAATATAGTAGATAATCCTGAAGGAGTAATGGAATAGATTAGCTGAGCTCTAAATCTAAGCTCCTTCCAGATCCATGATTGTATGTGTAACGTTTATGTTACAGTTGTCTGTAAATTATAATACATCTAGACTTAATTATACATGCATGTATTCAGTACTGTCTGTTCTTCATTAGTCTCTAAGTTCAGTTCATATATCAAATTATAGATCTCATTATTTGACGGGTACTATCCTTGAATGAACTCATTTAATCCTCAAATAATGTTTGATTCTGTTATTTCCACCTTTACAGATGAGGAAACTGAAAAATGGAAGGTCACAGAGCTAACTGTATTAGTTTCTTGTTACTGTAATAAATTACTAGAAACTTAATAGTTTAAAACACAAATCTATTCTCTTAGGATTCTGGAGACCAGAAGTTTGAAATGGGTGAGCAGGGCCGCATTCCTTCTGGAGGCTCTAAAGGAGAATCCACTTCCTTACCTTTTCTAGCTTCTAAGGCATGCCCACATTCCTCGGCTTGTGGCCCTGCACCACGACAACCGACAACCTCCGTTTACATGCTGCATCTCTTTTCTCTGACTGGACTTCTTTCCTTTCTATAAAGACCCATGTGATTGTTGGACCTACCTATGCAGAGAATTTAAATTGATCTCCCCATCTGAAGATCCTTAACTTAATGACGTCTGCGAAGTCCTTTTTACCTCATAAGGTAACATTTGCAGTTTCTGGGTATTAGTGTGTGGACGCCTCTGGGAGGCCACTGCTGTGCCTACCACAGCTAGTAGAGAGCAGACAGAGGGTGTTTAACCACGATGATCACTGCTTCTCAAACACTGCTCCTGACAAATGGAAAGTACATTATACTTTCCAAGGTGTTCCCTACCAGCTGTCAGGAATAAAACATTCTCTTCAACAAGACTTCAATTTAACACCTAGAGTTACAGACCAGAAAGCAAGAAATAAAATTCCACCCGGCATGACCTTCTTTGGAGCATAATAAATATGTATTTTTTTTGTTTATAAATATAACAGATTTTTCTTTAAAAACATAACATATTTTTATGAATCTAAAGAAAATAGCTACTCTGCTTTTTGGTTAAGTTTGCAATGACATAAAAAACAATATCAATAAAAACATGTTTATACATTCTGAAAGGGAGATTCTGGTGAAATTCTAAGGAACTTCATTCATATCTCCTTTCAACTGCAAGGGAATTAACATTTCATTTTTCTTGTAAATGCAGGTATATTATTTAATGAATATTCCATCTTTAGTTATTAGGACTAGGTTAGGAATAAACTAGGGAAAAACATAAATCCAAACAGAAAAGCACAACAGACCTGATATTTTTGTCTGCCCAAGTGCCTGCTACCTCTTTCTTCTGATATGTGCTCTCTCCCTAGTGGTGGGCCATCTCCCTCCTTTATTGTGTGTGGTTGTAACGGGGTTGCCAATCAGAGCCCCGCTCCACCCCTGGCCAATCATCAGACTCCAGCCACAGACTGGTGCCTGATGCAGGTACAGATATTTGACTGAAGCAGCTCAGAGTTCTTCCTTGAGACAGTTCACTATGCAACTGGGAAAGAGCCCTCTTTTTACATTAGAAAAATAAGAAAAGCTATACAGCTGTGGCCCCAGAGCTGCCAATGGCCATGTTCTTTGACGCATGAAGACTAAGAAAACAACAACAGAAAAATGAAACAGAGAGGCAGGGAACAAAACAACAGAGAAGGGAAGGAGAAAGAACAAGAATGAAAGGAAGGAAGCAGAGAAGGAGGCAGAAGAGTGCTCAGAGAGTGGGGCAGGAGGAGGTGGGTGGGTTAGAGAAACAGTGACAGTCAGATACAGGATGCAGTTTGAGTCTCTGGATCCAGCAGACCTCAATGTCCAATGTATCTTTGCCTTTATGTAGTTAATACCCTTAAGCAACAAACGTTATCACTTAAATAATAGTAATTTGATTCATGAGTGTTTACAATGTGCTTTGTTCTCTTCCCTTTAACTTCCTCCCACTTCACCTTTAAAAAACAACAGGCAAATTCAAACCAATCTTCAGCAGCTGAAGCCTCCAACCTAGTTTTTAAAAATATGGCTTTAGATTCCAAATAATTTAACATTGCTATGATTTAATTCATTTACTTGCTCAACATTGTTTTTAAAATGTTTACATTTATTTTTATGTAATCCACAAGGCCCTTTAAATGTACATTATATAAGTACCTCACTCAGAAATAATCTTGTAGAAAAGGATAGATAGATTGGGGCGCCTGGATGGCGCAGTCGGTTAAGCGTCCGACTTCAGCCACGTCACGATCTCGCGGTCCGTGAGTTCGAGCCCCGCGTCAGGCTCTGGGCTGATGGCTCGGAGCCTGGAGCCTGTTTCCGATTCTGTGTCTCCCTCTCTCTCTGCCTCTCCCCCGTTCATGCTCTGTCTCTCTCTGTCCCAAAAAAAAAAAAAAGTTGAAAAAAAAAAGAAAAGGATAGATAGATAGATAGATAAACATACATATATATCCTTATAAGATATAAAAGGATACACACACACATTTTCTTTTCTTCTTTGACTCCAGAACAAAGTCTTTCTGGCAAAAACATTTCACTTGTGTCTGGGATTTTTTACAGTAATCTTTCATGTTAAATAAGATGGGTTAATAATGAGTCTCCTCCAGAGCTCCACATGCTTTCTGAGGACAAAAAATAAAAGGAGAAGCTAAAAAGCTCTAATTGGAGTCAGGATGGCATATTACCGCTGTCTTTAATCTTTTTTCTTCCTCTAACTTCGTGACTTTGATCATAAAGAGGGGGGTGCCATGTGCACTTGTTCAGGGGGAAGCATGGCCTGGGCCTGGCCCAGAAGCACTGCTAAATCACAACAAAAAGCATCACCTTTTGTGCCAGCCCTTTAGATGAATCCTACGTCTGCTACTATCTCACCAAGTCAGTTTGACCAAATCATTTAACCTTCATCAGAGTTTCATGTTTCCTATGGTAAAACGAGAAAGATAATGCTTATCTTATGGGTGCTCTGAGGGTCAGGGATAAGAGAAACAAAACACCCGACACTGCTTGATTCACAGTAAACCTCCAACACAAGATGATGATGGTGATGATGCTTTTCAAATTTTAAAGCACTTGATTTACTAATAACTGTGTATTATTTCTTCCTATAAACCAGCAGGGAGACAGGACCTCTTTTTCATTAACATCAGTGAAAGAATTTTAATTAACTAACATTTAAGGAATTTGAGAAAATCGACTTCTCTACACCCCCGCTAAATTTCTCTATAATAAATGGCTTTTATATAATGAAAAGCAGGGGAGGTATTTTGTCTTTGGCCCTAAAAATTCAACTGGGCCCCTAGAAAATTGTAATCACAATGTGAGAAGAAAGCTATTGAAACTGATGTACCACATAAATAAAATAGTAGAAAGAAATGGAGTGGTTTAAATAATTTCTAAGAAGAAGTGAAAGCTATTCAGAGGAAGATAATTAGAAACACCAGGCAAATGAACCTCCCTTTGCCTCCACACCAAAACAGATAGAATCTTAACAAGACTGATGGAACCTTACAAGGAGTAAATCTCTAGTTCCTCATTAAAGAGAAAACTTCATTCCACAAAAAAGAAGTATTATGTACCGGTAATAAGTTCCTCTTCTACAGACATGTGATATTTCTTAAATCCTAGTTGGTGATCTACTGACTTCAAGTATATCCACCTGTCAATAACGATAAGTCTGTGTTTGGTTTTTGGTTCATTTTAACTTTAGATTTACTTTAAATTACATATAATGATTTCATGAAATGCATAATGATTTTGGCAAATTTTATGTCTCTACCATGGAAATGTGTCAATCATACGAGGCAGCAATCCTTATGAAACCTGGCTCAAGATTCATATGCACTTACATAAGTAGTCGGTATTTTAAAGTATGAGTTTTGAGATAAATTAAAAATAAAAGTAATCTCGGATTAGTACTATTGTACATACTGAGGAAGTGAAAGTCAGCCCTGCTGATAATGACTGTTTCCAACGAGACTTGGACAAGGCCACATAAAACAAAGTTCCTCTACAAGGCCATCCCACAGCTATAAAAGGGTCTGACAATCCTTTCTAATGAGTTACTGTTGCTTTAATAAAGACATCACCAGCCTGGCTTCAGGATCAGTTCTGCTAGTCACTGATGGTGTGTGTGCGTGTGTGTGTGTTGTGCGTGTGTGTGTGTTGTGCGTGTGGATCTCCAGTACATGAGCTCAGAGTAGGCCCTAAATAAAGCACAGAAATCTGGGATGGGCAGACTGCAGACACCTATTTCCTTTTCCTTTCTTCTTGCTTCTTTAGTAGCAAGACATCTGTTAATACATTAGGAAAATTTGTTAAAGGGTACATTTGAAACTCATGTTAAATAAGCTACTCACTACCTATTACCATCTTCAGGAAAAGGTTCTGAAGTTATACATGCTTTAACTTGAAAAAACAACAGGCAAACCAGCAAACACACACAGGCAAGCATACTTTTACCCTCATTCGAGACGGTAATTTCTTGTGTTCACGTTCTGCATAATGATTGTAATCACTTGATGTCTCTTGTTGTATACAGAAGAAAGTACTATCTACTCGGGGGAATGATACTGTTGTTGCTGAGAACAAGCTAGAAAAGAACTGTATTTTTTCCTTTTGCTTAGTTTGTTTATTGCATTTGTTTCATGCCATGCTTTCAGATGACCCAGAAGTAACTGGAGAGTGAAATTGAATATCATTTGGTTTCCGTCTCAGCCATATTCTTTTGACACTATTGAGGAAAAACAGAATGGAAAAACAGAATATTCTAAATGGAAAAATACACAAAAATATTAGACAGAAAATACTAGGCCTCAAAGGTAGAGAACAACCTGGGTACGGTAAATGCTGAGTTCCTGGCTTTAATAATCTCTCTGGAGAATCAACTGCTCCTTCCTCTGTGCTCCAAACACTTTGTGTTGTATAAAAAATCATTTGTCTGTATTCCTTGCCTAACCTGAGCTCCTTTAAGTCAGACAGCATATTTTATTTTCATTCTTATATTCCCCAGGAACATTCAGTGTACTTTATTAAAACAAAAGGAATACCTATCTCACCTTTGCATATCTGGAGGAGTCCATGATAAATAGTGATAAATGTCACTAGATAAAAAGAATGTCTTACGTAGAGGAAGTACCATTGCAATAATAGTATCTAACGTGGGGCGCCTGGGTGGCGCAGCCGGTTAAGCGTCCGACTTCAGCCAGGTCACGATCTCGCGGTCCGTGAGTTCGAGCCCCGCGTCAGGCTCTGGGCTGATGGCTCGGAGCCTGGAGCCTGTTTCCGATTCTGTGTCTCCCTCTCTCTCTGCCCCTCCCCCGTTCATGCTCTGTCTCTCTCTGTCCCAAAAATAAATAAAAAACGTTGAAAAAAAAATTTAAAAAAAAAAAAAAATGGAAATTCCTAAAAAAAAAAAAAATAAGAAGAAAAAAAATCCAATACTATAGGATTAGGATACAGATTTAGATAACTGCATTATGAATAAAACAGGATAAATAAACACAGAATATGATGCGGCAATCTAAAACTGCTGAGTCAGGTGGCTTTTAATTCAGATAAAAATTATTGTAACCGTATATAAATATATAAATGTACTCTCCAGCATTAAGTGTGGCTTGCTACAGTTTGTTAGCTTTTTAGAACGTATCTCTTACCTCTGAATGCAAGGCAAATAGTTCTGAGCCAGCTATTTGAATTACACACTGGGAAGAAAAAATTTCGACAGTAATCAATAAACTAATCAAACATAGCTATTTACGTTATGCAAAGAACTTGTTATTTCTCTCTTTCTCCGGGAGCATACTGGACTAATTATAAGTGGTGAGCCTTTTATAAGGCTGAATAAAATCCATTTTATGGACATACCACATTTCTTTATTCATCTTGTGATGGGCACTTGAATTGCTCCTAACTTTTGGCTACTGCCGATAATGCTATTATGAACATGAGTATACACATAGCTCTGAGTCTCTGCTTTCAATTCTTTACAATAAATACTTAGAAGTTGAATTGCTGGATCATAGTGATTCTGTTTTTATTTTTGAAGAACCTCCATACTGTTTTCCATAGTGGCTGCATCATTTCACATTCCCACCGACAGTGCACAAGATTCTGACTTCTCCATGTCCCGGCCGATATTTGCAGTTTTCTGGGTGTTTTAAAGTAGTAACATCCTAACGGGTGTGAAGCGGTACCACTCCAGATTTTTTTTCACATTTCAAGACTCTGTCTAAAGAATAAATTTGAATAAAAACTCATTGCCCAAGATTCTAAAAATGACTCCAAAATTACAGCAAAAAAGCAAACCTCTCTGGATCATTTCTCATATTAAATGATGCTTATTAAAGCAGATTTTGGTTTTTACTTGATCTGTCTCTTCCTTTCACTGACTTAAAATTAACATAAAAATAAATTAGATAAAATGTTTGTCTCTTCAGAATATTCTGGGAGTACAGCATAATCTTTATGCTAACTTTATGACATAAACTTTATGACAACAGGGTATGAAGATGTACAGTATTTATACACTTGTAGTCAGGTAGTTACTGTGATAGTCCTCCAAAAGGGGTAAAATAATGAATTTTCTATGTTTTGGTTTAAATTTACATGAATTTTTATGAGATTCTAAAGTATGTGCATTTACTTAGTAATATTTTCTTTGCAGGTATAAACCAAGGAAAGAACTAACACATTTCTACTTAAGGTACTATTATTCATTTTCAATAGAGAATTAAAGTATCCCCAGAAAAGACTTGAGGAGAAATTAGGGTGGAAAAGAAATGAAAAAAAGAAAAAGAAAAAAAATGGTGGTCAATATTCTAAACTAAAGGGAATTGAATCCTATTTCAAGGACGACTTCAAGGATTTCTTTTATACATAAAAAAAAGTCTGACATATTATAGCAAAATGGTTCATGGCTGGTCGTGCTTATGAAAGATGACATTACTCTGGCCCATTTGCCACCATCTCAAATCATCTGTCCCCAGCCCAAAGAGAATACAGACACAAACAAAATTTAAATTATGTTTGTGGAAACCTTGGTGTGACAACAGCAGGTAATGGTTTCAAATAAATTCACATTTCTAAGTTGTGATTAGGTAATAAGAGTCACACATTTTAGAGAAAGCTATAATTAACGGCAACTAGAACCATGCAAATACTGAAAACGATTCTTCCTTTACATAATCTCTCATTCTGCGCTAGCAAAAAATACAATGCATTCATTTTGGGTAAATGTGGTTTAATTGATAGAGACAGCCAGTTCTGTAATGGCTTCAGCAAATAATTACACCGGAGTGGTGACAAGGATTACCTAAGAGTGAGTTAGTACAAAATTTTAGCAAGCTATTTTCAGATTCCTGACAGCCTAATGTTTTCTCATCTTGATAACCTTAAAGATTTAAGGCAAACACATCTACAATAAGCTTATAAAGAATTATCTGTAGCTGTTGAGAAGTGTAGAAATTTTAAGTCCCAGGGGTCTACCGATTTGCCTTGGAATACAAGAAGACTTGCTGAGGTTATCTGCCAAAGAGCGAAACCAAGAAATGCTTTAAGACTACAGCCTCTGCTTTGTGTGAAATGAAGATCTATAATTTTCATGACAGAGACTGAACTGAGAAACTTTCATATCCTACAGAAAATAACTTGTGGAGACAGATACATCCTGGGGCAGATGCTGGAACTAACAGTAATTCCAGAGCTTCTTTTAGGAAGGCACATAACATCGTATCATCGTAACTGGCCATCAGGTAGTTCTGCGTAAATTATTGTGACTGAGGTACAAAGTAAATGTCTCTCTCTCGGTCTCTTCCCCCCAACTCCCTACAATACATTCTCATATTATTTTATAACATTACAAATACTCCACATATTTGGAATAATATTTCCATTCTCTTTTCTTTAAGAAACAAAAGATACAAACTATCATTCAATAACATCGTTTTGTTCTGAAAGAAAAAAAGAGTAATCATGTGAAATGAGTATGTGTCTGCATATACACACACACACAAGCACACGTATATAATTACACATGTGGATGTGGCTGTACGATCATGGCCATTTTCTTCTCTAGGAGAGGAGGCAATATTTAGGTCCAAATCCTGCCATGATGCAAAGTATCACCCACAACATTTATACATGACATTTGGCCCAAAGTGTACTTTAAATAATGAACACAGTAACAATGACATGAAAGCCATGATTAAGGTAAATACAGAGAAATATAAAAGGATCCAAGGACTTTCTATGAAATCCTAGTCCTTTAAGTTGTCAAATGCCCCTAATTAAGAATTAAAATATCAAGAAAGGTACAAAAAATACATTCTTAAGAGAAAGGAATGAATAAAATCACAGACTTTTGGTATGATGGTACTAAGCATAAAGCATTTAAATATCGCTTCCATTCTTTTGTTTTGTTTTTGTGTATTTTTGAGAGAGAGAGAGAGTGTGAGCAGGGTAGGGGCAGAGAGAGGGAGACTCAGAATCTGAAGCGGGCTCCAGCTCTGAGCTGTCAGCGCAGAGCCTGACACAGGGCTTGAACTTATGAACCGCAAGATCATGACCTGAGCCGAGGTCGGATGCTTAACTGACTGAGCCACGCAGGTGCCCCAATATTGCTTCCATTCTTAATTGAATTTCTGTTCTGCATTCTTGGCCAGTCTTCTCTTCCATAAATAATCATTAATATTCCTATTTGGCAAGTTTTTCTTTTTGCTTTATAAAGATTACAGGTGAGCAGTTATTTTCTCCTCCCTCATTAGGTTTTTAAAAATGAAAGAAGACTTATTTATCAAACAAGTCCACAAAATTTGTCACTCTTCCGGAGAAAAGGATATGTCTCTCATGTCTGTCTGTTACTGCCACCGGCATTCTAATGACTTCTTAAAAACAAGAGTCATTTTTATGTCCTGTCATAAGCAATACATCATTCACTTTCAGTGCAATGGAGGGTAATAGAATAATGGAGAAACAACATAGAAAGATTAGAACATCAGCTGAGGAAAAGATTACTTTTCACTCACCTGGGGCCTACTTCCATACACTGATGCCAAATACATACAACTAAAATTAAGAGCAATGAATTTCTTCCCACGAAGAAAAAACCAGAAGGAAAGAAAGAAAGAACTGATACATGGCATTGTTCCTCCTGTTCAGAGAGAAAAGAATTATAACCTAAACTGGAGGTGGCGAAGCTCCGATAATCCACAAATCAACGGACAGCCTATTTGTAGAGCCCTGATTTCCTGTCTAATTAATCTCCTAAAAACTACTTCTTTGAAAAGAAATGCCCACACCTAAAACAATACTCATAGTCATTTCAGATACACGGTTTCCTCTTGCATTCAAAAAGATGTGAGCAGATGATTCGTGGTACTCCTGTCAATTCGGATGACTTTTCAATGCCCACGTCAAAAAAACAAAAACAAACAAAAAAAAAAGTCAAGCATTTTTAAACCGTCAGAGGCTGATAATCAAATGTACAATTTTAAGATAGTCTAAATTACTGACACTGTGAGCAAGCCCAGTCCTTTCCCTGAGAAGAGAAAATCCCACTCACCTACCTATCACAGTCAGATGCACAAAACTGAGAAGGCTAATTAGGTTAAAAAGCTGCCTGGGCACTGATACCTACCTAGTGCCCACTAAAGTCATGTAGCTTCAAAGAAGGGAGTGAATACATTCTTACCCAGGGAGGGACATTGAGTCTATTGTGTTCTTGAGGAAAAGAAAAGAGAAAAAGATCCAGCTCTTATTATTTGTTTCAAAACAATCTCAACGAATGTAATGCCCGAGAGTTTTCTTCAGAGAAAGACAGAAAACGAAGACAGTTAATAATCTAACAATGCTCATAAAATGGTATGCTGATCTAGAGCAAGGCATGTAGACTTTGACCTTTATTCCCAAAATAGAAATAAGCATTTAATTTTGAGAGAATAATAAACAGGAAATACCAATGCAGTTAGAAGTAAAATGTAAAGAAAAGAAGATGGAGCTTTTCCTAAACACTAGTAATGTGAAAAAGTAACACTGAGATCTGAGTTTGAAAAGCAGAAATAGTAGAGTGACCATATAATTTATTAACCCAACTGTCACTTTTTAAAAATAATTTTTTAATGTTTATTTATTTTTGAGACAGAGAGAGAGAAAGAGATCATGAGCAGGGGAGGGGCAGAGAGAGAGCGGGAGACACAGAATCTGAAGCAGGCTCCGGGCTCTGAGCTGTCAGCACAGACCTGATGCAGGGCTCGAACCCACAATCTTGAGATCATGACCTGAGCCGAAGTTGGACGCTTAACCGACTGAGCCACCCAGGGGCCCCAGGTTTTGTTTTTGTTTCTGTTTGTTTGTTTGCTTTTTGCCCACAATGATAGAAAAATCTTTGTATTTGAAATAATTTCAAACCTAGAGAAAAACTGCAAAATTAGTACAGAGGATTCTTTGCCCAGACTCACCAACTTTTAATTCTCTACCTAAGTATGTGCTTTACATTCTCTCCCTCTTTTCCCAGTAGGGGCCAAGGGCAGGCCACCCCAAACTGCGTCACTTGGTATGATATATGGATTCTTCCTAAATAAGTTAACATTAGAAAGAGCTGGTACAAGGACCCTCAGACCCTCCTCTGTCCCCCTGAAAGTGGTAAACAAGTCTCCTATATGACAAATTCCCTCCTTGTCTTGAGAAGTAAGAAGATATCCTTATCACCAGAGACAGGACTCGAAAGCCAAGAAAGCTACAGGAACAAACCTGGTCTTTTCTCATCTACCACCTCAGCTTAAATTCTGCTTGGAATTCTCTACTAATTAGAGCTCCCAAACACCTGTCTTCTTGGCCCTGTCGATTCCCCACAAATTTATAGTCTCTCCATCTAAATGTGTAAAAACTGCCTGCATTGGTCATTTCTCTAGGTCTCACTTTCGTGAGTGGGCCTCCATGCACATGTATTAAAACTTTGGTTTTTTTCTATTAATCTGTCTCACATAAATTTCATTCATAATCTAGCTGGAGAGCCTTGAAGGGCAGAGAAAAAAAAAAAATACTGTTCCTTCCCAACACCCTCCAAATCTCTGGGTATGTTTGTATAAGTAACAAATAAGTTTCCTGAGCCATTTCAGAAAGTTGCAATACATCGTGTCTCTTTGCCTTTTATTACTTCAGCATCTGTTTCCTAAAACACAAGGATATTTTCTTATGTAAGCATTGCAAAGTAATTAAATTCAGGAAATTAAACACTGGTTCAACACTTTTACCTAACAGAGAGTAAGCATTCTAATTTGTTATTGTTCCAATAATATCTTTTATAGCATTTCCCCTTCCAGTCCAGGATCATGCAGTTTGCATTCAGAGGTCATGTCTCCTTAATCTCTTTTAATTTGGAATATTGCTTCAGTCTTTGTCTTTCAAGACATTGACATTTTTGAAAAATACAGGAGAATTAGTTTATAGAATGTGCCTAAATTTCTATTTGTCTAATGTCTTTTCATGAGATTTAGTTCTGCATCCCTGGCTAGACTACAACATAAGAGATACGACGTCCTTCTCAAGTATTACACCTGCCAGCACAGAAAGTTTATCTGACTCACTGATTGTATTAATTTTGCTTTAATTAATTTAAATAAATATTTAAATTAAATAATTTAAGACGGTAATGTCCAACGTCTCCACTGGATAGCTACTGTTTTCCTAAGTAATAATCAATCCATGGGCAGACATGCTGAGAACCGGTTGCATACCTACTGCTCATTAAATCTGGGCCTCAAGATTTAGCATCCACTATTGTTTCTTGTCCTAACCAGTCTTCACTATGATGGTCGCAAAAGGTGATTTTCCAACTCCAACAGTCCCTCCACATTTATCAATGGACATTCTAACAGTAAGAAAGAACCTCTTCCCATTCATTCATTCACTCATTTATTATCACCGTATGAATATAACTATTCTTATTTTATCTAATGGGTTATAATCCATTACTCTCACTATTTATTTTGATGGTTAAATTGTCCCAGAGCTGGTCAGTGGGAGCCCCTTCAAGATGTCTCCTGTGTCCTTTTGACATATCTCCATTATTTTTTCGAGCACTTCTTTACTTTTTTAGCACAATAAGATGCTCTGGTTCATCTTACACCATCCTGTACTAGCCTTGAAATCAGTCATTTTTTTTTTTTCAAAAGAACTCTTTTAATCACATGTAAGGGAATAGCATATAGCAACCAAGATACAGAAATTAGGTGTGCTCCATTGCTGTGGGCAACACACTGTTTGTAGGCCTTTCCTGCAGCAGACCTAGAAGATCCCCACCCCCGCCCATGATCCTGATTCCTACACCTTCAATAGAATGCCACAAGATTCTCCTTTGTCTTCCACATTTGTGTTTCTCGTGCCATAGTAAGAGTCTTGGCTCCCAACACATTTATCCAATCTCACAATATACAGAAAATCATTTCTGAATAACTATCTCCTATCACTGCAAAAAGCCTAATATAAAGAATTCAAGGTTTGTTTGAAATTGTCCTTTCTTCCCCTTCTATTTTTTTTAATTTTTTTTTCCAACGTTTTTTATTTATTTTTGGGACAGAGAGAGACAGAGCATGAACGGGGGAGGGGCAGAGAGAGAGGGAGACACAGAATCGGAAGCAGGCTCCAGGCTCCGAGCCATCAGCCCAGAGCCTGATGCGGGGCTCGAACTCACGGACCGCGAGATCGTGACCTGGCTGAAGTCGGACGCTTAACCGACTGCGCCACCCAGGCGCCCCCTTTCTTCCCCTTCTAGACTGAAGGTATAAAGTCAAAGTGCTGGGTTCAAAAGTTCCTTGGATCAGTTGTTTTTCTTTATTTCTCTCAGTGTGGTTTTATTTGAAATGCAGATGGTTCATTCATTTGTTTCAAATCAAATTTTAGGATCCCCTCGCACCCTTGATTTAATTTAATTTTTTGTAAGTTTATTTGTTTATTTTGAGGTGGGGGAGAGGTGGGGGGGGATCCCAAGCACTGACAGTGCGGAGCCTGATGCAGAGCTCAAACCCATGAATTGTGAGATCACGAGACCTGAGCTGAAATCAAGAATCAGACGCTTAGCCAAATGAGCCACCCAGGCACCCCTGATTTTATTTCTGAATATGTAAAACATTAACATGCTTTCAGAAATTAAAATTATATCAAAAAGGTATACTATAGAAAATGCCTTACCTTCTTTCCCACTGGAGTCCCTACACCCTTGTAGATAACCAATTTCAATGTTTTCAAGTTTAGCCTTCTTGTATTTCATTTTGAATAACAACAACAACAACAACAACAACAACAACAACAACAACCAGTTAAATAAATCTTTTTAAAAATGTTCCCTTGTGTACTGGTATCTATTTCTACCTAACAAATTACCTCAAGACTTGGCAGCTTAAAAGAACAAATATTTCCTGTAATTTCTGAGGGCTGGGAATCCGGGAATGGTTAGCTGGATGATTCTGATTTAACGTCTCTAACAGAGCTGCAGCTGAGCTGTAGGATGGAGACTCTGCCACCAAGTACAGTGCTCTCTCGTGGCAGCTGGCAGGCCTCAGTTTCTCGCTAGCTGTTGGCCAGAGGTTTCAGTACCTCCCCGCACAAGCCTCTCTATAGGGTAGCTCAACATGGCAGCTTGCTTCCTCAAAGCAAGGGATCCAAGAGGATGAGAAAAAAGCCCAGGACAGCAGCCACAGTCTTCCACAATCCATCTCAAAAGTGACATACCATCGGCGCTGCCATTATGCTATTGTTCACACAGAGTAACTCCGACACAGTGTGGGTGGGAGGGGCAACATAAAGGTGTGAAGAAGGCCAGACAGGCAAGGTAACTGGGGACTAGATATCACTTCTCATTTTACACAAAGGATAGCACACTATAAGTGGCCTTTCATATTTTGTTCCAGTAAATGATACTCCTTAGGGAATTACATCCTCGGTTTATAAAGAATTTCGTTATTTTATAGCCATGAAACGTCTATGAAATATGTACCACAGATTGTTCAACCATTTTCCTATAGGTGGTCATTTAGGAAGGTTGCAATATTTTGCAACTATAAACAATGAATAACCTTTTGCTTATATATTTTTTATTATTGACAATTATACACTCTTAGAAAATCCAGTCTGGACCACCAATGCATTAAACTCCCTTGAGGAGATCAGTAATAAGTTTTTTGAAGGGAGATTAAAAAGTCTTAATTTTATTTTTAAAACAATTTTATCATGCATTTCTTAAGAGCCTAATATAAATAGTAATGCATCATGTTCTGTAATTACCACCTGCATCCAAATATCCCTGTAAAGAACAAGGCAAACACAGCCAGTAGTAACATCATTAAACCAAAAGTAAAAGACGTAAAAGAAAAAAGGCAAATGTTTCAGTGAACAGATCTACCAATCTCTACGTGTCTATGAAAGAGTTCAGGAGTGCCTGAGTGGTTCAGTCAGTTGAGAGTCTGACTTCGGCTCAGGTCATGATCTCACAGTTCATGAGTTCAAGCCCCGCATCGGGCTCTGTGCTGACAGCTCAGAGCCTGGAGTCTGCTTCAGATTCTGTGTTTCCCTCTCTCTCCCCCTCTCCCGCTCACAGTCCCTCTCTCTCTCTCTCTCTCTCCCTCTCAAAAATAAACATTAAAAAAATTAAAATTAAAAAAGTAAGAGTTCAAAGGGCTCAAAAGCTACCTAAAGAAACAGAGTTACTTGGTATTGATGAGAAAAGTCAGAGGCCAAGAAATATTTTCCTAAAACAGTAGGAAAAGGGATTGTATATTAGAGACAGAATTGTATTAATGCTTAATTTCCCAAGTATAATTGTGTTCTGGCTCTCAGGAGATACATGCTGAAGTGTTTCGCTGTGAAGCTCCACAATGTCTATAAGTAACTCTAAAATAGTTCAGAGAAGAAAAAATATTGAGATTGAAAAAGATATAAAATAAACTGGAAAATGTTAGCAATTGGTGAATCTATGGGAAGAGTATATAAAGTATTCATTTTACTATTCTTTTAAATCGGAAATATTTTTAAAATATAAATGTTGGGGAAAGAGTGGATGGGAAGATTGACATTAACAACGACACATGAGTCACGCAATTCAGTAGCTCAACTACTTATCCAACAGATAATGCAATTTTGAGGCAGAATGGCAGTTGCATGTGTATTAAGAAGTTTAAGCTATAAAAATTTCACTGTATTTTAGGATATGAAATCTGTCATTTTTTGCTTATCGAAGGTCTAATGGCAAGCTATCAGCTATGAATATCATTAAGTTCTCTAGAGATATAAATAATAATAACACCTAAAACTGCCACTAATGATCTACCCAAAGCTTTTTCAAAGACTTTTATGTAAAATCTGATTACTTCTGAACATACAACCCAATGTTCATCTTCCCCCCTTTTATAATAAGACTTATAACTGAGTCAATCATTGAAGAATGCACCATTGACATTTCAGCTGCCGTTTTATAATTATACCTGCTTTCTATAGGTAGGTTAATGTTAAAATTTCTTAAAAATTGCCACCTTTTTCTTGGAAAAAAAAATGAACTAAACATGTTAGATTTTGTTTGTGCTATTTTGGAAAAGTCTTTTATAACTGAAGAAGTTAGATGAAAACCAAAAAGAGAAAAAGGGGAAAATTAAGGGCTTAAAAATATAAAATTAAAAGTTTTGTAGATTGGAAATTAAGTCTACAAAAAAAAAAAGGCAAGGTTGTTTATTTGAATGAGAAGAACCCCAAACTGGGTTAGTTTTTAGTACATTTCCCTCCATGACAACAGATAACAACCTAATTTTATAAAATAATTACCAATGGCTTCTTTCTCATCAGTATATTTTATGACCTCTGAGCAAACACAGGAAAATATGCCCACAAAAATCATATCATGCTGGAGTAGGATTGTTCTCAGTCATGGAAGGCTTTCAATCTTTTGTATACCCTAAAATGCCCTAAATGGCTCTTGACCGTGGCAATGTCACGGCATGGCAGGTGTCAGGAAAAGTCCTGTCACCGGAAGATCCCTTTTAACACTCTTCAGAAGCACAAGAGGATCCTTGCTATGTAAAAATTTTAGGTGTTAACAGTGTTATGGAACACTTTATGAACAGTCAGCTTTATGAACAAGCTGACTGTTAAAATGAAATGTTTGAAATCAACACAATGATAGATATGAAGTTTTTAAACTTAGCAAGAATATCTACCTTAGGGTGCCTGGGTGGCTCAGTCAGTTAAGCGTCTAAATCTTGGTTTCAGCTCAGGTCATGACCTCAAGGTTCATGAGATCGAGCCCCACATAGGGCTCTGCACTGACAGTACAGAGCCTGCTTGGGATTCTTACTCTCACTCTCTCACTCTGCCCCTCCCCTGCTTGCACACACATATGCATACTTTCACTCTCTCTCTCAAAAAATAAACTTAAAAAAAGAATATCTAACTTATGATATAGGCTCTTGAGAATCAATAGAATCAGAAGTTGTTTTCTTTAAAAGTTAAGACCAAATTGGGGCACCTGGAAGGCTCAGTCGGTTACGCATCTGACTTCAGCTCAGGTTATGATCTCACAGCTCATGAGTTCAAGCCCCGTGTCCAGTTCTGTGCTGACAGCTCAGAGCCTGGAACCTGTTTGGATTTCTGTGTCTCCTTCTCTCTATGCCCCTCCCCTGCCAGCGCTCAGTCTCTGTCTCTCAAAAATAAAGAAAACATCAAAAAAAAATTTAAGTTAAGATCAAACTGTATGGAGATTTAAGAAACCTCATGAGGATGTATGCACTGTTTCATCAAGGAGAGAAATAAGACAGTAAAAGAAGGCTCTACGTCGGAAACAGTAAAGAATGTGTGCTGAAATTATGAAATATTAAAACAATCCGAGGGTGTATAGAGAGCATGAATTTTTATACAAAAGGTGTTTTTGTTTTGTTTTTCATTAATGATGAGGACTATTTTTTAAGCAATCTAACTAAAGAGCAAGTTTGATAGTTTATTTAAATGAGCAGGAAATGGCCCTTGCAGATTCTGGGATCAACAGATCAACACAGATTAACAAACAAATAAACATTAGATTCAATAACTTATCAAGGATCCTTTTCTGGATTTTATGGTCATTGGCAGCTTGCCTGACTGATGTTATCATTTCTTGTACATTTTATAGTTCTGGAATGCTGTTTTGATTTTACCATGTTATAGTGGCATATAATAAAACAGTTCTAGTTTATGAAGTAGCAATCAACTGAATGATCATTCATTTAACAAATATTTAGAGAATGCTGACACTGTAAACAATGAACAAAGAGAAAAATCTCACTTCTCAAGAAGCCAGTACTAGAATTCAGGGATTGGGAGCTAAGGAATAAATAAGCAAAATAGTAAATAAATGAAGTCATTTCAGACAGTGATAGATAGGTGATGTAAAGGGGGACCGGCAGCTGGACTGGACATTTGCTTATTTAAGGGGTTAGGACAAACTTATTTGAGGTAGTGATTTTTGAGTTGAGACCTAAATATTGAGAGAAAGTAGTTAAGAGAAGATCTGAGGAAAAGAACACTCCAGTAAAGGAATCAGCACACCAAGGAGAGGATAGAAGGCAGAAAAAGAAATCAAGACAGAAACCAACTTGGAGTCTATGGTTAATAGAAATGCAGTTGGTATGTCTGGACTATAAGGAGCAACAGAGAAACGGTTACACAATGCAATCAGATAAATAGGTAGGGGACAGATAAAGAGTTTGAATTTTATTATGAGTAGAATTACTTTTAAAGAAATGAATGAAACTGGGGCACCTGGGTGGCTCAGTTGGTTAAGTGTCCGACTTTGGCTCAGGTCATGATCTCCTGGTTTGTGGATTCGAGCCCTTTTTCAGGCTCTGTGCTGACAGCTCAGAGCCTGGAGCCTGCTTTGGATTCTGTGTCTCCCTCTCTTTCTCTGTCCCTCCCCCATTCATGCTCTGTCTCTCTCCATCTCTCAAAAATGAATAACCATTAAACAAAAATTTTTTTAAAAGAATGAAATTAACCAGTTAAAATTTTAAAAAGTTTACTGGCTGCTATACAGACAGTGGTCTAAAGGAACATTGACAGGAGGGTGTCAGCGGTGGTCTAAACCAGCACTCATCAAAGGAGCTAGCCAGCAAAAGATCAGGAGCTTGCATCAGAAGGCAAAATCTTTGCAACGTGTTTTCATCAAAGAAGTCTTGCTATTAAAAAGGGTCGGGGGGGGGGCACCTGGGTGGCTCAGTTGGTTGAGTGTCCAACTTTGGCTCTGGTTATGATCTCACCATTCTTGAGTTCTAATCCTGCATTGGGCTCGCTGCTGTCAGCACAGAGCCTGCTTCAGATCCTCTGTCCCCCCTGTCTCTCTCTGCCCCTTCCCGGCTCATGCTCTCTCTGTCTCTCAAAAATAAATATTTGAAAATTTATAAAAAGTTGGCTAAACTAACTAGTTGATTTATATTCTGGTGCCACTCCCTTATCTCATCACAAGCCAGACACAAACAGCTCATCCGAACCAGCCTATAGATCACACTTTTCTTAGCCCTGGTCCAAATTAGAATTTTGATGGCGGTAGGCAAGACTGAGAGAAATAAATCTGGAATCAGTTTTGGAAGTGAAACCAACAGAATTAGGTGATGAACTGAATACAAGGTATGAGGACAAGAGAAGAATCAAGTCTGGCCTGAAGTAGATTTTGATGCCATTTCTTAAGAATCTGAAAGAATGGGGTTCAAGCTTGATGGACTTGGCAATGGCATCAGATAGGGAGATAAGGAATTCTGTGCTGGCCATGGTAAGTTTGAGATGTCTACAATGAAGTTGGAAGTGTCAAGTAGGATATGTCAGCACTACAGTCATGAATTGGTGGGATACAGGGTTTGAGAGGCCATATAGATACTATTTATTTAAAGTGAATGGACTAGAGGAGGTCACCTACAAAGTCAGAAAGGAAACGAGAATCCTAAAACTACTTCTGGGCCATTCCAGTATTTAGATGTGGACCAAAGGAGAAAGAATCAGTGAAATGGGGGGTGGGAGGGTAGAGCAAGAGGGTACGGTAACCTAGAAGCCATCGGAAGACTGTTTCAAAACAGGTAGTTGTTCGAAATTATGTTGAATGCTGCTAAGAGGCCGCACAGGGAAGTGACCACTAGATATACAAAACAGAATTTACTGATAAACTTGGGAGAAAAAAGAAAATATTTTATCACAATGGTTAGGGGCAAAAATTAGACCAGGTGAGTTTAGTTCAGAATAAGAAGAAAGTAAAGAGCAACGATGGGTAACTTCTTGTGCTCCGGGGGGGGGGGGGAGGGGGGGGTACAAAAATGGGGTCCTCGAGAGTGATGCAGGGATCAAGAGGAAAATTTTTGTTTTACTGTATTTTTTAAAGATGGGAGCTACTAGAATCCATGTGTACACAAATGGTTATAAGCCAACAGGGAGAGCAAAACTGCAGAAGGTCCTGGAGCAGGTAAGACGGGATGAAATCCAGAGCAAAAGTAGAAGATAGAAGCAGGATGCTTCTCTCACCGTAACAGAAGGCAGAGTAGGCGAGTACAGATGTAGCCAGGCTGGCGGAAATGGCCACAGCAACAAGTTCCTGTTTGATGGGATCTTTTTTTTCAATGAAATACGAGAAAATAAATTAGCTGAGAAAAAGATATAGAGGATAGGTGCTAAAGATTCAAGGAGAGAAAGGGCTGAAACAAGAATAAAAGCCGATGTGAGATTTATGGTTATGATACTAAAGTGAAATCAAACAACTCTCTCTCCAGGTTTTTTTTTTTTTTTTTTTTTGGAGTTTTCCAACTCTCTCTTCTTTTCCAGCCCCATTCATTTCTCAAGTGGAGGAATAAAATAGACAGATAGCCGGGCTTAATAAATACTACAGTATTGCCAAGGGAGTACACTGGCTAGAGAGCTGGTGAATAGTTAACAGTGTTCGTGAGCAGGGGAAGACAATGGTGGGCAATAAAATCTAAGCTGGATAATAAGATGGTAAAGACAAAGGGGGTAATATATTGAAAAAAAAAAGGTAGAGTCTATTGATTAGAGGGCCTGATGAAATTCAAGAATGCATAAAATAATAGAGTTGGAGAGAGAGAAGGACAAAAGCCGTAAGTCCCGGTACAAAATGAAGATTTTGGATGTACGACAGTTATTACAAGACAAGATGAAGAGTCTGACCACAGTATGAGCAGCTAAGGTAGGATGGAAAAGTCGGTACACATAAGCAGTCAGGAAACTGAAATGGCACCCATGTGGAAGATGAAATAACATGATAATGTTAGTGAAATAATATTCAATTTCTCTAAATAATATGACCCGAAAAAGTAAATGAAACAACTGTTATTTAGGGATTTTGAGGCCATAAAAGGGCTGGCCTATGACTATTTGCCTTTTTTTGTTACTCATTCCAGTAATACCTGTTAATATAATTGTTTTCTTTTATCCTTTGGTAAAGGCTGAAAATGATTAGAAACACACACACACACACACACATTTTTGAGGACAAAAATCGACAAGCATAAAATAGCGTACAATCTTCTCTCTCTGTTTTTAGAGGTTAGTTTCCAAGGAACTTTGGGACCCAACCTACTATAAGGACATAGTATCTTAATTCCCACTAGAACCATTTGCTTTTCAGCCAAATCTGCTTCAAAGTAGCCTAAAAAGGAACGCACCAAGATATTTTTTTTTTTAATTTTTCTAATGTTTTATTTATTTTTGAGAGAGACAGAGTGTGAGCAGGGGAGGGGCAGAGAGAGAGAGACACACACACACAGAATCTGAAACAGGCTCCAGGCTCTGAGCTGTTAGCACAGAGCCCGACACGGGGCTCGAACTCACAAACAGTGATTATGACCTGAACTGAAGTCAGACGTTTAACCTACTGAGCCACCCAGGCATCCCACCAAGATATTCTAAATACAAAAAAAAAGGATCTAGAATCAATTTATTATCCAATTATGTAGAACAAAATGTAGATATGCCAGAATACAGTAGTGTTACAGGTAAGTTGTGTTTATGTCTTTCTGATGCCCTTGTGATTAATGGCTCATCATATAATTACAACAAACAGAAATCGATTAATTTTAAAGAAAAGATCATCATCTGCCATTCTCACTTCTATTTACAGAAGAAAAAACAGAAACAAAATTACTTACCCAAAGGCCACAAAACTTTAACAAGGGGCAGACAACCGGCATCTCTTGTTCCCAAATATAAAGCGCTTTCTACGCATATTATTTTGGCTCCCAAATATCTGAATAATGAGCTAGCCCATTTATCCTAAATAAATTTAAAAGTTAAATACACACACACACACACACACACACACACACACACACTGTAGTTCTATCAAATCCATTCTTTTCACATGTCTTGAACTCATCCCTTTCTCTTCATTCCAGTCTAGTAATCCATGCCCTCACCATCATCACCTCAAGCTTCAATTATTCTTTTCTCCAAAGCAGTTTCCTTACTTCTTATCTTTCCTTATATTAACACACCTAATGCGTGTATGTCTAATTCATATTCTTGAACTAGAACACTCTCCAAGCAAATCCCCTGCTTAGAAACTAAAAAGAGCTCCATGGAGAACAAATCTAAGACTTTTACTGGGTCTCATCTTTCCTCCAAACTTAGACTCGAGGCCTCCTGAAAGGCAACATTTTCTGTTATACCAAATAGAATACACTCTTCCCCCTTTTCTTCATCGATCCGAATTAGACATGTGAAGACCTGGGGATGGGGACGAGGCAGGGCAGTGTCAACAAATTTTAGAGGAAAAGAATTCTCCCCTACCCTCCTAATCATACTGATGCAGAGCTCTGGCTCATCTGATCTTAATAATATACTGCTAAAGCAAATTCCTAAGCTGTGAAAAGGCGTCATTGGTGTTCCCGACCTTAACTATATATTGTTATTTATGGCTTTCTCCCGTATTTGTTCAAACACTCTCTGAATCAACTTCTACTTCCTTCCAGTACACTCTATATAAACCTACAAGTTTATTTTCTGGTAGGTAGAGTGAAGTTTTTGATCAATCTCTCTTCCATCTACATCTTTGGAAACTCAAAAGACTCATTACATATTCTTAATGTCTCACCCTAACATACTTCCCTCATAAGCATGAAAGGTTCATAAGGACAAAATTTTGATGATTTTGTTCATCGCTTATTCCCATCCTACAGAATGACAAATCCCCTCTGCTTCCGATCCTGTTTGTTCTATTACTGTGGTTGTTCAGTCTAGGAAATTTTATACTTTCAGAGGTACAAAGACCACCACTAAGGAGTCATTGTTGTCTATGAGTAAAATACTGTTTTGTTTTGTTACGTTTCCACGTCTCCTTGATGATATCCAAGATGTATTATGTTTTTAACTATAAATTTACCATTTTATACTTAAGAATACTGACCTCCAATTTTCCCAGGTATCATGAATCAGTTAAAATCACAGATAATTTCTAAACATCTCAGAGTCAACATATTTTTATGACTCTCATCAAAAGTATTAGCAAAGAACAAACTTGGTGATTCAGACTTCCCTTCCCCTCCCTTTACTAAAGAACCAGTAGATAACCTAAAGTTCTCAAACTAGAGCTTGTACCAAAATCACCTGACGGGCTTATGGTCAAACACAGACTGCTGGGCCCCACCCCCCAAATTTCTCATTCAGTAATTCTAGGATGAAGCCTGAAGATACGCACTTCTTTTTTTTTTTTTTTTTTTTATTTTTATTTTTTTTATTTTATTTTATTTTATTTTTTATTTATTTATTTATTTATTTTTTAATATATGAAATTTACTGTCAAATTGGTTTCCATACAACACCCAGTGCTCATCCCAAAAGGTGCCCTCCTCAATACCCATCACCCACCCTGCCCTCCCTCCCACCCCCCATCAACCCTCAGTTTGTTCTCAGTTTTTAACAGTCTCTTATGCTTTGGCTCTCTCCCACTCTAACCTCTTTTTTTTTTTTTTTTTTTCCCTTCCCCTCCCCCATGGGTTTCTATTACGTTTCTCAGGATCCACATAAGAGTGAAACCATATGGTATCTGTCTTTCTCTGTATGGCTTATTTCACTTAGCATCACACTCTCCAGTTCCATCCACGTTGCTACAAAAGGCCATATTTCATTCTTTCTCATTGCCACGTAGTATTCCATTGTGTATATAAACCACAATTTCTTTATCCATTCATCAGTTGATGGACATTTAGGCTCTTTCCATAATTTGGCGATTGTTGAGAGTGCTGCTATAAACATTGGGGTACAAGTGCCCCTATGCATCAGTACTCCTGTATCCCTTGGATAAATTCCTAGCAGTGCTATTGCTGGGTCATAGGGTAGGTCTATTTTTAATTTTCTGAGGAACCTCCACACTGCTTTCCAGAGCGGCTGCACCAATTTGCATTCCCACCAACAGTGCAAGAGGGTTCCCGTCTCTCCACATCCTCTCCAGCATCTATAGTCTCCTGATTTCTTCATTTTGGCCACTCTGACTGGCGTGAGGTGGTATCTGAGTGTGGTTTTGATTTGTATTTCCCTGATGAGGAGCGACGTTGAACATCTTTTCATGTGCCTGTTGGCCATCCGGATGTCTTCTTTAGAGAAGTGTCTATTCATGTTTTCTGCCCATTTCTTCACTGAGTTATTTGTTTTTCGGGTGTGGAGTTTGATGAGCTCTTTATAGATTTTGGATACTAGCCCTTTGTCCGATGTGTCATTTGCAAATATCTTTTCCCATTCCGTTGGTTGCCTTTTAGTTTTGTTGGTTGTTTCCTTTGCTGTGCAGAAGCTTTTTATCTTCATAAGGTCCCAGTAACTCACTTTTGCTTTTAATTCCCTTGCCTTTGGGGATGTGCCGAGTAAGAGATTGCTACGGCTGAGGTCAGAGAGGTCTTTTCCTGCTTTCTCCTCTAAGGTTTTGATGGTTTCCTGTCTCACATTCAGGTCCTTTATCCATTTTGAGTTTATTTTTGTAAGATACGCACTTCTAACAAGTTCCAAGTGATGTCAATGTAGTTGATCTAAGGATAACTAACTAATCTAACCTAAAGAATAAAATAAAGAACAATGCAAATGATCGGACAAGCCCCAGAAGAGCTGAGCTGGTAATATTTAAAGTCAAAGCAATAAACATGCTCATTATTAATAAAATACAATTTAGTGTTTTCTTTGTATCAAGTGTTTTCAAATAAATTTATTCCATACACAACCCCAGAGGTAGGTATCATCACCTCCACTCTCTCAATGAGAAAATGTAGGAAACTGAGGCTTAGAAAGGCAAAGTAACTTCCCCAAGTTTACAACTAGTAAGTGGCAGAATTAGGAACTAATGCAGATATTCTTGATTCCAAACTTCATGTAACTGGGCTGTAGAGCCGCTGCCGCAGTCTTACATTGTAGCCACAAACCTGCTGCTAGTGACACCTCTGCCTCTGTCTGGCATAAAAACGGTTGCAAAGAGCACGGTGCCTCTATGGTCAACAAGCCTCCCGCTCCAAGGCTCCCCTAACCTGCTCCCTAAGCAAATGGGTACACACATCTATTTAGCCTCTGCCTAGCAGCCGGCACAAGTCCCTCACTGACATCTGCTCAAACAGCATGTTGGAGGGTACTGAACGCAGGCAGGTGGAAGGACAGTTCTGCTTGGAAAATACCGGGCATAACAGCAGGTATCTGTCCAAAGAAGGTTTTTGTTCTAGGTCAACTTGTATCTTTTGCATCATACCTTGCTCCGGTTTCCCCAGCCTTATGAACGAGTAATATAAGACAGGGACACTGACACCCTGTGTAGCAAAGCTGGGGCACAGCAGGAAAAGACGGTACTCTGTAGAAATTCCGACAGGAAATTCACTAACACTAAGCTGGTTACTTTAATTATGGAACCTTGTTGATCCTAAATAATTACCGAATATTCCCTTTATTCCACCACGCAGTGACACCTTGTTTTGTTTAATAATAAAAACTTCACGCCACAGCTTTAGTGACTTTTTAAAGTTTCAAAATGTAATTCCTCTGGATGAGACAAACTACGAAAACACTGGCTGCTGGCCTCCTCCCACCTTAGGGCTGTGCCAGAGTCAATGAAATTAGTGAACAGCACAGAAAGAAGATCCCAAAAGAGGAGGCTATAAGCTTTTCTACCAGTTACCAACTGAAAAGTAGCAGGCTACTGATAACTTTTTCTTACAGTCACAATTATTTCAATTATAAAACTAAAATCATAACTATGCTTTTTATTCAGTTAAAAAAGCAAAAGCATTCATTAAGCAATGGTATTCTTTGCAATATTATATGAACAGTACTGAGAGTCCACTACTACCCCTCATAGCGCAAAGCTATTTAAATCTAGGTTTTTGATCTGTGGGTAGATTTAGAAAAATAGATATCCAACAAAAATCCCTACTGTTTATGCAGCTTCACTGTCTGCATACATCCTCAGAGTAAGGACTCTGAGTAATGACTCATTCCATATAGTAATGACTAATTAAAAAGACTTTTGACACTTCTCCTTCTACGAAAATGGAGATGTGTGCTTTTCCTTATTCTTGCTAAGTACACCTAAAAAACCTGGACCTTATATGTAAGATAAACAGATGAAGACTCCCAAAGGTGGACAGAAAAGGCAGCCTGGTTAGGGATCTCAATTCCCAAGGAACGGCATGTTGGTGAGTTTTCAAGTTCTTTTTGCTCCATACACACACACTTAAAAGCTGAAGAAGCTGGCAATCTAGAAATGCCAATGGGTGCAGACAAGAGAAAGCCTGCTCCCTCTAGACAAAGGAGCAGTAAAGGGACAGCCTAGCAAGACAGAAAACCTTTAGACAATCACCAGCCTATTCCAGCCAAGTATGACAAAAAAAACAGAAACAAAAACAAAGCTCAAAACAAAAACAAAAACAAAACAAAAGAGAAGAATTATATAGTTCCACCCACACTCATGAAGCAAAGGCCTAGTGATGAGCCTAGATTTACAACCTCACTGGGAGCCAGGACTTTCATATCTGCTAGGTAATAATTAGCCCCTCCTCACCACAATGTTAGTGGAGACCACGAGTGCCACACACTTGCACTACAATCCAATGGTAATGAGGCTGCCCTCTCCCACCTCTTGCCCTGTGCTATCAGTGGAAGTTCTGTGAAGAAAATCAGCAAGGATACAGAAAAACTCAACACCATCAACTAACAGGACCTAACAAACGTTTATAGAATACTCCATCCAATAAAAGCCGAAACACATTCTTACCCTGTGCCCATGGAACATACCAAAATAGGCCACATCCTGGGATATAAAACAAAAACTTTAAAAAGAAAAAAAAAAAAAAAAGAAAGAAAGAAAGAAAGAAAAAATAAGGAGTATTGCCCAACCACAATGGAATCAAACTCTAGTTTCTAAAGTAATATCAGCGAGGTAACAGAAAAGTCTCCAAATATTTAGCATCTAAACAACATACTTCTAAATAATCAGTCGGTTACCAATTATCAAAAATGAAACAGGAAAGAACATTACAGATCCTGCAAACACCAAAAGCCCAATGAGAGAAGACTATAAACGATTCTACACACAGAAATTTGACAACTTAGGTGACATTGAGCAATTCCTTGAAAGACATAAACTACCAAAATTCACACAAGGAGAAATATATAACCTGGTTAGCTCTGTATCTATTAAAGAAACTGAATCAGTAATAATCTTCCAAACAAGAAAGCCCTAGGCCCAAATGGTTTCACTGGTGAATTCGACCAAAAAAAAAATAATCTCTTCCAGAAAATAAAAGAACTCAACATTTCCTAAAGGATACTTCCTAACTCATTCTATGAAGCCAGCATTACCCCAATACCAAAACAGATAAACATATTATAAACAGGAAAACTACAGAAAAACATCTGCTAAGATGGAAATGTTCTGCATCTGACTATATCAATGTCAATATCCTGATTATGATACCATACTACAGTTTTTGTAAGAGGTTACCCCTAGGGGAAAATAACACACTAGGTACAGGGGGCCTCTGTATTACTTCTTAACGATTGCATGAAAATGTACAATTATGTCAAAATAAAAGTGTCATAAAAACTTCAAAAAAAAAAATAGAGCTATTAACCCTTACGATACCAAAGCATTAATGCATTCTAATGTCATGTGCTATTTTAAGAAAGTAAATGTTAATAGCAATTACTTTATTGTAAGAAATTTTAAAAGAACCATTTAAAATAGCCGTAATTTGGGGCACCTGGATGGCTCAGTCGGTTGAGCATCTGACTCTTGGTTTTGGCTCAGGTCATGATCTCATGGTTCGTGAGTTCAAGCCCCACATCGTGCTCAGCACTGCTGGTGTGGAGCTGGCTTGGGATTCTCTCTCTCTCTCCCTCTCTCTCTGCCCCTCCCTTGCTCTCTCTCTCTCTCAAAAATAAAAAGTCAATAAATAAATAAATAAACTTAAAAAAAATAAAAGTAGCCATAAATTGGTTGTAGTTGAAGCTGTAATCCAAAATGCAATGAAGATGCTGTGTGAAAGTTACAGTTACACACCAGTTACAGTTACAGTTCACTGGGGAAAATGACAGGTGCTCTCAAGGTATACACTAACAAGTTATTATGCTTCACAAAGATGTCATTTTTGGTGCACTGAAAGATCATGCTGGTTTTAATGATGTAGGCTTGCTAGGTTTAATTACATCCAAAGGTAGATGGGAAGAGTTTGAAATACTGGAGGGCTGGGTTATCTAAACAGAAACATAGTTTCTATTCCCTCTTACTCCTAAACATACATAACTGCCTGTAACTCATGAAAGGCTTACACTACATACATTATTTGAGGTGCCTCTTATTTACGAACAGCTCAAACATTTTGAAATTACATCGTCCCTTATACTTTCAAAATATTGTGTTTTTTAATGTGTCCACTGAATGTTATTCAAACCTACTGGCTAGGTAGCAAAGACTTAAAAATAGCATTTATAAAGTTAGATTAATAACTTAAATTACCCAATTAATTCATTTTATAACAATATGATGATGAGTCTTGCAGGTAATATCAATCAGGTGAATTTTCTTTTTTGAAAGCACTAATCTTTAAGAAAGCAGAGAAACACGTTAATACCTTGGATTTAAGCCCTGAATTCATGAGTTAGTCCAATTTTTCAAATATGTTTATACCACATCCTTCTAAATGAACGAGTAGGTAAAAAAAATCTGATTCTGCATAAGAGCACTGATTCTTCAGAAGCCAAACTGTTTGAGTTCAAATCCCAGTAATTTCCCTTTATAACTGTGTGAACTCATAAATGTGACCTGACCATTCTGATATCTGTAAAGATGGGTACAATCGTATCTGTTTCCCAGTGTTCAATGCCCTTAGAATAGTGCTTGGCTGACAGAAGCACTCAGGAGTTGTCTATCATCATCATCATCATCATCATCATCATCATCATCACTAGATTCAGTAAGGTTTTGACTTGTTTATTTAAGGTGCAATATTTTAAAATTTAAATCAATATGACCTATGTCAGCTAAGGGCTTTTTAGAAAGGTACTAGCTCTATAATCCTCTCCTAAATTATTTTCATACATTTAAAGTTTCAAAAAAAGGTGTTTCAATCACTTTTAGTAACAAAATCTTACACTTTCCTACTCATGTCCAAAATTATAGACAGATCAAAGCATTAATAAAATTTTCTTAAGAATTATGTGGTTAAGGGATTAACATTTTCAACATATCTTTAAAAGGAGTGTTCACACTGATTTATTTCAGCAATAACCCATTTTAACTTTCTTACTCTTACACTAAAGGGAATTTTTTTTAAAGACCAGGAATTCATCTTAACATAACAATAATTTTCCCTAATAAAAATGAGGCAGATAAACATACAGCTATTCTTTAAAAGTAAGCTATTTCCTCTTATGGTTTCTTTACGGGGGAGGGGTGGCGGCATATTATACTATTAGGCTTCTTATTAACTGATAAAAATAATTCCTAAAGTTCAAAGTAAGGGTCTAGGAAATCAGTCCTCAATCACATAGGTTATTAAAAAGGTATTACACCTGATACGCAATATGCCACCTCGGAGTATTAGTGTGCAAAACAGCATAGTAATGGAGCCATGCCAAAACACAACAACAACAACAACAACAACAACAGACCAAAACAACAAAAAACCACAAAAAAACAGTAAAAATTAGGCCCTGGTTTCACATCTAGAAGTTTGATGTGACAGCTGCAGGCACTTTGATCTTTCCAGAACTGGCACGTTCTCGATCAAAGGAGCTACCCGAGAAATCTGTTGATGAAAGGGTCAGTACACACCCCACCCGTCACACCAATTTAAAAATTATTTTAAATGTACTCTTAACAGAGTATGTACATGACTATAAGCAATCCAAAACCATTTTTGGGAAGTACAAAATTTAATAAGACTATTACAATACGGCACGAGATACCAAGTAATTAATGGTTAACGAGTATTTGTAGGACCTGGAAGATACGCTGCCCTCAGTCACCAGTAATCAGACGCTTGCTTGAAGTATTTGTTTATTTAATCATTTCATGTGTTTATGTTAAGTCCTGGGCACAACGAAGTGAGCAAGACACACAACAGTCCAAATCCTTGTAGAGCTTTCGTTGTATTGGGGCAAATAAACAAGAAAAAAAAAATGCCATTTCAGATATCAATAAATCCTTGAAGAAAATAAAGAAAGCTAACGGGACTGAGGACAAAAAGACATCTCTGAGGAGTAAGCACCTAAGTGGAGATTTGACTTGAACGATGGGAAGTTCTGGGGCAGTGTTCCAGGTTCAGTAACCAGCATGTGTTAGTCCAGACACAGACAAGGCCTTCGTCTGTCTGTTGGAGAATAGCAAGCATCCAGCTGTGGTTGAAGCAAAGAGATCAAGGCAGAACAGTGGAAGACAGATGAGAGATAAGCAAGGCAGGGGCCCATCGTGGTATGCTATGGCCAAAGAGTTTGGGCTTTAGTTAAGGGTAATAAGAATATATTAAGGGATTTTCCAATCATAGGGCCGATCTATGCTTTAGAAAGACCACTCCAGCTACAGTGAAAACTGAGTGAAAAATTAGTGGAGGCAGTGACTCGTTACAAGGTTACTGCCGTCACAAACAAAAGAAAGACGGTCAAGGCGTGTACTAAGGCTGAAGCGGTGAAGCTGGTAGGACATGGCTGGGTTGGAGATTTGAAAGTACTGTAGACCTGAGTTACTGACAGTGTGGATGCAAAGTATGAGAAAAAGAAAGGAATCTTAAATTTTGGCTTGAGCAAACCTATCTGGGTAGGGTCCAGTTCCCTACAGTCCTCACCAATCATGCTGAAGATGATTTTGGTTTCTTCTAAAAAGCAGTAGGGAGCAATGGAGTAGAAAAAAAAAGAAGTAGGACTCCAGATATATTTTGTTGACGAACATGCCACACTCAGCAAGCACATGCCAGACCCCTCAACGTTGCCTCTAGCCTGAGCCAAGGCTGAGTCCTTCTGGAAAGCCTGGGAGCCAGCCCATCAATCACCAATTGGGATTTCCTCAGAAGTGCAATGAATCCAAGTTAAAGCTTATGCTTGAGACACCTTGGTGCAAACGCATCCTCCTTCTCTACTTCCTTACCCCTGCTAGAAAACCGCTGGGACCAATTAACTGGGCATCCTTGTGGCCATCTAAACTCATCTTTGGTTCTGCCGATGATAAACAATCCTTTGGTTGGGTATCCTTTCCCAAACTCTCAGCTTCAATCTGCTGTTACGGCTTCTCCTGACTCAACTTCCCACTGTGCCCTACAAAACCACCTTTACAGGATTAGCAAACACCCCTACATCCTTGCCCTCTGTAAGGAACATTTCCTGTGTCAACCAACTTTAATTTAATTTTTTTTTCAACGTTTTTTATTTATTTTGGGACAGAGAGAGACAGAGCATGAACGGGGGAGGGGCAGAGAGAGAGGGAGACACAGAATCGGAAACAGGCTCCAGGCTCCGAGCCATCAGCCCAGAGCCTGACGCGGGGCTCGAACTCACGGACCGCGAGATCGTGACCTGGCTGAAGTCGGACGCTTAACCGACTGCGCCACCCAGGCGCCCCAACCAACTTTAATTTAAATGTGGCTCTCCCCATATAACACCACATGCAGTGCAGACCCTTAAGAGGGAAGCTCCTCGTTCTCCAAATCCCCACATACTTCAGTCAGGAATAGAGAGAGAGAACATGTTTGTGGATGCTAAGGCTGAACATGATAAAGAAGCACATTTCCAATGGAATTGATAAAATGACTCTACATTTACAAGGAAGAATAAAGAATGAAAACAACCTACCTAAATGGGGGATTTAGCTCAAAAATTAAATATATCCATAGAAGGATATTATAAAGTCATTATAAATTCATGTTGCAGAAGAAAACTTAATGCATTCTGGGAGTATCCATGTAATTCCATTTTTTAAAAAAGTACTATTAAGCAGCATGCAATGTATAAGATTGATTTGATTAAAGAGAAAGAAGAGTGTGGGATATGTGTGCTCAGAAAAAATGGTTACAAATAAAATAGACCAAAATGGTCTCTCTAGGTGGTAGAATTAAGAATGATTTTTTCTTTCTTGTACTTTTTCTACTTTCCTTAATTTCCACAAGGAATGTATTTCTTTTAACTGGGGGGGGGGGGGGGGGGGAAGAAAAGGCCAAAGTAAAGGCACACCCACACTCCTCTTGAATAAAATTTACATAGGCTGTTTTAGGCTTTATATATGCTTATTTCCTGAAAATAAAAACAAACAACCACCTCCAAGATCTTAGGTTAACTGCCAGAACTTCAGAGTGGCTAACAAAAACCAACACCACCACCACCACCAGAAAAAACCCTCAAGATTTCTTCTTTGGGTATCATTCACTTAGCGCAATAGGAGTTTGATGAGTCTCTCCAATTAGTTATTCTAAAGGTATGCTGTTGTTTTCTATGGCTTCATAAAAATCCATGCATTCTTTATGCAGACGAGGATATTAGTCATTTCTTCAATGTAGAATATTTAAAATATTCTATAAAAAGAGATATTCACTTTGCTAACTTCCTTTAAGGAATATACATATACACCTGTATACCGTTTTGCCTAATGCATAAGTAGTAACATAAAAGATATTAGAAAACCATCTTCAGCAACTAAATTCCCAAAGAGGAAAAATACCAAGAACAGGAAGTTTACTCTTAAGCTAAGTACCAGTACTAAAACCCCACCTGGCATAAAAACAAAGAATGACACATCACCCAAAATAATCTCTAATAACTCTAAATTAAGGCATTCCTTTCAAAAGATTCTTTTTATCAGTGCTTTCTTGTCTTAATTTAGCTTTGGAAATACTATTGCCTCTATAATTCCATTCAGAAGGACTGCTTGGAAGGAAACCTGTATGGGTAGAAAAACATTTTGGAATCCATTTCCCTAAAGTGTTAATTCACTAAGATTATATAACATGAACGTGTAAATATCACTAGCTGATATTTTCCACAAAATGAACTACCACCACTAGAATGTTTACCTTTTAAACCTAAAAAGTGGTACATCATTTCCAAAAGGGTAACTATTCATGAAAAGAACAATTAATGAATTCAGTATTAGGACCAAGAAGAATTAGTATCTCCCTATCTAAGCAAAGTACAGCCCAAGAGGGTTTTCAAATCAAGCTTAACAGATACGGCATCTGTCTTCCAGGAATCTAGTCTCCATGAGTTATTATGCCAAAGCTCTTCTGCAAACGAAGAGCAGCCAATATCATCCCCCCAGAAATTCATTTCAAGTTAGGACATAGCTTCGTGCTGTTAATAATTTGTATTTCAACTTTGTCTTCGGAAAAACTTGGAAGTGGATTTAAAAACACGGTTGCATTAAATGAATCTCACAGATGGACAAGAAAGGCGTTGAGGGTTGAAGAGAAGGAAAGGTCAGAAGGAGGACACTCAGCCACAGAGACAGTCTTGGTCCGCGTTTGGAACACACCTCGATTCCCACGGACGCTGTTTCTCCTCCGGTCACAGCCCACTCCAAGGCTGCTACTACTACGGCCCTAGTGCTTTGTGAAAAGAGGGGATGGAAGGAGGCCTGAGGCTCTATCTTTTCATTGCATTAGTTAAAATTATATAATTATACTTAAAGTTCCTCTTATCTACACTGGTTTAAAATAGCTTTATTTCTCTAGTATATGTTATCTTGATTCAGCAACCAAATGACTTCACCAATTCGAATCACTTAATTAATGGTGAAAAGTCTTATCACTCGGATTGAGCAGAGATTTATCTCAATTTTAGCAATAGTGAGAAGTTGTGTATGTGGAGTAATTAAGCAAAATTCCACACATTTTCAAAGCTTCTGCGTATAAACCTTTTCCACGCACCTCAGGCTCTGTTAAAAATGCGCAGCATGTACTCTAAACTTAAAAGTGAACATAAGATTTATTTTCTTCAAACACGGGCAAATTTAAAAGGAAGGTAAAAGTCATTTACTTTCACACAACCTAAAACAATACCGTTAGCACTGCAGTGACAAAGAGGCTCCAAATTACAAAGGTCAGTTAAGTAAAAGAAGGCAAAGGCAGCAGAACTCAGATGCTACGAATAAAAACAAAAATAGATCCAATGCAGTATTCTGAGAACGAAGATCAATGAGAACAGTTGCTCCGTATCCTCTCACTTATAGCATTATTTTCTATATTGTTATGAGACAGCCTTTCTATGCCAGCATCTCCTCTTTGCTGGCTCTTGACATTTGCCTTGATAAAACCAATATGTAAGCCCCAAATGTTCATTATCTGAAAGAAAAAGGCAATACATTGCCTCATCTACAAAGTACTTAGCTATCATGGGCAAAGTGAGAAGACAGGATAAAAATATAAACAGAACGGCAAGGAAGGAGCAGCATCATATTTTATTTAACTATTGATCTGAGTAATAAGGCAGCAGGTTGTCTTTCCAATCAAAACTACTTTTATAAGTAATACAAATGCCCTTGCTTGCTCAGTGGTGAAGGTCTTCAAAAGAAATCAACGGAGAAGAGGAGGTTCAGGGAAATTATGCTCGAATCCATAAAAAAGGACTAACACATGAGTGAATACTTTATGCTACCATATAATGCCGTAATTCTCAGAAATTCCAAGCAGAATAAACAGTCTTACTGCTTATGCCTATGACAGCATAGAAATTAATGAGACAGTTAATATAGCAAATCAATAATAAAGTAGAGATAATGGCACGCATATTTGTTGAGCTTAACCAGCAGGAAAATAAAATTCAGCGCAGAAAGGTTTTATGTAAAGTCAAGCTAGGGGTCCCGTAGATAAAACAGCGTGGTAGCTCTCTGTTTCCTTACCTGTGAGGACAGCTTTCGCTGAAGAGTCGGCCAGGTCCAGGGCTGATTTCCCATCAGTGTTCCGAATGTTTGGATCGGCTCCGTGCTGCAGCAGCACTGTGCAGGGAAAGCAGAAACAGTATCTTACCTCAGGGATACAGAGATTATTTACTGGTAAGTGTCGCCTCGGCATGGTGTAGGCATAAACATACATTGCACGGTTTTTTCTCTTTCAAGAAAAAAAAAGAAGAAAGAAAGACACAGAAAGGTGGGAAAAAAGCACTGCAGCAGAGGATCCTCTCTAGAGTAAAGCAAAGTTGGCAACTTGTGGTACAGTATTATCACATGACTTAGCATCATAAACATGAAACTAGAAAAATCTTGCGAGAAGCCAGTTTTGGTTTGCCTCCTTCAGGCAGCGGAATGGGAAGCTGTGTGCTCACTGCCTCACACTGGGAAATACGCTAACCGGGAACCTCCCTATCTTTACTACCACTGTGGCTGCTTGTTGCTGCTGCTTTACTGCTGAATTTCCTAACGCTTCCTCTCCTCAGAAGAGTTGTAATACCGTGCAAGCCTTTTAGTGGCTCGCTGCTTGCACAGGAAACTCACCAGAACATACTGGCTTGCTTCCAGGAAGTTTAACGGACATAGGAATGCATGCAACCCTGCTCCCCTGCAGTCAGGCTGCAAAAAAGAACTGCCGTCTGCAATAATTCTTTCCATAAAAAATGTTTAGAAGCAGAATATCACTATGATATATGCCAAGGAATGAATGCTGCACATGCTGTATTAGGTAGAAAGTAGCTACGGGGAATTCTTAGACATGGAGGCTCCCAAAGGAGAGAAGTACTGTTTGAGTCAAATCCAGATGTAATGATTTATTAATCCAAAACACTTCCCCGCCACACCTGGTATGTGAGCACATGGGCGTGGAGGGATGGCGGGTGTTGCTGTAATACCACCCAACGGACGGTTAGGCTACTAAATACAATAGCAACTAGTCCAAACAAGCAGGGTTCAATTACAAGTTCTTCTAACAGTTCAAATAGTTAAGATTTTGTGTCCTGCTGAGAACAGTAGCTGTTACCATTTACCACTATACTACAACATAAATTTAAAACAAAGCAGAAATGTCATATTCAAATAAGTGGTTAAAGAGATATTATATAATGTCTAAAAACGTCGGAGCCACTGCTGTTGGTGAGTCCCGAATTTTCATTCATTGGCACTTCCAAGCTAAAGTACATACATTCCTTGGGAATATATGGAAGGCAATGCTCCTGTATTACTAAGTAATAGGTCCTGCTGTTTATAAAGCTCTTCCCCCTCCTTTAATCCATAAGCCATCTAGTCAATGGCTTCGTTATAAAGTACAAAGGAATAGCCTTATCTGGAATTAGGACGCAGCTGCCGGAACAGTGTTCATCAGCACCTCTTGCACTAAATCTTGGCCACTCTCACATGTGGGATAGTAAAAACTAGCCAGGGCTGAGAAGATGGAGTGAGATTTTGCCAGGACTTTCCATACTATTTCATCTCTGAATGAAAGCAATCATAATTATTTTCCACATGTTTACACACTGACTCAAGAGTAAACAGAATAAAAGAGCAAGTACCACAATCTCAAACCGTGGTTACTCTTTCATCACGATGAATAAGCTTTCATGGCAACAGTTGTGTTTCTGTTTTTGTTTTTTTTAATTCCAAGAAGAAATCCCAACGTGAAGGTTTGGCTTATAAAGGGTCTTTATCATGAAGCGGACTCATGTATCAGATGTAAAGCTAACAGCTATGGCTCTATCTTTATTTAGTAGCTGAGTGATCACATGCAAAGGGTAGGAAAACAAAGAAGTAACAGCCCCATGAAAAGCAGAGTTTTTTTACTGCATACTTTGAGAACTTCAGACCTGCTTTAAATAAGTAAAGCAGTATGTTCATTTAACAAGGCTTGACAATTATATGATGGGAGCTTTTATTTTGCAGTTTCTGAGGTAGAGGAAAAAACCTGAAAGCCTTATTGTTTCTCCAAAAGTCACCTAAAAATCTCAATCTTTTTTGTTGTAACTAGTACTTTACCTATTATATTTCTGCTATTTTACAATAGAAATCTGCCATTAAGTTTGGCTGCAGTTTTGCTTTATTTTAGGTGACTTTTAAAGAAGCAATCTTGTTACTAAAAATATCTGTTTTCTAAAGATTCTGAGTCCTATGTATTTCTTTCATTAGACCTGAACGCACAGAAACAGTGCAAACTAAAGTAGCAACAGGGAAGAAGAAGTTGAATTTTCTGAAGCAGATGCTGACAACAAAATCTACATTAGAAAATATTCAATTATTTTTAATTAACTGGAGAGCAGTTAACTAAAAACCAAAACTCAGTAGAATTAAGAGTTTTGGGGGGGCGCCTGGGTGGCTCAGTCGGTTAAGTGTCCGACTTTGGCTCAGGTCACGATCTCCTGGTTTGTGGATTCGAGCCCTTTATCAGTCTCTGTGCGGACAGCTCACAGCCTGGAGCCGGCTTTGGATTCTGTGCCTCCATCTCTCTCTGCTCCTCCCCTGCTTGTGCTCTCTCTCTCTCTCTCAAAAATAAATAAACATAAAAATTTTAAAAGAAGAGAGATTTAGGGGCAATAAAGGCATCTATAACTAGAAGTAAGCTAACAATTCTCTAACTTGTGTAAAAGGGCAGTGCTGGGAAGTTTACAGAACCGTGGCAGGCAAAGCACTAAGCATGGAGCCTGTACTACACAGCAGCTAACGACAATATTTAAAGCACATTTGTAAATGGAGGCCTTGTTTGTGCTCTCAACTCTACCACTAACTACTAATTCAATGCTTTGTCCTACAGCCAGCTCTTTAAATCTTTATTTTTTCTGCAAAGGGTCTGATAGTAAATATATCAGGCTCTGTAGACCATATGGTCTCTGTCTCAACTACTCATCCCTGCCTCAAACTCATCCTTACAGGGGAAAAGTAGCTCCAGACAATACTTAAAAGAATGTGTGTGGCTGTGCTTCAATAAAATTTTAGTTAAGGACAGTGACATATTAATTTTATATAGTTTTCATGTGTCACAAAATACTAGTACTGTGATTTTTTTAAAAATCACTGAAAACTGTAAAAGCAACTCTTAGCTTACATACAAAACGCAAGGGGTGAGCTGTATTTGGCCCGTATATGACAGTCTGCCAACACCTACCTTGACAGTGATATACCAAATATGGTCTATGGACTATTCTAGTCCCAGAACTCTTTGTAATCCATCTACATTGAAATAAGCACAGAAACTAAGAGGAAGCATCTAGAATTGCGTATGTTATTTTAAAATTATTTACTGGTATTTCATTTTTATTGTACTTTACAAAATTATTGGCCTGCCATACCCTGGGGAGGAAGAAAAACCTAGTCCTCCACCTCATATGGTTTGAGAATCAAAAAATTCTCTGGGCCAGACTTCCCAAGTCTATAAAGTGGAGGAGCTGGACTAGGCAGATGATGTCTAGATGTCTAAGGTAGAAACTCAATTAAAAAGAAAAAAAAAAGTTATTTCGAGTAGAACCTTTTCCTTCCCACCCTCTAAATCAAAATTTAAAAAAAAAAAAAAAAAAAAAAAAGTTTTTCATTCACCCTAACACTTTAGCTAACAAAAACAAAACTCAAAGTAGAACCCCATAATCAATGGAAGTTGTGGGGTACATACTAAAACGTCCCAACTGACTCCCAAGCAATTCCTCCGACTGAAATTCTGTTTCACACTATTCTCTATGGGGAGTCGTTCCTCTGTTTTCCAACGCCAGATGAACAGCACATACATCAGGCCAAGGTAAAACAATGGCTTTCAAGAATGACAGTCTACACTTGAACTGGTGACGTGGAATTCTCAATTCTGCTTCAAATTTTGCATTCAAACTTCTGAGCTACCAAACAGTTACAAAATGTGACTTGCAATGCAAACTACAATTAGAAATTCCTCTCTCTCTACCTCTCCTCTGCACTTGCACACATTCGCTCACATGCTCTCTCTCTCTCTCTCTCAAAATAAATAAGTAGTGGGGCACGTGGGCGGCTCAGTCCGTTAAGTGTCGGACTTTGGCTCAGGTCATGATCTCAGGGTTTGTGAGTTCAAGCCCCACATTGGGCTCTGTGTTGACAGCTTGGAGCCTGCTTAGAATTCTGTGTCTCCCTGTCTGCCCCTCCCCCACTTGCGCTCTCTTTCTCTCTCTCTCTCAAAAATCAACATCAAAATAAATAAACTTAAAAAAAAGAAATTCATCTTGTAACATCAACATACACTGACAACACACTCATATAAAACAGTCTCCTTCAAAAGTAGCACAACGTCTGAAGCAAAGTTCCCAAAATATACAAACAATATAGAAAGTAAGGTTTGAAAGAAAAACAAGGAAACTAAAATCTGAGTAACGATTCAGTACATAAATTCAAGACTACTGTGGCCATTCAAAAATCTCCTTGTACTATCTTTAACCAATTAGGTCATCATCAAATCTCAAATCCCAAATGACTTGTCTATATCCAATTGTTCGACTGATGCATTTCAAATCCATTTATGTCCTTCTGAGTTTAGGAGGATGGAGAAAATATAGCAGCTGGCATAACAACAGATAGTTAAAACCAAGGTAGGATTACAATATTCAAACTGTCATTCTCAAAAGAGCTTATGCCAAGAAGGACATGTGATTTTCCTATTTCTGGTGCAAGCATTCAGCTATAGTGAGCCAGATTCAAAAGCACGCCTTTACCTTGTGACCAATACAGTAGAAATTGAAACTGTTTCATTTCTCAAAACTATTGAATTTAAGCATGCCTATCATTTTAATTCTTCCGAATAAAAAGAAAGTATTTTTACATGTATGCAAAGCCTCATCCTATCAAATTCCTAGAAAAATACCAAGTGCTAGTATGGTAGATTGTATTTAATTATAGGTATTAGTAACTTATTTAAGAAGATAAAAGAAATAAAAACAATACAAATATCCAAGCTAAAAACATAGCAAGACCTTTAGGTAAGTTGTCAAAAAGTGTTTAATATAGTTTTCACTATAAAATGTAGAAATCCTCTATTAAAATATTGTAAATTCTTTGTTATGTGAATTTTAGAGCTACATTAAAGGTCTAAAACTGTTCCTCACAATGAACACTCAATTTTATTTATTTGTTTATTTATTTTTGAGAGAGAGAGAAAGAGAGAGAACAAGTTGGACAGGAGCAGAGAGAAGAGGAGGGAGAGAATCCCAAGCTGAGTGTGGAGCCTGATGTGGGGCTCAACGTCATGAACCACAAGATCATGACCTGAGCTGAAATCAACATCATGACCTAACCAACTGAGCCACCCAGGCCCCTGAATACTCAATTTTAAAAGCAGTTATGTTTATGTTAAAATGTATTTCACAGTCATCTTTATGAGTATAGAGATAGTCATTTGACTGAGCTTCCAAAATTCAGTCACACAGAGGACTAAATTCATTAGATTTTTTAGCAAATAAAACCTAATCTTAGAGCAAATATCAAGTGGCCCAATTTTAACTAGCTACAATCTTCAATATATAGGACTCTCACCAACACACATGGCTTTTAAAAGACAGATTACTTTTTCTTTTTTTTTTTAATGTGTATTTATTTATTTTGAGAGAGACAGAGCATGTGCAGGGGAGGAGGGGCAGGGAGAGAGGATGAGAGAGAATCCCAAGCAGGCTTTGTCAAGACCCTGAGATCATGACCTGAGCCGAACTCAAGAGTCGGACACTCAACCGACAGAGCCACCCAAGCACCCCAACAAATTATTTTTTCTAAGTGATATACATGGCATATCCTGAGGTTAATACCTATTCAGATTGCCTTTTTCCACAGGAATATGTACAATATTATAATTGTATTATAAGATGTAATGGCATGGTATTATAAATCCTGTATATATTTATATATTGTATACATTTTTTGAAAAGCCATTTATCTTTTCATTCAGGATACACTTTACTTACTATGGCATAAAGGTAAACTACCGTATTTTATTTTAAAAAATCATCAAGAGTTGATTTATCACTAACAGTAGACATGAAAATTCAAGTAACCAGTGTTATCCTACATAGTAGTATGGCTTACTGAATCTGAAATAGAATTTAGTATATGTGCTGCCGAAGTGAGCACTGAGTTAGAATTTGAATGACAAGTTTCTCTTTTCAATACTGGCTGACCATTTATTTGGACCAATCCTTAGGCTGTGCATAATGAACAGAACTAGATTTAAAACAAAAATATAACTTCACCTAAGAGCTAATGACAAAGAATTACTAGCCCAAAACTAAGGCACAAATGGGAATCCAGAGGACAAACATATATGGAAACTGCCTTTGTTCTGAAAGCACTTACTAATCCAGAAAAATATAAGTTGCCCTTTCAATGTCTCACAGGACACAGGGAACAGCAATCATTTCTGCCCCCTCCCCCCCCGACAAAGTAAGGATTCTAACAAAGACTGTCCCCATACAAAAAGGGCTATATCCTCAGGAGGAGGATCAAGTGACCTGAACTCACCCTAGCACAGAATCATCCCTCTGGCTGGAAACTTTGGGTGTCCAAACTATGTGAAGCCTTGAGTTTAATTTGAAGGTGGTCCCAGATTGGCAGTAATGTCAGGACATCTGGCAAACATATATGCCCATCCTCTCAGGGGAAGGTACTTTCATCAAAGGGCAAAAAGTTAGTCCTTACAGATAAATTTAGAGTAAAAGGCCCACCACATAGCCAAGATAACCAAGTACAGAGGTAATCCAAAATGCAGAAGCAACAATGAATATCAATAAACAACACACACAAAAAAACCCCACAAAAACTTTAGATATCAGAAAGAACTACCAGATACGTTATAAAAAGAACTATGCTGTTTAATAAACAAGCAAAGACTGAAAACCAAAAAGAACTATGTTCATTGTGTTTAATGTAATAAAAGACAACCTGAAATATCTAAGTTAGATGAAACTATAAAAAGTGATAGAGCAAAAGAACCAAAAAGAATCTTTGAAGGCAGTGATCAACGGTGGTGCTAAACTGTGACCTTTGAAAGAAAGGAAACTCAAAAGATGGGTACCATGATCACTCGACTCTGTCCGTGACGATTTGGCAACCACCTGCCTACAACTAGAATCAGAGCAGAACAAGGTGGTCACGCTGAGCTGAGAAGACAGAGATCCGAATTCGGAGAACATGAACTGGTTGGAATCTGCAGGATGGAAAACTGGAGAGGAGGGACGAGGCAGCGAGCAGGGCCCAAATGTCTGTGTAGGGGTCCCTTGTGATAACAAGGCTGTGGGCTGGCCTCGTATCGTTTGTATAAGGTAAGACCACCCGAGGCTTGACAGGTAGTAGCTACTGTTGGGTTGAGCACATCACACAGTTAGTGGAGGTCAAAAAGTGCAAGGGGTGGGCAGCAGTGCTGAGAGAAACTGAAATTCTGGCCTTAAGAAAGTACAGAGATACTAAAAACACCTCCTCAACACAGTGCAGAGCTGAGAAAACAAAAGGCCATCTGAGTTATGAATAGGCACCACACCCTACAGCAGAGACTTGGGGTCTACAACGTCACTAACTTCCCTGTTTCATTATTATTAACATCTGCACTGATGGTACAAAAGCAACGAATAAAACTGTTGGTAACTTAGCACAAACCAAGGCAGTGGCCCCAAACTATACTAGGGATCCCTGCATTCTTCACTGCCTTGAAAGAAAAAATAAATAAATAAAGTGGTTTCATTTTAGAATGTCCTTAATGACAGTAAAAATTATTAATTGTATTAAATCTTTACCCACAGATACACGTCTTCTTAATGTTCTCTGTGAAGAACTGGAACATGCATAAAGACTTCTACTATCTCAGTTAAAGGACTCATGGGATTACTGTGGTTGCAAGCTGAACTAGCCACTTTTTGTCATGATGCACCATTTTTAATGAAAAGAAGAGCAAACAAACACTATGGTCATTCGGACTTGGTATCTGGCAGGCATTGTTAAAATGCCGATGGAATATTTAAGTTTTCATGCAAAAATTAGAATTTTGCAATTTTTTTTTCTCTGCCTACATAAATTTGAATGTAGACTTTTCTGCTGACATTGGTATAACAAAAGTAGTTTTTTGGTATAGATTTAAAATATGTCAACATCTTGGAATTTCCAACTCAGTGAGTTACTATTTTCAAAATGACCAATGGAAACCTACAAAATCATATTTGAGTACAGAACCTTTCCAAGTGAAACACAGATTAATAGACTGTGATGTTACAGAGTACAAAAAGTTTTCTGTTATGGTTTGTTTCCATATGGCAATTGCCTATTTAGAGTCTACCACTTGTCAAGTTTGGATTGGGATATCAAAGAAGAATACTCACAATTATTCGAAAATGTTATTATATACATTTCCCTCTTCCAACTATAAATCTGAATTTTCTTCATCAGAACATATTGCACACAGGGGCGCCTGGGTGGCGCAGTCGGTTAAGCGTCCGACTTCAGCCAGGTCACGATCTCGCGGTCCGTGAGTTCGAGCCCCGCGTCAGGCTCTGGGCCGATGGCTCGGAGCCTGGAGCCTGTTTCCGATTCTGTGTCTCCCTCTCTCTCTGCCCCTCCCCCGTTCATGCTCTGTCTCTCTCTGTCCCAAAAATAAATAAAAAACGTTGAAAAAAAAAAAAATTTAAAAAAAGAACATATTGCACACAAAAGTAGACAGGAGGATCCCATTGTCTTTGATTAAGCCAGATAATAAAGACTATATGCATTAATGCCAATATTTTTACTAACTTTTTTGTTTTGGAAAACATAGTTACTTTTCATAACAACATTATTTCTCTCAATATATAGTGAATTTAGTATTTGCTAAATAAATGAGTATCTTTATGAAGACTGTAGTTTTGATTTCTAATGTTATATATGACCCAAGTAAACAAAAGCTCTTCAGAACAGAAAAAACGCCAAAATACTTGGAAATTGCTCTAGAATAAGCCCTAGACTCGACACACCCTAATAAATTCTAAAACCAAACCTCAACAAGATCTGCAGGAGACAGTATGAACATTGAGTCCCACTATGATAAAGATTTTAGGAAGCACCTTGGGCTTTCCACAGAAATGCACTTATTTAATAAAGCATAAATCCAAACATCCAGAAGTTCAGGGTGATTTGCCAGCAACCAAAGTCTCTGCTAAAACAAGCATAAAAATTTTTCAGAGGAAGATAAATAAAAATAATATTGTAGTTCCTATAGTGTCTACTATTGAATAAAAAATTATTAAACATATAAAGAAAAAGGAAAATGTGATCCACAGTCAAGAACAAAAAAAGCAGTCAAAAGAAATCATGTCCAAGATGGCCCAGATGTTGGACTTAGCAGACAAAGACTTTAAAGCAATTATTATAAATGAGTTCAAAGAATTAAAGGAAAATATGATCTGAAAAAGTAGAGAGAGATACTCAGAACCACGTTGGAAAGTTGAAGAAATCATGCTACCCAATTTCAAGATTTATTAGACAGATATAGTAATTAAGACAGTGAATTATTGGGATAAAAACCGATATTCAGATTAACAGAAAAGAAAACAGACCAACACAAGTATAGCTAATTGATTTTTCTATAAAGAAGGCAAGGATGGGCGCCTGGGTGGCTCAGTCAGTTAAGCCTCTGACTCCTGATCTCAGCTCAGGTCATGATCTCCTGGTTTGTGAGATGGAGCCCCCATCGGGCTCTGGGCTGACAACACAATTCTGTTTGGGATTCTCTCCCCCCCACCGCCCCTCCCCCACTCGCACACTCAGGCGCACTCGCGCTCTCTCTCTCAAAATAAATAAATAAACTTAAAAAAAATACAGGCAGCAAGGTAACACGATGATGGAAAAAAATATTTTGAACAAACTACGTTGGAACAACAGTTACCTACGCAGACAAGAAAAAGAAAACACACAAAGTCTGACTCTTACCTCACACTTAGAAACAAATTAACTCCAAATAAGCCACAAATTCAAAAATAAAAGTTAAAACAATAAAACCTGTAGAACAAGACATGGAAGAAAATCTTCATGGCCTTGAGAGAGAAAAGATTTCTTAAGATAAAAACGGCCTACCCATAAAAAAAAAAGTTGATAAATTGTACTTCATCACAATTAAGACTTTCCGCTTTTCCAAAGACAGTTATGAGCATGAAAAGGAAAGTCACAGACTAGAACAAAATATTTGCAACAAGTACATGTGAGAAAGAACCCAGATACAGATTATATAATGCTGAGACTGTCGAAAAGAAATAGTCAAGAAATAATTTTCTATTGTGTCAAAGTCCCAAGTTTTTAATCATACCTTTTTTAGTCTTTGCCTTTCATACCAAAGTCACCAAAAATTCAGAATCCTGTCAACATCTGGGACTAGCATACTTGTGATACATTACTTAATTTCACCTCAATGAACTACCTGCCTTTTTGTGCCTAATCAGATACCCACTTATTACTTTTTTCCACGTACGTCACTGGAAACAAAATAAGGCTGCACTTCTTTTTTGGAAAAAAGTTCAAAGAAATCAAATTCTCTGCAAGTCATCTTCACTCACTACTGACAAAACGTCACAGTTAACCAGTTAAGAACACAGTTGGGTTAAGAGACCATCCTCTTGAACGGGACTGCATGGGTTGGAATCCCAATTCCCTTTCTCCTAGTTCTGGGGCCCGAGGAAGTGACTGCACCTCTCTGCTCTTCCATCTTCTCATCTGCAGATAAGAAAATAGCAGCAGCCACCGCATGGAGTTACTAGGAGGACAAAAAGAATAAATATTTGAGGAGTTCTTAGAAGAGTGCCTAGCATATAGCAAGCATGAGCATAAATAAGGCAAAGGGCACAAACTTCCGGTTACAAAATAAGTAAGACGCCAGGGTGTAAAGGACAGCATGGGGTGCACACTAAACACTACACAGTATTAACAGTAATAACTTTGGCGACAGATGGTACCTAGACTTACCGTGGGGATCACTATCATGTATACCTGAAACTATCTATGTTTTTTTAAGACATTAAAAAATATTTACTCACTCAAACAATTAAGCCAAGTAAATAAAAATTTACTGAATTCACAATGGAGTTTTCACGATCAAATTTTGGCGTGAAATTTTATAATAAAAGAATCCTCCAATTAGAATCTGCTCCCATTATCAAGTTCACCTACAAATATAGAAAGTCAAGAATTTTTTAAAAGGCCCATTGTATCCAGAGTGACTTAGAAACAGATGATTCTATATGCATATATAGTAGATTTTTAGATCCAAGTCAATTATATCCTTTTTAGGTAAGCCAGGCCACAATACATCTGTGAAATCAGCATTATCTGCTTACACAAACCACAATTTAAGACAAAGCAGGCCCTAAAATAAATCTAAGAATGAGTATAACAAAGGATACTCTTTCTACCTGGAAACCCCAGAGAGTCAAGTCTAAAAGAAAATACTGCCCAGGAGTCAGACAAACCTGAGTTTTAAAATACTGTTCTGTATTTTGCAATTGTCTGACCTTACACAAGTTACTTCACCTCTGTCAATCTCAATTTCCTCTTTCATAAAACACTACCTACCTCAGAGAATTGCTGTTATAATTAAGTGAGACACTATATATAAACCTAGCTTGGTTCTTGGCATATGATAGGGATGCAATAAACACCTTGTCCCTTCAATCAGGATCTTTTCACCTGCCTTTCAAAAACAGAATCATACACACAGAAAGCGCTAAAAATCTATCTGTTGGACTGAAATAAAGGCAAAATGGTAAGAATAGCCCTAAGAACAATGAATTCATTTGTGCCAAGTCAATTATTGTTTTATGCTTCCTTTTATTTAGGGGGAGATTACTTTTCTAAACCTTGGCTAGACTCTACTAAATGAAACACAGCAAATATGAACTTTGTTATGAACAAAGCAAATAACCTTAGTCTAACTACACAAGTTTCTAAAAGGATTACATTTTTTTTTTTTACAGTTCTAAGGGACAATGACCACATGAAAAAGGTGCTTCCCAATCTGTCTCTGGGAGAGAAAGGCAGACCCTACCTCCTTTCCAAAACCTTCCCTAAACTGTCACCCCACCTCCCCTCTCTCAAGTTCTTGAGGATTTAGTATTCCAGGCAAACTCCTCATTAGTATAAAACATTATAGCCAATTAAAATTCATTTTAGCGCCACTAGGTACAAGGTTTAAAGTTACATATTTAGAAACAGTTGCCTCAAGGAACACAGGATTGTACCTGTACCCTAACATTCTGATTTTGCTTTGAACTTTAGTTTAAGAAATTATATCACTACTATGGGGCGCCTATGTGGCTCAGTTGGTTAAGTGTCAGACTTCAGCTCAGGTCATGATCTCAAGGTTTGTGAGTTCGAGGTTCCTGAGTTCAAGCTCCTCATTGGGCTGTGTGCGGACAGCTCAGAGCCTGGAGCCTGCTTTGGATTCTGTCTCCCTCTTTCTCTGCCCCTCGCCTGCTCATACTCTCTTTCTCTCACAAACAAATAAGCATTAAAAAGTAAAAAAAAAAAAAAAAAAAAAAAAAAAAAAAAATATATATATATATATATATATATATATATACACATATATATGTGTGTGTGTGTATATATATACACATATATATATCTCACCACTATTTTTTTCCTATACCTCTGAGAACTGATTCAACAGACTGAACTTCAATGCACTGTTGTTCTTTCAATCTGACAAAGAATGTAACTCTTTCACGTTTTCATTCTTTGGGAAATATACCAAATAATTTTTTTAAACTTACTTTTGTTTTTTACTGGATTTGATAAATGATCCCATTAGCAATATTCTTTCCTTTCTTCTGTTTTTTGCTCTACTTTTCATCCCCGTGGCTTATTTTACAACTGAAAGTTTGTACCTCTTAGTCCCTTTCACCTGTTTTGCCCACACACTGGCTAACCAATGTTAGCAATATTTTTAATAACAGTACTCAATCACATTTTCACACCCCACCTCAGCTCATTTCCCCCACACTGAGGAAAAACAACAACTGATTTCATGTTTTATCATAATTCAAGTTCAAAAAATTACACAGGATATGAAACAAAGGACATAAACTAATTTGCACTGATGGTAACAAAGAATGGCATATGGTAATGGACAGTTATCCAAAGTTAGCTTACACAAAACCCAGCCGTAAGAACTCCTTACTGTTGCCACCCAAGGGAAAAGAGAGTGAAAGCAAACGAGCAATTACCGAGGCTCTACCTGCTTTACTATTTCACTTAACTTCCTCTAACAACCCCATGCAACGTGATGCTCATTTTATAAATGAGAGATTGAGGCTCACAGCAACAAATTTGCTATCTGTCCAAGATGACAGTTTATAGGTGGAAAAGTAGAAGTCATATCTAATACTAAAGTCCGGCATTTAATTTCTGCCTTATTCTACACGAGTACAAGCAAGATCACCCCAGAACGGTAACTCAAGCTTTTTTACCCTTAGGTGAATTATGAAAGGCACATCTACGTACTTGTCCTAAATAACTTTATTTACTGCTCCCATGACCAGCATCCTCTTTCTCATCCCATTGAACAATCCCCCTGTGGGAAACCATGAAACCAAGGTTCAGAAATAACACCCATGACAGCTAGGGTTCCATTTTAGAGACCCACTAGAATATTTCCTGTTCTTGTTCCCTCAATCCTTATGATCAAGCATATTCTTTCTAAAGACCAACACTCAAAACTGTGCCCCCAAACAGGCACCGTAAGTAAAAGGCAAAATAAAATATATGTCCTCTATTTCTAACCCTGATTACTTGTACCACAGAGCAAATTTAGAAATTTTCAGGCCTGACACAAAATAAACATATATATTTGGACACAGTGTGGGATTTCTTCATGTCTTATTTGTATCTGTCATGTCTAAGGGAAAAATATGGAACAATTCACGGTAAGGTTTACATACTTAATCCTGGATTCGGGTTACAGATGAAGAGTCTGACACCCACTCCATTTAAAGAGAAAATTAAGGGGCGCCCAGGTGGCTTAGTCAGGTAAGCATCTGACTCTTGATTTCAGCTCCGGTCACGATCTCACATTTCAGGAGATGGAGCCCCGCATCGGGCTCCGCACTGACAGCACAGAGCCTGCTTGGGATTCTCTCTCTCTCCCTCTCCCTCTCTCTCCTCCTCCCTTGCTCTCTCTCAACCAAAATAAGTAAACAAACATTAAAAAAATAATACGAAGAAAATTAACAGATTCCAATAATTTAAGGACTAAGAGTACACATTTTTTTATAGCCTGGAACTGCACTTACTATACTTAATAATTTTCTATATAGTTTGGGTCAGTTGAGAATGAGGAGTGAAAAGGACGCTGTAAATCTTTCTTTCCCATCTGGGCCTGCTTCTGCAATCTCAGTTACCACGGAACTGTACAAAGGGAGGACACGGCTTTAATATGAACACGTTTCAGATAATACGATAACCATGTAAAGGGAGAAATGACTGATTCCATGGGCCATTTGCATCAAATACCATTTTCATACAAACACAAATTTACGCCAGACATCTCATTGCAATCCAGATCATTTCGGACCTCCACAGTTAGTCTAAAAGTAAATGCAAATGTATAATTAATTCCTTTAATAGACAGACTTGAGCAATAAGCAAATCCCTGCACCAGTTCAAAAACTGTATGAGGTCTTTTTTGTTGTGTTGTGTTTTGACCCTTTTCCTCCTAATTTAAACATCTTGATATATTCCTTAAGGCCTTAAGAGAGCAAAGGCATTCACTCTGGGAATTATAATAAAATGCAATTGGACAAATATAAAACTTTATATATAAATATATACACTTACCACCATTAACCAGAATGCCTACTAAAGTAGTCTCAGATTTATAGTAAATGTATAAATACTCTAACTTTCTTGAAAGCAGTTGAACCTAAGTGGGCAAGTTATCAAGATAACGGTGTTTGGTGTCGGTGGGGATTTTTTTCAGAAGGGAAAAATTATCATCATCCTTAGCTCTTCTTCTCCTTTTTAAGGATACAAGTGTGGAATTTCCCCAACTTTTACTTTTTATGAAAATGCTATATTGAGAGTTGTTTAGAAGGTCTCAATTCAGTTTATATGGGGAACTGATGTTAAAAAAGCCCACGGGAGGTATTCTGGCAGGAAAAGGGAAATGAGACAATCATGAAACAAAAGCAAGCGAATCGCATTCTCAAGGGCTTCACTGAATTCTTGATGAATTTTTGCAAAGAGTAAGGAAGATGTGAGAAATGACTTTCCTTAACCCAGCTCATTTATGAATGACATATAAATACATAATGTGACAGATTAAACCAAGAACCCAAGTGGAGATCTCCAGCAGTTACAATTTCATTCTTATTAAGAATTTGTGGCTTTCCAGGACTTTATGCTAAGATAATTAAGGATTACACATATATCTAAAGAAAATATTCTCTATAGTACAATTTATAAAACAAAAGTGAAAAATCAGAAATATTATAAATGGTATAATATAGGTGACTGATTTAAAAATAATGGTTATTTCCATATAATTCTTGACAGCCATTAAAATGAGATTAGATAAAAATATTCACTGATAATGAAATATGTTCGCATCACAAAGTGAAAAAATAAGAAACAGTATGCATGGAATGATCCCATTTTTACTGTAAAAAGGATTACATACACAGGTACTGTGGGTCTAATATTGTTCGATAGAAATCCCTACAATGATGGATATTTCTATAATCCGCACAATCTGATAGGACAACCAATAGTCACATATGGTTATTACACATTTGAAATGTGGCAAGGGCAACTGAGGCCCTAAATTTTTTAGTTTTTAAATTTTGGCTAATTTTATTTAATGGCTACCATATTGGACAGAAAACAAGATGTGACAGTTGTTATAGGTGTATTTCCTAATTTTTCTTTAATGAACATCTGTTACTTCTAATAATACTGTTAAGACAAAACCAAGAAAGTTGTTAACTTTGGCATGCTATGTTTAAAATAACAGGAGGTAAGTATGTACCTGGAGTAGTCCAGCACCGATCCCACCCTTCCCTCCCTGACCCCCAATGTAGGCCATTCCAAGTTCTAGGGCTTTTAACTTCATAAAAGGACAGGTAACCATGGAAGTGATCAGGCAAAACTCCATTTAAAATAGAATTTATACAAGGAAAGTAAGTATCTTTTTCTCGATAGCGGATAAATAAAAAATGTAGTTACCTGGAAATCATGAGAGGGATATTACTTTAGGAGTGAATTACAATAATAAAAACTTGGTTTAAGTTTTAGTAAATAGATTATCTTAAGATTTTGTTTTTTGGTTTTTATTTTTTCATAAGGCTAGCCTGGTGAAGATTGCTACTTAAATTTGCTAGATATTATGCAATCTAAAAAGCTAACCTAAAAATAAAAAAGAATTTATTCGGCACACTTTAAAGAATGAAATTAATTCTTTATCCTTAAAATATATTCTTAAATAAATCCCACTAAGCAGACAGAACTTTCAGTTCTCAATAAAGAAAACACTTCTATTATAACAACTTTATATCAGCTTTACGGACTGCTGGAAATGAACAATTTTCTCCTTTCCTCACAGATAAAATGGTAGGTAAGATGAATCGTCTGCCTCATGCATAAGATACAAATATTAGCAAAATTAATTTGGCTAAGTGCTTTGAGCCGCCTCAAAGGAAAACACTTTATTAAGTATCATCCATCCACAGCAATTTCTGGTACATTTGCCACCGTCACCTTTTTCTTTCTTCTCCCTCCCTACCTCAATTTCTCAGTTCCTGACAGCAGCAATTCAAAGGTTTGATCCACAAGTGGCAACCAAAACTGCCCATTCTTTATAGAAAAACCACTATAACAGAAGTCAATGCATGACTGGAATCAATATTCAGCGCCCTAGCCGATTGAAGAAGAACAATGCTTTGACAAATGACAGGCAATCTAACCATAATTTGTACCTGACCATGAAATGTGTCTTGTACTTGTACAGGAATATGGAAATATTGGACATGCTGCAAATTCACCGATCTTTAAAATAAAAGCACTTCAAAATATCATCTAATCAAGAAGAGGTGGAAAATTACTGGGCTTCCTTATCCCCATTAACACAGGCTTAATGCAAAAAAGGCCAGAGAGAACAATGCTATCTTCTTGTAAACTGCTTTGTCACCCCACACACATCGGTGTACGTGGAACGTACCACACACACTAGTACCAGTCACGGGAAGTATTAGTACCAGTGATGGGCAATAAGAATACAAGAATGAATAAGATTATTGTTAGCTCCCCATCACAGAGAATGACCAAGTATGATCTAAATAGAATACTACAGAAGCATACAACGAGGCACTAACCTATTTGGAACATACTCGAGTTCACACCTTACCTGATTCAGTTTAAGAGATTGGCCCCTGGTCTTAAAGCTGCATTAGGAAGTAAATACACTTTGATTATTTTAATTTAATTTTAATTTTATTCAGCCATTTTAATTTAATTCATCATTAGGCACATACCAATTGTTTATGCTAATAAATAGGAAGGTATTTTAAAGTGTGTGTATGACCCTGGTTTACCTGGGGAACAACTCCAAGATATTTCTCTCCATAATGGCATCCCAACAAGTCATTCTTCTTAAATCATCATTTCTTTATAGTTTATCTTTACTTGAATTCAATTTCACAGAGTGTTTTCAGTCAGGCTAGTCTAGGTTATGTTGCAGTAACGAAGTGCTCTAGAATCTCATAGGCTTATTAGCAAAATTAAGTTCATTTCTCACTCACACGAGTTGAGAAAGTGACAGCAGGGGAATTTCCTTACTCACAGGTCAGGCTGAAGACAGCTCTATGTTAAAATGTGATACCCACATAACCAAGGTGGAGAAAAACAAAACATAGTAAACTATACCTTGGTTCTTAACACTTCTGCTCAGAAATTATATATTTTGCTCCCACTCACATTTTGTTGGGTGGGAAAAGAAGGAAGTAAATATATTCAGTGGACAGAGGACCATTTACTTCCAGAACTGGAGATCTGTTAGACTACACCAGACTAAAAAGATCAGCATTTGCAACTTTGCTCATATTTCCTGTCTCGATATTGCAGAAATATGGAAAACTATGAGAATTATACCAAGGCCATCAACATGAAGAAATAGCTCAAAGAATATCTATGTGTCCTCTGATCTCAGAAAAGCAGAGGGAAAGCACAAGCGAAAAAATGTTTAACTGTAAGCAATTAATGAGCCTTCCTTCATGGGAAGGTTTCAGGCAACAAGTTATTAAAATAACCCACTTCCTTAAATTCTAGAAATATACTTCCAAATGGTAGGGGCAAACAATGGTATCTCAAAAATAAGCAAGCATATTTTAGATAATTATTTTCTAATTAAAGAAGGTCCACCTTACTTTTACTCTTAAATCTTAAAATTGACCTATATAATATATTCACTTTTCATTATGGAGTAGCTTACTCTTTCATTTTCAATTTTAAAAATAAGTCCTAAACAAATTGTTATAATGCACTTCAAGCAGAAACCCTTAAACCCAAAACTGCTTTCCTGCATTTCTGCAATGTAATTAAAATTATAATCCTATTTCCCTATAAACTGCTTTTAACCTAAGAATAATTGTCTAATAGAAATCTTACCTTATCATTCCAATGCTGGTGAGACACCAAATACTTTTCTATTTTAATTGACAAATCGGACTTCACCAAAACTAAAAACCTTCGCTTGTCCAGAGACACCATTAAGAAAATGAAAGGTAAGGCACAGATTAGGAGAAAGCATTCACAATAATGCTTATGATAATCACACATCTTAGGACCCATAACCACAACCCACAAAGAATTCTTACAACTCAATAATAACCATACAAAAAAAAAAAAAGATCTTAACTGAGATCTCACAAAATAATATACACAAATGACCAATAAAGATGAAAATATGCTTAATACATTCAGCCTTATTCAATTTGCTTAATACATTGAAATATGCTTAATACATTCAGATTATTCAATTTCCTGAATAATCAGGAAAATTCAGCTTCTTGTAAAGTTCAACATAGATGTATCATTCCATCTAGCAATCCCACTCCTAGGCATCCATCCATAAGAAATGAAACAATATGTTCACACCAAGACCTATACACCAATGTCCACAGCAGCATTCTTCGTAACAGCCACAGACTGGAAAGCACCCAAATGTCTGTCAACTGGACTACATCCATGATGGAACACAACACAACAACAAAAAGGAAGGAATTATACAGAAGTACAGTAACAAAAGCTGCCAGACTTTTAGCCAGACTCAGAAAAAGAAGACTCAAATAACCAGAATCATACATGAAAGGAGTATATTACTACCAAGGTTACAGAAATAAAAAGAATTATAAAGAAACATGAACTGAATGGGAAAACTGGACACCCACAAAGTTGGACCTCTTGTCTCACATCGTATACAAGTATTAACTCCATATGGATCAAAGACCTAAAAAAAGAACTAAAACTATAAAATGCAGAAGAAATGTTCCCTATGTTTAGAAAAAAGCAGGATGAACTCTTCATAACCTGGGATTTGGCAAAGGATTCATTCTTATGACACCAAAGCACAAACAACAAAAGAAAAAGTAGATTTTTTAATGTTATTAATCAAATCATCAAAATTAAAAACTGTTTCACTGCAAAGTATGTTACTAAGAAAGTGAAAAGACAACACAGAATGGGAGAAAATATTTGCAAATCATGTTTTTGGGATGGAACGTGTACCTAGATATATAAAAAATTCTTACAATTCAACAATAAAGTGACAATCCAATTAAAAATGGACAAAGGACATAAACAGGCATTTCTCCAAAAAATATACACAAATGGCCAAAGGGCACGTGAAAAAATGCTCAAGATTACTCATCAGGGAAATGCAAAATAAAACCACAACAAGGTTCTGCCATAGAGCAGGCATTTTACTCTGACTAGGCACAGAGGTATATACACTTGGAAACGGTGCAAAATAAGGCAAAGTTCCTGTGTTTCTACTCAGGCACAGAGTAGGGAAGAGTACACAGAGGTGACAGGCAAATACATGATTAAGCAAATATATAATTTCAGGCAATAAGTTCTTAAGTAAAATGAAACATGGTTGGTAAAAGCAAACATGGTTAGAAAAACCAGACAAGCAGGGCAGGGCAAGAAATTATGATAGCATCATAGCAAAAGTACAAGGAATTAACATTATGTGTGAAAATCTGGGGGGAAAGTGTTCTAGGCAAGAGGAACAAGTACACAGACCCTGAGAAAGATGCATGGTCGGTTCATTCCAGAGACGAAAAGACCAGGGTAGCCGCAACATGAAGAAAGGGAGAGAAGGACAGGCATTAAGTCCATGCTGTAGGTGGAGGTCTGACCCAGATCAAAGAGGGCCCTGTTAAGGGATTAAGATGTCATTCAAGTGTAATAAGAACTCTTTGTGGAGCACTTTAACCAGGCCAAAGGTATGATCTGATCAGGGCATATAACCTGTGCAGCTGCACAGGGCCCCATGCTAGGCTTAATGCTCTGCTGTCACCATCTTGAAATACTTAATAATTTTAACTTTTAACATGTATTTTGTAAACAAAGTCCAATGGGACAACGGAGTATGCTGCGAGAGAAGAGATACACTGGGCGGCAGCCCATGCACACACAATAAAATCAGAAGTTTATATAGAATACCTTTTTTTTTTGTCACCCAGAAACAGTATTAAGGTATCCTTTAAGGCATAATGACATGGCTCAAAGAATGTTAATTATTATTCAATATTTGAAGGAATCCAAGTTCAAAACCAAACTCATCTTTACTTCTTCCTCTCCCTGACTCACCCCACCCTCTGCACCTTACCACTCAGTATCTCTCTGGGAATGGCGCCCAGTTGCTGCTATAGTGAGGCCGGAAGAGCCACGTCCGTACTCGAGAACTTCTGATAATAAAGATGACTGGTTAAAAGTCAACATCTGACTCCAACTGGGCATCAGATTCCTTCTATCTCAGGTTTGAAACACAGAGTGGATCTGAAGCCAAGACACATTAACATCACTGGAGAATTCTAATGGGGAGGGCCAGAAACCTGAGCTGCTGGAAGTCCCCAGAGCTGGCTTGGTTCTTCACATCTCCACTCTTGGTTCTCCTGAATGGTTGAGTTTCTGACTCAACCATCTGACATGCAGTCTGACAATTTTACATGCAGTATTTATCATAACTTCATGTATCTGCCTGACCCTTTACAAAGGCCCTCTAATCTGTAAATGATAGCAGACCCCTCTAGTCTAGCTGATCCTATGACCAACCACAATCCAGAATTCCTATCCTGCTTCCAGTTTCCTACTTCTCCAATCAAATCTACTCAACACAAAGTGGATTATTCTTCCTTTAATATAGGCTAGATGGCTTCACTTCATCCAAATCACGGCCTACAGAATTTTTTACCACATGAACAGAATTCGGTAAGAGCAGGAGGTAATTCCATGAGTTCAATCACTATACTTAATCAGAAGGTTTCAACCATAAGATTTAATATCAGATTAATGATAGTCAAATAATAAAATTAAATCATTTGAGATAAATTGTAAAGATTATAGAAAACTCAACTGTTTGATTGCCAAAAATGTAAAATGGAACATTTTCTCATCTGAGATAAGAGGAGTGTATTTGAGCATTCACATCAATTTTGTTACTTAAAATACTCTTAGTTTATATTCAAATCATTGTTTTTTTGGACCAAGTATATCACCATCTATTTTGATGCTATAAACATTTTTAAATCCTGTTTTACTCACCAATGTACAAATCTAAATGCCTAGTAAGTGCCAAATGTTTGAAAACAATAAAGTATTTGTTGTTTAAGTGATCAATGGTGAGGTATTCTGTTATTTGCAAGTGAATGTATCCCAGATAACACAGCCTCTTACTCCATTTTAAGAAAATGAGCAAGGGGTGCCTGGGTGGCTCAGTTGGTTAAGTGTCCGACTTTGGCTCAGGTCATGATCTCACGGTTGGTGGGTTCGAGTCCCATGTCTGGCTCTGTACTGACAGCTCAGAGCCTGGAGCCTGCTTCAGATTTTGTGTCTCCCTCTCTCTCTGCCCTTCTCCCACTTGCACTCTGTCTCTCTCTCTCTCTCTCTCTCTCTCTCTCTCAAAAATAAATAAATAAACGTTAAAAAAAGAAAATGGGCAAAAGACATGAAGAGATATTTTACATGAAAGGATATACAAACAGTAAATAAGCCTGTGAAAAGACATTCAACATCCCTAGCCATTAGGGAAGTACAAATTGAAATCATCCTGAGCTATCCCTACATACCTATTAGAACAGCTAAAATAAAGGAAAGTGACAACAGCAAATGCTGGCAAGATGCAGAGAAATTAGATCTCTCATATACTGTAGTAGGAATGGAAAATGATATAACACTCTGGAAAACAGTATGACAGCTTCTTTAGAAAACTAAACATACACTTAACATAAGATCCAGCAATCACACTCCAGAGCTTTTATCTCAGAAAAATGAAAACTCATATCCATGTAAAAACTTGTACGTAAGTGTTCAAAGAAGATTTATTTATAATAGTCTGAAACTGGGAACCACCAAAACGTCCCTCAATTGGTGAAGGGCTAAATCATGGTACAGCAACACCATGAGATACTAATCAGCAATTAAACACACAAACAAAACTGAAAGGCATTGTGCAATGTGGGAAAAAAGCCAATTTCAAAAAAAAATCACATGCCCTATGATTCTAGCATTCTCAAAAATGACAAAATTATAAAGACTGAAAATGGATTAGTGGTTCCTAGGGGTTAAGGATGGAAGTTGGGGAGTAGACCATAAATAAGTAGAATGAGAGGGATCTTTGTGATAATAGTTCTATATTTTGATTGTAGCAATGACATGAATTTCCAAATGTGATAAAATGGCACAGAACTATACAATGTACCAACACTGGTTTCCCATGCTTAGTTTTGTACTATAAATGCATAAGGTATAACCAATGGGAAAACTAGACGTGCCCATTTCCCTGCTTTTCCAATCTCCTAGAGGTCCCTGCATTCCTTGGCTCATGGCCCCCTTCCCCATTTTCAAAGAAAGTAATGGCTGGTTGAATCCTTCTTACAATGCATCATTCTGACTTCCTTCCTATCACCCTTTTCCAATTTTAAGGAACACTGTGATACTTGGGGCCCACCAAGATAATTCAGGATCTCTCTCCATCTTTTAGGTTAACTGACTGGCAACCACAATTCTATCTGTAACTTTAATTCCTGTTTGCATGTAAAATAAAATATTCCCAGGTTCCAGACACTGAGATGTGAACATTTGGGGGCCATTATTTTGCCGCATACTACATAGAGCAGGTCCCTTCTCATAGCTGTAAATTTTAAAAGTACAATTGTAACTCATATGAGATTCTACCATCTCATATTATCTCTATAAAATAACAGCAAGGTAAAAAATAAATAAAGCAGTTCTATTATTTCTACTTGATAAGCGAAGTAACTAAGGCACAGGGAATAATCTGCCCCATAATCTGTCCTAAGTCAAAGTGCTTGCTAACGAGATCCAAGAGTAGTCACGAGGTCCCATGATTCCTGTCTTGTTGCTCCTTTGCAGCAGACCACAGTCGCCTTCAGTTACGCTAAGAGCAAAATCCTCCCTATCGCTGAAAACTTTTGTGTTCATTTTTATCAGCCCGTAATTTAAACAAGTCATCAATTGGGTTATTTATCACCTAATCTCTCTCTCAATCTCTCTCTCTCTCTCTCTCTCTCTCTCATATACACACACACACGTACATATGTGTGTAATTACATAAAAATTACATAAGCTGTATAATGTAATAATTTCTGCTTTAACTTTTTTCTGAACCAGGATCTTATCCAGGTTAATATATTACATTTGATTGAATAAACTTAAGTTTTATCCAGTTGAATGCTCACAAACTAAGGCATGCCTTTTCTACAGCAAAGAAAAAGAACAGACAAAACACAATTATGTAAGACTCCCCAAATGGTAAATAATAGGGGGAAAAGGGCAGAAATCCTATCACGTATGAAATAATTAATTGAAGTTCTAAATTGGGATAAGAAAAAAATGAGAATGTAGCTAAACATTTTTATTAATTCATTTCAATAGCTGGCTTTAATTATGGTATTAAATGATACTATTAAAGTTGGCCTAATCTTTCCTAATAAACCAATTTGCTTAAAGACTTCTTCGAAAAATATCATCTCATCTGTTTTCTCTTACATTTTTCAACAAATATAAAAGTATCTGAATCAATATTCTGTAATACAATAGGAATGTAATTTCTGATCATGTTATTTTTATATTAACATAAGAGCAGTTACCAATCACTGAGCATATACACTACAGTGTTGAGCATATACCCAGATATAGATATTACATGAAGAGGCTTTATTTGCATTCTCTCACTTAATCCCCTTACCAATTATATGAAGTACAGTTACTACTACCATTTTAATAACTAAAAGAGAATAAGGACCTTGTTCAAAGACCCACATCTCTTGGACTCTAACCAGTGTAATATAATGCCAGTGAGTGTGAAAAAAATTTTTTTTGAGTCTGAAAATTTTTTAATTTTTTTTGATGTTTATTTTTGAGAGAGAAAGAGACAGAGAGCAAGCAGTGGAGGGACAGAGAGACAGGGAGACACAGAATCTGAAACAGGCTCCAGGCTCTGAGCTGTCAGCACAGAGCCTCACGCAGCGCTCGAACCCACGAACTGAGCCAAAGTCCAAGGCTTAACCAACTGAGCCACTCAGGCACCCTGAGCCTGAAAACTTTTTCAAAGTGCTAATTGTTAGATTTTAAGTAGCAGTTTGAATTTGAAGTTTCCAAGTAAGATATATATATAGGAAAGATCCTCTTACCCTTTGCGTGTAAGACAAATGAAGTCAATTATTTCAACGTACAGAAAGAAAGAAAGCAAGTGACAGGAGCTTTGTTTCTCTAAAGTAATGTCACTTGCTCTATTCAGCCTTTCATACTCCCAAAAAGCTGATGAACTCCTCTTTATCAAGCGAATTACAGTTTCTTTTCTTCCAGTAGTCTTTAGAAAGTATTCCACTGACTTCATGTTTTCAATGTTGTAAGTGGAAAGTCCTTTGCTTAATTTTTTCCCCCTTTGTGGGCAACTTATTCTTTCTGCCTGGAAAAGTTCCGTATATAGATATATATCTTCCTCAGTGTGTCTTTTCACATCAAAACAGCATAGAGCTCTGTGAGCCTTTTCAATCTCAAGACTTGGGTTTTTCTATGCTTATCATTTGTTTAATTATTACTGACCTCTTCTATCAGTAATTTTTGTCTATTTTCTTTTTCCCTCCTGAAACTCCTGTCATATGTAAGGTTTTAAAATAATGTTAGTTTCCTAGGTCTATTTACCTTTTTCTTCAGGACTTCCTTATGCTAACATTTTGTTCTGTAGTGGGGAACAATTCTCACATGTGATCTTCTACGCTACTGATGTGGTCTTTAATTCACCTACTGAATTTTTCACTTTGAAAAAAATTAGGTTGTTTTGGCCTCAGGAAGTTTCTTCCATATTACACTTTAATTTCCCTGATGGAATCTTTTTATTTTTATTTTTTCATTCAGGGATATGTATTCAGATTGTTCAATCTTCCCCTCTGAGAATTTTTCATTTGGTTTACTGGGTTTCCAGGTCTCAACGCTGGGTATTCCAATCAGTGCAAATCTCACAGGTGTTACAAAACCATGCACCTCTATTTTCATTGAAACTGTTTGCTGTGGAAGTCAGCAAGCTGTCCCACGCCTGCTGAGGAACCAAGAAGTCTCCAAAGGGAACATGCTCTCTCCTCCTCTCCCTTGAGAATCACAGAGTATAAGCAGAGATGGGACTGTAGTATAAATGCGGATGCACTGGAATTATATAAAGATTCAAGAGATTTCTTTATTAAAGGCCCATACTAGAACTTCCACTTAGCTACCTTTGCCAGATCTCTGTATCAGTCGTAAACACTATACACTCGGAAATGGCAAAATCCAATTCTGTCTACCTTAAACAGGCAGAGCCACTACTGATACCACAGGAAAAAAAACTGCTGCTATAAATAATTCCTTAACATCTCTAAGTCTTTTGGGGTGCCCGGGGGGCTCAGTTGGTTGAGCACCGGATGTCAGCTCAGGTCATTGTCTCGCAGTATGTGAGTTCGAGCCCCATGTCGGGCTCTGTGCAGATAGCCTGGAGCCTGCGGCCTGCAGCCAGTTTCAGATTCTCTGTCTCCCTCTCTCTCTCTTTCTGCCCCTCCCCCACTCACACCCTGTCTCTCTCTGTCTCTCAAAAATAAATGTTAAAAAAATGTTAAATATCTCTAAGTCTTGGTAATCAAAATTCTACAATATAGAAGGGGAGGGGGTGTGTCCGATTGATCAAAACAAGTCCATCCCTGTATATTCCTCTCCAAAATGATCACTCATAGTTTTAAATCTCCAAAATCAGAAAAGCAATTGGATACTAGTTAGCCAAAATTAATCAAACAAACAAAAAACAAATGTCCATTATTTTGTCCATTATCAGTTAACTTTGCAAAAGATGTGTCTACAACTGGCTTTTAAAATGAATTTCAAAGCACTAACACTTGGATAGTCTTAAAAAAAAAAAATCAGATACTATATATTCAGAAAAGAAGATGTCTTTTATTATTTGGACACTTTATATCTGGGAGCAGAGAGATGTAGAGAGAAATGAGTAAGTTCTAAAGGTAGAAAAAGTATTGATTTCTTAAGTAAATTAGGTTTGTTAGACAGAATCTAAAAATTGTATCATTGAATTACTATAATGAACCATGACCTCGGTCTTAAGTAGCTGGTATAATTATACAAGCATTTAAAGTTGATTTTTTAAAAATAATCTCAGGCTGTATTTTGTTCTTTTTGATGGTAGCTAAAAAAGCATCTGAGAAACACATGGGATAGACTTTTTGTTTTTTTAAACTTGAAGTTTGTATTCTTAATCCCCTTCACCTATTTCACCCATACCCCCACTGACCTCCTCCCTTCTGGCAACCACTAGTTACTCTTGTATTTGCATCTGTTTGTTTCTGTTTGTTGGGATGGATTTTAAATTGGCCTTTAAAAAAAAAAAAAAGTCAATAAAGGGCAAACAAAAGAAACCAGGAGGTCTATGTTACATAGTAGTCACAATTCAGGTTGAGATCTTAGCAATAATAATAGCAATTAATAATAGCTATTACACCTGTCAGAATGGCTAGACTCAAAAGGACAGGAAATATCAAGTGTTAGTGAGGATGTGGAGAAAAAGGAACCTTCATGGAATTGGTGGGAATACAAACTGGTACAGCCACTGTGGAAATGAGCATGGAGGTCCCTCAAAAAATTAAAAATAGATCCTGTAATTCTACTACTGGGTATCTACCCAAAGAAAATGAAAACACTACTTCAAAAGATACACGCACCCCTATGTTTATTGTGGAATTATTTACAATAGCCAAGATATGAAAGCAACCCAAGTGTCCACTGAAAGATGAATGGATAAAGATGTGGTATACATATACACACAATGGACTATCACTCGGCCATAAAAAAAAAAAAAAAAAGATGAGATCTTGTCATTTACAACATGGACAGACCTAGAGGGCATTTTTTTTTTTAATCCAAAGAGTATTATGCTAAGTGAAATAATCAAACAGAGAAAGAAAAATACCATATGAATTCACTTATATGTGCAATCTAAAAAAAAAAAAAAAAAAAAGCTAACAAATAAGCAGAAACAGAGTGGTGGTTGCCGAAGGGGAGGAGGATGAAGGATGAGGAAAATGGGTGAAGGGGAGGGGGAGATACAGGTTTCCGGTTATGGAATGACCAAGTCATAGGGATAAAAAGGTACAACACAGGGAATATAGTCAATGTTATTGTAATAGCATTGTAAGGTGACAGCAGCTATACTTGCAGTGAGCACAGCATAAAGGATAAACTTGTCTAATCACTATGTTGTACACCTGAAACTATATCAATTATATTTCAATTTAAAAAAGGAAAGCAATAAATATTTAATGTTCACTATACCAGATACTCTAAGTACTTTCAATGTGTTATCTGCTAATTCCCCCAAGAACCCAAGTATTCCCATTTCACATATAAACATGGCACTTAAATGGCCCCTGGTCTCATAGATAGCTGGTCACTGGTCACATCAGGATATAAGACCAGAACACGTGCTTTGAAGCAATCCATCCTGCTGCCTCCTTTAAGCCAGACGACAACATGGCCTGGCTCTACTTTTATAAATATCAAAAATATTCACTATGATACCTCACATATGGAGTATGATTAATCTGAAAACAATCGGGCTAGCATTTCATCATCTAGGCAAAAGCCTTTCAAAAATTAATTTTGTGCACTAATCTCTCCAAACCATCAGACTCAAGTTTTCATCCAGTTGTCCCAAAGTGGAAATTTGCCTAGAAGAAACATTTCAGAGTTCCTTAACTATTCTCAATTCACAAAGTATGATATACAGCATAACTATCAGAGATTTTGGTATATTTGGTTTCCTAATAGATTCCTGAAAGCTAATTAAATGTACAGAAGGATCTACAACCAATCTTACTTCCCATAACTATCTTAATAGCAGCTATATCCTCAATTATATCTTCATTCCAGTTTTGAAGGTGCCCTTCTCCTTCCCTCAACTTTTCTAAGACACAAGCACTTAACCAGAAGGAAAGCAATATGTGCCAAAACACAGAGGACCAAGGGGTTTGGGGGACTGTGGGAATCCATTCTGTAAACATTCAAGTCCTACATCTAGTCTCTTATTCCAACAGAACCTAGATAAAAGGAGCATTTCATTATGTACTTTTGGGAGGGGGATTAGGAAGAGGAGGAAAGAATATTAATTGCGATAAGCTATTCAGAGGGGTACAGGTACAGAAAACATAATACTGAAGGCCAGAAAGGATAATAATTCAAGAAGGTGAAAACTATACAAAATTCTGTGACTAATGACAGAAGAATCCAATGGATATGACAAGGTAAAGCAAGAAGGGATGAAGGTAGGAAGTTCAAAGTCTACATTAGGTAAGAATACATAGCAAATTCAACAATAATTATCACATGGGTAACTTACCACAAATAAGAGAGGTTTTTGTGGTCAGAGAGGATATTTTATAAGTTCCAGATTTTCAGGGTAGTTTTATGTAATAACTTAGTCCAGGACGTGGCTGCTTTAGTGAAAGACTTGGGAGGAAATGGGAGAAACAACTTTAAATGGAATATCTCAGAGATCAAAAAGGGCCAGGGTACCCAAAGGCTTATGTCAACAGATGTAGAAGGGAGAAAAGATAATGACAGACAATGACGTAAAGAAGCTGTACGTCAGGCATTGCAATAATTTGAGGAAAAATAAAAAATATACTGGAGGCTGGACTAGATGGCTATGAAGAGGGAAAAATTCTTAATAATACCACCACCACTATATCTTTAAAATTGACATATATGTTTGAGTTTTATCATAAACATGAAAGATTAAACTTGAAATGGCTGTTATCCATCCCAGAAGACAACAATTATGAAAACCAATCTGCCATGGGTTAAACAAACATCCACCATCCCGAGTGTTAAGAAATAGATACACTCAAAAGAAACTATGCATGACTTCTAGAAGCTTGTTTTAGATTTCAAAATGAAAGCTATCTAAAAAATATATATACATTTAGGTAAATATGAAAGAGAAAGAAGTGTGATTGAATATAATTTCATATAATCCCAAAATTTTAAATGGTTGAAAAGTTCAATTTTACTTGAAATTGCTTTTTTTCTAGACTATGGCACATGTTGAAAATATTAAGCTTTGTACTACTGTATTCGAACCACTCAAAGCTTTCCAGTGCTAATAACTGGTGTTCAATTTTAGCAACATGAGGAAAAAAGATTTTGCCTTAGAGCTAGATGACTTTCCTTGAATCAACATAAAGCATCCCAATATGTCATCCAATTCAGTAAGAACTTGTATTTTACAGGCTTGTATTTGATTCTAGAATGGAAAATTTGCAGTCTTTTAAAGAGACCATAAATTAACTAAATTTGATAATAGCAATCCATCAAAATTTAGTTCCACATCAGTCGGCATCTGACTTGCATTTGGAAAGTTAATGTTGTGAATCCTGTTCTTAACCAACTTTACATTGCTATCTCTCTACTTCCCTTTTGATGGAAAAAAAAAATTGCTTCTAAGAATGAAAAGTAATAAAGCCCTCTTTATTTATTCTGTGAGAACACTATTTGCACCACAATAAAAAAACAAGAGAAAAAATGTTAAATCTTCATTTCAAACTTTATACCTGTCAGATTGATCTTACAGCTTAGATACCATCAAATAATACTTACCGATACATACGTCGATTTTCCCTTTAATAGCAGCTTCATGCAGAGGGGTGTAGTTCCAATTATCCCTGGCATTCGGATCGGCTCCTTGACATAGTAACAGACTCACAACCTCAGCATGGCCAAAAGAACAGGCATTATGAAGTGGGATGAGACCTCCATCATCACGAGCATGGACATTAGCACCCATCTGTAGTAAGTGTTCTACGACATCCTTCCTTCCAAAACCTAAAAAGGAAAATATATATTGAAGCAATTTTGTGTAAAAACAAAAAAACAAAACAAAACAAAACACTAGAATTTCTTTAATAACATTAACAAATATGAACACCTAAAATACTGTAGCAAAAAAGGGTAAAAAAAAAAAAATGGCTACCATTCAAATAGTTCTCTCCTCTTACAGAACTCGAAACTAAGAAAGTTGATCCTTAAGTCTTTGGGCAGTTCATTCAAAAGACATTTCTTCAACATCTTTTATGTGTTGGGCACTGTTCTAGAAATACAAAATGAACAAGACTCCTGTCCAAGGCATCCACTTTCCTCTCATGCTTCACAAGAAAAATTGTATCTATAAACTCCACCTCTATATTTTAAGAAATAAAGGTTATTTAAATACCACCAACAACCAAATCTAAGACAAAGTACAACACTCAACATTATAGAGAACATATGGATACCAGAAATACGTGGTAATGGTTTGGTGACAAGAAGTTAGAAAAGGAAGAATTAAAGACAATGCCAAAATATTCTACTCTTGGGACTTATGGCCAAACTAAAACATTGCAAGCTTGAATTTAGCGACCCTAAGGAAACAATATGACAAAGAAGCCAGAACACGGGCATTTGGAAATGCAGAACCAGAAAACTGGTAGGAAGTATCATAATTTTCAGACAGAAAAAGTTGGGGGAGAGCCAGAGCGGATCTGAAGCAGTGCAGGGACTAGGCATACACTCAGAAAGGTAAAGATTATGAAAGGAAGTACACCATTATAAAAATCAGAATTTTTGCATTATAAAAATGCAAAAAACATTATGCAAGTCCAGCATGAGGATTTAGAAGGGAAAAAAAAAAAAACACCGACAATTTTAAATTTTAGTACAATGATGAAATTGTAAGCTACATTACAATGGATTAAAAAGAAAGAAAACCATAAGCATTAGTATTTTTATCTTTATAAGTTAATATACTTCATTAATGATTCTTTCTCTACTTTAAATTTTATTTGGTTTTACTGTCTAAGTATCACTACTCCCATGCTGTTACTTACCGTGTAATGTAGTTAGAAAATGGCATCATAAGTAAAACTAAGACTAAAACAGTCCTATCTTTCCCCATTTTATGCATATATAAACTAAATGAAAACTATGAGAAAAGTTGGAAAAAAAAGATTTATTTCAAGATATGTTCTCCACACTATCTATAGAAATTCATTTAATTCAGGAGAGCAGGATCCAAGAAAAAGTCTTCAAAGTAAAAGATTATGTTTCCACAGATACGTATTAACAAGGTCAGAATTGGGTTTCTGTCGAAAATATCCTTCAAATTAAGCTGAAAATTTTGAGTGAAAAGAGGTCGATTTTGTACTACTAACTGGGAATACCCAAGTATAGGCTACATGCTAATGTAACTATCACCATCTTGCTGTTTGCTTTTTAATATCTGCACGACTTTACAGGTGCTAGGTTCTGTTTATTTCTCTAACTGCAGCGTGCTTCTCACCCTACTAGCACAACCTTACTCTGCCACCGGGCTACACGCATTCCTTACTCGTGAAGATTTTGTCATTTTCCCTCTGTGGATTTGAATAAAGCCTCCATGGCAAACTCACATTTCCCTAATCAATGCATTAATAATACCTGAGACTGAATTTCCTTTCTTCACTAACAAATGGGTTAAAATAGATATTTTTAAACTTATCAACTGGCATTTTAAAAAGTATCCATTATAACTTTGAAGCAAAATAGCAAAGTGTGTGTTTACTTTTTACTAACACTTTTATATGTAAAATATAAAAAACAAAAACAAAAAAATGCTTGGTATCAGAAAGAGGGTGCGGAAATGGAATTGTGCTCACACATTGATAACGTGAGTGCAAACTGGTACCATATTTCATTTATTTATTTTGGGGGGGGGGGGTTGGTGCAAAAAAGGTGGTTTTATTAAAGCACAGGGACAGGACTCATAGGCAGAAAGAGCTGCCTGGTACCACATGTTAGAAAAAAATATAGCATTATCTGAACAAAGATTCTGCATCAAGATGTTTATCAAAGCATTATTTATGGACAATCATGGAAACAGTTCACTTGTCCAACAATAAACTCCCTATTAAATAAATGATGGTTTTTCATATAACATCATCCTGTACTAAAAGGATGCTACAGAACACTGTGGCTATACTTAATGACACTGAATTATACACTAAAAAATGGCTAAAATTGTAAATTTTGTTTAAAAATAAAATTTAATAAATTTCAAATTTGTGTATTTTACTGCAGTTAAGATCATCAAAAAAGTATAAACCGTACATGCAAGAAAAAAAACAGGATATTATAGAAAATTCAACAACATGGGAAAGTGTTTTCAGATTAGTCTTTTAGATTAAAAATATATAAAACAAAATCCAGGAGAAAAAATATATATACATATATATTTGAAATACAGATAGAAAAAAGGACTAAATCACTAAGTAGTGGGATTACAGTTTCCTTTTATCTGTTTTCTTAATTATCACATAAAAACACAATTTTGTATAAAATATATGTAACTGTGTAACACACATACATTCATAAAAGAAGGTTGAGGTGAACAGTCAAAATCAGTGAAGACAAAGAAGATCTTTTTTTTTTTTTTTTTTTTTTTTTTTATTTGAGAGAGCGTGCGCACAAGCAAGGGAGGGGGCAGAGGGACAGAGAGAGAAACTTAAGCAGGCTCCACACTCAGCCAGAGCCCAAATTGGGGCTCTATCCCACAACCCTGGGATCACGACAAAAGCTGAAATCAAGAGTTGGCCACTCAACTGACTGAGTCACCCAGGCACCCCAGAAGTTAGCTCTTTTAATTTGGGTTTGAATTTATGAAATATATTATTAAATCAGAGGTTTTGTTACCCACAACACAAAACAGTCCCCTATTTAAACTACTCAGAAATTTAGTACTTAGTAATTCAGAAACATTTACTTAAAACCTAAAGTTTACTTAAAACATATATTCTACCTGTTCTATTGAGTACAAATCATAATTGCTTATTCATCATTCTACAATGTTAAATACATTATTTTTACCAATAAACAGAATTCATTATCTCTGATGGTTATGCAAGGCCTTTCTTTCACAAACAAGGTTTGTAGTCATAATTATCCCTATAATTGAATTGCTTATTTGGGTCTAAAGAACCAAAATAAAAGTAGTAATTAGGATCACAGTCAAAGAAGTACATAGAATCTGAAGTAACTTATCACTAATTAACTTGCAGGAAAATAGTCCCTAAGCAAAAACATTACAGACACACACTTGCAGACAAGATTTTGAGGGACTCATTTCATCGAACTAGCACATGTTTAAAAAATAGCTAAATCACAACTTTTTAAAGATATAATGTTGCCATTTATACACAGTTGCTACTTATACATATATTATGGCTCAGTGTTATGAAGTACAGGAGGAAATCAATAAACTTTCTCTCTCTGATCCAGCAAAGGTCACTAAAAATTAAGACTAATTCTCTGATCTTTACCAAGTACGTGCTGTAACAGACATCCAATCTGAGTTGTACTCAAGGTATAATTTAACTTTTACAGAAAAACTCTTTTTGCTCAAAGACCATGCCCTATTCTTGACAATAATAAAAATAACAATAATGGTAAGTAACTAACATTTTGTAAGTTCTTATATGCGTCAAAAAGTATGCCCAATACTTGACATGCATTAGCCCCTTGTGATAACACTCCGTGGGAGATACCATTATCCTCATTTTGTTAACTGATTGTTTCCCCCAGTGCTGATATTAAGAAGAAAGAAGAAAGAAGGAGAAAGAAGAACAACAACAACTGTGCTTCTAAATACACGTCTCAATTCTATCTACTCCCCAGTGCCACCATCTCAGTTTCTAGTTCTATAATCTCTTGCCTAGACTTCAGCATACAGCCTTCTAACAGCATATAACCTTCTAACTGGACTTTGCTGTCACATCTGTTGCCCTACAATTCATCCTTAACACAGTAGGCATAGTGATCTTTTCAAGGCATATATCAGATCAGGTCACTTCCCTGCTTAAAATCCTGCAATGGGTTCCCACAGCACATATCATAAAGTATTACTACAAACTTCTTAGGATCTCCAAGGCTTTCTGTGAGCTGGCCCCCCTGTGAGCTTTCCCATGTGTCTGAGTTTCCTCACTCTGTCTTTCACTCTCTCCTGCCTGAATATGACAAACTCCTTTCAGCCTAGGCGACTTTGCACTGTGCTCCGCCTGAGAACTTGGACCCGGATCTCCGCATGGCTAGCTCTTTATGCCATCCAATTATTGGCCTAAAGTTAATAAGCAACTCAGAGGACTCTGTCAACCACCCAATTTAAAGTCATCCATGCATGCACACACACTTTTCCACCAGTGATTCCAATATCACTCACTTTTACTTTCTTTCTGCATTTAATCACTACCTGAAAGTACCTTATTCATTTATCTATTTGCCTTTTACGTATGTCCCCACCCAAGATGGTCCATAAAATGAGGTATTCTTGAGTTATGAACTACCTTATGAGCTGTGTGTATCTCCAGCATCCAAAATAGTGCCTAAATAGCTTCAATAAAATATCGGTTGACTACATGAATATACACGTTTACTTACTTCATCATAATTAAATCAAAAAGTGAGTAGCTTTTAATTTTATATTTTTAATTTACAAAATGAAAATTCTTACAGGCTTTTCCAGCTACAAAAATGTCAAATATTTTTAAATATTTTTTTAAAAACACCAAGTTCGCAGAAAGGAAAATCATCTGTAATGCCATCATCATCTAGAGATCACCAGGAACATTTTGATGATTAAGCTTCTAGATTTCATTCTTTGCATGTGTGTGTGTGTATTTAAATGTCTTTGCTCTGCCTTTTCACTTTTCAAATTTTTCAGGTAAAAAATTTAAATGTATACACCATTTTACTTAGCATTCTATTACATGGATGTGTCATAATGTATTTAGTTGGGTGGTTTCACCACTATAAAAAGGAGATTTCGACATTATAAAAAAAAAGTTAAAAATTAATAACATTGTATACATATCTTCATACATCTGTCCAGTTCTATAAGATAAATTTCTCAAAGTAGAAGGACGAGGTCAAAGGATACACATTCAAAATTTTGTATGTTGCCAAACTGTCCTCTAATTGTCTATCAATTTTCATTTTTAACCAAAATACACCCATTTCTCCCATCTTATGTACATGAACATAAATACATAAGCTTTATAAGCAAAGAGGCAAAAATAAAAAATGCATTGTTTAATTTACATTTTGGGGGTTCATATACTTGCTCTTTTTTAGAAAATTAAATATATGAATACAGTTGAAATCTCTTAACCCTAGTCTTCTTTCCTCTCCAAAGATACCATTACACAAACTCAATGTTATACTTGTGCATATTTTTATATTTTTCATATACATGTGTTTTTAAGCACATGAGTTTATATACGTTATATATAATTCATATTAATACATTTATGTTATGTTTCACATTCCATGCTCTTAGATTATATACCTATTATATTATCACTATCACACAGTCTTTAATCTCTGTTAGGGAGGTTGATAATTGTGGCGATTACCCCCTCTTCTTGTTGGCCCAGAGAAACGAAGTTACTGCTCAGGAATTGGTCAGGAGGCATATGCTAACAGAAGGTAAACCTTTCCCCGGTATAAGGAGTAATCCTCATTACTCTAGGCCAGAAAGGTGAATTCATTCGTCTCTGGCAGTGACTGGAATAAGACAGAATGGAAAATCTGGAAGCTTCTGGAAAGACTTTTCTTCCTGCCAATAGAATGTGTGTAGAGGAAAAAGGCCACTTTCTCCTCTCTCTCTTCCTCTCTATTTCTAGAAAATTTTCACATTAAGGTTGTGACATTCGGAGCTGCTGATCCTATGATTGGAAGGTCAAGAGAATTATGAAAATCCTAGCATACCCCACTGTGCTCACAGAGTACTCAACTAATTCTTGAACTTCCTACCTCTGGACTTGCCAAGCAGGAAATAAACATCCTTAGGCTTTAAATTTCTGTTAGTTGAATTGTGGAATATTTGGAGCTGAACCCATGCAAATTGATACAAACATCTGTTTGTATATTTACTAACCATTCAAGTTTCATTTGTCAGCTTTCAGTTCATTGTCTAGCTCAAATTTGTTGTCTTTTTCTTATTATTTTGTAGGAGATCTTTATATATTCTAAACACTTGTATTGGTTACATGCATTAAAAATATATACTTTTGTTTATGGCTTGTCCTTACACTCTACTTACCCAGAGTTTGATTTCAGACAAGTTTTAAACTTTAACATAATAAAATATATCAATCTTTCTCTACACTGTTTGTGCTTTCTACATAGTCTGTAATACATCCTTCCCATTCCTACACTGTTTATACATTTTCTTCCAGATTACTTTTATAATTCTGCTTTCCATATTTAGATCTTTAATCTACCTGTCTGTATGGTGTGAGTCAGAAATCTAATTTTATTTTTTTCTGTATCTTTTCTCTTTGGTTGATCAGTTTGTCTGTTTAATAGTTTAACTTCAAAAAAATCTCTAAGTACTAATCAATTCACCTTGTTCGTCTTAAACATTATCTTGGCTATTACTGCTTTTTGATGTTCAATATGAGTATCTTTAAGTTCCACGAAGAAATGTGTTAGAAAAAAAAAAGGTTTTAAGTTCATTGATTAGAATTAATTCTATAATGTTGACAAATTTACAATACTGAGTCTTTTAATCCAGGTAAATGATATATCCCTCCTCAAATTCACATCTCCTAAGTCCTTTCATTTTGTGGGTTTTTTTCCTCCATTAATTTCCTGCAAATATTTGTCAAGAATTTTGGGGTATGGTAAAGGTTTTGTTGGTATTGGGATGGAGAGAGCAGTGGTACACCAGGGGCGATCAGTAAAACCAGATCACACAGAGCCTTTGAGTCATAAGGAGTTTGGATCTGAGCAGGAGTTTGTCAGCCAAGATTTGTCCACTAGCTAATGTGACTAGAGGCAGTAATGACAAAATGAGGTCAGAAGATAGGCAAGATCTAGATCACGTAGGGCCTTTATCAGTGAGGAGCAGCACATCCAGCTACAAATAACAGAATACTCAACAAATGAAGGCTCAAAAAAAAAAAAGTAGAGATTCACAGGTCTTACTTAACTTGTCCAGTCAGAGGCAATTCAGGCTCACATAGCAGTTTAACAAAAGCTCTTTAAAGATTTTTCCACCCTGGCATGCTTAGTTAGCATGGGTAAACTGTCTTCTACTTGTCACCTCATGGTCACGAAAAGAGTGCTACACCTCAAAGCCCGGTATTCAGGGTCCCACCCACACAAGAAAGAAGAGGGCAAGGGAGAAAAAGGTTTTCTCTTAGTCTTTATTATTAAGGAAGCCCCTCTAAGATACTTTCACTTCTATCTTATTAGCCAAAAATGAGTCATCTGACCAGCTCCCCCCAAAAGCCTAGAAAATCGGTTCTTTTATGACTGGGCACAGTGCTGCCTTGACCAAAATCTCAGATCTGTTTGTGAAGATTAAGGAGAAAATAAACTTTGAGCAAATAACTGAAAGTGTCTGCAGCAACTCACCTGTTGTGGTTTCTGTGACTCGCCAAGGAGTAAACTCACGTTGGTTCTTTTACAAATACACTTAACTATTTTCCTTATCCTAATGGTAGAGTCTAAATTAAGGCCACTCAAAAATGTTTCAGTATCAAACGTGAGGTCATTTGGCATATATTCACCAGGTCCAAGTTTAGGGAGAGAAAACCGTTTCACTTATGTTCAACATTTTAAGCCTGCCTGAAAGTAAAGCTTCAAAGGAACAACCTTAGCAGATATTAAATCTTGTAACAAACAATTATGACTTCTAAAATGTAATAAAAGGAGAGAAACCTAAGGTGTCTGGAGTATTTTTAAGTGATGTTTTTATTTATGGTAGGAAAGTCATAGCTTAAAGATATTTTTCACACTAATCGGACTGTCAGCAAAGCAACAACTACTGTATATCATTTGAACTGCAAAATCCATTGACCTATATACTTATATACTCGATGAGAAAATGTATATTACATCTCCTGTATTTATTTATTTAAAAATTTTTTCCTTAAGGGTAGAAAGACCTAATTACACTCAGAAGATATTCAAAGAGTAAAATACGTTTGAGATTATCTAGGAAATACTCATGAACTCTCACATATATTACTGTCTTTCCTGATACAAAGAAATCACAAAAGCTAAGCTGGAAAAGATAAGGTGCTTGATGGCAGATGTGAACTGTTCCCTATTCTCTCTAAAAACATTAGAAAAAACCAGAATCTAAAAGAGTAGAAGAATGTACTTACTTTCTTAAGCATTATCAATCCACTCCCATACAAATAAAAAGCAAAACAAAAACTCTCACCAATGACAATAAAATTACTTTCAATGAAACAAATTTACCTATGATATATTTATGCAATAGATACAAGGTTTTTAAGTAACTTTTCTTTCCTGGTCAACAGACTTATTCACCTATTTAACACTGATAGCTCCAAATATCTGTGACCACCTCGAAAAGTCCGTAATAAACACAGTAATTTATAATTTCACTGAATCTGAACCGTACCTATATCTTAGCTGATGTGCAAGAGGCAGCCTCAAAATTTCAGGGGGTGCCTAGCAGAGCATCTCTACATGATTTTCTAATTTTACTCACTTTCTTCTACAGGCCTACCTTCTAAAGTTTTTTAAGTTTCCAATTTTACTACATTTTTTGAAGGAAATAACATGCTACAATGGTATTCTCTAACCTGGGGAATGGGGAAAGTCTTGCAACATATTCTTTTAAAAATGTCAAGGGTTTTCTGGTCGCCTGGGTGGCTCAGTCGGTTAAGCATCCAACTTCAGCTCAGGTCATGATCTTGAGGTTTTGTGAGTTCGAGCCCCACATTGGGCTCTGTGCTGACAACTCAGAGCCTGGAGCCTGCTTCAGATTCTCTGTCTCCCTCTCTCTCTCTGCCCTTCCCCCACTCATTCTCTCCCCCCCCCCTCAAAAATAAACATTAAAAACATTTTTTAAATGTCAAGAATTTTCTATATACTAGGCTAAATTCATGCAATCTAATATACACAGAACCAGATATCCAGTAACAGATTCCTGCTTACTGTATAATAAATATTCTACGACAAAGAAACATAAATTTTCTATTTAATATTCAAAGTTATTATTGCTTCCTATTCTTATTTCAATTCTAACTATATTAGCCTTTAAATAAAGAGTTATTTTACACTTCATTAGGTCGAAAGTCACCGTTAAGCAATAGGGAGCACGTATATTCCCTGTTGGTTCTAAAATAACAATTTAAAAACAAACTACAAAATGTCAATGAAGTTGCATGTTTTTCATTTGTCAAAGGCAGACTCTCACCAATTTTTCCATTTTTTTAGAACCTGATTTAGAAAAACATTTATGCTTGGATAAAATAGTATTTAATTAATTAGCAAGTATAGTCAAGAATGTGCACCTTCCCCAAACCCAACTGAGAAAGCACCAGAAGCAGAAGGGTAAGAGATCAATCCCAGATACCAGCTTAAAACAACAACAGAAACAGTGTACGAAATCATCCCTTGAGGAAGAAAGAAGAAATGTTTGAGTACCATTGTGAGAAGAAACATCAGCTTAAAGAGATAGATCAGGTATCCTGGACAGAGGCGAGGCCAGAAGAAGGTGTCCCGATTGTGTCCTATCACTCCTCAACACTGTCACATTGTTCCCTATGCTACTCTAGAATATGAAAGCAGTGTTTCCATCCCAGTTCTAGCCAAAAGAAGAAGGGTAACATCAAGGTAAAATATTAGAACTTGGTCAGGGTGGAAAGCAACGTACCGGTGGACTCCCAGTTAGGCAATTACAATGAAGGTGACAGCACTTTGAAAAGAGGAGGGTCAGAGAAATTCTGAGCAATCTGGACAGAGCTGGTGGGAGGTTACCATCCAGAGCCTGTCTACCCTGAGGCATGTCCCTATTTACCTCAGACCACCTAGAGGACCAAAACCAAGAACACAGGCTTTCACCACCCCTAAACCTGACCCCCATCAAACCCATTCTCCCATAATAATGCAATATTGGCCCAAAGAACTGTTAGTTTCAAGGGAATATAAACTCACAGCAGAAAATAATAGCATGTTTGAGGAGTGCAAGTACCATGAAAGAAGAACAAAACGAAAGTGAAATCAACGGATAAAAAAAAAAGGCATTTAAAAGTGGCAAATTAAGTGCTTCAGGAGAAAAAAAATGGGAGAATATTGAAAGCACAACATGAGAACAAAAATGTACCGACCAAAGCCAACTGGAAATACTGACATGAAAAATCTAAGTGGAGAAATAAAAAAATATAATGAATTGATTGAATAGTAATGAAAACAAAGAATAAATTCCCGAGAGAATCAGGTTGAAGGCCTATCGCAAAAAGTATCTGATAAGGATAAACAGAAGGAGAGGAAAGGAGAGGTAGAGGATGGGAAGAGAAGAAATATACCTATGTAGAAGTAATGATAACACTTCTCATAATTAAAGAAAAATGTAAAGTTTCAGATTAATAAGAGTTCACGTAGCGCCAAACACAATGGACAGACGTGTTATATGTAATCTGCCAATACTAAAGGCTATGAAATTTCTAAATCCTTCAGAAAGAAAACACAGATGATCTACAAAAACAGAAATCATTTTACTTCAGACTAAAGTCAACCTTGTTAGGGCACCTAGGTGGCTCAGTCCATTAAGCATCCAACTTCAGCTCAGGTCATGATTTCACTGCTCATGGGTTCAAGCCCTGCATCAGGCTCTGTGCTGACAGCTCAGAGCCTGGTGCCTGCTTCAGATTCTGTCTCCTTCTCTCTGCCCCACCCCTGTTCACACTCTGTCTCTCTCTCTCACAAATATAAAATAAAACATAAAAAAATAAAATAAAGTCAACCTTCTCAGTTTCAGTATTTTGATGCTTAATTTCCTATCTAGCTAACTTTTTATTTACATGAAAGAACGAAGTTATTCTCATATGTGTAAAATCTCAAAACTGAACACAAAAATATCCCAGTTCAAGTACTCTCATCAGAATACCTCAGCATGATGAAAAATTGATTTAATAGTTTGTGTGTGCGTGTGGGTGTGTGTATCTGTACATCATGAATTATCTCAGTAAAAGTTTATTGCTGTCTCAGCTCAGAGCCTGGAGCCTGTTTCAGATTCTGTGTCTCCCTCTCTCTCTGCCCCTCCCCTGTTCATGCTCTGTCTCTCTCTGTCTCAAAAATAAATAAACGTTGGGGCGCCTGGGTGGCGCAGTCGGTTAAGCGTCCGACTTCAGCCAGGTCACGATCTCGCGGTCCGTGAGTTCGAGCCCCGCGTCGGGCTCTGGGCTGATGGCTCGGAGCCTGGAGCCTGTTTCCGATTCTGTGTCTCCCTCTCTCTCTGCCCCTCTCCCGTTCATGCTCTGCCTCTCTCTGTCCCAAAAATAAAAAAATTTAAATAAATAAATAAATAAATAAACGTTAAAAAAAAATTAAAAAAAAAAAAGTTTATTGCTGTCTCCAGGAAGACTAAACAATAAACATTCTAGCAAATAACTGCAATGTGTGGGTTACAAAGAGTACACAGCTGTGCTAACTTAACCAAGCTGGGGAAGGAAACCTTCCCTATTTATAAAGTGGTATTTTGAGCTAAGATGTAAAGAATAAGCAGTTAACCAGACAAAAGGATAGGAATAAATGTTCTAAGGAAGACAAGGTATAGTATATCCAAAGGTGAAGAGGTGAGAAATGCTTTATACATTCTAGTACCAAAAAGAAGTTCAGAATGGTTCAGAGATACTGTACTAAAGATGCTGAAATAGGAAACAACGTAGAATGAACTAACCTTCTACCACAAAAATCATGGAGAAGCAGGATCGTCCTTCGAAACCAGTAATACATCAGAACTAAAAATCCTTTAAATTAAATTGTGTTAAGTCAGTGGGAAGACTATGACTGTACCCCACCAAAATGGCATAATTCAAAATTTCTGCAATGCAAACATAGGAAATCTACAAAGAAAAGTACAAAATGTAAACATCTATAATATACGTCAATCTTAGGAAACAGAAGACTAAAGACTTAAAATTCCACTGACAGTTTTCAGTCTACTTCCAATTTATTTCAATATAGAACTTATTGAGCAGGAAAGATCAAATATAGTACAATGAATTAATCACTTGGTTAACTAGAAGTCAAAGGAAAAAGAAGTAAAACGTGCCCTACAAAACTTTTGCTTTCAGCTATAATAATAAGTAGACTTCATCTTTTTATTTTAATGGTTTGTACTTACTATACAATAAGTGGTTCAAGGAAACTGGCTACCTACTTTGGATAAAAAACAAACAAACACGTTTTAAAGCCTTACTTCCCAGTATACAGCAAAATAAATTCAAACAGATTAAGGTGCAAAATGAGAAAATGAAACCATAAAAAATTTAGGTGGACATTTACATGATTTCAGAATGGAAATAATTTTTAAAAATAGAAGAAAACAAAAAGAAAAATTTTAGGGGCGCCTGGGTGGCGCAGTCGGTTAAGCGTCCGACTTCAGCCAGGTCACGATCTCGCGGTCCGTGAGTTCGAGCCCCGCGTCAGGCTCTGGGCTGATGGCTCAGAGCCTGGAGCCTGTTTCCGATTCTGTGTCTCCCTCTCTCTCTGCCCCTCCCCCGTTCATGCTATGTCTCTCTCTGTCCCAAAAATAAATAAAAAACGTTGAAAAAAAAATTTTAAAAAAAAAAAAAAGAAAAATTTTAAAGGCAACAGGTTTGGAAAGTTTATGGATAAAATTAAAAAGCAAACCAGGTGGGGCACCTGGGTGGCTCAGTCAGTTAAGCATCCGACTCTTGGTCTAGGCTCAGGTCACGATTTCTCGGTTGGTGAGTTCGAACCTCTGGTGAGTTCGAACCTCGCACTGGGATCCCAGCTGTCAGCGCCGAGCCTGCTTCAGATCCTTCTCCCCCACTCTCCCTCTGCCCCTCCCCAGCTCTCTCTCTCTCTCTCTTTCTCAAAAATAAACATTAAAAAAAAGCGCAAACCAGGAAAATATGTGCAATGATAAGAAAAACACCAAAAGGTAAAAGAAAAAGAACATAAGGGAAAAAGATAATTCACTAAAAAGTAAATCTCAATTATTTTTAAAAGTAAAAGCAATTACTCCAGATATAATCAAAGAAATGTATATCAAAACATGAATTCTGCTTTTTTAAAATCAATAAGAAATATGTTTTAAATGATGACATTTGGAGACAGGTACAAAAATGCTCATAGGAGCACTATTCACAATAACATATGGAAACTCCCCAAATGTTCACCACCAGTAGAACAGATAAGTCATAGTATATTCACACCATGGAATTCTGTATAACAATGAAAATGAACAAACCACAATTGTGCAAAATAGAGGAACTGCACACAATATAGTATCTACTATACAATATAATTTATATCAAGTTCAAAAACATACAAAACTAATCTATGGGTGGTGTAGGGGTAGTGAGTAACTCAGATGACACAAGACAGGAGCTTAACATGGTTTTTTTTGCCAAGGGTGTGGTAGGAATATAAATTAGTACAACCTTTTAGTAAAGCTAATTTAGTAAAACAGAGATTCACATACAAAAACTCTCTAGGAATATATGCATAGCACTGTCTTAAAAACTTTCAGCAGGGGTAGTTAGGTGGCTTAGTTAGGTTAAGTGTCTGACTTTGGCTCAGGTCATAACCCTCTTAGTTGTGGGTTTGAGCTCCACATCGGGCTCACTGCTATCAGCACAAAGCCAGCTTCAGATCCTCTGTCTCCCTCTGTCTCTGCTCCGCCCCCCCCCCCTCGTGCTTGCTGACTTCTCTCTCTAAAATTAACCTTAAAAAAAAAAAAAAAAACTTCCAGCAATTACCCTTTTAGTTCATTTCATAGACTCAAAACCCAGAACAACAATGAAATTGCAATTTCTTGAATCCCAAGCCAAGTTTTCCCCAGATAATAACTACCTTATAGGCTTGTAAGTAGTCAGTGAGTCACAATTATCAAAATACTTCCTAAAACATAAAAAGTTAAAGGAACATTAGATGTTCTTAATCTCACTAGACTTGAGTCTTAATCTGTGTTACATGTATCCTCAAGCAGTGACTCTCAACCCTGTCTGCATGTGAGAATCGCTAGAGGAGATTATTTAAAAAAAAAAAAAAAAAAAAAAAAAAGGCTTGCCCCTACTCCTGTGATTTGACCTATTTGGTTCAGGGTTAAGAATCACTACTTACAAAGTGAACATCAACATCAGTATTACCTGAGACTTGTTAAAAATGCAAATTCTCAGACTCTACTCCAGAGCAACTCGATGAGAAATTTAGGGAGTGTGGTCTAGCAACCTGTTATAATAAGCCCTTCAGCCGATTCTGATGCAGAGTTTCAGAACCATAGTTCTAGTGCTTCGAGATGTTTGTAATCCTCTGAAAATTACATGTAAAATTTGGTTTTAAGTATATCGTTCTGGGGAGAATGTCCATACCTTTCATCAGACTCTCAAAAGAATGCTGACAAAATTGAGAACCACTTACATAAACTCAGCAGCTTTCAAAGTGTGCTCGGTACCCCTGGCAGTCCCTGAGACACTTTCTGGGGGTCTGAGAAGTCAAAACTATTTACAAAATAATACTAAGATGATTTTGCCTTTTTGTTACCAAGATATTGACAGTACATGATTTCATAACATTATGTGGTTGGTCATCTGAAAAATGCTCTTGATGATACAAAGCAATGGTAGGTGAAACTGCTGACATCTTGGCATAAACCAAGACCGTGGCACCAAACTATACTAATAGTCATTGTATTCTTTACCACCAGGTCCTCACAGTTTAAACAAAACAAAACAAAACAAAACAAAACAAAACAAAAACCCAGCCAATTTCACTTAAAAATGTCCTTCATGGGGACGCCTGGGTGGCCTAGTCAGTTAAGCGTCTGACTTTGGCTCAGGTCATGATCTCACGGTTCATGGGTTTGAGCCCCATGTTGGACTCTGTGCTCACAACATGGAGCCTGGAGCCTGCTCCGGATTCTGTGTCTTCGTCTCTCTCTCTCTGCCCCTCCCCTGCTCACGTTCTCTTTCTCTCTCTCAAAAATAAATAAACATTAAAAAAAAAGTTCATGAAAATATATAGGTTCTTAACTTTACTAAACTCCAACCTTAGAGTACACATCCTTTTCAATATTCTTGTGGCAGAATAAGAAATACACAGTAATCACTTCTACTAGACACCAAAGTGTGGTTGTCTTGAGGAACAACACTTAGGCAACTGTTTGAGCTCAGTTTGACTTGTGTATTTGGCAGACATTTTCTTGAGAATGAACAAAGTGAACCCATCACTTCGAGGCAAGCAACAGACGGTATTTGTTCCTAATGACATGATTTGAGCTTTTAAGCAAAAATGAGAATGTTGTAAAACTTGCATCTGCCCACGAGCATTATAGTTTCCCAATACGTAAGTGCTTTTCTGAGAAGATTGGTGTGGTAGTAACAAATATGCTTTACAGTTTCTTATAAAGTAAAATGTATGAACATTTAGAGGATCTGTACACCTCAAGCTAGTATTTTACAAATGATCACAACACATATAGGTGTAAGATCCATCTGTGAAAAAGAGACCAATGGATTTTAACAGAGTATGAAAAACTCATTGATACGGCTTCAGATTCCATGTTGCAAATAACCTTTAGGAAACTATTATTTACCAAATTTGCGTGTAGTACCAAAGAAAAGCACCTATGATTATCTGAAGATGCTATAAAAATCAGTCCTTTCTTTTAAAACTGCGTATCTGCGGGGCGCCCGGGTGGCTCAGTTGGTTAAGCGGCCGACTTCGGCTCAGGTCATGATCTCGCGGTCCATGAGTTCGAGCCCCGCGTCGGGCTCTGGGCTGATGGCTCAGAGCCTGGAGCCTGTTTCCGATCTGTGTCTCCCTCTCTCTCTGCCCCTCCCCTGTTCGTGCTCTGTCTCTGTCTCAAAAATAAATAAACGTTAAAAAAAATTTTTTTAATAAAATAAAAAAAATAAAACTACGTATCTGCTTAAAGCAGGGCTTTCTTCATGTACTTCAATCCAACACAACAAAGGGCATGCAGCAAAGACTTGTCTCTTCTATTAAGTCAGACATTAAAATGACTTGCAAAGTGTAAAATAATGCCTCTCCTCATTAATTCATGTGTTGGAAAATAGTTACTTTTCATTAACAGTGAGATTTATTTTAACATATAAGAGAGTTTTTTATTGTTATTTTTTTTAAGTTCTCAGTTTTAATTCCTAATATGATAAATCCAAAGACACAAACAAAAAGCTTTTTCAGCAACATTTAAGAATGTAAAAGGGGGTGCATGGGTGGCTCAGTCAGCTGAGCATCCGACTCCTGATTTCAGCTCCGATCATGATCTTACTGTTTGGTGAGGTCAAGCCCCGCATCGGGCTCTGTGCTGTCAGCGCAGAGCCTGTTTGGGATTTTCTCTCTCCTCTCTCTCTGCCCCTCCCCCACTCACACACAGTCTCTCTCAAAATAAATAAGTAAACAGTAACAAAAAAGAGTGTAAAAGAGTTCTAAGATCATGAAGTTTGGGCATGACTGCATTTTGATAATAAACCTCCTTAAGCATGGGAAATAATGCCATTCTCATCATCCTTCTCCTTATGGCACTTACATTTCTTGAGTTGTTATTGAACGACTATAAAACCTTAGTAAAACCTTAGGAATCATGCCAGATTCCTCAGAAATAGACCCAAAAGGGGAAGACACACTATGGAAGTGTCCCCATGGCTGTTAATTAAGCAAATTGCAAAAAGTTCTTTTGAATTTCCATACACATTTTACTAATATAGTGAGTCTCACACTCCTAGAAGACCACAGTCACTCTCAGAAACATGAATTAACAGAGATGAAAAGCGTGCCTGCAATATATCACTAGGATTCACTCTACTGAATATGCTTTTTTCCATATTTCATGCTAGTGATATTATGAAATAAGTTCTCTCTAGGACAACAGAAAGACCAAAATGCCACTATGATAGATACTCCCATTCAAAAACGTTTAATTGTAGTAAAATATCTGTAACATAAGATTTACCACCACAACCATTTTTTTTTTTTTAACATTTATTTATTTTTGAGACCGAGACAGACAGAGCATGAACGGGGGAGGGTCAGAGAGAGAGGGAGACACAGAATCTGAAACAGGCTCCAGGCTCTGAGCAGTCAGCACAGAGCCCGACGCGGGGCTCGAACTCACGGAGCGTGAGATCGTGACCTGAGCTGAAGTCGGACACTTAACCGACTGAGCCACCCAGGCGCCCCCACCATAACCATTTTTAAGTGCACAATTTAGGGGCATTAAGTTCTTTCAAATTGTTATGATTCCCATGTGTTTTATTCAAAATGTATTTTTTTCCTTGACTACTTCTATGAATCAAAACATAGAGCAGTTTATCTTCAAGATTTTCTAACAATTTTAAGTAGTCTTTTTTTTTTTTTTTTAGTTTTTTAATGTTTACTTTTGAGAGAGAGAAAGAGAGAGCCCAACTCAGGGCCTGAAGTCACCAGCCATGAGATCATGACCTAAGTGGAAGTCAAATGCTCAACCGACTGAGCCACCCAGGCGCCCCATCAATTTTAAGGAGTCTTTAAAAGAAAGGAGCTGTGGGGCGCCTGGGTGGCTCAGTGGAGTAAGTGTCCAACTCTTGGTTTTGGCTCAGGTCAAGGTCTCACAGTTCATGAGATGGAGCCCTGCACTGGGCTCTGCACTGACAGTGTAGAGTCTGCTTGGGATTCTCTCTCTCCCTCCCTCTCTCTCTCTGCCCCTCCCCTGCTCTCGTTCTCTCAAAATAAATAAACTTAAAAAAAGAAAGAATTGCTAAAAGATCCTTCTTCCATTTGATTACGAGGTTCTTCAAAGATTATTTCCAATCACACTTTTAATGTTTATAAAGCAGTTGGTCAAAAGATCAGAGTCCAACATTCTGATAATTGCAAAGGTTCCAATACTCTCTAAAAAATATGGTCTCAATCAAATCCTAGTCACAATGTTTTAAGTAAGCATCTACATGAAGTTTTGCTCTATTTTAAATGCCTAAGAAAAAAGCTGGCAGGAAATACACCAAAATGACTATATGAGCTGCCTTGGGTAGGTAGTGAGACAATGGACTTTTTCCTGTACTTTCCAAAATCTGTACAATTACTTTTATTTTCAGAAAACAAACTTAAGAAAGTGGTAGCAACTGTCAAATTATAAAATGACTCAAAAGATTTTATTCTCATTGCTACTAACTTTCTAGTTGAGTTAGCACAGGCCAAATGACTTTAGACAGCCAGATGTGAATTTAAATCCAGCATCATCATTTAACAGCTACATGACCTTGGACAAGATATAACTCTCTTGAGTCTCAGTTTCTTCATCTATTAACAAAGACTTAAAATCTACCTTGTACTATTGCTGTGAGGATTAAATAAAATCACATAGGGAAAGCACAAAAATCACTCCAAGACAACTGTTATTTTTATTAATTTTTATATTACTATTTAGTAATAATTTCAAAACTAAGTCCATTCATATATGTGGCAACAGAGCAGTGAAAGCATTTTGATGACAAAGGACTAGACTAATATACAAGCATTATTATTTACACATTAAGAAAGTCAGAAGATCAGAAATCAGAGGCATTAACTAACAAAGTTCACTTGCTCAAATATTTATAGTGCACATACTGGGAGCAATTCAAAGAACTAAATACTGAACTTCTCTTATTATATACTTCACATTTATCTGCTTTCATAAAATTCCAACAGGATAACAATTACACTTTCCTACTATTAAATTTTAGGATATGGGGGCTGGGGGGGGAGGGAGCCAAGTTTTTAATAACTTGCAATAAATTTTTATATTAGTCCAAAAGTTTTTTTGTTTGTTTGTTTGTTTTTTTCCCGAATGAGAATATTTTCCTGCAAAGAAGAAAAGTATAGTTTGGCATTTCTTCTCAAGACATTAGAAAAAAAAAATAGTTAAAATGTATTCATTTATTCACTAACTGTAACCCCATGTCATTTCCTTCTTTAAAAAAAAGTCAGTAGTCAACATGAGAACAATGTGAGCTTTTGGAAAGGGAGAGCTGCACATCTTATTAACAAGATGGATGAGAATGTCAAAATGGTTTCCATGGTTGATGAATATATCAAAATGAAGGCATCCTATCTTTTCAGTGTCTGGTTATACACATACATACCCTAGTTTTTCAAAAGCATTATACCTGAGCATTAACTGGACATCAGGAGATTTAGGTTATTTTTAAACTATAACTGATGATGCAGGGACTTTAATTTTAAAAATTTTTAGTCAATCAGTAAGTTCCGTTTGTTGTTAATACATATCATCTAAAACTACTAAATGCCTCTTCACTTTTAAAAAAAATCTACCATAAAAGAAAAAAAAGGTGCAAATCCAAACAAACAACAGCTACCACCAACCATTAATGTACTTTTTGTTATACAGAGAAGGCAAAAGAGAGGAAACTTTACATCATTTTATTTTCTTTTTCTACAATTAAAAAATATACTACTCTAACCGAATAGGAAGCTGACACACTCAAAAAAAAGAAGAAAAAGAAGAAGAGAGAGAGAGAGAGAAAAGAAAAAAAGGTACTTGAGCTCACAGTTTTTAATTCTACACAGATACCTGAACAAACACGCAGGACAAGTTTCCACTTGACAAAGAACCCAGCAACTTGCTTGTAAGGAAAAGCAATCTTGGACATCTGATGAAGCCTGAAAAGGAAAACCCAGGGAGCCCACAAAAACAAAAAACTCCTAATGTTTCTTAATTACTCAAAAAATGATTTTTAGAAAATGACCCTCAAAATGATCCGAGTACCTAGGCTTCAGTGGAAATCCCATGATCAAGGCTACATCCCACCTTCCTGAGCATTTCTGTTAGAGGAATAAACATAAATCAGAGTAACTTCAAGGATCTTGACATTGCGGGGGGGGGGGGGGGGGCAGGAGGAAGGAGGGGAGGGAATAAGAATTTAAGAGACACTTGTCTCTTCAACTGTATCTACTGCATATTTTACAGTGAACCATCCAAAAGATTTCTTTGTCGTGAAGCAAAAGGAAGCTATTAAATACATTTAAGAATAGCTACTCTAGGGACGGGTTAAGCATCCAACTCTTAATTAGTTTCAGCTAGGGTCATGATCTCAGTTTCATGGGTTCGAGCTGAGGCAGGCTCCACACTGGCAGCACAGAGCCTGCTTGGGATCCTCCCCCTCTCTCTCTCCCTCTCTCTCTCTCTCTCTCTCTGCCCCTCCCCTGCTCATGCTGTGTCTCTCTCAAAAATAAATTAATAAACTTAAAAAAAAATTACTTGAAAAAAACTACTTTAAGAATAGCTACTCTGGTGTTTTTACCTACATTTTATCACAACACTCGTGACGATGTTTACTCTTTTCCAAAACAAGGCACTACAATAAAATATATTTTCTTAGCATCAGTTATATTCCTTACTTTTCTTCTGAGATCGAAGCTTACAATCCCATTTTTAAACATACATATGCTCACAACTTGACCCTTGATTGGCTTTCTATCCCCCAGATATATTTCTTTACCCTTTTAACTGACCAAGAATCACTTCAGATCTGGAAGGAAGGAACACCTGGCTGTGATCTACACAGTTTCTGGGGAAGGAAGGGATGCCCCAGGGGAAAGAAATGGCAGAGGAGTAGACTAAACTTCTTGTCAAAAAAATCTATGTAAGCAGACTATGAAGAAAGGATATTATTATTAAAAGCCCCTTAACAAAATGTCTCTGGTTAACGCCCATAGAAAGCAGTACATAAGCTATCTAAGCTGGGACATAAAATGGTGATGTTTCATAATTTAAATGCTACTACTACTGTAAGAGATGAACCTTATAGAGAGACTTCATCTACCCTAGATCAGAGATGCATGTCCAACATGAGAAGAACAAAGGTTGACATCTCAGACCTTCATTTTTTCTTTCAAACCTCTATTTTTATCCTTGAAATTACCAATTTTTATAAAAATGAGCAATGGAAAAAAATTGAGGTAAAATCCCATGCAAAGTTCCTGTAAGAAGAGTTTGAGCACAATAACATCCCCCCAAAACAATGCATGCCAAAGAAAACACTCACAAAACAAAATTACGATCTACTATTTCTTTTTACTAAAAGGCAACAGTAAAACGATGCAAGACATGAAAGAGTAGCATATATGTGAATTCGAAATAAGATGACAAAATTCAGAAAATAATTCAAAATTTTAAAAATCATTTCATAAGTAAAAACTAAACAAGAAGGAAAACAAAAGTGAAAAAAATACCACAGAGAATGCCCTGTGGTGGGGATCAGCAAACTACAACCCATGAGCCAAATATGGTGGCCACCTGCTTTTGTAAATAATGCTTTATTGGAACAAACCACACCCATTCACTTATGTATTGTCTCTGGACACTTTTATGGCACTAAAGCAGAGCTGAGTAGTTGAAACAGTTGAAACAAAGACCATACAGGACACAAAGCTTAAAATATTTATTGTCTAGCCATTTACACAGAAAAACCTTCCAAACTCCTGCCTCAAGAAAAACGGAAGGAAAAGGAAAACATCTTTTAAAAGCAAAAAGAAATTAAGATGTATTTTCGGAAAAAAGATTCAAGAGTAAACGACAGTTATCAGGGCTTGCGGGAAGGTGGAAATGAGCAGTTAGTGTTTAAAGGAGTACAGAGTTTATATTTAGAACTATGAAAAAATTCTGGAAATGGACAGTGGTGATAGTTTACAAGACCGTGAATGTATTTCATGACACTGAAGTAACACTTAAAAATGGTCAAAATGGTAAACTTTCTTATATATTATTTTTACCACACAGAGAGAAAGCAAAGTAGCAAATTTAGAGAGGTAAAGCTCCAATATACATAAAAGGAAAAAAACCATGGGGCGCCTAGGTGGCTCAGTCGGTTGAGCATCTGACTTCAGCTCAGGTCATGATCTCAAGGTTTTTGAGTTTGAGCCACGCATCAGGCTCTGTGTCTCCCTCCCTCTCTGCCCTACCCCTGCTTGCTGTCTCTCAAAAATGAATAAATGTTAAAAAAAAATTTTAAGAAAAAACCCACAAATATTAAAAACTAAAATTCAAGGAAACCTTTCTAAAATAAAAGATCTGAAACTATATAAAGAAAAGGCATATCGTGCACCTGAGAAAAATCAACTTAGAGGAGCTAAGACCAAGATATATATGCTCTATTAGAATATGCTGACTTTATGGAAGAGAAAAAAATCCTTTGGACATCCAGGAAAAAAGACCAAGGGAAAGAAAAGCAGATTACCATCAGACTTTCAACATTAACAGTTTTTACAGAAGAAAATGGGATAATGTTTTAAATACTCAGGAAAGAAAATGAGAACCAAAGATTTTATATACAGTCAAACTGATTTCCAAGAATAAGCCAACAACTGTTACCGACATTTAAAAAAAATCTCAGACAATCCTGTTTCCAGGACAGCTTCCTGGGTAAACTCTGGAGAATAACACCAAAATAACTAGAGACATCAATATCAGGACTAGTGGTAAGCATTTGCAGCAAAAATGGCTAGAACTGTAGCTGTAAATAATGATTTCAGGTATCTATTGCTTTATAACAAACTATTCCAAAATCTATGGCTTATGAGAACAACTACTACTTATTATTCTGATGATAACTGTGAATTACCTAAGCTCAGTCATCTGGAGACTTCATGAGGCTGGAATATCCAAGGTGGTTCACTCACTCAGCTGGCAGTGGAGACTGACTGAGAGCCACAAGCCTTAATTCTCTTCTCCATGGTCCCAGCATGGTGGCTGGGTTCCAAAAGAGAAAGTTTCCAATGCATGAATGTGAAAGTTTAAGATCTCTGAAGGCTCGGATGTCATATAGCAACACTTCTGCCACATTTCATTCATCCCAGCAAATCACAAAACCAACTCAAATACAAGAGGAGGGAAATAGGCTGCACCTTTTGCTAAGTGATGTCACATACATTACATAAAGAGGAGGAATATATGGGAGTCATCTTTGGCAACTATCTATCACACATATACTTGTAGAACTAAAACTAAATAAAGTTGATAAGAGAAAAACAAAGTAAATGTGCAAGACAGCTTCCAGGATGGCTCCCAATGATCCCCATTCCCCATCATATACACCTTTGTGTAACTCTCCCCTTTTAATACAGGCTGGCCCTATTGATTTCCTTCTAGCAAGAAGAATACTACAAACGTTGATGAGACAATACTTGGGATAGTATATTTCAAAAGGACTCTAGCTTCCATCTTGCTTGTCCTTTCTTGTTCTCTCATTGCTGGCTCTGAAAAAAGTCAAATGTCATGTTGTGAGCTGCTCTATGGAGCTGAGGGAGACCTCAGTCCAACAACCTGCAAGGAACTAAATCTTGCTAACAACCACATGAACAAGTTTGGAAGCAGATTCTCCCCTCAATCATCCCTTCAGATAAGACCGTAGCCCCAACCCACATTTTGATTGCAGCCAAATGAAAGGCTTTGAGCCAGAGGACGTAGCTAAGTCATGCCCGGATTCCTGACCCACACCTGGAATCGTGACCCACAGCAACTGACCCACTTAAAATTACAAAATAATAAATGTTTGTAATTTTAAGCTCTTAAGTAGTTTCATAAACTTTAGGGTAGTTTCATTAACAGCAATAAATAACTAACACAGTAAACTCAAAATAAGTAGAAAGAAGGAAATAATTAAGGGAACAAACAATGGAGAAAATTAACAAAGCTGAAAGCTGGTTGAAAAGATCAACAGAATTGATAAACCTCCTAGCAAATCTAATCAAAGAAAACACAAATTATCAGTATGAAAAATAATAAAGGAGTTTATCTCATTAGCTCTTATAGACAATGTAATAGTAATAAAACAATATTATAAACAAATTTATGCAAACAAATTTGACAACTTAGATAAAATAAATTCCTTGGAAAATATAACTCACTAAAATTGGGTGATAATTGAGACAATCTCTTAGCCATCTATGTATAAAAGAAAATTCAGTATCAAAAATCCTCCCACAAAGAAAACTACAGGTCTAGTTAGTGTCATTTGGGGATTCTATCAAAAATTTGAGGAAAATTAATGGCAATTCTCCACACTTCATTCAGAAAATAGAGAAATGAACACTGCCAAATACACCTGACAAATACAAATAAAGTGTATTTGGCATAATCCTAATGCCAAAACTTGACAAAGACACCACACAAAAAAAAGAAAATTACAGACCAATATTTCTCATAAACTTAGATGCAAAAATCTTTAACAGAATATTAGCAAATAAAACATAGCAATATATAAAAAGGATAATATACATCATGACCAAGTAGCATCTACCTCAAGAATGCAAGGTTTGACTTAACATTCCAAAACTCAATGTAATGTAATATATTAAAAGAATAAAGGAGAAAATCCATATGGTCATCTCAATATATACAGAAAAAGCGTCAACAACCTTTAATGATAAACACACTCAACAAACTAGAAATAAAAGAGAACTTCCTCAATATGATAAAGGACAGCTTTGAAAAACTTAAAGCTAACATCATACTTAATGGTGAAGTAGTGAACATTTTCCCCTTAAGAGTTGGAACAAGACAAAGATGTCTACCCTCACCACTTTTATTCAACATTATCAAGAAGAACAAATACGAGTCATAACTGACTCCATTTGAAGATACAATTCTTCAATAAAATCCTAAGGAAATAGTAATTTTCTAGATCACAGGATACACAGTTAATATACAAATTGATCAAATTAGGGGCACCTGCGTGTCTCAGTTAGTTAAACATCTGACTTTAGCTCAGGTCATGATCTCACAGTTTGTGAGTTTGAGCCCTGCATCAGGCTCTGCACTGACAGCTCGGAGCCTGGAGCCTGTTTTGGATTCTGTGTCTCCCTGTCTCTGTCTTCCACTGCTCACACGCTGTCTCTCAAAAATAAATATTTAAAAAAATTTTTTTTTAATTTTTTTTAAAAAAGAAATTGATCAAATTAGCAAACAACTGAAAAATAAAAATTTTCAAAATCCAATTTAATGGCATTAATATACATTTTTTAAAAACTAGGAATAAAAAATCTCATGAAAGACTCTTACACTAAAATTTATGAAAACTGCTAAGAGAAAATAAAGGCTTAAATAATACTCATGCATTAGAAGACTCAATATTGTTAAGATGTCAATTTTTCCCAAATTGACTAACAGATTCAATATAATCCCAATTATCATCTCAGCATGCTATGTTGTAGAAATTGATAATCTGATTCTAAAATTTCAGTGAAAATGCAACAGACCTAGAAGATCCAAAGCATCTTGAAAAGGTTAGCCAAATTGGAACATTCAAACTATCAACTTCAAAAATAACTACACAGCTACAGTTACCCGGCCAATGTAATTCTGACATAAAAACAGGCAAATATATCAACAAGACAGAATAAAAAGCCTGAATACAGACCCCTCCCCCTTATACAAGCATCTTATTTTTGACAATGAAGAAAAAGCAATCCAATAGAGAAAAGAAAGCCTTTTCAAAAAACAGCATCAAAAAAACTGATTATCCACCCAGAGAAAAATAAACCTCAACTCAAGCTCACAGATGACACAACAATGAACATAAGATTGATCACAAACTTAAATGTAAATGCTAAAACCATAAAGCTTTTAGTAAGAAACATCTATCTTTGTTACTTGGGAATAGGTGAAAGTTCTTACCCCAGTCATAGGTCACAGAAAGCAATAACTATAAAATAAACATACAAATAACATAAATTAAATTAAATTTGAAACTTCCATTCAAAGGACTTATTAATAACGGATCAGCACATGTGTAACATATAGCTAACGAAGGATTAACACGCAACTATATAAAGTACTCCCAAAATTCAACATAAAAAGATGAACCCAATGAAAGTAAACTTTGTCCAATTTTTAAAAGGACAAAACTTCATAAAACATATATAAATGGCAACTAAACAGATGAAAAAGTCTTCAACGTTAGACTTCAGGGAAATGCAAAATAAAATCACAATAAGATAAAATTAAAACATCTGAGAACATGAAATGATGAAGATACAGAACAGCTAGAACTCTTACATATTACATTAATGGAAATGTAACATGACACATCCACTTTGGGAAAACGTCTGTAAGTTTATTAAAACTGAGTATTTACCTACCCTAAGCCCACCAATGTCAACACTAGGTATATGCGCAAGAGAAAGAAAGTCTATGTCCACAAAAAAAAAAAAAAAAAAAAAAAAAATTTTTTTTACAAGAATGTTTATAGCAGCTTCCTTCATTAAAGTCCAAAACTGGAAATACCCTAAAAGTTCATCAATAGGAGAAGAAACAAACCAACTATAGCACATTCATATAATGAAATACTATTCAGCAGTAAAAAGGAGCCACTGATACATGTTACAACATCAAAAACATCAGTTGAGCAAAATATATCTTACAGAAAAAGAGTATATACTATAGGACTCCATTTTTATGAACTTTTAAAACAGGCAACTTATAATCTAGAGTTGACAAAAAGAACAATATTTGTATCTGGGACAGGGATTAAGGAAATGGGCATGAAGGAACTTTCTGAGGTTATGATGACTTTCCAAAAGGGTCTGAGTTGTCACCTTTGTCAAAACTCAGTGAATGGGGGCACCTGGGTGGTTCAATCACTTAAGCATCCGACTCTTGCTTTCAGCTCAGGCCGTGATCTCACAATCTGTGAGATCGAGCCCCACAACTGGCTCTGTGCTGACAGTGAGGAGCCTGCTTGGGATTCTCTCTCCCTCCCTCTCTGCCCCTCCCCTGCTTGCACACATTCATTCTCTCTCTCTCTCTCTCTCTCTCTCTCTCTCTCTCTCTCAAAATAAATAAACTTAAAAAAATTACTTAGAAAGAACTCAGTTAATGTACAAATAAGATTTGTACAGATTTTACATTAAAACACAACTTTGTAAACAAACAATGAACTCTAGATAATAATATGCATATATTGGCATACTTAGGGAAGGTGCACAGATGCTTGCAATTTACGCTAAACTGCCCCCCCCAAAGAGACTGATAGAAGAATATACAAGCAGATACATATGTAATAGAAATTACACAGTATTTTAATGTATATAAACACTCCTCTATTGTTGACTAGTTTTATATAACATCTTACAAATAGCTATTTTGTTCTTTAAATCACTTGCCTCCAAAGAGTGACATAGTTAAAGTAGAAGAAAGAGAAACTTACCACATCTTTCTAACTAAAAGTTCAATGTAACTTTTTTTTTTAAATGGTACCTTAAAGCATAAGATTTTAAGAAAACACTAAATAAAAGATAAAATGGAAAGACATTTATGAAGCTAGTTCCTTTTACAAATTAGATCCTTCTTAAACTCTGAGGCAGGACATTTGCTTGAAAGTATAATCAAGGAGTTTACCAAACAATGTTAACTAAGATTCCCACTCCAGGACTGAAGGGTTCCGACTCATTTTCTTAGCCATTGATGGGCAACAGTTCAGAAAAAGTGATGTTTTTTATGTGTCTTTTTTTTCAGGTGTAGGAACTTCATTTGTACCATCAAAGTCAAAAGAAAGCATAAAACTGCCATACATATTTTGCTGGGTTTGATACTGAAGTGCCTCGTATTACATATCCTAATCTTAGGTTAATTAATTACTTAGGAAGCCTATTTCAAAAGCTTATCAATTTAAATACTATGAAATCTCAGAATTCAATGCTTCATTAAAGTTTTTTGTTTTTTTTTTTAAACCCATCTAAACTTTTCTTTAAAAGAGATCACATGAGAACATTACTGGTCCTTGTAACAAAAATATGTCACTAGGAACTGAACTGAACACTCCAAATTGATACTATTTATATAGCTTTGACTGCTGTCCTTTAAATAACAGAAAATCAGGGTCAAGGATCTTATCTGTAGGAGAAAGTCTTATATAAACTCTAGTCAACAATGAAAAGACCGGGTCCTTTTGATATGGCCATCTTAAGAAGGCATTAGAAATAGTATTTTGAGAATCTACATAAACAATGGAAACTGGAGATTAAGTTTCTAATTATGGACAGAGTGATTCCATTATTGTGTCTAAGCCATATTTTTTTTAAATTTTTTTTTCAACGTTTTTTATTTATTTTTGGGACAGAGAGAGACAGAGCATGAATGGGGGAGGGGCAGAGAGAGAGGGAGACACAGAATCGGAAACAGGCTCCAGGCTCCGAGCCATCGGCCCAGAGCCTGACGGGGGGGCTCGAACTCACGGACCGCGAGATCGTGACCTGGCTGAAGTCGGACGCTTAACCGACTGCGCCACCCAGGCGCCCCTAAGCCATATTTTAAATAAATAATTATCACGGTCCAAAATGGGATAGAAAAAAATGTTTAATTCTGCATCTGGAAAGAATTATGATAGTATTTTTTAAAGCTATAAGGATTTAGGGGTGCCTCAGTGACTCCATGGGTTAAGCTACCAAGGCACCCCTAAATCCTTATAACTTTTAAAAATATTTTGGTTTCAGTTCAGGTCATGATTTCACGTTTCATGGGCTTGAGCCCTGTGTGGGGCTCTGCACTAACTGCACAGAGTCTGCTTGGGATTCTCTGTCTCCCTTTTTGTTCCTCTCCTCCCTCTCTCAAAATAAATAAATAAGTTTTTTTTTTAATAATAAAAGTTATAAGGATTTAAATATGACTTCATACACTTGAGATCTTGAAAATGGTTTCATTTCATTCTATAGAACTGTAGACTCACTTCTCAATGGAAACAAAGGCATTAATTAACACTCTTCCTTTCCAATCTTTGCTTGGCTAGATTGGACCCATCCTTTAAATCCCTCTCTGTCTAAAAAGACTTCCTTAAATGCTGTAAAACCAGGACAAGAAACCCTACTGCCTCCTCCACTAAAGTATATTCCGATAACTCCAGGTTACACACTTTATGGGGTTTTGTTATTACTGCTGTTCTTGTTTAGTCTTCCCTATTAGACTGTAAGCTCCGTAAGGGCTTAGATAGGCCTATCTAGCACATCAAAATTGTGTTGGTATTTAACACCTGACCTATGACAAGTAACAAAACATTTGTGGAACAAATGAATTACAATTTTTAAACTTCTCCAACAAGGGATTGTTCCAATTTCCTCTTTAAAACAGTTTTTCTATGACAATCCCATTACTAGCATTCTAACCAAGAGTCAACTGAGAATTACTCTTAACCACTCATCCAACACTATGCAATGCACACAAATATGGAAGTATGATAAACTGCGGAGTGTTACGTTTTTATACCACGTAGTTTTACTGTGTTTATCTGTTTTCCACAACGAAACTAAAAAATTCTTCTTAAAAAAACAGTTAGGGGCGCCTGGGTGGCTCAGTCGGTTAGGCGTCCGACTTCGGCTCAGGTCATGATCTCGTGGTCAGTGAGTTCAAGCCCCGCATCGGGCTCTGTGCTGACAGCTCAGAGCCTGGAGCCTGTTTCAGATTCTGTGTCTCCCTCTCTCTGACCCTCCCCTGTTCATGCTCTGTCTCTCACTGTCTCAAAAATAAACATTAAAAAAAAACAAAAAAACAGTTAAAAGTCAGGTTCTCATAATTACAACATAATTACAGGCCTGTGTGTTATTGTCATGTAACTTCTTGGGTACACATAAAACTCTAAAACAGAATAAAAAGTAACTATTGTAGCACACAGAAGTTGATTTAGAAGCCAAGCACTGTTTTATGTGTGACTGATCCTAAATAAGTACATTACCACACATATACATATAACTATCCTCTGTTAACAATTACTTATAATGTGGTACAGTGAGGGATGACAAGATTTGTGATCTGTGCTGAACTAGTCAAGTTTGGAACAATGCATGCAAAAGCAAACCTCAGTTGACTTATTGTATCAGACTCAGAGCTTTCATTTGACCTAAAGAAAAATAAATGCTATTTCATCTAAAATAAGCAACACCCTTGAGCAAATATCTACTATATGGGCCTGTTTATGATTCAATTCACTAAATACCTAATAGTATCTATACTATCTATAGTGTCTATACATCAAAAATGGATCCAGTAATCTAATAATGATTTCCTGTTTCTCATATTGCTGACCATGACCCATTAACAAACCACAAACAACATTTGTTAAAAATGAAATGGAATAGGATGTAAAATATAAGAAGACAACACATGTAATAAAGGAAAGTATTATTTCCTAAAACTTTTGATTCAGTTTCTACGTGTGTGAAGCAATGTAAAATATATTTCTAAGTATAGACTGCAATAAAAAAAAAAAAATGTATGAATGCTACTCTTAAAGTTTATGCCCCAGTTACTTCTTCCCCCAAAACAGTGCAAAAGCAGAAACTTTCCATCACACACACTCACAAAGTGAAAAGTGACCTTAACCCAGGTATTGGTTTTAATAGTTTAAGCTTGATTTCACAAACTCTAAAATCAAACAGAGTTCAAATCCAGGTTCCATGATTCTCTGTGTGAATTTGAACTTATTTTAACAATAAGTGCTTCACGTCTGTCATCTGTAAAATGAGGGTAATAATATCTTTCAAGTTGGGGTAAAAAATATATAATACACATAGTTCCTAACATATCTTTTACCATAAATAGAACAAACTGAAAAAGTGATATGTATTGCCAACATAGCAAGAACCTTAACAGGAGGTATCTTCGGTGTGTTATCTTTGATGTGTGTGTGTGTGCTTTTTCATTTTGTACATTTCTGTCCTATATGAATTTTATAATGTATATAGAGCATATACATTTTTAATGTTTCTAATGTATATAACATTATTCTCCTTATATTTTAAAATATCAATGGTAGATATCTGGGCAGTGAGATTATGGTCCTTTTTTTAATACTTATCTGTATTTTATAAAAATATACTAGGTATTTTTAAAAGACAATGGCCAATTACTTGATTAAAACACACACACACACACACACACACACACACACACAAAAAGTGTGTGGTCCAGAGTTTAGGAACTAGCAGGGTTTTTTTTTTTTTTTTGGAAAACTAATGTGCCAGATGCTTCTCACTAAATCCTCACACAAACTTAGTATATCATTTTTGTCCACGAGAAAACCGAGGCAATTGAGATAAGGTAAACTGTCTATCAGACAAGTAACAAATAGGAGTGTCCAGGACTTCAAACCCTTTATTTCTTCTACCATCACATATGCATCCAAACATTCTTCTCCAGTTGTTTCATATAGGCATATTTTAATCTACCCAATTAAGCTGTAAACTCCTTGAGAAAGGGGGAAAGTTTCACATACTTCATTTATGTCTTTCATTGGCTTACTAAGAGTACCATAGATCCTTAAACACTTGTTGAGTTACATTAAACTTCTTTTGGTCTAGACTATCCTCATGGAACATACCCGTGTTGTAAAAACGAAATAAACCAGTAAACAAACGACAAAACTCTTAAGACTGCCCAAATCTAACTTTATTCCTTCACACTCGTAACCGAAAAAGTTTAAGTATACCCATATCTGGAGACGACGATCTCTAAGGGAGTTTGGAAACGGGTACAAGTATCACTATGCGAACGCTAAAAAAGAATGAATTCACACATTCCCCCACCACGCCCCCGTCATCCAGGCACTATCCTAAAGAAAGGAACCTCTAGACTTCCGGTGAGGTGTTGAAGAACCATAACCACGCCCCCACTTTATTCTATCATAACTTGTTTTCCATCCCTACCCAGACCCCTGTCCCCAAGACCAAACCCTTAATAAACAAAAGTCTCTGACCTGCAGCGAAGTGCAGGGGAGAAGACTTCCGGCCGGCCATGTCCTTAGCATTCACGTTTGCCGCGTCCACCAGCCTCTTTACCCGGGACACGTCCCCATTGCGACAGGCCTCCAACAGTTCCCGTAAGGCCCCGCTTACTGCTGGGACCCCTGGCCCAGGTCCCGCTGCCCCAGGCCCCAATGTTGCTGTGGTGCTAACTCCTGCCGCCTCGGGGCTCTCCGCCAAGCTCGATCCAGGGGAGGATGGAGAGGAAGATGAGGAAGAAGTCGGGGAAGAAGAGGACGACGGTGAATTGTTACTGCCACCGCCGGCTGGGTTGGGAGCGACCCCGACGGCAGATGAAGCGGAAACCGCCGGGGCCACGGGAGCGGCGGCGGCCGTACAGATTGTGCTGGTGGTACTGCAACAGCTGGTACTGTCAACCGGCTCCGGGGATCGAGGCCTGTCGGGCGGATCCCGACTGCCATCCCCCTCCGGCAGCGCTAGGCCGTGCCGCGGGGAGGCGAAGGGGGCCAGGCCACCCGCCGTTGGGGAGGCTGGTGTGGTCCCCGGGGCCAGGCCAGGGCTGAGTGGGGGTGGAGGTGGCGGCGGCGGCGCCGAAGCCCCTGGGGCGGGCTGGAGCTGTTGTTGATGATGGTGGTGATGATGCTGAGAGCGACGCGACGCCGCCATCTTCGGACTCCCCCAGCACTGTCACTGCGGCAACGGCCCCACCGCCCGCCCTCACTTCCGACCGCTAGGCCAATTAGCATCCAGCGCACAGGAAATGATGCGGAGCGGAGTGGGAGGGGCCAAAGAGAAGGAGGGAAGTATTGGGAGCTCAGAGAAAAGCCGAAGAACGGGGCGTGGCTTTGTGACCGAGGGGCGGGTTTTGTGACTGAGGGACGGGCTTTGTGAAGCCTTGGCGGGCCGGCTGCGGAGGTTTGAAAGTTGGAGCCGACCACTCCATAAATGAGGCACTTTTCTTTCCTCCATTCTCGCTTTCAGTTTGCTTGCCTTGCCCTGCTCGGTTCTGTCGCCACGTCTCCTTCAGTCTTCCGTATCTTGTTCCGGAGCGTGCTCCTAAGGCGTAACTCAATGCAAGAAGGGACTGTATCGCTTTTCATGTCTCAGGTGGCCTTGTCTGAGAAATGGAACTGTGAGTACGTACCACACAGAATTGTTAGCAGAATTAAATGAACAAATGTACACAAAGCGCTCTGACCGTTACTAAAACATAACTATATTTAGCCCATTGGTAATTTTTTTTAATGGAGCCCCCCATCCTCTCCCCTCCCCCCAGCTACTCCCCCCCCCCCCCCGTTATTCTCTTGGTCTCAATGTCCCTTCTTGTAAATAAGTATTCTCGCTCTGTCCACTTTATTAATATTCCATTTTAAAATAGTGGTTCAGGGGACGCCTGTGTAGCTCAGTCCGTTAAGCGTGGGACTCTTGACTTAGGCTCAGTTCATGATCCCACGGTTCCTGAGTTCCAGCCCCGCATGGGGCTCTGTGCTGGCAGTGCAGAGCCTGCTTGAGATTCTCTCTGTCTCAAAATAAAAAATAATAAATAAATAAATAAATAAATAAATAGTTCAGATTGCCAGGATTGGAATTCAAACTTCTTAATTTACTAGCTGTGTAAATTTGGGTAAGCTGTTCAACCACTCTGCATCTCACGTTCTCCTCTGCAAAATCGAATTAATAGTTCCATAATTGTTAACTATTAAAATTATGATTTTTCTATTCTGTTATCTCTGTACTTTTATTTCTCGCCTAAAGTTTGGCTCTAATAATTATGAATATGTTCCTTTTGAATTCTTTTTAGCTGAACCTTTCTTCCCCAATCCTCTGGCCTCTGTTGTCTCTCCCTCCCAAACTAAAATAAAAACTTGACTGCTATCCATCATTCACCTTTAGATGCCATTCTTTAGTAACTGCTTTTTCTCTCTTTCTTCTGCCTGTACCTACTTTTTTGCTCTGCCATCAAAAGAGATGTGTCCGTGCATGGGATAATCTCAGTGCAGTGTCCATTTCCTGCTTCCTATTTAATAGTCAACTACACATTGTGGAAGTTAGGACAAAACAGCATTATTCCAATAGAGGGGACATAGATAGCAATTGTGTCTTAAGAAAGGACAAGGATTACATGGGTCAAGTAGAAATTGGTCATTGCAGAATATTAAACCAGGTATTGTTTCATATGTTCATTATTAAATATAATTACTGTGATGTTAATATTCCCACCTAAATAAACAGGTAGGTTTATTTAGAAATACCATCTACATTAAACAAGGTCAGTAACATAATATTGAGTGACGTTTGTTATCATCTCATCTGGGATTACAGATTATAACTCTCAACTGTATGCATCTGTTTTACAAATTTGTGCCATTGTTCAGAAATGTGTAGCTGGATAGGAAAACTCCATCAGCACAGCTAACATCTGCCCACAATACACATTCTCCTGGTTTTCAATGTTGGTGTTTTTTGTTTAAGTTTATTTCTTTATTTGGGGGTGGGGGGGGTGGGGGTGGGGAGAGGGGCAGAAGGAGAGAGGGAGAATTCCACTGTCAGGTGCAGGGCTCAAACTCACAAAAACCATGAGATCATGACCTGAGCTGAAATCAAGAGTCAGATGCTAAACTGACTGAGACACCCAGGCGCCCCTCTCCTGGTTTTGAATCTTAGTTCACAGCACAGGATAGTATTCAGAAAAGGGGTTTATCAACATAATACATTAGATGCTCATGACTCACCTTGTGCCCCGTTGACTATGGCCTTCTTCCTGAATGGGAGGCATAAGGAATATCCCACCTGGTCCCTGATGTCCAATTACTCACAGATCATGAGAAGCAGTAATGTTTACCCTGATTCACATGCATCTACTGTGTCTGTTTATCAGTACAAAATAAATAAGAAAATTTCTGCTGGATAAAGAGAAACAGGCCAAATTGCCTGAAACTATTCTACTGGTAAACTAGGTCTGAAAATGCATTTGCTCACTTGGAAATTGCCTTTTCCCCCTCCAGTGGAAAGTAGTAAAGGTACTTAACATTAAGTATTTATAAGGTTTAGGTTTATATGGACTAATGTTCGGCTCCAAACAGGAAAGGGCAGATATCATTACCTAATCTTTTACAGCTACACACAATTCCATGAGGAATGCATTGTATGCTAATGAAAAGAGCAAAGTCTGAAGTCAAACCGGCTTGAATCACATCTCTGAGGATTACTAGTTGGTTAATCTTGGTAGATATGCTTCAGCTCTGTCATTCAAAAATTCTGATTTTATTGTAGCATTGCCATAAGGATTAAAAGACCTGTTGTTTTGTAAGCACTTCCCCAGTGTTAATTTGATTCTCTTATGTGGTATACGTAAGGTGTTAATAGGAACTCATAGCCACTATTGATGCTATCTCCTTACAACTTCCTCTGTGACAAAGAGAGTGGCTGGGAAAAAATATCCAACATTTTACATGTAATGGGAATCTTAAACAAAGAAAGATCAGGTTTAATTGTTTCCTCATCTGAAAATTCAAGATTTTAGACAGGCCCTGACTATCTCCAAGAATTATTGAGGATCATAGTTATGAGGCACCCTATCACTTTCAAAAATATTTTCAGAACAATCATGTCCATGTGGCATAAAAATGTGAGCACAGAGCACTCTCTGAAGCATTATTGTTGACACAAAAGAAAGAACCACCAACTCAAAGGGCACTTGCCTTCTGGACTGTGATGTAATGTTTGTTTTTCCCCCAGAGGGATCATATGAACGCACTTTGTAAGTTACACAGTCATAAACTTGCAGTTGCCAAATTTCAACTAGACTTGGTGTGGTTATTCCATCCATGCACTTCTCATTGATCTGCCCCAAATCCAAGTTCACTGGTAGAATTTTAGATCTACTAAGTCCACTTATTCTTCCATGCTCTGAGCAAAGCCTTCTCTGCAAACTCAGAAGCGCAGACTAGAGCTATAGATTAGGTGAGGCGGTGCCATTTCCTCACCTTGGCCTTTGAAGTTGTTATTCTTAAGTCAGAAATAGCCATTATGCCCAGGGCCCAGATTTCTCTATGAAAGTAGTACTAAGCTGAGAGAAACTTTAGCTGAATTGCTATTCAGAAACCCAGGAGAATATTATCTTGTAAAGCCATAGATGTGCAAAAATTCCAACAGCTGGAATCATGCTAACCACATTGTATCTGAGGAAGTTTCATTAAAAGGAAAAGCTAAACAATTTATTACAATGCAATAAAATTACAGTAATTTAAAGATCCCTACATATTAGCTTATTAGATTTTCAGTTGCTTTGTAAGATATCTCTTCCATAGCAGGGTCTCTGGATACTGTTCCTAAGACGTCTATAGTCTGCCCTCTGATAAATTGGGTTTTCTCCTGGTGTGGTCTATACACTTGAGACTAGTCACTTTGATGTGAAGTATTAATTCCAGGCAGAGAGGCAATATAATATAGTAGTAAAGAATGGATTCTGGGGGCACCTGGGTGGCTCAGTTGGTTAAGTGTCTGACTCTTGATTTCGGCTCAAGTCATGATCTTGTGATTCCTGAGTTTGAGCCTCATGTTGGGCTCCACGTTGACAGTGCTTGGGATTCTCTCTCTATCCCTCCTTGTCTCTGCCCCTCCCTTACTCTCTCTCTCTGAAAATAAATAAATAAACTTAAAACAAAGAATGTGGATTTTGCATTTAGACTGCATGGTTATGAATCCTAGCTTTGTCACTAATTAGCTATGTGTGATTAAAGGGTACCACATCCTACATTTTGACAGAGATATATAAAAACCTATTTTCTGTGCTTTAAAAAAGTGGTAAACAAGATTTCCCACCAAAACATTCTTTTCTTTATAAACATTTTTTACAAAAGTAATTAAAATCATATATGTGTCGGGGCGCCTGGGTGGCTCATTCGGTTAAGTGTCTGACTTCATCTCAGGTCATGATTTCACAGTCTGTGAGTTCGAGCCCCGCGTCGGGCTCTGCGCTGACAGCTCAGAGCCCGGAGCCTGCTTCGGATTCTGTGTCTCCCTCTCTCTCTCTCTGCCCCTGCCCCGCTAGTACTATGTCTCTCTCTCAAAAATAAATAAAACATTAAAAAAAATTATAAATAAATAAAATCATATATGTGTGTATGTATGTATGTATGTATGTATGTATTTATGTATGTGTGTCTGTGTGTGTGTGTGTGTGTGTGTGTGTATTATGGATGAGCATATGGCTTCCTCCTCAAAAGAGATAAATACCTGCTATTCCCCAAAGTCATAGACAAGTCTAGAAAAGTTCCAGAAAGTTCTGGAAGGTATTGATAAGGAATGAAATAAATAGCTAATAATGCACATGTAATGATGCAACGGCTTATGTAAGTTTGGGTGTAGCTCACCTGAATAGGGCCGATGCAAGAGCAAAGCAATAGATGGTGAGGCGCACCCAGAGCGCTCGGCCTCCCCAGTCAGAACATGGGGCTAGCCAGCCAAGCCATGATGAACATATATCCCCAACTGTCAGGGGTTTCGGTCTACCACATAGTGACCATGACCTCACCCCTGGTGAAGATTGGAGTAAAGACCTTGACAAGCAGAGCCCACCAGACCTGCTGGCTGGAATAAGTGGCAGCCAAGCCATTGAGAGACACTAGTCAGTCCTCCATCACCAGCTTTCTCCTTTTGCTTTCTTGCAGTTGTTGCTTGGCTCATTGAGAGAAATAAATGAGTAAAAGTTGTTAAATGATATTTGTTAAATAAATGGTCATTGTTAAATGATATTTGTGTGCAACTTCTCACAGGATTGCCTACTTCCTTCATATCATGTCTTTATTTTGATGTTGTTGCTCACAAGACATTGAGTAATCCAGGAAAGGTTATTTAACCTCTCTGTAAACCCACCAGCAAGGCAGGGATATAAAGCTTTGTTGTGAGAAGTAAATGAGTTAATATATGCCAAGTGCTTAGAACAGCTCCTGGCACATGACAAATGCTATGTAAATGTCAGCTCTTATTCAAAAAGATTAATGCACCCTTATGCTTATTGCTGCGTTATTTACAATAGCCAAATTATGGAAGTAACCCACTTGGGTCCGTTGATAGATGAATGGATAAAGATGTGAGATGTGTGTATGTGTGTGTGTGACACACACACATACACACATATATATTATTCAGGCATAAAAAAGAATGAAATCTTGCCATTTGCAACAACATGGATGGATCTAGAGAGTATAACGCTAAATGAAATAAGCCAGTCAGAGAAAGACAAATACCAAATGATTTCATTCACATATGGAATTTAAGAAGCAAATCAAATGGACAAAAAAAGAGAGAGAGAGAGAGACAAACCAGAAAACAGACTCTAGAGAGAACAAACTGATGGTTCACACTGAGGTGGGGGGATGGGTGAAATAGATGAAGGGGATTAAGAGTATGCTTATCGTGATGAGCACTGAGTAATGTATAGAATTGTTGAATCACTATATTGTACACCTGAAACATAACACTGTATGTTAATTACTCTAAAATTAAAAAAAAATAAAATGAAAGTCGGGGAAAGTTACAAGTGTCAGCTCCTATTATTATCAAGAACTGGGGAAGGCCTCTGGTAACAAACAGAATGTTAAAGTTTACCTGAGAGATGTGACCAGTTTTGCCTGCCCAATAACAAGCAGGTTTCTTCTCACCCAATGGCTTTGATATCCAGCTTCTTGCACCTACTTCTTTTTTTGCTTTACAGTGTCTTACAGGAAGGTCTAGTAAGCTTGGAAACTGAAAGGGCATCTTACATTTGGGGAAAGGCAAATACCATTCCTTTTGGCTGCAATCAGGCTTGGGGGAGGTGGAGACTGCAAAGGAGGGCACCTCAGGAAGGGAGTGTGCAGGTTTCTCCCTCAGAAGATTCTGCCCCGCTCCCTGTGCTGAGAAACCACTGTGGCTATTGTATGGGAGACCGCCTCAAGAGAACCCAGCAGCCATGGTCCTGAGGTCACTGAGAAACAGAATGTTTGCAGAAGAAATCTCCCAGAGAAGATGAGCTCACCATAAATCCGCAAGCATGTGAGAAGGGCCAACAGAGTGAGAGGAAAAACAAACCCAGCGAATGAAAGGCCCTACACCAGAGAAAACAATAGAGGAATCCACAATTTATTTTCATATCCATATTTCTGCCTTGTGGTAAGCTGAATAATGGCACCGCAAAGATACCCGTGTCCTAATCCCTGGAATCTGTGGGTTTAAGGTGGCAGATAGAATGAAGGCTGCTGATCAACTGACTTTAAGAGAGGGGTTTTTCCCAGATTTTGTGGGCGGGCCTAATGTAATCACAGGAATTCCTAAAAGCGCAGAAGGGAGGCCTAAAAGAAGATTTTTGGAAGCAATGTGAAAGAGAATCACCAGCCATTGCTGGCTTTGGAGACGAAGGAAGGGAGCCACAAGCCAAGGAATGTGGGCAGCCTCTAGAAGGTGCAAAGGGAAGGAAACCAACTCTCCTTTAGCATCTCCAGAAAAGAATGCAGCCCTGCCTACATCTTAATTTGAGCCCAGCGAAGCCCGTGCCAGCCTTAAAGCCTGCAGAACTATAAAATAATACCCTCATGTTGCTTTAAGCTACTCGGTGTGTGATAATTTGGTACGGCAGCAAAAGAAACAATGGATTTGTTGGGAAATGGATTGATAGAAAGCACCCAGCCCACTTTTCTGCATGACGATAGGCTAATGTGGCATAGTTGCTGCCACTCAGTATTCCCAGAGGGCAATTATTCCCTATCATTTATTTTATTAGTTTATATCTAGCCGGCTTTACCCGGTTAAGGTCCTGGCCCAGAGACACAGGAGTGTTTTCTATGTGACACGTGACATATCAGGTGGATTACCAAGATGAATTAGACCTGGTCCTAAACGTTGAATGTTTATGGTCAAGTGGGGAAGATAGATTCATAAACAGATAACATCAGCACAATGCTGGGAGTGCTCCAACAGGTACATCCAGGGTACCCTGGGAACACAAAGCAGTGTGTAGCCCAGTCCTGGGTTTGCATGCAAGGAAGCAATAACTCCATGTCGTACTGAGATCCTAGCCCCAAATAGCACCATTATCACTGTCACTTACATAGTATCTGCTACATGTCATATATATGTATATATATGGCACATAGTATTATGTATATGTCCTAAGTGCCTTGTCGATATTAATTCACTTAGTCTTTCCAATAACTCTATCAGGTACCTATTGTTATTAAATGCATTGCACAGATGATAAAATGAGGAACTGAAAGTTTAGGTTGCTTGCCAAGGTCACATGACCATTAAGCGTGGAGCCACAGTTTGAGCCAAGGGATTTTGGTTCTGGTGTCTGGGCTTTTAATTTTTTTTTTAATGTTTACTTATTTTTGACAGAGAGAGAGAGAGAGACAGAGCGTGAGCGGGGGAGGGGCAGAGAGAGAGGGAGACACAGAATCAGAAGCAGGCTCCAGGCTGAGCTGTCAGCACAGAGCCCGACGTGGGGCTTGAATTTATAGACCGTGAGATCATGACCTGAGCCGAAGTCGGACGCTTAACCAACTGTGCCACCCAGGCGCCCCGACTGGTGTCTGGGCTTTTAGCCCCTGCCCTACACCCCCTTCTATGTTGACTAGTACCTTATATGAGTGTCAGAACTGGAATTAATGGCTGCGCTCACAGTGAGACCCACATCTCCCCTGGAGATTTGTTTTGCCCTGATTTGCAGAGATACTAATTCTCTTCACAGGGGAAATAACTCCTCCCATAGCCCCAGTGTTTTTACTGGAAATGGCTTCTACTAAATGTGGTGCTTTAAGGAGGAATAGAAAGTAGCCAGACAGGTGGATAGAGGAAGAACAAGAGAATCCTTGCCCTCTTCTTTTCTCCATGTGTATGTACTTCCTGGATAATTCCATCCATACCCATGATGCTAATAACGCTTGGCAGGTAGTCACTTTTTACTGAGACATTTAAAGTATGTCAGGTCAGTTTGAGTAATCCTTAAGTTCAACCACAATGAATGAAGAAGATTATATATCACTATGCAGGTTAACCAAATTCTTCAATGCTGCATATCCACCCATCCCACCGTTCATCAAATATTTATTGAATACATACCAAGTGCCAGGCACAATCCCACATTCTGAAGATACAGAACAAAAGTTCTTGCTGTTGTGAAACTTATGTCTCTGCCTAAGAGAGACAGATAACAAATAGGTAAAATCTATGGTCTGTCAGGTGGTGATAAATAATGCTACAGAAAAAAAAAAAAGCTGGGAAAACCAGGGTGACAGAGATAAGCATTATAATTTACAATGTGGTATAAATAAATAAAATGTATGTAGGCCAGGTCTCATTGCATAAGGTAACATCTGAGCAAGGATGTGAATGAGGTTAAGGAACAAGCATGGGTATATTGGGGGGAAGAGAGTTCCAGGAGTAGGTGTAACAAATGCGAAGGCCCTGGGGCAGAAGATAGTTGGCACGTTCAAGGAACATCAAGGAAGTTCATGTGGTTGGAGCAGAGTGAATGAGGAGGGGAAAAGAAATAGGGTCAAAGAATAACAGAAAATCAGATTGCACAGGACTTTAAAGTCCATAGGTAAATTGAGGGGCCATTGAAGGGTTTTGAGCAGAAAAATGACATTATCTGATGCATTTTCTTAAAAACTTACTCCAGCTGCTGTATTGAAAACAGATTCTAGGAAGGAAGAGGCTATTAAAATATAAGAGATGATGATGACAAGAAAAAGGAAAGAATGACTCTCTGGAAGGAGAGAGTTGCCATTAGGCAGACGTACATGGGGATAGCTTAAGGAGAAGATCAGGATTTTGTTTTTAGATATGTTACATTTAAAATTACTGTTAGGCATTCAAATGTAGATAGTTGGGTATATGATCTAGAGTCCAGGGGAGAGATCAGAGTGAAAATGCAAATGGGGAGCCATCAAAATATAGACAATTTTTAAAACCATAAACCTAATGAGATCACCAAAAGAATCACTATAGCTAGAGAAGAAGTCTTAGGACTGATCCTTGAGACATTCCAATTCCACTGCTGGAAAGGAGCAGCCAAAGGGTAAGAGTAAAACTAGTAGATTGTAGACTTCTGGAAACCATTGAAGTGGTTCAGCATAGTGGGTTAAATTAAAGACCTCCAGTCTTCAGCTCTCTCTGTTTCCCGGCTCTTTACCATATGACATTGTAATATGACAGAACATATTTAAGCATCCTTTGATTTGGGGCTCAAAGACACTATTTTCTTTGGCTGATAGGATTTAGGTGAAAAAGCCAGTGTCCGTTATGAGTCTAGACCTTACAGGTATCCTGTGTTTCCACTTGATTTCTTGCAGTCTGTCATCAACATGAGATTAGAAGCATGGCCTAGTGAGTTCGCTGGTCCAAGAAAGACCTGAGCCCATCCTGCTGCCTGGAGCCCAGCCCCTGTTGAGAAGACCCCTCATGTGACCCACAGATGAATGGGCAAAGTAAATGTTTTTAACTACTGAGTTTGGGGGTGATTTGTTACACTGCACTATTGTAGCTGTGTAGCAAGGATAACAAGGAAATGGTCGGCAAACTGTGTCAAATATGGCTGATAGGACAAATAAGATCAGAACTGAGAATTGACCATCAGATAGAACTCCACAGAGGTTGCTGGTGTCCCTGAAGACAGTTTTATTGAAGTGGTGTGGTGATAGCTTGAATGGAGTAAATTCAAAGAAGTGTTGGGAAAGAGGGATTGAAGAAAAACAGTAGAGACAATTCTTAAAATACACTTTGGTTGCAAAGGGAAGGGGAGGAATAAAATGGCACCTGGAAGGAGTGATGTCAAGAGAGGGCTTTTTTAATGAATGTACTTTAATTTTCTATCTTCGTTTCCTCCCTTATCATATTTTTATTAATGAATAGATGGTAATTATATCATTTTCATAGGATACATTTGCAAATATTTTCAGATCTTTCGTTAAAGTAGTTGAAATAGGATTGCAACTTATCCTACCCAATTTCAAATATTTGGATATCATATTTGCCAGCATCCTCCTTTTTAATAATAGCTCTATTGAGATACACTTCACATACATACAATTCATTTGTATGTGTACACCATTTCAAGTATACACATCAGTGGTTTTTAGTATATAGTATATTCAGCATTGTGTAACCATCACCAAAATCAATTTTAGAACATTTCCAGTACCCCAAAAAGAAACTTTGTACCCATTATCAGTCACTTAGAAGAGGGGTTTTTAATGTGGGAAAAATAATGTATATTTTTCTGCTGATGAGAAGAATCCAGTAGAGAGGGAAATTCATGACACAGGAGCTACAGAGAGAATTGCTGGGGCAAAGCGTCCTGAAATAGATAAAAAGGATGAGCTCTGGAGGGCAATTACTGACACACAGATTAGGTACGGTTTAAGGAGATGTGTGTGGGTGCCAGGTTGACGTGGCTAGCTTTACATGTCAACTTTGACGAAGCTATCCACCCAGTTACTGGATCAGACAATGATCTAGTGTTGCTATGAAGATATTTTGCAGGTGTTGTTAGCATCTATAATCAGGTGACTTTAAAGGAGATTTTCTTCCATTTTGCGGGTGATTCTCACCTAAATAGCTAAAAGACTTCTAAAACAGGGTGCCTCAGTTGGTTAAGCATCCAACTCTGGATCTCAGCTCAGGTTTTGATCTCAGGGTTGTAAATTCAAGCCCTACGTTAGGCTCCACGCTGGGCATGGAGCCTACTTAAAAAAAAAAAAGAAAAGTCTTCTAACCAAGTTCAAGCTGGGTGAGGGGGCAGTTTTAACTTACAAATTCCATAGTTTATTATTTTACTATTCTGTTCCTGTATACTATGAAAAGGAGACTATTCTTCTTTTAATTATACCCTAAAAAGATGTGATTGTTTATTTTCTTAACATTCTATTAATAAATAAAAGGAAAAGTTCTTAGAATATTATCCCTTTTGCACATTTGTACCCCTATAATCTACAGGGGGAGGGCTATTTAATCTAATCTGTCCTTTTATTTTTGAGAAGGTAAAACCTACGTCTTACCCAGAACAGATTTCTCTATTATTACTGCCACCTTGACTGCACTGTTTACTCCAAGCTTTTCCAATTTGTCTACCAGCCTCAATACTAGATGGTATTCCACAGTGGATGAGTTTGCTTCCCTCTGCACCTTCCTGACCTTCAGCCTATTCAAACTATACAGGCAAAGCTGACTTTGAGTAGGGATAATTATGGGTATCACAGAGAAATGGGCCATTCTTGCTACCTAATGTCACAGGAAGGACAAACTGGGCTCTCTTCAGTTTCCTGCTGTGCCCTCCAGACCCTGGGTCTGGCTCCCTGCTCAGGAAGGAAATGAGTGGTAGTGGAACCTAGTATCTTGGGAGATCAGCAGGTCTCTGCCCTCGTATATCCTGGAAACTATCATGCTGACCTAAACTTCTGCATGACAAATAATGAGCTCTTTCTCTAGCAATAAAATTTTATCTCTTCATTCAAATTGTTCTACCAAAATATATGCTAAATTAAAGCATGTGTGATCAGAACCGTTGCTACAATGGGGCTTCTCTCTCTGACAAGAGATTCTGTAAGGGGCCTTAAAGGTAAATGTTTCAAGTCCTTTCTTTCATCTCTTTTTTTGACTATTCTGCATCTACATCTCTATACCCTTTTACAGTTAAGGCTAAAGACCTCAAGATGATTTGGTCTTCTCATTTGAGTTCTAGGGTTGGTAATCAGTCTATGGGAGATGTCCTGTAATGCACTCAGATTCTAAAGAATCCAACATAAGCAGAACTGGTGTGCAGCCAATAAGCAGAAGTAAGGCTGCATGAATTGTTGTTGACTGGCATCTGATTGGTTGGTAGTTGGGCCATACAGGTTGTTAAATATTTTGAATATTGTCCCTGCATATGGGTCCTCATATGTAGAAGGTTGCACATGAATACAACTCTACTGTTTTGAAAGCTCCATGGAATCACATATTTGATAATAATTGTTCTGTGATTTTGCACAACATTGAAAATGCCACAGACTTTTGATAAATACCCATCAGCTAGTCAGGTGCAGTGTGTATTCATGAGGTACCATCATTGATTCCCAAGATCTCACTAAACATGATGAGTACTGGGGAGCCTGGGTGGCTCAGTCGGTTAAGCGGCCAACTTCGGCTCAGGTCATGATCTCGTGGTCCGTGAGTTCGAGCCCCGCGTCAGGCTCTGTGCTGACAGCTCAGAGCCTGGAGCCTGTTTCAGATTCTGTGTCTCCCTCTCTCTGACCCTCCCCCGTTCATGCTCTGTCTCTCTCTGTCTCAAAAATAAATAAATGTTAAAAAAAATTTTTTTAAATAAATAAAAAAAAAAAACCATGATGAGTACTATTAATAGCATTATACTCATCAATGGTGCTGCCCCGTGTGCCCAGAGCCCCCGTGCTTCTAGAGCCAGATAGAAGGCAGTGCTCCGTATCACACTCTGTCAATAGAGTGCCCAGAATCCTACCATGGTCTTCCTTGGGAGAACTCCATGCCACCCCAAGGGCACCCAAGGAGAAGTGCTTATGAACATCAGTGATCCATATCTTTATAGAGTGTCACCTCAGCATCTAACTTGGACAGAATATTTGAACATCAGCTGGTAGTTACAGCACTGTCATTTGGATTTATATCTCAAGTGTACTTATACTTCGTAAAGGGATCTGTTCCATTATCACAGATTTGTTTTACTGGGTTCCCTTTCTAGTTTTTTAGAAAAAAAAAAAAGCAAAGAGAATGGATAGAATGTGACTAATGTGGGTAATTATCAGTAATTATCTTTACAGTTCTCACCAATACAGTACTCTCGAATTCATTTTATCATTTTTCCTTTGGCTCTCTGGAAAACAAATCTCTTTGGAAATTTGAACGTATTGAAAATCTTTAGACTTGAACCAACCCTTTCTAAAGAGCAAGGGCATCACTATGGCTTTTTCTCAAGCACAGAAAGAGGTGCTCAACTTTAATTATACAAAGCTTCTATTGATTTGGCTGACTTAATATCTTAGGCCTTGATTAACATTGGAAACTTATAATCATCACAATTCAGACTTGGGGAGATGGAAGAGAGCCAAAGAGGTTAGCTACCAAGGCTGGCCAGCTTTAGAAGAAGAGGATGTTCCCAAGGGACAGAGACACGCACTAAGACAGGGAGCTCAGTGGCTCTTGGTAGCAATTGAGAGTACGCAGGGTGCTTATTGATCATGTAAAATCAAAACAGATGTAAGGGGCGCCTAGGTGGCTCAGTTGGTTAAGTGTCCATCTCTTGATTTTGGCTCAGGTCATGATTTCACAGTTTGTGGAGTTGAGCCCTGCATCCAGCTCTGCACTGTGCACGCGGAGCATGCTTGGAATTCTCTCTCCCTCTCTTTCGGTCCCTCCTCTGCTTGCAGTCTCTCTCTCTGAAAAGAAATAAACATTAAAAAAAAAAAGATGTAAATACTTAGATGTAAATACAAGAACTTCTTTCAAAGGCACACTGCGATAACATAATCAGAATGGTAATGATGCATTCATTTACCAGGTGCTACTAAAGTCCTTCTCAGTGTCCCAAACAAATGTAGCCTATGGAGCCTCCTCGGAACCCACTTACAACCTCCTACCCTCAGTTTGTCTGACTGGAAAGTCTGGGTTCTCCTTATTTTAGTTCCTATTTTACTTTCCTTAGAATGCCTGGCTTCTAGATTGCCATGGATATTCAGATATTATTGAATCAGCCACAAAGATTCTTCCCACTGTGATTTGTTACAAGTCCACGCCACGGGAAACAAGTGTAAGATGATAGTTAAACAAACAAACAAACAAACAAAACAAAACCTTGCAGACAACCACATCTTGCTATTATTTCCTTTTGTAACATAAGATTCTTGGCCTTACCCATCTATGACAATGAAATAGGGTCACATATTTATATCCAAATGTACACCCTTTTGCTTGCAAAATGATGATGAAGTCCAGGGTTTTCCTAGGTTTCCCCTCTCCAAATACCCTCTAGGACTCCCAGGGTTGCTTATGCTTTTTTTAAAAAAAATTTTATTTATTTTTGAGAGCACAATCAGGGGAGGGACAGCGAGGGGGGGGGACAGAGGGTCTGAACTGGGTTCTGCACTGACAGGACCGAGCCAGATGTGGGGCTTGAACTCATGAACCGAGAGATCATAACCTAAGCCGAAGTCAGATGCTCAACTGAGTGAGCCATCAAGGCGTCCCTGCTTATGCCTTTTGATGAATCAGTCCTTCCTGCCTGCTGCTGCCTGCTGGAAGAGTAAGATCTCGGAAATGTTAAGATCTGACTCCACTGTCTTTTGATGTTGAGAAGTTCTGGTCTGTTTGCATTGGATGTTTCCAGCTCTGTGGCCCTGCCGAAGTCACTAAACCTGCTGCAGCCAAGGCCTGGCAGTCCTACAAAGATGGTCGCTGATTAGGAATCACCACCTGCTGATGGGCTTGAGCATAATTATTCAATTTAGAAAATCAAATAGGAAAATATATAAGGATGTTAACAGAAACTATGTCAACTGTCTTCCCTCTTGACATATTTCTATACTAATATTCTCAAAAGCAGTCATTAGAGCACCAAGAGGCAAATGTCATAAGGATCTTTACAGTCTTGGTGGCTTTGTTCCATTCATGGCAAAGCTTTTCTCAATAAAATAGAAATCAAAATATACACTGGAAAGACAAATGTTATAACTGAAAATAATTTTAGGCATAGCATTGCCCTAAACTTCTAGTTTCACAGCCGAGAAAATAGTTAACTTGTCATGTCATATAGCTATGGTCCACATCTTGACCCCAGGTATGAAGATACCAGTTCAGAAACCATCTGCCCAAATCTCCAGCCAATGTTTTTTTTGGAGACAGAATTGAAGAGTCCTTCATGCTTGAGTTACCCCATTGTTAAACCAGCCTGGCTTTCCAGAATTCAGGTTTTGAAGTGGGATGGAGTGATGGAGAGGTGGGCAGAGATATTCTGCTTCTTCTTTGGAAGGTTGATGGTGGTGCCTTAATTCTACTTTCTCAGAGTGAATGAAAACTTCCTCAAATTGGTTCTGCTTTTAGCAGTAATACCACCATGTTCATATGATGGTTGACAGTTGACAAGCATGTGCAAATGCATCCTTCCACTTGATAATTACAACAAATTTGAGAGGTGGATCATATAGCTACCACTTATTTATAGAAAAGAATCTGGAGCTGAAGAAGGTGAACTGACTTTTTCAGTTTCCTTCAGATCTTAGACAATAGAGCTGGCCCCAAATTTGAATGTTCTAGTTCTGAGTGTGCTACTCCTCCCAGTGGAAAGAGACACATCTTTCTTGTTCATGCCCTATTTGCCCCTTCACTGCCAGTTTGATCTCAGATCAGCCACTTCCGTTGTTCTGTATTGTACTACATGGGACATTCCCAGACTCCCTTGCCCCTTGGCTGCCCTGTGGGAGCAGTCAATAAAGACACTAATAGGAGGGGAGGAAGAAGGGAGAAACAGCATAATTCTCCACCTCTCTAAGCTTCCTGTGGAATCTCTGGGCATCTCTGGGCTGTGGCCTTCATGGCTCTGTCTCCTGTCAGACAACCCTTTCTTTTTTTAAATATTTATTAATTTTTGAGAGAGAGAGAGAAAGAGAGAGAGAGAGAGAGAGAGAGAGAGCGCGCACATGCATGTGAAAGTGAAAGAGGGGACAGAGGATCCAAAGCAGGCTGTGTTGACAACAGAGAGCCCCATGCAGGACTCGAACTCACAAACCCTGAGATCATGACCTGGACTGATGTCAGATGCTTAACTGACTGAGCCACCCAGACACCCCTGACAGCCCTTTCTTTATCAGAGCCAGATGCCCCTGGCCTTCTGGGCTTTGGCAATATTGCCCCATCCTGTTGAATCTCCAACCCCAGGAGAGGTAAATGATTTCCTGCTGTTCCTAGTTTCTGGGGTCCTTCATTGTACCCTGCTTATTTTCTCTGTCCTTCTATAATCTTTGCACTTGATTCCCTTCATCTGAAAGACCTACAGTGGATTCTAACTGATAAAATATGTGAGTTTAAATAAACTTCCTTAAAAAAACTGCTCATAAAGGTAACTAGTACCCTCACTGGACAAGCCTTGGCCATGGAGGGAGTTTGTCAGACATTTTATGGGCACATATTTTTTGATCCTTGGCTTTAAAGAAACCACTTTAATAGTACCAGTTTTGGTATCCTTGGTTATCTGAAACTACACAAAATTTATCAAGGTGAAGTTTCCTTCCCCTTCCCTCCCTCCTCCCTGCCCCCGCTCCATTTACACAGAGCGTTGGCTGGGTCTTTCTAGCTCAAAACCACACCTAGCAATAAGGGTGCAGATGCAGTCCGTTTTTCTTGGTAGAAATTTTATTCTGCCTCTATTCTAACTTTGACACTAACTTCAGATTTCTTTGAATCAGTGGTTCTCAAGCTCTAGAATGCATCAGAATCACTTGGAGGGCTTATTAAAGCAGAAGGCTAGGCCCCATCTTCAGAGCTTCTGATTCAGCATGTCTGGGATGGGGCCCAAGAATTTGCGTGTTTTTAACTTGATTTTTTTATTGTGGTAAAATATATATAACAAAATTGGTAATTTTACCCATTTTGAGCATACAATTAGGTGGCATTAAGAACTTTCATAATGTTATGCAGCCATCACCACTTTGATTTCCAAACTTGTTCACTATCCCTAACAGAAACTGTATATCTATTAAACAACAACTCCCCATATCCCACCCCCTCCCCCCTGGTGCTCTCTATTCTACTTTCTGTCTCTATGAATTTGCCCATTCTAGGAACCTCATACAAGTGGAATTATATAGTATTTGCCCTTTCGTGTATGGCTTATTTGATTAAGTGTAATGTGTTCAAGTTTCATCCATGTTATAGCACGTGTCAGAATGTCCCTCCTTTTTATGGCTGAATAATATTTCATGGTAGGTATATGCCACGTTTAATTTAATCCATTCATCTGTTGATGGACGTTTGTGTCATTTCTGCCTTTTGGCTATTGTCAGTAGTGCTACTAAGAACATTGGCACTTAAGTATCTATTTGATTTTCTGCTCTCAATTCTTTCAGATAGATCCATAGAAATAGAATTGCTGGATCATTTGGTAATTCCATTTAACTTGTCAAGAGGCCATATCAATTTTCCACAGTGGCTGCCCCATTTTGCATCCTTACCAGCAATGCACAGGGTTCTAATTTCTCCACATTGTTGCCAATACTTGCTATTTTCCTTTTTTAAAAAAATGTTTATTTATTTAGAGATAGAGAGAGGGAGAGTGTATGAGCAGAGGAGGAGGAAAGAGAGAGAGAATCCCAAGCAGGCTCTGTGCTGTCAACACAGAGCCTGATGCAGGTCTTGATCCCACTAACCTTGAGATCATGACCTGAGCCAAAATCAAGAGTTGGCTTAACCCACCGAGCCACCTAGGTACCGCACTATTTTCCTTAAAAAAAAAAATTCCATTCTAATGGGTGCAAAGTGGTAGCTCACTGTGGTTTTGATGTGCATTTCCCTAATGGCTAGTGCTCTGTGGGTCTCACCCCTGTTCTGGAAGTGCCCTCCATCAGTAATGCCTGCAGCACTCATCTGGGCACATATCACTTGTAGGAAGCTCCACAGACATGTCCCTCTCTGGGGCCTCTACTTATTGCGGGGGGGGTGGCGGTGGTGGCTCTTGTGGTTCTTTCTTATTATGATCACAGGACAAACTTGAACAAAAACCATCAGGGAAATTTAAGGAACAGTATTTGTTGCTGACAAGTCCTGGAGGATACATGGCAAGCCCTGAGGGCTACCAGCAAGCTTGCAGGTAAGAGCAGAGAGAAGGAGCACAGATCTGGGTCTGCCTTTATTTGCATGGAGAGCTTGGGTGCCTAAGGGTTTCTTGGGTTCACTCTCTATTGGCAAATTTAAAACATAAGATCAGGAGTTAAAGCATGGGAAGGGAGAAGCATGAGTCACTCAAGTGGTCAGTTATCTAGGTTGCCCAGGGCTTTCTAAAAGGGGAACTTCATGGAATGTGCACCCTAGTTCCATATTTGGTTGGTTTGCTAGTAGCTGCATCCTACAGCTGGGAGTATGTTTATTTCAGATGGGTGTCTTTTCAAGTGGGTGCCTCAACAGTCAAGGCCTAATGTCAGGTACTTACACTCCTGCTAGCGATGTTGAATATGTTTTCATGCGCTTATTGGCAATACTATATATATACAGTATATATATATATATAGTACTATATATATGTAACATATATATAGTACTATATATATATGTAATATATATATATGTATGTAACACATATATATATGTAACATATATATAGTACTATATATGTAATATATATGTATATATATGTATATATGTAATATATATAGTACTATATATATGCAATATGTAGAAATATTTTATATATAATATATAAAATATATGTATATATTTTTTTTTTTTGAGAAATGTCTCTGCAAATCCTATGCCCCTTTTTGAATTGGGTTGTTCAGTTTTTTTGTTGTTGTTGGATAATTTGCATTTTAAACAAGTTACCAGGTGATGCTGATCTGAGAACCACAGGGTGAGAATCACCGTTTGTTTGTTTTTTTCCCTTCAAAAACTTTTATTTGTATGAACAGTTCCTAGCTCTTAGTTTATCTTAGAGCTTTTAAAAGAGTAGAGACCTTATATATTTAAGTTTGAAAAAAGTTTCTGCTATTAATCAGAAATAATCCTTTCTACTTCTTTCTGGCTTACCCCTTGGAGTAAGCCAAAAATAAAACCATATCGTACGTTTCCTGACAGAGAGATGAGAAAACAACAGACACAAGTCCTGAATTCTAGAGTTGAGAGAATCACCGTTTTAGATGAGATTGTATACGTCAAGTGATTAAGTGCCAGCCTTGTTCATGATATGGAAGTTGGATAAAATTTGCGCGGTGTGTGGTTTTAATCACTTCTTCGGAATCAGACTTTTGATAATTCATCTCCTGTGGATATTCTGGGATTTTGTTGTTGTTTTTTTTTTTTTAGTTTTTTTTTTTTTAACATTTTATTTATTTTTGAGACAGAGAGAGACAGAGCATGAACGGGGGAGGGGCAGAGAGAGAGGGAGACACAGAATCGGAAGCAGGCTCCAGACTCTGAGCCATCAGCCCAGAGCCCGACGCGGGGCTCGAACTCACGGACCGTGAGATCGTGACCTGAGCTGAAGTAGGCCGCTTAACCGACTGAGCCACCCAGGCACCCCTCTGGGATTTTGATATATTATCTCATTCCCCATGCAGCAGCAATGGAAATCGAGGCAGACCTGAAATTGAAAAATCCCAGTACTATATCACCTAACACCTTCAAACCCCCAGAGATTATATCTGGATGTGTTACAATACCCTGGGAATACACATCTTACTAAAGCTGGACAGGATGTTACTACTGACCTGAAGATTTAGGAAACTCTTGTTTATATATCAGCATGAAGCCTCAAAACTCCTGACCAGTAGGAGTCATTTCATAAATGCGGCTCTTTTAAAGAAAGAATAATTCAAGGAGCCTGGGTGGCTCTGTCAGTTAAGTGTCCGACTCTTGATTTTGATTCAGATCACGATCTCACAGTTCATGAGATGGAGCCCTGTGGTGGGTTCTGCTCTGACAGCACAGAGTCTGCTTGGGGTTCTCTCTGTCCTTCTTCCTCCTCCTTCTCTCTCTCTCTCTCTCTCTCTCTGTCTCTCTTAAAAATAAATAAATAAACTTTAAAGAAAGAATAATTATCTTAAAGAACTCTTGCTTATTAGACTGAGTTGGCAGAATTATCACTGGCCATGTGAATATGTAATTACCATGATTTATTTGTCAAGTACTGAACATAGGTAAATTTCCTACACTTGTATTGAATTTGAGAAGTTAATTAGTATGACTATTAAGCAAAACCCAGAGATCATTACATATGAAATATTTCTCTATAATTCTAATAAACTGATTTCAAAACCTATTAGGCTTGAAATTTCATTCAATAATCCGCAAACATTTTTCTCTTTGGTTAATGGATCTCTGTACTTATCCTTCTCACTAGAAATATTCTAAGACTATTTAAAAGGTTTATAACAGTTCTTGCTGGACATACATAATTAAGTTTATTTTCTGTGAAAATCTGTGGAAATGTCCCTTAGAATTAATGGAAAAGTATAATTTGTCTTATTATTGTTACTTAGTATTTATGCAGCACTTCATATTTCTAAAGCACTATATAATCACTAGTTCCTCTTGAGCAATTTTTATGTCATTCATTATAATGTCCCTTTGGTATAATATGTGATTTACTTGTGTCATGCTTTTTTGATATATTTCAAGAAAAGAGTGGAATAAGATGGGCTCTTGTAATACCCTGTGTTGGGGGTCCCCAAGATCTCCCTAGGTTGGATGATTCACTAGGAAGACCCACAGGATTCAACATCTAGTCACACCAACAGTTATGATTTACTACAGCAAAAGGAATCAAAGCCCAATTAGCCAAAGGAAAAGGCACTTGGGATGAAGTCTGTGGGAGAGCAGATGCAGGTGTCCAAGGGTCCAGTGGTTTTGCGTAGGGTGCAGTCAATTCCTCCAACAGCAAGTTGTGGCAACATTTTACCAAGGAAGCTCATTAGAGACTTATCGCCTAAGGTGTTTATTGAGAGCTGATCACAGAGGCAAACTTTGCCTGGCATGTGCCATATATCCAGACTTCCAGAAGGAAAGTAGGTGTTCAGCATTTTGATGATTAATTTTATGTGTCAACTTGACTAGGCCATAGTGCCCAGATATTCGGTCACACATTATTCTGATGTTTCTGTGAGGGTGTTTGGGATGGGATTGACATTTAAATTCATGGGCTTTGAATAAAGCAGACTATTCCTTGTAATGTTGGTGGGCCTTGTCTAATGAGTTGAAGCCAGTACGGAACAAAAGATTGGCCTTTCCTAAGCACAAAGAGATTCTCCCAGCAGAGAGCCTTTGGACTTGAATCGCAACATTGGCTGTCCCTGGATCTCACCTTTAATGGTCCACCCTGCAGACCTGCAGAGTTTGGACTTGCTACCTTCCATAATCATCTGAGCCAATTCCTTAACATAAATCTCTTTCTTTTCTCTCTTTCCATCTCTCTCACATATATATCATATATATCATCTATCTATCTATCTATCTATCTATCTATCTATCTATCTATCTATCTATCTCCTATTGCTTCTGTTTCTCTGTAGAACCCTGGCTAATACAAGTATAAGGCATATGGTTTGTACAGTTTAGACAAAGTGAGCCACTCTGATCACTTTGATGGGGGACACTCCTGAAAAATAAATTTCCAGATGCCAGCCAAGGGCAAGTCTTGCAGCAGGCCTTTCTAAGGATGGGAGTGTAAGCCTACTGGGTTAACTTTTCTCATATACCCCATCTCATATGCTATATATAGAAAGGTAAGGTAGGGGGGTGGTTCTTATCTCTTTGCTTGATCCTTGTGCATGTATACCTTGTTTAAAAACTTGGGGGGGGGGATCTCTTGTGTCCACAGAACTGGAGGAATATTTTTGTTACATATAAAACCATAAACCAGTGAAAGCATCCCCTATACTTCTGTTCTTGTTATTGTTTAGTATTTTCAATCTGTCTTAACATCACTGCATTATCCAAGTAAAGAAGTTAGTATCAAAAAAGGTAAAACCACCTTGGTAGCCTTCAGATCTGGCCTGCTTGCAGTTTCTGTCCTGTGATTTTTCAACAGAGAACATAACTTTTCTTTTAACTTCACAGGAAATTCTGTGCTCCAATGTGCCCGGAGATATGAAGCATGACAAGAACTACCACCCAAGCAGTTGTCAGAATGAAAAGGGTTTGACAGCAGCTCCTCCAGGGGCTTGCCCTTCTCCCGCAAGCCATCAACCATGAAGATGCTCCTGGGATGGAAGGATGGTGACTTTCCAGGCAGAAACTGTTTTCAGAATCTGTACTTGTTTACTCAAAGGTCTGTAAAGAAGCAGACATGGCCAGGCAGGGGCCACACACACGTTCTAATGCTTTTGCCATCTCAAACTTTCATTTTCTTGTCTCAACATTTTGACAAGGTCTTAACTAGTCTCCTGTGTCTTCTCTCCCCATTTTCAAGTTATTTCATATGTTGCCATAAGAATTTTTCTATAAACACGAATCTGGTCATATTGCCTCACTCAGTCCCCACTCACTATGTCTGGTCTACTGAATAAATCCTCAAGCCCTTGGCATTGCACTGAGAGAATGTCATAGTGTGGCCTGAATTTACCCTCCCAGCCATACTTCTAGTTACCTCCTCATCAAGGGTGGGTCAGTCATTTCCCTTTGACCCCTAAATCTAAGAATCCATAAGACTGTAAAGCTGTATGATTTTGTAAGACTCACTGTCAGTAAAGTACATACTTTTCAACTAAACAGTACTGAAATACACAAATGAGTACACATTCCTTAATTGCGTAGCTTGATCGATTTTCAAAACGAACATACTGCTGTCACCGTCACCCAAATCAAGAAATAGACTGTCACCAGGACTGCCTGTAAGTCTCTCCAGACCCTCTCTTGCTCACGCCCTGTCCCCTGCCTTCTATCACCTGTGATTCTTTTTCCTGTTTTACAACCCTGTAGAAATGGAATCGTACAGGGGGAACTCTTTTGTACCTAGCTTCTTTTCCTCAATAGTTTGTAAGGTTTATCTGTATCATTGTAACAATTGTTGGTTGTTCTCATTGCTGTCTGGTGTTCCAATTTATTCATTTTATTTTTTAAGTTTATTTCTGAGAGAGTGAAAGAGAGCAAGGGGCAGAGAGACAGGGAGAGAGAGAATCCCAAGCAGGCTCGGTGCCGTCAGCACAGAGTCCGATGCAGGGCTTGAACTCATGAACAGTGAGATCATGACCTTAGCTGAGATCAAGAGTCAAATGCTTAACCAACTGAGCCACCCAGGCATTCCCTTTACCCATTTTATTTTGACAGACATTAAGGTGTTCTCATTATTTTCCTACTGAGTGTAGTGCTGCTCTAAACATTCTTGTATTTTTCAGTACTTGTGTTTCAGTAACTATGTGTATGCATGACTATAGGATGTATACCTAGGAGTAAAATTATCGGGCCGTTGGGTACGAATGTCCCTAGCTTTAGTAGATACTACCAAGAAATTTACTAAAATAGTTGTGCCAATTACATTCCCAGCGGCAGTGAATGAGTGAGTGTTCCTTCACACCAACATACAGTTCTTTTCCATATTAATTTCGGTGGATGTGTAGTGATATCTCATTGTGGTTTTATGTTCCCTTAGTGACAACTGATGTTGAGAAACTTCTCATGTTTATTGGTGGTTTTGATTTTTTTCTTTTGTGAAGTGTTCATTCAAGTCCTTTGCTCATTTTGTTTTTCTATTGATTTTAGGCTGTATCGATCTACGAAAAGTTACATATCCTACGTATGGGAAATTTTGTACACATACACAGTTATCCCATTCTGTGTCTTGCCTTTTCACTCTCAGTGTATTTTTTAATGGACACAAGTTCTTAATCTTAATGAAGTCTAATAGGTTCATTTTTTTCCTTTATGGTCAGTGCTTTGGTGTCCTGTTGAGAAATCTGCTTGCTCTAAATTATCAAGATATTCTCCCATCTAGTGGCATTATTGTTTTGTCTTTTATATCTAAATCTGAAATCTTCTAGACTTCATTTTTGCTTATGATGTGAGACAGGAATGTGGCTTTTCCATATAGATATTCATTTGACCCAATTTACCAGAAAGTCCACTGTTTCTCCTTTGCACTGCAAAGTCACCTTTTTATTTTATTTTAATTTTTTTTTTTAATTTTTTTTTTTCAACGTTTATTTATTTTTGGGACAGAGAGAGACAGAGCATGAACGGGGGAGGGGCAGAGAGAGAGGGAGACACAGAATCGGAAACAGGCTCCAGGCTCTGAGCCATCAGCCCAGAGCTGACATGGGGCTCGAACCCACAAACTGTGAGAACATGACCTGAGCTGAAGTCGGCACTTAACTGACTGAGCCACCCAGGAGCCCCCAAAGTCACCTTTTCATAAGTCAGATAGCTGCATTTGTTTTGAGTCTATTTCTGGATTCTCTGTTCAGTTCCATCAGTCTGTTTACCTGTCCTATACCAACACCACATTGTCTTAATTACTGCAGCTTTATAGCATGTTGTGACATTTGGTACTGCAGGTCCTTCAGTTTTGTTCTTCAAAGTTGTCCTGGCTATTCCACATTATTTGCATTATCATATAAACTTTAGAATCAGTTTGTCAATTTTCACGAAAATGAACCTGGGATTTTGATTGGTATTTCATTGGATCTATATATTGGTTTTGTTGTTGTTGTTGTTTATTTGTTTTGTTTTGTTTTTGGGAGGGAGAGAGGGTACAAGTGAATGAGGGGCAGAAAGAGAGGGAGAGAGAGAGAATCCCATGAGGGGCAGAGAGAGAGAAGTGGGGCTCACCCAAAGCGGGGCTTGAACTCACCCCATGCGGGACTTGAACTCACAAAATGTGAGGTCATGACCTGAGCCAAAGTCAGATGCTTAACCCACTGAGCCACCCAGGCACCCCTGGATCCATATATCTATCTGTGGGAGAATTTACATTTTATAATATCAAAATTTCCAGCTGGTGCATATGGTTCATTCATTTATTTAAGACTGCTTTAATTTTTGTAAAAATGCTTTATAATTTATTGTGAAGAGGTCTAGGCTAACACATTGCTTGGGATATTAACATCTATGCTCATGAAAGATATTACTCTATAATTTTCCTTTCCTGTAATGTCACTGTTAGGTTATGTTAGCCCCATAAAACGAGTTAAGAAGTGTTTCTATTCTTATATTCTGTGGAAGAGTTTGTTAAGACTGGTGTTATCCCATCCTTCAGTATGTTTAGATGAATTTACTAGTGGGGCCATCTAACACTGGCAGTTTCTTTGTAAAAGAGGTTTTGCTTTCTTTTTTTTAAGTTTATTTATTTCAAGAGAGAGAGCATGCACACGAACAGGGGAGGGGCAGAGAGAGGGGGAGAGAGAAAATCCCAAGCAGGCTCCACGCTGTCAGCGCAGAGCCCAACTGAGGGCCCGAACTCATGAACCTTGGAACATGAACTGAGCCAAAATGAGGATTCGGACACTTAACCAACTGGCACCCTGTATAAAAGTTTTAAATTGCAGAGTCAATTTCTTCAATAGATACATGTTTGAATTTTTAAATGTAATTTTCTGTCAGTGAATTAAATTGTGTTTTCCTTTGGATGTGTACATTTGGTTTAAATTGTCAATTTGTTGACATAATGCTGTTCATAATCTCATCAGCTTTTTCACATGTTTAATCTACAGTGATGTCCTTTTTTTATTTCCAATATTCGCAATTTGTGTCTTATCTCTATTTTTATTATCAGTTATGCTAAATATCTATCACCTTTAGACATTTGAAAGACATTTGTCTTTCAAAGAACCAATTTTTGACATTGTTGATTTTCTTTGCTTTATAGTTTTGATTTCTTTAATCTCTCCTCTTTGTTATTTCATTTCTTCTTCATTATTTGGATTTAACTCACTGTGTTTTAAAAAATTGTGATGGGGCGCCTGGTTGAGCATCCGACTTTGGCTCAGGTCATGATCTCACGGCTCGTGATTCAAGCCCCGCGTTGGGCTCTGTGCTGACAGCTCAGAGCCTGGAGCCTGCTTCGGATTCTGTGTCTCCCTCTCTCTCTGCCCCTCCCCGGCTCATGCTCTGTCTCTCAAAAATAAATAAATGTTCAAAAAAAATTTTTTTTAATTGCTTGTGATGGATACTAGCAATATATGCATTTAAAACACTTTTTTTATATGATCATGTGATACCATTCAGCTTTTTCCCCATTCTATTTAAAAAAAATTTTTTTAATGTTTATTTATTTTTGATTGAGAAAGAGAGAGAGAGACAGAGCACAAGCCAGGGAGGGACAGAGAGACAGGGAGACAAAGAATCCAAAGCAGGCTCCAGGCTCCAAGCTGTCAGCCCAGAGCCTGACACAAGGCTTGAACTCAAGAACTGTGAGATCATGATCTGAGCCAAAGTAGGCCGCTTAACCAACTGAGCCACCCAGGCACTCTCCCCATTCTGTCTTGTGTGACTAAAAACATGTGTTTTCCAAGAAAGGTCCTCTAACAAACTAGGGATATAGTTTGTTAATATGAAAATCTTAGTTTTCTAAAAAGCAACTTGTATGATGTAGAGCTATGGCCATAATTATAACTGTTAATATAAGAATTCCAAATGTTGCCTAGTGATCTGGATGATGGGGATCTTCTTTTACACACCCAAGCTTTTACGTAGTAGGAAGTGACTTAGCACCAGAAAGAACTGAATGCTGGGCGGTGTCCTTGGACAATATGTCATCTTTCATCTACGTTTGAGCTGAGTCTATTAGTAGGACTGTATTAGTTTCCTACACCTGCCATGACTAAGTACCAGCAACTGGATGGCTTAACAGAAATTTATTGCCTCACAGCCCTGGAGGCTTGAAGTCTGAGATCCAAGTATGGACAGGACAGCACTTCCATTGAAACCTTAGGGGAAAGCATCCTTCCTTGCCTCTTCCTAGCTTCTGGCAGTTTGCCGGAAATCTTGGGTGATCCCCAACTTACAGATGCATCAATCCAATCTTCCACCTTCGCAAGGCCATCTTCCCTCTTTGTATGTCTCTCTCTGTATTCAACTTTACCCTCTTTAAGGACACTGGTCCTATTTGTATAATATAGCATTATATTGTATAATAGGATTGTATAATAGTCCTACTTGGTTAGGGTCTACCCTTATGACCTCATTTTAAATTGATTAGCTCTGCAAAGACCCCATTTCTAAGTAAGGTCATATCCTGAGGTACTAGGGGTTAGGACTCCCAACATGGCTTTTTGGAGGGATATAACTGAACCCACAACAAAGACAATGTCAGTGCTTGTTGAGAAGGCTCCACAGATGGCCAAATGGAAAGCCAGACAATGGAGAGGGGAAGGACAAACATCCCATAGACAGGCAGCTAGAACACTCTCCTCGCATATGGAGACATATCATTTCCATGACGGACACGTTGCACCACAGATTCACCAGCCTTCTTGGGCGATACGATTTCCAACATGTGACCATACTTGCTTTAGTCCTCAGAGTGAACATCTGATCACTTGTAGCTCCCATATGCACAAAATAATTTGGTCCTGGTGTTCAGATATGTCACTGATGGGAAACCTGGCTCAGCATTGTGAGGCCAAATTGCACAAACTGCTTTCAAACCGATACATGTCAACCTAAATCCCTATTTTCAAGGTGGCAGTAACCTTAGGAGAAAAGCAGTTGTTTAGAACCCGGTCAGCAGCTGATGCATGTACTTCTAGATTCCATTGGTGCTTCTCTGCGGCACCTCTTAACCTTTCAGAAATTTAGTACCGACTCTGCTCCTGTGATTGTCATTTTCTGCAATGTTTCTTTCTCAACGGCACCTTAGCTGGATCACCCTCTAGATAGCATCGATAGATTTTTAAGACCAGAAAGCAGCCGGGCCAATGAACCACTAAAAATAGCTACACTCGTGGATCAATTAAATCCAGCTTGACATCCTTAGCGCATCTGTAATGCGATAATAATGATGATCTACCTCCTAGAGATGTTGTGAGGAATAACAAATGAATGATTGCAAAGCACCCTGAAAATAGAAAGGGCCCGATAAAAGCTTGTAATTATTAACGGTAATCATTTGCAAGTGACCTAGAAATTACTAAGTTATAGCATTCATTTTGTCGTGCGTTCTTTTTGCGTAACGTTTGGATTTCCAGCCCCAGGCTCTGTGTTGAGAGAGATTATAAGCTGCCACACGCTGCAGCCCTTGGGAGCCTTCTAAGGAAAAACTCAAAAGCAATCTATCCCTGTACAGTATACAGGGTATACTGTATATCCTCATATCTCTGGCCTTTAAAATTTGCCTTTCTTCCCTGTAGTTGAAATTAGAGATAAATTCTTGATAGTCATTCATTGATCCGACTGTTACTTATTAGGCATCACAGACACAGACGTGGGTTCTGAGGGAACAAGGCAGAAAAATAGACATAGTACCTATTCTCTTGGAGTTTTTGGTCTGTGTAGATAAAATTAAAATAAGTGAGGTGGCAATAGCAGATGCTAGGATGGGGCAAATACCCAGCCAGCCCATCCCCAGGAGCAGGAACGTACAGGCAGGGACTGGATCGAAAGCATTATTGTTCGGATGGAACATCACGCATCGCCCTGGAGAGTCATCCTGCCCCACTTCTACCCTGCTTTCGCAGAAGAACTGTGACTATGGGTCATCTGCCCCACCACCTTATTTCTCCGGGTAATCATTCATCAACGTCTTTTGTCTTCCCTCTTTTTAAAAAGCTCAACAGGAGAGGCAGCTCTTTTACCAAACCAGGCCGGACTTACTCTATCTCCTCAGCTATCTAGGGGCCAGACTGAGTTAACTGGTAACTGGGCACCAGACAAATGTGCAATACTCCCTTAGGTTTCCATGTCTGCTGGACCTGGAACGTTCTCTGTGAAGAAGATAGAACCCCTCCAGTAGGTTCGACTTTATTGCAAAACTAACAGTGGCCCGAGTTAGAGGGCCCCACTGGTGGCCCTAGTGGTCCTAGTCAGGGCTTTGGGTTATCAGTCCCGCTCTCCTCACCACATCCGCATCCCTGGTTTCTCCTCCTTCCTGTGTCTTGGTGTTGAAGGTCCTAACTCATCTCCCAGTTCCTTGGAGGCAGGGTCCTTATTTTCCCTGCATTTTCTGACGAGTGGATATTCCATCTTGCATCCTGAACCTTCTTTGTGATTAAAGATTCCCTCAACCCACATGTCCTGGTGACAGAGTCCTCAGTCACAGCCCTTTTCTTCTATTGGTTGCCATTCCACACCTGGGAGCTCAGGTGTGGCTTTTTCTGTCCCTTCCTGACACAACCCTGGACCTGGACTTGTTTTAAATGGTGTGTTAGTGGTACTTGAATCTGGCTTATTCACTCCTTCTTTTCCTTCCTGCCTTCTGCAAATATTTTGAATCCCTTCTCTGATCTCAGCACAGTGCTTGACCCTGGGGACACAAAGGTTTTAATAGCATTCAGATGCCTATGCAGCTGTCTCTAGAATCACCAGACATGAGCTGGATCCCTGGTGGGGACCCACACTGCTTCACAACTTGTGAGGTGAAGTGCACCTAAAGATAAGGTCAGGGAAGGCCAGGGTTTGAAGCCGCACTTCAAAAAGCGGCTGCTCCCTGGGTACTTACCAGAGCAGCTGACCACTGTCTCTGACCAGGTAGGATCTCTCTGTTCTGACTTTGGACTCATTCAGCTTCCTCTCAGCTCTGCTTAGCTATCGGGCCGTCTCCTCTGAGCACAGTCTGACCCAACCAGTAGCTATTTTTTTCTGCTCAGCACATCCTGTAATTCCTGTAATTGTTCCTAGCTTCTGTAATGGGCTTTGACTGTAACCATGAACGTTTCTTCTGCGTCTGATTTTCCCAAGGCCCCAGAAGGAAGTATTTGACTCTCCAGTTTCTTGCATTTGACCTCTTGGATCAGTTTTAGAAGCTCAGTCAAGTATGTGGGTCCTACCACCCTGAGATGCAGATCTTACTGCCTGGATTTCTGCTTCACTAGCTGGACCCATCCTCCTGCTGCCCCCAAAGCGTGGTTTTAGCCCAGAGGCGAGAGCACAACCATTGCTTGCTTGCAGGTTGCAGGAAGAAGCAGAAAGGACGTACTCTGGGCTCTTGGTTTGGAATCTGGCTCCACCACCTACTTGGTTGTGTGAATTGGGGCAATTGACTTAACATCCACAAACCTCGAATTCTACTCTATAATTAAGGGGGATAAAATCCATTTCAGCAGGCTTTCATGAATATTACATAAGACAGTAAGTGGAAAGTACTAGCACGAGGCCTGGCATTGAGTAGGTGCTCACAGATGCTGGTTCCTTCATAATGTTTAGAGTGCTGCTTCAAATCTGCGATATCGGCTTGACTTCTCAAATCTCCGTGAGGTCTGCACTTCGTCCACTTCAGATTGCCCGTTGCTATTATCACCGGTAAATGCATTCCTAAGCTGGAGACAGGGAAAGAGAGACAACAGATTAAACTCAACCAAGATTAGCAAACCCAGGGGAAGAGTGTGGTTTTCACATGTCCTTAAATGCCTGTCACTCAGAACAATGTCACCTGATAGTGAAAATGGTAAATATCTGTGAATCCCCAGCACAGAGTAGAATGCTCTCTCTTAATACTTACAGAATTCAGAAATCAACCTCTGGGTCTAGGTCAGGTGTGTCCCTCAGTGCCTATTTTCTAAACTCCAAGATTGGAGAGAATCATAATTTTTTTTTAAGTGATTTCTCAGGGAGGCTTCATAAGGCTATAGTTTAGTACAATTATGAGGTTAGATTCTAGGGCTGCTAACCTGGCAGTCCTGTGACCCCCCAAGGACAAATTAATTTAAAGTGAATGAAGAAGAACTACAATTATTACCTTTTGGAGAGCCAAGGAGTGCTTGTTAGGAACAAAGTGTGCAATCAAATGCTGATGATGGTTCTGCAGGCTGAGCATTTCTGAATACTTTAGGTACACAAATTGCTTTTGGTTCGTGTAACTCTGTTTCAACGTGAAATTTGCTCCTCGGGAAGCGGAAAAGAAAAATTTAAGTCTTCTCTTGGGGTCCACCGTTCAGGGAAAAATGGCACCGTTTTCATATAATGAGGCATCAGGTGGGAGGCGGTCCTGGTTCTGTCCCAAGTATTCCTCTCTGTTTTGTTATTCCACATCAGAGATAGCACAGAGTAAGCTCACCTGGGCATTTTTGTACATTGTGATTGTCATTAACCAAATACGTTGCCGTGCTTATTTTTGGAATATAAATCTTCAGATGACATAGCAAAGATAGAGTGGGTTCCTTTTGAATTGTCACCAGAGGATGATGGGACTCCAATTCCTCAACTGCTGTAGTCGGGGCTGGGACTCTGTGCCCCTTTCAAGGACCCTTGAGGTCAAGTAGGATGATGTTTCTTAGAAATACAAGTGATGAGATATTATAATAAAACAGTAATTATACTCTAGATTTGTATTTTTCTTTTAAGTAGTTTAAGATGCTTTCATGTGTTTTCTCTCCTTTGGGGGGGAAAAAACCCCGGATACATTTTCCATTTATGCTTCTATATATTAGAATAAAAATTGCTTGTGTTTTATTGATCCTACATGATGGGGTTATTCACCCTAAGATACTCCTCAAGGAAGAAGGAAAGGTCTTTTGGATGCTTACCCATGGGCCTAGAATCTGTAATTCATGGCTTGTAGTAAACTCCTAGCTACTGCCTTGCTTTAGGTGGATTGAGGCAAGTATTTTACCTCTCTGGACTTTCATTTGTCTGTGCAGGAAATAAGGGTTAATACAGAAAAAGGTGTCCAGTTGCCTGGCTAGCACTGTTGCCTGAGCAGTGTGGCATCCAAGGCCCCGAGAGTTCCACATGGCCTCCTCCTTGACTGTGAGGGGCGTTGGTAGTGAGGGGACGCAAAAATGCTGGCGGATACACCCAGCAAGAATCCACCTCTCCTTGCCTTCTGTACCTGCACCTAAGGGACCCTAGACATTTGGGCTTCTCCGTTACTTTGATGGAAATGGCCACAGAAGCAGCCCTCCGTCCCCAAACGTAGGCAGGCAGTGAATTGCTGCGTCCTCAGCAGGTACCCATGCTATTCATTAGGGTAGCCACTTTGCTCTGTCATCTCTAACACACCAAGATTTGGGGCCACCTCTGAGACTTTGCCGCAAATTCAGGACCATGGCCAGTCACTCGTGAGGTCTTGGTGGATCTGTTTTTCCCCATCTGTTTTCCTCACTCTATCGTCTCAGCCTTTACTCCCCTGAAATTGAGGAAACTACTCATCTCAACAAAATAATCAATGAGCAGACCTAATGAGTTCCCAATTTTATACCCAGAAGCCTACCCCATTGTGTATGTTTTTGAAAGCCAGGTCTTTATATTTACATATGGTTGGAAAAAATTATCAGATACACAGAATAAAATCTCCTATATTTCTCATTCATTCTCAACTCCTCCTAACTTTGAGAATAGCCAAGGGCTTTAGGATAAAAAGAAATTTTCAATGCTGCCCGGAAGGGACAGCAAGTCACATCTTAAACACCACAAATTTTCTTCTCGGCTAATATCTATTCTTCTATCCACACTCACACCATTTTGAGCTCTGAGTTTTAGCATATCATACCACAGCATTACACTCTAATCCTTACCACTAAGTCATAGTTCTGCACTGATACAACAGGTTGAAGGGACTCCACATGGGTGGATTTTCTGATGAGCAACTTTCTTTGATCTAAGAAACTAAAGTTAACATACTTGCCTTTGAGTTTCTGCCAGTCTTTTATTTGAGACATCTAAACAGAGATCTCCCCCACTTGACGCTTCTAAACAGCATCTAAAAAGACAAAGCTGCCAAGAGATAGTAAACAACATTCAATAAATAGAACCTGTTTTGGAGAAGGCCTTCTGGTGTTGTGTGTTTGATGCAGGACTTGGAAATGTTCCCAGTCTGTTAATAATTGATGGGCTATTTGAACATACTGAGGCACAAATACACAGCTTTAAGTGGGAAAATTCTTATTTGTCCTTATTCACCCCCTTCCTTGTCCCCATAGAGTTATTTGTTGTCATAACATTCTAAGGGTGTTCTTCCAAAGTAATTCCAGAGTCTAAGAAGGGATTCAGAGAGAGTTTTTAGTATCCAGATGGATTCCACACACTCTCCAAAGAATTCCTCAGGGTTGACCCCATCAGGTCAGATTTTAAAGTTAATCTACTTGGGGCACCTGGGTGGCTCAAGTCTGTTAAGCACCTGACTCTTGGTTTCTGCTCAGGTTATGATCTCACGGTTGGTTGGTGAGTCTGTGTCTGGTTTTGTGCTGACAGCGCAGAGCCTGCTTGGGATTCTCTCTCTCTCCCTCTCTTGGCTCCTCCCCGACTCGCGCGGTCTCTGTCTCTCTCAAAATAAACTTAAAAAAAAAATAAGTTAGTCTACCCCAAAGAGACTGGATGGGAACATTTTGGGGAAACAATTGCTTTCCTTATAAAGCAGTCTCTCTAATTGGACAGACGAGAGGATGGAAGACTCCTATTTTCTTGGCAGATAGGGGGCTATCTCCTGCGTTTTGGAAAGTTCAGCCCGAATCTCGCCTTATTCTGAGATGGCGCTGGTCCCGGCTGTGGAGGCCACAGAGCCTCCCTTTGTTGCTGAGCTGCGCAGGACGTCAGCCGTAGCCTGACAAGCCTCTAGGGTTCCCATCAGGTCCCAGGGAGAACAGCCTGGTGCAGAGCCGTGGGCAGAAATGCAGAAAGGCTGAGTTTTAATTAATCAACAAAGTAATTAGATAAGGTACAAGGTGGCCTGCAAAGGTACATAGCGTTCGGCAATGTCGAAAATAAGCAAGGAAATCAGGACGAGTGGTGCTTGTAGGAGAAAGGAAATGAAGGGACGGGATTAAGATGAAAGTAGGGGTGAAGCGTGCACCGAAAGTACAGCCCTAAAGCCCGGGGTGCATCAGGCGCGCCAGTGTGATCGGTTACACTTAACACCGGAGGGAGTCAGGTCCCAGGGCCCGCATCGTCGTCTTCCATCTGCCAGCCACAAAGAACTTCCTTTCACAGGTTTTGTCCGGAGTATCTGCTACCTCATTCTTGCATCAAACACCGTGATCGGATTTAATGCCGTCATTTGGTTTAATTCTTTCAATGTAGGCAGAAGAAAGATCACATTCTGTAAGTCGAATAGGTGTGACAAAGCTTTCTCTCTGAGACCCACAACAGTCTCACATTCTCATGCTTCATCTCTCCAGCTTCTCCCTTTAGTGCTCTGCACAGGAAGGACAAAGAAAAGGAAAAAAAAATCATTTTTCTCCTACTGTGTGTGAAGGGCTGGGCTAGGTTATTTGCATAGATTATTCCATTTAGTCCTCACAATAAACCTAGGAGGGAGGTACTCTTTCCCGCATGTTATAGAGGAGGAAAGAGGCTCCCAGAGGTTTGTAAATGTACCTGATCTTGGTGTGTGTTGGAGGCAGGGTTTGCACCCACAGGCTGACTTCGATGATAAATCAAACATAGCTATAGTTTCTGCTTAAATCAATCAATCGGCAAGATCTTTCCAAGATCTACCTTGCGCTTGGCCCCAGAGATATTCCATAATTTCCCCAGGCTCTCCCATCTATTTGCTAACTCTCAGCATGGGGGAAGGATCTGTGGATAAAAGAGGGGTAAAAGGGATTTGATTTTTTTTTTATATTCCAGTGATATTTCCTTCTACCACTTTATTATTATTTTTTTCCTGATCGTCCTCCCCAAAGCACTATGTTGGTCAGGATATTAAAAATGAGCAGAAAACCTTTCCTATTTTTCTTTTTTCCCAGCTACTCTTTATCTAAGCAAGGCATAGCTAGCTAGAGGTAATTTCAATCCATTTTCGAGAAAAGACTGCCTGCCTTGGCGTGTTTTTATCCATAATGCCATCAGGCTGTACATGAATCCAGGACAAAGTGTCTTCATTGTATTATGCGGGAGAGAAATAGAGTCAAAGTCATCTTAACTTTGTAATGAATAGCATTTTGTCAGAGTGAATATTTGGCTCATGGGATGTTAAAGGAGCAACAGGACTAAAATGCTTTAATAGTCCAGAGACTAGCACAGCGAAATGAATTTATCGCTTTTAGTAGGGTTCCCAGTGGACAGCACGTAATGAAATTCGCTATCTGATAAGGCCGCCTTGGTGTGGGAGACTCGCTGGCAGGCGGGAGCAGCATACTGAATCCCGGGGTTCGGGAAACCTGAGGTGACCCTCACACCTGCAGCACAAGTGGCAGATTGCTCCCCCGTCTGGGTGAATTGATACACAGAATAAACGCGTGAGAGCCTTCACGGGGAGGAGGTGTCACGGGCCTATCAGTTGCCCTGCTCAAGACCATTCATTTTCAGGGGTGCCCGCGCAGATATTATTAGACAGACTGAGCGCAAAGAGGACACCGACGGCCTGACTGTACTTGGATGAACCATAAAACGAACCACACCAATTTGTTTCTGGAAGGGGGTGTTTTTTTCACCAGACCCAGAGGCGCAAATAAGATCTCTGGATGCCGAATAACAACGTAAATTAATTTGGCACCTCTGACCTCCAGGCACAAGGCCACTCATTGGACAGAAGAAAAGTGGCAGAGTGGGGACAAACGAATATTGGAAGAGGTGTGTAAAGGGCTGATGCTTGCAGGGAGGGGCTTTCGGTTTTGCCAAAGAATAAAAGGTTACAACATTCCCATAGCCTCTAAGATGGAGGGGAGCCCAGAGGACTCACCACAAAAACGAGTCCACAAGTAGGAAAGCAGGAGTGTTAGGCGAGAAACGAACATCTTATCTGGAGGCAATTCTAATGAGTATCAATTGAGAGGAGGAGACAAATCCATATACCACTTTCCCCTCACTGCCAAGAAGCATATCTTGGAGCTTACATTTCATCATTCACCCTACTTACGCATGGTGGTAAGAAATCATGTCATTAGCTTTGCGTGTTTTCCACTGGGTTGAATGTTGCCTAGGACAGAGACCATATTACTAGGGGAGTACAAATTAGTACAACCGCTTTGGGAAACAGTTGGTGTTATCCCCTAAAGGTGCACCTTAATGTACCCTGTGACCTACCAGTTCCGCTTTTAGGCTTATTGCCAAGGTGAATTCTTGCACATACACAGCAGGGATATGTATGAGAATGTTCGTAATACTAAAACCTGGGAACAGATGCTTATAACTGAAGAGAACAAATAAATGGTGGGTTCACGTAATGGATATTATTCAGTAGTCAAACAAATGAACCACAGCAATGTTACAATTAGTATGGATAAATCTCTGCAATAAATAATATGCAAGTGGGAAAAAAACCGGGACTGAGCAAAATGAATATACCCTTTTGGTAAAGTTAAAAACAAATCATATACTTTATTTATTTATTTATTTTAAAGTTTATTTACTTATTTTGAGAGAGAGAGAGAAAGAGAGAGATGGAGAGAGAGAGAATCCCAAGCAGGCTCCACGCTGTCAGCACAGATCGCGACATGAGGCTCAATCCCATGAACTGTGAGATCATGACCTGAGCCGAAATCAGGAGTTAGACACTTAACCAACTGAACCACCCAGGTGTCCCTAAATCATATACTTTGATTTTATTTTATTTTTTCCAAATCATATACTTTTAAAGGACTCCATAGATATACAGAAAACGCACACATGTATATATGAAAGCATGGGAATGATGATCATAGAATTCAGGGTGACTTGGGATGGCCTGGGGAGACCATGTGGTTGGATGTGGGTTGTCAAGGTCCTGGCTTTTATTTTGGCTGGTGGTTTTGCAGGTGCTTAATACAGATGACTAAATAAGAAATAAATAAGAATGGGCCATGCATAGGCCTGTGATGAGAGTGGTACCAAGGTTTATTATGATGAATCCAATTGTGTCCACCTGAGATCCAAAGGGAAAACCAAGAAAGAGAAAAGAGGAAATTATGCTGATCCCAGAACACTTCACTTAGTACTTGGTGCTTAACAGGATTTCACAGCCATGCTCGTGGAATAAAATATTTGAATCTAATCAGGTGCCTTGGTGATAATGTTATTCATAATTAGTACTCCAAGCAGAGTGGTTCTTACATGCTGGTCCAAGTTTTTGAGTCTTGAATCAAGAACTGACATAATTCATATGAAGAAATTATTTTTTTCTGAATATCTCAACATTTATTTCAACATTTTATCAAAGCGTAGACAGAAACATTGAAAGAATTTTATAATGAACCTTCATACATCTACCACCTAGATTCTACCATTAACATTTTATTCTATTTTATCACATTTCCACCCATTCTTTTATCTATCAATCTATATCTCAGTTTTTAGCTGTATTTCAAAATCAATTACAAATCTCAGGCTATGTCTTACTAAATACTTCTGCATTCGTATCTTTAACTAGTTTCACATTTATTTTCATTTCTGATTTACAGGGGATATCAAAGAAAAAAGTTAAGGCATTTCTTGAATGAGGAAGAAAAGTGAATGACAAGTAGATTCGAAACTGAAAGCAATAAAATGAATGTGGCTTAAAAAAAAAAAAAAAAATGCTTTTAAACAAGCGCCCTCCAGCATCTCAAGAGCATCATGACCAGAGAGCAGAGTGCTGTTCTGCCATCAGAGGAGGACGAGTAGATCCTGAATGCTGCCCGAGAGAGACACAATTCGGAGCTAGGTCGTACCAAGGTAAGTGCATATGAGGAACTGTTGAGAAGCCAGATCAAATCCCTAAACTCTGAGTAGCCTCCGTGTCAGGTTATGTGGATTCTATCATAGAAGCACTCACAGCCTTCCTGGAGCATTGCTGCTCAGTTTCCGTTCTGAGCCGCACTGGGGGTGATCCTTCAGATAGGAGAAGCCCCGGTAAGGCTCTCACAAGCAAACGTGACAGACTCTGGCAAGACAGTTTTTACCCCAATGCGCCACCGTGATTGCCTAACCAAGGGGGCAAAATTATTACAGCTGCCACTCTCCCAAATCGGTGCCCTCCCACCAAAGACTGCCAGGTGGTTTGAGGGACCTCAGTTCCGTGTTCTTCACACTCCAATTCAGAAGAGGAGACTATTGAAAGAATTATGGTCATCCTAGTTTAGCCCATTGTGTAAATCATCCACTGCCACCAAAGAATTGCTCCCCTGGATTAATTCTACCAAAACCATCTGAGAAAACCAATTCTTGGTACGATGGGCTACTATCAGAGAGCTCCGGTTAACGCATATGTAACTTCGTGAGCACAGATGTAACCTGGAAGGAAGACATACAAATATTTAGCTTGAAAGATTTACAACCAATCATTTTGAAGGGAGCAATGCTTTAAAACGGGGATCAGCAGATTACGGTTGGCATGTCAAATCCAGTCCACAGTCTGCTCTTGTAAACGAAGTTTTGATGGAACACAGCCACGCTCATTAATTTATGTGTTGCCTATGGCTGCTTTCGTACTCAACAGCAGTGTTGGGTAGTTGCAATGGAAATTATATGGCTTGCAAAGGCTAAAATGTTTATTCACTGGCCCCTTACAGAAATCATTTGTGAAACCCTGGGCTTAATGGAGTGGCTCCTGGGGAAGGTACATTTTGATGGGGTGGGGAGGTATCCATGAAGGTGAAGCGTTGGCTTCCAGACAGTCCTATGGAGTCACCTATGGATGTGTGTTTCTTTCCACACTCACTTCAGCAACCAAAGAAAGTCTGCTCCATTTTTTTTTTTTTTTTTTGCATGAGGGTTTCTGCATTGTCTGAACAAAGAGTTTTACAGGTTTTAGAAGTTAAAACAAACACTGCCTACCTCAGTGCTTTTCAATCCTGGCTGCACAATGGAATTGCCTGGGACCTTTAAAAAAAAAAGTGTATTTATTTATTTTGAGAGAGAGAGAGAGAGTTCGAGCAAGCACTGGAGCGAGCAGGGAAGGGGCAGAAAGAGAGAGAGGGGAGAGAGAGGGAGAGAATCTCAAGTAGGCTCCATGCGGTCAGCACAGAACCCGACCTCATGAACCGTGATATCATGACCGTAGCTGAAATCCAGAGTCGGATGCTTAACTGACTGAGCCAGGCCCTTTTTTAAAAATAACAACAGTCAGGACGCCTGGGTAGCTCAGTCTGTTAAGCGACCGACTTTGGCTCAGGTCATGATCTCACAGTTTGTGGGTTCGAGCCCTGCGTCGGGCTCTGTGCTGACAGCTTGGAGCCTGGAGCCTGCTTCGGATTCTGTGTCTCTTTCTGTCTCTGCCCCACCCCCACTTGCGCTCTCTCTGTCTCTCTGTCTCAAAAATGAATAAACGTTAAAAAAAATTAAAACAAAACAAAACCAACAGTCTGCCCCAGAATGGAAACAGAACAAACAGAAACAAACTTCCTAGGTGACTCTATTACACACCCGGGCAGGAAAGCCACTGGTGTGGAGGGCAAGGAGGTCAGTTCCTGGTGAGGTGCCCCCAGAGGGAGGCCTTGGACAGTAATGGGCATGAGTGAGAGCCCTGAAAAGCTGGCAGGACTGACAGGAACCCCAAGGGGCAAGAGAGACACAGAATGTAGGAGCTGAATCATGGCATTCACAGGCCAAAACCTCTTAAAGTTGACGTACAGCTAACTTGTATCCTAATTGACAGTGCAAGTCCACTTAATATACTCCCTCCAGGCCACTTAAACCCGGACAGCTGCAGTGAAAGGTGCAATCCAGAAACATATTCGGAGTCGGCCTTGATTTAAAAGGAAAACCTAATGAGAATTTTAAAGCATGCAATGGTACCACACTATCATCCTGTTCCTAGTCCTTAGGGCCTTTGTGGGAGGTCATTTTGCTGTGGGAGGTGGTGATAAAATGGCAGCGAGGAAGGAATCCAGGACAAAAAATAATGCCTTGGTTTCCACTGGTAGGAATTTAAGCTCCATTCTCTTCTCACCTGAGAGTCTCTCTAGCATGTTCCTGGGTGATGCTCTGGTGTCTTTGAAGCTCCGAGGGTAAGCTACACACAAAGGGGGGGGGGGCAGTGAGTTTAGAGGGACTAGGTTAGGATGTTCCTATGGGGGCAGAGCTGGTGACCTCTGAAGGCTTCTCTGATAAGAAGAATCTCTGATTCTACCAATAAGCAACCAGAAACAAGTGCCCCCAGGATCCCACTGTAAGCAAAGGGAGAGAATTCTCTTTTCCTCTAGAGAAAAGTACCTTAAGCACACTGACCTTCTAGGGAGTGCCTACCCCACCTACTGGGACCTGCAGTTCCAAATACCCAGCAGGAAAGACAAATGAGACTCTGAAATAGTTGTGAAGAGATTCCTTTCTGTACTTAAAAAAAATTTTTTTTAACGTTTATTAGAGAGAGAGAGAGAGAGAGAGAGAGAGAGAATGAGAGAGAGCAGGGGAGGGGCAGAGAGAGAAGGAGACACAGAATCCAAAGCAGGTTCCAGGCTCTGAGCTGTCAGCACAGAGCCCGATGCAGGACTCGAACCCACGATCTACAAGATCATGACCTGAGCCGAAACTGGACCCTCAACCAACTCAACTGAGTCACTCAGGTGCCCCCCTTTCTGTACTTTTGAGGTGTAATGGATATATAACATATTAATTTCAGGTGCACAACATAATGATTTGGCATTTGCATATATTGCAAAATGATTGCCACAGTGTCTGGTTATGACAGCCATCATCACACACAGCCACTGCTTTTCTTTTCTTGTGATGAGAACTTTTAAGATCCACTCTCAGCAACTTTCGAACGTGCAATACAGTATTAACTATAGTTGCCATGCTGTCCATCACATTCCCAGTACTTACTTTATTTTATAGCTGGAAGGTTGTACCTTTTGGCCTCCTTCATCCGATTCGCCCACCTTTCATGGAAAAGATTCCTTTTTGAAAGCCCACGAAATGCACGGAAGGTGGGGGTGGGGGGGAGGGGGTTGAATGGGTGCACACACAGGTGAGAAGGGCAGGAGCAGAGCCCCAAACGTGCTTCCTCTTGCCCTTTAGACTTGGAATTTCTATTTTCCCCTCGAATGCCTTTCATCATCCCAATACTGCCAAACTTTACCCATATTTCAAGACCATTTGTGACTCCATTGTGCAGTCTCCTCAAATGGTCCCTGGCTGAGCTGGTCACTCCCATCATGTTTCCATGACACCCAGTTAATTTCCCTACTTCAGCCGTGCTATGATGTGTCCTGGCTGTGGGCTCCCCAGGACACAGGTACCGCCTGTGTTCTCTCTGTCCCCTGCTTGTCCAGCCATACAATGCAGGCTTACAAAGCATTTCTACCCATTTCTCTGTTTTGTTTTGTTAAGCAGTACCTTAAAACTATGCTTAAATCGGGGTACCTGGGTGGCTCAGTCAGTTAAGCGTCTGATTCGTGGTTTCGGCTCAGGTCGTGATCTCTTGGTTCATAGGCTCAAGCACTGCATGGGTTTCGTAGGTTCAAGCACTGCTGATCCTGCTTGGGATTCTCTCTCTCTTCCTCTCTCTGCACCTCCCCTGCTTGTTTGCTCTCTCTCTCTCTCTCAAAATAAACAAACATTTAAAAAATTAAAAGTATGCTTAAATTGTCTCCTATAAAGAATGGGTAATGTACGTGCCAGGCATTATGGTCTGTCCCTGGGATGCAAAGGTGAATGGAAGATAGTTCCTGGGCTCTAAGGTGTCACAGTTTAGGGAGAGACTTACATAACCAGAGAGAAGTGAGCTACTTTAGAAGCAGAAGCAGGGCAGTGTGGGAGCAAAGAAGGACGCGTGAACCTCTCCTGGATAGGCCAAGAAAGACTGACTGGTGAGAGTATGAGAATTTAGGCAAGCCCTTAACAGTGAATCTTTTGTGTGGGGGGCAGGCAGGGAGGGGGTCCAGGAGGGATGGGGGATGGGAAGTAGATGGATGGGGGAACGTTTTAGAGTGTTTAGGTCTAGAATCATGGCGGGGAAAGAGCATAGAAACGTACTTTCCACCGATTACCTTGAGGGGAGGCTACTCTTTTCCTGCACCGTTACAGTTCTGGGGATGACCATCCCTAAAAGAGGACGGAAGAGAAAGAAAAAGAGAAAGAGAAAGGAAGAAAATGACCACTCCACTGGTTGGACCAAAATTGGCAACCCCCACATTCAGAGATCATAAGATAGAAAAAGCTAAAAAGGAAAACCTGTAAAATTAGTCAATTTTACACAATCCGGTAGGCCGTAATAAGGCTCCGGCATCATTTTGTCAGAGAGAGGCCAGTAATTTTAGGGTGGGAACTGATCCATTTACACAATGAGAGAATTTCCCTCATGCACAAAGTGCTCCATAGCAATTTGTGGCCTCACAGAATGCCATCTATAGTTCCTGCAGTGGCAGGAAAATTAGGGGGCAGAGTGATTATTAGACTAATCGCAGAGCTGAAAGATGCATTGGTCATACTGGTCACTTTGCCTTTCATGCCAGCCTGGGACTGCTCTACTTGGCTTTCAGCACTGAAGAAACAAAGTGGAAAGGGCTGATCAGTTCCTCTTGTAGATATTATTATCTTTCAGCTTGAATCCTCATCAGCTGCTAACTATAGTCTAGGGTCTGAAGTCATTACCCAGAACAATGCTCCATCTTCATTAAAAAAAAAAAAAAAAAAAAATCTCTTAAATCCTACTTTGGAGAGTCAACCTGAGCTCAGGAAGCTGGGTCTCAGGGAAAACAAGGTCCCCAAAGAAGCCCTGACTGTTTTGCACAAAGCGTCCCCGTCATCTTTCTAAACGGTTCATTTAAATGTTGTACTTTATTCTTGCTGAATACTTGGATGGTTCCCAATTTGCACTTTGCAAGGAAGAAAGAAACATGATCTTCCTGTCTGGATTGTGTGGAGAGGTATTCATAGCAGGATCTCCCTTTGTTGTGCTCAGCTAATTGCTAATTATGTAGTGATGGATGTAAATCACACAGTTGGCATTTCAGGCTCATAGACTCCCTAGCTGTCTTTTCTACTTAAAGGAGAAAGGCTGAAATATTAAGAAATTATCCACATCTTTATCCATGAGAATAAATTCTAAATGGGTGAAATAACTCTTTGGAAGAGCAGAAGAGGCTTGGGGGAGGGGGATATCAGAGGTGGGTCCTGCTCGGACTCTGCCGGGATTTGACAGCACATGGTTATGAGGAAAACGCCTCTGAGTCTCAGTTAACATGGAAGCAGGACTGGGTGTGAAAGGGCGGACCTATGCCGGCGACTCCATCTTGTTCTGTGTCCTCCACCTTGAGTGACTATGTCCCCGACATGCCCCCTTTCCGGGAAAATCCCAGAAACCTCAGACCACGCCTCCTCCCCGTGAGTAACCTCCCGCTCACCCGTTCAAACTTCCCTAGCCAATCGGCTGAGGCCACGACCCTTCCCCAGCCAATCGGCCGAGGCCACAACCCTTCCCCAGCCAATCAGCTGAGGCCACAGCCTTTACCTCACCAACTGCCCCTGGACCCCTATAAAACCTTTGTGCTTTTGAAACTCGCTCTCTCTCTCTCTCTGGTATCTCACCGCTGCATCAGTGCAGGTTGGAGATTGCGCTCGAGCTAGCTCGAATAAAGGCTCTTTTGCTTTTGCATAGGACTCGGCTCCCTGGTGGTCTTTGGGGATCACGAATTCTGGGCATAACAGGTGCTCTTGCTTGAAGGAGAAGCAATATCCCTAGAGTCCCAATGTTTTGTTCAGAGAAGAATAAATACTATGTCTTTGAAAGGCATGTTGAATCTTAAGCTTTTCTCATTACCTCCTTGAATTGTCCAATAATAAGATTATGGAGGCAGTCCTATTGTTTTTTTTTTTTTTTAATTTTTATTTGCTTATTATTTTTTTTTATGTTTATTTATTTTTGAGAGAAAGACAGAGAGAGACAGATCGTGAATGGGGGAGGGGCAGAGAGAGAGGGAGACAGACTCCGAAGCAGGCTCCAGGCTTGGAGCTGTCACCATAGAGCCCAACGTGGGGCTCGAACTCATGAACCATGAGATCATGTCCTGTGCCAAAGTCGGACACTTAACCAACTGAGCCACGTAGGTGCCCCACGTGAGTCCTATTGTTAACTCCCTTTTGTACGGATGAAACTAAAAAGCCAAGAAAAGCTAATGATGTAACTAAGTCACCCTGCTAGCTTATGGTAAAATAGGCAAATCCCAACATCACATTTGCCATCAGTCTGGTGCTGATGTGGCCGCAGCCAGGTGACTGTCTCTTAGGGTCTCTCCAAGCACTGGAACTTTGGGTTGTAGGTTCATTTTGAGCAGGGAGGTTTTTACTTATGATTTTCTTTCTTCCTTTCTATGGTATCCTTGATGCTGAGAAAGTAAAAATTATCTCAGAATAAGAAAGTAAAGTATCTGCCATACTAATTATCACTCTTGGATAATAGATAACAGATAAAGCCAACTGCAGAGTTAAGAGAAACCAATATTTCTCTCCAAGGACACTCTGCCATTGTAAAATGTCACAACAGCTCCGGTCTTTAAGGCATATTTCTTTTACTTATTCACTGAGAAGCCTTGTTTCCTAAAATCATAGATTGTCTAAAATTTTGAGATATGAAATTATATCAGCAAGAATGAGCTTTCTACTTTTGCCTGGAAGATGAGTCCCTTTGCAACGGGGAAGCGGTGTCAATTACCAACCCAGGCACAGAGGCTCAGATAAAGTGTTTCTGCACACATTTCACATTAACTTAACTGCAGTTTTCGAGGAAATCAGACCCTGAGTCTACTTGCTGGCCCCAACCTTTTATACACAGTCCTGCTTAGCGCCGAGCCTCTCCAAACACTGGCTCACGCCATAGAGAGATACCATTTCATACCTACTAGGATGGTTATAATCAAAAACATGGAAAATAGCAAGTGTTGGTGAGGATGTGGAGAAATTGTAACCCTCATACATTGCTAGTGGGAATGTAAAATCGTGCAGCTACTGTGGAAACAGTCAGGGAGTTCTTCAAAAAGCTCAGTGCAGAATTACCATATGGCTCAGCAATTCCATTTCTGGATATATGCCCAAAAGGATTGAAAGCAGGGACTCAAACAGATATTTGTGCATCGGTGTTCATAGGAGCATTATTCCCCATAGCCAAAAATGTGGAAACAACACAAGTGTCCATGGACTGGTGAGTGAAAAAGCAAAATGTGGTAGATACATATGATAGAATATTATTGAGCCTTAAAAAGTAAAGAAATTCTGATACATGTTACAACATGGATAAACCTTGAGGACCTCATGCTACGTTAAGCAAGGCAGTCACAAAAGGACAGTGACTGAACAATCCTGCTTATAAGAGATGCCTAGGGTAGTCGTGGAGACAGGAAGTAGGAGAGTGGTTGCCAGGGGCTGGGGGCTTGGGGCGGGAGCAGGGGGTGGGGGGGGGAAAGGAGTTAATGTTTAAAGGATACAGAGTTTCGGTTGTGCGAAATGAAGGGTTCTGCAGATGGATGGTGGTGATGGATTCACAACAATGCGAATGTACCTAATGCCACTAAACGGTACACTTCACAATTCCACCCAAATGCTGCCCTTCTTCCCCCAATCTTGGACTCATTCTAGTTTTCCCTTTTGTTTGGTGAGACACTCGCCATTCTTCTGGGATATGGCCACTTCGTAGCAATAAGCCAACAAGTCTGACTTTGTCAGGCTACAGGTGGGTCTCTGGTGAACTTTGGGTGATGGGGCTGAGAAAGGATTCACTCCCCGCTGCCTGGCAAACCTGATCTTATTATAATGAAATTTAGGGAATACTGGCACGTGAGGACCTTGGAGGATATTTCAGGTTTATTCACTGAGACAAAGGGAAAACTTAATTCAGGCCCCAGTTGAGGACTCGTTTATTCTCCCCTCCCCATGTCCATCGGCCATGGCTCCAGGCAGAGGCTGGCCAGCAATGTGTTCAATATCTTTTCAAGAACAGAAGAGCCCACCCTGGTCCCTGGGCTCTCCATCCACCTGACTGCAGGTCCATCTGAGGGAAGCACTGTTCTGGGGAACACATTCTGAAATGGTGACCCTCACTCAGTGCTGCTGACTTCCTGACCCTGATCCCAGCTGGGCAGCAGCTTCTGACCCCCACCATTCTGAAATCGTATTCTGCTTCTGGTCCGCAGAGCGATCGATCTTGTTTTTTTCATATTGACTATGCCCATTTGGTGATCTCCCATTGCTGTTGGTTTTGATCAGGGGTTGAGAGAGAGAGAGACAGGGAGTACGGCAAATCATGAAGAGACTGTCATCTTGACGAGAAGTTCTGGTTGAAAAACTTTAACAACATTGAGCTCTAAAAAGAGTAAGGAGCCTCTCAGCAATAGAATTTAAAGTGAAAATACTGCTAAGCCATCAAATAGGTGCAAAACCAGCTAACAGTGTTCTGATTTTCTTAAGTGAAGACTGCTTTTGTTTCTTTGGGAAAATATCAACCCTCAAATTCTTTCCATTCTCCTTGCTGCCTCTGGTTTGCTGATTTCCCAACCATTTATATAGGTCACCCAATATAGTGCTGCCACAACCAGGTAAGTATATACAGGTCTTGTATAATAACCTAATCCTGGAAAGTGATGAGATGATCAATTTGAGGAATAGTGACTTTGGCCTGGAGGACAGTAAATAGTGTAGGCCTGGAGGACAGTAAATAGTGTAATTTTTGTGTTTTTTTAATGATTTTTTAAAAGTTTGTTCATTTATTTTAAGAGAGAAAGAGTGAGAGCACATGAGCAGGGAGGGGCAGAGAGAGAGAGAGAATCTCAACATTGTCAGTGCAGAGCCTGACTTGGGGCTCGAATTCACAAACAGCGAGATCATGACCTGAGCCAAGATCAAGAGTTGGATGCTTACCTGACTGAGCCACCCAACACTCCTAGTTTTTTGGATTTGACAGTAGGGACTGTCAAGTAAAATCACCAGCAACCAATAACATGATTCACAACTGCACATGGGGTCTTAAAGAGCTCTTCCAATGCTCAGCTTCTATTCTGGTCTATCGGTCAGCTGTGCATTTGATGGAAAACAAACAAGCTCCATTGTTCTTAGAGCTTATCTAGGCAAAATGGTGACGTTAGCAAGGTGACTTCATGTTGCTTTCCCTTTTGCTTACAGGGAACACACTTTTGTAATTCATGTTTCCGACCTCGGGTATCTCTCCTATGTCTTATTCTTGTAGACCCTTGGAAACAAACTGAGGCACAGTATAGGGGAAAGGCACTAGATGGGGAATCAAATGCCTTGGACTTTAGTTCCAGTTCTGCCAACAGTTAGCTTAGTGACCTTGGATACTTTGGGTCTCAATTTAACTCGTCTGATAAATTTCAGGAAAGGGAGTAGTTGTACTACTAAGATCTCTTTTGTCTACATGTTTAATAGTTTTAGGATGTATCATAACCACTAGTAGGTTAGCTGAAGAATCTTTTTCTCTCAGAGATTAATATGGAAATCTTGGAAACCCAAACATCTCCAAATCCTTAAATTTTTAACAACGATAATTTCAGGCACCATGGCAGGTTGATGGAGAAATATTTTTCTGTGGGAATCTTTTAAAACACTCTTAAATCGCACAAAAGAGTTGACTTACTTATTGGAAAGTCTGGAGTGGGGAAAGAAAAGGAAACAGGATTTTTAATTTGCTGGCTTAATTACTTTCACCAGTTTGAATGCCGACTGTGTTTCAAGCATTGATGTGATGGCTCTGTGATCCTTTTCTCTTTGAAAGAAGCACATTCTGTGTAACTCCCCGTTTCCCCCCATTTTCCTCTTGTGTTTATTCATGACGTTCACGATATACGTTGCTTGTGGTTAAATTTATGTCGCTAAATAATACTGTTGTAAATTAGGTACCACATTCCCTGTTCTTGTTTAGATCTCATCAGTGGAGCTCTATTAACTCTGAGATATTTTCAGTCACAGATAAATTGCTCTGTTCAATATGCATTTCAATAATTTTCTCATCTAGACGTGTGGTTGGTAATGGGCATAATAATTCAGGAAGGGGTGAGTTGAGGGGAGGGAATATCCTGAAAGGCTTGTATCTTTAGCAACATCCCCAAAGACTCACTATTTTCCACTATGCAGTATCTTCATGTATTTGAATAAATAAGAGTTAATTATCTTTATAAACCAGTGTTGGAGATGGTGTCAGCTCTTTTCCTCTCTTTGTACATTCTGCTGTCAGTTTGAATTCAAATTGGTTTGGTAAGGAGTTTTGCCCCAGGGGTCCATTTTAGTAGCAGCATTTCTGATTTGTCATAATTTACTGGAATGCATGAACTATTATATTAAAACTGTGATTTTAAAGGCCAACTCTTAGAAGGAAGACATTGATTGTTGGCTATGTGGCTCGGTTTCTGCTTGTGGCCTCTCAAGCCTTCATTCTTCTATTAAGTCTTTCCTGGCAATTTCCTTTGTGTGTGTATATTTATATTTATATTTAATTTCTACCTTTATAAAAATTAGAGTATCTTGAGGGAGAGACTTAGTTTAGTTAAAACACCCAGTCCAGTGATGGACAATTAGTAGGTGTATGGTATATGAAATAGACTTCTCTATCTAAACCCAGAAACATAGTACTTGTCTAAAGAATAACACACACACACACACACACACACACACACACACACACACAGCTGAGAAGTGGTTTATTGATTGGTTGCTTTGTTTTCAAAATGCCAAACAAATGGTCTGAATGATTTTTTACCATTACTGAATTTATATATGTGTATGTGGGGATCGGGAGGTAGGCATTTAATCAACTACCCTGACAGGTTGTTTTTGCCTTCTGAAAACAGTTTTAAATAAATAAAAAAAAAAACCTGGATCCATTAACTGATATGAAATTGCTTTAACTGCATGCACTGCATAAAATATGTATGTGTGTATTCACGTCCACACAATATTGAAATTATAAAAGAGAAAAGAACTTGACCATTGCTTTTTAAGGTGTTTCTTTCTCTTCTGAAAAAGAATAAAATAGTAAGGCATGTTATGAAAAGTAAACAGTAAAGCATAAGACAACCAAAGAACTCCCTTTCCTCAACCCCCTGGAACTATTCTCCAGAAAAAAATAAGTATTAACTCTTTCTTATATAGCCTTTCAGAGATGTTTAATGGAAACACACATACACACACACATGCACATTCTATAGACTGTTTATTGCTTGAATGTTGACTATAATGAACATCTTTTCATATCAGCAAATGTACTTCCATATTTTTAATTTTGAACTATTTTTTAATAAATTTTTAAAAATTTTTGTTAATGTTTATTTGTTTTTGAGAGAGAGAAAGAGAGAGTGCGAGCAGCGGAGGGTCAGAGAGAGAGGGAGACACAGAATCCAAAGCAGGCTCCAGGCCCGGAGCTGTCAGCACAGAGCTTGACATGGAGCTCAAACCTATGAACTATGAGATCATGACCTGAGCCAAAGTCAGATGCTTAACTGACTGAGCCACCCAGGCACCCCTCATTTTAAACTATTTTTTGAAGTGTATTTATTTATTTTGAGAAAGAAAGTGTGTGAAGCGGGGTGGGGGGGTGCAGAGAGAGATAGAGAATTGTAAGCTGTCAGCCCTGACACGGGACTTGAACTTGCGAGGCTCAACCTCATGAACAGAGACTTCGTGACCTGAGCCGAAACCAAGAGTTGGACATTTAACCAACTGAGCCACCCAGGAGCCCGTATCTTCTTTGTATTTTGGCTACAATTTCCTTGAATTAATGTATCAGATTGAAGCAGTGTCATATTAATTTATATCTAACACTTGCTATTATAAACAAAAAGCAAGTGGGGGCACTTGGGTGGCTCCGTGGGTTAAGCGTCTGACTCTTGATTTCAGCTCAGGTCGTGTTCTCACCATATCAGCCCTGCGTCTGGCTCCATGCCGGTCTTGGAGCCTGCTTAAGATTCTCTCTCCATCTCCCTTTGTCCCTCCCCTGCTAGTGCACGTACATGCTGTCACTCTCTCTCAAAAATACATAAATAAATGAAAACCAAACAAAACTGTGAATGCACATCCTATTACATATAATCTTGGCACACTTGTGTGAGGTATATTTATCTTAAATTCTGGTAGATATTGTTAAAAGAGAATGCCAATAGGGGCGCCTGGGTGGCTCAGTCGGGTAGGCATCTGACTTCGGCTCGAGTCATGATATCCAGGTCGGTGAGTCTGAGCCCCGCGTTGGGCTCTGTGCTGACAGCTCAGAGTTTGGAGCCTGCTTCAAATTGTGTCTCCTTTTTTCTCTGCCCCTCCCCTGCTTGCACTCTCTCTCTCAGTCTCTCTTTCAAAAATAAGTTAACATTAAAAAAGAGAGAGAATACCAGTAGACTTCCACCAATAGTATGTGAAAGTGCCTGTTTGCTTGTACCCTTACCAACACTGAATTTTATCAAGATTCAAAATTTTTGCCACTCTGATATGTGGAATTTGCTGTCTCTACTGTTTTGAGTTGTCTTTCTTATGAACAACGTTGAATGCATTTTTATATTTATTGGCCATTTGTATTTCTTTGGTCTATGAGCTTTCTGTTCATACTTTTTGTCCATTTTAATTGTTCTCTCTCTTATGGATTTGTAAGAGTTTCTGTGTATAATAAGGAAATTAGTCCACTGTCATATCCATGTGTTCATTATTCTAAAAATATTTATTGAGTGGCTCTGATGTTACAGACACTGGAGATCGTGCGTGAACAAAATAGATACAATCCTTGCTCTCGTCCAGCTTACATTTATCGGAAAGAGACAAAAAATAAACAAGATAAATAAGCTAAATAGATAGTATGGAGGCTAAGTGAGGAGATGTGGTGAGAGCTTACGGTCTCCTGTGATTGTTTCTATTCTGTCAGCGAGAGCGGAAACAGCATCATTCACTGAAAGGGAGAGTCAGGGGGTGATGGAGGTTTGAGGAGGGAGGACAAGGATGAAATAGTTGCACGTGACGGAGAGAGAGGAATGGACTAGGGACGTGAAGAATGATTGCCCAGAAACACCGGGACCCACCTGACATGATTCGTCTTGAGCGTCAGGAGACACCAGTCACCACCTTTGGGTGTTGCTGTTGCCATTGTTGTTGGAGTCAAGTTCAATTGCACAGCCACACAAAGGGAGTTAGTGGAAAAAGGAATCTTGCCAGATCTATTTTTACAAGAGCCCTATAGCAAAATACCAGATCGGTGGCTGAAATGACAGAAAGTTATTTTCTCACAGTTCTAGGGGTTGGAAGTTCAAGACAAAGGTGCCAGCAAGTTGGTTTTTCTCGAGACCTCTGTCTTTGACTTGCAGATGGCCACCTTCTCCCAGTGTCCCTACATGGCCTTTCCTCTGTGCACGTGCATCCCTGGTATCTCGTCCACTTCTTTTAAGGACACCGATCCTATTGCTTTAGGCCCCGGCACTTCTGACCTCTTTAACCTTAATTACCACTTCAATGACCCCATCTCCAAACATAGACACACTGGGATTAGGGCTTTAACATGTGAATGGGGGGGGCACAACTCAGTCCCCAATACCAGATGAATTTGAAGAAATCAGAGGGGACAGGTGAGTTGAAGACAGATGCAAAAGAATGATTATCATGATGGAACATGGAATTTAAGGTAAGTAAGAAGGGAATTAAAAACTCTAGGTGTAAAAGACAGTAAGTTTAATGTTCCTCCTTAGCTGTGTGGTAAAAGTAAAGAAAATGTTGGAGGTGGGACACTGGAGAGAGCCAGCTAGAAATAAAAGCACAGGTGGTAAAAGAGCAGAATGCCTGATATTGGGGTGTAGAGGGGTTGCAGTTATTGGTAATGAGATGTTTGACCATGGGAGAGTCAGTGGCTGCAGTAAGTTGAAGGACAAGATCATTGGAGGAAAAGAGGTGAAAGAACCCAGAAGTCAAAAACGCCAAGATGTTACAGGGATCACCTCTGCCTATGTTGAAATCACAAATACCTATGACAAGAGTAGCATTAAAGAGAATGAAAGGAGCAAAACGGCACCTCAAAAGTCTTTGAAAATGGAGGGAGGTGGTCTGGGCCGATGGATGACTGTAACAGAGAGTGCCAGTCTCAGGACATGAGTTCTCAAGTTGAGTAGAGAGAACCGATGGCCCAGTCATGGCAATCAGAAGCACGAGGACATCCACCCGATTTCCAGGTCTAGAGATTAAGAAGGGGCAGAAAGAAGACAGATGCCCCTGGACAGGGCTGTGAGGAAGTGCTGTGCTCAGGGTCAGCCAGGTTGCAGTTGGAGCAGGAGGTTGATGGAAATATTCAGAGAAGAAGCGAAACCTATAGGAGATCTGAGTTTGACCGACAGCATGGCAGGAGAGTTTTAGGAATCAGGGGTGGATGAGGCGTAGGGCCAGAAATGGGATGTATGGGCCACATGGGAGTGTGGGTCTAGATAATGAGGGACATCTGGGCTTCTTGAGGTGATCCAGATTATTAGGGATAAAGATCATATGGAAATCAATGCTGATGATCCCCAAGAGGTTAATGGGGCGAAGCTCTGAGAGTGGGGGCAAGGAGAAGTGGGGGGCTGAAACTGGGAGAAAAGGGAGCTTTGTTATGAGCATATAGAGTTGTAGAGCAACACTTAACTCCTACGGATGGAGGTGTGGAGGCCAGGAGATGGTGGTCATGCATGTTATCAATGGTTTCTACTCAGATTGATTTTGATTTTATTAATATATATGTATATTATATATATTTACCAAAGTTTTTATATGGTCAAATTTATTGATATTTTTTTCTCTATTCCTCTTAATGATATGATATGCCTAGGAATGTCTTTCCTGTTTCAAAATCATAACTTTTTTTTTAGAAAAACATTTCAAAAATGTTTTGTGTTAGTATTTGTGTCATTTTCCATTTGGAGTCTATTTTGCATTAGTGAATATGTAGCAATCCAGAGTTTTGTTTTTTCTATATGGCCACCTCACTGTTCCAATGCCACTCATCAAAGAGTCCATCATTTTTCTCTGTTTTGAAATATCCTCGGTTGCCCTTTGAATGTTTACTTATTATATATTCACACCTTTTCCCTGTCAGCTCCTAACCAAGCCTTGAGCTAAAATGATCATTTCACAGCCTTTTTAAAGCTTCTGTGCCCTTGGTCTTTACCCTCTTGGCTTGAAACAAAAAGCTGAAAACAAATGTCTTCTACCTTTAAAAATTTTTTTTCAACATTTTTTATTTATTTTTGGGACAGAGAGAGACAGAGCATGAACGGGGGAGGGGCAGAGAGAGAGGGAGACACAGAATCGGAAACAGGCTCCAGGCTCCGAGCCATCAGCCCAGAGCCTGACGCGGGGCTCGAACTCACGGACCGCGAGATCGTGACCTGGCTGAAGTCGGACGCTTAACCGACTGCGCCACCCAGGCGCCCCGTAAGGCGTTTAATTCTAAAGAAGAGGATAGAACACTAAACAGCGATCCCTGGAGAAATGAGTGACGGGCCCGCATCACTGACACCTGCTATCCATCCTGTTGGATGGAAGTCCTACTCTCATCCCCTTCCCCCACTCTGTTCATCCTGTGTGCTCTGGGGAGTCACTGTGGTCTTCCTGCCTCCAGCTCTCTCCGTTCTAATCCATGGTCCAGATGGCCTCCCCAGTTCTCTTTCCAATATGCAAATGAGCGCATGTGGCTCTCCTGCTGAGGGAGTTCTCATGACTCTCCACTGCCCTAGAGTGAAGCCCAAGCCCTGGAGCCTGGCGTGACAGCTTCTTCACACTCTGACTCCAACCTACAGCTGTGGCTGGATCTCCTGCTGTGCCCCTCCTCCAGCCCACAGTTGATCTCTATCTGGCTACATGTTGTCACATCTCAAGTCTTGTTTGCAGAGTTGGCCATGCCAATGATACCATCTTCCCAAACTAGGGAGATTTGCAGATCCTGTAAGGCTTAGCTCAAATGTCAGCATCTCTGGAGAGTCCTCTCTACTCCCTTAGACAGAATCCATCATTTTCTCATGAGTATTCCTATGGAACTTAGTTTATATCATTATGGAAACAGCAGTCGTTGTTTTTTAGAGGGTTGACTTTGACACCGGCTCTGGCCTCAGACCGGGATGCTGCGTCGGTAGAAACGTGTTGAGCCAGCAACGCTGTCCTGTGTTGAGCACATGCGTCATCTCATTTCGTCTTCCAAACAATCCTGCGAGGCAGGCATTTTTATAATCTTCATTTCAGATAAGAAGTGGAGCCTTAAAATGATTAAGTAATTAGCTTGCACACAGATTGTATATTCTACGCCTGGGACTCACTCCCTTTGTGGGACTCCAAAGCCTGTGAATGAATGAAAGAGCTGTGTGCCACCTGGTGACTCCTTACAGAGAAATTGCCTTGTGTGGGAGGTCCATGTGGCACCGAGAGCTTTTTACAGTGTGTGTGACCTTGGGCAAGTTACCGAATATGTCTGAGTCTTTGGGTTTACATCTGTAAAACTAAGATAATGAACTGCTTAACTACCTCACAGGGCTTTTGAGAGGATTCAGTGAAATAATATATGCAAAAGACATAAAGGCTGGCAGAATAAGTTAGTAATAGATACTTTGTCTTTCCTTTTCCCTCATCACCTATTCCATGAAGACAACAGTTGTCCTCAGAGGCTTATCTGTCCTCCCTGACCAGAGAGGAAACCAAGCAGGAGCTGTGGAGATAAACGTCCAATGGAATGACAGGTTTAGGCAGAATTAGCTATAGCTTGTACCAGTTCCATGAGGATCTCAGATAAATAATGCTCTTAAATATACCGTAGCATTGCTTTTATCGCCTATATCCATTTTGGGGGAGGAATAGCCTCATCGAGTGCCAGAGAAAGGAAGAAGCAACCAGAAATTATCTCTTGTTTGTCCTCAAGGGACTATCATTTCTTGCCACAAGAGCTCACGGCTTGTACACTGGCTTTCAAATTCAAGAGAAAAACAACCCCTTAGAGATTCTTTTCTTTTGCTTTTTGGCCCTGCCAGCACCATTATCAAATGACTTTCACATTCTGTGCTCCGGTGATTAGACGGTGGCTCTCATGGCTGGTGAGAAGATATGAGAGAAAGGTGTCTCAGCCCTAGAACTTTGTGTCTTTATCCCATTCAACTTTCAGATATCAAATCTATGTTTAACACCTAAGACATGTGAGGAACGAGGGCATCAGGATGAGGACGGTCCCTGGATCGTGCGAGGCTTGTCCAGCGGCAGAGGCAAACAGGTATAACATGGCCGCTAACTTGGATGGTTGGTGATTTGAGATGGGTAAGCACAGAGTGTGAGGGGGGCTACAAGAAAAAGTTTCCTAGCCTGTCTGGGAATCAGCGAATGGGTCAGTGATAGTCTGGAGCCACCCAAAGAAGGTATCCTGGGATCAAAGTCTTGGAAGATGACTAGAAGTTAGCCAGACTAAGAAGGAACAAACGGTCTTTTTTATCCTGAGGCAAACCTGCTATTGGAGTCTTTCCTGAGTACTTAATCCTGTTACAAGTTCCACAGGCAAAGTTATAAGTTCGCACGCTAGCTTGGGGACACATTACTACAGAAATGAAGAACTATGGGGATTTTTGGACAATTTTTCTAACATTCTACAGCTAGTCAACGGAGAGGTTGGGATTTGAATCTGGGTCAGACTTTGAAATGTTTGATCTTTCTGTTACACTAAGCTAATTCTACAGAGTTCCTGATAATATCTGCATTCACCACAGGACAGTCATGTTGCTCACCAAGACATCATAGAATCTTAAAACTGAACTGAGATATAATTTATATATAAATGTTTTGAGGACTTATTTAAAAAAATTTTTTTTAAAACATTTATTCATTTTTGAGATACATAGAGAGACAGAGTGTGAATGGGGGAGGAGCAGAGAGAGAGGGAGACACAGAATCCGAAGCAGGCTCCAGGCTCTGAGCTGTCAGCACAGAGCCCGATGCGGGGCTCGAACTCACTGACAGCGATCATGACCTAAGCTGAAGTCGGGCGCTTAACCAACTGAACTACTCAGGCACCCCTTGAGGACTTATTTTATTTTATTTTATTTTATTTTTTATTTTTTATTTTTTTTAATTTTTTTTCAACGTTTTTTATTTATTTTTGGGACAGAGAGAGACAGAGCATGAACGGGGAGGGGCAGAGAGAGAGGGAGACACAGAATCAGAAACAGGCTCCAGGCTCCGAGCCATCAGCCCAGAGCCTGACGCGGGGCTCGAACTCACGGACCGCGAGATCGTGACCTGGCTGAAGTCGGACGCCTAACCGACTGCGCCACCCAGGCGCCCCGAGGACTTATTTTAGAAGAACAAGAAAGGAATCTTTCTGTGTATGATTTGAGGTTGCAGCGATATAAATGGCATCAATGAAAATACAGTTATTTTGGCAAAAAAGTGTTACAGGGTGGCTGCGTAGCTCAGTCAGTTGAATGTCGGACTCTTGATTTCAGCTCAGGTCATGATCTCACCATGCATGAGTTTGAGCCCTGAATCAGGCTCTGCGTTACCTATTGATAAGGTGATGTCACCTTCACTTTATACATGAGGAAACTGTGGTCACGTAGCTCGCTCAAAGTCTTAGCTGAGGGCAGTGGAGAAGTTATCATGAGGACACAACGCTTTCAGAAGCAAAAGGCAATTTATGTGCCAGGCACTCGCTTGGAATGTTCACCCAATTTCTATTTAATTCCTATCACAGCCCTGGAATGTAGGTGTGTCCCCAACTTTTGGAAATGAGAAAACGGGCCGAGAGGTGGGGTATGACCAAGTGAAGCCCACAGTGTGGCTGGGTTCGAACGTGAGCCCAGTTTTCCGAAGCCACGCATCCGTCCGCACGTTTCTGCGAGCCATGTCTGTTTTCCAGCTGTATCCCGACATTTAGCATCGTGCCGGTCACATTGTGACGGCTCTTTCGTGCCCCCTTCTGTGGAACACCTAAGCGATACTGGAACGTGTACTTGGGTGACTAAGCAAGGACGGCGACAGGGACACAGACGATAGTCGGTGGAAGTTGCCCCACTGCTAAGGAGAAAGCCAAGGCCAGGGGAGTGAAATTCTACCAAATAAAAGCTCACTGGGGAAAAAGGAAATAGCAAAAGTATTACTGCAAATAGAACTTGAATTCTTCCCTTAGAGTCCATGAGCGTGGCATTCGAGTGCTTCTCTGGACCCCCAGCTGCCTTGGTTATGGAAGCACTCTGACCTTTCGCTCACCCTGAACGTCCTTAAACCAAACACCCTTGCCCTTTGCCTGACTCCGTAGGAAACGCAAGATCTCTCCAAATAACATCTAGGCTAGGGCCCAAATACGAAATTACCTCTCCTTATTTATTTTTTAAGATGCCGACTCTCCGCTAATGAGTAACATTGGCTTTGATCGAATTGGCTTCTCAGTTTTGCAGCAACATGGATTCAGTAGCTATTCTGCACAGTAGAGGACATTATTAACTTCCCACTCGACGGCGGAGAAAACCTGATGTCACATGAAGTTCTCCTGAGTTCCAGTAGTGGGTTCCAGCACTGTGGCTATCACCAATTACTGCACGAGCCAGGCCGCTGAGCATCTTATCCTGGACGACTGTAAATTTAAGACATTCTTTGGATCTGTTTATAGCCCATCTGTGTCCTTAGGGGGTGTTTGGGAACGCGTGGGAGTGTATGGGGTCATCAAAATGATTGAGGCATTGCCACTGGCATTTAGTGCTTAGAGACCAGGGATGATAAATGCCATGCAACGTGGGGGTCCGTCTCCCGCGACAACAGCACATATTCTGACCAAAATTGGAACTATCTCTCCACTGAGAAACAATGATTGAACTCCTCCCCAGTTTTCGTGTTCTCTAATTTTAAGACAGTGACCGAGAAGCAAATTACAGTTGTGTTAACTCTGACGAAGTCAATGAGCAAGAACTTAAATGTAGGCCAGCTACTGGCAAAACACCTCCTAAGAAGCAAAAACAACAAAACGATGGGAGGATTAAATACTAGCAATGCACACGGGCCAAGAAGTTACTAAAATAACTTTACTTATCCTAACACAGTTTCTATTAATTATCGTAGATAGTTTGTAAGGCAGTAGCTTGGATGCCACATGGGACATTAATTCTGCTAATGAACTCAGGGGCTGTGTGTTTTTCCTAGCTTCTTACCATAACCTCAGCTTCATACCACTTTGGACCCTATGAGAAAGGGCCCAAGATTTGGTAAACTTGGCATTATACCACTGAGCTGCTTTTATAACAGAAGAGCTATATGCTTCAGACTTCCTGCCGCCTAATTATTTCATTTTGCCATTACAGCTAATTGTCAGTAAGGATAATGGAAATGACTCTGACACGTTTTAGTAATTCGAATCATCGTGAGCCTCTGGGTAGAATGATGCCAGCACTATGGCTGTTCAGGATGCATCTCACTTGTAGCCCTCTGTGCCTTGTGAGATTATAGAGTTCCAAAGCTTTGTAAAACAATAAAGTCCACTTTAAAATATGGGTATAGATACAAATATTGTTTTGGACCAAAGCGAAGTTTTGAAATATTTCTCCCATTTCATTCAGTTCAGGAATAGGTGAATCAATCTGCTCTTCCCACATTTGGGAGGGGGGCTAGGAGTGCCCGTGGGTTTTTTTTTTCTCACCCACTTCTTTTTTTTTTTTTTTAATTAAAATGTTTTTTATTTATTTGGAGGGAGAGAGAGAGAGAGAGAGAAAGTGGGGGAGGGGCAGAGAGAGAGCATCCCAAGCAGGCTCCATACTGTCAGCACACAGCCCAAGGTGGGGCTCCAACCCGCAAACCATGAGATCACGACTTGAGCTGAAACCAAGAGTCAGACACTTAACTGGCTGAGCCCCCAGGCGCCCCTCTTGCCCACTTCTTAAGGCAGCCTGGCCTCATTTCCTCATTTTCTCTGAGCTTGCATAACCATTACGTCACCACATAATGTTTGATCCACACGTGGCCAGCTCTATTACCACAACCGAGCCTCGATTTTGTTTGAAGCAGCCGTGGTCCTGCCTCAGGTAATGGACTGTGACTGATCATGATCAGTCAAGACAAGCCTGGCCCCCAATTTCCCAGCTGTTTTTGCTGAGGAGAGTCGCCATGTTAACTAGTTCTGGTGATGAGATCTTGACTTAAAGGGAACTTCTTTGTAGGGCTTTCTAGGAAAACTCATTTTCTTTTAAAAAAAAAAAATTTGTTTTCAATGTTCATTTATTTGTGAGAGACAGAAAGTGACAGAGTGTGAGTAGGGAAGGGGCAGAGAGAGAGGGAGACACAGACCAGGCTCTGAGCTGACAGCACAGAGCCTGATGTGGGGGCTCGAACTCACTAATTGTGAGATCATTATCTGAGCAGAAGTTGGACACTCAACCGACTGAGCCACCCAGGCACCGCAGAAAGCTCTTTCTCTGAGAAGCAAAACCTGATGCCTGGAAATACAGCAGCCATCTTGTGACCAGGAGATGGAGCACAATCTAAATCGCTTGATTCTCTGATGGCATCTTCAAGTGTCTGTCTAGACCTGTCTGCTCAACTTATGGCTTCTTGCAATGTTAAAAAAAAAAAAATCAACCTCTATTTGCTTAAATAATTGTAGCTATTTACCATCAAATATAAACCTGACTTATATCATGTTTTATGCTAAACTGAAGGTATAACTCTGGGGGGTGGGTCTTGGAAATTTTGGTATGAGAATATTGCTGGCAGCAGTAAAGTGTTGTGAACTTAATATTAATATATAGTTTTTAATTTTTTATTTTTGAGAGAGAGAGAGGGTGGGGGAGGGGCAGAGAGAGAGACAGAGGAACAAAGGATCCAAAGTGGGTTCTGCATTGACAGCAGAGAGCCCAATTCGGAGCTCAAGCTCACAAACTGTGAGATCATGACCTGAGTTGAAGTCAGATGCTCAACTGGCTGAGCCATTTAGGTGCCCCAACATTAATATGTTTTAATGTTTTTAATGTTTATTTACTTGGGGGGGGGGGTGGAGAGGCAGAGAGAGAGGGAGACACAGAATCCAAAGCTGGTTCCAGGCTCTGAGCTGTCCACACAGAGCCCAACACGGGGCTGAACCCACCGTGAGATCATGACTTGAGCCCAAGTTGGACCCTTAACCGATTGAGCCATCCAGATGCCCCAATATTTTAAAGCTATTATATGTGAAATATCCCTTCCTTCTCCAGCTGGTGGAGATTTGGGTGAAATGAGCATGTTTGGATAAAGCAGGTCCTGCCATTGCCCAGATGTGCTTCAAGAAGTCAAGGTGTCATACGAGAGGGGTGTAAAAATGTCAGGACTGGACATCTCCAAAGTATCACTTCCATAAGAAAATGATAGAACTGGGAGAAGAAAAGAAAACAAATGGATTAAATTGAATTGAATTGAACATATGGGAATATAGTTGTGATTTGAGTTGTATATATGTCCTATTATTCAAGTGGTTGAAGAGGATATAATGGTGCTTCCCAAAGGAAATAATTCACATTTTTATTATTGGGTTTTAAAGTATACTGGAAAAAACAATGGGCCTCAGTCAACATTTCTGAATCCTGTTTATACTCCACAATTTTACTCAGTCTCTCTCGAGTGCCAGTTTCTCAACTATAAAATGGGGGTAATAACTCATGTCTTGTCTACACAGAATTGCCATAGAAATCAAGTAAGATGAAATGTATAAAATCCCATTTTATACTCTATTTGCTATGCAAATGGAAGAGGCCGCCAACATCATCATAACCATATCGTTCCAAGTTTTACACAACAGACATGATCATTATTGTCATCCTACCAGTTTGGCTGTGAAGACAAATCTTGGGTTTATTTCCACTTTAGTAGCATCTTCTAGAGGGGGTGACTCCCACAGGCTAGATGTTGACACCCACACTGACACCCAGTGTTTGTGCACTGTGTTGCATTAAAAAGCAACAACCCTTCACTATTCTGAGAACTCTGAGCAGTTCTGAATAGTGAAGAACCAAAGGAATGATCAGATCCTTCTTTTGGAACTGGAACAGGAGAACAACAGAGATAGATGGCATAATGATAGGGGAGAAGAAATACATGGAGAAAAGGCTGTGGACGGAAGCCACGGGGCAGTCAGAGCCATGAGTCACCAGAAGCTGATTAGAGAGGAGAACAGAGAGATACCGTGGCAGCAGCTGGCAGTGCAGCAGTAAAGGAGAGACGGGAACCAGGTCCTGTGAATGACACAGTAAAGCAGAGATCTCTGGGGGGATGACAAGGCAAGTCGTCCCATCACTGGCACAAGAGTTGTCGCATTTATGCTGGGTTTGTCAGATTAGAGCAGAGAGCCACTGCAGTGTGTGAAACGTGTTGGGGTCCCTGCAGTTGGAAAGAGACTAAATGGGCAGCATGAAAAGATTCCTTTTCGTTCTTTCTCTTGTATTTCTTCTCGGGTATCATCTGGTGTAACTGAAACCCACCTCTTTCCAATCAGCCTGAAAATAGTGAATATAGTCTCCATTTATACATTCGCATGTGCTCGTATTTTACTTATTAGTATTTTATTTTATTTTTTTCTAAAGTTTATTTATTTATTTTGAGAGAGACAGAGACAGCGTGAGTGGGGGAGGGGCAGAGAGAGAGGGCGAGAGATAGAACCCCAAGCAGGCTCTGCACAGTTGGCACAAAGCCTGATGTGGGGCTTGAACCTACGAAACTGTGCGATCATGACCTGAGACAAAATCAAGAGTCTTAACTGACTGACTCACCCAGGTGTCCCTACTTATTAGTATTTTAAATAAGAGTAGCCATTTGTCCTGTTTGGTAATTTCCCCCTCACATATATTATAAATATCTTCCCTTACTAATAAATATATTTCTACAATTTTTAATGGTGGATCCAATGTGCACAGAAAACTTCCCCTTCTTCCCTAATACACAGAGAAATGACAGATAAAATGATAAAAGGATCTTAAGACCACACAAGGGTGCTTAAAAATAGGAAAGAAAATCATTGCCAACCGAAATCAAAGGAACCCAAAGCATTCAGGGAAAGGAGCCTAAGGACACAAAGGACACTTTGTGGTCCACTGGGAGCTGCGGATATATACCGCACAGAGAGGGAGGCTGGGATGCTGTGTGACGTTAGAGGCTGAGAGCATGCTTCATAGTAGATAGAGGCTGGAAATAGCCTGGAGTCACAGCTGGAAATGGACCCACTGTCAGGTACCAGGAGAGGAAACAGATTCTCTCAAGATGGGGATCCGATCCACATGACTTCGGGTCTAGGGCTTGGAAATACACCATCTGTGTGGGGAGGGCCCAGAGTCCAGTCAGCTGCCTAAGCACCGCTGAGCACCACACCCTCTGTAGGGCCGAAGGGAGTCAATCCTGAAACTGAAAAGTTCTAACAGCAACTGAAAATAAAGAGCAAGGAGGGCGTGCAAGGAACTTCCTATCGGAGACAAGAGGTATTACAAAACCACAGCAAATCAGACAGTGTGGTGTCAGAGTAAAAAGAGCAAATAGATCAATGATTGAGAATAAAGAACTCAGAAACACATCTGCGCACACCATGGAAACTAGATTTATGATAGAGACGGCTTTACAAATCAGTGGGGGAAAGGATCCATTGTTTAATAAATAGTATAGGGATAATTGGTTTTCAAAACAAGCAAAAAGTTATCCAAACCTCACAACATACATATATAAACACATAATTCCAGATAGAATAAAGCTTTAAAGAAGAGAAAAATTGGAAAAAAATATATTACAAAATTATTGTAATATAATCACATATGTTACACATAATGTATTACATATAATTACATCTATTGTAATATTATATGCAAAAATATTTTTGTAAAAAATCATATAGGGAATAAATAATACAGAGAGTGATATTAAAAGCATAAGCTCTGAAAAAGTTTTAAAATTTGACCGCATCCATATTTTAGAAATGTTTTGATATTAAAGATACCATAACAAAGTGAAAAGGCAAGACATGGTTTAGAAGAAAATATTCACAGATGGATAAAATATTAGCATCTGGAGAAGCACAACCCAACAGAAAGCTAAGCCAAGCCACGCACGCTTTTCTACTGAGATAAAAGAACATGTAACATGAGATCTACTCTCTTACCAAACTTTTAAATGTGTACGACAGTATTGTTAACAATATGTACATTTTTGTACAGCAGATCTCTAGAACTTTCTCATCTGTGTGACTGAAACTCTACTCCCATTAATTGGGAATTCCTTACTTCTCCTCCTCCCAGGACTGGGCAACCTTCATTCAACTCCCTGCTTCCATGAATTTGACTACTTTAGATACCGTGTATAATGGGATCATGTAGTATTTTTCCTCCTGTGCCTGGTTTATTTCCCTTAGCATAATGTCCTCACAGTTCATCCGTGTTGTACCATATGACAGGCTCCTTGCATGCCAGCGTTCTAAGAGGCTTAAAAATGCTTGATTGTATTTATAAACCACATTTTACTTACCCATATGTCAGTTGATGGACATTTACTTATTTCCACTTCTTGACCATTATAAATAATGCTGCAATGAGGACAGGAATGCAAATATCTTCCAAGATCCTGTTTTCAGTTCTTTTGGATAAATATGTAGAAGGGGAGTTGCTGGATCAAATGGTAATTCTTTTTTTTTTTTTGAGGGGAAACTCTATGTTGGTTCCTCCAAGGTGGCTGTACCAATTTATATTCCCAGCAACAATGTATACATAAGCATTTCAATAACTCCACATCCTCTTCAACACTTGTTATTCTCTGTTTTGTTTTGTTTTGTTTTTATAATGGCCATCCTAATAGGTGTGAGGTGATAGTCTCATTGTGGTTTTGATGTATATTTCCCTGATGATGAGTGATGTTGAGCATCTTTTCATATTACCTATTGGCCATCTGGATGTCTTCTTAGGAGAAATGTCTAATCAATCTTTGCCCATTTTTAAATCAGGTTATCTGTTTTTTGTTGTTGTTTCCTATTTCTACCAAGAAAAAATGCCATTGGGGTTTGATGTAGATTGATTTTGCAGATTGCTTTAGGAAGTATGGATATTTTAGCAATATTACATCTTCTGAACAATGAACACAGGATGTCTTTCCATTTCTTTCCATCTTTAATTTCTTTCAGTAATGGGCAGTTTTATAAGTCTTTCACCTCCTTGGTTAAGTTTATCCGAGGTATTTCATTCTTTATTTGATGCTGTTGTAAATGAGATCATTTTCTTACTTTACTTCTTGCATTGCTCACTCTTAGTAGAAACACGACAGATTTCTGTATGTTGGTTTGGTATCCTGCAACTTTGCTGAATTTGTTGACTGGTTCTACTCGCTTTTTTTGCGGAATCTTTAGGGTTTTCTATATATAAGACTATGTCATCTGCAGAGATGTCTTCCCTTCAGACTTGGATGACTTTTCTCTTTTTACCTCGTTGCTCTTGTAGGACTTGTAGTAATGAATTGAATAGAAGAGATGAGAATGGGCATCCTTGCTTTGTTTCTGATCTTAGAGGAAAATCTTTCAGTTTTCCCCACTGAACATGCTACTTATGAGGCTTACATATATTGTTTTTATTATGTTAAAGTAATTTCCTTCTGTTTCCATTTTGTTGAGTGTTTTTTAAAATCATGACAGGGTATTGATTTTTTTCAAATACTTCTGCATCTATTGAGTTGATCATGTAATTGTTTTTAATGTTTATTTTGAGAGAGAGAGTGTGAGCAGTGGAGGGGCAGAAAGAGAGAGGGAGAGAGAGAATCCCAAGCAGGCTCCACGCAGTCAGCACAGAGCCTGACGCAGGGCTCAATCTCACAAACCATGAGATCTTGACCTGAGGCAAAAACAAGAGTTGGACACTTAGCTGACTGAGCCACCTGATCAGGTGCCTGATCATGTAATTTTTTTATCCTTTGTTCTGTCAGTGTGGTGTTATTTCATTAATTGGTTGGATTGCAGATGTCGACCAATCCTTGCATCCCAGGGATAAATCCCACTTGGTCATAGTATAATGATGAATGCACTATTGAATTAGACTTGCTAGTATTTTCTTGAGAATTTTTGCATCAATATTCATCAGGGATATTAGTCTGTAAATTTCTTTTTTTTTTGTAATGTCTTTGTCTGGCTTTCGTATCAGAGTAATGCAGAACTTATAACATGAGTTTGAAAGTATTTCTTCATCTTTAAATTTTGGGGAGTATTTGAGAAGGATTGACATTATTAAAAAAAAATGTTTGGTAGAATTCTCCAGAGAAGCCATCTCAGCACTGGTGTTTCTTTGTCAGGAAGTTATTGATTACTAATTCAATCTTCTTACTCATTATAGGTCTGTTCAGACTTCATATTTCTTCATAATTCGGTTTTGGTGGGTTGTATGTTCTAGAAATTTACCCATTTCTTCTAGGTTCTCCAGTTCACTGGTGCATAATGGTTTTAATAGTCTCTTATAATCATTTTTATTTCTGAGGCATCAATTGTAATATCTTCTCTTTCATTTCTGATTTTATTTATTTGAGCCTTTTGTTTTTTTTCTTAATTAGTCTACCTAAAGATTTGTCAATTTTGTTGATTTTTTTTAAAAAAAACAACTTTTAGTTTTGTTTATTTTTTTCTGTTGTTTCCTAGTCCCTATTTTGTTTATATCTGTTCTAACACTAATTATTTCTTTTCTTCAACTAATTTGGGCCTAGTTTGTTCTTATTGTTCTAGTTTCTTGAGGTGTAAAGTTAGGTTGTTTATTTGAGAAACTTCTTTTTTAATGCAGACATTTACCACTATAAACTTCCCTTTTAGTATGGCTTTTTGCTACATCCAACAAGTTTTGGTATTTTCATTTTCATTTGTCTCAAAATACTTCTAATTTGCATTTTCCTTCTTCTTTCACTCAAAAGTACTTTTAAATTTGCATTTTCCTTTCTTCTTTCACTCATTGGCTGTTCAAGAATGTGTTGTTTAATTTCCATATTTTTTGTGAATTTTCTGATTTTTCTTCTGTTTTTGACTTCTAGTGTTATTCAGTTGTGGTCAGAGAAGATAACTTAGTATGATTTCAATCTTCTTAAATTTGTTCAGACTTGCTTATGATCTAGTATGTAATCTATCTTAAGGAATGTTCCTCGCATGCTTAAGAATGTGTATTGTGTTACTGTTGTGTGGACGTTCTGTGTGTTAAATCCATTGAGTCTATAGTGTTGTTCAAGTTCTGTTTCCTCATTGATCTTCTGAATGGAGAGTCTATCCATTATTGTAGGTGGGGGTGTTGAAATCTTCTACTGTGTTACTGTCTATTTCTCCCTTCAGTTCTGTCACTGTTTGCTTCTTATATTTGGGTGTTCTGATGTTGGGTGCAGATACATTTATAAGTGTGGTATCTTTCTGGTGAATTGACTCTTTTATTATATATATATAATATATATATATATAATATATATATATTTTATATATAAAATTATACACACACACACACACACATATATATATATATATATATATATATATATATATATATATAATGTTCTTTGTCTCTTGTGACAATTTTTAATGTAAAGTCTATTTTGCCTGGTGTAAGTATAGTCACCCCTGCTCTCTTTTGGTTAACATTTGTATGGAATACCTTTTTTCATCCTTTTACTTTTAGCCTATGTGTGTCCTTAGATCTAAAGTGAATCTCTTATAGAGAGTATACAGTTAAATCTTTTTGTATGTTTGGATGTTTTCTTATCCACTCAGTTACTTGTATATATACATACATATATATTTTTTGACTGAGGAATTTAACCCATGTATGTTTAAAGTAATTACTGATAGGGAAGGCATTAATATTGCTATTTTGTTAATTTTCTATCTACTTGTAGCTTTTTTTTTGTCCCTCTTTTGGTCTCTTGCTGTCCTCCTTTGCATTCTGTTAATTTTTTTTCATAGTGATGTGCTTTGACTTATTTCTCAGTTTCTTTTATGTTACATATTCCCCATACTTTTTTCTTTGTGGTTACCCTGGGCTAACATAAAGCATCTCATAATTATAAGGATCTATTTAAAGCTGATAAGAAATAAACTTCAATTGTTGCAAAAACTACTCTCTTACCATCCCTTTTTGTTACTGATGTTAAAAATTACTTCGTATATGTTGTGATACATTAATATGTTTTTATAGTTATGGTTATTTTTGTATTTAAACATTTTTTTTACTTTATTTATTTTAGAGATAGAGGGTGTGTAAATGGGAGAGATGGGCTGAGGGAAAGAGAGAGAGAGAGAATCTTTAATCAGGTTCCATGCTCAATGTGGAGCCCTACCTAAGGCTTGATCCCATGACCCTGGGATCGTGACCTGAGCCAAATCAAGGGTTGGACCATCAACTGACTGAGCCACCCAGGCACCTCTATGTGTTTTTTTTTAAGAAGGCTTCATGCCCAGTGTGGAGCCCAACGCAGGGCTTGAACTCACCACCTTGAAATCAAGACCTGAGGTGAGATCAGAGTTGGACGTTTAACTGACTGAACCACCCAGATGCCCCTATTCTTGTATTTTAACTGCATACATCAATTAAAAGTGATTTATGTTACCACCATTATAGTATTATAGTATTCTGTATTTGTGGATATATTTACCTTAACCTGTGAGTTTTGTGCTTTCATATACTTTCATGTTGATATTTAGCATCCTTTCATTTCAACATGGTGGACCCTTGTTAAACATTTCTTATAAGGCATGTCTAGTGGTGATGAATTCCTTCTGGTTTTGTATGCCTGGTAAAGTATTTCTCCTTCATTTTTGAGGAACTGTTTTGCTGGGTATAGTATTCTTTGTTGGCAGGATTTTTTTCTTTTATCACTTTGAATATATCATCCTATTCCCTTCTGGCCTTTATAGTTTCTGCTGAGAAACTAGCTGATAGTCTTATGTAGTTTCCCTTGTATGTGGCAAGTTGGTTTTCTCTTGCTGCTTTAAAATTTTTCTCTTTGTTTTTTTTTTAATGTTTGAGAATTTGATTATGATGTGATTCAATGTGAACATTTTGGGGTAAATTATTTTGGAGTTCTTTGGGCTTCTTGAATCTGAATGTCCATTTCTTTCACGAAAGTTGGAATGTTTTCAGCCACTATTTCTTCAAATAAGTTTTCCACTCCTTTCCTCTCTCTTCCACTTCTGGGGATCACATAATGTGTGTGTTTATCCACTTGATGGTGTCCCACAAGTCCCATAGGTTTTCTTCACTTTTCATCTTTTTTTTTCTTTCTACCCCTTCTCTGACCGGTTAATTGCGAATGACCTATTTTTGAGTTTACTGATTCATTCTTTTGTTTGATCAAGTCTGTTGAACCCCTCTAGTGAATTTTTCAACTCAGCTGCTGTATTTTTCAGCTCTAGAATTTGTTTCATTCTTTTTTAAAAATCTATTTTCTATATCTTTGTTGATATTCTCATTTTTGTTCCTGAATCATTTTCCTGAGCTCATCAAACTCCTTTACGACAGTTATTTCGAATTCTTTTTCAGGTAATTTAAATACCTTCCTTTTTTTAGGGCTGGCTTTCAGAAATTTATTTCCTTTGACTGGATCACAGTTTCTTGTTTCCTCTGTCTTTGTATTTGAAAAAAACGGCCACCTCTCCCAGTCTTTATGGATTTGCTTCATACAGGGAAAGACCTTCGCCAATCAGCCCACCTAGAGATTCTGGGGGCCTCACAACCCTTTTCCGTGGCTGCATCCCTTCTGGACTTGTGTCCAATTCCAATTAGTTTCCAATTAGAAGGATTTGCCAGTTTCTTTTTGCAGGAGCTCATAATCTCTTACTCCCTCTATGTCTGTCTGCAGTATTGCAGGTTGTCTGGAGCTCCCACACACCGCCCAGCTCTCTTTTGTTCTCTGCAGCCCTCAGGCTTCTGGAGCATTCCAGATCTGTCATTACTCTGGGTCAGGTGACTCAGAAATCAGTCCCTCAGGCAGCCTGGGAGAAGCCAGAATATTGGACACAAGGTCCATTCTAGTCTCCCTTCCTTCTACTCCAGGGAGAGCCCACTGAGCTGTGTCAGTCTCGATCTGCTGTACTAGGCCTCCTTTGGAGCTGCAGCAGACTCCCCAGATCTCTTTTGTTTCCAGCAGCCCCCAGGCATCTAGAGAATGTAGGGCTCCAATAGTGCTCTGACAGGTGAACCAGGTAGCAGTCCCTTGGGAAGCCCTCTGAAAAGGTGAGAAATTAAATGCGTGCTCCAAATCTTCCTTTCTTCCGGGACAAGTTACAACAATGGGGAGGTTCCTCCAACTGCTCTGTGCTGAGCAGAGGGGAAGGGCAGGATGGGGGGGGGGGGCGGTGAGTGAGTGAGTGAGTGATAGCCCAAACCTTTACCTTTGTTTGCAGCTGCCTCCAGCTTAGCACCCTTTCATGTTAAGTGCTTAGAATCAGGCAAGGCAGAAATCAGTCCCTCAAGCAGCCCCTGGGAAGTCTGAATGTTAGATACATGTTCCAGTCTTCTATTTCCTTTCCCCTGGAGAAGGCAGGAGCTGGGAGTTTCTCCAGATTGCACCAGGCTGATCTGGGCAGAGGGGAGGGAATATGATGAGTGAGTGCTGAGAATTTTCCTCCTGGCTGTGATGTAGCTGGTTTCATACTTCCCTGAGGTGCAGGGGCCTCTTAACTATTTTCTAGACTATTCACAAAGGGAGTTGATCCATGTATGGTTGTTGAATTAGTGTCTTCTTGGGGGAAGGAGAGTGTGGGGGTTCCTCTTCCCCCAATTTTCTCACCATGTGTGTACTTTAAAATTATCTAGTAATCAAGAGATGCCTGGGTAGCTCAGTAGGTTAAGCGGCTGACTTCAGCTCAGGTCATGATCTCATAGTTAGTGGGTTTGAGCCCCGCGTTGGGCTCTGTGCTGACAGCTCAGAACCTGGAGCCTACTTCAGATTCTGTGTCTCCCTCTCTCTCTCTGCCCCTCCCCCGCTCATGCCTCTGTCTCTCTCTCTCAAAAACAAATACACATTAAAAAATTTTTTTTTTAATTTTCTAGTAATCACATTAATAAGTAGCTTTAAAAAATTATCCCAGCAGGGCGCCTGGGTGGCTCAGTCGGTTGAGCGTCCGACTTGGGCTCAGGTCATGATCTCACAGCTTGTGCTGACAGCTCAGAGCCTGGAGCCTGCTTTGGATTCAGTGTCTCCCTCTCTCTCTGCTCCTAACCCACTTGTATTCTGTCTCTGTCTCTCTCAAAAATAAATAGACATTAAATATATATATGTGTATATATATATATATATATATATATACTAAAAAAAAATTATCCTAGCAGTCCCAGTAGAAGAAACAAGTGAAATTAATTTTAATAATGTGTTTTAGTTAAACCTCTGTATCCTAAATATTATTATTTCAACATGTCATCAATAGAAAATTATTAATGAGATATTTTACATTCCATATTTTGTACTAAGTTTTTGAAACCCAATGTCTATTTCAGCACATTTCAATTTAGACTAACCACCTTTTAAGTATTCAAGAACCACAGGTGATTAGTAGCTACTATATTGCACAGCATAGATTTTTAATATAAAAATTATTCTCATAAACAAATTTAAAAGACAACCAAAATAATAATTTGAAGACCATTCAGAGAGGAGAACATTTGAATGATCATAAACATATGGAAAGATATTTTCCTTTTATGAATAGGGAAATACAAATTAAAGCAATAAGATACTAGTTTTCATTTACTGGATTATCAAGGAGTTTAAGGGAGAAAAAGCATTGTGGATCTTTTGCATGGCTCTGTCTGCCTTTTTTCCAACAGAAAGGAGCATTCTTTCCCCCTTCCACTGGAAAATGAGCTAATTTGCACTTAACGTCTTTTTTGGAAAGTAATGATAAGATGGTCATATTAATTTGTTTCTTGTAATTGTGATGAGCCTCTGATGTAATCGTTTGATTGATCAAATTTCATCAGAATCTAGGTGGTTTTTTTTAAGTGTATTTATTTATTTTGAGAGAGAGAATGCGAGCAGGGGAGGGGCAGGAGAGGGAGAGAGAGAATTCCAAGTGGGCCCTCACAGTCAGTGTGGAGCCCAGTGTGGGGCTGGAACCCATGAACCAAACCAGAGGTCATGACCTGAGCTGAAAGCAAGAATCTGACACTCAACAGACTGAGCCTCCCAGGCGCCCCATCAGAATCTAGTTTTTAAAAAACAAAAATAGGGTCTAAATTTGACCTCGAATTTCTCACAAAATTAAGTATTCGTCTTCGGTAGAATTTCCACCTGTCTGGGGCGCCCGGGTGGCGCAGTCGGTTAAGCGTCCGACTTCAGCCAGGTCACGATCTCGCGGTCCGTGAGTTCGAGCCCGGCGTCGGGCTCTGGGCTGATGGCTCGGAGCCTGGAGCCTGTTTCCGATTCTGTGTCTCCCTCTCTCTCTGCCCCTCCCCCGTTCATGCTCTGTCTCTCTCTGTCCCAAAAATAAATTAAAAACGTTGAAAAAAAAATTAAAAAAAAAAAAAAAGAATTTCCACCTGTCTGTACTTGTAGTGAATGATCTGTAAACAATTACATACAGAACTCAATATTGGAAAGATTCCTTTTATAAGCAATCCCTTTAAATACTATCATAATCCTTTTGAAAATTCAGGCGTCCACAGAGTATTTTTATACAGGGGCTCACCTACAATGGGAAAATGTTTCAGGCTACCAGTTTTAAGATCTGTCCATACATCTGCCTGTGGTTGGTCTTAGTCCAGCAGAGCCATTGATGAGAACAAGAATTCCTTTTGGTGGTTGAATAAAAGGAGGAAGGGAATTGCCCTTAAAATAAAGACAAAAAGAAAAAAGAAGGGAAATGTTTTATCCCCTGGGTATTGTCAGGCGAGAAGAGACCGAACACAAACACGCTGAAGAAGGGATGTCATTGAAACAAGAAATCTGGGCCAGAACTGGGGCGCAAGGAATTGTGGGAATCCAATGCTTCTGAATATCACTTAAAAGGGCTCTACCAGGCGCGCACACCTTAAAATGATGTTCCTAATTGTTCTGCCTTTTCTTTTTTTCTTTCGCAAATCACAAAGACGGAGGGGGAGAAGGCCCAGCAGGAAGAGTCAGCTGCTGAGCCTGTTAGGAGAAGAAAGAGTACGGATATGATATTAATTTTGCTTCATTATCTCTCCCTCTACCAACGGCAGCCTGGCAGGCGGACGCTCTGCCCAGAAAATCTGAGGAGTTTTGACCAGCAATAGCAGTTTGTCTGGTGAGGCCGTATGATCTAAAAATCTCCATGAACAAGGAGAGGACAAAGAAACAAAAGCCTGTATTATTCCCATCAATTCTCCAAGGCAATGGCTCGCCAGTAGATTGGGGAAAGATAGCAGCTTTGCTCTCCACAACCGCATTCAGCTTCCAGAATACAGGTACATTAAAGAGAAGCCGAAACATGTACCGTGATTACTTCTGGGGAAGAAAACAGGCTTCAAGCTGTACTTACATCAATATCTGTAGCAAGGGAGGTTATGCACAAGCTATTGTACTTCCCTCTCTCTACCTGTCTCTCCGTCACACGTACACACACTCACACACGTGGGCCCAGAGGACCATGATTCATTGTTCAGAGCGTGGAGATTCTGATCTGCCTTTCGTGCACCGCAAATGCCAGGGAACGAGAATTCCCCATTTAGAGAAAGAGGCGCAGAGTTCATTTTTCTGAGAACATCACGTCTTTCCGGGAAGACAGAAAGAGTGGTCCATATTTTTCTGTTGTTACTAAGTGGGAGTACACATACCTGCCTAACCAGCTGGCTTTGGGGCTGCTTCTGTGTTTGACTGAAAATCATGGTAAGCATGCCAACATTTCCCTATTTTACTTATATGTATTTATTTTTTTAAGATTTTTAAAAACGTTTATTTCCCTTTGAGAGAGAGCGCAAGCAGGGGAAGGGCAGAGAGGGAAAGGGAGAAAGGGATCTGAAGCGGGCTCTGTGCTGACAGCAGAGAGCGCGATGCGGGGCTTCAACCAATGAACCGTGAGATCATGAGCCAAAGTCAGGTGCTTAACCAACTGAGTCCACCCAGGCGCCCCCTCTCCCCCAGCATTTCCCTATTTTAGACAGTTCACACATGCTGTCACCACTTTTCAGCTCATACAACCACCTCACCTCCAAGGGTTTAAAGTCATGGCCCTGGGTCCCTTCAAGCAGTTTAGTAGCTCATGCCTAGCAGTGCACCTTAGCGGTCTGGTCTTGTGGTTTCTTCTCACTGAGCAAAGTCACTGGCCTGCTAAAGGAAGGTGTCAGCTCCTGCCTCTGCTGACCTCTTTAAGATCATTCACTCTCAGTCCTACCTCCCTCACTAGTCAGCCATGATGGGTGTACAGGAGACCATGACTAGAGTGGGCACATTGGTCGGTGGGGTCCGGGATGAGCACAGCTGCTATAAACCCACTCAGTGTCCAGAATCTGTGTTCTGAGCCCCACGCATTGGCATGCCTATGGGGTTGAAGACACCCCTTGGTCCCTGAGATACTGCCTCTCCCTGCATCAGAATCATTTAGGCTGTTGTTTCGAATGCAGGTCCCCAGATGTCACCTCAGTTTTGTTACCCAGGCAACTTACCCAGAAGTAATTTCTTATCCCATAAGGATGGGCCTGGAAGTCTGTACTCTATCAGAAAGGGGATAGCCAATGAGAAGCAGTCTAATGCAATGATTCAGAACTCAAGCTCTGATGACTACCCATTCCTTCCATTGATATTTGTATGATCTCTGGGGAAATTACTTAACCTTCCTCTGCCTCATCTGTCAAGTGGTGATAACGGCCTTCATATCCACCACATAGAAGGATTTACTTAGTAAGTCCATTTAATATGCCTAGAACAGTGCCGGGGACATGATAAGGCTTACTACATGCTAGCTATTACTATTACTGTATAACGAGCACCCCTATAATTCTTTAAAATCAAGTTTGAGATCCACAGGTCCAGTTTGCTCATCGTGGACTCTACATCTGCTTTTCCGCTCAGCCCTACAGAGGCTTCCTAGGCTTGGAGCTCTGTGTTGTTTTCCCTGTTTTCCTCAAACATAGACCCTCTTAACTCTTGTCTTTCCAATCCTTCACTGGGTACCAGGGATAAGTATCTTACATGGTTACTGCTTGTCCTTCGGTCAGAATGGTCTGGCCACAGAGAACAGGGATGCTGCTGGTTGCCTGAGGCGTACCCACTCTCCATGTGGGGAGAAAGGAATTTTCTGTAATTGGGGCCCAACTATAAAAATGGAAGTCCCTAATTGTCCCTGAATTATTCAATTCAGTGTTGATAACCATACAATCCTAGCAGAAGCTACTTTGGACACAGCACGTTAGAAAAAGGCCCCTTCTCTTAGAGCCTTGCCGTTGGGGTGACAAACTGTCCCACTATCCCCTAGACTGTTCTGGTTCTAGCACTGAAATTCCTGGATCTCAGGAAACCCCACAGTCCTGAAGAAACCAGTAAGGTTGGTCCCCTGTGTCCCATAGATACTAGGTTGGGTCTCCAGGAGAGACTACGTAGAAATGCTCAGTTGAGGTATTCCCGGATGGCTCAGTCGATTAAGCGTTGGACTCTGGATTTTGGCTCAGGTCATGATCTCACCATTCGTGAGTTCGAACCCCACATGGGGCTCTGCGCGCTCAGGGCGCAACCTGCTTGGGATTCTCTATCTCTGCGCCACCCTCCCCCTCAAAATAAATAAATAAACTTAGAAAAAAAATGCTCATTTGGACTCCCAGCTGTAAGGCAAGGGCTTAACTGGGGTCTTGCCCGGCCATACTAACCCTCACAAGTGCAAAGCTCAGAAGAGCCTCCTGATTGTGCTGGTTTAGACCACCAAGGTATGGAAAACACACTAGCACTTTTTGTTTGCGAGGCTGACCTAGAGCAAAATTAGACTGAATGCCTCATGTTTTCTGTAACACAATAGGGATCTGAGGAACTCCACAATATGGTGCTTTGTGTAAGGCACTCGGAACTTGTATCCTCCAGTCTGTCATGTTTTCTGATGTGAATAACAGCAAGAGCTATAAATATCAATTCTTCCCCGTGTCTGGAGATTTATATGCTGACTGCATTTCAGTTGGAAGACGGCAGGAGGGTTTGCTTTCCTATTTTCCCAGAAGAAGAGATTTGGGAGGGGAAGAAACAAGGATCTAGATTTTATAGAGTTGTAGAAATTACAAATGTTGCCAAGGTAGTTAATCAACAACCAAAGCCAACATAAAACCTCATCCTGTGCCTGCGCGTGTATCCCTCTAACCCCAGTGGGCGTGAGTAATAATATCGACATGAAGCAAATTACCTGAAGGAAATTGCCTGAATGGGACCGCTATAGCAGGGGGGTAGGGCTTACTTAATTAAAACACAGTTTAATTATTGCTATAACTTAAGGAAATGGAGTACCATGCAATAATATGGGGGTATGAGAGGTTTGAGCCTTGTCGGATAACAATTAATTTCAAATAGTTTGGGGAAGAGGGAGGCATGATTAAATACAGGAGCAGCTGACAAGTGAATCATCAGGGAAGTGAGTTTCTAACTAAATGGAAATGAGTCTAAGAGGCATGGGGGCGGGGAATCATTATGGCCAAGCTGGGGAGAAGAGGGAGGATGGTCTCTGCATCAGAATAGCAGCCCAAAGGCTGAGTTCTGGGTTCTGTCTCTTTAATGGGATGCTCGGTGTGCTCCCAGGTGCGGTGCAGGGCGAGTGCTCCCAGGTTGGGTCCAGGAAGCAGTAAGCTTGTTCCATCAGCAGGGCTGCTCACAAAGGCAGCCCCGGGGGTGTCCTCTGTCCTTGGGCTCACACTTTGCTTCAAGCCACCACCTAAGTCCCTGCAGCATCCAGGGAGCCACAGAGCCCTTGGTCCAGAATCCAAATCGGGCCCACCCTCTCCCCTGCCCAGTTCCCGGCAATCGTGTTCTCCACCTGGCACTTCCAGTTTTTCCTTGTTTCGATTCATCAACTTGGGAAAGAACATTCTCTTTTCTTACCCACCTCAAAAGAAAGCTAGAAGCTAAAACAACATATAAAGCTACCAGCGAGGGAAGAGATGTATCCAGCTAAGGATGAAGATGAGAGTAAGAAAATAAGGTATTGTCTTTCGTTTGAGAGAATTATCCCAAGTGGATGAGAACCAGAAGAAGTCGGGGGGAAAGCCCTTAATCCACTCAGGAATATATATATATATATATATATATATATATACACCTATTCCTAAAATAAAACTACGTGGATATATTTTTTCAATGTAATTTATTATTTTGGAAGAATTCAAAGCTGCCAGAAAGCTCGAGAGTAAATCAGAGAATTCTCGTATATGCTTTACCCCAATTCACCAATTTGTTAGCGTTTGCCTCGTTCATTCTCTCTCTCTCTCCCTCTCTCTCTCTCTCTCCACACACACACCACACACGCATTATTATTTGGAGCAGGTTAACAGCATCAATGTGCTTCAGAACATCTATGTGTATTTCCCGGAAACACAGTTATTCTTTTATGTGGAAAAGAATGGAAATTTAACATCGACTAATACTCTATCAGATACATATTCCAATGTGGTCAATTGTTCCAATAATGAGTTTTATACAGGTTTTGCCTCCAATTTAATAGACACAGTCCAGGATCAGGTATAATGTTAAGTTGTCATGTCTCTTTATTCTCCTTAATGTGGAATTGTTTCTCAAGACTTTCTTTATCTTTCATAATACTGGCGTTTTGGAAGAGAAAAGGCCAGTTATTTAATAGGATGTTTTTCACTACGGGTTTGTCTGAAGTTTCTTCATGATTAGATTCGGTTTGTGCCCAGGATACCACGAAACTGAGGCTGTGTCCTCCTCGGGGGTTGGTTCCGGAGGCACACAGGCCCGTCGGCCCATTGCCAATGTCGCCAATCCAGTTTCTCCGCCGTATAATTATTGTATTTCCTCTTACAATGAATAAATATTCAGTGGAGAGACACATCAACACCAAATAAATATCCTGCTTCTCATCACACTCCCTTTCGGCCCCATCAGATTTAGCATCTATTGATGATTCTGGTCTGAAATAATCTTTATTGTGATCTTGGCAAAACAGTGCTTTGCAACCTCTTAACTCCCTACACATTTATCAGTTGGCAGGGGTGATACAGGTAAAAATCACTATTCTTTTAAGTTTATTTATTTATTTTTGGGGGAGGGGACAGACAGACAGATGAACAGGGAGGGGCAGAGAGTGAGGGAGAGAGAGGGCGTCTGAAGCAGGCTCCACAGGGTCAGCCCAGAGCTCGATGTCAGGCTCGAACTCATGAGCAGTGAGATCTGAACCGTGAGACCATGACCTGAGCTGAAAAAGCATATTTCAGTGGATGGAATAGAGTGGAAATAAGGTAATGTTTGAAGTCCCACAGACTTCAGCTCAAATTCCTTCCACAAGTTAAAAGCTATGAAGCCTTGAACCACTCCCCCACCCTCTCTGATACTCAGTAAAGTAAAATAATAAAACCCAATTTGTAATCTTATAGTGATTAGAGAATGTATGTAAAAGAACCTGACATATAGTAGGTACTCATTATAAGCAAGATGTCATTATTTCTGCTCTTAACTTTATGATTTCCCTCCTTGGGATGACTTTTTTTCTCTCTCAAAAATCTTAACAGCTTAATATGTTTTTTCTTCTTTAATTGAACAATTAAAGTTTATAAATTTATTTCTAAATCATGCTTCGCCTCATTTCATCCTTTGATATGTATTCGTTATTTACATTATTTTCAAAATGATATGTTACTGTATTATCAATTTCTCCCTTGGTCCAATGGTTATCAGAAGATTTTTTTTTTTTAAGTTCCAAATGCTTCCGTTGTTTTTTGTTTTGCTTTGTTTTTGTTTTTGTTTTGTTTTGGGTTTTTTTGGTTATAATCTAAACAAATTGCTTTTAGTTTTATTGAACTGTGATTAGAGAATGTGGCCTGCCCAATTTCTAGTCTTCTGAATTTATTGATATTTTCTTTATTTTCAACCATATGATTAGTACTTGGTCAATGTTCTATGATCTCTCAAAAAGATCTATTTTCTGTAGAAGAGAAGAGTATCAGGGGTCTGAGCTAGATTCAAGTTCAGGTTCAATAATGCCAGAACACGAATCCGAGCAATACCAGCCATGTGCCATATATATATGGCAAGAAGCCTGTGGCAACCTGAAATCTGTCCACACTGGCATTTAGTCAAATAGAGGCGCATCTAGTAGGGTGAGGTCAATCCAGATTGCTGGGTAGAATTAGTTAAATAAAAGTACCATAGAAGAGAACAGCATTAGGCATGTGGGTTGGACTTGGCATCAGACTCTGACCAGGGAGCTGCTCTTCGGGACAAGACTGTGCCACCAGGTGCGGGCACCCAGGAACACTGTTGTGCCCAAGAATTTAGATAATGTTCCTGAGAGCTCCCTCTGTGGCTCCATGGTCTGGAAAGTGGAAGTTAAAGCACTGTTACCTGAGTCAAAGAAATGCTACTGTTTTCTTCTCTCCTCCACGGAAAGAACATCTAAAGAGTGGGTCACTACTACAACAGGGCAGACTCATAACGTAGGGTGATCGGTGAAGCTATATAACACGGGCGTGAACTGTACTTGAGGCAACCCCCTTCCTCTGGCAGAGGAGAGGCCTGAGCGCTGGCCATCCGCAGAGGAAGGCAATATTGGGACGCTAACGGTCAAGGTGGTCAGAGCTGATGTGCACTGAGCACCCATTTTGGAGTCAGCACTTTGTATGCGTTACCACGGAGTTATCATTATTATCCCATTTTACAGATTAGGAAACCGAGGCTCAGATAAATGAAGTATGTCTTTTCTTAAGAGAACTAAAGAGCTAAGGATTGAAGTTCAACTCCAGAGCCTTACCTTTCACACTGTGCTGCTTCCTTCCTAAAGACACAGGGACTAGTTTTTACAGGACCACACCGACCAGCCCATCCTTGGAAAGATTATAAATATATATGTTTACATATACGGTTATGTAAATATATACTATATTATTTTGAAAGTTATATTATGCAAATACATTCTTAAATTTTAGGGGCATCAGTTCTGACATCAAGTGACGTGGCTTGTAAAAATTGTGTTTTTGCAATATCTCCTTTCATTTAATGGTTTTCTCTAGGTCTTTTGTTGCTGCTTTTTTGGATGACAGTTTACTATTATTAAGTCTTTAGTATTTTTCTCATATTTTCTTAAATAGAAGTGTTATTGTCGGGCTCTGTGCTGACAGCTCAGAGCCTGGAGCCTGTTTCAGATTCTGTGTCTCCCTCTCTCTGACCCTCCCCCGTTCATGCTCTGTCTCTCTCTGTCTCAAAAATAAATAAACGTTAAAAAAAACTAAAAAAAAATAGAAGTGTTACTTTACACACCGATTACACAATACATATCAAAAGTACACACACACATGCACACATATTCAGAGGTTTTTCCACATCCCGTCACCCCTGTACTTATGCACTATCACAGCTGTGTGTACTCTTGACTGGGTGTGAGAAGATCATATGCCATCTTATATTCTATATTATAAACAAGAGAAGTAGTATTTCTCTATATAAGCTCTACTTTCTTTTAAATGTAAACACGGGGGCGCCTGGGTGGTTCAGTCAGTTAAATGTCCCACTTCGGCTCAGGTCATGATCTTGCGGTTCGTGGGTTCGAGCCCCGTGTCAGGCTCTGTGCTGACAGCTCGGAGCCTGGAGCCTGCTTTGGATTCTCTGTCTCCCTCTCTCTCTGCCCCTCTGACACTCTGTCTCTGTTTCACTCTCAAAAATAAATAAACATTAAAAAAATTTTAAACTGTAAACACTTATTCATTGTCTCTAAAATCTGACTTGTCATTCCATAAATGTTCATTTTAATGCATTTTTATCATACTTTTCAATGGTTCCTAGGTAACTGAGTTGTCACTTTTTTGCAGTAAAGGGACTTGGATAATTTTGGGTGTGTGGATGTGCCAGGGTGGTTTTAGAGCCTGATGTAATTTCATATTGCCCCATAACATTTGTATTAAAACATATTTGTTACCTTCAAACATACAATGGCATGGAACTTTTGAATTTTTCCTACAATGCTCAGAAATGTCAGAATCAATCCAGGTAAGTTACTGAGCAAAAATGTCCAAAACACCACACCAAGTTCCAAAGAAACCATTGGGTGATGATTCACAAAGTGCCTCTATTCTTGCATGATTACCTTCATTTTCCAATAGGCTTTCAAGTTCCTTCCATGCTATCAATGAATAAGCGTATGGAATAGGGATAGGATCTGGGCTTGGGAGGTGTTACTGTAATCCTAAACACTCTGCAGCCCCTTGTTAAATAGTTGATGAGCTGCCTGTAGGAAGGAGCTTCTGTCTTCCAGGATCTTCCTTATCCAATGGGTCATAAGTACTAACACTCATAGCCATTGGAAATATTGAACACTTTGACACAGCTGTTGTTGACCTGTCAGCAGGGATCTGAATACTTCGGCACATAAATGTTCCTGAAGTTCAGAAGTGCTGTTTAGATCAAAATTCTCTCATGTGTCAAGACCAGAGGCCAATGTTCAGATGCAAGATTGCCTTGTCTGACCTGCCTTTTCTGTAGATGGACCTGACTTCAAAAAGTATCTTCCAGGATAGCTTGGATTTCTTATCTAAATATTCAACACAGATAGGAAGAGATTTCCCCCAAAATAGGCATGTTGTACTGAGATGTGAATTGTCTGCTCTCCATCACCCACCCTGACTTCCTCATCATAGACACACAGTTTTGCACCTAGAGCGGTGTGAGAAACTCCATTGCGTAGTTCTGGAAGATATTTGTATTATTTGTGTTGTGTAAAGATGCCACTCTTGATATATCAAGTAAGGCAAACTTTGATAGGGATCCTTCTAAGGAAGCAGAACCTGCCAGGCTTGTTGGGCTGAGACCAATTCCCTCAGTCCCTCAGGTGGCACTGGTCTCTTGGGAAAAGACCACTCCCCTCCTAACTCGTGACAGACATCTTTATCTGCTAAGAAGTTTGATTCAACAGGCTGGGCTCCCAATGAGGTACACATGGTGAATCTTGGCAACTAGTTGTTTGCTTTCTCTGTAGCTCCTTTTCCGGCAGTGAGAATACTGTGTCTTAGAACACCTAGGTTCAGCACTAGGAATGTATCTAAAGTAAGTAAAGGTGATGAGTGGGTTCATGAATCTTGAGATTTCTCCCTAAATGAAGACACAGATAGGAAGAGATGAGAAGGCTGGGGAAGCCCAGAATCTGTCCCTTGGTCTGTGCTTTTTGGATTGGCAAGTCTCACTGGCCTAGGAAAATTGGGAGAAGGCTAGAACTTCCCCCTGCCTTGACCAATGCTGGACTTTTTTTTCCTGGTTAGTTTATAAGCCAACGTCTGATGTAAATCAGTGCTCTGTATATGACTCGTCAAAGGACTGCTGATGTTACTGTTCATATTCCTCACAATTTCTTCAGCTGAATCACACCTGGTGGATGGACGTGAAATGCTTTTGCTGTCATCTTCCTCCCCCTCCTCCTCCTCCTTCTCCTCTTCTTCTTGCTGTTTTTCAGTCTCAGCGATCAAGAGAGAGAAGGGATCAAATCTTCGTGGCAATATCTGTTTTGTCAGAAGGTTTTACTGAAAAGCTGCTGGTTGTACGCAGCAAAATCCCATGCATGGAATTATCAAACTTATAGAATGAAATTCCTTTGACATTTTGCTCACATCTTTCCTCTTACCTAGAATACCTTCTGCAGTTTACCTGGTCAACTCCTACTTGGAAGGGCCACTTCCTGTCATCTCCAGCAAGCCTTCTAAGGAAACTCCCTTTTGTGTACTGAGCTCCTGTTTGCTGCTGCCTAACCTCTGCATTAGGAAACTTCTTAGACAAACAAACAAACAAACAAACAAATAAGGGGTGCCTGGGGGCTCAGTCGGTTAAGCCTGTGACTTCGGCTCAGGTCATGATCTCGCGGTTCATGGGTTTGAGCCCCGCATCAGGTTCTGTGCTGACAGCTCAGAGCCTGGAGACTGCTTTGGATTTTGTCTCCCTCTTTCTCTGTCCCTCCCCTTCTCACACTCTGTCTCTCTCTCTCTTAAATAAATAAACATAAAAAAAATTAAAAATAAATAAAGGAAGGAAGGAAGGGTCTTTTCTTCCATGCTTTAGCATGTTTTCTACGTACCGTTATTATAATACTTGCAATAATGTGCCATGGTTAATTTTAGGTGGGTTCTGTTGGCCTCACTTTCCAGATTTTGAACTTCTAAATCCTGTGTCTCATTTTTGTCTCTATGATCACAAGCTCACTCAGAAGCTGGCATACTTAACATCTGCTCACAGATGCTTGTTGAGTGGGCATGTGGGATTTTCCTCCTTGATCCTGAATGGACGTTTTTGACCCTGAGACCCAGCGATGCACGCATCTCTGCCTGAATGAATGGTACAACCTTAGAGAAGATTTCGGAGCATGCCCCAGATCAGAGGCAGGCACAGAAGGTGGGCAAGACAGTAAGGTGTCTGTTCTCCTAGTTCTTTTTTTTTTTTTTCAAGTTTATTTATTTATTTATTATGTTTTTGAGAGAGAGCAGGCAAAAGAGGGACAGAGAGAGAGGGAGAGAGAGAATCCCAAGCAGGCTCCGTGCTGTCAGAGCAGAGCTCAACCTGGAGCTTGATCCCATGAACTGCGAGATCACAACCTGAGCTGAAACCAAGAGTCAGATGCTTAGCCGACTGAGCCACTCAGGCACCCCTCCCCTAGTTCTAAGCTTGGTCACTGTTCAAGAGAGGAGCTACAGGTTGAAAAGGAAACAACTGCCAACTGAGGACATGTGAGGTTCTGGGCATGGTCGTGTGACCCTGGGACCTAGCGAGCATTGTGCAGCACGGGCCAGGGAAGAAGGGTGTCACCCATTTCTACACTACCAGTGTGTGGCTCTAGGGGCACAGAGATGACAAGAGGGAACATCATGTCATTTGTCCCTTTAAGATGCCACTTGCCAGAGACAGTGTTCTTAGGAGAAGAAATCTCATGGATTTCTTCAACACCAAAAGCAGTGGTGTGGCAAGGGCCAGGCTCTCAAAAAAGAGGTCGGAAGAGAGGACTGTGGGCACAGGTGAGATTCCCTCAGAGGGCGTCCAGGCCAGACTGGGGACTTGGGAACAGAGGCTGTGGGCCTGCCTGTCTGCGGATGGGGCTGCCCAGCCAGCACCACTGGGTTTAATGATAACATAACCTAATTTGTATTGTCTGATGGGCTTAGGAAAACTTGGGTTATAGAGAAATAATACCTAAACAGTTTTGAATAGAGGGCATGTATAAAATGTGAAAAATCACATGCTCACCAGAATTATGGTGTGATTCGGTGCTTTGTAGGTATGTCAAAACACTGGGCAGCTCAGGGTAGGGGCAAACTTCCCATTTCCCGTGTTTGTCACCATGGAATCAATCATCTGAGCGGGCATTGAACATGGACCGTTCACCTTGAAAGATTAAAGTCCAGGAGAAAAATGTGTTTGAGAGGACGTAGGGAAGTGACATCCTGGCTGTCCCCCCACCAGATACTTCAAAGAGGAATTTACCCTGGTGATTTAACCACAGTCCAGGGTCTGGCCTTTAGTTTTTCAGGTTCAAAAGCTGAGAAAATTGGTTTTGTCAGCACACTGAGGTAAGATCAGTTTATCGGGCCCTCAGTCATACTAACCAAGTTCACCAGAGACAGATGTGTAAATCAAAACGCCATTTTATTAATTTACAATGACAAGTAAAATCGGCCAGGAGATCAGACACACATTCTGTTTCAAGCACATTCTCTCCCTGTGGTGAAATCTACGTGGGAAGTCAAATTATCATCGGAAGACAGCCAGGCGAGGCTAGAATCCGAGCGAGAAGAGGGAGCTGGCTGTCTGCTTGGAATGTTAAATGAAGCCGGATGCTCCCTCTCCACCAAAGGGATGTATCAAGAGGAAATCAGACAGACTGCATTCTCGGGGACAGGTCACCCGCTCTGAGCACAGAGCTGAGTGTGCACAACCCCTTCCTATTGGACACTGCCTTGTCCTGTGCTGACCGCGCCTCTGGGCTGACCTGCTTTCTCCAGCTGTATCACTTCCATTGACTAGATTACAGCCCCGTTCTTTCTCTCCTTTGCCTTTGCTTCTACCTCTGCCTACCAGTGAGTCCGGGAAATGGACTGTTGTCCCAGAGTGACCCCGACCGAGGGTCAGCCGTGCCCGGCCTGCTCTGCTGAGGTTAGAAAGCCTCAGATGGTCACAGTGATAGCGATCAGTGTGTAAACCAAACACCACGCCCCCAGGCTCTGCCCGGCAACCTTCAGGCCAGATCCAGTGGGGCAGAGGATGCCAATGAATTGTTAATGAAGGGTGATCAATGCCTTTATCTCAGAACAGGGGCCGCCTCTCCTCTGCAAACCATCTTCTGCCTTAATTGAACCCAGAGTAAGCCGCAGGTAGGAGCTGAGTGGATGAGAGTCTCAGTCCTGGAATTCAGGCTCGTTCTCGGCATCGGCACTCACACGTGATGTCTGAAATGCTCAGGATGTTAGCTGACATCTTGGTGAAAGGAAAGAAGTAGCCTGAAGGTAACAGCTCTGGTTTGCTTTGTGGTATAAGAGACATTCACTGCCCTCACTGCTTGGAGTGCCACCCTTGGGTCCAATGTGTGTGTGCCCCCATCATCCCTTCTGCAGATACCTCTCCTACAAGCAGAATGACCCGAGAGAGTCTTCCCTTTACTTAAGTCCCATTTTATAGATAACAGTTGCTGTGAGCCTGTCATGTGCCGGACGCTGTCCTAAGCCCTTTACGTATTAATTCATTTCAGTCCTCACAACAACCCTGTGGAGTTGGGTACTTTATTATCTTCATGTTACAGAGGAGGAAATGAGACATAGACATGTAAGTAACTTGCCCAAAGTCACTAGCTAATGAGTGGCAGACCCAGAATCCAACCCGGTCAGTCTGATTCTGGAGCCTGACCCTTTACCTGCAGTGTTAACCAGAGCTGAGAGGTTTCTCTAAATGTCTTCAACCTTCCCCGTAGAATTGTTTAAATTGCAGTTGACTGTACCAGCTCTTACTATCTGAGTTTTGAGGAATCTGCTTAAAAGTTGGAGTATCTTAACAACCAATCTTTAGTTCTACTAGTTGTACATACATCCTGGCAAAAGTTGCTCATCTCTGTGGCATTCGGTTAATTAAAAATGAGAGGGTTATGGGGCGCCTGGGCAGCTCAGTCGGTTAAGCATCTGACTTCGGCTCAGGTCATGATCTTACATTTCGTGATTTTGAGTCCCATGTTGAGCTCTGTGCTGACAGCTCAGAGCCTGGAGCCTGCTTCGGATTCTGTGTCTCCCTCTCTCTCTCTGCCTCTCCCCTGCTCTCACTTTCATTTACCTCTCTCAAAAATAAATAAACATTAGAAAAATTTTTAAAAAATGAAAGGATTAGGCTGCAGAATCTTTCTGTTCCCTCCCAAGGTTGACTCTCTGAGTTTACTCCCGTTACTACTACCTCTGTTTTATATTTGTAAGGATTTTAACAAGTTATCTAAGTTATTTTATTTTTCCATTAAATGACCATTGAATCGAGAAGTAACACTAGTGTACCATCATATTTCCAGAGAAAACTGTTACAGCGTTGGGCTTAGTACGTACTGCTTACACATTTATTAACTTGAACGAGTTTTCATAATCGTCCTGAAAGATGGGCAGGCAACACTATCATCTTCACTTTACAGATGAAGAAATGGAAGTTTAGAGAGCTTTAATTAATGATCCCAAATCATAGAGTTCACTCGATGCCCTTCTTTGTTTCCATCCATCCCTCAATGGTGCTCTAAATGCACCTGTCCTCCTACAGGAGCCGACTCTCAAGTATCAAACGACAGTCCAGAGTGCCTTTCCTGGGCAGCTGTCTGCCAGGGCAACAATTACATTGTGCTTGGCATAATGGAACTTTTCTAGCTACTCATTTAAGAGAACAAATTGTTCTAAGGTGCGTTTTGTAGAGGTATGGATCCAGTGAATACTGTGGGTACCTGTCATGTCGAAACTGAGTAATTGGTAGCAATTTGTTGACTGAATTAGAAATCCTCATGTGGAACAATGACTCACGCAAAATCACCCGGGAACTTGAAGCTCGCGTGACTCAGACTTCAACAGGGTGGAGTGTGACCGCTTTTTGTTATGGGGCAAAGTGGTCCCAGTTTCTGCAAACCACAAATCTAATGGAGATGAAATCAGCTTGTCAAGAATTGGATTCCCATTTGGATTAATTAGGGTTTTATATGTGATCATTAATGACTTTGGCCACCAAAGGTTTTCCAGAGAGATATCTGTGCGTGAAGGAAAACGAGTGCTAATGATCTTAAGGCCTGTCTAAAGTTTTATTCCCTGAGGCTCTGCTCTCTGGGAACTGTTCAGTTCCTCCAAGGTTCCAATTCTCCAGACTTCAAAAGGAATACTGGCCTCAGACCGGATGGTCCACGCAAAAATAGAGCCCCATAAATATATCGATTCTAATTATCAGTGTGAAAAATCTTCCTGGGCGAAGCTTGAGTGTAGTCGGGACTGGGAAATGTCTGACAAGAGGAAGGGGCTGAATGAGACGAGGAAGTCACAGCATAACATGTAGCTTGAACTTCCACGACCCAACGAAATGAAGAGCCTGGCCATGTGCCTGGCTTCTAGGAGCCTCCATACTTGCTTTTCTTCCTGGTGAAGTGTCTAGGCTCCTCTGCAGCTGCTGTTTTTTTCTAGAAGTGCCCTTGAGGAACAAGAAACAAATATCTAGACATCATTATAACAGGCTACAGTTCACCCCATTCACCCACAGAAGCTTTCACACTCATCCAACAGATCTCAAGGAAGTGCAGGGCAGGGCTATTTTGTTTTACATCTTTAGCTCTTTTCCTGTCCTCCTCAGTCCTCCTTACTATCTATGTTTCTTCAGTGGAGCTCCAGTGGGGTCCAAATAATTTTTTTTAATTAGAAAATAGTCTGTTTTCCATAAATAACAGAAAGTTTAAGTTCACAGGGCCAAGACCTGCTGAGGGGTAATATATCTAGGAATAGTATGGTTTTTTCTGTTCCTGAGATTGGGTTTTCCCAATTGTAGCTTTTAATTAGGTATTTCTAATGGGTAGGAAATCAATTGCATGATTAAGTTTTTCTGCAAAAACGATGCATAATAAACCACCTCAAAACACCATGGATTGCAACAATCACGTTTTCTCATGGTTTGTGGGTCAGGTGGGGGTGGCTCACATAGGCTGGACTTGGCCCACTGGCCAAGATCAGGCTGAGGGCCCATCTGGCTGGGCTGGGGCAGCTCCACAGCTGTTCATTCTTGGGCCTGGGACGAAGGGCAGCAGTGATCTGGGGGAGGTCATTCCCTGGTGATGGAGCCAAGCAGGAAAACCAAATGCTTTCTAAGGCCTGTTGTGGGTTGAATTATGTGCCCCCCAAAGAGAGTTGAAATCCTGATGCTCCCCCTCTCTTATCTATGTGAATGTGACCTTATTTTGGGCATCAGGTCTTTGCAGATGTAATCAAATTAAGATGAGGTTATACTGGATTGAGGTAGATCCTACTCCAATGACTGGTGTCCTTAAGACAAGAGAAATTTGGACACAGACATGTAGGGAGAAGACCATATGATCACGGAGACAGAGACTGGAGTTTTGCTGATACAACCAAAGTCCAAGGATGCTGGCAACTGCCCAAAGCTAGGGGAAAGACACAGAACACATTCTCCCTTTGAGTTGGCAAGAAGGAACTATCCTGTGCACACCCTGATTTGGGACTTCTGGTCTCCGGAATGGTGAGAGAATAAATTTCTGTGGCTGTGAGCTACCAAGTTTGTAGTGATTTGTTATGGCAGCCCCAGGAGACTACTAAAAGGACCAAGCCTGTCATTTCTATCCACATTTTATTGGCCAAAGCTGGTCACATGGTCAAGCCAAAAGTTAAGGGCAGAGAGAACATGCTGAATGAAGCATTGTGAGGCCATGACAAGGGTGTGGATATAGGAAGAGGTGGGAAATTCGGGGTAATTATTTAATGTATCCCACATGAGAGTCAGAAAACTTTGTATTCTAAAGTATCTTTAGGCAAGACAGTAGAATCTAATGATCATCAGTATGGATCTGGTATGGAGAAAGTTTTACATTTGAATCCTTGTTCTGACACTTCCTACTGGTGTGAACTTTGCCAAATTACTTTACCTCCAAGCATCGTTCCCTTTTTTAAAAAAAAAATGTTTATTTATTTTTGAAAGAAACAAGTACTCATGCACGTGGGGGTGCAGCGAGAGGGGACAGAGGATCCGAGGCAGGCTCTGCGCTGACAGCACAGAGGCCGATGTGGGGCTCGAACTCACGACCCACAAGATTATGACCTGAGCTGAAGTCGAATACTTAACTGACTGAGCCATCAGGTGCCCCTCATTTCCTTTATTTGTAAAATGAGAAAATTAATAGTGCCTATCTCACAGGACTCTTATGAACGTTACATGAACTGATGTTTGTCAAGTATCTCCGTTGATATATATTAGGGGCCAAGAAGCATTATCTGTTGGCATTATTATCACTATAATAATGTTACAGTAGAAGACTTGGAGATACAGGTGGCAGTTTTCTTCAGAGACTTCAGAAGTGAGATGAAGATTGGCTTTGCAAAGGCTGTGAGATTTCAAGTTTGATTCATGAAGCACAGTTTAAGATATGGTAATGACTCTTCGGGTAGGCGTGAGTTGTATTTCACCAGGAAAGGGAAGAGTCTACTTGCCTGGAGAATCGCCAGTTAGTTTAGGAAACTTTACACTGAGTATAAAGGAGGGAGAGATCAAGTTCCCAAGTACGGAGGAATAAGGGGCTTTGTCAGGGAACTCACATGGAACAACACTGAAGGAGGGGAGAGGGAGAACCAGAAACAGTATGAGGAGCATTTGACATCTACATGCCAACATGCAGAGCCTTGGGATGCAATAGACATAACATAAAAATACAATCTCAGGAGTTGATTGCTTTAACCTACGGGATGGAACTCAGAATTTTAGTCGGGGGAGGGATAAATATGCCTTTTTCAAAGGGAACCAGCTTATGGGGAGAGACATGCAGTGTGGCCCTGCGGATCCAGAAATATTTACCTACTGGGGTTGCCACAGCTCCAGGGGAAGCTCATGGAAAACCTCTGGGAAGAGGTCAAGGAAGAGAGACTCAGGTGGCATTATTACATGAGTTTTATTTACATCATAGGATTAGATGAAGAAAGGGAATTAGGTTGTTTTTAGCAAATGTCAGATATGATAAAGGTAATGGTGGGAGGAAGTGGAGAAACGGGAAGCACTTTAACTTCCAGAATGTGGAGGTTCCTTATCAGGCTGAAAGCAGCAGAAACAACAAGCTTTTGACCTTCCTTACAGAAAACGAAGCGAATAGGGGAACTGTGCAGACTAATGAGGCATTTGTTGGGGGAAGCATATTATATGAATAAACAATAAGTAAAACTCACTGAGTGCTTACTATGGGCCAATCACTTATCTAAATCATTACATACTTTGGGGCGCCTGGGTGGCTCAGTCGGTTAAGTGTTCGACTTCGGTTCAGATCATGATCTCACAGTTTGTGGGTTCAAGCCCTGCATCGGGCTCTGTGCTGACAGCTCAGAGCCTGGAGCCTGCTTCCGATTCTGTGTCTCCCTCTCTTTCTGCTCCTACCCTACTCTCACTCTGTCTCTCTCTCAAAAATAAATAAACATTAAAAAAAATTAAATCATTAGATATTTCATGATGTTTAGTCTTTGCGATGATTTTATGAGGTTAGTCCCTTTTAATCTTCATTTTATGCATGAAGAAATTGAGGCAAAAGAGGCTAAGTCAATTGCTGAAGGTCACTGAGGAGGGGGCAGAAATGATTTCAGAATGTATGTCCTTCACCCTCAAGTTATCTGCACTCCTTGCCTACAGAATGGCTAAGTCACCACCATCTTTATGAGCACGGGAGGCTTTTGGAAGAAGGTGACCCCCAAGGGTCTAGTGGATGGTGACAGGAGCTGGCCATCTGGTGCTGAAGGACCAGGAAACCTGAGCTCAAGTGGCCTATGATGTATGATTAGGAAATGGGCCAAAATGTGCATTAGCGATCCACGCTAATCCACCCACTGAACACCTTTGTTTAAGGACCGACAACTGTCCTCTGGTTATGTGTACTGACGTCATCACTTCCCGAACCTATTGTGCAAGTTGGTGCTTCTGGACCTTTGAAAAGTCTGTTCTGCTGCTTGGAATATCAGTTCATCTATTCTCTACCTGGCAAACTTCTATTCTTCCTCCAAGGCTCAGCTCAAGCGGCATCCCCTCTTTTGAAGCCTCCTCTGTCTCTCTGACTAGCTGTGAGCCCTTAGGGACAGAGACAGTGTCTTCCTAACCTTCTGTGGGCTCTCTAGCACTAGCCCAGAGCCCAGCTCAGGTAGGTTTCAGTGCATATCGGATGGATATACACATCAATGTAAGTCCATATGTTAGTCACCATAAACCAATCAAAATGACATATAAGCGGCACACTGGGCTATTTGTCTAGCATTTGGGAAGCGTGCTCTTGCCTATTCTAATTGAAAGGCAAAAGTTAAAGAAGCATGCAACCTATTTTCTTTTGGAAGAAAATCTCTCTTGCTGTTTTATGTGAGTGGGTAAAATATGCTTATAAAACAATCTGTTCCGAGAATGGCAAATGTTTCAGGAAAATTGCAATGGAATAAGTTCTTTGTGATTTCATTACCTAACCCTCCGTAAAAATGCCTTTGGAAAGACAAAAGATATAGATGAGGGAAATGGTTCCAAATATTATAGAGAGAAGCAGAATAGCTGAACAGAAATTTGTCATTAAGAAAGATTTATGCAAATCTCAAGAGTGCCTTTAAAGTTAATCTTAAAAAAAAAATCCCTCTAGTCTAAGCAGATTATGCTTAAGAAAATCTTTTTGGGTAAATCCATGGAAAAATTTATTTCATAATTTAAAGGAAAATAGTATACACTTATAATAGCAACTTAGGATTTCTTGTTCTAGGTAAAGTCACACCCAAAGTGTTGGTCATTGATATATCCTGCCTCTGTGTTTTCTAGGTTTTTTGTGAAGGTTCTTATTTCAGCTAAAATATGTTAGTTATGATGAATCATCCAAATTCAGTTTTCAAGCAAATTAATATATTAGAAAATAAAACTGGTCTCTTTGGAGATGAGCCAATGAAATGTTGGACTGTCAGAGTTCATAGAATAGGAAATGACGAGGTCCAAATGTATATTTGCTCAGGGATGGATAGGACAAAAGCAGTTACAACAAACAAATCTCATTACTTGTTGATTCATACCCTTGCTCTAATCAGCCAAGAAGAAAATGAGCCAGCAACATGTAGACATGTGAATTTCAAGCATTTATGTATCTCATGGTTCCTGAACAAGATTTGAAAGAAGTGAACAAAAATTTTCAAGTCCGCACCAGACATGTACTAAACAGGGCCTCTTCAGGGCCCAGGTGGCTCTGTGCTGTTGTCTCTTCTCTTTGTACGGTATTTCTACTTACCCTCAGAGACTAAAATAGGCCAGCTGTAGAAATTTCAGAATTGGAAGGATTTTTAAAGATAATTACGGAAGCTACCATTTACCGAGTGCTTACTCTGTTCCAATCACTGCAAAAAACACTTCACATGCATTATCTCATTTAATTCTCAGACCAGCCGTACAAAGTCAGTATTATTAGCTCCAGGCTTACAGATAAGAAACATATGGCTTAGAGAAGTAAATGCTCCAAGTCTTATAGCTTGTAAGTGGTGGACCTGGAATTAAGAGGCAGGTCAGACTCTGGGGTCTCCCTTGGACATGAATTCTGTATCATTAGATGCCACTACCCATCTTACTAGGTGATCTAGCCCATGTTTAAGCACTCTCATGATAATGTGAGCCCTGTAAGATTAGAGATGGTATGTGCTTTCTTCTTACAATTGTACACAACGTATACAGCAACATAGCCTTGACCACTATTCATATTTGTTGAAAGAACAAATCCCCTTACTTGCATATGAAACTTCCATGTGTTTAGAAGTTGAGGCAATCTATACAATTATATAATTCTTCTGCTCTACTGAAAAACATAGCTTGTAGCAGATGGGAAAACATAAGCCTAAAAGGATCGAGTGAGTTGACCAGTATCCCACAGCAAGCAATCCGTGGCTTACCCTACGTCACCTCTCTGCCAGCTCTGTGTGTGGTGCTGAAAGATGTCTGTCTACTTTGTCTCTGATCTTCGGCAGCCCGAACCTCTCTGTCTCTCCCTGGCTTTCCGTCGTCCTCTCCATGTTTCTCTCCTGTTAAGCCAAAGAGCAGAGATTGTACCTTTTCACATGGTTTTAACCATCTCTGTATCCCAGAATCTAGAAGGCTCTTCAAAATATCGATTGATTAGATGGATGAATCACAAAGACATATAATTTTTATCTCAAACACCATCATTCTCTTTTTAGACTCGAGACTCCTCTCTGCATTATAAACGTTTCTGTAAGTGACACTTTTATGACACAGGGGAAAGCTACAGAAAAGAATACTCGCCTGATGTAATTTAACAACCTCTTAAGTCTGTGGTGGTTTCTACGGTTTTTTTTTCTTTTTTTTTAAATTTTTTTTAATGTTTATTTATTTTTGAGAGAGACAGAGACAGAATGTGGGTGGGTTAGGGGCAGAGAGAGAGGGAGACACAGAAACAGAAGCAGGCTCCAGGCTCTGAGCTGTCAGCACAGAGCCCGACACGGGGCTCGAACTCACGAGCTGTGAGATCATGACCTGAGCCGAAGTCGGACGCTCAACCGACTGAGCCACCCAGGCGCCCCAAGGTTTTTACGTTTTAATCACTGAGAAATGGTGACTGTTTTAGTTAATGTTCTTCCTTTCCCGTTGAATAGTATAGGCAAGTGTATTGTTCAGGACTCTGCCCTTACCTTAGTCTTCCAGAGAACCTCTAAAACATTCAGGAGCAATGCACACACGGAGAGAGAATGTGTAGAACTCCATCTTTCCCGAAAGCAGCTGACAGTCTTCTACATGGAGCTCTTCCTGTTCTGTGGCAAAATGAAAGGAATCCTGCCCCCCCCCCCCCCCCCGCTCCTCCCCGCTGGGCATATCCCAAGGCCTCCATTACGTAAAACAAAATGCAGGCCGTGTTCAATAGCAGGTGCAGAATTGCTGATGGAATCCCAGCTCTCAGGGCCACACTGCAGGTTTTTCATGCCTACAAATGCGCTGCTTTGCTCTTTAGGAAGATTTCAAGGATAAATTTGGGACACACTAGAAGGCTAACACCTTGTGCCCAACTAAATGGGCCAATTTGTGGGCCCTCTTGGCACAGTCCTCTCCCTGTGTTGGCAACGAGGTGGTTAAAGCTACCTCTAATGGTTCCTGCCACCTTTTCTCCAAAAGTATGTCTGATTGCAAGCAGCATCAGACACCTGCAGGGAGACAGCGATGCCAACGTTAGCTATAGGCGTGGAGAAAGCATCTCAACACTAAACACCTTCGAGAAAGCCTTAGAGCCACCCTCCCCTGCGGGAAATCACCAGGAAGAGACATCTTAGGGTTCTGTGCCCGTCAGCATCTTCCCACCCTACCTGCCTACGGACACCTGTGCCGGCAGGCCACAGCACACAGCACAAGTCAGCGCTGCTCGGGGTGTTTCATTCTTTCATGTGAAGAGCTTCCGAAGAGGAGATGCGTGGAGTCTGCTCTTGGTCTCCAATTGTTTCATGTTGCACAAAAAAAAAAAAAAAAAAAAAAAAAGGAGGCTAACCGCCCCTCCTACCCCAGAAGTATAGCAGAAAGAACAGAAGTTCAGGAAAAGCGAAAAGCATGGGTCACCCAGAACTATTGGAGAAAGTAGGAAAGGCGAGGAAACGTGAGGTGAGGTACTTAAATGGTCACATCAAGCCAGTCGGGGGCTCTGATACCTTCATTTCTTAGTTCTCTCAGCCCTCGTGATGTTCATGCCTCATTCGGCTGGGGAAGAGGTAGTGTCCCAGCTCTCCACAACTTTTCCAGGTAACTCTGACCCTGGAGAAGATTTTCTAGGTCATGGGAAGAATGGGCCATTTCTCTTCATAATCCAGAAGGCTGCACTCTCTTTCTCCAGTCAATGTGCGGGGAGGCAGTCGAGGTCCAGTTGCCAAAGCAGGGGGAACGGGGACCCGTGGTTGATCAGCACTTAACAGTTTCAAAGCGCTTTCCCCCTTGACGATTTCACTCTCTAGGAGGCCCTGTGAAGGAGGCACCCCGTGAAGTCGGCCTGTTCCATGGAAGAGGGAAGAGAGGGACTTTGCCTGGGTCTCAGGGCTCATGAGGGGCAGAGGGGGCTTGAACACAGGTTTCCCAACCCGACCGTCCTGCTGAGCGGGGTTTTCCTAACAAGCTTCCTGTGCTTCTTGCTAGGGCGGTGTGATGGTGTGATGGTGGCTAGGACTTCAGTGAAAAGACAAGCCCATGCATCTGCGAGAGACCATGGTCAAGAGATGGCTGCTTTGTACACGTGCTCCCCACAACCCACAGCCTGGGAGCTGCCCCTCTGCCCGGGTGCCCCCAGGCTCACTCCCCTGGGCTTGGGAGCTGGTATGGCTCAGCTCTCCAGTGAATATTCTTCTCTTTTTGTCATGATTATCACTTCCTGCAGCCCACACCTTCACCAACATCTCCCAGGGTCTGAGATACAGAGTGAGTCCTTCTTTCTCTAAATAAAAAAATTATTTTTATTAAATTACTATGTACGTTAGTTTTTAAAACATACATCTCTAAGAGGACCACCTTTGAGGGGGAGTCCTACCCCTTCCAACTCCAGTTTCTTTTTTTCTAGAAACAAGCCCCCTCCTACTTTTTAAATGTTTATTTATTTATTTTGAGAGAGAGAGAGAGAGAGAGCCAGGGAAGGCCAGAGAAAGAGGAAGAGAGAGAACCCCAAGCAGACTCCACAGGTGTCAGCGCAGAGCCTAACACGGGGTTCGAACCCACACACTGTGAGACTGTGACTTGAGCCGACACAAAGCGTGAGACCCTCGACTGACTGAGCCACCCAGACGCTCCTAGAAAGCAAGCCCTTTTACCCCTTGTAGGTAAAGTCATCTGATATTTATCTCCATATTTTCTACTTCTTAGTGTATCAATTTTAGATGGCGTCTATGACTCTGTTAAGGTAGGTAAGTATTTCGCTCTCTTATATCTCTGGCTGCTTACCCTGCCCCTTTCTCTAATGTAGTTCTATTATCATTTTAAACATTACTATGAAATGTAATATATAAATAAATTTTACTGCTGAGTCAAATACTGTGATTCATTTTGTATTAGTTATTGATTGCTACAAGAACAAATTACATAAAAACCTAGCAATAAAACAACAGTTAACATTTACTATCTCACACAGTCTGTAAGTCTCAAATTTGAGAACGGCTTAGTTGGGCATCTGTGGCTTGGGGTTTCTGGCAAGATTTCAGTCAAGATGTCAACCCCAATGACTCGTGTCTGTCCCACATGCAAAATTCACTAGCTGCTCTCGCAGGGTCTCCCAAAGTCTGATACCATCGGTTAGAAGTCCAGGATCTCATTGATGAAATCAGGTCCGGGGAAGATGAATCCTCTCAGGGGTGGTTCCTTGAGAATAGTTCTTCAAATACAGCTCCTCTCGATCTGAACAGCTGTGAACTAAAGAGACAAATTACGTGCAGCCCACACACTCAACATACATTGGTGGGACAGGTATATAATAACGGCTAGAAACTCTCCTGTCAACAAGAGAGGAAAGAGGAGACAAGAATCGATCGTCCATAGCAATTCTTAAATTTAGCAACACACAGTTGACAGTTCCTTGATGAAGACTCACAGCCTGGCGAACAGACGCCTGGAAGAATGCTCGACATCACTCATCATCAGGGAAATTCAAATCAAAACCACACCGAGATACCACCTCACACCCATCAGAATGGCTAACATGAACACACCAGGCAACAGCAGATGTTGGCGAGGATGCAGAGAAAGAGGGTCTCTTTTGCACTGCTGGTGGGAATGCAAACTAGTGCAGCCACTCTGGAAAACAGTGCGGAGTTTCCTCAAAAAGTTAGAAATAGAACTACCCTACGACCCAGCAATTGCACTACTAGATATTTATCCAAGGGATACAGATGTGCTGTTTCGAAGGGACACATGCACCCCCATGTTTATAGCAGCACTGTCGACAATAGTCAAAGTATGGAGAGAGCCCAAATGTCCATCGATGGATGAATGGATAAAGAAGATGTGATATGGTATATATGTGTGTGTGTGTGTGTGTGTACAATGGAGTATTACTCAGCAATCAAAAAGAATGAAATTTTGCCATTTGCAACAATGTGGATGGAACGAGAGGGTATTATGCTAAGTGAACTAAGTCAGTCTGAGAAAAGCAAATACCATGTGACTTCACTCATATGTGGAATTTAAGATACAAAACAGATGAACATGAGGAAAGGGAAGCAAAAATAATATAAAAACAGGGAGGGGGACAAAACATAAGAGACTCTTAAATACACAGAACAAACTGAGGGTTGCTGGAGAGGTTATGGGTGGGGGGATGGGATAAATGGGTGAGGGGCATTAAGGAAGACACTTGTAGGGATGAACACTGAGTGTTATACACAGGGGATGAATTACTGGAATCTACTCCTGAAATCATTATTGTACTACATGCTAACTTGGATGTAAATTTAAAAAAAGGAAAAAGAAAAAAAAAAGACTCAGAGCCTGAGAAGAATTTTCCATGGCTCTTGGCCTGAGCATTTGTTTCTAGCTTCTGAGTCAATCTTCCATTTTCACGAAATGTAGATTTTGTTTGCAAGTGAGAAGTTTTCTCAGCCTGCTTTCTGACTGTAGAAGTTTGAAGGTCCAAAGTCTTTTTTATAAATTTGTTCTGTTTCTTTACTTTTCAATTCAAGCTGGCGGTATTTTTGCCCATACAATTCTCATAAAAACTTTATAGGTCTCCTGTGAACCTTACTGGGGATTCGTGCCATTAGACAAAAGTCACATTCAGAAATCCCTTTGGGATTAGCTCTTTTTCTACCTTGGGATTTTGCCTAGATAACTGAGGGACAGAAGCCGTGAGTTGCTTGGAGGCCTTGTTTTATTGAACAGTTCTCTGAGGCATTGCCTTAGATATTCCTGAAGTTTTACGCCTCGTTTGTTCATTTGTTTGTTTGTTTTTACAACCACATAGTCGGCTTCATGTTTATCCCATGTTTTCCTGACTTTGCCTGGATTTGACCTTTGCCTGGGAGCCATTTCTTAATTTTAAAATCATTAGCCATCTGGGGATGCTGGGACTTTCTGAACTATCAAGAGCCACCTCTTTTTGGTTTAAAACAAAACAAAACGAAACAAAGCCAATGTCTCTACTCTCACTCCTGAGCTGGACCGCACACTTCATTAGGTCCATTTTCCGTGTTGCCCCAGGCGACCGCATTGTTAAACTTTCTGCTCCTCTGTAACAGGAGTTGCCTTTCTTCCAACTTCCCCCAATTTCTTTTAGGTTTTCCCTGGGATCCTCCTCAAAGGCAAATCATGCTTCTCTACTAATAATATCTTTAATGTCCTTTAGGCTTTCACTAACACTCCCCTGAAAACCCTCCTGGCTTCAGCCAAAGTTTAGATCTACATGCATGTTTTGAGGTTTCTGTTATAGCTGCACCCCATTTCCAGGTTCCCAAACCTTCATATGCCAAATTCATCCTAAAACTTAGTGCCTTAAAGCAGCGATAGGCATTTATTATCTTACACAGTTTCTGTGGGTCAGGAATTCAGGAATAGGTTTGGCCGGAAGTTTCCGCTCACGGTCTTTCACGAACTTGCGGTCAAGGTGTTGACTGGGGACTGAAGTCACCTGAAAGCTTGGCTGGAGGAACCATTTTAGTGATGGCTCACTCAAGTGACTGGCAAGTTGTGCTGGCTTTTGGCTGGCTCTTTGTTCTAAGGCCGCTTGAGTATCATGGAAGCTGGCTTCCTGCAGAGCAACTGATTTCAGAGAGCAGACTCAAAGTTTCAATGCCTTTTATAACTTAGCCTCAAACTCATTTGCCATTATTTCCACAAAACCATCGTTGTTACATGGTTATTCCTATTGAATGTGGGAGGAGATTATACAAGGAGCATTTGAAAACCAAGAAGTGGGGATCAGTGAGCACCGCTTGGAAGCTTACTTATCTATATTCTATGATTATATTTTCCTGTAATTAATAATTGCCTAATTAAAAAAAAAATTAATATTTATTTATTTATTTTTGAGAGAGAGAGAGAATGAGAGGCCAAGGGGCAGAGAGAGAAGGAGACACAGAATCTGAAGCAGGCTCCAGGCTCTGAGCCATCAGCACAGAGCCCAACGTGGGGCTCGAACTCAGAGTCCAAGATCATGACCTGAGCCGAAGTCAGAGGCTTAACTGACTGAGCCAGGCGGGTGCCCCGATAATTACCTAATTTTATTCTTTTAGTTGTATAAGTATTAATCTCTCTTTCCCCCCAAATGTTTCAACATCTTTCAAACATCTAGGAATTTTTTTCCCCCAACGTCAAAATATATCAGGTTATTGACCACTCATATATATATTCTTTTCCCATATGGACACGTCTCTTCCACATCCCTTCATCTTTTGACTCCATCTGAGCTAGTTCCTTTCCAGGCTTCATGCACGGTTGTCATCTGAGGAACCTCCCCCTTCACCATTATTCTGTTATAAGTCTTGTTTCCTGGATCCCGGGTCTTTGTCTTTGTTGAGTTTCTCTTTCATTTTGCCAGAGCATGGGCTTCCGGAGTTTGGGAAACACACGTGAGAAATCAAGTCTGCAAGTTCTGTGTGTTTGACACTGTCTGTATTCTACCTTCACTTGCCTGTCCACGGCTACTTACCGTGGAAGAGCTCAGTTGGTGACTATAAGCTGGGTGCATGTAGGTGGAGCTTGCCAAATTGTAGGCTCCTCTGACAGGTGTCAGGGAGCAAGGTTTTATGGTTTTGCATTGCTAGACTCTCCTTTTCTATCATGCAGTCACCACTCCCCTGGGGCCACTCAGGTTCTCCAAAGAAGAGTCCTCCACCGTCCTCCCTGGGGTGGGAGGAAAGATAGACCCCCTGACGGCTGTGTCCTGGGAGCAGGACCAAGGTGAAGGACTGAGGGCTTCCCGTGTACAATATAGGCCCATAATCATTCCACTTGTAGCACCAAGCTTCCCCTGCCCTTAATTGTGCCTCAGGCCCCCAGTCTCCAGCTCGGTTTCTCCCGAAAATAAAACAGAATCCCCTTTTTCTCACTGGAGAGTGTGCAGAGGGGTGGTTACCTGGCTCTTCAGAGTGAGGGAGTCCTGTTGGTTCAACACCTCAACGCTGACCCTTTCAAAGCGCTCACCTGTTCACCAGGCATCAACACCGGCCTGTCATCAGCCTGCTACATCCATGTTCTTCTTCTAGGCTAACTCAACCCTTCGTGGATCGTTCTTCTCATGCCGCCATGACAGAATACTATAGCCTGGGTGGCTTACACAGTAGTCATTTATTTCTCCTGGTTCTGGAGGCTGGAAATCCCATGAAGGTACCAGTATAATCAGGTTCTAGTGAAAACTTTCTTCCTGGCTTGTCGGTGGCTGCCATCACCCCGTGGGCTCATGCGACCTCTTCTTTATGTGCGCACACTGAGAAGAAGAGAGACATCTCTGGTCTCCCTTTCTCTTCTTATGATAAGGACACTATCTGATCAACGTACACTCCTATGACCTCATTGAACCTTAATTACCCCCCAAAGACCCCCATCTCCAAATGCCATCTCACTGGGAAGTATGCATTAGCAGATGCACTTTGTGGGGGGACACAATTCAATCCATAGCACCCCGTCTGCTTTCTGTTTCCCCTCAATTTATAGAAATCCTTTAGCCTTTGTCCTATCCTTTCATTTCTATTCTCTTTGCCTATGGGTTAATGTCTAGTTTCAATTTCTTTACTATTGTTTTTATTGGGGTTTTGGAAAGGAAACAAAGGTAAACATGTTTGGTCATTTCTCCATGCATAAGTATAAGTCCACGTAGAGGATTTCATCTTGTAAAACAAAAAACTGAGACACAAAAACTCAAAACAAAAGGAAGTCAACCTATAAACACTCAGATGTCGGGAAGGGGGGAACCAGCTGGTGTTGCCCCAAATGAGCATGCCCTTTTACAGCACCAGTCTTGCAGAAGATGAATCTTTGTACCTTCACTGAACGGGAAACCCCGTCCCTTCTTGGGCACCCGGCTCACTTTCAAGCATCTGTAGCTTGTGCTGCCGCATGGACTCCCCAGCCAAGGAGAGCAGATGGCTTTCAAGCACTGATTAATCACTGCTCTTACTTCACTTCGGTTTCCAGCTGTGCTTCACTTTCTCCTTCCTGGCACGGAACCATCGCTGCTGGTTTCTTTGCTTCCCGGTCTAATGGAAGAAGCACTCCTGTCTTCCACTAAATCTCCTCTGATCATCAGCCTCCATGTTGCTGGTGGTTAGCACCGCTTTTTGTCTTATCTCAAAGCCATCCTTAGGCTATCATCTTGCCTTCCATGGCAGGAGGAAAATCTATTCTTGTCCAGTTCCTTGACCTCTGCTTGCACAGTGTGGCCAACAGGAAGCAGAGAGTCAAACTAAAGGAAGCCTCCATGGATGGGAGAAGTCTTTCTGTATGTCTTCTAGAGTTGGATGCGGGAGAGAAGTCACCTCCAGGCTTTCAAGATCCCTTTTCAGCCTTGTTTCGAAGTCACATCAAATGGCACATTCAAAAACCCAGTGGAGTCATCGATGAAGAAGCATTAGAGCCTGGCAAATGGTTGGCCAAATTTGTTAGTGATGAAATAGTACATCTTGGCACGTGGCTTTGGTGGTGGAGCTACCACTTAACCATCTCTTTTCCCTATGCAGTGGTCCTGAGCCAGAGATGTGCATCAAGATCGCTTTGGGAATTTTGTCATTATGCAATATGTCCACATCTCACCCTGAAAATTTGTCAGAGTCAAGGCATTTGTGTTTTGGAGTAGTGATTTTCCAGGTGATTTTGGTTCGGAAACACTGCTCTAAAGAAATAACTTTAGGGGTGCCTGGGTGGCTCAGTTGGTTAAGCATCTGACTCTTGCTTTCAGCTCAGGTCATGATCTCACGGTTCGTGGGTTCGAGCCCTGCTTCGGGCTTTGTGCTGACAGCACGTGGAGCCTGCTTGGGATTCTGTCTCCCTCTCTCTCTCTGCCCCTTTCACCGCTCGCTCTCTCTCAAAGTAAATAAACATAAAAAAAGAAAGAAAGAAAGAAAGAAAGAAAGAAAGAAAGAAAGACTTTAAAGTGAAAGAGGCAGCACAGTAGAATAATTATTAAAAAATAAAAACCCTGGATACTTGAGTGCAGGTTCTGGCCCCAGCTAAGTTGCTTCTCTCATTAGTAGGGAGACCATATAATTTATCGTCCACATTAGGATCCATTTGAGAGTAAAAGAGGGAGCTATTAATAACTATATCAGAACAAGAGGCATAAATTGAAACTGTCCGGACGAACGGGTCACCCCACTCATTAGCCCGATGAGACACTGGAGTAGACAACTCCAAGGTCCCTTTAAGATTTATGATTCTATAATTCATGACCACTGGGACAAGCGCAAAATAAGTTTCCATCCCAAATGCATGTAGGATAGAGTTGTTTAGGTCCTCTTTGCTCAGGGAAACGGAAATGGCAAACACACGCGTCTTAGAAGCTGGAGACCTGGCGGCACTCCAATATGTTACACAAAGAATTTACACAACTATTTCCTTGGTGCCTCGCATGTGATACAGTTAAGAAAAGGGGCGTTTAGGTCAATCACATGTTCTGGTTAATTATAAGTTAGTATATAATAAATTAGACGGCACACAAATCACCAATTTTCCAGAAATCAAAATGTAATAAAATAACACCACCCCCGCAGTCCCCCAAACGCTGATCATTTTATCCTTTGCATTTCTAGAGAGCCCTTCAGGGCTCTGTATTGTCGTAACAAAGAGCATGTCACACCGTAGCTGTGAAAGGTGAGCCTAATCGAATCTGGGATGTCAACAAGCTTTCACGAACACAGGAGAGTTAAGCTCAGCGCAGTTTGGTTTTTATGACGTTATTCTGCTGTAGTTCTTCTGCTGGTGCTTATCAAGTACGGATCGGGAGAATCTTTAGGGCAAGCCACTGGGACGCAGTGAGCAGGAGTGGGTGGAAAACACTACTGGAATCCAGCGAGCACTCTGTCCTTTCAGAGAAGCGGGCTGAACTTGCTTGTTTGCACGGAGCTGGCAGAGATGTGGGCACAGGGCACACACAGATAAGAGGGAAGCTAAAGAGGGGGAAGTGGGGGAAGAGGGAGAGAGAGGGAGGAAAGCAGTGAGGAAAGGGAGAGGGGGAGGGAGGTGAGCAAGACAGAGAGAAAAGAGCGGGGGAAGGGAGGAAAGGAAGGAGAGACTCAAACATATACACCAAGAAACAAACAAGAAGATGGAGAGAGAAACCAGAGGGGAGGAAAAGGCCAGGTCCGGGTCGCACACGCATCCGTGTGTCTCTGGGGGAATAAAAAGGTAAAGCCTAGGTCTGAAGTTTTTAGTCAAACCCTCAACAGTCTTGTATCAGAACACAGGAAATGGCCTGGTTCACGTAGCTGCGGAAGCTATTTTGATGAACGCAATCAGTTCATTTCACGTCGATCGAGGCTCGTGCTGCCTGGAAGGAAATTGCCCACCGCGGCTGTGCTTCAGGGGTTGTAATCAGAGGCACTGGCATTGATGGAAAGCTTCTTGCTCTAGGAGGAAGCCAGCAGATTGCGAACGGCCCTGTTTCCACGACCGTGGCTGTGTGGTTCGTTTGTCAGAATGCGTGCCCCGCATGCATTTCGGGTGTGAGCACGCTTAGCCGAGGATTAGACTTCTCCTGGCTGCCAAGGGGTTTTTGCTTCTTACTGACTCTTACCCATGGCAGAGAAGAGCAGCACAGCAAGGAGACATTGCAACGGGCTGGCTAGGAGTCATTTTTGGAGAGCCTTGGGGCAGTGTCTGTCCCTGAGAGAACGGCGGAGGAGAAGGAAGCCAAGAGGTCGTTTGGCTCATCAGCTGACAAGAGGTTGATGTGACCGGAGTGGCCAGCGTGAGGCTGGTGGCTCCAGGAGGAGCTTTGAAAGCAAATAACAAACACTTAGCTTTCACCTGAGGAAATGCACACTTCTCAACCCCTCGCTTCCGGAAAGGCATAATGCAAGTGGAGGGGGGCCAGGGATGGATGGGCCAGGGAAGTGACCAGGGGATTGGAGGACTGGGCAGATGGGAAATAGGGGCACCGCGTCAGCCCTGAGCAGCAGAGGCAAAGAAGGAACGGGACAGATCTCTGAAACGAAGAAAGGCGTAAGGATGCAGAACATGGGCTGGATCACAGGATTCTTGGATGTCAAACCCTTGAAGGTTTAGAAAGGCCATGGTAGGAAAAAAGAAATCAAAGCATGAATTTTCAGAGTGGATGGTGACTTTAGGACACTTGTAGATGGTTGCTAAACACCACTAATCACCACCCCATAGACGCTCATTGGCTCTGGGCATGAACTCTCCTGATCCAGTCCAAGCAGGTGGTTATGAATTTGTCTCCCTGTCAGTGCTGAGTCTATAGCCTGGTATTTGCCCTGGGATATAGGGAATTTGCCCAACAAAGTTTGGACACCTGGTGAAAGATGTCATGTTGCCAAGTGGCAGGTACGGAACGAGAGAAAGCAAGGGCAGTGCCCTGAGAGTGAGCTCGAGAAATGGCAGGCAGAAATAGCCAGCATGGACCAGGACAGAGAATCATGGGATAAGAGCAGAGGAAAAAGTCCCTAGGTAGTCCATGAATCATCAGAGAGGGTGAGGAGGATCCCCCTCTAGGGTGTCTCAGAACTGGGAGGGTTGGACATGTTTGATATACTTAGGGTCATTGTAACGTTCCTAAAAAACAGAAGAGCAAATCCTCTTGCCTGGTGAAGTTCTTCGGGAAGTAGAATGAGAAAGCATTGCAGGGAGCACAAAATAGACATGATGGAAATCACCTTTCTGGTGTCGATGTTCCTCATCTGTCTCCCACTGCTCCCAGCCCTACTGCACCCTGACACTTGCCACGCTTCAGAGTCTGTTTATTCCTCTGACTTTGCCACCAGATTGTGAGCTCTGTGATGTCAGGAGCTCGGTGTCAGCCATCAACAAACTCACTTGGCACGTCCCGGGTGTCTGTCTGTTGGATGAATAGACCACTGTCAGCCTGGCTCCAGATGGGACTTCTGGTTGTCAGTGTGCCCTCCATATGCTTTGTCTGTCCCTCCGAGGGCGCCGAGTGCCCTCCCTGAAGCTCCTCCATCCCTCTGTCCTCAGGGACACAAACATCCCTAGAGAGGATCCGACAAGTGTTTAGAGAACACGGAAGTCCCCATTTCACAGAAGAGAAAACTGAGGTTCAGACAGGGAAAGGCAGGGCAAGCCAAAGTCGGTCCCGCAGTGACTCTGTGCAACCTCGAAGATGAGAAGTCAGACTACCACTCCATCCCCGCTCTTGTTGCTAGGCAACGCTGGCTTTGGAGGGACGTTCAGTGGTTGCCCAAATTCTAAAATTGATTCAGTCATTGTTACCCTTGTGGGAGCGGGGAGGTGGAGCTGAAACACGGTGGGTTAACACTGCATCAGTGCTCTCAGAGACCAGCTTTCCCCACCACGCTGGTGGTGTTAGCGTTGTTAGTGATAGTGACGTTTGTGGAGGGTGTGGTGGGTGGCAGGGAGAGACAGGGAGGGAATTCCGGAGACAGCCTGCAGGGAGGGAGGAGCCGAGCAGCCCGCCCAGGGCTATTCAATGCCCTTTGCTTACGAAGTTCAGGTTCACCTAGCCTGGCTCCTCAGCCAGACTCGGAAGGTCCTTTCTGATCTGTGCCCAACCTGCTTTTCTAGCCATGTGTTTCCTAACGAGCACATCGCAGTTCGGAATTTTCAGATAACCCTCACACCCTCCGTTTAATCTGATCCTTCCCGGGTCTCTAAGAGGGAGAAAGGGTTGCCGAGAAAGGAAATCCCAGGGTCCCGGTAGCCTGTTGACTCTGCCCGAGGCCCGTGCACAGCCCCGTTGGCCTTGTGCAAGGTCAGTGTCAACACTGCCTCTTCCAGCTCTTTGCTGCTCTCCCTGACGTGTGCCTCCTTGCTGCCTCGTTCACTCACCCTGTGTCACTGGCTCCACTTGGAATTCCCACCCCCCTCTGCCCCGCTGAGTGACTCCCTCTCCCTCACTTCCTGCTTCAACTCCTGGTTCCCTTCCTCCGCGAAATCTTCCTCGAAGTCTCTGGCCCTCTGCTCTCCCAGTCCTGGCACCTCTAGCCTGCTCAGGCGGCCCTTAAAATGGGCTGTCTTGGGGCGCCTGGGAGGCTCGGTCAGTGAAGCGTCTGAGTCTTGATGTGGCTCAGGTCATGATTTCCCGGTTCGAGCCTCCGGTCGGGCTCTGTGCCTGCAGTGCAGAGTCTGTTTGAGATTCTCTCTCCCCCCCCCCCCCCCCCCGCTTTCTCATTCTCTCTTTCTCAAAAGAAATAAATAAACTTAAAAACAATTTCAAACGGGCTGCGTTGGAATGCCAGATAACTCCTCTGTGTTCCTGTCTGTCTCTCTGGAGGATGTGGGTCCAACACACCTCCATTGATTCACAGAGCCTCACACAGGGCCCGGCTCATCGTCAGAACTGGTTGGCGGCCAACGCCTCCCCTAGGGATGTGACAGGAAGCATGGGCCAGCTGGAGGGTCTCAAATGCAAAGACCCAGATGGCCCCTGCTGCCCACCTTCCAGGGAAACCACATGTGAGGCCGGGACCTCCAATTTCATTAATATTTTCCACTAAGAGCACCGTTTCCCACTAATGTTTGGAAGGCAATCGATTTCTGGACGTGCAGCCCAGAGGAGGCCTGGTGGGATTCTGGCAAAGGGGTAGCGATTTCATAAAAGCTCTCACTGAGTTGTCACAAATGAAACCTCTAGTTACCTGGATGCCAGTAAGGAGATTAGACTAGAGCTCTGGTGAATGATATTTGATGAGTCACCAGTCTTTTGAGGAAAAGGCATGCTTTTATTGGCCTGGCTTGCCACAGATAACACAGAATTAAAAAAAAAACTGGATCATTCAAAAAGCTCCAAATGAAAAATGGAGATATTTCCAGACTTTGGACCACGCCAAAAGAAGTACCCTGGAGTTTGTTTCTTAATTTTTTAAAAATACTTTCATTTATTTTTGAGAGAGAGAGAGAGAGAGAGAGAGACAGAGTGCAAGTCGGGGAGGGGCTGAGAGAGAGGCTCCAGGCTCTGAGCTGTCAGCACAGAGCCCCACGCGGTGTTTGAACCCATGAACCGTGACATCATGACCCAAGCCGAAATCGGACGCTTAACCATCTGAGCCACCCAAGTGCCCTGAGTTTGGTTCTTTTGAAGAAAAGCATGCATACAAATAGTGTAGAGAACTTCACGAGTTTTTCATATTCCAAAACTGTCAATCCACAGATGCACCATATTTACTCATTCACTCCCCAATGATTTTTTTCTGCACTTTCTCTGTGCCAGACGGTGCTCAAAAACTTGAGGGGAAACTTTAGGGGACATTCTCCTTGTGCACAGGCACCTCTTGTGCTGGTAGATTGTTCTCGTGGGGTAAGTGGAAGAAATGATTTCCGTTTTCCAAAAGAGGAGACAAGACTTCAGAGAAACTTGGAGAATTTCTCTTGTCGCATCTCTCATATATCATGACGCCTGTAAAAGTCGATGTGAGGCTCGTCTCCCTTCCTCTCAAACTTTCACAACAGTCCCAGAGACCCAGAATGTATCATGTAAATGAGTAGTTCTGAACTTGACACCTGTATTCTCCCTCCCTGAATCACAGTCGATCTTGAAGCCCAGAATAAAGTGAGGGCTCGAATGCAGGGCTGCACGCTTCACAGAGTTCAGAGGGATATGACCAAGCCCTATTGCCTCCCAGTGCTGTGGGGGACAAGACTTTTAGCCTGAGAACCAGCACATCCCAGATCTGGATATGCAAGTCGTTTTTGAAAAATTATTTATTTATTTATTTTGAGGTGGGGGGGCAGCGTGCACACGCATGTGAGCCAGGAAGGGGCAGAGAGAAAGAGAGAGAGAGAGAGAGAGAGAGAGAGAGAGAGAGAGAGAGAATCTGCAGCAGGCTCTGCACTGCCAGTGCAAAGCCCCAAGTGGGGCTCAAACCCGCAGACCGTGAGATCATGACCTGAGCCAAAACCGGGAGTCGGATGCTCAACCTGCTGGGCCATCCAGGTGCCCACAAATCATTTTCTATAAAGAAAAGGAACACTTTCTTGGCTACAAGAGAGCTAATCTTAAAGTCAGGAATATTCCCGAAGATCCTACCCAACACAACTCGGGAATTTTGGGTAGTTCGTTTTAAGGTTACTTGAGACTAAATGTATTCCTTCCTCAAGTTTAATTGGTTCATTTGTTCTCACCCCAACTCCTTGATCTGAAAGGAACATCTAGGACGGACATAGAGGAATAAAAAGGTATCTCCTCCAGTTTGATGTTCTGTTCTGTTCTGTTCTGTGAATGACAACAGGAGAATTAATCCCTCAAAAGGGAAAAATCAGCCCAGCCTTCCCTGAGGGGTGCTGCACCCATATATGGCAAGAGACGGGGCTGTCTCTTTAGAGGATGCATATGCTGAGTTAAAAGTGGGCGTTGTCCATTTTGTTGCCCTGCACAGCACAGCGATTCGAAGGCACACACAAGTAGCCCCCTTGATTTGCCTGGTTCCCAGCCCTGTTTTCACACTTGCAGGTAGAAGATGAGAAAGCCAGGTGGAGGGAAGTGAGACTCCGCGTTCACGGATGAGGACTTTTACTGCAGACTGGGTAATACGATAGTTTCAGAGGCTGTGTGCCTGATTGATTTGTCCTTTTCTTGTCTTCAAGAATTCATGTATAAATGTTTTCGAGGACTGCTAATGTCATGCCGATGAATCTGTTCGAATGCTCTTCTTCGGGGGAATAAATAGCTATCGTCACTTCTTGCCATGATATTGCTCTTTTCTGATGGCATTTTGTGGAATAAATGGGCGACGTTTCTCTTCGGCTTCCCTTCTGCAGACACATACACACACACACTGGTTTAGAATTTTTGCCTTCTAGTCTACTTTTAAAGGAGACTCTTTTAAAAGGGTGGACTTTTAATTTTTTACAACCTGATCTGTCAATTAACTCTCCTCAAATACATTCTTTTTGGAGAATGACAAGGCCGGAAGTTCAAAGGCTTTTTATCTTAGTACAACGTTAGGCGTAAAGCAGGCAATCAAACTGTTGGCTAATTGAGGCACCCACTCCGGGGAAAATGCTCCGTCAGCCATGGGCAGGGGGATGTCTTTTTCCTGGAAAAGAGGAGACAGCACGGTAATTTGGGGAGGATTGTCAAGGAGGAGAGACCACTCAGTCGACAGACTGTTCGGACCATGAGCTTTGGAACGAATAGAAGGCAATTCTAATCCTATCTCTGCTATTTACCATCACTGTCACCTTGAGCGAGCTGCTTACATTTTCTAAGCCTCCATGTCTTCATCTGTAAAATGGGAACAGTCTCACCACTCACCTCATAAAGCTTTTGTGAGGCAGTAATGATCTAAGTGTGTAAAGTGTTTAACACGGTGCCTTGACGTCTAGAAAACACTCCGTTGAGCTTTTGTTGTTATTCTCGTAATTATTAGAGTAACACAGGGACCTTCTGGCCGGGTGAAAAGATTGTTCACTTAGAAACCTGGGAACCTGCATTTCCAGTCTCACTTAGAAGGTGGCCGTGCCGGTCACTGCTGTCACACACAGTCTCTCATTCTCTGGTGCTGTTCAAACAGCAGTAGACTTGCATGAAAATCCAAGAAACCAGAAGTCAAAGTCTGATGGAGAGTGTTTCCGTTTAATTTATGGAGTAGGTTACCTTTCTGGGCTCTTCTTAAAAGGCTTGAGGCTGAGTAGGAGAAAAACCGTTAGGGATATTTTTGGAGGAGAGATGTGCAGCACCTTCACTAGAAGAGATTGGACCATCTTTCTCTTTTGAAAAGCTTTTTGAAAGGAGCTCCAGATGAGCCACAAAACAAGTAGATCCATCATTTCGGCAGAATGGTTTTCCAAGGGCCCTCGAGCACCAACTGTAGCCCTAAATGGCAATCTCTGCTTATCTGGGACAATTTCATAGAAAAAGAGGAGAAGCAAAAACCACTTTTCACAGAGTTTCACTTCTTATTAGGTCTGTATTAAACTGTCAAACAACTTCAGAGAAAAGGATAATAGATCATGTCAACTGTTTCAACGATAATTTCCTTCCGTTGGTTACCAATATACCCCTTATTTTTACCCCGCACATGTGCACAAAGGATAACTATTTCCAACTTCCTTCTGCTTAATATCATGCTGTATGTATGTTTTCACGAACTGACATGGCTTGCAGACTCATCGGTCGCAATATTGCTCAACTGTGAGTTTTCTATCTTTATGTCATAAAACTAGATTCATAGAACAATAGAGTTGGAGAGATCTTAGAGCGATATTATTCATAAGAGCCAATTCGTATCACATCCTTACTGTGAGCCAGACACTATGTGCTAAGTGCTTTATACATTTGTTTAAACATTCCAGTGATCCTATGAGGTAGGTTCTGTCTATCCACGTCACAGATGGGGACACTGGGGATAAAGATGTAAATGTCTTGCTCAGAGTCATGCAGCTAGTAGGCTGGAAACTCAAACACAGGCTTGACCGAGTCTACACCCCTACTCAACCACTATGCTATGAGCCAGGTACCATGCAGTCCTCAGTTTTCAGATGAGGATCCTGGACACCCAGAGGAGAAACACGAGTTCACTCAGGTCCAACACTTATTGGCAGTCAAAGTTGGAACCCAGTTCTCTGGACTCCCAGGCCCCCATCCCTCCCTTATAGATGTCACTCTACCGCCCTCCCTTATATATGTCATTCTACCTCCCGCATAGGAGGATACAGGTACAGGATACTCCTGTATCCTTCTGGAACTCTCCTTGCTTTCCCTGTGCTTGCAAAGTTCACGGTGAGTTCTTTTATTTAATTAAAAGGTAAACTTCTACGTAAGCTGCTTTAAAAATGACATAGTGTCTGTTTTTCCAGCCCTCCTCTTCTGGTCTCATTCTCTCGGGGCAATCTAAATTTTCAGAATTTTTAGATTCAGAAAGTTCTCTTTGAATAAGCCATCACCCCCTCAATGCATTCCCCAAGAACTCTTCTGGATTCTTCAGATAACAGCTTCTTCAGATAACAGGTTGCTTGTGATTGGAAAACACACCATTCCACTTGTTCCGTTGTTAAGCCTTTGTCTCTTCAGAAAGCAAAATAAAACACATGCCCTCCCCATAATAGAACCTAAAAGAAGAAACAATCAGATTAAAAAAAAATATGCCCAGATTCAAACTTAATTTTATTTGACTTATTTTCAGCCAGTTCCTTGTGGTCTAGATATAGCCCTGGTAGATCCTTAAACAAATGGTCCCAATGTTTATTCCACACACCTGCCAAATATCTCATTAGGACTTACCAGATCAGGGTATCTCTGCTGGGATCCCAAGAGCAAAGTGATGGATGAAATCTGCTCCTTGTCTATGTGTGTGTCACTGTTTATTTACTTTCTGGACGAATTCATATTACAAGAAGACTCTGGAAGGGATGTTAATTATCCCTGTAATCTAATTTATGGCTTCAGGCGCCTGATATGTTCTATACCTTAGATAATGTTAATTTTATTCTTTTGTGAGCTGAGTCTGGTGTTCGCGAAAAGCTATAAGATGTAATTTATTTCTCCCCACTTGCCTTCTAAATATTAACTCTATTGAAAAATGATTAAATAGATTATGTAAATTATGGTCATTGCATCCACTTTAAAGGTTAATCCTGCCATCATGTAGCCAGATAATTAATTTGAATTCGTTCCCAAGCACTAATTCTCAGGGAAGCCAAGGTGTAATGGGCTGCACTGCCCTATTATGGATGTCACTGTGTGCTTGCCTGTGATAAAATTTGCAAGAAACAAGCCTCAAAGTTTTGAGAACAAAAGTTTCTTAAGGCCATCGGAAGGCCCGGTGCATCATGGGAGTGGAGCTACACTCTCTCCAGAATGTTAGGAGATAGTGTTACGGACTGTCCTCCACTTCTTGAGTTTTCTCAAGGGTCACCTCCCTTCTTGGGAAGCCAGACCTGGATGGATTTTGAAAATTCTAGGACAGCCCTGCTGCTTAGCCATTTTCAGAAAGTTCCAAGCCCGGGGAGGTCCCATCAGATGATTTTTTAGCTTCACCTACCCGCTAGGGAATCAGCCACCAGGCACTTAACTCTCTTCCCTGGCTGATAAAACTGGCCCCATGAATCCTCTCCATTGTTTCATGGGAAACCTATTGCTAATACCTCTTCTGGACTGCTTCCTCAGGCAGGAGCTTGAAGCTTATTCAATTTCTCATGGGCCTTCTGCGAGAAAAGGAATAGAAAAATACAAACTCAAAAGCAAATACAAACACGAATATGGATTTAGACTGTGAATAGAAAACACAATCGTAAATTTTAAAGAGCCGCCTGATACCATAAGCATCACGAAAGTCATAAAAATAACAATATGTTCATTATTTAATTGCCTGAAACACCTTTATAATACATCCCCACCAATTTTTTGGCTGCTTGGATCACTTCATATGACCACAATTTTGCAATAATTTTTCTCTAGAAAGAAAAGCAAGATAATTTAGTCTCCCCTCTATCACAGATCATCAGGATTTGTTTCTTACTTTTGATTGTCAGATTGACTAAAAGATACCAACTGCATACACAGACATGCTTGCTGTTTATAATACCGTGTCACATTTGGGTCCTTCAAACATAAGATTTCTGGTGAATTCTGGGGCGTCTGGCTGGCTCAGTTGGTTAAGTGTCAGACTCTTGATTTTGGCTCAGGTCATGATCTCACGGTTTGTGAGTTTGAGCCCCCACACTGGGCTCTGTGCTGCACGTAGAGCCTGCTTAGGATTCTCTCTCTCTCTCTCTCTCTCTCTCTCTCTCTTTCTGCCCCTCCCCTGCTCATGTTCTCTCTTTCTGTCTGTCAAAATAAAATAAATAAATGTTAAAAAAATTTCTGACAAATTCTACTTTGTGCAATTCCCATCAAAAAAGAAAAAAAAATGTAAGGTGGGTTTATAGTTGTATATGCTGCCTTCCTGAGTATATTCCTGGCAGAGAACTTCTACTTGGATTTGGCATCGATCTTGCTCTGCTCATCTGGCGATTAGAATTTTCCTAGACTAACTCTGGCTCCACACATGTTAAAGCTGATTTCCTCTCCCACGATTCAGATCCTTCCCTGCCTGTCACTGGAGAACTTGCTCCTATCTTGGTGTGATTCCTGCCCTGCACCTTCCCGCTAAGTCAGCACCCATGTGGTAGGTATGTTCTAGAAGCCATTCTTATCTGGAATGACTGACTATTCATGGAAATGGCTGAAAGCCGTGTTAATATGTCCCATCAAACACAGACTAAATGTACCCTCAAGTCAAATTCCCTTTCGCCAGATCCCCAAAAGGACCTTGGACATTTCAGGTCCACTTGATATATGGGCACTTGCCCTACTTAGGGCAAAGGGGAAGTTGGAATAAGGAGAATCATCACTCTTAAGTGGTTTCAGTTAAAGCACATTTCCCCCCAGTGTTACCAATTATAGGATCATATGAATACCTTGTCAGTGCACTGTGTAGGCCCTGGGAAAGGGGCTTTGGGGAGTGAGGGGCCCTCAGCCTTCACTGACCCCATGTGTCTGCCCCTATCTGCCAGTGGCATCTGCAGGTGCAGGGTCCTCTCCTCTCCTCTCCTCTCCTCTCCTCTCCTCCCTTCCCCTCCCTTCCCCTCCCTTCCCCTCCCCTCCCCTCCTTTCTCTCCTTTCTCTCTCTTCTCTTCTCTTCTCTTCTCTTCTCTTCTCTTCTCTTCTCTTCTTTCCCTTCCCTTCTCTTCTCTTCCCTTCCCTTCTCCTCTCCTCTCCTCTCCTCTCCTCTCTTCTCTCTTGCCGACATCTTGTCTGGGACTGGAGCTCATAGTACTGGACTGTAGCTCTGCCTCCTTGGGGTCATTTCTTTTTGTCTCTTCTCTGGGGTTATTTCTCCCACCGTCCCCAGGACCCTTTCATCCTCTCTAAGGATCTGGAGCATGCAGAAGCATCCCTCAAATCTCATACCTTCTTTTGAGCCAGATGTCCATGGCTTCGCGCCCACAGCATCCAAGATTGGTGAATGTCTCAGACAAAGTGACACCGCACGGACCCTGTGTGCTGGTCACTGGAATGTTCCTGCACAGCTCTGCTGCTCACAGACCTGAAGTAGAGCCCTCCAATCTGGTCTCAGGAAACTGCCCAGCGCATGCCATTTGGGCTCCAGGAACACCACCTTAAGCCCATGTCTCCCTTCTCTGTTAGTTATAACCCATCTAAGAGGCTGGCTATTCAGCAAAAAACACTGATTTTTCCCCTGTAGTCTTTCCCAACCTCCTTCACAGGCAATGTGATCTTAAAGATCTTAAAAGATCATTAAGTAAAATAGTTTAAACTTTACTCCTATTCTGGCTTTTTTTTTTTTGCCTTAAGAGATTATTTCATTTCCCCTGGGTTTTTCTGTCTGCAGACTTGCTCTGGTCTTACCAACCTCTTCAAAATTGCACCCATTCTTGGTGAATGTAGAACAGAGTGCAAAAAGCATAACTTTGGAGGCAATAGTCCCAAGGAATCCAGCCTGTCATTGCTTGGCTGTGGGTCCTTGGGTAAGTTACATAGCATCTCTGAGCATCGGCTTCATGGAAATAATAGCAGCTGTGAGAATTGCACATAAGATGTACAAAACTCATAAAATACCACCTGGTGGTTAGTAGTTGATAATAAAATGCTGATGAAGGTGGTGATGATGCTCAAATCTGAGTGTTCCTTGGGGGGTGGGTGGGTAGTGCTGTCCTCACAGTACCCACCCCTCTCCCTCCTTTCTTCTGTGAAGCGCATAAAGCACTTTTCTGTCCCTGTGTGTGCAAAGACAGCAACAATATCTACAGATTGAAATCTGAAAAAGTTCTGGAGTCGGGCTCCAGGCAGAGCCCTGTGAGTTCAGCCAGAGAGAACTGTAGTCTTGACTACGTGGAACAAATATTCTCTTCCCTTAGGTTTAAAAATTGTTATTATTGCGAACGGGCCCACTGGTGACGGCAAAAATATCAGCGCTGTCTGCTGGGAGAGGGGGAATGTTCTTCACATCTTGTTTCATAGGAAATGTCCCTGAGACTCAAATGCAAATGAGCACGGAGCCAGCCTGTAGTTTCTGGCTTTTGCTCTCGGTAAACCCGGTTTTTCCCTCCCAAATCCACATGATGTGCAGATAGGATACTAAATTTTTTCTGTCAGAGTAATGTCTTTCCCTTTTGACTCTGTCCATATGATCTGCCTGTGCAGGAAACAAACATTCTTTCACTACGGTGCTTCCTTTCTGCCCCTGTTGCCAAAGTTCCCCTCACCTGGGCTCCGGCGCATCCACTCTGGCTTCATTCTGTGCCCTCCTCACTCGGGGGGCTTCTCCCTCTGCTGTGGCTTTTACAGTTGTTCTCTCACTTTGTTAAAAGTTTGTTTGTTTGTTTGTTTGTTTATAGTGATCTCTACCCACAACGTGGGGCTCGAACTCACGACCAGAAGATTGAGTCTCATGTTCTTCCGACGGAGCTGGCGGGGCACCCCGAGTTGTTCTCTTTGTGTCCCCCTGCCATCCAGACGTCTTGCCCCCTGGTCCTGCAGAAAGCACATGGGACATAGTGGATGGTAGGCACCCGTGGAGGCACATGAGGAGGACCAGGAAAGCTGGATGTGCCAGAACGACATGTCAGAACTTGAGGTTTGCAAATTTTACAGAAGTCTAGTGTACGTGCAGAAAAGTGCATAGACCATTAAGTCCACAGCTCAGTGAATTTTCACACCAGGAGCTCACCTTGGTAACCAGCCCTCAGACCAAGAAATGGAACATTAGAACACGGCTAGAACCCCAGACCCCATGAGCTCTTCCACTCCTTACCCCCTTCTCCCAAGGGTAACCACTGTCCTGACTTCTAGGCCATAGTTTTGCCTCATCTTGAGATTGACGTTAGTAGAATCATAGAATATACACTCTTCTGAGTCTTGTTTTCTTCCCTTAGGTTTGTGATATTTACCCATGTTGCTCATTTTTTTAAGATTTTAATTTTTTTAAGTAACCTCTATACCCAACATGGGGCTCCAACCCACAGCTCCAAGATCAAGGGTCTCATGCTCTACCGACTGAGCCAACCAGGCGCCCATGTTGCTCATTTTCACTGCGATCCACTCTTCTGTTGTATGCACATGCTAACATTTGTTCATCCGTTCTGCAGTGAATGGACATTTGCACTGTTTTCTGCTTGGGGCCACGAGCATTCTTTCACATACCAGTTGGTGAACGGATGGACCCATTTCTGTTGGCTACATGCTTGTAAGTGGTGCCATAGCCTCAGAGGATAAACGTCTTGGCTTTTAATGAGGCTATTTGGATAACCAGGAATATTTGGAGGTGCTCTGAAAAGTCTTGGTAGCCTGGTGACCTGTGGATCAATAGTTTTATTTCATTTTGTGCTGTGAACTGAATTGTTGTCCTCTGAAATTTATACACTGAAGCCCTAACCCCAATGTGATTGTATCTGGAGATGAGACTTTTAGAAGGTAATTAAGGTTAAGTGAGGTCATCTGGATTGGATCCTAATCCGATGAGACTGGTGTGTTGATAGGAAGAGGAAGAGAGCCCTCTCTCTCTCTCTCTCTCTCTCGCTCTCTCTCTCTCTCCATGTGGAAAGGCCATGTGAGCACACAGAGAAGAGGGCAGCCATCTACAAGCCAGGAAGAGAGCTCTCACCAGAAACAGACCCAGCTGCACCTCGATCTGGGACTTCTAACCCTCAAAACTGTGGGAAGATAAATTTCTATTGTTTAAGCCACTTAGCTTGTGCTACTCTGTTACAGCAGCTCAAGCAGATGAGGGCGTTTTACTCCAGTTTGTTTTTTTGAAGTTGGAAAAATATCATGTTAGCATCACTAGTAATTTTCTGTTATTTTCCGAGCATTCTTTCTTTGAGGAAATAACCAGAATGGGCCCCTTGGTCACATGCCTCTAAAGCAGTCACTGCCTCTTGTTTGGGGAGACACTGATATCACCATCCCTGCCTTCGAAACAGATGCTTCACGTGAGATATGGGCTCTCTGTATGTCCAGGGAGGCTGCGTCTCCGTCCTCTTGAGGGCTGCTTGTCTGTCTTTCCGCTAAATTTATTTTCAGTTTTATTAGGATATAATTAACATATAGCACTGTATGGCTTTAAGGGGTACAGACAACGATTTGACTTATATATATCGCGAAATAATTATGATTAAGTTTAGTTAACAGCCGTCATCTCAGATACAAAGAAAAAAGAAAAAAAGTTCTTTCCTTGTGATGAGGACTCTTGGGATCTACCCTTAAGAACGTCCTAAGAGCCTTCCCTCTAAATTTGAATTGAGGGTGCCTTGACCTTCAAAAAATTGCCTGCTCTTGGGAGATGGGTGAAGCTCTTGGGGGTAGTTCAAGAGTAGCTCAGAAGGGACCAGCTACTGTTGAGTGCTGTCTCTGCCACATACTGTTTTACGCGCTGTAAAATGGATCATCTCATTGGTTTAGCATAGAGGTCTTTCAAGGCGGGTACTATTATTATTGCCATTTTATAGGAGGAAACCAATGCACTGTTGGTCTTAATAACTTGTTCAAAATCATATGGCTAGCAAGCTGCAGAGCTCAGATTCAAGCTCAGTGTGATTTTCGAGTCTGACCCCACCATCACACATACACACACACACACACACACACACAAACACAGGAAGGAGATGCAGAGTTGGTGTCTTTGCCAATGCTGGAAGGAACGATCATAAAAATGACGAGGTTTGGACATTGCAGGTGGATGGGTCAGCTGGTGGCCCACATGATGTGCTGGCTATTCTCCTTCTGCTCTGCGTCTTTCTCAATCCGTTCTCTCCGTTCTCTGCCCTGGGACGCTGGCCCCTGTAGGCTGCATCCCGGGAGCTCCTTGCTGACTGGCTTCCAGGCGGGTTTGGTCCAGGCAGACAGTGGTGGGGCGCCAGAGAGGGGAACAAGGGAAAATGGACAACCGCCTCCATCCTTTTGGTTTCTTACAGATTACTGACCCGTGGCCACCTTCCGCTCTAATGGGCTCCGTTAACTCAATTTCCTCCTTATCTCTCTAGCCTTAGTGGTAGCAGATGGCTTCCCAAGTCACTAGTTTCTGGATACCTTCATTCTGTTTTTTCCCCCTCAATCGTGGCCGCACATCTATAAATAGTTTTTTACAAAATCCCTTTGAGCCCCCTGAGATGAATTCTGTGTCTTCTCAGACCCCTGAATGATACACGTGGTTCTGGTTATCACCAAACAGGTCAAACTTTGGCAAGTGTGCTATCAACAATTGTCATTGTCTTCTCTGGGTCGTGGAAGCAAGATCACTGTCAACCCTCTTAGGGCTTCAGATTCTTCTCTGGAGCCAGGGAAAGTTTTCAGTATAGACTCTAAGAAAGACAGCCAGGGCCCCACTGGTGGGCAGTTATCTGGCCCCTGTAGCATGGTGACAGGTAGAGAGAAATACTAAGAATAGAAAAGACCAATAGCAAATTCCCAGTAAAGGGTCATGGCCAATGGGCTCCCATCAAATTGAGTTCAGATTGGTTAACAGTGACCCAAAGAATGAGAAAAGTTACATTGTTTCCTATTCTAATTTTATCAATAGCTTATTATTTTGCCTCACCCTCTTCCCCCACCAAAAATAAAACCAGAACACAAAAATAATAAAATGATACTTCAAGCTTCAGCCAAAAAAAAAAAAAAAAAAAAAGTGAGTGTTTAGCTTTGGGGATTGGGACATCAGTGTAATCTGTTACAGTTTTGGTTCATAGTTGTCATCATGTGACTGCAGAACAAGAGGAATCCGCCCAGGTGTGTCCTCTACAGCAGCCAAGGTGTTTTTCTGCCTGCTCTTCCTTTTTTCCTTTTGGAACTCTTTCATGTTCTCTAAAAGATCTGTGGATCTTCCAATCGAGAGTTCTCACTGCCTCTGCCATGGGGACAAGTGCACAACTCAGTCTGGCTGATTAGATTATTTGGGGGCCAGCGAGTGTCCAGGGGCGGACTCAAGGTTAACCAGGATCCTTTATGGATGTAGATACTGGGAGAGGAGCTGGGAGGGCAGCGTAAGCTCAAAGCTATCTCCAGCCATCTTGCTGTTACAAGGAGAAAGTCTTTCAGACAATGACACCAAACAAACAGAGTGAGAGATGGAAAGAGAGAGAGCCCATCTTATTCTTTCAACCTCTGAATCCAGCCATGCCTGTAGTCCACTCTTTGGACTTTCATTGATGTGAGCCAGTGATTTCGTCTTTAAACAAAGGAGCTAGTGGTTGTGTTTCTGTCCATGTACAGTGAAAAGGTCTTGACTAATTCTCTTGACCTCAAAATGACTGGTGTCCATCAATACAAGGAAGTATGTCTTTTTTTTCTTAAAGCTTTAAAGAAGAGGGTCATGCTTTTTTACCTGTTTCAGTAGTGAAAGCCTCCTTATATCGATCCCTCCAAATCTCTCCTGTAGCAATTTAACTAGGCTTCCTTTGTTCTTTTCTCAGGGAATGTGCAAAATAGCTGGTTACCATCTTTCTCAGAGCAATCTTTGTATACATTGAGACAATTAATGGGTTGCTTTGAAGCCAGGTTCCTCCAGGCTAAGAAATTCTAGTAGCTTAAGTGTATCTCAAAGATCTTTTTAAAGCACATTTCTCTCTGCATTGCAGAATTTTGAAACTTGTCATTTGATCTGGAGAGGTGAGCGTGGGAGGGGGGGTTCCAGAAACTGGAGGTTTTTGTTGGGAAAAAAAATGCTCCAACCGTAAACAGATCCTCTTACTATAATTTCAATAGTAAAGAAATGTTGAAGTAAATAGGGTACAAAAAATTTCAGGCAGAGAAAACATAAATATGCATATCTATAAACCACTTTTGGGTTCAGTTTAAAAGCAGATGGCAACTTTCTGGGGATGCAGTTAGTGAGTGGTTTGGCCATCCTGTAGATGTGCAGTTGTCAATGTGGAGAAGGAGGTGAGGGAGCCTTTGATGTCTACAAGGTGGGGGCTTTCAGAGGCTCATCACTGCCATGCCTGAGTCTCTATCCTCAAAAACAGAGTCAACTCCCCAGAATCGGTTGCTCCTGGTCCCTGCGAAAATAAGCTTTTAGAGAATTAGGCCAAAGGGACCAGAATTTCTGGGACCATGTCTCATATCAGGAAGCCTTAATTAAAGAGTGGGAGGTATAGATTTCCTTAAAGAAAGACCTTTGCTAAAGATCTATTTTTAACCTTGATGAATGTGTTATTAATTAAAAAGTCTTTGGATAAGCCCCAAGGACTTGCCATGACATTATTGTCTCCTCCATTTAACCTAGGAATGCGATACAAAATGCTTTAAATAGAAAACTTGTTACATTTAGAGAGACCTTTCTCTTAGTAAAATAACGTGCAGAATAATTAACTTTCAATTTGCTTTAATTACTTTTAAACATATATACATTTTCAAATACCCAGAGAGCACACCTGCTGCAGGGAACCTTGGGGGCAGGGGGTGGTCCCGCAGATGAGCCGTTCTGTCTCCAGCAACAGTCCTGTGCGCGTGCCCACAAATGAACCATTGAACAGAAACTCAGCTCTCCTCTTTTCTGTCACTCCTTCCCTTTCTCTGGCTTCTAAGTATGTTCGATCATAGGTTTTGGTCATTTAATTAATTGAATTACTACCACTTGCAGAAAGAACAGGATCTATTCCTCGTTAGCTAAATTATTTTGAAGCAAATGGAACATTGAGAAAAGGGGTTTGCGTCCCTGTCTGCACATTAACATTACCTGCAGAGCTTTAAAAATTACCCGTACCCTTGTTCCACCCCCAGAGGTTCTGATTTAATGGGAGTAGGAGGGAGGGCAGGAGCTATTAGTAGTTTTTTCAGCCCCTCACCATTGTAATGGGCAGTCAAGGTTAGGATTCACTGATTCAGAGACTGAAAGAAAGAACACCACCACCAGTTCAAAAGCAACTCCCCGGAAAGCAGTGTGGCTTCGTGGAAAGAGTACGGGATTCAGAGCTGAGAATTCTAACCATACCTCTACTCTGTCCACCGTTTGGACTTGCTTATGTTCTCTGCATCTTTGTGCGTCATCTCTTTAATGGTAAAACTGGGATTATTGTGGCCATTTTACAGGGTTGTTTGGAGGAAAAGAAATACCTAGCACATGGGGGAGCCTCCATAGCAGGAATTGTTATTAATGTAGTGTGTAGCTCGCCCTGAAAAATATTTTTCTTCCTGCTCTCCTTGTTTCCTTCTGCTGTGCTGATAGGAATCCAAGGCTATACTGTTCCTGGAGACCCTGCATCCCCTGAATGGGCGTGGGTGGCCCCCAAAGCTATAATGAGGTTGCAGTCTTGGGGGTTAGAAATCCAGACACCTGTCCCTTCCAAGCTGAAATGAGTCTGAAGGTCTGAAACCAGCTTTTTCACAAACAACTGTGTTTCTGTCTCCATTACTGGAAAGGTTACCAACCAGCTCTGGGCCCCTGCATTTCTTGATTGGTAACACGGGATTGAATTAGATGATCTATTCCATTCTCTTCCAATAACACGAATCTATGAGCTTTAAAGAGCCTTCAAGACTCAAATCAGATAAGCTTGCAAATATTTTTACCTGTCTAAAGGAGAAAATAGTGCCCAAGCATTGTCTGCAATAAGGGGGTCCCATGAAGACAGTGGACTCTGGAAAATTGGTTCTTTTGGAATTAGTAGTGGAAAAGGGCCCCATCCTGACTTTTGGCTTGGGGACAGCGTGCCCAGTCAGTCTCCATGAGAATAAGTTCTCAGGACTGACCTTAGGGTTTTATTTCTTATTGAGTCCCTAGGAGATATGGAATACATTTTCCTATGTGAAATTTAGAGCGAAATTGTCAGGCTGGCTGGACCTTGGACACTCTCTAGGTCAAAGATTTTCACACTGAGTATGTCAAAGTGAGGAATGATGTAGGTCATCTGATCCTGGGACCACACTCTCAGGACCCCTGCTCTAGGTCTTATGGCAAAAACTCCTGTGATGCTAAGAATCACATAGAACACTTGTTAAAAATACTAATTCCCAGATCCCTCCAATGAAGAGTCTGATTTAGTAGGTTTGGAATGACTCCTGGGTCTTTCTTTCTTTCTTTCTTTCTTTCTTTCTTTCTTTTTCTTTCTCTTTCAGGCCATTCTTATTATCAGGGAATTTGGGGAAATCCTGACTGGGTCACTACCCACTCATTACAACAGAATCACTTGGGCGGGTTGGGGAGGGGAGGACTTTTAACAAACACTTGGGACCTACTCCTACTCTCCAGAATCTGATTCTGAAGAGTAGGGCTGGGAGACTGAATTTTTAAATCTTGTCAGGTGGTTCTGAAGTGTAGTTAAGTTGTCTCAGTTTGTAGGTGAGGGTCCTAGGGACGTTGACGTATTGCTCTGGGTTAGTGGCCGATGTCATAGAACCCGCATGGCTGAACTCCCTGTGCTTGGCCCACATTGCCATATTCCCTTTTGCCTGGACAGATAGAGGTAATGGCTCTTTCCTCTACCACTGACTTTCAAAAGGAGAAGTCCGAGGAAGTGAATACTGAACTAAGTTCTGACACTGATTCTCTGACACCAACTGTGTGTCCTCCAACCCAATTTAATTCTGATACTAACTATCTGGAATTAACATCAGATCTCACAAGTTAAATAGCAAAGTTCCAGTTCTTTGAAAAGATCAACAAAATTGAGGCGCCTGGGTGGCTCAGTCCATTAAGCATCCAACTTTCAGCTCAGGTCATGATCTTGAGGTTTGTGAGTTTGGGCCCCACATCAGTCTCTCTGCTGTCAGCACGGAGTCTGCTTTGGATCTTCTGTCTCCCTCTCTCTCTGCCCCTCCCTCCTTCTCACTCTCTTTGTCTCAAAAATAAATAAACATTTTAAAAAATCACCAAAATCAGTAAACCTTTAGCCAGACTCATCAAAAGAGAGAGAAAGAGAGGGAGAGAGGACTCAAATAAAGTAAAACAAAAATGAAAAAGAAATAACAACTGACACAAGAGAAATACAGAGGATTGTAAGGGAATATTACACAAAATTATATGACAACAGACTGGACAACCTAGAAGAAATGGATAAATTCCTGGAAACGTAGAACTTCCCAAAACTGAATCAGGAAGAAATAGAAAATTTGAACAGACTTATCACCAGCAGTGAAATTCAATGAGTAATCAAAAAACTTCCAACAAACAAAAGTCCAGGAAAGATGGCTTCACAGGTGAATTTTACCAAGCATTTAAAGAAGAGTTACTATCTATTCTTCACAAACCATTCCAAAAAATAGAAGAGGAAGGAAGACTTCCAATTCATTCTATGAGGACAGCATTACCCTGATACCAAAACCAGATAAAGGCACTACAAAAAAAGAGAACTATGGGTCAATATCTAGATGAACATAGACACAAGAATCCTCAAGAAAATATTAGCAAACTGAATCCAACAATACTTAAAAAAAAATCATTCACCGTGATCAAGCTGGCTTTATTCCCGGGGTGCAAGTGTGGTTCAATATTCACAAATCAATCAATGTGATACATCACACCAACAGGAGAGATGACAAAAACCATATGATCATTTTAATACATGCAGAAAAAGCATTTGACAAAGTACAACATCCGTTCATTATAAAAACCCTCAACAAAATAGGTTTAGAGGGAACATACCTCAACCTAATCAAGACTGTTTATGGAAAATCCACAGCTAACATCATATTCAATGGTGAAAAACTAAGAGCTCTTCTCTGAGAGATCAGGAATGAGTCAAGGATGTCCACTCTCATCACTTTTACTCAACACAGTACAGGCAGTCCCAGCCACGGCAATTAGACAACAACAACAAAAAAATAAAAGGCATCCAAATTTGTAAGGAAGAAGTAAAACTTTCACTATTTCCAGAGGACATGGTACTCCAAATAGAAAACCCTAAAGACTCCACCGAAAACCTACTAGAACTCATAAATGAATTCAGTAAAGCTGCAGGATACGAAATCAATATACAAAAATCCACTGTATTTCTATACACTAATAATGAAGAAGCAGGAGAAATTTAAAAAATTCCATTTGTAATTGCACAAAAAATAATAAGGCATCTAAGAATAAACTTAACCAAAGAGGTGAAAGACCTGTACTCTGAAAACCATTAAAAAACATTGATGAGGGGCGCCTGGGTGGCTCAGTCGGTTAAGCGCCCGACTTCGGCTCAGGTCACGATCTCACGGTCCGTGAGTTCGAGCCCCGCGTCGGGCTCTGGGCTGATGTCTCGGAGCCTGGAGCCTGATTCCGATTCTGTGTCTCCCTCTCTCTCTGCCCCTCCCCCGTTCATGCTCTGTCTCTCTCTGTCTCAAAAAAAAAAAAAAAAAACCATTAAAAAAAAAAAACATTGATGAAAGAAATTGAAGATGACACAAACAAATGGAAAGATATCCTAAGCTCATGAATTGGAAGGACAAATATTGTTAAAAGGTCCATACTATCCAAAGCAATCTGTAGATTTAATGTAATTCCTATCAAAATGCCAACAGCATTTTTCACAGAACTAGAACAAGCAATCTTAAAATTTGTATGAAACCACACACATACACACACACAAACACACACACACACAGGAACACACACACACACACACACACACACACACACACAAATACCCCAATAGTCAAAGCAATCATTAAAAAGAAGAACAAAACTGAAGTTATCACAATCCCAGATTTCAAGATATACTATAAAGCTATAGTAATCAAAATAATACAGTACTGTCATAAAAACAGACACACACATCAATGGAACACAATAGAGAATCCAGAAATAAACCTATGATTATAAGGTCAATTAATCTTTGGCAAAGGAGGCAAGAATATGCAATGGGAGAACGCGTCTCTTCAACAAACGGTGTTGGGGAAACTGGACAGCTCCAAGCAAAAGAATAAAACTGGACCACCTTCTTATACCATACACGAAAATAAATTCAAAATGGATTAAGGGCCTAAATGTGAAGAGAGCACAGGCAGCAGTTTCTTGGACATTTAGAAGTAGCACCATTTTTGTAGATATGTCTCCTGAGACGAGGGAAACAAAAGCAAATATAAATTATTGAGACTACAGCAAAATAAAAAGCTTCTGCACAGCAAGAGAAATCATTAACAAAACTAAAAGGCAACCTGCTGATGAGAGAAGATATTTGCAAATGACATATCCAATAAAGGGGTAGTGTCCAAAATACACATAAGAACTTACACAACTCAACACCAAAACATTAAATAACCCAATTAAAAACTGGGCAGAAGACATGAATAAACATTTCTTCAAAGAAGACATACATACGGTCAACAAGCACATGAAAAGATACTCAACATCACTCTCCATCAGGCAAATACAAATCAAAACCACAGTGAACTATCTCTTCACACCTGTCAGACTGGCCAGAATTAACAACTCAGGCAACAGCAGTTGTTGGCAAGGATGCAGAGAAAGAGGATCTCTTTTGCACTGCTGGTGGGAATGCAAGCTGGTGCAGCCACTCTGGAAAACAGTATGGAGGTTCCTAAAAATATTAAAAATAGAACTGCCCTACGACCCAGCAATTGCACTACTAGGTATTTATCCAAAGGATACAAAAATGCTGATTTGAAAGGGCACATGCACCCCAATGTTTATAGCAGCACTATCAACAGTAGCCAAATTAGGGAAGCAACTCAAGTGTCCATTGATAGACGAGTGGCTAAAGAAAACATGGCATATATACAATGGAATATTACTCAGTCATCAAAATGAATGAAATCTTAGCATTTGCAGCAACATGGATGGATTTGGAGAGTACAATGCTAGTTGAAATATGTCAGCCAGAGAGCGACAAATACCATATGATTTCTCTCATATGTGGGATTTAAGAAACAAAACAAGTGAACAAAGAAAACAAGAGGCAAACCATAAGACAGACTCTCAGCTATAGAGAACAAATTGATAGTTACCAGAGGGGAGGTAGATGGGGGGAGGGGGGGAATGGGCGAAATAGGTGATGGAGATTAGGAATACATTTATCATGGTGATCACTGAGTAATGTATAGAATTGTTGAATCACTGTATTTAATACCTGAAACGAATATAATACTGTATGTTAACTACACTGGAATTAAAATAAAATTTTTTAAAAATTACACACATACACATACACACACACGTGCACACACACACACACACACACAAGGCAAGGTCTTCCACAAGACTGCCCTTACTTCGCATGCCAGTCGCAGGTGTGGTTCTCAAGCTACCTGCACTTCTGTCTGACTGGGCTACAAGTTTGGAGCTTCCCATAATGTTTTCCAGATTGTTGGTTTGCTAGAACAACTCACAGAATGTGGGAAAGTGCTATGCTTCCTCTCGCTGTTTCATTCTAAAGGATACCAACGAGCAGCCAGATGGAGAGACACAGGATGAGCTCGAAAAATGCCCCCAGAGCAGGAGGTTCTGTCCCAGTGGAGTCAGGGCACATCACCCTCCCAGTGAACATCAATATGTTCACTACCAGGAAGCCTCCTTGAGCTTTGGTGTGCAGAGCTTTCACTGGGGTTTCATGACATAAGCATCATTGATTACATCGTTAACTACATGATCGACCTCCATCTCCAGTCCCTCTCTGCTCCCTGGTGATCGGGGGTTAGGGCTGAATGTGCCAACCCTCTAATGACATGCCTGATCTTTCTGGTATGGCAGCCGCTTCTTGAAACTATTTAAGGTCCCACCCGAGTCACCCTATTGGCTTAAACTTAGGTATGTTCAAAGAGAGCTTATTATAAATAACAAATGCACCCCTATCACTCAAAAAATTCAAGATTTTTAAAGCTCTGTGTTAGGAACTTGGGACAAAGACCAGATATATATTTTTTTACTATATTGCATGTACCCACATCCTCCCAAACTTGGCCTCCCAAACACAGTTCCTTAGAGTTTCATCTTCCCATCCCCCACCATGTACAGGGGTAGAGCAATTTGGCAGATTCAAATGCAGGCCACACAGCCGCTCAGCTCATTAAAAAAGATGTTCTCCTCACCTTCATAGGAAGAGCCTCTGGGTTCCAATTCGGTCTAGCCCCCTGAGCAACTCTTTTTCTCTCTGGATGTGTGTAGGAAATGTGGCTCCCGGCCAGCCTGGTCCCACCTGTAACTTGCTCATTCCAAGTAATGCAGTTCAGAGACATACGTCTCTCAGTCAATAATACCTAACTTTTGTTTACTGCATTGCAACTTTCAAAATACTTTTACGTTTCTACCATAGGCCCCTCAACAAGCAACCTTGTGAAGTGAGTAGGGAGGAAAATAATGATTAGCATAGGATCCATTCAAAAACCACTCGGTGTGTACCACGGATGTGCCTGGCATTGTTGGAGCCACAGAGGGACAAAGAGAAATGAAATTTGGTTCCTGCTCTCATTGGATTGGGGAACCATTGTTCACATAAATGGAAGGACTTGCTCAAAGCCGTGTGGGTCTTTTGGCTCTTTTCTCATTGCTCTTTCTATCACAGCGTGCAGGAATCTTTCAGGAGAAGAGTCCCCGGGCTAGCCTGGCAGCAGGCAGGGTGTGCTTCTCTAGGACGCACAGGGCGGGGCGCAAGGTGTCCTTGATCCTTAGGTTAATGTACCGTGGCTGCTGTAACAAATAGCCACAAACCTGGACGCTTAAACCAACAGAAATGTGTCTTTTCACAGTCTGAAATCACTAGCTGAAAAAATAAAATCACCGTTCTTTGTCTCTTCCAGCTTCTAGCAGCATTCCCTGACTGTGGCCTCATCCTCCAGTCTTCAGGGCCAACATCGATGAATCACTCCCTATTCCGTCTTCACACCACCCTCTCTCGTGTGCGTGTGTGCACGTGTGGTGTGCGTGAAATTTTCCTCTGCTTCTCTCTTGTAAACACATTTAGAACAGCATTTAGGGTGCCTATGGGTAATCCATGGTAATCTCCCTCACCCGTCTCAAGATCCTCGATCGCAGGTGCAAAGAGACTTTTTCTATAGGTTCCAGGGAGGGTCGGGGACCATTCTTCAGTCTACTATACACCTGCTAACCAAAGTACACTTTGAGAAGAGACCGTGAACGTTTACGTTTTAATCTCCAGAGGAATCCTGCTCACCGGCCAGAATGCTGGACTTAGAGGGAGTGCGGAGAATCTGGTACAATGGAGGTCCAGGGAAGGAAAGATCTTTCACAGTTTCCTTGTGCAGAGCTAATAACTATGGAAGGATCTGGTCTATTCGCCTTTCAGTCTAGGGCTTTTTTTGCAAAAACATTTCCCACGGAAATCAGAAATGGGCAGTCTGTACCTACAGGCCTCCTCTCCTCTGCTATCATTCCCCTCTTGGGCCTCTCTCGATAGGCCTGTTATGACTGTGTACGGGAGAAGAAAATTTTCCTGCACCCTTCTTGGTTCTTTGGCTGGTCTAATAATTAAATTTAATGTGGGACAAATTAACAGGAGAAAAACAAATTTAATTACATATGCATGGGGGTCTCCTAAGAAAATGAGACCCATAGGCGGTCAGGCAATGATGCTTATATACTGTTCTGAGCTAAGGAGAAGGGGGTAGGGGTTTGGGACTTCAAAGAGGAGGCAGACAGTTCACAGGAAGTTGGAAAGAGCACATGTTTGGTAAACAAAGAGTTGCCATGCCACTCAGATACAATGAGACACAGAGGAATTTGACCTCCAGATTCTTCGGAGCTGAGCTCCCCGCAAGCTTTCCACACCTTGCCCGTATTCTTTGTAGTTACCTCTGGTGATAAATCTCTTCTTGGACCCGGACTCTATTTAAATTCTTTTAGGCAGTTAAGGGAGAGGTGAAAGTGTTTCTTCAATCTGTTGGATCTTGATTGCTTTCAGCTCAGAACAGTCCACTTGCCAAAGCGGCACATTTTAGGAAGATAGGTTCCTTCGAACCCTATCACTCACTTGCTTCCTCAACCACTGTTGCTACAGGAGGGACCTTAGGAGGCGAGGCAGGCGGTTCCAGCCTGGTGTGGGAGCAGAGAGGGACAGGGCAGAAGCTGTTTATCCGGCAGGAGGAAAAATCCTGGTTCTGGTCCCAGTAGACCACTGTCAACCGTTCCTTCCTGCCTCCACCTCTGAGCAGAACTCCAGCAGAACTTTCCAGGTGATCTATCTCAGGGCTGCCAAGGCTGACGAGCAGCCGGAGCAAAGGCACTGCCACATCTCATTAGAGCCAGGCGCCAAGGTTAGGTCTCTGTGAATGCTGAAACAGAGGAGCCTTTGAAGTGGAAATTCCGAACTGCTGAAGGGTCTTGGTTGTTTAAAAGATTTCCGCCTAGTGACTGATTAGATGGAAGTTCTGGAAGTTTCACGTCACACAGCATAAATGCCAAGTACTAGGGGGCTTGCCTAGAAGGACACACATATTAGAAAGAAACCTCACCTTCCCCAAACTAGCTACTCCTGCAGATGTCTGGCCATTCTCTGTCACCCAGGCTGCAAGCCTGGGAGTCCTCTTCCTTTCCCTATCACTCCTAATATCGAACCGGTTGGCACATCTTAGAAACTTGGTCTCTGCAATTCAGCTCACAGCAGTCCCTCCCTTTCATCTTGACCGCCCTACTTCTGGCCCTCTTGGCTTCTCCCTTCTTTCTTTTAATCATAAAAGTAACATATAGTCGTTTCAGAAGGGGCCAAGAGCCAAGGAACCAATAAATACAGCTCTAGGAGCTAGAAAAGACAAGGATACCAATTGTCCCCTGGCACCACCTAGATTTTGGTCCAGTGAAACAGATTTTGGACTTCTGACCTCCAGAACTGCAAGAGAATAAATGCCTGTGGTTTTGAGCCATACAATTTGTGGTAATTTGTTACAGCAACCATAGGAAACTCATACAGGCTGTTTCCAGCTGTTTGGATTTATAAATATTTTATTACCTTTTACCTCTTGACAGGAACCCCTGACTCCAATCTCCCCTAGCTTTAGCCTGTCCCACATGGCCATTCCTCTGCTCTAGGACCTTTAAGGACTCCCCAGTTCTGGAAAATGAAATCTAAATTCTTTAGGTAGAAGACCCTCCGTGCACTAGCCTTAACGCACTTTTTTTTAGCCTTAAAATTGATTATGCTATGACCACCCCCACTGTCAGCACAGATACTTCCTATATTCAATACTTGGCTTAGAAGATTTTCTATACATGAAATGCCTTCCCTAGCCCATCTGTGTCAATGGTATTTGAAGCTCCAGCTCAAATGGAAAATCTCCCAGAAAGGACCCTCTCTATCCTCAGCCGACCCTCAACAAGGTGTGGTCTTTGCCTTTTTTGAACATGCATAACACTTTGCGTCTCTCTTGTGGTAAATATCAATTTACCTTGTGTTGGAGTTGTGTATTTATACATTAGGTACCTAGAATTTAAATGATTAGCTGACTTACTTGCTCATTAAATATCTGTTGAATTGAATTGACATATGAGCCTTGCTACAGAATGAGGCTTATTTCCTGTTTGTGTTATAACTTTATACCCATGGTGAGATGGAAACACCACTGATTTTCATAATGGAAGATGGACATAAGAAAGGAGGACAGAGGAAATGACTGAGCTTACATCATGCTTCATTTTTCAAGTCTCATCCCTGTGTTTTGCCTTGAGAGATTCTAGAATAAATATGATAGTAGTTCATGAGTAAAGAAAGGACTTGAGAATATTTGTTGACCCCAAATTCAGGGATGATTCCCCACTATGATTTGTCATGGAAAATGCTTATGCCATCTCAGGCTGCACTCACAGGGGTCAAGTTCAGAACAAGAGGGGATTGTCCCATAGTGCTTTCGGACACATCTTCCACGGTAGGTTGGATCAATGTGGTCACTGTTTCCCAGACCTTGATCAGCACCAGAATAACCTGCGAAGCTGTTTGAAAAACGCAGGTTTCTGGATTCCACCTTCAAGAAATTCTGAATGAACAGGTTAGGGAAGAACTGAGGGATATGCATCTTAACCAGCACAAATTGTTTGGGGCTCACTAGGCTAAATCAATCTTTAAGGTTGTTTCTAATTCTGGAATTCTATTATTCAGAGTGTTCGGTTTCTGGTTCCATGGTCTCCAGCTCCCGGCTTACTGCCTCTGCTGGTTCTCATTATTGTTAGACTCCAGTTTGGGTTTCCTGATGCCCTACCTATGGCAAAGAGGACACCTCTGGATTGGCCAGGAGGTAAGATTTGGGGTTTTAGCTAACTGGTTATTTTAGTGTCAGTCACTTAAGGCAGCAAGCCTCAGTTTCCCCATTAGTAATAAGGGCTATAACTCACAAGCCTCAGCAACTCAGTTTATCCTCTAGAGATGAATGAAATGGACCTAGGATATTATCCCAGCAGAGGACCCACCAAAGAAAAACAAATATGCAAGGGTTGTATTAGATGATCTTGAGTACCTGAAGGTGAGCAGATCCCAGGTGGCAGTGATACAGATAGAACTAGGATCTTGTCAGAGCTGGTTGTGTATTCTAGAAGGAGGCCTGAAAAGAAGTTGTGCTGCCCATAACCCCTTCATCAACCTAGAGGCAGAAGCAGTGTTAGTTGTGGGAGAAGGAAGCCAGCTTCTCTGGCTCTCTTGCTCTGTCCATTCTGATTTCGGAGGTTTACGGCTGCCTTCTAAATAAAGAAGGCCACTGGAGCTTTAAAAGCCCAATCCAGACAGATGACCAAGAGAAAGGAGTTATTTTTTAGCCTTAACACTATTTGTTTATCGTGTGTCCATTGTCGTTGACCCCTAAGAGTGAAAGCAGACTGGGTCATTTCATTTTCCGTTATCTAGTTTATGATGTCGTTAAAATTAATCGAGTGTTCATCTCAGCATATAACGAGTGGGCCATGTGGAGGAGGCAGCGCTCCTGGAAGATCACTGGTGGTGGGTCTGAGTGTGTCCTCCCCTTCGGCACAGAACAGCCCGGGCCCTGTTCCCATGAAGGTCATGCAACCTGAGCTAGGACCGTTGTGTTGTTAAGACAATGGTCACTACCTGCTCTCAGCACACTGTTTCTTGGTAGAAGACGCCTCAGGACTGAAGCACTGCTTGGAGTCAGAGAAGAGAGAGCAAGACAATTTGCATACTTATTTCTTCTGGATTTAAGAGAAAGTGGAGAGCTTCTGTTTGGGACGATGACAATGTTTGGGAAGTGGGTGGTGGTGATGGCTGCATAATATTGCTGAATGTACTTAATGCCAATGAATTGTACATTTAAAAATGGCTGAAAGTTCATGGGTAAGTTTTATATTATGTATATTTCACATGTGTATAGTTTACCATTTTTTTTTAAAGAAGTGGGTTGGCTTATCCATAGACTAGTCCAATCATTGGGCGGGAGATAATTAACACTTGCCACCTTCCCTCTTGGTTTCAAATGGCACACTGAATGGGTGACCTTCTGTCCCTTCTGTGGGGTTGACTTATCTTGGGAACAGTGACAAAAGCTGCCTTTTATTGTCGGAACCATACAGGTGTTTATGCCCATTCTAATTCTGGACCAAATGGAAATTCCCTAATTCATAATACCTAAATATGTTTTAGAAATATGCTTGAACTCCTTTTATCCTCCAAAAGATGGACCTAAGAGTTTGTCTCTGGGGTAGACCATCATACTTCACCTGTGGAAATGATAAACAGTTCGTCCCATTTAGTATAGGTACACAATACATTTTTTTTTTGAATGCCAACTCCCTCTACCCCGCCCGCGCCCCCCCCTTTTTCTCTTCTCAAACTGAATACTTCAGTGCAGAGCTAGAAAAGGTAAAGGTTTTGGATTTATGACCCAGGCTCATGCCATCTTTAGGACTATGAATGTCTTCATCGGTCGGAATTCAGAAACACATAGAATCGGAAGGTTGGGAGAGGACTGGATGGGCAGATTCACCACCCATGTGATGCCTGCCAAATGGTCACAGTCTTTGGTCAGACACATGCAGAATGGCTTTTCTCTTTGATAAAGGTCATACCCTGTGACCATTACTCACCCTGTCTCTCTAGAGAGTCCTTCAAAGTTTTAGACATAAACATATTTTTAAAGTATCTTCCACTCATCCAGAGGCTTATAGTTCTGCTGGCTCTGGATTGGGTTCAGATTGCATTATTTTACTGTTCCCGGAAGCCTTTTTTGAATTCAGAAATTTCAGTTCAATTCACGTTTTCTACTTGTAATTTCTAGCTGGAAATTATACACAGAAGCTGAGTTCACCTCCCCTCGCTCCTGGAGCTTGCTGGCTGTTTCCAGGGGCTTCCTCATTATTCAAACCACTACTCATTCCCATGAATACCAAAAGCAATACTTGATGGTTGTGAAAGATTTTCATCCTCACAGGTCATGAAATGGAACAGAATACTTTCTGTTTATCACCTACACTAAGGATTTACGATTGCCTAAGTGTTATATTTCTAGACACTATATTCTGAAGGAAAGCATCCTGCCCTGAGGTAAGGACAACTTCTTTATTCATATTGAAAATGACAGCAAGTAAAGGGAAAGAATTTTTTTAAAAATCCCACTTTTGGTATGTTCAGAATGAAAATCATATTAAAATAAGACCTTTAGAGTGCCTCCTTTCACTGTTCACTTGGGAAGATACTTCACAGACGGTACAGATATTCTGAAATGTTGCCTTGTCTGAAATGTTTTATCTGTAGTTTTAGAAGAGCAAAGGGTATGACATATGGAAAGGAGAAACCAGCCATGGGAAGGCATGGCTAGGGACAGAGACAGGAATGTAAATTATATAACTGATTCTCACCTCAGAAGATTTCTGGTCAGTTTCTAGCCGTGGAGTCTCACACTCGAGTACAGGAGGGAGCTTGCCTATGGGGCAGTTAAGGGCAGATGTGATTCGCTGATGGTGACGTAGACCTGCAAACTTTGTAAGGCCCAGCCCTTGACCAAAGCCACATTGTTTTTAGGTAATCATGGTTGGCAAGGATTGAACTGTGTCCCCCGCACCCCAAATTCATATATTGAAATCCTAGCCCCCAGTATCTTAGAATATGACTTTATTTGGACATAAGGTCACTACAAATGTAATTAGTTAAAATGAGGTCATTCTGGAATAGGCCCCTAATTCAATATGACTGGTGTCCTTATACAAGGTGGAAATTTGGGCACAGAGACAGACATGCACGGAGGGAAGATGATGTGAAGACACAGGTGGAATCCCATCTACCAGGAACACCAAAGATTGCCAGTAAACCATCAGAAGCTAGGAGAGGAGCACGAAACAGATCCTTCTATTAAAAACAAGACAACGGCACCAAATGGAGTTGCTTACGTTAAGCCCCACATCACCAAACCAAGACTTAACTTTATTACGGTTTTGGCTCTCCAGAAATGGAATCTTAAATCAGTCGATCACAAATTGCTTAATGAGCATTAGTTAGGTAACATGATAGATCCCTGTCACCCCCTAAAACCTTGCAATAACCAGCCTGTTTTTGCCTGGTATAACTTCCTTGTTCTTGCTCCCTTCTGCCTAGAAAAGTCTTTCCTTTTGGATAGTTGCTCAGACCTGCTTTCTGTCTGTTAGACTGGGTGCTTCCTGATTCATGACTTGGTTAATAAAGCCAATAAGATCTTTAAAACTTATTCAGCCTAAGGGCTCCTGGGTGGCTCAGTGGGTTGAGCATCTGACTTTGGCTCAGATCATGATCTTGCAGTTTGTGAGTTCGAGCCCCACATCAGGGTCTGTGCTGACAGCCCAGAGCCTAGAGCCTGCTTCTCCCTCTCATGTTCTCCCCACTCATGTTCTGTCTTTCTCTCAAAAATAAGCAAACATTAAAAAATAATAAAATAAAATTTGTTCAGTTGAATTTTGTTTTTTAATACCACACAGCACTCAGAAGGAACCAACTCTATCCACACTTTGATCTCAGACATCTAGCCACCTAAATTGTGAGAAAATAAACTTCTATTGTTGAGGCCACCCAAGTTGTGGCACTTTGTGGTGGTGACCTGAGCTGACTAATGGTCAACCTGAAAGCACCCAGTGTGTGCCTTGTTTTGCAAAGAGTCGTAGAGGCCACAACACCTAAAGGTGCGATTTTATTTTCAAAACATTTATGATTAGAAATGTTTCTTCTTCTTCTTTTTTAATTGTTTAATGTTTATTTATTTCTGAGAGAGAGAGAGAGCGTGAGTGAGGGAGGGGCACAGAAAGAGAGAGAGAGACACAGAATCCAAAGCAGACTCCAGCTCTGAGCCATCGAGCCCAATGTGGGGCTCGAACTCACCAACTGTGAGATCATGACGTGAACCAAAGTCAGACACTTAACTGACTGAGCCACCCAGGCACCCCAGAAATGTTTTTTAATATCTTGATTTCTAGCCTATTGCTCATGTACACTCCTCATGAGCCCATGTAGATTTTTATGTAATTCGTAAGGTCTTTCTCAACTCCTGATTCCTTGAAAACTTTCCAAAGACTTGAGAATCTTGATATCTCAATGCTATCACCTTAAAATACCACATCTAAGATTCCTTAACACGTGTTCCACTTTGGGCATCCCTTTCTGTCCACCTTCCTTCTACCTTGAAGAGCTCCTTGCCCACCTGGGTCATTTTTAAAAGTCTGTATGTCTCTGGGGTTATACCGGACAGGTCCATGGGCATTTCCACAGGCAGCTGGAGGTGGGCTCTCTGCTTATGTGGTCCCGGTTGTTGGAAGAGGTCTCGTGTAATTCTGGGGCCTCTAGTGAGGTGACAGGGCAACAGGCACCCCACATTTATTATTTCCAGATCACGTTTGCTCTCAGGGAAGCCGTGGATTCCCTGCTCCCATCCCACTTCCAAATCTCCAACTGCAACTGCATTCTAAATCTGGATGTTTTTGCATTTTGCTCTCATAACCTGAGCCGATACATCTTTGAAGTTGTCATTTCTTTCCCAAACGGTTTTGACGAGGAACCAGTTACAAATTTCATATTTAGAAATTTATGTTTCTGTGTGTACACGTATTCACTAAGTTGGCAATTATTAGGTTAATAAATTTGTTCCTGTGATCAGTCTGCTGAGCTATACTCTGACTTTTTGGGTTTTGGGGCCAGAGTTTTCTGAGGTAAATACATGGGCAATGACGCCTCTGTTACCTGGAGGTGGCAGGTCTCATCATGACACTCTTAGCTCATCGGTGCGACCCAACAGAACTACAAGTCAGTTCTCCTAAGAGCATGGGAAAGTCATGCAGACTCTTGAAAAGGCATCAAAGCAGAAATTGCAAGGCACTGAATGTCACGCGGTAACATGTTCCAAAGTCCTTCTCACACAGGAGTGACCCTTCCCTTCGCCATCTCTCCCGCACAGCGGGGCAGGTGGACAAACGGACTAAGAACAAGGCCAGTCTGTCCCAGCCCTTCCTGCAATTCACACCCATGGGTCCCTCTCTGGGCCTTTTACTCTTGGGCTGACATCATCATATTGATTCATTTAGCATCTCCTGGATTTTTCCATGTGTCGTTTTCACTCTTATTTAAATCGGTGGTCTTCAGGGGCCCCTGGGTGGCTCAGTCAGTTAAGCATCCAACTTTGGCTCAGGTCATGATCTCATAGTCCGTGAGTTCAACCCCTGCTTCGGGCTCTGTGCTGACAGCTCAGAGCCTGGAGCCTGCTTCCGATTCTGTGTGTCTCTCTCTCTGCTCCTCCCTGTTTCTCTCTCTCTCTCAAAAATAAATAAACATTAAAAAAATAAAAAATAAATCAGTGGCCTTCAGACTTTTGACTGTTTATACCATGCACAAAAACGGATAAGCAGAGAGAGAGAGAGAGAGAGAGAGAAAGTTTTAAAATATGTAGATACTATTGAAGTATATGTGTTATCCATTATAAAACATACATCAAAATTTTAAAAGTTTGAGACAAAGGTCATATTTATAATCTCTTTCTGTGTATATATAATTTTTTAATGTTTATTGATTTTTGAGAGAGAGAGAAAGCGCAGGCACATGAGCAGGGGAGGAGCGGAGAGAGAGACAAGATCTGAAGTACGCTCTGAGCTGAGAGCAGAGAGCCAAGTCGATGTGGGGCTTGAACTCACTAACCGTGGGATCATAACCCAAGCCAAAGTCAGACGCTTAACCAACAGAGCCACCCAGGCACCCCTCTCTATATATATTTGAGGTAATTTATTGACAAATTAACAAAACTTTGCCCTCACTCTATAACTCATTAATAATAGCTTTTGATGAGAATGGTATGATTAAATATATTTCATTATTTTAAAATAAATTGGTTTAGTACTTGTGATACACCAATTTTAATTCAGGTTATAGGTATAGTTCTCTCTCTCTCTGTCTCTCTCTCTGTCTCTCTCTTTTTTGGCTTTATTGCTTATAGCAGCTGAAAAAGACACACAGAACCAGATGGAAGAAATGGCTGTTTAAAGGCTCATTTTCATTCCATTCCACTGGTTATGCGAAGGTTTTTGTTTAAATTCTGCTAGTAAATTTTATCTTCTCCGACGTCCGTCGGTGGCTCTTCCTAAATCATCACAAGTTATTTCATTTTTACGTTTTTAATCAATAGGTTCAAAATCCACTAAAACTCTTGGAGAATTTTCAGCAGATTTTTGATAGTCTCTCCAAGTGTACTGATATGGGAGTTTTTATGGGTGACACACAGATTGTTTTTTCAGGTAAAAACAAAATCACATAGACTTGGAGATGTTTCCAAATATCCCCTTTCAAATTGTTCTTTTCATAACACACGTCTCCTCAAAGAGCACTTTCTACCAGATTGACCAATGTCTTTTCAAATCCAGTAGGTCATATCTGATTTTTAAAATACCCCATGATGTGGGCAGATGAAGAATTCACTTGGGGAGTGGGGAAAAGGGTCAGCTCTCCCATGGTCTTGATATTCTCGTGCTTGCATTATTATCTTCAATTGGCTATTTGGGTTGTTGGGACATTTCTAGGCAAGTTTTCTGTGGTAAAGACATAGGCATTTCCTTAAAAGTGTCGTTTTAAGCCACTTATTCACTTTGTGAGGATAAGTTTACTTAAGTCTAGATGACATGATCCACAAATCCATGTAGCCAGGGACATGTCTGCTGCAATATCTCTCAGTGACCTGCCAGGTTGGGACTGTCATCAACCTCCTCGATCAAAGTGTCTCCACTCTTTTTTGAGGATATTGGGGATACCACGGGGCTCCATGACCGGGTTTGAGACATACAGACTGAGTGAGGGTACCAATTCCAACATGCATATCAGTATTGGTTAGGTTAATCTTCTTTATTTTTTAAATAAAACTAAATATACATGAAAGTTCTAACCTTTTCTACTGCATCCCAGTGGATCAATGCTGGACACCTCATTTTGGAGATCACTAATCTAGATCAACACAATAAAATCACAGGACCCAGAGAAACTCAGAAACCTTCTTATTGGGAAGGGTGGCTGGAACGGCTATAAAATGCTCTGATATATATATTTTTTTACATTATGCTGTATTGTTTACAGTCACTTTGGGAAACACAGGGTGAAATGGATTACCATTGTCCAGTGAAGGAAACCCACTGCAAGGCATCCGGGGCACGTCCAGGAGTGTGCATTACTGGGACCATCTCTGTTATATGACCTTGAATCACTAATTGAGCTTTTGTTCCATTTTCACAAAGCTGTGCTGTCCTTCCCTTATGGCTCCAGTGGGGCTTCTAAAGATAAGCCAGAATATCCAATAGCAAACCGTTAGCAACTGTATCAGACTCATTTGTTAGGATTTCTTTTTGGTCAATTAAAAAAATCGCTTTCCAAAGCTCTCACAAAGGCTTTTGCAGAGCTCGTAAAGGTAATGTTCAAACTGTCTCTAATGATTCCTTGACTATGATTAAGCAAAGCAAACAAAACGAAACAAAAATCTCTCTATTTCCCAGAACCCTGGGAATATCACAAATGCTGATGAGGTTCCATAAGGTTGGGAGTGATTATTATGCTTTATTTTTCTACACACACACACACACACACACACACCCATGCACTGATTTGTTTCCGAGTGATTTGCAAGGATATTAAAAAAAATCATTTGGTAAATATATGTGCTAGTGTGAGTGGGTAGAAGTTATTAGTTTTAAATACTTTATGTTATATGAATTGAAAGGAACAAGCCTCTCAACTTAAATGAATTTTTTAAAAGTGATACTGTAGAGGGGTGCCTGGGTGGCTCAGTCGGGTTTTGGCTCAGGTCATGATCTCAAGGTTCGTGAGTTTGAGCCCCGCATCTGGCTCTGTGCTGACAGCTTGGGATTCTCTCTCTCTCCCTCTCTCTCTGCCCCTCCCCTGCTTGTGTGCACGGGCGATCTCTGTCACTCTCTCTCAAAATAAGTAAATAAACTTAAAAAACCAAAGTGATACTGTAGAAACAAGCGTGGTCCCAGAAACTCCCGTATCAGTGTCACCTGGTGAGGTCCCTCCCCCCAAATTCTGATGTAACAGAGCAGTAACACAGCCCCTAGAGGTGATTCTCATGGGCACTGAAGCTTAAGAACCACTGCTTTCGGCTGTGCGTCAACTGGGATAAAGATATCAATCCCGGTGGGCACACACCACGGATCTGCCGCACCAAGGAACAATCACTTCTTTCTTCCAGATCCATTCATGGCTTCTGTTCATGTCAGAATACCTTCCGAGACTCGGCAGTTATACAACAATGAATCCGTTTCCTCCAGGTTCTTGGCTGTCACTCTCCTGACCTGCCACCTATGTCACATTCCATTAGGTTCTGAGAATGAGGCATGAGCACTTGTCACAGACTGATGCATATTGGGGCAGAAACCTGATAGGATAGGATAGGCTGAGCCAAAGAAAGAAAGAAAGAAAGATGAATCAAAATATGACTTTCCTAGAAAACCTTCTCAAACAAAACCAACTCTGTGACACAGCCCTTTGGGGAAAGTTTGGTCACTGATGGAGGTGAAGTCTAACAGGTCTGTTCTCTCTCTATCAGAGCAATGAGGACAATGATAGCTGGTTCAGAACCCAGTTTCTGTGACATGTGTATCTCAGCGTCTGTTCTGTAGAACACGAATCCTACTGATGCTGCAGGAACAAAGGGTCTCATGGTTAAAATCTTTTCTTGGACGTTTTAAATTATTTTTTTAAACTTTCTGTTTTGAAATAATTACAGAGTCACAGGAAGTTTCAAACTGGTACAAGTAATCCCATGTATCCTTCACCCAGTTTCCCTCATAAATACATTTATATAGCTGTAGTGCAATGCCAACCAGGAAATTGACATTGGAACACTGTTATTAACCAGACTATAGGCCTTATTCACTGTTTCACTTTTTACATGCATTTATTTATTTGTGTGTGTGTGTGTGTGTGTGTGTATAGTTCTATGTAATTTTATGACCTGTATAGATTTGTGTAACCATGACCACAATCAAGATACAGAACTCTTCCCTCAGCGCCAAGGGACTCTCTTATGCTATCCCTTGGTATTCATACACCACCCCCCAGCCCCCGCCATCTTTCCTCTGGAAACCACTGATCTGTTCTTTACCTTTACAATTTTGTCATTTCAAGAATGTTATATAAATGGAATCACACAGCCTGTAACCTTTTGAGATTGCCTTTCTTTCACTCAGCATAATAATCTTAAGTTTGGTCTAGGTTGTTGCATGCATCAATAGTTGGCTCTCTTACATTGCTGAGTAATTAATATTCCATGGGAGGGACGATTAATTTAACCATTCACCCAGTGAAGAATATCCGGGTTGTTCCCAGTTTGGGGCTGTGGATAAAGATGCTATGTGCACATCTGTGCACAGGTTTTTGTCCAGACGTAAATTTCCATTTCTCCAAGATAAATGCCCCCAAATGTAATTGTTTGGTCGTATGGTAGTTGTGTGTTTAATTATAAAAGAAATGGCTGGCGTCCCATTTTATATGCTCACAAGGGAATTATGAGACGTCCAGTGTCTCTGCGCTTTCTCCAACATTATTGTTTTTATTTTAGCTCTTCTAATAGGTATGTAGTGACATCTCACTGTGATTTTCATCTGCAGTTCCCTAATGGCTAATGATGTTGAACATCCTTTTTTATGTGCTTATTATTCATCTGTATCTCGTCTATGGTGAAATGTCAGTTCACGTCTTTTGTTCATTTTATGCTTGCATTTTTGTTTTGCTTTATTACTGTTGAGTTTCAGAGTTCTTTATGTTTCTAGGCCCAGCCCTTTGTCAGGCATGTGCTTTGCAAATATTTTCTCTCAGGCTGTAGGTTGCCTTTTCTTTCTCTTAACTGGGTCTTTTGCAGCACAAAAGCTTGTGGTTTGATAAGGTCCAACTTACTTTTTCTTTTATGGATTAGGCTTCTGGTGTCATGTCCAATAACCTTTCACCTGGCCCTCTGTCCTGAAGGTTTTATCTTATGTTCTGAAAGTTTTATAGTTTTGTTTTTACATTTACATCTGCTTAAATACAGTATAGAGTCATCATTTTACATTTAGGCCCAGGATTCCTGTGGAGTTAATTGCTATATAAGGCATGAGATTGAGGTCAAGGTTCATCCTCAATGCTTTTTAACATTTTAAGGGCTGACGTTCTGTAATGACAGACATTTATTTTTAGATTTAAGTTGAGTTCCCCATACTTGGCCATCTACTCATGCAGCAAATATTTGTTGGACACTTTCTGGGTGCAGGCACAGGTACAGGCCCGGTCTCTGTTCTTTAGTAACTGTTTGCATACGCACAGTTTGCACAACATGCTCACGACTGTATTTTGTGGAAATCCTTTGGGAAATTCTACTCGAGACAGCAGACTCAGAGACTGAGTCAGATACTGCTGTAAGCAACGAGAGAGGGAAAATTGAAAGAGCGCCCGGAGAAGAGGCAGCCTCCCTGAGAAAGCTGGACTCGAGAGCCAGAAGAGTAGAAGAAAAAGTGAGGAGTCGGGAGGCGGGGAGAGAGCGCCAGGGACAAGGCACCTTGTGGCGGACTGTGTTGTCTGCACCCACCCCCTCCTTTGCGTCTGAAGATATCAGGTGCCTTTTCTTTCCTTACTTGCTGGACTCTTCAACGTTAATGTCTGGCTCCAACCAGCTACGTCATAGATATATGAGTAAGTGTATGTATGTATACACAGTTTATCCTTGAACAACACCGGGGACGGGACTCTAACCCTCCGGCAGTTCAAAAAGCAGCCTATAACTTTTGACTCTCCCCCAAATTTAACTACCAAGTACCTACTGTTGACAGGAAGCCTCATCAATAACATTGACTGTCTGTTAACACACATTTTGTATGCTATATGAATTATGTACTGTATTCTTACAACAAAGCTAGAGAAAAGAAAATGTTATTAAGATAACCATAAGAAAGGCAAAATACATTTGCAGTACTGGATGCATTTATCGAGAAAAATCCTCATATTAGTGGCCTCGTGCTGTTCAAACCCATGTTGTTCAAGAGTCAACGGTGTATATACATATATGTAGGTGTATACGTGTATAACTAATATGTACATGTATATTTGTAAGTGTGTGCATATATACATATATATATATATATATATATATATACATATATGTGTGACACATGTAATATACATGTACATATACAGTAAAACCTTGGTTTGCAAGCATAATTCATTCCGGAAATGTGCTTGTCATCCAAAGCACTTGTATATCAAAGTGAATTTCAAGAACTGTTGGCTCAAGACACATGAAAAGATGCTCAATGTTGCTCCTCATCAGGGAAATACAAATCAAAACCACACTCAGATACCACCTCACACCGGTCAGAGTGGCCAAAATGAACAAATCAGGAGACTACAGATGCTGGAGAGGATGTGGAGAAACGGGAACCCTCTTGCACTGTTGGTGGGAATGCAAATTGGTGCAGCCACTCTGGAAAGCAGTGTGGAGGTTCCTCAGAAAATTAAAAATAGACCTACCCTATGACCCAGCAATAGCACTGCTAGGAATTTACCCAAGGGATACAGGAGTGCTGATGCATAGGGGCACTTATACCCCAATGTTTATAGCAGCACTTTCAACAATAGCCAAATCATGGAAAGAGCCCAAATGTCCATCAACTGACAAATGGATAAAGAAGTTGTGGTTTATATATACAATGGAATACTACTTGGCAATGAGAAAGAATGAAATCTTGCCATTTGTAGCAATGTGGATGGAACTGGAGGGTATTATGCTAAGTGAAATAAGTCAGGCAGAGAAAGACAGATACCATATGTTTTCACTCATATGTGGATTCTGAGAAACTTAACAGAAGACCATGGGGGAAGGGAAGGGGGAGAAACAGTTACAAACAGAGGGAAAGAGGCAAACCATAAGAGACTCTTAAATACAGAGAACAAACTGAGGGTTGATGGGGGGTGGGGGAGAGGGGAAAATGGGTGATGGGCATTGAGGAGGGCACCTGTTGGGATGAGCACTGGGTATTGTATGGAAGCCAATTTGACAATAAACTATATTAAAAAAAAAAAGAACTCTTGGGTCAGTCGTGATCATGTGACGTTGGGCGTCACATACTACCCGTATTGCAAGACATGGCTCATTTATCAAGTTAAAATTTATTAGAGATGTTTGCTCATCTTGTGGAACACTTGCAGAACAAGTGACTCACAATCCAAGGTTTGACTGTATATATTACATGTACACACAGTTAAACATCACCTTTAACGTACAATTGTTTCCTAGTCCGTATCAGTTTGGAGGTAAAAACCTATGGTCCCAGCCACCCTCACAACAGATTTATCTGGCATTTCCAGATGCCTCACATCCTTTCCCATCATTATAGAAGTGCTCATGCGTCGCCTTGTGCTCCCTGGTCCTTCCTGATGACTCTAAGAATGACGTCTGTATTCTTTCCTGTTCCTGCTCTCAGTGGCGACATCTTACGTGAATGCATGGACGTCGGTGTCAAGGGGGCTGCTGATGTCACCGGCTCCACTCTGCCCCCACCGGAAGCACTCGTGTCCCTGCTACTGTCCTGCCTCCAGTGCAGAAAGCATTTCCAATGCACTATAGCTGTGAGCACTTTCTCTGGTTTTTTTCCTTCTCTTTTTCTCTAAGATGTGGGCATTGGTCCATGGGCCCGGCCTGGAGTACGGCATCCGATATTCAGTCACCTTGTTCTCTGACCTTGACTTATGGTCTAAAAACCAAAGTGTGTCCTTGCTTGTCTTCCTGAGGCACATCAGGCCCTCTTACAAATATGTTTCCTGCGGGTCCTCCTGTCATTTAGGAATGCTCTTACTTATCTGAATCATAGTTCTGGTTCCAGTCATTTACAAGAGAACTGGCTGTTCCCAATTTACAAGAAGGTAAATTCTGAAACTAAGTCGGGAAGCCAGTTCTTTAGAATGAGGGCCTCACATCCCATGGTTACAGAATTATACATCATGGCAAAGTTCCCAGGCCCATCCACAAAAAAACCTACTTATCCAAAATGTAGCTGAACCGAGGTAATAAAGCTATATGCAGCTTAACCATGCTTGGTAATGTTTCCATTGGAATGCGAGTCTTGTACCAACTGGGAAGCCAAGAAGGCAGAGTGAAATAAATCTTAAATTTGAATCTATCTTGTTGTTGGGGATTTTGTAGCCTGTAAACCAGGATCCCGAGGGGGTTGAAATGTTGGATGTAGACGTTCATGGAGTCATTTATGAAATCCTGGGAGCTTCCAAAAGAATGTGCAAAATTATAATTTAGTTCTATGGAAGGAAAGCCTCAATTTAATACCGTCTACCAAAGCACTGCCACATCTATCATCTTGGAATGAGGTTGAAGTCCCAGAATCAAGAGCGGATGAAGGCACAGCTCTAGGGGGTGGTGCCATGTTCTGGAACACGCCCAGAAATTGATGGGCAGAAATGCAGGTGGGACTCTGGCAGGGATAGCATACTGTTGGCCACCTGGTTTGGGAAGCGGTTTTAATCCATTTTGATTACAACTACATCATGCTCTCTGTTCCTAACAGATGGCTTTCTCTTACCAGTTTGCCCACTCCCCATTTCTCTGTGCAAGGCATCTTTATCACACACTGATCAAGAGAACAGACCATTAAACAATCTAAGGAAAAATAGCATTAGAGAGAGATTTCTTTAAAACCTAGCAGATGGCAAAGAGGCTTCTTGACCACGGGGAGGAAAGTAATGGATGGAACACCTACTATGTGCTGGGCATTGTGCTATGTCTTTTCACACGAGTATCTTCATCATCCTCCTAAAAATCATAGCACATGGACATTATTATCCTTATCTAACTGTTGGAAACTGAAGCCTGAGGGGTTATGTTAGACCGAGAACCTTGGACCAATTGTGAGGATTCAAACACAACTTCTGGCTCTAGAGTGAGGCTCTTTCTTCAGCTCTATACCTCCTACCATTGGAATAGAGTATTTCACTGTCCTAGAAACAACTACATGTTACTCACTGGTTTTCAACCTGTAAAAAAGAAAGAAAGAAAGAAAGAAAGAAAGAAAGAAATTACTCAAGAGCAACGATGCCCCCATTTCTTCTTAACTATATTTAATACAGGGCAGGTGGTAAGTGTGCAAAGTAGATTTGGCATTCAGTGGCTTAGCCTGACCCTGCTGGTCAGGCTGAATGAGAAGCCACAGTTTTCAGAGAGTCATGGCAGACACAGGGCTCCTTTGACATGGACCCCAAGGTAGCCAACGCTAAGGAGAAACGAGCCCACCCACTTGTTTGACTATGTGGAGTGCCAGGCTCAGTGCCAGGAAGAAGAGAAGATTATATGTATTATTTGATAATAGAAACGGGGGAAAAACAAAAACAAAAGCAAGCCGGTGTTACAGAGAAAGCGTTTTGAGCTTTTCGGATTACAAAACAAGGGAGCTGTAACGTTCACCAAAATTAAATCTAGCCACAAAATCATATTGAAGCCAGTATACAGAAAAGAGTTGTATTTCCAGTGAGAAGACACACACACACACACACACACACAAATCCAATTTTTTTTTTTTCCAATTCAGCCTCTTCAGTACCGGCTCCTCCTGCTGCCTGAGCTGCGTTAGACTCTCCCCTAGTGGAAGGCTGGGGCATCGCAGCCCTGAGGATCATCTGATTCAGAACAATAGAAAGGGCTCAGGATATCCATTTCAAAATGTTTCTTTAGTTGGAATTGAGCTAAGACTGATGGATTTTTATGGAGTGGGGGAGACAGTAGAACTCTTTATACTCCCCCCAGGCTTATGCTCAGGAAATCCTAATGGAGCGCATGTTCTGGGAAGTACAGACAGATACTCTGCACAACCTCATTCATGCCTGTGCACACATCAGTTTCTCCCCATCCCTCACCACCAGTGGGACCCAACAACAAAATGTATCCCAGGGTGTGGCAGAGACAGCACACAGCGTAGACCTGCTCAGCTCTGACTCGGTTGGGTGGGTAGAATTCCATCTTGGCATCTGCATTTCCTTTCCGCTTGAGGGTTGACCTTCGTTTGCACTCAAAGGGCTGCTGACAAGATCTGTCAGGTGACGGTTTGCTCTGGTCCCTTCTCATTTTACTAACAGGCGGGCAACCCAAGCCAAACATGAGGAGGCTGCTTGCCCCAAGTCACGGTAGAAGGTTGAGCATATGATGGCTATGAGAAAGAATGGGACGCAGTCATGGTCGCCAGCCTGGCCGTGGAGAAACCCTCAAAGAGAAGCGGCTGTCTCTCCCCTGGTGTGCTGGAAGGAGCAAAAGGTACAGGTCAGTCCGCTGGCCAAACCCAATTGTCTCTGGAGCTGTGCAACTCACTGGCTCTAGGGACCCCTTCCAGAACACCGAACACCCTCAAGAAGGAATGGAAGAATGAAATGCACTTTCCAGGCTGTAAACTCTTTATGTCACAGACCTCAGGACAGGTCACCCATGTAAATTCAAAAGCAGTGGAGCTTTTAATATTAGAAAAGAAGAAAATGACTGCAGAGAAAAGGCCATTTGAGTAATAGTTGAAAATCTTCTGGGGAGTATCTATCCTCTTTAAGTTGTTGGCACGGGGAGGGGGATGGGGAGACAGAAGGTACAAAGAAAGTCATCACACAGTGGTCTGATAGAATTCCCAGATCCCACAGACAGAAAAAGTCTTAGGACATAGGTATTTGTGCAATACCAATACTGAAAGAAAGTTGATAATGCATTTCCGGCGCTGAATGTTGGTAATTTGCCAATATAGAATTTGAATGTTCTGAAATTAGCACTTTAGCTTGGGTACAGCAGGGGCCACAGCTCTCCTGGAGCTGGAGATACAGTGGGTGACAGGAGCAGAGAGGCCTTGTCTCTCCAAGACGCTGGGGGCAGGGGTTAGCCCGGGGGTCCACCGCATCCAAATGGCTCTCCTCCTGAGTGGGGGGGGAAAGGAGGCAGGGAAGGCCCTAAGCCTCATGGGTGAGGACTCCCCAGGGTCCTTGTGGCAGAGACGAACTTGTGCCCACACTTGAGACACTGCAGAATCCGGAAAGCAAAGTCGAGCAGGAAGTTAAGGCCGGTGAAGCAGACAAGAGCATCTGAAGGGACCTGGGCATGAGCGGGTCTGGAGATGAATGGGCAGCCAGTGTTGGTCAAGCTCACGGACCAGGCATTAGAGCCAGGCCTGGCTCGGGTGAGTCAGCAGCAGCCGTCTCTTGGGGGAGCTGGCAGTATGTGAACCAATGAGGCATTTCAAAAAGTTCCACCCCTAAACTGTGGAGGTTTTGGCCAAACCTTGCTCAGGTCTGTCAAGAGTAGTGTACCTGAAGGAGTCCCCTACTGGTTTGGTCCTGGTTAGGTGTTTGCAGCATCCTTAAGTTAGGTCAATTACAGAGATGACCCCGAGAGCCAGTTTCATTCTTTTCTTGCCCAGTGCTGCTCCCCTAAATCCAGGCCGAATGGACACCTTGCAAATACTGTAAGAGGAGGTACGTGAATTTGGGTGGGTCCAGTTGCTGCCGTGGAATCTGTTTTGTTGAGCCATCAGGGATTCGTTCTGATTGGGTTGGTTGGGTGGTAAATTAGTTAACCAGAACCGGAGAAGAGGAGAGAGCTTTGTAAAACCTGCCCGGTACTAACACTTGGCACTAAACACTGGGGAAGTTCCCATCTCTCTCCAGGGGGGTCCTAACAGGTAATCTCTCCATCCCCCCTTCCCCGCCCCTGCCACCATTTCACAGGCTAGAAGATAACAATGCACATGTGCAAGCTCCCAGAATGCAGGGGCCGTGTGATGAAATCCTTTACGGCCAACACAGCATTGTCTCATACGGTAGCCACCAACCACATGTGGCTTTTTTTTTTTTTTTTTTTTTTTTGGGACAGAGAGAGACAGAGCATGAACGGGGGAGGGGCAGAGAGACAGGGAGACACAGAATCGGAAACAGGCTCCAGGCCCTGAGCAGTCTGCACAGAGCCCGACGCGGGGCTCGAAGTCAGGAGTGGCGAGATCATGACCTAGGCTGAAGTCGGACGCTTAACCGACTGAGCCACCTAGGTGCCCGCGCATGTGGCTTTTAAGTACTTCAGAGTGGCTACTCAGAATTGAGATGTGCTGAATTCAAAGGCTTAAGATGAAAGTACAATGTAAAATATCTCATTAGTACGATTTTATATCAAGTACATGTTGAAGGGATAATGTTTTGGTTAAATAAAATCAATTATTAAAATTGATTTTTTTTTCTATTCCCTTTTACTTCTTAGAGAATAGACTTTCTATTTTAGAGCAGTTTTAGGTTCACAACAAAATTGAGGAAAAGGTCCTAACACCTTCCTGTCCCCACACACAGCCGCTTCCCCAACTATGGCTACCCCACACCACAATGGTACGTTTGTTACCGTTGATGAACTCACAGTAACTTCGTTAGCACCCAAAGTTCATATTCCTTCACCTCTTTTTTAAAAAAAAAAAGTTTATTTATTTTGAGGGAGAGAGGGAGAGATTGCTGGTGAGGGAGGGGGAGAGAGAGAGGGAAAGAGAGAGAGAGAGGGAGGGGGGGAGAGAGAGAGAGAGAGAGAGAGAGAGAGAGAGAGAGAGAGAATCCCAAGCAGGCTCTGTGCTGTCCGCACAGAGCCCAACGTGGTGCTCAATCTCACAAACAGTGAGATCATGACCTGCGTGGAGATCAGGAGTCAGTTGCCCGACCAACTGATTCACCCAGGCACCCCCTTTAACCTCTTAATGTGGCTACTTGAAAACTTAAAACTCCATTTGATGCATTACATTTCTGTTTTGTTTTTTTTTTTAAGTTTCTTTATTTATTTTGAGAGAGAGACAGCATGAGCTGGGGAGAGAGGGAGAGCGGGAGAATCCCAAGCAGAGCTGATGCGGGGCTCGAACCCATGAAACTGTGAGATCGTGACCTGAGCTGAAACCAAGAATCTGACACTTGACTGGCTGAGCCACCCAGGCGCCCCTGATGCATTACGTTTCTTTTGGGTAACATTGTTTTATAACTTTTCAGGTGGCAAATCTAAAACAAAAAGTTTTCTGTATGTTGGATGATCAGCCCACACCTCTACACGAATAAACTGATCTCAGAACTTTTGAGACCTTAACATAATTAAAAGCTGACCTTTGTCCCTTCTTTTTACAGCCAATTAGGAAGGAAATGACTCAGGAAGATCTCCACATACTCTATCAACTGAAAGTCTTGTCTCGCACCCAGACTGACTTTCAGCCCATTTTCTGACATTTGACCACCCAGCAGCAGCTTGCTGTGGCTCACTGAGCTGAGACAGGAATCCTCTGGAAAGCAGAGGAGCCCGTCTCAGGAATCTCTGCCGGCTTCTAGCTCCTGGCCCTGTTCCCTCCAAAGGCCAGTTTCAATCTCTAAGTCCCACAGGCCATGCGCTAGAGTGACTTCTCCTCTCCCTCCCCTCAGGGGCCTGGTCAGCCAGGGAGAGCCCGAGAGAACGTAGCGTTTGGAGTTGTTATTCTTCCTTGGCTCCCGTGAAACCTCACTGAATACTTATCTTGAAGATTGTTTTTCGTACATTGCTTTCTGCTTGGCTGGAGTTACATGGAAGACTGTGCCATTAGCAAACTGGCTTTCCACACCTCACAAACCAACTCATGTACTTACTCCCAGCGTGCACACAATACCTGCTCTAATTTCCAAAGTTGGCAGGCACTTCAGGCCCGAATCGGTGTGAGCCTGTGTCCAAGGCCTGGTAAGAAGGGCCCGTTTGCCTAAGAGGATTAAACAGAGCACAGTCAGCCAGCCATCCAGGAGACCATTTAATGACTTCGGCTCTAATCTCACACTGGTGCAGGCCTTGTCAGCCACCAGCGGTCGTGACTGGGTTTCTTTCTGACTGCTGTGTCTCTCCTTGCCCTTCACGAGCTCCAATTTTATTCTTCTGCAGAATCCCCACCCCCCTTCCTCAGAGCTCACATTCTGCTTCTCTCATCTACGGGGTTGGGCTTCTCAATGACCCCCTTCAGAGCCTACTGAAATTTCAGACAGGAAGTAGAACTGTAGCACAGGCTCACGTCATCACGTAGGACGAATTTGCCTAAACGGAACATCCACCTTCACAAAAGAAACATCTACTTGGCTGGAGAAAACAGAGTCAATGTCTGGGTTTGTGAGCCATCTCAGTCCCCAGCTTTTCTGTGACTTGGAAAACCCAGCGACCTACAGTCCACCTCTTGATTCTCCCACCCCGTGCTTCGAACACCGACTCTGACCCAGAGGTCAGGCTCAAGAGTCAGTTTTCCCACAGTGCCCCTCTGTATTGTTGAGATCGTTTAATGGTTTCTTTCTCTTGTAATAGGGCTGCCTTTCCCCCTCCAGTCAGGGAGAGGTTAGACAGTGTGTCAGTTGCAAGAAAGAAAATCCCAAGGAACATATCAGTATTTAATTTAAGATTTTTGCGTTAGATTTATTAGTAAAACCGATCTGCTGTTTTTGTGAGTTCTGTGTGTGCATGATTCACCATCACTGCCAAGCTTTGGTATCAGGACTATGCTGGCTTTAGAGGAGAGGACTTTGGAAGCATTTGCTTTCCTTTCCCAGAAAAGTTCTTAAAGTATTAGAACGCTCTATGTCTTAAAGATTTAAAATAATTCTCATGTGAAACTATGTGGGCCTGGCAGCCAGACAATGTCTCAGCTTCATATACTCTTTAGGTTTTCACATTCGTTTGCTTAAGGTTGAACACAGAATTTTCTTTAGATTTCCTCCATCTTTGCGTTCCTTCCTGATTCTCCTTTCCAATTTTCTGTATTTGCATTTTGTCCTTCCATCTAGGGGAAGGGGGCTATTAAGGGTTTATCTATTTTGTTTAAAAAACATTCTATTTCAGATTCATTTTTTTCCTGCCAACTATTTAAGTTTCCAAAATTTACTCATTTCAACTCTCATCATTATTCATTCCTTCCTTTTGCTTTCTGTAATTACCTTGTGCTCTTTTTCAAACGTCTTGAGTGGAATAATGAATTCATTGTTTCAATTATTATTTTTTTATTTAGTAATGCTGAGTCCTTAAGCCTACAAATTTTCCTCGAAGCACTGCTTGCTTTAATCATATCCTTAGGTTATGAAGCATAGCTTTCACATTTATTTATAATTACCATTGTTTAGGTTTTCTGCACAAATGTTCTGGGCTTCCTGCTCTGAATACCTTCCTACTTCAAGTTTTTGGCTTTCCTCTCTTTTGTGGTGAGCAGGACTGGGGTGGGGGGTCTTAGAAGGCCCTGGTAGCTCTGGCCTAGGGTTCCATCCTAGGACCTCACACGTCCCTGCCACTCGGAAGTGGCAAACTTTAGAACACCACTATAGAAATGGCCTTCTTTCTTCTGTGTTCTCTCCAGGAATTTAAACTTAATGGCCCCCAGTCTAGCACTCTTGGTCGGGTTTTATGGAGTTCTTTTATTTACTTTGAGGGACTTCGGCATCCTGCTTTAGATCTGGAGAGTCAATATTTATCGAGTGACAAGTGCTGGTCTGATTGTTAGTCTTCCTTCCTCTTGTTACTCTGACTCAGAGAGTTCCAGACAGTCTCCAGAACGGTTTGGGGGGTGTAAGATATCATTTCCAGAAAGGGAAAGAGGCAGACAGCATTTTATTCCATCATCTGTTGTCAGATGTATCAGTTCTTCATTTGTCAAAGAGTACTTGTAAAGTTTTCTAGACTCCTGAGGCTCATATTAAACCTAAGCTTGATTTCCACGTGACCATTTTCATGAATAGAAAAAGAATGCTCTCATCTTAAACGTTTCCTCAGTACTAGCTGATATTTCATCTCGTAAGTAATATTTAGCCTCTATGACTTTTACTTTCCATTAAGCAAGTAGAGTTTAACGGCCTGATTTATTCTGTTGAAAACATGGGGCACAGAGGGCTGGTAATAAAAGGGGGATAGCTGACTTCTGCCCTTGCCCAAGGGGAGTACCCAGACTCCAGCCTTTTGTAGACTTAACTTTGAAAATGTGCTTAGTTTCTCCTGTGATTGCCTGAGGCTGTCTAAAGGGGTCCAGCCACAACAGCTAAATGAGGAAGGTCATTAGGTATGTCGATGTGCCTATTGTCTGGACTCTTTTTTATTTTTATTTATTTATTTATTTATTTATTTATTTTTAAATTTTTTTTCAACGTTTTTAATTTATTTTTGGGACAGAGAGAGACAGAGCATGAACGGGGGAGGGGCAGAGAGAGAGGGAGACACAGAATCGGAAACAGGCTCCAGGCTCCGAGCCATCGGCCCAGAGCCCGACGCGGGGCTCGAACTCACGGACCGCGAGATCGTGACCTGGCTGAAGTCGGAAGCTTAACCGACTGCGCCACCCAGGCGCCCCTGGACTCTTTTTTAAACCTGCACAAATTGCTTTGGTCGGCAATGAGCCTGAGTAAGAGGGGCTATTGGTCTTTGGGTCATGCCGTTCCTATGACTTCCCTGGATAAGACAACTTCCAAAGGAAGAAAATAAAAAGCTAATCATAAATCACACTGGAAGGTTTATATAAAACCACAGAATCATCAGATGGGGTAGAGTGTGTCTCAGTCAGAGTTTTGCTTGGGGCCCACTAACTCATCAGTGTTTACGCCTCCTTCACCCTCTGCTGGATGCCATAGGCTTTCTGTGAGCAGCTGGGAGATTGAGGCCAACTCTGCATTCAGGGAAGCCAAAGGCAGTGCCAGGTAAGCGGGTTGACACTTTTCAGCCACCTGCCTTATGTTATGATGCTTCAAAATGCCTCCAGGCAAGAGATCCATTTCCTATGCTGGGTCAGGCTTTTCAAACAAACAATCCTCCTGAAAAAAGAGTTGGCAGGCTCTCCTTTAGGGATGTGGCAAATGCAAGAATTTTGGCCCTGTCCCCGCACAGCTTTGGGTTATGTTATGTCTTTGAATTTTGCCGTTATTTCTAGCACTTTCTGAAAGAAGACAGTATAGCCAGGATATCTTCCAAGACAGATGGCTCTTCTATTTACTTTTGCAAAGGAGGGTGTAGAAAACAGAGAAAAGGCAATTAGAGAGATGATGGTAGGGATGCGTGATCTCCAAAGAATCCGGTGATTGTGTGAAGCAAGAGTTTAGGCTCAAGACATTAAATGCATGGACAAGGACTTTACGTACATTGCTTCCTGAAACATGGTACCGAGACACTATATGACTTTCATCCTGCGAGGTTTGTCAAGCCCCAGTGGCCCGGCCGCAGGAGAAAATGCCTGGGCCTTCACAAAGCACAGAATCGAGTAGAAGACCTTTACCCAGAAACCTGGGACCCCAGTGGGTTGTATCTTTAATGTAAGCATGAATTAGATATATGCTAGCCCCTTCCCCACCACCAGCACTCCCCAAACAGCAAGGCATATTGCCTTCCTTCAATCTTAGCACTTGAGGAAGGAAACAAAATCTCCGCCTTGATTATTCATAAACACAAGACCATTGTGTAATTTTCCAGCTTCAAATCACACTACCTGAGTAGTCCCGAGAAGCTCAAGTTGAAAATGGGTGGGGCGCTTCCGGCCTGGCAGCAGCCCTAGTCTCATGGCACTAGGAAAAGTGAAGCCTCTCAGATTTATCTCGAAGAATTTCCATTGAGAAAACTTCCAAAAAATATGAGCTCACCAGCACAGATCACAAAACTCACAAAGATACCAGGCTCCACAAGCATAATGCCACTGGGGGAGAAAAAACAACAGATGGGATTCAGCTTCTGAAAGGTCTCAGATATTAGATTATCAGCCAAGGAATATAAAACAAGTCGTTTAAACTACATCCAAAGGAAAAACATCGAGGGTCTGTATTAGCTTTCCAGGGCCTCCATAACAAGGTACTACATACTTGGAGGCTTAAACAATAGATATTTATTTGCTCACAGTGCTAGAGGCTAGAAATCCAAGATCAAGGTGTCAGTAGGATTAACTTCTTCTGAGGGGTCTCTCCTGGACTTGTAGATGGCCATCTTCTCACTGACTGCACATAGTCTTTCCTCTGTGTATGTCTCTGTCCTAATCTCCTCTTCTCATAAGGGCACGAGTCATTTTGGATTAGAACCCATCCCCATGATCTCATTTAACCTTAATTGCCTCTGTCAAGGGCTCATCCCCAGAGGCGCTGGGTGGCTCAGTCAGTTGGGTGTCCAACTCTTGATTTCGGCTCAGGTCATGATCTCATGGTTGTGAGTACAAGCTCCATGTTGGGCCCTGTGCTGTCAGCACAGAGCCTGCTTGGGATTCTCTCTCTCTCTCTCTCTCTCTCTCTCTCTCTGCCCCTTCCCTGTTTGTATGCACTTTCTCTCTCTCAAAATAAGTAAATAAACTTAAAAAAAAGAATAAAGCGCCCACCTCCAAATACACTCAGCCCATTCTGAGGCACTGGGGGTTAGGATTTCGATAGATTAATGTTGAGGAGACACATTTCAGCCCAAAACAGGCTGTATTCATACAGGTGAGGGACAAAAAAAATTACAAAAATTTTCAGGCAGATTTGAGAAAATACCCAACCAGAACTTCTAGAAATGAAAAACATTACGACGGTTTTTGTAAGCCTCAATGGATGGTTTCAGAGAGGCTTAGCACAGCTGAAGAAATGATTAGAAAACCGGAAGACAGACCAGCAGTTTGTCTATTTCACAGTCCAGAGAAATAAAGAGAAATGATCAGAATTGACAAAAGACTCCAACCCTCAGAATTAAGCATCTCAAGGAACCCAAGCAGGATTTGCAAAAGAGGGAAAAAGAAAAAGAAAGAAGGAAATGTACACCCAGATAGGGCTAAAACCCTAAAGCCAGGGAAAATCTAGAGAGCAGGCAAAGATCGATTACTTACAAAGGAAAAACAGATTTACAACTGACTTCTTCATAGCAACCATGGGTGCTGGAAGACAGTGGAAACATTTTTAATATGCTGGGAGAAAGTAGCTACCAATCTCAAACCACATGTACAGGGAAAATACCGTTCAAGAACAAGAATGAAGTAAAGGCATTTTGGGGCAAGAAAAAACAGGCTGTGATGAAAAGAAATTCCAAGGACTTGTTTGAAGTGGAGGGAAGTTATCTTGTGTATTAATATTGAGAGGAAAAATGGCATAATGAGCCAAGAAAGTAGCAAATGTATGAGTGAATCCAAAAAAAATATTGACTGTATAAAACAATGGCAATAGAAATGAAATACACAGGACCAGTAGCAGAGAAATTGGAGGGGATAACTGGGTTAAAGTGCTCTAATGACACTAGAATGTGCAGAAGGAAGGAAACTTATTAATTAAATTTAGAATATAAGTGAAGTATGCTTGTCAACAGTCCTGGATAAGCTCTAGAAGAGAAGTACATTTATAACTTACAAAGTAGTAGGAATAAATGAGAGGAAATCAGCCTCAAAGAAGGCGAAATATGAGAGGAGATCTGGAGAAAGTTATGGAACACAACATAGGATAAAGAAAGAAAATATTTCAGTGACTCTGTTTAAATGAAGACCCACTAAATGCCTCTGTTAAAAGTCAAAGATGGGGGTACCTGGTGACTCAGTTGGTTAAGCATATAACTCCAGCTCGGGTCATGATCTCACGGCTCCTGAGTTCGAGCCCCAAGTTGAGCTCTGTGCTGACAGTCAAAGCCTGCAGCCTGCTTCAGATTCTGTGTCTCTCTGTCTCTCTGCCCCTCTCCCACTCGAGCTCTGTCTCTCTCTCTCTCAAAAATAAATAAACATTAAAAAAAATTAAAAGTCAAAGATGGCAGACTGGATTTAAAATATCTAGTTAAAAGCTCTTTTAACAAGAAACACAGCTAAAACATAAGGATCAAAAGGTTTGAAGCACAGAATGGAAAAAAGATACAAGAGAAAAATCTAAAGCATTTCTGTGTTGATGACTTTAATTTCCTGTTTGGAACTTTGTTAATTCTGTTATTCCTCTTTTAACCTCTTAAATTATATGTTTAACCTGTTAATTTTTACCCTTTCTTCTTTCTTTTTTTTTTTAAACTATGAAGTTTAGTGTACTTTATTTATTATTTATTTATTTTAACATTTATTTGTTTTTTCAGAGACACAGAGAGAGAGTGTGTGTGTGAGCAGGGAAGGGGCAGAGAGAGGAGACACATAATCCAAAGCAGGTTTCAGGCTCTGAGCTGTCAGCACAAAGCCAGATACGGTGCTCGAACCCGTGAACTGCAAGATCATGACCTGAGTCGAAATTGGAGGCTTAATGGACTGAGCCACTCAGGTGCCCCTTATTTATTTATTTTTGAGAGAGAGAGAGAGAGAGAGAGAGAGAGAGCATGAGTGAATGAGGGGCAGAGAGAGAGGGAGAGAGAGAGAATTCCCATGAGGGGGAGAGAGAGAGAGGAGAGAGAGAGAGAGAGAGAGAGAGAGAGAGAGAGAGAGAGAGAGAGTGCGGAGTGCAGAGCTGGGCTCGAGCTCACCTGAAGCGTGGTTCAAGGTCATGAACTGTGAGATCATGACCTGAGCTGAAGCCGAAGTCGGATGCTTAACCTACTGAGCCACCCAGGTGCCCCAGCCTTTCTTCTTTTTTAATATAGGAACTTAAAACTGTAAACTTCCCTCCCAAATAGCATGTCAAGTTATAGCCTATACATCTGGGGGAGGGGAAAAGGATTATTATTATTATTTTTTACTATATACCACTTTGCATTGAAAAATATTTAATGGCATGGAGATACACTTTTAGTAATGTGTTGTTAAATATCAAAACCAAATAAAGTGTGAACATGATTCAATTATCCCGAAAAAGATACAGCTGTATGTATTTGTGTCATACATGTATAGATACAGGACGAGAAGGAAATAGAGTAAATTATAAGCAGCAGTGAACTCAGTGGCAGGGCTCCCACACTTTTGGTTTTCCCTCTACTTTTCTGTAATCCTTTTGTACCTTTCTGTATTTCCATAATGAAAATGAATTATTTTTATAACCAGAGAGGTTTACAAAAGAGGAAAAACAACCAATACACGAAGCAGGATGCTAGAGGGAGAAACAGTCTGCTCGTGTTGTCCCGAATAAGCACTATCGGATTTCCTGTTACAGTCCCAGCCTCCCGGACACGAGCAGACAACCGGGAGAGAATCAATGTGCCCCGGGACACTGGGTGGCTAAGAGCTGACCCGTGTCCGGTTTTGTGATCTCACATGCCTCGTGCTGTGCTACATGCAGCCTCATTCTCTTCTCCCTCAGAGACAAGATGTGAGGGTGGAATGGTCAACAGTCTATAATCCGCATTCGAGACTGGGGTTTTAAAAGAGTAACAACAAATGCTCCGGGAATCTGAATGTTTCATGTGGCACATACACAATTTTTGAGCTACATTTGCTCTTCTGGGCTTTCTGCTAGAGAGAAGGTAAAGTAAATGGCTTTTCTGATGAAATCCCAAGAGAAGGCTCTGATGACATTAGAAAAGATCTCCCTCGTTTATCCACTCATTGTTGACTTAGAGGATAGGTCTCCCCATCTTCAGAAGCAAGAACAATGCTTAATTCCTCTGATGTCCCGAGACAAGAAATGATATATCGCCAGAAAGGTTATTACTGAAACATGGCATTTTCTATCAGTTGCGGGTCTGAGTCAGTCCATCCATCCGTCCAATCATTCATCCATCCATTCGTTCATCCATCCATCCATTCGTCCAACTATCCACTCAGCCTAATGAATATACATATAAAAATAATTATGCATTATGCATAGTAATGCTGCAGGGAAGGGAATAAGATATTATCCTTGCCCTTGAGAGCCTCATGAGCAAACAAAGAGAACTATGTACAGAACTAATTATAATGCAAGTTAGACTAAGTGCTAGTGTTTATCATCTGTATGTGAAATGCTGAGGGGAGACAATATAAAAGCATAAGTTATTTCCCCTGCCTTAACTTGATGGACAATCTCACATTCTACATAGAGAATGTAACCCAAGAAACAGTTCCATAACAAATCCTGATGATATTCCCTTGAGTGACCTTGGACTCAGAGTTCAAGGAGAGCAAGCTAGGAGAAGTACATTCCCAGGTCCAGAGATGTGCTCTCCTCCAGGTCCTCTGAGGCAACAATGGTAGGTCTCTGTGAAAATGAGCATCTCCTCTGTGTGTGGGCAAGTCTGCTGGCACAGGGTTTTACAATCTGTTTTCATCAGCTTTTTACCTGCTCAACTGTGATTCCCAGGCCTCACGAGACCTATTGCTTAACCAAGATACAGCTCAGTTGCACTGAGGACTGACAAGACTGGCATTCAAGGCAGTAACATGAGCAGGTGGATGCCCTAACTGCCCCAGGAGCCCATTTTCTAGACCAGCTCTGCCCCAAAGAACTTTCTGCAATGATGGAAGGACATTGTGCAATACTGCGGCCACCAGCTCATGTGGTCCCTGAGTACTTGAAATGTGGCCAGTGAGACTCCAGGATGAAATTCTTAATTTTATTTCATTTTAATTTTAATACATTGAATTCAAATTAAAATGCCTTAATTGTGATTAATTCAAATTGAAATCGTGGCTGCTGGCTTGGAAGGCAAAGGAGTTCTGGATCATGGAGCTCAAGGACATGTGAGGGAAAGAGGTTTCCTTGAGCTAATGGGCGCCCTGGTGAGTCACAGACTCACTCAGCAACCAAAGTGGGTCAGACTGGACCTTGACTTTCAACAGTCGGATGGGCTCATGCCACAGGGTTCAGCTTCTCCATCCCCTCTCCGCTTCCACCAACAACTGCAATCTGGTGGTTTCAAGAATTTTTAGTCTGATGAAACAAAGGACTCACAAGACCACTGAACCCAAATGCCATCAACCTAAATGCTGTCCTCTACTCATGCCACTGCTGGACTCTAAAGATCAGGACGCCTTCAATGGCACAGCAATAAAGCCTACGATGGGGCCCACGAATCCAAATTACTAAAAAAAATGGATCGGGACTCCTGGGTGGCTCAGTCGGTTGGGTGTCTGACTTTGGCTCAGGTCATGATCTCACAGTTTGATTCGTGAGTTCGAGCCCCACATCAGGCTCTGGGCTGACAGCTCAGAGCCTGGATCCTGCTTCGATTCTGTGTCTCCCTCCCCTACCCCCTCCTCCCTCCCACTCACACTCTGTCTCTAACTTTCTCTCCCCAAAATAAATAAACTTAAAAAAAATTGATCTAGGTACTTCTCCTGTGCCTTTAGAAACCATGTTGGCTCACGTCAGAAGCAGTGATAGGGTATAGAATATATTACGGTGGGAGCATTTACTCACACAACAAATATTTATTGAGAACACAATATGAAGAAGATATGAGTGTAGGTTAGGGAAACCGCAGTGAACAGGACAGGCCGGATGGCTGTCCTACAGTCTAGTGGGAGACAAAAATAACCATGAGCAAATAAAGAGATGATTTCAAGTAGAGGACGTTTGTTGACGTGTGGAAAACAAACTGTGTAAGGAGAAGAGGGGACCGGGTTTAAGAGCTGCTTTAAACTTGTGTGGTCATATAAGGTCTGTCTCTGGACATGATGCTGAAGCCGAGACCTAATCAGTGCTGCATTCATTATGTGGGGGTCTGAGGGAAAAGCATTCCAGGCAGAAGGAATAGCAACATGCAAAGTCCCTGAGATAGAAACAAGCCAAGGCTGTTGGAGGGCAAAGGGAAAGGAAGGCGAGAGGACAGAAGAGATCCAGAGGTTGGATCCTGGGGTGTCTAACATTAACAGGGCAATCAGGAAGAGAGTAGGAGAAAGCAATAAGTGACAGGAGGAAAACTGAGAAAACGAGGTATCATGGGACCCCAGAGAAGAAAAAATTTTAAGGAGGAGGGAGGAGTCAACTGTGACAATAGCTGCCATTGTTTTTGTTTTTCTTTTTTGTAAGATGGATCAAAGAATGGACTTCTGGGTTAAGTAAGAGGAGGTCAGTGGTCTCACTCTCATGGGGGTAGGGGTGAAGAAGCTGGCTGGGAGAGAGTGGGAAGTGAGAAGATAGAGATGGTGATAACATGTAATTTTGGAGGAATTTTACTATAAGGGGAAACAGATGAGCCATGGTTGGATGGGAATTAAGGTCAGGGAAGTTTTTGTTTCATTTTTTTAAAATGTTTATTCTTGACAGAGAGAGAGAGAGAGAGAGAGAGAGAGTGAGCGGGGGAGGACCAGAGCAAGACAGGGACACAGAATCCAAAGCAGGCTCCAGGCTCCGAGCTGCTGCCACCACAGAGCCCGACACGGGGCTCGAACTCACAAGCTGAGAGATCGTGACCTGAGCCGAAGTCCGACGCTCAACCGACTGAGCCACCCAGGCGCCCCTGTTTCATTTTTGTTTTCAACATGAGCCATTTCAAGTCAGGTGTACATATCAGTGGGAATGACACTGGAGTAAGAAGGATTTTGATGATGCAAAATGATAAGCAATTCCCACTATCCTATGAGAAATGAGTCTGCAGTCCCCTGGAGAACCCTTCCTCGCCCAGGAGTCAGACAGTGAGAACTGCCTCTGTGAACACTCTTGAGTTTCCACGTATGAAAACAAAGGCTTTTAGTTGGATTGGACAATGGGAGTGTGGCCACTAACAGCTGACGTCATGGTCTTTTAACAACTCTTGGGGTGTGATATCATCAGTTGGCATAAATCTTACCACCCAGGGAGGCATACCGCTCATGATATGGCCCCTGGAGGAGTGGGAAACACTGAGGGACTCCCCGAGCCTGGAGCTCCCTTGAGTGAGAGCCAAACATAGAGCAGTCTCCTGGGATGTCCACTTGCTACTGCAGCCTAGTGCCCGTGCTGTGCCCCTCCCGAGATGACATGGGCGGGTCAGAGGTTTAGGATTGTTGGCTTGCTCAGCCGGGATCAGCCTCCTTTTACCTTTATCACCCGTTGTCCTTTTTTGCCCTTACCAATCAGTCCCTTTTAGGCAGTGGACACTCAGGAGGCACCAGGAACTCGGTGTGGGAGGGCTGGTTCCTTCCTCCACCTCTGTCTTTCTCCTGAATTGCTCTGCCGTAGGTGGTCGAAAGGAAATGCGTGAGTGGAGATGAAACCCGTCGCACTCTACACATCAATAAGATATGTTGCTACAGAGTCTGGCCCATGAGATGGTTTCTCTAAAAGGGATAGAATATTTCTGCTTTCCCCACAAACCCCGAAACATAGGATTTTTCAACAAGTGCCTCCAAAGACCTGGTCATGAACTTGGCAGAGCAAATGGCTACCCTCCAGACCCTAACAGTGGGCAAGGGACTCAGATCCACCTGTAGAGTCGAGTTTGCCAGGAATCAATGCAAGTTTAAAAAAAGGCTGCTTCTGGGGCGCCTGGGTGCCTCAGTCTGTTGAGCGTCCAACTTCAGCTCAGGTCGTGATCTCACGGTCCGTGAGTTCGAGCCCTGTGTCAGGCTCTGTGCTGACAGCTCGGAGCCTGGAGCCTGTTTCGGATTCTGTGTCTCCCTCTCTCTCTGCCCCTCCCCTGCTCATGCTCTGTCTCTGTCTCAAAAATAAATAAACATTAAAAAAATTGAAAAATAAATAAAGGCTGCTTTTTAAACAGCATGACAGGTTGCACCTCCAGCCCTCCCTGAACAACTGCCTCGTCCTTCCCAACCAAACTGCCACCTATCCATGCTGGTGAGGGCACCCTCCCATACCAGGGTGTCTGGGGTGAGAAACGCACGTGCGGGTACTGTTCTAGAATAACTTAGAGGGCTACAACACTCAGAGCCAGGCGTGGTTAAAATGAAGCTTACTTACTCAACACAGAGAGCTTTGGTGATCGCTGTTACTGGAGGAAGCCATTTGGGCAAATACTAGAAAGCACAGCTGTGGGGTGCCCTGCAGCAAAACTGCCTTCTCTTTGCTTTCACAGGAGCTTGTGTCTGAATGAGAGAGCTCCAGTGGCCGCTGGGGGACAATAGAAAGAAAGATCAGATGTCACCATGTAAGCATTAAATAACCTGTGACTCCAGGAAATACCACTGAGGCAGGAAGTCCGAGGAACAGCCCTGGGCTGGCAGGTTCTGGACTGAAACCTTGCCGGGTCTTCCCCCTACCCCTTTTTTTAATTCTTGAGGGACTGGGCTAAAGGCATTGCTATGGAATTGCAGAGCAATTGATGTAATAATTCATAAGCAATATCAATTGAAATAGTAATTTGGCCATGGTTTGTGAGTCATAATAGAATAATAACATTGTACCCATCACACAATTAAGAATGGGAAAAAGCTTGACAAGGACAGAACATTTAAACCCGAATGAGCAAAATAATAGAAGCAGGACGTTCTGGAAGGGTGCATTTGGCCTCTGCATGTTCTCATTGAAATGGACTTGCTCCTACCCCTTCAGCTAAATGTAAAACCTCGTGATGATGGTTGACCAGGACACCTGGGAAGGACTCAGCAAAGAGAACTTGGGGATAGTCACATCCTGCTTCCAGCACAAAGATCTGAGGGAATACGTGAGGTGTTCTCAGGGCAGGAAACAGTCACTAGGCGGCTTGCTTAGCGAATGCGTTCAGCTACCATGGAATTTCTAAACTACTTTGCTTTAAACGGCCTTTCTGTATCCAGAGGGGGACCCGTATGTGGCAGAAATGGTGAAGTTGATCTTCAGCAGCTGCCCTCCCCTTTGCCATCCCTTCCCCCTCCTATAACTAGCACCCTCCTAAGCGCTCATGCCTTTGATGAAGCAGAGGGGCCCTTTGAAAAGCAGGACTGGTTTGGGCTAGCAGCCTGGGCTTGAGACCCAACACCATGGACTGGTTGTGTGACCTTGAGTAAGTTATTTCACATCTCCGGGCTCAAGTTTACTCATCTGAGCAGATCTCCCAAAGGTGCCTGTGCATTAGGGACAGGGGGGTTGTGGGGGGCGCCTGGGTGGCTCAGTCGGTTAAGCGTCCAACTTTGGGTCAGGTCGTGATCTCACACTTTATGAGTTCGAGCCCCATGTCGAGCTCTTTGTTGTTAGCGCAGACCTCGCTTTGGATCTTCTGTCCCTCTCTCTTTGCCCCTCCTTTGCTCACCCTTGCTCTCTCTCTCTCTCTCTTTCAAAAATAAATAAATAAACATTAAAAAAAAAAGGGACAGGTGGGTTGGGGAACCAATGTTGAACACAAAGACATGAATACCTGATCCTGACTTCCAAAGCCTGTGCCCACTGGGAGGCCTCTTAGGCAGGTGCATTCAAATGGTGACCAAGTCTTTTCTACTTGGACATAAGGTCATCCTTGGCTCCAGATTCCTGGGTACACTTTGTGTGACTGTTTGGGACACCTCATCTTGTCCATACGCCCTTTGAAGAGCCAGCAAGGAATCCAGAAACTGGATTTACTGAGGGCCACAGAGAATGGACCTAGATTCTCCCAGAGCCCCCTCTCCCTAGGAGTATGGGGCTCCCTCCAATGGCGAGAGGCCTCCTTCAGATATTTGGACTTAGCAGGGCCAATGCTCATACCCAACCTAAGTACTTTTGCTCTGTTCCCTTGTACACAAAAGGCACAGGTATCCCCCCAGGACTCGCATCGGGGGAAAAAATAACTAACTAATATAATTTGACTTTGTCTGGTCCTTGATGGCTGATTGATTGATTGACACTAGTGCTTTTTGAGTCACAACGGCAACAAACCAACAAAGAAACAAAGATGAATGACGTGCGAAGGTCTTATTTTCGTAAATGCTTATGAGCAAGTTGGAGGGGATACAAAGGGAAATCATGCTTTATACTCGGATGCATCCCTTCCCTTGTGCTGCCAGAACACGCTACAGTAAATTGGGTGGCTTGAACCGGCAGAAATGCATCCTCTCGCAGATCTGGAAGCCAGAGGTCTGAAATCAAGAGGCAGCAGGGCCATGCCTCCTCCAGAGGCCCTCCGGGAGACTCCTTCCTTGCCCTGTACCTCAGCTTCTGGTGGACCCATGCATTCCTTGGCTCCCAGCAAAATACCTCCAATCTGTGCCCCCCTCTTCACATGGCCCTCTCTCTCAGTGTCCCTCTGTGTGCCGACCTCCTTCTCCTTTCTCTTACAAGGGCATCAGTCATTGGACTTAGGGCCCTCCCTAAAGCCAGGATGCTCTCAAGATCCGTAACTAATTACATCTGCAAAGACCCTATATCCTCAAGGTCAGAATCAGACCTATAAATAGAGAAGAAACTGATGGCTGTCAGAGGGAAGGGGGTGGTGTGGTGATGGGCAAAATGGCCACGGGGAGAGGGAGCTGGGGGCTTCCAGTCATGGAATGAATGTCACGAGAATAAAAGGTACAGCACAGGGAATATAGTCAGTGGTACTGTAACAGCACGGTGTGGTGACATATGGTGGCTACACTTTTGGGGAGCACAGCATAATGTATACATGTGGAATTGCTATGTTGAACGCCTGAAGTTAATGTAACATCGTGTGTCAACTATACCCAAATTAAGAAAAAAAATACAAAATAAGTCTTGAATTCTACTCCTGAAACCAATGCTACACTCCATGTTAACTAACGTGAATATGATTTTAAAAGATCTGGGGGGCACCTGGGTGGCTCGGTTGGTTAAGTGTTGGACTTCGGCTCAGGTCATGATCTCGTGGTCCGTGAGTTCGAGCCCTGCGTCGGGCTCTGTGCTGACAGCTCAGAGCCTGGAGCCTGCTTCGGATTCTGGGTATCCCTCTCTCTCTGCCCCTCCCCTGTTCGTGCTCTCTCTCTCTCTCTCTCTCAAAAATAAATAAACATTTTAAAAAATTAAAAAATAAAAATAAATAAATAAAAATTTTGTTTAAAAAAATACAAAATAAGGTTATGTCCTGAGGTTCAGAGTGGACACGACTTTTAGGAGAACACTATGGAACATGCCGCATGAGGGAACATATAAGTTAGTAAGAGAAATAAGACAACGGTGATTGGTTAACATACAAGGCAAAACATATGTTCTTTGAGAGACTTCCAAGGAGTTATGGGCATAAAAAGGAAAAGATGTTGGGGTGCCTGGGTGGCTCAGTGGGTTGAGCATCCGACCCTTGGTTTTGGCTCAGGTCACGATCTCACAGTTTCATGGGTTTGAGCCCCACAGCAGGCTGTGTGCTGGCAGCGTGGGGCCTGCTTGGAATTCTCTCTCTCCCTCTCTCTCTCTCTGCCCCTCCCCGGCTCGGTCTGTATCTCAAAAAAATAAATAAATAAATAAATAAATAAATAAATAAATAAAATGTAAAAAAAATTTAAAAAAAAAAAAGGAAAAGATGTTCCCATTCCGCATATCTGGAGGACACTGGTAGATAAAGTAATTGAAGAAATAGGCCCGGTCGGATGAGAGACATCTTATAAGGTAGGACATTTCTGGAAGGGGAGAAAGCCTGAGTACAAAAACAGAGAAAACGAGGGTTGCTCAGGAACTGTGGGATTCTGCTTACGGTATTATTTTGAATAATCATTGGCCACTTTATATGTGACATGCACCTTGATCACATGTGCCCAGCACAGTGCTCTGCACACACCGGTCAGTTAATATTTATTGACCGGTAACATGGAAAAGCTTAACTCCGCCTCTCCAATCGAAATTCTTGAATTGCTAAGCTAAGCTTTGTGGTCCCACGTGCTATTTTTCACCAACAGGCACTAAATAATATAATCAATGTAACGATGACAACAAAACTAATTCAGACAAACAGCTAATTAAAGTTGAGCCAAGAAGGGTAACATGGCCCTCATTACTAAATTGACTAATTGTTTTCTCGATTCCTGGAACAAATTCCCCCTTTGTTGTCCTATCATGCAACAAACTGAGGGTTTACAGCATGCAAGGTACTGACTAGGGAAATCAGCAATGAACAGCATAGACCGGTCCCTGTTCTGTCCCAGTCACAGGTGAACATGTAACCCAAATGCTCATATGTCATCCGCCAGTGACTGCAACAGGAGGTCCCGTGTCTTTTCATACCCAGATTATGATGACTCTGGCTTCCCACCTGTCGACTTCCCAAGGGCCTCGTTCGACAGATATTCCCGAACAGTCGTGAGGTTGCCGTCTTTGGTTTGCTGACTGCCAATGCTGGAGGCCAGAAACCCAGGGACTTGAACTCTTCGCCTGACTCCTAACTGCTGCTTCTAGATTGCCCTGCGTGCAGGAGGAGGAGCCGGGGGCCATGGCCCGCTCTGCCTAAGTCATCCTAGCTTTCTGCAGAGACTGCCCTCTGCTACTAGGATCCCTCTGTCCCAGGCATGGTCCAGTCTCTGTTTAGCATCTGAGATGCCCACAGGCTTAAGCCTCTGCCTGGTCACTTGATGGTTTAAGCTCCATCTCCTGCACTTGTGCTCGGCCTCCTCTGGGTGCACCTGTCACTTCTCCGCTCTCATTGGCAGGTGCTATCCATCAAATGGCACTGAGAGGACCAATATATCAGAATCTCAGGGAACCACAGGATGCAAGGGATTTCATTAACCACTTGTTCCAGCTGCTTCGTCTTACAGAGGTTAAAAGATTTTTTCCAAGGCCATACATATAACTGTATAATTTTATTGATACTTAACTTTATTATCAGTCCCTTGTATAACCACCCTTGAGCTGATGTGAAAAGAGCACCGCAAACCGGGTGGCCTCAACAACAGAAATGGGTCCTCTTACATTTCTGGAGACTGGAAGCCTGAGGTCAAGGTGTCAGCAGAATCGGCTTCTTCTGTGGCTCTGAGGGAGAGTCTGCCCCACGCCTCTCCCCTAGCGTCTGTGGTGTCCTTGCCTCGTAGATGATGCTTCATCCTGATGCTTGCCCTTGTCTTCACGTGGCGTTCTCACTACGTGTACATCTGTGTCCAAATTCGCCCTTTGTATGAGGCCACCAGTCAGATGAGATCAGGAGTCCACCCTACTCTGGGGTGACCTCGTCTAACCAGTTACAGCCGCAGGGACCCTATTTCCCAAATAGGTTAGCTCCGAGATACCGGGAGTCAGGACCTCAACATCTGAATTTTAGGGGATGCGATTCAACCTCTAACATCTGTCCTCACTCAGATCAAAGTCCTCTCCACATGTGATCAGAGTCTGTCAAGATAAAAAGATCATGAGTTCATAGAAGCCCACACAACTGTTTTGTGGCAGAGGTGTCCTGTGTTTACCTTAAAACATGTGTCTGGGGCGCCTGGGTGGCTCAGTCGGTTAAGCATCCGGCTTCGGCTCAGGTTATGATCTCACGGTTCCTGGGTTTGAACCCCGCGTCAGGCTCTGTGCTGACAGCTCAGAGCCCGGAGCCTGCTTCGGATTCTGTGTCTCCCTCTCTCTCTGCCCCTCGCCTACTTGCACTCTTCTTCTCTCTCTCAAAACTAAAGAAACGTTAAAAAAAAAATGTGTCAACCTTCCAGGCAACTCCATCTTCTTTCTGTCGTTTAAACTAGTTTGCATCAAAAACGTGTACAGAGGGCTCAGCAGCACCTCTCTGGAAATACAGGTTGTCTGAGTGCAGAGGGTGCAGTCGGAACCCCGAGCCCTTTCAGGGGGCACGGCCAACGTAGACACTGTCTGTGGCTGGCCACTTCATTCCAGCCTCGCATTCAGAGCCTCCCCCAGAAGCCGCTGACATTTATTTAGAAACTAATTGCGCTGCGGTTTGGGACCCGAAATGGAAAAAGATCAGTTCACATTGCAATCCATCTTGCAATGAAATGGCTGCTGTGGCACCAGAAGAAAATCGTTCCATGAAGTCAAAGGCAAACCTCAATTCAAAGGACAGAAAGGCCAGAGCCCTGAGCTGAGGGGCTCTGTGTCTCAGCCATGCCTGCTTTTTAATAGCACTGCCATCACCATGGCATTCAACTCCTGCGCCCGTAAAGCCCCCTTTCTCTCCATCTCTTTCCCATAACAGATACTTCTAATTATCCGTAAGCGTTTTTAACCACAGCGACATTCTATTCTCGGACTGGTTTGACCCTCCTCTTCTGAGAAAGCGGTGCCTCCCCCTCTGCCATTTGGGGCTGTCTCCATCCTCGGAACCATGACCGCCTTTAAAATCTGGACCCCCTCATCCGACGCCCAGGAGAAAAGCTCATAGGACACCCGTTCGGCTGCACGCACACATATACCTGGATTTCTTCCAGGAGCGTAGTAGGAATGCAGAGTCTTGGGCTCTACCCAGACCTGCGGAACCAGAATCCACATCTTAGATGCCCTGTGAGTGGAATACACACTAAATTCTAGAAGTATGCTCTCGCAGGATTAGGGCTGGGTGCAGGCCCTCGATAGCTAATTGTCAAGCCGGTAAATGACTCCTTCTTATCTCTCTGGCACATATTTCGTCCTCACTTGGCTGGCTGCAAACCATCATTAGCATTCATTATTTGTCTCCCCAGACCCACTGAGTTCTCTACAAAACAATCAATATTTTAATATGACTCAGAGGATGGTCAGTCTGAATTTCTGAATTGAATCATAAACACTGGATTTTCTGCTGTTTTGGACTCTCTGTGTCATTGTTATAACAGCTCTAGTACACTGGGCACATATAGAAAGTTAAATGCAAACTTTCTATATTTTTAAAATTGAGGATTAGAGAATGTTAACTGTGAAAGGGAACTTAGGGCTCACTAAGGTCAAACTCCTCACTTGACAGATGAGGAAACCAAGTCACGGTAGAGTCTTGGCCTTAGACAAGTTCACGTGTCCCAGAGGGTCAGGAACCTACACCTTCGGGCTCCAGTGTGTGGGTTCTGGGCCGACGGATTCATGCTGCCCTGGGCTGGTGAGCAGACTGCATTTATCTGGCCTGGTAGCCTCTCACCTCCAGCCAAGCGGAGAGGACTGGATGCTGAACAGGGCTTCTTGTGCTGTATCCTACCCTCTAAGCTCCACTCCGAGCTCCCTGGTGCAAGTGGAGAGTGAATGAAACGAGAGCCTTCATTGTGTGTTCTCGCTATCGTAATAAAATCCTGCTTAAGGTGTCTGCAACCTGTCCCAGGTACAAGGGACCCTAAGGGGGAGCATTCTGATTAGACATCCAGAAACACTGAGAGGACCCACCACCTCCAGATCACTCCATTCTTTGTGAAAGAACCAGACTTCAGATATGGCTTTGCCTCTCCATCTTCTGTGTTTTCACAACACTGAAAAGCCACCAGCAGTGGGGACACTTGGGAATCAAGCTCCCAGGCTCTGAGTAGTTAACTCACTGGACTAAATAGAGGGCAAGGACTATGGGGTCTTCCTGAATGTCATTGCCCTTGGGCACGTCGAACTCTCTAAGTCTATAGCTCCCCAAAAGCCATTGCTGCCTCATCACCACCAGCCTCACATCCACCCCCACGATTCATTGAGTGCCTGCCCAGACCAAGCCTGGGCTAGCTGTTCTCTGTCTGTTTCTAATACCCATTAGCTTTATTCACTGATAAGCATCCTGAGGCCCAGAGGCTGAGTGATCTTTACCCCGACGAAATCAAGTGAAAATATACATTGGGGAGGAGGCAGAGATCGTAAAGTATGAAGCCTAAGAAGTACGTGAAAGGCAGAAAGGAGCATCTCCAGGTTGACCTAGAGATGGCCCAGGAATAAATATGTAATATTTATATAATGTCTTCCAATAAATATTTATTTAAATCCTTATGCGAGTATTTTATTTACCTTAAGTAAATAAAATAAAAATAGGGGCGCCTGGGTGGCTCAGTTAAGCCTCTGACTTCGGCTCAGAACATGATCTCACGGTTTGTGGGTTTGAGCCCCATGTCAGTCTCTGGGCTGACAGCTTGGAGCCTGGAGTCTGCTTCAAATTCTGTCTCTCTCTCTCTCTCTCTCTCTGCCCATCCCTTGCTGGCTCTCTCTCTCTCTCTCTCTCTCTCTCTCTCTCTCTCTCTCTCAAAAATAAACATTTAAAAGAATTTTTTAAAAAGTAAATAAAAATAAATGTGTTGAATACTAACTAGCTGGAGCTCATTCACGCACACAACACGAATCTCGTATGTATAGACATATATCTCATATCTCATATACATTTCATATGTAAAAATAAACCCATGTATGTATATTTATATGCACACATAATCTCTAGGACTATGGGTCTGATCTGCTCACACTCCCTAAGGATATCGTTCTTGGGCTGTGTTTCCTTATTGGCATTCCCGTGAGCCTAGAAGTTTGAAGTGGATATCAGGAAAGTTCATTTGCCCGGAGAAAAGTACTTACTAACAAAAACCAGACCAATGCCATCTGTAGTGAGTCGGTCTGTCCATGGGGTGGTGGTGTTAGTACAACTGACGCGGGAGGGAACAAGATCAGGGCACAGAGACAGGTCCATCGAGTTGATTGTGGACTAATAAATCTATGCCACCTTCACCGACTCCCATCCCCATGTCCGACGGATGCCTGGCCTTGGCCTCAGGGACGTTGGAGATTCCATAAACAGAGCTTCCCAGCTCCTAGACGAGCCCAGCTGGAGGCTTGGAAGCAGCCCAAGTAAAGGGAGCCATGAAAAGCCATGAGGAGGGCTGGTCACGTCAAGAGGGCTTGAGGGGAATGCTCCCACGGTACCCGGACACCCCTCTGTGGTCCCCGGCTGGTGGGGGTTGTCTTCTGCAGGCACTGATCGCCGCAGGAAGCATTCCAGCCGACACACCACGCCTGGCACGGAGACTCCTGCAGCCCTTAGCCTCCCTGGCAAGCTTCTTCTGCCTTTTCAGCACCCACCTGGAGGCTTCCACTGGGCTGAGTCTGTAGAGACAGGACCCAGGTCGATGAAAGAGCTCCGCGTATTGGAAACATTCCCAAACCCCGCTCTTTGTGAGCAATGGCTGCTAAAGTCTGAACCACGTTGAAATAGATATTCCCTCTCTGCAGGATCTTGGAGGAAAAAAAAAGATGCTACGAAAATAATTCACTACTAAAACCTTCCCTGGGGCCACAGTCTTGTTTTCTAGTTTTATGAAGTTCCATTTCCATGTGAAAAAGTACCCCGTGTCTTCACCACAAAGAAGGGAAAAGCCACGTTGGTTGACTCTGTCTGCTACGGGCCAGGCACTCTACATTATCACGTTCGGCTCATCAGAGACCCTGCCCTTTAAGATTTTAGAGGGGAGAGCCAGGCTCTGAAAGGCACTTGCCTGAGGTCACACGTGTGTCAGACACAGAGGTGGTGCAAACCCCGATCTCTTCGGTTTCCTTCACTCTATTGCCCAGTAGGTAGATGCTAACAATTGGCTTTTGAATGAAAAGTGGTAACAATTATATAATAACACGCCTGCACATTTGGGTGGCCCTTTCCAGTACGCAAATGCTTTTCGGTTGCCCGAGACCTCCTAGGACAAATCCTAGTACTGAGGTGCACCCCGTTATGCTCTGGGTCTCTTCCTCTCTCCTCTCACCAGCCCCAAGCGATGGGTAACCCTACTGGAGCTAGTCCTTGCTCCCCAACCCACTGTAAGCCCGTTGGTTGATTGCTGGCAGTGGCTGCCACAGATGTCCCTGCCCTCGGGGCTCCCAGGGTCATGGATCCCAGGTGGGCCCAGCGTGATGGGGCACTAGGAGGAGGCTGCTCCATGTAAGCAAATTTGGCCTGTCTCTCAGTTTTATCCAGGGCCAGGCTTGGCTGATCTGAGCAAAATGTCAGGGGTGAGGGCACTCCCCAGTCTTCCTTTCTTACCTGCCAACAAAGGTGGTCTTTTGGTTAAAGCCCTTAACTTTAGAAAAAAGTCTTCTGTGTAACTCCGAAGTTAAATTGGACCCAAGAATGAATTGGATCTTCATCGAAGAGGAGCCAGAAATCTAATAAGCTCTGGGGTACCTTGAATTTGTTATGTAACAGTTAATTATAATGGCTGATATTTTTTGAGTTCTTACTGCAGACCAAGCTCTCTTCTACATGCTTCACTCTATCAACTTCTTGTTTCACAACCCTGTCCAATACGTACTATTTGTGCCCAGAAGGCACAAAGAGATGTAGTCACTTGGTCAAGATGCCACGGCTAGTAAAGGGAAGAGTCCGAATTAGAATTTGAAACCACCACTCAGTAATGCCAAAATGGCCCCTGACCTCCTCCCACAGCCATGCCTCACCTTTCCTCTGGGCTCCGAAGCTCCACTGAGATCCTGTTATTTAGGAAGATCTCAACTGAGATATGACCCTTGGGAGAAGCCCCAGGACAAACCAATCTCTGTGGACCAAATGGGTGGAGACAAGTCCTCCTGGTGGTAGCCCGTCATGAGTCTTGGAATCCTTATTTTCTCTCTTTCCTGCTGTTGCTCCCAAATCTTTCCTGCCTTGTCTGTCTTTCAGCTGCTCAACTCCAGTGAGGCCAGTTGAGAGAAAGAGGTCTGAGGACCCCAAGTTATGACTCCACATCGTGTCGATGTTTTGTTTCTTTTAAGGTCAACGGCAGCAAGAATGGGGCAGTGTCCATCCTGAGCGACCATATCAAAGTATATTCTTCGTCTTGGTCCATTTGGACTGCTTTTACAAAATACCACAGGCTGGGTGGCTTATAATAGACAGAAATTTACTGCTCACAGTTCTGAAGGCTGTAAGTCCAAGATCAGGGTGCCAGCATGATGGGGTGAGGGCCGTCTTCCAGACCGCAGATTTCCCGTTATAGCCTCACATGGAAGAAGGGGCTGAAGAGCTCTCTGGGGTCTCTTTTATAAGAACACTAATCCCATTCATGACAGCTCTACCCTCATGATCTAATCATCCCAAAGACACCCCCCCCCCCCCGCCTCCTAAAACCATCAACTTTGGGGGTTAGGACTTCAACATAGGAATTTTGGAAGGACACAAACATTCAGACCATAGCACTCTTCAGTCTTCACTCTGGCCTCCCGACTCAGACCCCAGCCTGCAGCTCACACAAGCGGGTTGTACTCTGTTTACCCTTATCTTGGTGATATGGCCATGTGGCTGTTTTGTATAGTGGCCTTTTTGGCCCCAGTACATAGGAAATGGGTTTAATTGAAGCTATAAAGCGTATTTGTCAAGAACACAGAATACACTTCACTGCCTATGCTCACTCTGACAGAGACTGTCAATCTAATTAGAAAGCTTGAATTATTAAAGCCCTAACCACTTAGAGCTGCAGGTCACCAAGTCATCACGCACATATCCCAGAGCGGCACCGGATTAGGAAGCAGCTGGCTCATGACTGGTTGTTATTGTGGACCCTCAAATTTGTCTCATGATAACTCATCTCAATCATGAAATCCCAGTCATCTTTTCTAGGCCTGATCCTGCAGATAGAGCTCTGAATTGGCTCAGGTCCTGGATTCTGATCCTACCTCCACAGTTAACCCTTGGGGTCTTTGGTCAGTTATTTTTCTTCTCAGTGCCTCCATATTCCCACCTGTGCTGTGTAGCTACAAATATTTGCTTAGGATCATTTTAGCAGCTGTGAAGTGTCCCGGGATCCTTGAATGAAAGACGCTCTATTAAAGCTTAGGAACCAAGTGACGACTCTGGCCCCATCTACACTGCAGAGCTCTGCAGGAGACAGACTGGACCCATTCATCCTTCATACAGCCCTAATTTTATTCTAAAGCCTCACTGTTGGCCAAGGCAGCAGGGCTTGTCAGAGAACGGAGCAGTCTGAACGCTTTCAAAGTACCTTCTATTTCATAGGGTTGCTTTTTCTTCTTCTTCTTTTTTTTTAACCATTGCATATTAGCAAAGGTAAAACTATCAGGCAGGAGAAAGAACAATCGTGAAAAGAAGAGGCCCTTCTCAAGGGAGATCTGCTTCTTAGGCCATTAAAAAGGTCAAGTTGGGATTTATACTATCCGTATGTTGGGCACTTCTGGGGCCCGTGCTGCATGAAGATCAGGGCGCCATTGTTGCGCGTAATTTTACAGAACTGTGCGCGTTGTTCCAGGGCACCCGCTGAGAGCAGAGCTGAGAATGAATGGTTTGGTATGTCCAAGGCTGGCTAGGTTAAGTGTGAGTGTCTTTGCTTCTCTAATCTGGCTCCGTTGTTGCAACCCACAACCCGCAGTCTCTCGAGGCTGTAGTGACGCTGTCTTAGAGCTCACATCTCTAGCTTCCCTGAACCCTGGGACTCTCTATCTACCTTCCCACACCCGCGTCTCTACTAGCACTCATGAAAGAACAGCGGGTCTGTACTTTCTCTTCTTGAATCTAGTTAGCTTCCTTTTCCTCTGAACTCCTCACTAGCCCTTGGCCTCGGGTGTCCCACCCAGATACCATCCCCTGGCTGTGGACTTGCAAGAAACTCAGCAATGACTCACTTCCTCGGGACCTGTCTCTCCACTCCCTGTGTGATGAGCCAGAACCTGGATGCTCTGTCACCATGGCCTCTAGCATTGCTCTGTTTCTGGGTGAGCATTGCTCTCAGGGGCAAATGCAAACATCTTATGCAAACTTACCGAGGGCTGACATGATCTGGTCCGTGTCTTCCTGTTTGACTTCAAATCCTCTCACTCACTTCTTTGTTCACCAAGCCCAGCCACACTCTTCTTTTGTTCCTCAGACTCGTCCAAGTTCATCCCTACTTTAGGGCTTTTTACTTTTGCTGATCCCTTGACCCACCGACGTTAATTTTTTGGCTTCTTATCATTCAGATATTTGCTTCAATGTCATTTCTCAGAGGTTAACTCCTTGAGTATCTTGTCTAGAATAGCCCTTCCCACTTACATTGTGAACATCTTAATTGTCTTCAGACTTTAAAGCCGCTGACAATTACTGATGCTAAAGTTGTCTCTGTCCTTCCAACAGTAGAATAGAGATGCCATGAACAGGGACCCAGTCTGACACCCTCTGTGCCATATTGTCAATATTATGTAATGTATCTGGTACTTAGTAGCCTCTCTCTATACATGTTTGTTAAATGAATCAATGAATGAACAAACCAGAAATATTTGTCGTGGACTCTAAGAGGTTGTCAGTGAGGTTTATGTCTCAAACCTCAGTCTTCAGCATCAACACTGGGAGTCCCATCCCAACCCCTTCTCGACCAGTGGAAGGCCACAGTGCTGGGACTGGTTTGGTTTGTGGTGTCCCACCACTGGACTGGTTTGTGGTGTCCCAGTCACCTGGGCCGTCTGGGACTTGCCTGTGACCAGTAGACCATAATACCAAGGTGAGCCAAGAGGCAACGTCCAGAGAGTCCAGCTGGGCCACTGCTCATTGGAGGATAGGCAGAACAGGAAGTTCTTGGGATGAAGAAAAGATGATAGATTGGGGAAACTAAAAGAGGGTAAGAGCCTGCCACGTTGTCTAGAGCCAAGGGAACAGACCCGAGGGAATGTGGCCATGGGCCCTTTGTTGGAAGGTCCCTATAGTTTTGGGTGGGTAGGTGAAGCAGTAGTGAGAACCACTTGGCTCAGAGCCACAGCGACCTACACTCCTCCTCCTGAAGGCTTGAGTTGCTATAGTGGCATCTTGATCCATTGCTGAGGACGTGGGGTCAGCACCCAGCAGTGGGTTCTAGGTGGGGTGGCGGTGCTCACTGCTGACCACCTGTCATGCTGCTGGGCAGGGCGTGTGTTTAGAAGGAGGGAAGTCCTCATTAGAAGACCACCCAAAGAGATTACTCAGCTGTCCAGAAAAGAGGGGACGAGAGCAGGCAAGGGCAGAAGGAAGAGAACAAAGTGCAGGCCAGAGGAATTATTGATTCATACCGAGAACATTTGGTTAGATCAGATTCGATGGATGGAATGGAGAAGCAGGGAGGCATGTAAGGGCTGGAGGGTCTGACTTGTTTGGCTGCGTAGAGGCTGTTGCACATCTTGACTAAGGACAGCAGGGGAGGGACGGAGTGGAAGAGGGTGATGTGATTTATTTCTGGACAGGCAAAATTTGACAAGCTCATAAGCCCTTGAGAAAGAGATTTTTTTCTTCTTCTGTAAACAGATGGAAATTTAAGCCTAGAGCACACGGGAGTTGAAGAAATTGTATTATTTGGAGTAAAATGAGGCTCCTAAAAGTAACCAAAAATTTTAGTGGAAGGAGAGGGAACCAGGAGCACATTTTTCCCTTGAATAAAACCTAATACTGATTGAGGTAAATCCTGAAGCTGGAGGACGGTCTCTCATTCAAATGGAGGGCTGGAGATTTAATTTTCAGAATTGATCAGGTGGTTTCAGATATCTGCTTCTTGCCTTACAAAGAGAGAGAGAGAGAGAGCTCAAGGGGATCCCTTGAGGGGCAGAGAGGCCCAGAGGCTAAAATTCAAAGGACCAGATCAGGAAAATATAGTTCTTTCCAGTAAAAACAAGGGACTGTGTTCCTGTTCAATGCAGCTGTCCTCACCATAACCACCTGCGAAGAGCATTCTGTCATGTCATTCTGGAAAAAAAAAAAATCATATTTAAAAAAGAATCACGTTATGAATACTAAGCATGAAAGCAAAACCGAATTAAGGTCTCTTCTTGCCTCCATGTGAAGAAAAACCAAATGTCAGAAATAAAAACAAGTAAGATAACACACGAAGACGGAAAAGCAGATCAAACCTCAGAGAACACACACGAAATTAACACAAAGAATTATTAACGATGTGAACTGGAGGAATCCCGAAAGAATCCCTCTGCTCCCCAGCCCTCCAAGTTTTTAAATGTGAGAAAAGGAAATAATATTTCACAGGCCGGTGTTCCAGCAATGAGAGACTATTCATGCTGTAGCCTGGGCCTTCTTGCTGAGTTCTTGTCCTAAGCTCAGGGCCGGGGTTGAAAATATCAAGGAATGGGAACAATCAGGAGTTAGGGGTGAAGCTCGCAGACAGGGCTGGTAAGGGGATGTGAGTGGGAGGTACGACTGGGGTGGGGGGAGCGGGACAGGTCTTAGTGAAGAACAGGGAGACTCCCCAGTAGGGAGCAGGGAGCAGAGCTGATGGCCCTGGATGCCTGGATCCCCTGCTGTGGCCTCACAGGCTACCTCCAACTCCCCCTCCCCCCACCCCAAGCACGGGCATTTTCCTCTAGAAATATAGAGTGGACTCAGGCAGTGTGGACCAGGAAGTAGGAGGGGGTACGGTAGTCAAATCAACTTGGGAGATACTGGTTATAAAACGTGTTTTTGAATTCATGGTGCTCATTTGCATATTTAAGGCTCTGAGAAGTTCTGCTTTTAAAGAAACCAGTTTAACCCCAAGGAACATGCCAAAAAGCTAGAGATCCACAAAATATGCTTTATGTTTGCTGCCTTCAGGTTATTCTAAACAACAAGAACAATATTAATGATCACCAAATTTGATTTGGCTGATCCGACTGACCGTGTCCATTCCCTTTCATTGTGCTCTGTTTCTGCCTTAAAGTTGCCTGTTACTCTGAAGGGAACAACTTTCTCTGAGAAGGCTATCTGAGTAGGGATCTAGAAAACTGCAATACTGATTATCAACGTATTTGTAGAACACCCTGTTACAAAGCACTGCACAGAAATCCTATTACTTATCACCTCTCACTATAATATGGCGATACCATGTAGGAAGCTGATCTGATTCCATTCTAGGAGCGCAGCAAACAAGTTTGGTGCTTGGACAGTTTAAATCGGTGAGCTAAAGATTTAGGATAATTAGACACCTACTTTCCACAGCAACTTCGCTGGTCAAGAGCACACCCACTGGCTGCTTCGGAGACGTTTCTCCCACTGTTCCCTTCTCAGGTTTAACCTCTGATGACCACCCCTAGAAGGCTAGGTGGACAGGTGGTTTTAGAGTGGAAGACCTAAAGTTCATATTAATTTCCAGCTCCTTGCTGAGTTATGTGATTATTAGACCATTGCCAACAGGGTCAGGACAAAACGGTTCAACTTCCCTTCACATCTGACAGTGACCCAACCTCCCAACATCATGGCCGATCACTTTCCAGCCCTTGAGTATTGCATTCCGACTCCCCACAAGCATTTGGGGATGCTTCCTCCAAACCCCGCCCCTCGACACACTCTGCCTGTGTTCTCTTCCCCTTTTCTTCCCCTGCCTGCAAAATCTACCCTGGCACCCCAAGGCAGATCTAGTCCCCTTTTTTTCTAGGCCCAATAGGACTCTGAACCTAGTTTTAGATAGTGGCCGAGCAGTTTGAAATTGTTCATGGATCTTTCTGGTGCTTCCTGAAGGCAGGGCCTTTGTTTCATGCATCATGGTAGCCTCTGGGCTCGCACAGTGCTTAATGGTGCATAGATGATGCATAAGAAACGTTTGACTGCACAATGTCTGGGTTCGAAAGCTCACCAGTGATCAGTCACCAGCAATCAACAGAGAAGGGTGAGAAGAAGGAACAGAGCTGGCACTGACAGTACCAAAGAGGTGGTGGGTAGGACAGGCTCGGGCCCAGTGGGTGCCTCTCACAACCTCTGGGGAGGGGGTATATATGATAATTTTTTTAAAAAATGCTTTTCAAAAGGAGAATGGATTAAAAGAGTATGGAAAACATGGCCCAGAGGAAGAATGCACTCCAAGTGGGCCATACTGGATGGGAGAGGGAGGAAGAGACAGGACAAAGGGCTATACCCGGGCCCACCTGTGCGGTGGGGTGGGGGACGGGGTTCCTCCCATATCCTCAAGGGTCCTCTTTGGCTCAGGGACCCCAGGGCTGGGGGCAGACTGAACGCATTGGCCACCTTCAGCCTCCATGTCATGGATGGGGCTCATTGCTTCTCCTGGAGAGGAAAGAAAGCTAACAGATTCTTCATTATCTGCTTTTTACCTGCTTTTATGATATTTCCTCCTCGTATTTAACCTTTGATTATTTGATTAAGATCTCTAGGAACGTCTTGATTCATTCTGAGCTCATCCACCCTTGCTAACTCTCCTAAGAACTTCTGAACTCGAAGGGACCTCACCCAAGTGTCCGGACGTTTAGGTCAGCCTTGCCAATAGCCCCTAGTAATTCCAAGCCAGTAGCAAAGACCAGTGGCAGACGGGGCAAGCTGTAGATTCAGACTTAACTTTGTCTCTGAGATTATCCATAGCAGAGAGACAGAACGAGTCATTACATTGTGTTTGTTTTCAAAAATTGCTTTCCCTCTTTTGAGCCTAAAAACCCAGCTGTGCACAAAAGGGGACCACAGGCTATTGGAATTAAAAAGGACTACGGGGGTAATTAGCCCTTCCTGTCTCACCTCGCGAGGTGGATATTGACAGTAGGAGAAGCGGAAATCGAACATTTATCGCCGATTTGATAGCATTCTGAAGCTCTTTTCCTCTAGAGACCTCAGACTCAGTTTAAGGTACTTGTAGATAGCCATCGTTGTCTGATTTATTCCTTCAGAAGCAGGACAGCAAGTGCAAGGCTGGAAATGGAAGAGCGAGGAGCGCAAGAGAAGAGTGGGTACAAGAGCCTGCCTGAGCTTACTCAGATAATTGCACTTGAAACCAATCCTTGTGCAGAGGACATTCCACCAAATATTGAAGAATTAGGGGGAAATGCTGAGTGGCCCACTCCTTAAAATGTACCAATCGACAGTTCCAGTGAGAAGGATACATATTTTAATTGCTAATTCAGTAAACATCGTTAAACATCCACTCCGTACTAAGTCCATGGGGATTACATTAAAAGTAAGGCCATCAATAGGAGCAATGAGCAGTGACATTTACAGAAGGCTGTGACATTCGAGGAGCTGGGCCAAGAATTAGCTCCTCTAACCTCGACGGTAAGTGCAATTGTTTGCCCATTTTTATAGGCAAGGAAACGGAGACTTAGGACAATGAAGTCCCTTGCCTGAGGTCACGCTGGTAGGTGTGGTGGCAGTGCTGAATGTCTGGCTCAGGTCAGCCTGAGTTCCTAACCATTAAGCTCTAGAGACTCCCGACTCCCGCGAGACTAGATCCCTGGAACTTGTAGTCGAATGGGTGGGGCACACCTGAACAAAGAGTCTGTCCGGTAAGGACTTCTACTAGGAAAGGGAATGACTAAGGAAGGTCACAGAGAAGGTAACACTGAGCAGGAGCTTAAAGAATGAGGAAGGAGACGTCCCTTGGGAGAGAGGTGAGGGAAAGTTCGCTTTAGGCACGGTGCCAGGATAAACCGGGGCATCCTATCTGATGCCACAGAAGAAGCAAATGGTCCTAGGGTCGGACCGACCACACCCCAGGGGCTCCGATCCCAGCCCGAAACCAGCTCAAGAAAGAGAACAATCTTGACACAATCAGAATGAGGAGTGATATCTGTAGAGCACTGGAGAGAGTAGCTAGTGGCCATCAGCGTGCAATCGTCACACAATCGTCACGTAGGTTGGTCCACTACAGCCTTCCCGGGTAGCGAGTTGGACGCTGCTCTGGGGTAGACTTGACCCGGGAACTGTCAAGGGGCAAGACAGATCTAGACAGATCTGTCAAGGACCAGGGAAGTTACTGAAGATAGTGTCAAGTTAGTGCATCTTCTCTAGAGCGGCCCATGGCTTTATCCAGCCTCACCGTTTGAGCAGGAGCCATGTGTGGTCGGGGCGTCTGGAAGAAAGACAAAGTAGAGGCTGGGTCCACCGGGGCTCTTCATGCCCAAGGCTCTGTCCGTCACCCGGTGCTTGTTTAGGTAAGTCATCCGGTTCACACGACAAAGACCAAACATGGTGGTCCCCAATCATCTGCGTGACCCCCGGCTCCTGGTCATATTCACTCACTTCTCCTTACAGAGTCATTTCCTTTCTCTCCCCTCCATACGGATTTCCTTTTCCCCATTTTCTGCTGTTCATGGTCTCGAATGCTCCCTATTTCTTTCTTCTTCCAGTCTCTCCCATCAGCCTCAGGGGGACTAGCTTCATGGCAGGCAGCTCTAGACCCAGGCTTTTGCCCTGGTGTCCATGGACCACCTAAATCTGAATTCTCTCAGGGAGCTGGGCTACTAGAGAGCTCTGGGCCCACCCCAGAGCCCCCGAAGGCGACTTGCTGAACCAGAAGCTGTCTTTTAAACAACTCTCCTAGGTGGGTCACTTGTTGTGCACTGAAGTTTGAGAACCACTGCCCTAGAGTCGAAGACCCTGGAAAGCTTCCGGTCTCCGACGGCTTCCTCCCTCTTTCCCCTCAAACCTTCTCTGGCAAATGTACATGCAGGGTAGAGGCACAGGGACAATGTGGGGTTTATCCCTTCTCTTTCCTCCTTTTGTTTTCACTCACCTGTCTCCTCTGCTAGACTGTGAGTCTCTGAGGACTGGAGTCATGTTCTACTCAGCTCTCGACCCCTGGGACTCGGGTGGTCCACGGTCACAGTGGACATTTCACAAATGTTTGGGAATGGAATGGATAAATTATTGATGTAGGGCACAACCACCGCCCCCCATCCCTTTCCCTGTCCTCTCCTCCTCTCCTTTCTCTTGGGGCCCTCTTGGCCTTGGGCACTAAACACAAACGTTTTAAGAGATGGTTAATGTTTAAAGGGAGACAGTCAGACACAGGCATGGCAACAGCAGGTTGCTCAACTGACAAACAAACCCACCTTCTTCTGTTCTTTCCTAAGCCAACAGGAAGCAGCCAAAAGTCGGTCACTCACCCAGCAGCGGCTCAGACGGGCTGTCCCGCGCGGCAATTGCGCAATGTTGCTGCAACCGCCTGAGGCTATAAATAGTCTTTATTAGAAGCCCCATCTGGGATTGGACAGGCCTGATGGGTGGCCCTTATTTATGGCCCCTTCAAACAAGTGGAGGAAAAAAAAATTTTTTTTTTCGAGTGTCACTTTATAGAATCTAACCCTGGGGCAAAGTATTTATCTTCCCCTTCCGGTTCCACCTGCTGTCTCGGCTTCTGGCTACATTTTAGGGTCCCTGTGGGGCTCTGACTCTTTCTGCTTACTATTAGCCAATATGATATAGTGGTGATAATGCAGATGATAGTAATGCTTTAGCAGGCCTTTCCTGTTTTCCTCATTTCTACAGTTCCTATACTGGTCTAGTCTCTTATCTCTTCCATGCAGGCCACTGTCATGCTTTCCATATTGATTGGTGGCCCTACTTCCCTCCAGTCTACAGGATCAATTCTCCTACACACTTGTGTTTTCCTTGCTCATCCCTGTTTGGAATTTTTCAATGACTTCCCATTGCTTAAAACAGTGGCTTCTAATCCTTTCAATGCATACCCTGCTCTTAAATCTTTAAATTTACTTATTTTGAGAGCGAGAGAAAGAGAGAGAGAGAGAGAGCAAGGAGGGGAGGGCAGAGAGAAAGAATACCAAGCAGGCTCTGAGCTGTCAGCACAGAGCCTGATGCGGGGCTTGAACTCACAGACTGTGAGATCGTAACCTGAGCTGGAACCAAGACTTGGATGCTTGACTGACTGAATCACCCAGGCACCCCATGCATACCTTATTCTTAATGTACATATTTGTTTAGAAATTAAATACATGTGCTACTCATGGTCCATACGAAATATTGGAAAAGCTAACACTTATTGTTAACTTTTGACAAACATAAATATAAATAGGAGTTCTAATATTTTCTACTCTAATGGACCATGTGGAGCACCCCACAGTGGGTACCACTGACAGCTGAGATTGTATCAGTTTGCTGGGGGTCATCAAGGCCTTACAAGACTTAGTTCCAGGTCATTCATCCACTCACTCAACATTTCTTAGAGACTATGATGGCCAGGCATGGGGTAGGCTCAGAGGGTAATAATAGTCATAGGCCCTATGGATAAGAAGCTCACAGATGAATGGAGATAAACACATAAATAAATAACTCTCGGAGAGCCACGTGTCTCACCATAGAAGTTGCACAAGACCTTAACAGAGAAAAGAGAAAAGAAATAATTTTGCCTGTGCGAGTCAGGAAAGGCTTCACGAGGACTATTTGAACCGGGTCTTGAAGGATGAGTAGCAGTTCTTCAGGGGACAAAAAGAAAAAGGGCCTTCCAGGCACAGGGAAAAGCACAGGCAAAAGCAAAAAGATTAAAAAAAAAAAAAAAAAAAAAAAAAAAGAACATGGTGCATTTGACAAGTGACCAACAGTTCTCCGAGGCTGGTGGAATGTGTGGGGAATGAAGAAGTTGGGTATTGGAAGGGAAGACTGAGGTAAAGTCATGGAGGACCTTGTCTGCCATACAGATAAGTTTGGATTTTACCCTGACGTTAGTGGGAGCCGTGAGACGTTTCGACAAGCTACCTTTCCCTCCGATGTGTTTTTACCTATCTTCTCTATGGGAGTATGGGGAATAGGAAGTCGGAAGAAGAAAGTCAGCTGTTTCTCAGGGCAAGTGCGGCATGCCATCCCTTCTCTTCCCTGTATGTGCTTTTCACTTCTGAAGTATTTTCCTTCACACTTGAAAATGGTGCAGAGGACAGCCATCTCCTCAACGGGCACCGTGGGTTGTTCTGCCCCAGAGGATGCCAGACTCGTCCCAAGCCACCTATACTCTCCCTCTTGTGACCAGGGCCAGGCATTTATAAGGCCCTTGGTCTACGTTTGTGATGGTCTATGTTCAAAGACTGGAACTTTCTCCTGCAGAGGAGGGCTTTACTCTGCACACTGCTAAAAAAAGTAGCGTTGAACTTTTGGCCCTATGCGCTAACAAAACGAAATATTCAGAGGGAGGACATTGTGTCGAATTAGAAATGATAGAGATCCTCATCTGAAGTGGGAAAAGACCCCCTGAGGTCATAACGCTGAAAGGACACACATGAGGAGTAACTTTGTAGGGACGTGACCGTCAGGGCAGCTGACACCCTGGGAAACAGCAGGGTATGGTAGACGGTGGTCCAGAGTCAGGGACTGCAGTGCTGGTCTCAGTTCTGAACACCGGTCACGTTCTTGAGAAGCTCACACCCTTTCTGTCTTTCCACACCTCGCTCTGTCAAAAGAAAGTACGAGGTGCTTGCTGGCTCAGAAACTGGTTCTGAAGTATTGTGCTTACTTTCTCATATTTCCACAGAGCACCAACTAAAGCAAGAAATATTAGGTCAACACTGCCTCTTTCTCTGAAACCTGGCTGCTTTCATAATTCTGGTCTAGATAATGATACTGGCCTGCCATCTTAATTCGGAAATTCTTCGGAAGGGAAGAGAATGAAACAATCTCTGCCGTTCTCACCCAGGCTTCATCCTGCAGCTTTTATAATATCTTCAAACAAGGAGTGAGGATAAGGAAAGAGGAAAGAGGCATGCAAGGGCAAGCAGGGGACTGATGCCTCGATGGGAGGCAGAAAGACCGAGAAACCATTGTTCCACCCAATCGTGAAAGTTGATTGTAGCACCTTGAGTACTATGTTTAAATGGTCTCCTCTTTGCAAACGAGAGTGACAAAGCCAGTTTATGTCATTAGGGCATCATAGGAGAAATAATCACACAACTTAACAATGCATTGTCATCAAAGTGTGCCAATTGTCACAAGCAACATTAACTGCTTCTTATATGGGTAGTGGTTACCTCCCAAATAAAGCTCATCGCCCCATTTTTCCTGCAGGAGACATGCCCAGGCAGCACTGGCTAGGGAGGGAGGATGGTCTGCACAGGGTTTCCTTGGGACGAGGGCCCAATGAACCTCTTAGGCCAAGTGGAGGCTGAAGGCTGGCCTCTGCTTTAAGACTACTAAGCAAGTCAGCATGGATGCTGTGGTCTAGGCCAGGAAGAGCTCAGTAAATAGCGAGATATTCTAGCGGCTCTTGAATAAGATGGTCTTAGGGCTGGGATACAAGTAATTTCACTACTGGAGTCCCTAAGTCTGAAAATGCAATGGATACGTGTATTTATTTATATTCATAGACTATTGATATATCATTTATTTATTAGTATTTCGATTTCGATTTCTCACAACCACTGGAAGGCAGACCTTACCTCCAGCCCTCACCTGCGCTTTGTCTCAAGCAGAGGTTGGCAAATTATAGCCTGTGCTCTAAACCCTGCCCTGGGTGTGTTTTTGTGCAACCGGTGAGCTGAAATGATTTTTACATTTTTAAAGGGCTGTAAAAAAAAAAAAAAAAAATCCACAAAGAAGAACAAATAACAGAGGCCTTGCATGATACACGAGGCTTAAAGTATCTACTACCCAGCGCTTGGTGGGAAACCTCGCCCACCCCTGGTCTGGAGGCCTTATTGGTCTCTCGTGTATAACCTGATTTACGGCTGTTTTCTCATTTCATCCTTTCAGCCACCCTGTGAAGTAGGTTGGACAATTGTTATGATGTCCATTTTAAAGGTGAGGACACAGAAGCCGGGAACAGTTACATAACTGCTCCAGGGTCACGGACATGGTCATAAGGCTGGGAATAGACCTGAAGTCTAATCCCCCATCCAGGACTCTTATCAGGACATCACAGAATCACTGACCCAGCTGATCTTCACAGGGCAAAAAAAAAAAAAAAAAAAGGTGGTACTGCATCCAAACTGATTTGAGGGTATTGGGTCTGTCCACCCTTTCTTAACAGGCAGCTCTCTGGGGGGAAACCATGAGTATTTGGAAATACTAGAAATGTTTAACTAGCCTCATTATAGACTTAGGCAGTTCAGGCAACAAAAGTTCACGTTCCCTGGCAGCCGGGGTCTCGGCGCCGCTGGGAGCTGAGCCCGACCGGACCGCCGCCCTTGCAGTTGCCCGAAGAGCAGCCCAAAGGCCGGCCTCCCGCTTGTGCTTTCTGCCTTCTGGCTTCCTCCTCGCCCCGCTGGGCGTGCCGAGAGCATATGCGCATGCGCGGCGCCAGCGGCTGGAGGGCTTGAATGACCACATTATCCCCCCCGCCGGCTGTCAGCCACTTCCCCGTGAGGTCCGGGCGGCCGGTGTGGAGCGCCCATGTCCCCGATGTAAACAGCCGGCCCCGGCTGAGTACCGGCTTGTTCTCCCTGCCTCCTGGGCAAGGTTCTCCCTGACGCTGGGACACTCCCGCCCCCCTCCCCCGCTGCCCCGGGGACTGAAGAGGGGCCTTGTGCCCTCGATTCAGACCTTATCCTCTTGAATGCTACCAGGGTAGAGACCTGAGATAAAGACACGCGTAAGACTGGTGTCTGTGTCACCTGCGGGCAGGAGGGATTGGGGGCTGCCAAGACACAGGGCTTGTCAGGGGTGATTTAGGAAGTTTCCGTGCACATGGTAGGCGGCTGGACTCCGTGCCTTTAGGGGCTCTTCGAAGAACTTACAATTCCAAGTCCCCAAATGTCTTCCTACCCGCCTGCCATGGAGCGACAGAGTGTCGCTCCTGGAGATAGACCTCGAAGAAGCAAATTGGTTGGGTCATTATAATTTAGTCATTCTGGCCATTTAGTAATTTAGTCCTCACTATGCAGAGAACCAGGCTGCTGGGGAGGGAGAGGAGAGAGGAGGGAAGGAGGAAGACAGGCAGAAGTGGGCTCCTGCTGACTTAGTCGGAGATCTGAGGATGTGGCTGAAGTTGCAAAGGAAGGTCAAGGTCAGGGAGAGGTCGTACCACTGAGGGGCCTGGCAGGGGTGACCTCTTGCTCTCCTTATACATGGCTTTATATATGGCTTTGAGATTTCCTCATATTTCCTCTTGTCCCTGCCTTGCACTTCTAATGACCCTTCTCTCTTTCCACCTTGAATTACAATTTGCAGGGTCCTGCCCTCCTTCCATCATTAGCTTGAAAGCCGCTTGAGGGAGGGCCCTGCCTGACTCAGCAGCACCCCGCACGGTCCCTTGTCCCTAGCAGACATGCAATAAATATGGGGCCACTGCAGTATTTCCTCGTGGTTCTTCTAGCCACATGCGAAGAAAACCTTTTAAAACCCTAGGTAAGGACCACCTAGGGGACTGAGAGCAGCTCTAAATCTAAGAGAGATTTCTTCTGGTCCAGAACATTTTTTTTTTTTTTTAAATAATGTTATTCAGGACATCAGTTGCATCAGACACTAACAGACATTTCCAAACTTGTTAGCAATCCACCCATCCGATACTGCTGCCAGTGCAAACATTGCCAACGATGGGGGAGAAGGAGCCTTCTTTCCCTCTCAGAGTTGTTCACATATAAAGATCGGCTAGGATTTACAGAAGACAATTCTTACAAAGGGGCTCACATGCTCGCTCTGAAACCACATTTTTCTCTCTATCGCGTACTTTGTAGGTCTCTTATTATACCTGCCAAGAGAGGCAACCTGCTGTGTCTGCTTACTTGCTGAATCATTGCTGATTTAAACTCAGCAAATAGCAACAAAAAGCTGTTTTAATGAGATTTTCAAGTTCGGCTGTGAAAATTGAAAACTACCCACTCCCAAACCGCCCGACCACCTCTGAAATGTTCTTGTCACTCACAGGGATTCTATTCCTGACCGGTCTGCAGTAGTGAGAAAGTGCCACGGGAAGGAAGGACGAGCTGAGCTGCTGTTTGTTGGCTTGCCTCGGCTTGCCAGGGACGCCTTTGGGAAAATTACAAAGCTAAAGTTTCCAAAGGGCCCAGCCTAGTGCCTGACAAGGAGGAGATGCTCGGTAAATGTCGGTCATCCTGTCTGCACTGCCTTTTCTTACATCTCATCTGAGTCGGGTTCGTTTCACTGCTTAGCAGTCTTCAGTATGGAACTTGGAGAATGAATACATTCATCACTGTGAATAATTAAATAAATGCATTCACCCAGACGCGAAAAGAAACCATGCCTTGGCCAATGATGGCAGTGTGCCACAAATCAAGGGTTAGGGTTCGTCCAATTCTATTGCTGAGATGTACTAAAACTAAAAATATAAATTAATCTGTCCTTTATTGTTTCAATCAATCACTTAGGCCCCGACTTGGCCTATTAACAGGAAGTCAAGTATCTGCCTCTTGAGAGCCTCTGTGTCTCCTTCAAAAAGTATTCCCACGGCTCAGGGCTAGCTCAGTCCAAAGGAGCTGATGCTCCGTCCTGGTTCCGAGGCCGGGCACAGGGGGAGGGAACTGAAGACTTTTAGTGGTCAGCTACAGTCTCTGAATGTCCATGGCACCCAGCATTACGGACACAGCTTCGTGTGGCACAGACCACAGATGCTCGCCCATGCAGTGGCCATGCCCCGAGTTTCTGCTTCTGAACTCAGATATTTAGACTTCAGCGTCAGTCACATGTTGTGCAGAAACCAGTCTTCCCTCAGGTTCAGGGACCCTCAGACTAGGGGTTGAAAGATGCATACCTATAGAGCAGGCAGGTTGCAGAAATGAGCAAAGTGGAGTGGATTTGAGAACAGTTAGCACACAGGCTTTATTTTCGATTGAACTTTAATGCGTGCAGGTTATCCATAAATATGTGTAACATTGCTCATATTTTATATTCATAAAAATGCAAATTGAGAGAAAGAGGTATTTAATAATAGAGCAAAACTTTCTTTTTATAAATCATTTTTGTCTTTAATATAAATCTGGGTATCTGACACCTTTTCTTCCGTACCAAAATGTCCATGTCTAGTCCTCTATTTGGTTCTCCAAACACATAGAATATTTGCCCTGTTAGAATTCTGGTACTTCCATATTGTCATGCTTAGCTTTTACTGCTATTTTGCCCTACAATTCAATAATATCAGTCTATAGTGCTCCCTTTATCTTATTAAGCTTAATTGACAAAAGCAAACTCAACAGAGTTACTTCATTTTCATTAAGCTTGAAATACGCTTTTTGGAGTCCAGTCTTCCAATCTACAATTTTGAGAATGAAGTTCAGGCTATTGCTTTTCTTTCTGGGAAACGTATTCCAGGGTAGGTAAGTGAGCCAGATAATTCCTCCACAAAGTGAGTTTCTTAGAGGTTAATTTCTTGATAAATGAGTGAATTGCAACTTACATTTTTAGACTGAAGTGTAGAGAAACATAACTCACGGACATTCTTGAAGAGAAAGATTCCAAGCTTTTCAATGGTCTAATTTTTTTGTGGGTTGGTGTGGAGAGTTTTCCTTGGGTCATACAAACAAGTCAGTTGCCGTCAACCACTCAAAAAACCCTCTCAAAACTCAAGACCACCTAAAATGATCCAACCCAAACTCCACGAAATACAGCAGAATATGGTATCCATGCTTCAAGAGGATTCCTCAACTCATCGAACTGCAAGCAGTTCAGGCCACAGAAACATCCAGTGCTAGTGTTAATTATTACCTCCCTGACAGTTTCCAGCGCTAACCTTTTATGACTAAGCAATTTCTGGAAATTAATGTAATGAATAGGCATTAGTTCTATGTCCTTATAAATGTTGCCTTACTAAGTTTCATAAAAAGTCAGACATCAACACAGACCAGATCACAGGATCACAGCCTGTAACCATGCTAATATTAACCAGTCTACACCCAAACCATCAAGACTGTCTTGGCAACTCACAATATGCCATTTTCTGATAATTACATTTACCATAATGGTATCCTATCCAAATGGTCTTCCAGCCCATGAGTCCTAATCCACTCCATGAAAAAAATGTATATATACTAACATACTAACTCATCAGATTCAAGAAAACTCTAGAAATTATTTAACTTTCTTATGTAAATTTTGCTGTAGATTTTCAGCCATGCTTTTAAAACGCTAAGCAATGGGCTTTCTGGTTGCTTCTGTTTGGGATGTATTCCATCTATTGCATTTAATAGATACTGTTTAATAAACTCACTATCTATCAGCATCTATCGTCTGTCATCCTTCTTTCTTTTTTGGTGCCCAGGCAACATTTTCCTTTAACGTATAGTGGCATTTAATTATAGCCTCATTAAATATATTCACATTTAAAAAAATGTTCTAAAAATGAATGTCCTCTTATTCTAGTTTAGAGCTTTTCCATCACTCATCTTTTCCATACTGATCATAGTTACGACTGCATTTTATTGCACAACTTGCATTCTTTTGACACAGAAACACAAATTTCTCAGAGTATCTTTCCATTCAGGAGAGCAGTGAGTGGGAATTCAGTCTAGCTGGCGTGTGATATTGAACTAGGCAACTTCTCTGAATCTCAAGTTACTTCCCCCTCCATGAGGACTGGTGACCGGATTACCTCTGGGGTCTTACCAATCCTAATAGTATTTAAAAATATTATGACCCAAAGTCCTAATGGATCTTGTGGCCCCAGATGTCTCCTCAACCTTCAGGGTGAGCTGCTTGAAAGAGGGACTTTTCCCCCAAGGAAAGTGAGCTGCCAGCTGTCACAGAGACTTGTAGCAAAGCAACAGAATTACTATCCGTCCTGGCGTTTCCTAACCTAGATGTGATCTCTGCAGAGCATTTGGTTGGTTTTCACTTTGTGTCCACCCATCTATAAGGCAGAGAAAGGGAAGCAGGAAGACAGGAGACTTAGATGTGGGAGAGGATCTAACATTATGCACCTATGGCAGATCAGCAGTGTGAGTCCTTTTACGTGCATCCTTTCTTCCTCTCAGTCAAGCTGTGCATGCCAGGATGATACTATCCCCACCTTACAGATAAGAAAGAGGAGCTCAGGGGCTCCTGGGTGGCTCAGTCGGTTAAGCGTCCGACTTCGGCTCAGGTCATGATCTCACGGTCCGTGAGTTCGAGCCCCGTGTCGGGCTCTGTGCTGACAGCTCAGAGCCTGGAGCCTGTTTCAGATTCTGTGTCTTCCTCTCTCTTTGACCCTCCCCCATTCATGCTCTATCTCTCTCTGTCTCAAAATAAATAAACGTTTAAAAAAACATTAAAAAAAAAGAAAGAGAAGCTCAGAGAAGCCAAATTTCTGGCCAAGGTGATACAGTTAGCAGCAGATCCAGGATGTGAGCAGCCCAGCTCAGCAGCCCAAAGCCTACACTGTATCTACTAAACACTGCATGATTCTTGGTGCCAGTGCACAGCCTTCCTTGCTAGTGAGTTTTCTTGGGTCCCTCATCTCCTGGGTCATCTGTGCTAAACAAGAACACTCTACTCTCTTATGCTTATTGGACCCGGGTCCATGGATCAACCTTGGGTTGAGTGGCTTGGAGGCCAAAATGAAGGGAGACAAGGCCAGGATGAAGAGCCTGGTGTAAAGGCAAACAAGCTGAAGGCCGAGGCAGAGTCCCGGGTCCTCGCTGGGTGAATCTGAAGGAGGCAGGGTCAAGAAGAGGCTGACCCTCAGTGACCAACTAGGAGAGGGAGGGAGCCAGTCCGGGGCACAAGGCTTCATTGGACTTGGGGTCTGCAGCACCTCATGCCTCAACTTAAAAGCAGTGACTGACTGTCAGAGAGTCCAATCCTTCTCAGAAGGAGAAGGAAAAATCAACCAAAACCATCAGACTGATTTTATACCATCTGATACCTGTGCTGGTTTGTATTAATAGAACATCAGTGGTAAGATATGGTGAGAGGTAACATCCTGATAGCATTTGGCATTTTCTGTTCTCTCTCTCTCTCTTTCTTTCCCCTTCCCTCCCTCACCCATCTTTCCTTCTGTTCTTTCTTTCCCCTCTCATTTCCCTCCTAATGTTTATTATGAACATTGAAAAAAAGGAAAAGAAGGAAGAAAGGGAGGGAGGGAGGGAGGGAGGGAGGGAGGAAGGAAGGAAGGAAGGAAAGAAGGGTCTTATAATAAGAAGCTACAATTGGCCACCCACGCTTCTTAGGGCCTACCCTAGTTTCCAGAAGTGAATGCTTTCTGCTCTTAATTCTGGTGGTTACCAGCCTGACTTTAAATTTACACACGCTTCTTGACTTATTAATTTAAGACATGGTCTAATCATTCAGAGGATTTAATGCACTTTTTCCTCTCCTCTCCCCAATTTTTTGTGATTATTTTTATCCTACTATTCATGTCCGTTGTACCTCTGACTAATATTGTAAACATATATTTTTATATCCCATCAACTTTAGAAAGTACCTCTTTTTTCCCCAACTTTATTGAGCTATAATAGACAACTGTGAATTTAAGGTATACAACATCATGATCTGGTATACATACACAGTATGAAATGATCACCACAATAAGATTGGTTAATATATTCATCTTCACTTTTCACGTAGCTACTTTTTCTTTGTGTGGAGAACACTTAAGATCTACTCTCTTAGGGGCACCCGGGTGGCTCAGGCGGTTAAGCGTACATTTCGGCTCAGGTCATGGTCTCACAGTTCTTGAGTTCAGGCTCCGGGTTGAGCTCTGCACTGACCCTGGAGATCCTGGAATTCTCTGTCTGTCTCCCTCTCTCTCTGCCCCTCCCCTGCTGGCTCTCTATCTCCCTTGCTCTCTCAAAATAAATAGATAAACCTTAAAAAACAAGATCTACGCTTTTAGCAACTTTGAAGTATACAGTACGGTATTGTTAATTATCCTCACCATGCTATATATTAGATCCCCGGAATGCAGTCCTCTTATAATTAAAAGTTTGTATCCTTGGACCAACATCTAGCCATTTCCTTGACTCCCCAAGCTCTGGCAACCACCATTCACCATTCTACTCCATATTTCTAAGAATGTGTCTTTTTTTTTTTTTTTAGATTCTACATGTAAGACTATGTACTATTTGTCTTTCTCTGACTTATTTAACAGAATGCTCTCAAGTTTCATCCATGTTGTCCCAAATGGCAGAATATCTTTCTTTTTTTTAATGGCTGAGTAATATTCAATATTAAGATTAAAAACTCAATAATATTCAAATATGTATATACATATATATGTATATATATCACATACATACACATACATACATATACATACATATATACATATATATGTATGTGTGCATATATATATATATATCACATTTTCTTTATCCATTCATCTTCCAAAAGACACATAGGTTATTTCCATATCTTGGCTGTGATATATAATGCTGCCGTGCACACAGAGTATAGATACCTTTTCAAGATAGTGGTTTTGTTTCCTTTGGAAAGATACGCTGAAGTGGGATTACTGGGTCATACGGTAGTTCTATTTTTAATTTTTTGAGGAACTTCCATACTAGTTTTCCATAATAGCTGTACCACTTTACATAGAAAGTGCCTCTTGATTCCCAGCTAAATTGGATGAAGATATAAGTGCTCTACTTTTCTTCTCTCTGTGTCCTTCTCATTTTCTGACATCTGGAATATGTTTTTACACTGTCAAGGTTGATCCTGGTATATTTTTTATAACCATATTTAAGTCTTCTGTGTTCTAGTAGGCTGATTCTCAAGGTTAGTAACCAATAAACTTTATGTTAATATAAACTGAAATGACTGATACCTTAATCAATTCTTTCCCTACATATTGAGGCAGGCACTGGGCTGATAATATACTATGGGGCCCAATATCATGCAGCATGTCCTGTGCCTTTAAGTTAAATGGATTTCCTTCATTAAATCCATTGGCGTCCCAATACCATGCGACCATTTGGTGGGGCTGGTTGATGGGCAGGCTTCACTTTGGTGTGAGCAGAAAAAGGATTCTGGCTAGGAAGCTATCAAATGTCAAAAGCAGGGGGGTAGTTAGGGATTCAGAAGCCCTAATTTTCAGGAAGAACATTCGACATCTGTAGAGAAGGGAGTTCTGATATTTGCCTGGCGTTTGGCCATCCAGGGGAGGAGAATGTGGGGTGCCACCAACTGGCCAATTCTACAGACAATTTCGGTGATCTCTGCAATCCCACCCCTCCACCCTCACCACCATTCTGGAACGTGGCTTCTTTGTGCCTCTTGGATTTCAGTGCCTGTTTCCTTCCCCAGATCGGGGAAGTTCTCAGCTATGATTTGTTCAAGTACACCTTCAGCCCCTTTCTCTCTCTCTTCTTCTTCTGGAATTCCTGTGATATGGATAGTGTTCCATTTGATTGCATCACTTAGTTCTCTAATTCTCCTGTCATGCTCCTGGATTTTTTTTTTATATATATATACGTTTTTACATTTATGTATTTTTGATAGAGAGAGACAGAGCACAAGTGGGGGAAGGGCAGAGAGAGAGGGAGACACAGAATAGGAAGCAGGCTTCAGGCTCCGAGCTGTCAGCACAGAGCCTGATGCGAGGCTCAAACTCACAAACTGTGAGATCATGACCTGAGCTGAAGTCGGACGCTTAACCGACTGAGCCACCCAGGTGCCCTACTCCTGGATTTTTTTATCTCTCTTTTTCTCAGCTTCCTCTTTTTCTATAATTTTATCTTCTAAGTCACCTATTCTCCCCTCTGCCTCTTCAATCTGCACTGTGGCTGCCTCCATTTTATTTTGCACCTCATTTATAGCATTTTTAAATTCATCATGACTATTTTTTAGTGCCTTGATCTCTGTAGCAATAGGTTCTCTGCTGTCCTCTATGCTTTTTTTCAAGCCCAGCAATTAATTTTATGACTATTATTCTAAATTCTTGTTCAGTGACATTGCTTAAATCGGTTTTGATCAATTCGTGAGCTGTCACTACTTCCTGGGATTTCTTTTGAGGAGATTCGTCCGTTTCATCATTTTGGCTAGTTTTCTGTCCCTTATGCGTTTTAAAAGCTTGTTGTGTGCTCTGCACCTGTGAGCACTGCTATATGAAAGGAGGGTCACACACTGTCCAGGGCCTGGCCCTTCAGGAGGTGTTTTTCCGGAGATGGGTACTTGCTCTCTGTTGTTGTGACTGTGGTTATTTTATTGCCCTACTCGTAGTGATAGTTTGGACCCTCCACCAGGTGTGCTTTGATTTGTCCCTTGGAGGAGCCCTGTGTGGCAGGACAACGTTTCTATACCACATATTTCCTTGTCTCATCTTCCTGTGATCTGCCTTCTTGCCTTTTGAAGCGCCCAGACCCCCTCTCCCTTTCCTTAGCTCAGGATGGTATATAAGGCTCAATTGCTTGCGTTTTGGAGTCTCGTATCTTTGTGGGGCTCCTGTACATAATTACAATGGCTTTTCTGCCATTAACTTGACCGACTATTGTGTTTCATCTGTCGGAATGTGGCTTCTTCGATCTGATCATCTATCAATGGGCTTTTATTCTCTTCACCTCCACTGAAGACGTGTTGGGATCCCTCCTACAACTACCTCCACCATTTTGAGTTTATTCCCTCATTGTAGTTTTACTGAGGTCTCTGAAAAGAGGCATAAGACACGATCGTGTGTATTTTATTTTGTACCTGATTATAATATAGTTCGGCTTTATTATAAAGAGAAATTTCAAACAAGAAAGATACAAAAAGGAAGGGAAAATCCATAAAATCTTGCAGCATGGAGATAACCACTGTGAATATCCTGATGAAAATCCTTCCTAAATCCTCCAGCTCTTCTGGCTCGGCATGGAATTTCCAGAGGGAGTTTGCTTGTACTTTTATCTCTGAGTCTGCACTCCTTGGGTACCATTAAGCTAAAAGTAGGAACAAATAGAGGAACGCTCCTCACTTTCCATACTGTAGTCACCGTCCAGGTCTTTACTGAAAGAAGGAGTCTGGGTATATTATTTTTCCCCCACAGGATGGTCCCCTTCTTTTCTACTTTAATTGCTTCTGACTTTTGAAGCCTCTTATGATAGAGATGTTGTATCCCCTGAGCAGTCTTTGTGCTTATTCAGAGAAGCCTTTCTAGAACAGATTCTTCTGGGTTCTTTTTTCCCTGAGTCAGAGTGTGGGCATGTGAAATACCAAATTTATTGGTTTCTGAAACCTCATAGTTAGATCAGGCTGCTGAGTATTCTTGGGAGTTAAAAAAATAAATGCCCATCGAGTCTCCTTTTCCTGGTGAGTGGGCCTTCTCTCTGAATAGTGGCTGGGGTGGAAGGGAGGGGGTGCTTTGGGACAGATTTGGTCAAGATTGGAGGACCTGAGAGTAAAATGCTTGGGGAATAGCTATCCTTACCATCCTTCTTCTCCTTAGGAGCAAGGTCATTTCCTTTCTTCCTGTTTCTCAGGAGTTGTGTTTGTTTGCTTGTTTGTTTTGGATATGAGTTGGGAAAGAGACAAGTTTGACTCTTCTCCAGTTGATTGCTGCACCAGCTAGAGTTAGCAGGAGGTTACTTTCCCTTCTGCTGTGCGACGTGACCCACAGGGTCACCCACCAGAGAACTCTCCACGGGCGTGGGCCTGCCGAACCCAGTTACAGTATTTTTTACATGAGGGGTCCACACAGGAACCCGTATAAAGACATCAGATGGTTTGTGCTTCTCTGGGCCATCAGTCAACTTGGCGGAGTCTGGGCTCCGCTTCTGACTTGGCCCAAGCTCCTGGCAGAGAAGGGGCTGCAGAGTGGGGAGGGCCTCAGTCTCTCAGCCACAGACTGGCTTAAAGGAACAAAGCCATCACAACCTCTCTCTGAGAAGGACTTTGGAAACTTCTTTGAGTTCATTCTTTTCTCCTCTATCCCCTTGTGGGACACTTCAGACAGGACGCTGAGGCTCTGTGCCCGGGCAGGGAGCGCGCAGAGAGGACAGGGTTCTGCCCCGGGGACAACAGCTTGGAAAGTGGCCTCACTCTCTTGCCAACACTTGATGACTGTCCCAGGGATCGGGAGACAGAAGTTTCTCACCTTGGATACACAGATCATTGGAGTATTCTTTGAGACCTTGATTGAATCTCACTTTTTCTGAGTCACGGTCTTTGTGGTCCATTCTATGGTTATTTTGGAAGTAAATTTCTCTATAAGAAATGTGGTTGTTCTAAATTTGTTCTCATGGCCAAAAATTCTGTAGCTATAGCCTGGCAATGAACCCTTTCCAACATTTTTTTTGTGTGTTTTTTTGGCAATGCCTCAGGTGATTGAACCGAGAGATCAAATATGGACATAGAAACACAAAAATAAAAGTGATCTTGTGAAGCTTCCCACACCCAGGAAAGAACTGGTTATAGAACAAGGGCTCCTTGAGAACAACTACTTATCCTTCCAGACCCAACCCCCTTCCCTTATTGAGGGTAGGTTTCTTGGACCCCGAGAGACAGACCTGAACGTGCCGTTCTTTGTGCTATAGAATATATTTCTTGTTGCACCATTCTGTAATTATTTGTTTATGTCTTTCTTCCCTATGAGAATTTGAGCCCCTCAAGGGTAAGGATTCTTAACTATTGTTGTATTTCTATCACTGAATATAGGACCTCCCTCCTAAACTTTTTAAAAAAGTGTGGTAAATGAACAGATGAATGACTAGCATGGAGGTCATACACTTTCCTTCCCAGCTCAAAAGTCCAAAAGGGTATTGTCCCTTGAAGCATACCAGTAATGACAGAAATGACAGCTACAACTTACTGAGCACTACCATGTGACAGAGACCATGCTAAGCACTTTATGCGTAGTATCGCATTTAATCTGGATCCCTCCCCCAAATATGCATACATCGTTATATGATCCCAGAATATGTTGTACTTCCCCATGTGATACTCATCACACTTACAAATAATTGTTTACTTTCTGTCTTTCCTCGTGTCAAAAGCCCCTGAGGGCAGAAACGTTCTCTTTACTTATATGACGACGAATCATCCAGCATGTAGTCCATACGATATAACAAATACTAAATTCATATTTTCCTTTTAATTGATTCTTACAAATCCCTGTTGAGTGTTACTGCGAGTACTCTTTAGTATAATTCTTGCAATCCTGAGTGTCTCTGTTCCTTTCCATTCCTCAGACAGAACATAAAGGCAACTGGCAAATTTTCCTCGTGGTAGTTGAAAATATTGATGACCTCTAATACCACCTCTGGGTTACTCTGTGCCTTGAAACGTGGAAGAGACTCTTCCCTGCTCTCTGACTGCTTATCCTCTTGGTCACCATTGACACATCTGTGGTGTCGTCTCCACCAACGAGACATCGCTTCCAGGCATTACCATGGTTGCTTGGGGATCCCAAGCACTAACAGAACTAGAATAAAGTAGGCACATGCAGGAACAAGGAAAGGCAAGGCAGCATTCAATGCAAAAAGTGCAAGAGTCTGATGTTGAGATTCCCCAGTCCTGGGTCTGAAAGCTTAGAAAGCTAAAAGCGCTCCCACTTCCCTTGAAGGAGTGAGGTGGGTCCTCGGTCAGAGGGGATTTCGCTTTGACTTCAGCTGGCTCCCATCCCCAGCCCATTTTCCCTTCTGCCACATTCCACATTCCACATTTCCATCCTAATAGGATTGTCTGCCTTTGTCTGTGGTTTGTTCTGCTTACTGGGGCTCCTTGCCATCATCATAGATCCCAACTTCTCTTCACTGTTCTATTTCCAGAGGCAGCCATCTCCTTGTGGTCTATTCCCCATGCCAGGACAGAGTCGAGCAATCTCCACAAAGTGGGCTGAGAACATCCCCATTATGCCAGGGCGCGGAACCAAGTTTCTGAAAATGGTACGTTTGTTGGATGCTGTTCTCCCTTTCTCCTTCACGAATTCCAGAAATGCGGATTACCCCCACAGATCCTGGACACTCTGCCAACCTCTGGAGTTTTTGCCATTCTGGTTCGGGGCATCAGGAATCTAACCATTTCAGAACTAAATTGGCTGAGAGTGGCGGGAGTGTGATTTCAACTGGCACTGGACGTCTTTGGCATCCCAGGCTTGTTGTTGGGATCACGTAGGGGAACAGTGGCGACTCACACTTTCCATTTTAATAATAAACTGCAGATGCCTATTTAAAGCACGCAGACACTTATTTCAAAGCTAGGGAGGCAGCCTTGAACAGTGGAAACAAACAGGACTAGGTGCTTGGAGTCTTGGTCACTCCTTGTGTGACCTTGAGAGTCATTCAATCTCCTTGGACTCAGTTTTCTCAGCTATAACATGTGGTGTTTGACGGGATGGAGGTGTTAGCTGACACCATGGTGGTTGGTAGTCATTTTGCAATATGTAAATGTATCAAGTCAACATGTCACACACTTTGAACGTACACAGTGGTGTAGGTCAATGACATCTCAATAAAGCCAGGGAAGAAATGAGGGGGCTGACTAGTTCATCTCTGAGGTTCTTCTTAGAGCAAAAACTAGGGTTTGGGGAAGGACTTTTATTTCTCCAGTGAGGATCACTTCAATCTTAAGGCAAGATACCTGCCCATCACTGGCCCCTGTCTCCCATCCTGAGGTATTTATTGGGAAGTTACTTCTTCAGATCCATGCACCCGGACTTGAACCAGACCCCAGGTCTTCCACCTTGGAAGACGGTCTCCTTTTGTAAATCACAACTCTGGAAATGGCCTTCACAGCCAATCTCCAGTATTGCTGAAACTACCTTGTCCATTGTGAGTCGACACACACAGCTTTATGTCACGTAGGAGAACAGCTTCAAATGGAAGATAAGAAAGGTGCCTCATGAGAGATCATGTTTGCTATTTACACAAGACTTTCTCTGCTTCTTTTTAGAAAGATTGCTTCTTAATTACAAAACGAACTCATTCTCATTTAAAACTTGGAAAACCATGATCAATTTAGGGAAAAGGGTAAAATCACTTTTAATCTCATCACTCTACCCCTCCTATAGAGAAACTTTAGCATTTTGGTGTATTTTCCACTTTCTATGTAGTTTTTTTACATCCTTAAGATCGTGCTACCTGTATTATTTCAACCTTTCTTCCCACTTAAGACTGCATAATAGGCATTTCCTCATGCCATTGAAGCCATATCTAACTAATATTTTAATGGCTTCATAAGATTCTATGTTTTGGGCACTGCCCTGAAGTTGACCAGCTAAGTCATTTGTAGCTTTATTATTATTATTATTTTTAAATTTTTATAAGTAATGGTAAGATGAACATCCATGTTCACGTATCTCTGGAAATTTCCGATTATTTCCTTAAAATGCATTCCTAGAAACGAGTTGCTAAATTAAAAAGTATAAATAGTTTTTAAGAGCCTTGAGGCTGTTTAGGTCTTCATTTTTCCGGCACATTTTAAGACTTAATATCACCATTTTTTCTCTTAAGGACTATCACATCCATTTTCATCAGGAGAAAATTTCTAACATTTTTCTTGAAGCAACACAGGCCTACGTCTCCTCCCAGAAAACATCAGAACCCAGATCTTTGTCAGCAGCTGTCAATCAGCTTCGAGAATGCCCGTCTGACCCCAGGTGTCTCCAAGGCCCCAGGGTACTTATTCTCAATGCCATTGTGAAATGGGGGATTATAAAGAAAGCGAGAGCAGGGCTCTCGAGTGTAAGGAATAGAAAATGAGTGCAAAAAATCCTAAACTGTATTTATCAGAGCCCCGATTCAAAACCCTGTACTTGAGCCACCTTAAAACATCATAGGGCCAACTCTCACTAGGACAAGCTGTGTGACTTTGGGTGTTCTCCCCAGCCTGGCTGTGGTCCAGGCTCCTCCTGTGTAATGAGAGAAGAGTGAGCCAAATGATTTATAAGGTGTTTGTAGGCCAGCATCAGATGATTCCATTATTTCTTAGGACTGTGCGGACCGTGAGGTCATGCCCTAAAGCTACCTTGAAACGATTTTGAGGTTGATGTTTTCTTTGAAATGATAATTATTAAAAATGGCCATCTTGGGGGTGTGGGGTGTTGCAGGAGTATAGGTGAGGAGTTTGGATTGAAGCTTTGCTAATTATTAGCCATGTGTGTCTTTCGGTCAACGACTTAAATACCTTGAGCATTTGTTTCTTCGACTGCAAAGGGGCTGATAACACAGCCTCTTCCCCCAGACCGTTGGAGGATTAGGTAGATAATGTGTGTGACGGGCACACAGGAAACACACAGGAGATACTGTGAGTTTGCTGTGCCAGAACGAGCACCGCCCCGAGCACAGCAGGGGGAAAACAGGGTCAGGGAAGTTGCCCATTGACGAGAACCACACGGCAGGTTAGTAACAGCGCCGCAAAGCCAACTGCCGGCCTTTTGCGTGTACCGTCATATATTATCCAAGCAAGATGGGAACGTCCTGAGTAGTCACCACCATCTGAGAAGGATGAGTTCTGAACTCTCCTGCCTGATGTTAGGGATCTCTCTTAGCTTGGCCTTGGTCTACCTTTCCATTCTCACCCCCCACCACAGCCCCTCAGGGCCCCAGGTTGCACTAAAGCCTGAGTTCGGCATCCTCCCGACACAGGGGTTTCACCGGGGCTCTCTGCAGAAGCCACCACCTTCTTCCAGAACACCTTAGCCCTGTGCCACCTGCAACTTCCTCCTCATCCTTGGAGGCTTAGCCCAAATGATGGCCCTTCCTGGATGAAGGCTTCTTCCCCTTCCCGGACATATTCATTGCTCCTGGCCTTGGCTGAGTTACCAACACGTCCATGTGGTATCACCACGTTACATGGTGTGACCGCTGCGATTCAGCTCCAGGACGTGTGGGCAGAAGAGGTCCTCCTCCTCTGGCAACTCTAGCCTAACCCCGGGTGGGTCGGATCTTCCAAAAAGTGCACAAGGTTCACTTCTGCAAGCCCTCAGAAATCCAGAGAGTCTGAAACTGAACACAAAGGTGTGGTTGCTCCTCTAAGAAGACAGCTAGAAGGAAAACATTATTTCCATTTTTTTTGTTGTCTCATTCAATAGCAAAAGCAATTAAGAAACAAATGCCTTAAACACACTGCCATGCCACGATCATTATTTATATTTTTCTTCCACTGTTACAATGGGAATCTATTTTTGTTTTTCATCTGTGGAGCCCCGATGTCTACAGTAGGGCACGTTAGAACAGCCACGGTAGCTGCTCTGTGGTTCACTAAGGGCTCTGACAATGAGTCAGTCACTTACTGCATGGCCATTACCGTGACCGGTAATTTGCTGGGTGCGCTGGAGACTCTCGGAGACACCTGCCTTTTCAGCTGAGCTCAGATGTAGCCACAGCAATTAGCCTTTTCAACCCCAGAGATGCTCACTCTGTTAAGTGTTAGTATTAAGGAGTTGGGGTGGGTTAAGGCCCCACAGGGGTCTCTGTGGTTCTTTGCACCTGCATTCCAACCCTTCTGATCTGTGTTTATTTCAGCGTAAGCTTATCACCCCGCATTTCTGCCGAAGCACCACCGTGCCCAGATGGGTGTCTCTCCTCAGGACGCCTTCCCGTCACAGGTAGGCTTTCAAACACAGTCTCCTCTGTTTCACTTGAGTGGCTTTACGCTCGCATGTCTTATCTCCTCTGTAAGATTCTAGGTTCCCGCACAAGGGGGTTCTCATCTTCTTTTCAGCGCTTCGGGGTCCCTAGCAGATTGCGGGGCACACAGCAGGCACTTAATAAATAAATCATTCGTGAGGACGGACATCCTTCACGTTCCAACAGATGAAACTGGGATCCTCTAATCTCATTACTCAAGTGTGATCTGGACCAGCAGCATCAGCATCTTCTGGAAACTTGGTAGAAAAGCAAATGGAGGCCTGGCCCAGACCTACCCCCCGCGAAATCTGCATTTTAACAAGACCTGCAGGAGAGTTGTATTCTTGAGAAGCAGTGCACTAAATGACACTAATCGCCAAGGTCTCCACTGTTTCTTCCTCACTCGGTCCACCTTTTTTGCTTCCCTCACCACATCCCCTCACCCCTGTGCTGCATCCCCCCCACCTCCCAGGGCATCACTCCAACCATTTTCCCTATGATATCCTAGTTTTCTCATTTCTTCAAGATCTCTGTTCCCATCCGCAAAATGCCAACAGCTCACTTTTCTCCATCTTTGCCTATTGTTCTTTGAGCTTCTGGCACCTACCGTGCTGCTGATACACGGAAGGGCCTCCTGTTTTGTGAAATCAATGCTCACGTTCCTCACCGAACTTCCCCAGGAGAGGTATTCAGCAGGAAGTCTGAACTCAGTCTTTTCGTGAATGGGTTATAGCTCTTTCTGCTGCCTTTTCTGTTTATCAACTGACTCCTAACCGAACATAAGTTAGGAATTCATTGGTCAGCAAAAAAAAATGTGCGGTGGCGGTGAAATCCGGGCTCTTCATTTAGAGATGCAGCTGCTAGAAAGAATTTGAGAACTGAGCCGTCTTCATTAGTCAAGCCTAAACCTTTGACTGAAAGAAAAGTATGCCTCACATTAAGGCAATCCAACACAGAAATCATACTTAGAAGAAAGACCGGCAGAGTTTGCTTTAAACAATAATTCTTCTACTTAAAAAAATTCTGAGAGGTTTTTAAACTCTCTTTAAAGTGACTTTGAAAATTACACATGTGGGGCACTGAGCTGAGCACTCGGCTGAGCTTCCTACTTTCGATCTTGGCTCAGCTTGTGATATCAAGGTTTGTGGGATCGAGCCCCGCGTCAGGCTCTGTGCTGACCGCATGGAGCCTGTTAGGATTCTTTCTCTCCGTCTCTCCCTCTGTCTCCCTTGCTTGCATAGGTGTGTGTGCACGCTCTCTCTCTCTCTCTCCCCAAATAAATAAAGAAAGAAGCATGAAAAATTTTTCGAAATAAAAATTATATTTGTTTGCATCTTGATAAGCACACAGATGTCTTCAAATCCAAGGGAGACTTATTTTTAGTTTGAGTTGCTGTATTTATGTGGAGTCCGGGAAAAAGCAGGTTTGGGCCTGAATAACAGAAAATTACTTCAATTCCCCACCCCCATATTTTATAGCAGGACCTAAGCAGTTAAGTACTGCTGTGAAGATCATATTATTTTTGACTCATTTCCTACCTGAGGCTTGATTTACAGTGATAATTTTCTTTAGACATTTTAAAAAGCGATTGTTCATAACGAAAAGAGATATATTGAATAGACTTCCTTAAGGCCAAGGGCTGACAATAATTGGGTCGTTTGATTTCTATTCATTTTTCTTAAATCTCCGATTGCTTGCACAATAACTTCTTCCCCAATCAATTAGTCTAACAATTCATATCAATATTTTATTTTTAATGGTTGACTACTCATTTCATTAAAAATGTAAGTGCATTAGCTCTGTGTAGAATGATTCCATTGGGATAGGCTTATTTAAATATTCATACCATAAAAATTAATAAATCTGAGCACAGTGTTTGCATTTTAAGAAGTCAGGCTACTGTCAGGTGTATTTGGTCCTAGATGAGATTCACTAAATTAAAAACCTTGAGTGTCATCTTTCTATTGATTCTTCTTTATAATGAAACAATGCAACAGAAATGCTATGAGAACAGAATTACTACCCAATAATTCATTGGTTCTCTCAACTTCATCCACTGATAATGAGTTGCCCTTCCCTTTTCTTTCATGCTACTCCCCACTCTTATCACCTAGATTCCGACCACTGAATCAGCCTGTCTGAAAGCAAGGAAGTTGAACATTGGTGATGAATGTATTTACTCCCATTTTATTCAATCTCCCTCTTCTCCCCCTACTTCCAGCCCCACCACCAAAGTAAAATCAATGAATCATAATGGCATACAGCAAGAGCTCCAGGGACAATTCCTCCCAACTGGAAGAAGAAGCATACCTCTCACAGGGGGTAAGGGCTATTATATGTTGGTTCATGAGCACATATAGCCTTAGAATTGGCAGATTTGACAAATGTATACATTGAGTTAGGACGCGGAAGAATCCAACTAGAGCAGGGCGTCTCTGATAAGCTACCAAAGGCTTGGAATGCCATTTACCTCATGCACAAAAATGAACTTCAGATGGATTAAAGACTTAAATGGGAATGTAAATTGGTGCAGCTACTATGGAAAACAGTATGGAGGTTCCTCGAAAAACTAAAAATAAAACTTGCATGTGATCCAGCAATCCCACTTCCAGGCATTTGCCCAAACAAAATGAAATCACTATTCTGAAGATAGATCTACAGTCTCAGGTTCGTTGCAGCACAATTCACACTAGCAAAGGTACAGAAGCAACGCAAGTATCTAGCTATGGATGAATGGATCGAGAAAATGCGGTTCTAAAATTCAGCCTTAGAAAAGAAGGAAATCCTACCATTTGTGACAACACGGATGAAACTAGAGGGCTAAGTGAAGTAAGCCAGACAGAGAGAGACATGTCTGATGGCATGGTATCAGTTACATGTAGAATCTAAAAAATAGTCATTATTTAATTATAGAATTAATTGTATTACATATTTAGGGTATAAATATATAATATGCAGATAACTCTATTATATATTTATTATATATATGATAATAATAAGTATTATTGTTATATATCGAATAAATAATTATTTGACTCTGATAACGAAGTCAAACTCCTAGAACCAGAGCGCAGGATAGTGGTTGTGTGAACAGGGCAAAATGGGGGAGACGCTGGTCAAAGGCTACAAACCTCCAGTTACAAGATGAAGAGCTGCTGAGGACCCAATCGATGGCACAGTGACTGTAGTTTCTAATACTGTGCTATATACTTCAAATTCGCTAAGAGAGAAAATCTTAAGTGATCACAACACACACACACACACACACAAAGTAACTATGTGAGGTGGTATATATGTTGGTTGGTGATCATTTCATAATGTGGAGGTATTTCAAAATCATCACATTCGAACATATATACAATTCCAATATATACAACTCTATTTGCCAAATATACTTCTGCAAAGCTGTGGGGAAAATAAAAGGAAGGGGGGGGCGGGGAATCTGAAAAGTGCAGGGCATTACTGAGAAGCTACCAAAGGCTTCAAAATTCAGAAATAAGGACATGGGGGTAGTCAAGGCATGCTCTCCCCTCAGAACGCTCAACAGCCTGGTCTGGGGTTGCTCTTTTCTCGTACTCGACCTCAAATCACTTCTGTTAGCAAAGCGTGGCTGGATTCGCTAGAAAAGGCCTCTGCTAGAACAGGAGTAGGCCCCTGGCAGAATGGGACCCAGGGGGTCCAATGCATCCAGCCTCCAAAGGTCCCACCCGCACCAATATGGATAATGCTTATGAAGAACACAGAACACAGAACACAGAATTTGGAATCAGGAGACTGGACTTCTAACCTTTATTCATGAAACCTCTAAATTCTTGTCCAGTTCTAAAATTGTGTATAAAAAGAGTAGGCTTTTGGAGGAGAAAACTCAGGATTGGACTGGCAAAGAGGCGGTACAAAAGTGACCCCATCCTACCCCCTAGTGACCCAGATCACAGTTCCTCGTTTGGAGCACACAGAGGGCCCCAGGATCCTTCTGTACCCACTCCTTTGGTCAGACTTTACAAAGCGCTCACCATCAATTCATGAGTTCAGACTCACCTGCCATTCCTGAAGATGTTGAGTTAACAGAGGAGAAGATGTCATTTCCACTTGGCCAAGGCCGGGCAAGGCTCTGGAGTAACAGCTTCTAGATCCCCGAAGCCTCCACTGGGCATCAGACTCTGGAGGTCAAAACGCAGGTTCGACGCTAAAAGGAAAGACAAGGAATCAGCACAGTCAAGACAAGGTCCCCGAGTCCTTTGGAAACAGTGCCTGAAGTCGAGCGCAGAGACACTTCCGCGTTGAGTTCTCAGAGATGCGGAGCAGTGTTTGTGATTCTGGTTGTCCTTTATAAATTAAATTCTTCTCGGCCAAGCGAGGAAAGAAAATACACAAGTCTGTACACCGTATTTATTTGGCTTTACCAGAAACTTATAAAATTCAGTTGTTCTATAATAAATGAAGCACCCACGGAATCCTTATACACAGAGGAGAGACAGATGGTATAGAGTCTCTCTCTGCTTGTGTGCACAGAGGGGATGAATGTATAAGATATACAAAGAATTGAATGTTTAGAGATTGTGTGTATATTATACACAGCTGGAAAATCCTGGAGTCATCTGCTCCAGAGTTTCTTGAAATGAGGTTTACGAACCATCTGCCCCAGAGCCTCCTGGTGTCTGGATGGGGGCCCCACCACAGACCTTCCTGAGTGGGTCTCTCCCAGACTCCACCAAGACTGGTCCTGGGCAATGGTGTCTCACTGGCTGGCAGCTGTCTCTTAAAGCAACAAGTGCTACCCTGTGACTCTGGAGACCGAGGCACGTGCTTCCGGGCACAGCTGAATTTCATAGGCAAATGTACATGCATTTTAGACTCAACAGTGGATTTTATCCCTCGTTAGCCCTTTCTTCCACTCTCGGCAAACTGTGGCTTTAATCAAGTGTGCGTTGCTTTCTTTCATTAGTCCTTCCTTCTGGGTTTGTAGTACACTATGTTGAGCTACGGTGAAGCTTCTAGAAGCATCTTTTGTTACCTCTGGACTTGCCTCTTCCTCCTAAGTCATTAGAGTCTCTTTGCGGTTTCCCGGCTGTGCCCTTGACACCATTAAATGCTCCTGATTTTCTGAAATCGAATAATGAAATGGGCAAGAATGAGCTAAGGCAAAATGAACATGAGCAATGCTGCATATTTATACCCTTCTCCCTGCGTCTGGAGGCAGCCCACAAATTGAAGCTCATATGATTAAGCCAGAACGCAGCGATCTCTTTATCATTATAGAAAAGCAGGCCCCTTGGAGGAGTACATTATGGCACCTGTTTAGTTGCATTACAATCACTACCCAAAAGGTATAGATAAGAATTAAGTAATATACCATAAGTGACAGAAACCGAAGGGAGAATTTTGGAAGTTAAATGTACTAAAGGTCTCAAGTTGGCCGGGGCCCCGAGCACAGAGCCTTAATTCGTGGAATCCAGTGACGGCTGCACCTGATAAAGAACGGACAGATCGAAGGGCCTCCTAGCATCATTTCAGGACCAGAGGGAGGAAGGTTGCTGTCCACTGACGAATTACCTGGACCATTCTGCACAAACAAGGTGGGCCGTCAGCCTGAGGGTGAAAACGGCAGCCTCGGGATTCCAAATGCTAAGCCAATCTCCTGAAAAATGCTGAACCACATCCAACGCGTTTTGGGGTGTGGAGTGATTTTCTCCCAGAGAGCTATTTTCCCTTAGCATAGGCGGGCCTCTGGGCCGTCTTTGGGAAAAGAGCCGTTGGCAAAATTTCTGCTAACGGAAGAATCTCACAGATCTTATTATGCTACAAATTGTTACATGCAACCTGGAGTAAAAGTTTACGGCCTGACCTGTGGGAGTCAGACCCTGATACAACACCTTGACTGCTGCCACCTCATCCGGGAGCTAACATCACCCAAACCCCACTGCAGTCGTGCAGACGGGACTCTCATACCTTAATACAGAGGATACATCAGGCAGAACTGAGTGAGAACGCGTGACCCAGACGATAATGGGTGGTCAGGAGTGGCAGAAGAAATCAGCGTGAGCCACAGTGGTTGGGAAAGATCTCCTGGAGGAAGGGGATTTGAGGTGCATAGAAAATATGGTGATATCTGGAGATGCAGAGAGCCATTTAATATGCATCTTTGCACCTAATACTTCCATATGTTCTCCATGTGCTAGACATGGTGGGGAGGCTGAAGAAATATGAAATGCACTTTCTACTCTTAAGCGGCTTAGAGCCTAGTTGGTGAAATAGAACATACGGGAAGTGACAGAGATCAATACTAACCAATATCCAATTTAGGGCTAAATTTTGCTCCATTATCTCAAGGTGCTATAGAGTTTCGGAAGACGAGAGATCAGTAAGGGGGGTGGGGTGGTCAGAAAAGGCTTCCTGTGGGAGGTGGCCCTTGATCTATGGATTCAAGAATGCAGGGGCTGGAAGGAGGGAATAACACCCCTAAATGCAGGCGATGGGGACAGGACATGCTGTGTTCGTGAGTCAGTGAGCAGGGGAGGGGGCAGAGGTGTTGGGAATCTTCGCTAGCATCTCCGTATTTGCGGGTTGGGAGAAAGCAGTTCCCTCAAATTTACCCAGAATAATTTGGAATTAAGGTCTCTACTCTATAAGTTAAACCATGAAAGTCATATTCAGGGAATCAAAGCAAGAAGTACAAAATCACCCAAGAGAGACTGCCTCCAGCCCTGTGGCGCTCAGCAATGGCGGGGACTTAGACATGTTTTCTCTTCCTCTGTAAAGATAGGGCCGTCAGAAAGAGGGATCGTCGACCACAGAGCTAGGAGCCTCATCGAGTGAGTGTCCGCTATACCCGTCTCAGGTTGTCCACTCTGAGTAGCCGGGGTAGTTGATATTTTTAATCACAGCGGCCTCTGCGAGCATAACGAAGGTGGGTCCTTCCCCAAGAGGACCTTGATTCTTCTCACAAATGAGGTGGTCAAACCTCTGAAATGAATGGTAAGTCCAGACTGTGGCAAAATTGCCCCACAAAGCCACTCTCTAGGGATGTGCTTATTAGCCACCAGACTTCCCGAGATGACCCCAGGGCCATTGCACATGCCTCCCTGGTTGTGCACTGTACAACTCCAGGTGTCATCACCCTCTCTCATGTGTGCACCTGGCAACCCTGTGGGATCCCTTAAATAAGGTTCTATTCGAACTTCAATGAATAGATGATGAAGGACCTCAGAAATTCTCGGTGCTGGAGAGCAAGGAGAGCTAAGTTAGAGCCCCTTTCTGGGCCCCCCCTTGGGCGCTGGCAGCTGATTGCTCTGAGTGCAATCACGGGCAGCAGGAACCACATATGAGGGAATGACTTCTCCTTCGCCACCACCACGGGGGGAAATACTCCACATTCATGTCCTATCTTTCACAGAGCCCCGGGTTCTGGCAACTGTCAGAAAATCATCAGCGTTCCCAGGCTTGTGCACCAAAGAAACAAGATTGTGGGACCAGCTACAGCAGATACTTGAAAATTCCAGGCTGTGCTTATCTGACCTGATATTGACCTGATTTCAGAGACAGTCTTGTTTTCCTGATGGTTCATTTTGTGCCAGGAAACGCTGCTGTTTTATAAATGACCAGCCAATACCGCTGGGCAGTGCAGGGCTCCTGGTGTTGCGGTTGAGGCAAATGGCCCCAGGAATCTTGAATAGAAATGAGGCTAAAATGAACAAGTCAGGAGACTATAGATGCTGGTGAGGCTGTGGAGAAACGGGCACCCTCTTGCACTGCTGGTGGGAATGCAAACTGGTGCAGCCGCTCTGGAAAACAGTGTGAAGCTTCCTCAAAAAGTTAAAAATAGATCTACCCTATGACCCAGCAATAGCACTGCTAGGAATTCACCCAAGGGATACAGGAGTGCTGATGCATAGGGGCACTTGTACCCCAATGTCTATAGCAGCACTTTCAACAATAGCCAAATTATGGAAAGAGCCTAAGTGTCCATCAACTGATGAATGGATAAAGAAATTGAGGTTTATATACCCAATGGAATACTATGTGGCAATGAGAAAGAATGAAATATGACCTTTTGTAGCAACATGGAGGGAACTGGAGAGTGTTATGCTAAGTGAAATAAGCCAGACAGAGAAAGACAGACACCATATGTTTTCACTCTTATGTGGATCCTGAGAAACAGACGACCATGGGGGAGGGGAAGGGGAAAAATAGTTACAGAGGGAAAGAGGCAAACCATAAGAGACTCTTAAATACAAAGAACAAACTGAGGGTTGATGGGGGGGGGGGTGGGAGGGAGGGGAAAGTGGGTGATGGGCATTGAGGAGGGCACCTGTTGGGATGAGCACTGGGTGTCATATGGAAACCAATTTGACAATAAATTTCATATTAAAAAATAAAAAAAAAAAAAGAAAGAAATGAGGACATCCCTGACAATAAGAAGGTGGCTCTTGAGAGCCCTGGGGTCTTTCACAGAGCAGGGGCTCAGTGCATCTCTGCACGTGGTGGAGGAGGCATGCCCACATTATCCGAGCAAGGGCATGATCCAAGCCACCTCGTCACTGATAACTTTCCCCTCGGTGGAAGGAAGCCAAGAGTCCTTTCATGCCAGCTAATCTCGCTTGATGTGTTAGGGGCCTGGAAGTTGGAGAGGAAGAGAACAGACTTTGGGAACGCTAAAGCAGGAGGGAGAAATCGTGTGTGTTGGAGGACGGTTAGGATAAGAGAAGGGTAAGGGGTTTTGTTGAAGCTGGCTGGGAACTGGCAGGAGGGCTCATACATAACACCCAGTTTCTCCATCTGAGCTCAAAACCCATAGGGAGAAAGATACAGTCAACGGCTGGAGAGCCACAGGTCGGCTTTATTACGAATAAGACGGCACTCAGTGCGGATGTAGATCTGTAGCCTAAGGGGTGTCCCTGAAATGCCCAAGCAGATGGGATCTCAGCAGTCCTCCCCCATGGGGATGGGCCCCTCTGCAGGCAAAGGAGCACCAGGATGGATCCCCCCTGTCTGCAGGCAGATCTGGAGCAGGCAGGAGCCAGGAAGAGCTGAGCCACAAAGACCGAGATTCTTCTCCTAACACACCGACCAGACAGCTGACTTCCTGCTAAGCCCGAGGGTTGGATGTAACTAAGGTACCTTAAAAGTAGCCCCCTCCTCATGGAAACATAAACCCAGGGAGGAAAGTCCCCCCACCCCTTAACATGCCCTATGCAGGCACAAAGCAAGGGTTAGAATCCCCAGTCACTGCATGGCAAGGCTTCCCTCATGTGAGCCTGGTCTACACGGACTAGGATCAGATACCTCTCTGAATGTCCTGGAGACTTCCAGGATGCGCATTGGTCATTTGCTGTCACCAGGCTTGGTTTTCCAGGCCCAGAGAGGCCTGTACGTTGCTATAGTGCAGACCGAATTCTGGGAACAGAAGAAGAAAAGTGTCTGTGTAGGTAAAGAGGGCAGCCCCAAACTTGCCTGTATGCCTGTGCTTACTGAGTGTTGGTCGTACCTCTAGACCAGAATGTTCACTCCTTGAGACTAGGACACAGGCATGGTCTTTCTCAAAATTATCGCTGTCCGTCCTCAGTTTGCACACATGATGGTTCGGCGATCTGGTCCCCCTCTGTCCCATGTGACTAAAAAGTGGCAGACAGAGAGTCCCTAGGACCGTTCCCACCCATCATTATCGCCAACAACAGATCCCACAGTTGGAAGGTCACCTTGTCCAATCTCCTCCCCCATTCCCGAAAGATTCCCTCAGAGAGGCAGGGGCAGTGTGTGTGTGTGTGTGTGTGTGTGTGTGGAGGGGGGGAATTGGGGGAAGGGGGTCAAAAGGTACAAATGTCCAGTTAAAAGTTAAATAAGTCCCGGGGATGTAATGTACAGCATGGTGATTATACTCTATTTTGTATTTGAAAAGTTTCTGAGAGAGTAGATCTTAAAAGCTCTCATCACAAGAAAATAATTATGAATATGTGAGATGATGAATGTCAACTTATTATGGCAATCATTTTGTCATATATGCATGCATCAAATCAATGTGTTGCACACCTAAAACGAATACAGTGTCATATGTCTGTTCTATCTCAATAAAACTAAACAAAAATTGGGGGCTCCTGGGTGGCCCAGTCGGTTGAGCATCTGACTTCAACCCAGGTCAGGATCTCACAGTTTGTGAGTTCGAGCCCCGCGTTCAAGCCCCGAGTTTGAACCCAGCCTCACTCACTTCAGATTCTCTGCCTCCCTCTTTCTCTGCCCCTCCCCTTCACATGCACTCTCTCAAAAAGAAATACAACATTAAAAAAGGGAAACTGAACAAGAACTTGTTAAAATTCTCTCAACAATCCCTTTCAGAGAGTTGTCTGCAGAGCTTCTGTTTTCCATACCTCCTTTAGTAACGGCATTGAATCCCACATTCATTCCGGGACTATGATCTCAGTTAGCTGGACCCTTTGTGGTCGGATTGTGTTCAAGTTCATCTTAAGCTTACCTGGTGCCTCACCCCTTCTTTTAAAATGCTGTGGTGTTACAGAGCTTTCTAAAATATGTTGAAGGAGTTGAGGCTCTCCTTGCTGAGCCAGTTTGGTGGGGTTAATCTGAGACAGGACGACGCTAACGGGCTAGGGTTGAATATTTCAATGTCGGTGGGGGTTACAGTGGGAAGCCAGGTGGAGAACATGGGGGGACCCTCTCGAGGTTGCTAAGTCAGGCCACAAAGAGAAGAGGTCAGAGTCAGGGAGGGTTTCCCATTAGGGCCCAGAGTCACAAAGAGAAGGCCCTCAGGGGCAGAGAGGGAGCGGTGGGGTCTCAAGCACCAGTGAAATTCTCTTCACGAAATGAGGCTGCTGGGTGACTGTTAGTCTCCAGCGTTCTGCTTCCTTTTCAAATCCTGGCACCCTGCCGTATGAGCACCGGAACCTGGACACAACTACAGACGTTGCAACACCCACCAGAATAATTCTGAACCTCGTTGTCCTATGCCAGAAGACTTTGCCTATATTAAGGCATTAATTACTTCCGCGAAGCACTTCCATGTACCTAATAATGGTAGTAAGATATTGAACGAGGTCTAGCGCACCACAGATACAGATGGAATGGAAACTGGAGTTTTTGGTGTCCACGTTACGGAAAGGTCAGTGTAATCGTATTTAGTCTCCTTTCCAACTGGCTTCTTGGCTATGCGGTGATGTTCACCAAGACTGGGAAGCTCTTCTTCTTACGATCTCCACCCAGATCTGAGAAAATGCTGCTCTCCCCCTGACAGAAGTAGATGAGGTTAATCTTGCTTCTCTGTGTGGCTCTGGAGGGCACCCAGGGTCTAGACAATGCGACTTTAGGAAATGAGGCTGCCTGTGAATCCAGTTTATTTTTGGACTCCTGAGGCTGGAACATTCACCAGAGCAAAATAAACACGTAGGAGGTAAATAATTCCGTGAACTGCCTTCTGACCACTGTTTCTCTCTCTTTGCCCTTTAATATAGTTGAAATGTCCCAGTTTGAGCTAGAAAATGAGTCTGTGCTTGTTGATGAAATCCAATTGTGTGGATAAGATGGTGTTCATAAATCCCCTGAATTCAGCCCTCTGGAATTTTCCCAGATTGAAATCAAGTACTCACCCTCCTGCCTGGCTTTCCAATTCCAAGTCAGCAGAGTTTCCCATCACACACAGCCTGTACGTGACATTTTAGTGGGAGGTTATCATAGCGTAAGGACTGTGCGAGTACTTGGGGCTTATCTAATCGGGTTTTCTTGACGCTTGTTTTATTGCATTCAAATCTCACCACCTGATCAAGTGACTGCACTGTTTAGCCAGCTGTCGGAAAAGAGAGCTTCCTGACCAATCTCTGCCCTTGTTTTAAACCCATTCTCCCGCCAGGTAGAGGAGTTTCTTTTCCGGGTTTGGGCTATATCATTCGTTCCCGCCTTGTCACTGACCTGGAAACCTGAGCCCTAAACCATCTCTCCAGTTTTAGGAAACATTGCTGAATGGGGTAGGTGTTTGGTCAAGAAGATTCTTAAGCTCCCTTTCAAGTGTTGTTCTCAAATGTGGTTGCTACAGCATTCCTGCCCACTGCCACCAAAATAAACATTCAATAAATGTTCGTGGAATAAGTGAATGAGTGAAAAAAGGAACGCATGAATGAATCAATGAATAGAATTGTCAAGTGACCACGGCCTCAAGTCCTTCTCCTAAGTTCTCCCCGGAAAACCATTCTGCTTTGGATAAAAATTCATGCAAATCGGTCCTCTGATTCCAAGCACGCTCCCTGATACGCCAGAGGTCCAGGTAGGCCAACAAAGGTTACTCTGGGGGTTCTCACACCATGGAGATGTAACTGATACCCTTCAAAACAGATCGGGTTCCGGGGCGCCTGGGTGGCTCAGTCGGTTGAGCGTCTGACTTCGGCCCAGGTCATGATCTCACAGTTCGTGAGTTCGAGCCCTGAGTCGGGCTCTGTGCTGACAGCTCAGAGCCTGGAGCCTGCTTGAGATTCCATGTCTCCCTCTCTCTCTGCCCCTCCCCAGCTCATGCTCGCACTCTGTCTCTGTCAAAAATAAAAATAAACTTAAAAAACAAAACAAAACAGGTCAGGTTAGCACTTCCCCCCATTAAGATGGCTATTATTTAGAAAAGGAAAGCAAGTGCTGGTGGGGATGTGGAGAACCTGGAACCCTTGTACGTTGCTGACAGAGATGAGAAATGGTGCAGCTACTGTGGAAAACGTTCTGACGGTTCCTCAAAGAGTTAGGCATAGAACTACCATGTGATCCAGCAATTAAACTTCTAGATCCTTATCCAAAAGAACTGAAGGCGGGACCTCAAACAGTTACTTGTGCATGAATGCTCACGGCAACATCACGCTCAATTGCCCAAAGGTGAAAATGACAACCAACAGGTGAATACGTAAACAAGATGTGCTTAATGTCTACGCGAAATATTATTCAGCTTTTAAAAGGGACATTTCGATACGTGGATGGTATGCACGAAACTTAAAAACATCGTGCTAAGTGAAATAAGCCAAACACAAAAGGACACATTTCGTATGATTCCACTTTTTTAGGAAATACCTAGAGTAGGCATATTCACAGAGGCAGAAAATAGAATAGAGGTTATCAGGGGCTGAAGGGAGTGGAGAATGGGGAGCTATTATTTAAGGGGTACAGAGTCACAGGTTGGGATGATGAAAAAGTTCTGGAAATGGGTAGTGGCGATGGCTATACAATATTGCGAATGTACCTAACGCCCGTGACTTGTACGCTAAAAAATGGCCGCGATGGCAAATTTATGCGTATTATAGTGCAATAAGAATTAGTGAAAATAACTAAACAAAACGAAAGGGGTATGTAAGGGACCAGAGGTAGAAGAAGGACATCAGGTAACTTTTGCCTTAAAATCCTGCTAACCACAGGGGCTGGCATTTCATGGCACTCTCTCTCATATATCACGACCTCAAGCCTTACAACATCCCTGGGGGGGATTATTATCCCATTTCCCCAACGAATAAACTGAGGCTTAGAGATGTTGACTCACCCTACATCACGTCACTAGCCAGTAGCAGAGCCGTGACTCGAACACCTGTCTTCGCACTGGAAATGCGGAGCTCTTCCAGCCTCCCCCCCAGCCGCCTCCCTAGAGTGGTCCCCACATCGCTTGCAGAAAGGCTGCCCACACTTAGGACCAGCCAGCGAGGCTGATGAGGCAGGGGGGTGTGAGGACCCCGAGAACAAGAGCTTGGCCTACAACCCCCAGCTGACCTCACTCTCACCCGCCCTAGGAGAGAAGGCAGGTCCCAAAGCCAACAGCTGCACCGAAGGCATTGAAAGGCGTTCGCTTTGAAGATAATATCTCGACTGTAAAATAAACAGAACCTTCAAGCCCCCCTTCCTCCTTAAGGCTTATATATTCAGGGATCTCTTCAAGGCATTTGACATCAACTTCTAATCTTCTGCACATAGAATCGCACACTTCTCCCACGGCCCCACAGGCAGTCTTTCAAGAAAACTTTCCCACAGTTTGACGTTTGAATCCAGCATCCTTGGTGTGAAATCAGTATCTGTGGGGATCACGAGGCATTTCCCCCACCTGGTAAAATTCATGCATATCATTTTTACTTTCTAGGTGAGGTTAATCTTTTCAGGGCCCCATTTACCACAGAGATAGCCATACATCTCCTGATTTTATGGTCGCAGAAGTCACTACATCAAACCATCCCCCGGCTTGTTCTGAGCAAAATGATCCATCTGTGTAATTAATCTTGACCACTCTCCTGCCAAAACCGGGCATGTTCAGCGCTGCCTGTTGCTGTCCATCGCAGCTTGAAAGGTGGCAACAAAGGCCCCTCCATCCTGATTTTCACCCCCGAGCCGTTCACCCGTGGACTTCTGTTGTTCTTGGCATTAACAGCAAGTGTGCTGTTAATTAAACTCACCAAATTGGTATTTTCAGACAGTGGCTGCCTCAGGGTGCCAAGGGCAGGCCATGCACACTCCGCCTACCGTCCATCTGGCCTTGATTTCCAGTACTCTGTCTCTGAAACAGTGAGTCTTGAGTTCCCAGGCCTGACAGCGTGTTCTCCCAAACACCTGCCCACTGCAGCCAGGGGGCGGTAGTGGTACCTAGTGGGTAGGAATAGGGGCTCAGAGACACTGCTGGGGTTTTAACTGCCACTCCACCATGAACAAGTCCTGCGACTCAGTTTCCTCGTCTATAAAATGGTGACAGTAATAGTTTGCCCACCTTTGAAGTGGTTGGGGTTCAACAGATTCTACTGTGTAAAGCATTTAAAATAGTATTGGCAACAAAGTAAGAACTCAATAGAGGCCAGTCCCTACTGCTCTTAGTATTATTAATACGTACCAGAATATACAGAGCAATTCACCGAAATGCTAATCTTCAAAAATTTCCTGGCAGCACCTTGTCAACACCCACGATTTAAGTTCTCAAGGGCAATCATGTTGAGTGACCATCCTTGGCCTTCCCCAGATCCTCTATAAATCTTCAGAGGCTGCAGCAACTTGGAAGTCGAAGATTATGAATGTTCAACTGCCAGAGTTTTTGAGTCACTTACTCCTACACTGATTGTTTGAAGAGCACTTCATAATTTACAGGAAACTTTGCCCTCATAGCTCTCATCGCCTGCCATATTGATTGAGCTCTTTGATGTCATGTGAGTTCTGGTGCTCCTTTTGCACATGCCTTTCTCTTTGTGTGGCATGGCTCCTTGAGGACATTTTGACTTTCCCCTATTCTCCATAACTCCTCATGTGGCTCATCCTTCTAGACCTTCATGCATTGCCTTAGGTTTCTCCTTCCTTAGGGACCTTCCCAACAGGTCTTGGCCCAGTCCGCACGACAGCATCTTGTATTCGTCACATCCCACTGTCGTCGCATGTTACTTTTCTCTGCTAGACCCTAAGTTCCTTGAGGACAGAGACCGTTATTTCTTGTGTTCTCTCTGGTCCTTACCATAGTATTTGGTATCTCAAGAGTGTTCAGAAAATAACATGAACCACCCCTTGAGGGATACAGAACTGGACAGGGAGGGTCCTTGGAGAGGAGAAGCAGTCAACATGACTGGGAAATTTGGGAATGGCTTCCCAGCATAAGTGACATGTGGAACTGAGCCTTAAAAATTTTTTTTAATATTTATTTATTTTTGAGAGAGAGAGAGAGAGAGAGAGAGAGAGGAGATAGTGTGTGAATGGAGGGGCAGAGAGATAAAGGGAGACACAGAACCCGAAGCAGGCTCCAGGCTCTAAGCCTTCAGCACAGAGCCTGAAGCGGGGCTCGAACCCACAGACCATGAGATCATGACCTGAGGTGAAGTTGGTGCTTAACCAACTGAGCCACCCAGGTGCCCCTGGAACTGAGCCTTTAAAGGTGAGAATGATTTGGCAAGCAGAAGAGGGAAAGCAAAGGTCTCCAGACTCAGCAACTGATAGGAGTGAGTGAGACTCAGGTTGGAGATCTGCTGAGGCCAAAATCTGGAGGGGTGGGGAGCTGGAGGGAGGGAGCACTGGGCTGGAAGGAGGTGGCCAGGGTCTGCCGAGAATGGGAACCTGTTAAAGTATTTGAAGCAAGATAGTGTTTTAATTTTTTTAAGTTTATTTATTTTTGAGACAGACAGAGACTGCACACGAGCAGGGGAGCGGCAGAGAGAGAGAGGGAAAGAGAGAAAATCCCAAGTAGGCTCTGTACTGTCAGCACAGAGCCCGACGTGGGGCTCGAACTTCAGAGCCGTGAGATCATGACCTGAGCCAAAATCAAGAGTTGGACACTTAGCCAACTGAGCCACCCAGGTGCCTGGATGGTGTTTGAGAAAGACCACGCCTGAAACAGCCAGGTGTAGTGGTGCGGCCTGAGCTCACATCCACGGAGAACTCGGACAGATAGGTCCTTGTGCTGATATAGGCACTCGCCATCTCTGGAAAGACATACTCCAGAAACTGGTATCAGCGATTGGCCCTTCACAAGGGAGCTCTTTGGGGAGACAGGCGTGGTAGGAAGACAGTTTTTGTGACATTCTGTTTGCACGGTTTCTGTTTGCCCATGTGTTTGTATTATATTTTCTAAAAGAGTACAGGTTTTAAATAGCTGGTAAAACTGAGCATGAAAAATGAATTGACAAAAGGAAAGGAAGGAAGGAAGGAAGGAAGGAAGGAAGGAAGGAAGGAAGGAAAGGAAGACAAAAGGAAAGAAAGAAATGAATCATGCATGGCAATGTGAGAAAGTAAATCGGCGGGGAGACAGCGGGGACAGGGAGGGGGAGGGGTGGTCATCGCCCACCCAGGGCTCTCCTGCCCAGACGGCCAAGCCCATGGCAGCCTTGAGCTTGCACACTCCCAGACGCAAATTCCCAACCATAAATCTTATTTCAGGGGCGCCTGGGTGGCTCAGTCAGTTAAGCGTCCAACTTCGGCTCTGGTCATGATCTCACAGTTCGTGGGTTCGAGCCCCATGTCAGGTGCTGTGCTGACAGCCCAGAGCCTGGAGCCTGCTTCGAATTCTGTGTCTCTCCCTCTCTCTGCCCCTCCCCTGCTCACGCTGTGTCTCTCTGTCTCTCAATAAGAAATAAACTTAAAAAAAATCTTATTTCAAACTGTGATCCCAGCCTCGAATGTTCAACAAGGCAAATTCCTCCTCAGTTGTCATCGGAGAGATGGCTGTCGTTCCTCTGTTGACCTCCGCTCTGCCTCACCCACATCGGCGTCCCCATCGGCGTCCTCAGCTGACAGACCTCTGTGGGCAGGGTCTGCTTCCACTCAGCAGGTCACATTGCTGCGGCTCTGTGCTGAGGCCAGCCTCTCTTGGGGACACCAGTGGACACTAGCAGGAGGAAGGAGAAGAGGTGCTCCCTTCCTTGGAAAAGCACTTCAGAGTGTTGACCAGAGGCTTCCCCTCCCAGCCTCCAAAGCCTGCTGCTCTGTTTTCAGAACATTCGGAAGCTGACGACCAGGGTGAAATGCCATGTCATGTGAGAAGTCCAGATTCAGGAAGATCAAATCAACAGGGACACCTATCTGGGCTCTTACAGTGGCCTTGGGCTTGTGACAAGCTAACAGTTTTGGGCTGCCAGTGAGAGAAATTTCTAGAAAAAAATATTCACCGTATTTTTCACTCAGGGACGTATCATTTAAGGCACTGACGGCAACACCAATACAGGTATGCCTCGGTTTAAGAAAACCCAATTTAAAAAAATCTGGACTTCGGAACTGGATGTTTTAAAAGAGTACATCAAACAAAAATGTAACTTTCCCAGGTCTGGTCTCAGGAAGACCTCTCCGGCCCTGTCTCGTCAATCTTGAGCAAATCATTTCACCCATCTGGGCTTCAGGTTTTCTTTTAGATCCACGGGATACATTTCAGCTGTCTCCTTAATTCTAGCAGCAAATATTTGCCCTTGGAAAACTTATTTGATTTATTCATCGATGCCGTTACCCGTTGACCTGAAGTACATCCAGCACTGTTTCTCAAGCTGCTGGCAGCCGGTCTGAGGTCAGGTCGGGGGCGGGGGGGGGGGGCGGGGGGGGGGGGACCTGGGGCATTTCGATCACCCAGAGCTTTAGTCTTTCAAATATTGGGGAGGGGGCTGCTTCGTTTTGCTCTAAGAACACCCCCGGTGCCGCCCATCATCTCACGACCCAAGCTGGGAGGTGCCCGTGATAGGGGCCCTCTTGGTGGCAGCAGGAACATCCTCTTTTGCACGTGAATTTGTTGAGATGAAAACCACGCTTCTGACACTCCTCGCAGACCAGCGCTTGCGTCTGTCAGTTTTTCAAAAGCCTCTGTGGATGGGAGCTGGACTCCTGCTTGCTAACAGGGATCCGAAAGCGGTTTGAAAGAACTTGAACAAATTTTTCAAGATGTGCTTGCCTTTTAGGAATATGCAGCAAATAGTAAATATCGTTAAAATTAATTGCGCCGAACACACTCTCACAATTTAAATGGAATTGTCAGCTTTGCGTAATAAAAGGTTAAAATTATGCGCCGCACAAGGAATAAATTTGACCCGATTATTTGACTCAAAATTAAATTAAAGACTGAATGCACTTACATGTTAATATGTTTTACGTTGTTATATGACTTCCCTTAGAGTCATTTATATCTCAGCCATATTTCTTTAAAGCAGGTAATGTAAATTTGCTACTTCTAGTGTCTTTTACATTCCCAAAGCATACGATATTTCTTCTAAATAACTTTGTTTGCTGGTGATAATAGTTCATGCATCTTAGTATTTCTTTTTTTTTTTAATGTTTATTTCTTTTTGACGGGGGAGGGTGGGAGGCACAGAGAGATAGGGAGACACAGAATCCAAAGCAAGGTCCGGGCTCCCAGCTGTCAGCAGAGAGCCCGACACGGCGCTTGAACCCACAAACCGTGAGATCATGACCTGAACTGAAGCTGGATGCTCAACCAACTGAGCAACCCGGGCGCCCCTGCATCTTAGTATTTCTAACATTTGCTCTCTCTTTCTCTCTCAGATTCACATGGAGAACAATCTATTTCCATACGGTCTTTAATCTGGGGTGACCCTATTGGCCATCGTAGCAAATGCTGAAGATACTGATCCTTACTCCCTCCCTGTCCAACAGATCCTGTGGCGTGGAAAGACCAGACAAAAGAAAAGACCAACTGGCCTGGACTTTTATTTAAGTCAGGCAACCCAATACGAGAGCCCTGCTCCCATTCTCAGCCTTCCACCTCTGCGTTGTTCTTCCCCTCCTCTCTGTATCCTCTTCGTACTATGCCCACTGTCCGTGGTCTTGCTCACCTGCTTGCTCTCGTGGCCCCCTCCCACACTCACTCATCTTGAAGCGCTGACCCTGTGGACAGGGTGCTCCCCATTGTAGGCCTCCATCTCTAGCCTTGGCTAGACGGATGGATGGACAGCTAAGCTTCCCTCTCACTCCCTGGGCTCAGTCTTTTGCCGAATATTTCCTATGTCGGTCATGCCCACGTGCTCAGCTCTTTGCTGAGGGTGACAGGAGGGATTCACCCCGGTCCTGGAGCACCTTTTATTCATGGCGGTGGGTGACCAGAGCACATGGATGAAACTAACAGGAGACAGAACCAAAAGACCATCACCCTGGGCTGGGTTCCTAATGTACAGGAACTTCTTAATGTGAGCAGCCCTCGGCCAAGACCACAACCAAACCATCCTGTGTGTCTACAGACCATCCAGACCCTAGAGGATGTGCATCTGCTTTCTTAGTACCGAGTCACTATGTCACGAAACGAGCTGGACTCAGAAGAGCACAGGCAGAAGGCAGTGACACTATTTTCTCTGTGCTAAGTTGACTGCTTCTTCTTTGCTCCTGGATGAAACCCCAGGCAGGTGCTGTGGGCTTAACAAACCTCATGTTTCAGATAATAAAGTGTCCAGGTCAATCCAGATATCCATTTGGCATACAATTTACAAGCCCTCGCTTCCTGCCAGATTGGGCCTGATACAAGATTAGGAACCGGAGGTGAAGTCAACTCCGTGATTGGCTTCCCTCACGACTTTCACTCCTCCTGTCGGATTCAGGCCACCCCGGAACCGGAGGAGAGTGAAAGGAAGGGAAGCGGGAAAGAAAGGACTTGCTTGATTGTCACCATTATCATCTGCTGTCAGGCTGATTCTTCATCCTGTGCAGCATTTTTGTGGGTTCTCTGGCAGGGGGGTCTTCCCCTGGCACCTTGCTTAACCTCATGGGGCTCTCCAACTCGAACTCTTTCAAAGAAGTCACAGTCGTACCCAGTTGGCCATGCACCCCCCGTGCCCGTCGCCCCTGGTATACCCCACGTTAGGGTACCTTTGCCTTTTCATCTTGTCTCTTTACTTGGCTTCCTGGCAAGGAACTCCAACCTCCCACCTTCTCTTTGGGCTTTCCAGATGGAAGGCAGACATCAGTCTACACCCACACAATTCCGGCCACACAGGTGAAGCTCTCTGAGTGGTGTCTGAAGTCTCTCTCACTTTGCTTAGGTTGAAGGGAAGATACGTTTTCTCTTCCTCCCAAGCCAGGGTGAGGACAGGGTGGTGGGGACGCCCAGCTACTGACAACTGTCTTCAAGCTAATCCTTGCTACTGGCTGCTTCGACTTCCTAATAAGTTCCTGGCCTCCTCTTTGAAACTCTTGAAGTCGGTGGCAGGCAGAGCAAGTTTTGGACCACTCCTTTGCCAGCCCCACACAGATGGTCTAGCACCCTCTTTGGGGGAGTTCTCAGCTTTGGGGGCTCACCCAAATTTCAATGCAGGAAGAGGGTCACATTAATATCCTATTTCAGTTACTACTTAGGAAACTATATGAGAGAATTGAAAAGTCATTTATAGTCAGAGAGCTTGTAGAAAGCTAATTGTGCTAAATTTTGCCCTGTTTTTATCCTGCATTGATTTCTCAGGTGGGTGAGGATCACACAAAGACTACTGAATGTACTAGGGGTGTTCGGAAGGGAACACTGGACACAATTACACGAACTCCTTCTATTTTTTGGAAAGGAGATTTCAAAGGAGGAAACGTGCATCTCAAATGTTCCCATGCGAGGCACTAAAAGGGACACGGGGCCTACGGTACTCTGAAAGTCAGAGTTATAACAAATGCTCGGGTGACAAAGACAAGGGGCGAGTCTCTAAGGAAAGCCATGCGGTCGTAGAGTATGTCCCGTTGAGCTGGGCACCCGAAGGACATGGGCGTAGGCTACAGGGAGACCACAGGCAGAAACACACGGAGAGGAGCAGCCCGAACCTGGAAGGGAAGTAGAAGGAGAGTCAGAGGCCACGATGAGTTGAAGCTTGTGAACAGTCAGGACAGCACATGTTCTGTGCTCAATGCAAAACAAACAAACAAACAAACAAATCCACTAGGTTCCACTAGGCTCAGTTCTATGCACTTATATTTGAACGTGTCTGCGCATCACAACGACTAGGTACTACTATTATCTATATTTTACAGGTGGGGAAATGGAGGTGTGGAGAGTTCAAGCAATTTGCCCACAGCCAGACAGCTAGAACGTGGCAAAGTCACGATTCAAACCCAGGCACCCAGACTTCGGAGACTGCGCCCTAGACTCCCACCCGCTTCCTCTCTGTTAGTTCGTCCATTCTGAGTTCTACCAGGAGCTCTGATCCTCTGAGGGGGTGGATTCTGTTTTGCTCACATTTGTAATCCCAGGCTTTAGCTCAACGTCTGGCGTGCAGCACACCCCAAGTTTGTCCAATTGAATTAAACAAGTGTAACAGGTAGGATGAGCGCCTCCTGTGTCCTGCTTTTGCCAAAGCCTCCAAAGGCTTTTAGAAAGTATTATCTACTTTCTAAAGAGAGGGGCTGGCCACATCCACCTTGAACTTACAGGAGCCCGAGCAGACCCAGCAACCCCCTATGCATATGGCTTGTGGCTCTTAGGAGAGAAGAAGATTTCTTTGCACTTGTGGCCCCACAACATCTCCATTTCCCCACCTGTAAACATGGAGGTAGGGCCCCTCCCCTTCCTTCCCGCAGCCTCCTAGGAGAAGCGAGGAGGGACCCTAGGGAACCATTGGTGGATATTAGAGTTTTCTTTTAAGGAAGGGGGTGCTTACACCTCACTTGCTGGCCAGGTCCTAGCTGATCTACCCGACCTCTGGGGCCTTCCTTGTGCTATGGCTGGACGAACACAGGAGGGCCCCTGGGAGAACGTGATATACAGTTCTTGGGTTTGCTGGTCATTAGACTCTTCCCTCAAGTGGCCTGAAGGTAGGGGTTGGCTGAAGCCCCTACAGGTGGCTGGGAGAGGAAAGAGGGCAATGGTAGGGATGCCTTGCAATGCCCTGGCTTGAAAACGACCACAGCCAAGAGGGCTACCAGCTTGGACGAAGGGAGCCCAGGAGCAAACTGCAGAGAGGCAGAGCTGAGGGGCATCCTAAGAGGCCATCTAAAAATGCATTGCCCCCACTGGACGGTAGTGTCTTCCTGAAAAATCCATGTGCATCTGAAATAGAGTGGGTTGGGGGTGAGGGGGGTGATAGTGGTAGGGAGGCATACCTAATGAACCTACAAAAGGATCCCCTGGGAATTTTCCAGTGTGTGCACATTAGCAGTAAGGGGGGAGCAGTATACAGCTGAGAAAAGTACAAACCCATAGGCCCTTTTCCCTGGCATTGGCCTTGGCCCTGGTTCTGGAGTAACCAGAAGTAGCAGAGAGAGCACCGGAGGGGCAGGTCTCAGACCTGAGCTCAGGTGGTGGGCTGGAGAGAACAGAGAAGCTTCTGCTGAACAGAGGGAGCAAAGTTTTGATTGGATTGTGCTGGACTTTCTAATGCTTGAAAGTGACCAGGGCACGGTAAGATCTGCTAGAGATGCCACCAAGGCATGGGGACAGGAGAGCCGACTGAATGGGCCTGAGGGAGACCGTGGAGGGAGGAACACAAAGCTACTTCCTGATTTCCTCCTACCAAATCTGGCCTGTTCAATAACCCATCACACAAGGAAGTTTCCAGAATGTTAACAGGTAACACTGAGTTTTCCAATTTTAAGACACACTTTTTTTTTTTTTTTTTAACATTTTAGTATTTCTGAAATCTGGTGCCTTATAAATCCAAATGCACATTTACTATTTTTCCCCCTGAAAACATTTTTTGAATTTATGCTGCCTTAAAATATATTGCATTTTAGGACTGAGACTGTTTTGTGGAGCCATTTAGAGGTTTTACAAGTTTTCAAGTGCTCTCACTTGCATCACTGCAAGTTGAATGTCACTCTCTGACCTTCTGGCTCTAGGAAGTTGTGTTGTCCAGCCTAGGTTGGGGTGTCAGAAAAAGGGCAGGATAGGAATGAACAGTGAATGGCCGGAGACCGTAGGGCAGAAAGTACAAGGATCTCCCACGCCCATTCCCTGCAAAAGATGTCCCGGGAACCACAATACAACACAAGGTTTCAGAAACGGACCAAAGGGGGAGGTGGGAGTGAAAATCCAAGCTAGAGTAAAGGGTTGGTGGCACAGCATTGTGAGAGTGAGTCCAGAGAGATTTTAAAGGATGGAACCTTACAAATTAAAACGAAGCAAGACAAAACAAAACAACAACAACAAGTATCCATTCATCTACTGATGGATACTTAGGTGTTTCCTTATCTCGGCTATTGTAAATAATGCTGCAGTGAAGGGGGGTGGGGCGGCGTAGATATTTCTTCAAGATAGTGGTGTTGTTCCCTCTGGGTATATACCCAGAAGTGCGATTGCTGGATCATATGGCAGCTCTGTTTTTAATTTTTTGAGGACCCTCCGTACTGTTTTCCACAGTGGCTGCACCAGCTTACATTCCCACCAACAGCGCCCGAGGTTTCTGTCTTCTCCACATCCTCGCTGATATTTGTTATCGCTGTGAGGTGATGGATGTTAATTAAACTTACGGTGGTCATCGTTTTGCAATATATACATATATCAAATCATTATGTTGTACACCTCAGAATAATACAATGTTATATGTGAATTATACCACAATAAAACTGGAAAAATAAGCTATGGCAAAAAAAAATTTTTTAAGAAGAGTTGTAAGTGCATTGGGTTGGTTCTATTGACAAAAAGGGAAGCTAAGGGGGCCAAGATAGTATAGATAGTCACAACTGTGTAAATTTAGCCTAAGAAAAAGTTAAGTTGAACACTTTAAAATAAGGTTAAGCAATTTGCTCAAAGTCCCGCAGCTAATAGCCAACGTCATGAATCACCCCCAATTTTTCTTCAATTTTATCCTTTAATGCAAAAAGCCTTTAAAATGAAAATGAAATAAGACAAAGACACATAAGGAAAATAAAGCTTAGGATGGTAATGAAATCATGGAAAACATCTAGCTTCCAGATCAGAAATACAGCCTTCTGACACAGCCACGCTTCTCATTGGGGCCAGTGACTGACCTTGACATTGCATGACAGCAGGACTTCTTGCCGAGCCTGGATAAGGCTTAAGAATCCTGCCAGGGTCGCGCCTTGGGCAATAACCACCAACTGGACCTGTCTGCCCCCACAAAGTTGCCTCTACTACATGAATTTTGCCCTCCCCAGCCTGGATGTGATCTCACAGCGTCCAGGAAGAATTTAGAGGCAGATCCTAGAACCTTTGTCATAATCTCTGAGACATCATGGGGAAGGAGATCTCCCAAATTTCAAAAAGGACACAGGAGAATTGCTACTTCCTGGCAAAATTCTAGAATTGAATATTAAACAGAGGAACTGAGGCTTCTTAGAAAATAAAGATCTGAGAGTCCACAAAAACAAATCATGCAATAATAACCTCTTTCTCTTTTCATAGTGTTTCTATCCTAGCACATAAGGGGAATTCACAGACAGAGTCAGGCGTTGGATAAAGTTCCTTAAAAACAGGTAGAAATGTATTCATTGAATGAACGACGGTTTGGTAAACTCATACGTGATTTAAAGCCTATACCCAAAGAGAAAAAGCTGTTCCATGAGTAGGTATTAATAAATCATTGTCAAAAAAGAAGGAACATTCATTTATTTATTTTATTGCCTATATTGCAGTCAACATTCCTATTAATGATTTGAGGCGATAAAAAAATATCTGTTGGCGGAGTTAACTGACATTTCTGACAAGAACATGATTACTTGGGGAAAATAACAGATGTCTGATCTTTATTTGTGGGTAAGGATGATTTATACCCCTTGTTTATGGAGAACAATGGCTTGTAGAATATCCTAATTTATACCCCAAATCTTGTTTTTGGGCGAAGGGAGAAGGAACTTCCACTCTTGGAAGCTACTTTTGAATATCCCAGGTCCTTGGATGGTACAGTATGGATGCTGCTTCATAGTCATAAAATTTGTATGAAGTTCAAAGTATCATCTGATTAATCTTTGTGTAGTTTTTGGTTGTTTCTTCTGGCTAAACATCCTAAATTCTTTTAAGGTGTCATATGTCGTGACATTTATAGTTTTAGCCTCCTACACTCTGTGCTCTGAACACAGTCTAGCTTATCAATGTCCTTCTTAAGACATGACACCTGATTATCAATTCCAATACTCCAGGTGGGGTTTAATCACCTAAGAGCACAGTGTAATGATGTCCAGACTTGATCTAGAAAGTATCAAAACAGCCTAGTATCACATCAGTTCTTTAGTATGTGCTTCATACATTTGGTTTCTACTGACTTGTGAACTGAAGTTCTTAGATCTTTTTCATTTGAATTGCTGTTGAGACAAGTATTCTCTCCCTTGTCCCCGTTGATTTTTTGGAAACAGAATGCATGGCTATACATTTACTCCTGTTACATTTGAACTTACTAATTTTAGCTTAATACATCAGTTACAAGTTTTTAAAAATTTAAATGTATCACCAGTGTATTAGTTTAGCACAGCTCATCTGCAGTATTCAACAAAAATTTTTGTGCTTTGGATATTCTGGGCATGGCAAAAGCAACAAAATTTAGGTTACGAGTTCCAAATATTTGTAATCTGCCATAGAACCAGTATCTATTTATTTAAAGATTTTTATTTTCTATTTTTTTAAGTTTATTTATTTTTGAGAGAGAGAGAGCGCATGTGCTTGTACACGAGTGGGGGAGGGGCAGAGGGCGAGGGAGCGTGAGAGAGAATCCCAAGCAGGCTCTGCACTGTCAGCACATAGCCCGATGGAGAGTTCAATGTGGGGCCCAAACTCACAAACCATGAGATCATGACCTGAGCTGAAATCAAGAGTCAGATGCTTAAATGACTGAGCCACCCAGACACCCTAAAAGATTTTTAAGAAGATTTTTAAATAATCTCTATACCCAAAGTGGTGCTCAAACTTGCAACCCTGAGATCACCAAGCCAGCCAGGCACCCCGAAACAGTATCTTTGAGAAGACATGATGAAGGAATTCTAGACAGTGGGAATGTATCCCTACTTCCAGCAGATTTCTCTCCAAGCATCACTTTGTGAAGCAAGGTTGTCCTGAAACAGGCCACCAAGCGTCCCCTTGCACTCTGCTTACCAGCTCCCAACCCTGCTTATTGCAGACAAAGGTTAGGTTCACGTTTTCCTAATTGTCTAAACAAGCTCTTCCGAAACTAGATCTTCCAATGACCCCGGTCCTGTCAAATGTCCTGGATGCACATGTCACCTCTCATGCCTTTGATGCTGGTGGCTTGAACTTTTTGCCCTACCATTAATTAATCACTGGAATGAATAAATAAGGAACAGTCAGGCATTCCTTGGGGGGGCATGGTAGCAAGAAAAAAATTCTCAGAGTGAGGAGAGCTGATTTTTCCTAAAGCCTGGCTGTGTGACGGAGAGGAAGTCATGCCACATCTCCAAGCTTTGGTTTCTCTGTCAGCTGGGGCGGGGAGGGGGAGTGGGGCCTGGCCAGGCGCGGATGCATCTCGACCATGGGATTGGCAAAATAACCACAACTCTTGCTTTTGCATGAGAGCTATTAAAGTGGAGCATAGAGAAAAATGATTATAGTTGAACAAATAGTTGTAGACAGTATGCTCATGTAACCACTGGGAGATCCTTTGGGAACTGCTTAAAATGCTCAGATTGAAAGTTCAACGGGGTGCCTGGGTGGCTCAGTCAGTTGAGCATCCGACTTCGGCTCAGGTCATGATCTCACGGCTCATGAGTTCGAGCCCCACGTCGGGCTCTGGGCTGACACCTCGGAGCCTGGAGCCTGCTTCGGATTCTGTGTCTCCCACTCTCTCTGCCCCTCCCCTGCTTACTCTCTCTCCTTCTCAAAAATAAAATAAAAACATTAAAAAAAAATTAAAAGTTCAACGCCAAAGTGAACTCACCGATCCCAGGTTGTCCGCTCACGAGAGCTGAGGGCCCCGGGCCTCCGTCTGGCTGATTTCTCTCTTCCAAGGCTGGAAAGTGTAAATGGCCACCTGCATGCTAAGTGGTCCTGCCTTGCCCCAGCTCCAAAGGAGCAGGATGGAGAACCTCCCAAAGGAACAGGAGAACAAGGGGCTTGCTGAGGTCACCGTAGGCTTCAGCCAGGGGTCCAGCCCTGCCCCTGTCCCACTGGAAAGGCCAGCCCCAGGAAAACTTGAGAAACAGGGACACACACCATTGGAGCTCTTCCGATCCCTCTCAGGTGTCCCTATTAGTTACTTAACTGTCTTCTTTTTGATAAGGACAGGAATGCATTCATTGCCGTTGTCACACACAATCCCAGTAAGCCGCAACCGAGAGTGAGCTGAAAAGGGCTTACAGAGTAAATGCTGGAGAACACCCTGCCAGGCCAGAAGGGAAGGAGCTCCGAAGCCGAGCGACAGGAAGAAAAGCGGAATACGTCCCTCTGCCCCCTCTCCCCTTGCCCCAGGGATGGCCGCAAGGTCGCTTCAGCACAGGCAGCTTCCAGCGGGGCTCACCAGCTGTCATCCGTCCTCCCCTCTCCCTCCTCCAGGCCAGTCTCCCTCAGAGGTCCAGGAGTTTGGTTCATGGGCCTGGATGCACAGCTAACAAGAAAGTGCATCCAGCAAAAACTAAACCAAACCTAGAAGTGTGCATTTGAGTTTGCTGCTGCTCCTCACACAGGTACTACAGCAAGTTCGTGGTTGAGTCTAGGTGAGCATGGAACTCACAGCAAGACACTTCTATGGACACCCCAAACCTTAGCTGGCGTTGTCATCATTATCAATGACGATTTAAGGCCACCTCACCGCTGAGGGCTAAATACGGCAACATCTACCACCTGCACTGTCTGTCCCTTCAACTGCTTCCTTTTTCTCCATAAGAATTAATACCATCAGACGCACTGTATTTTTTCTCATTTGTTTGTGCACTGCCTGGCGACGTCCCATGGAGTGTCACGTCCATGAAGGCAGAGGCTCTGTTTGGTTCATTGCTATAGAGCATAGATCGGCACCTGGCACACAGGAGGTTCTCAGTAAATACTTGTGGTGGATGAATGAATGAATGAATGAATGGTATTTATAACAATACTTGACACATAAGAGGTCAAGCATTGGGTAAATAAATGAATGAAGGGCATTTAGATTGGCACATAGGAAGCACTCCATGTTGAATGAAAGGATTGAAGCATTTAGAATAGTAACAACACAGAGTAAACGGTAATAATCTGTTTATTATTCAAATATCAAAATTCCATCAACACGGGCTACTCCTTTCCCCCATACCCTCGAAGGACAGGAGAAGCTCCTAATTTGGCAGTGAAGGAAGGTCACATCAGCCCATTCCTGAGATCTCCTGTTTCAGAGGGCCCCAGGATAGGAACTGGGAACACAAGGACCCTGTATGGGACTGAAGGCTTTCCTTGTATGTCCATACAGAGGTTTCCGTGATTCTCATCTAATCTGACTGTGGATCTCCAAATATTTGAGGGTTACCAGTATCATCTGCTATTCCCAGATGCAACATTCCCTTCCTATCAGATTAAGGAGCACAAGAAAGGGAAGTCTTAAGACGTAAAACCTTTTTGCTGTTGGTGTTAATGAATGAAACACCACCATTCAAGAGCTTAGCTTTTAAACCCTGAAAGTGTGTAAGCAGGATGCTTGAATTCGCAAAAAGTGTTAGGATCGCTCCAAGGATTTATCAGCTATTTACTTGTTAGTGTGAATTCGTTTGCTCCAAACTCCTTATTGATGCCAGTCTGAAGTCGAGAATGGGGGTTTTGCTTGGGACGAAGAAAGACTGAGGGAGGGGAATTTTATAGCCAAGCCAGCAGGGGAAAGAACAGTGGAGGCGTTGTTGCAAATATTTGGGTCTTCGAATGACAGAGTCAAGCGGATAGGAGGAAAGAAGTTTGGGGGCGAGGGTGGGATCGAATGTAAATTTCTCCCAAATGAAAACCAGGCATCACCAGTGTTGACTGTGCTCATTGTGCGAGGCCAGGAAAACCAATTCTCATGACCCTGTTCCAGGGCAATGGTTTGATGCTAATTCAGTTGGGCAGCTGGAACCCAAGGGAAACCTCTATGTAAATGTTCCTCCAAACTTATTTTTTCTTTTCGCTCCTTTGAAGGGTGTCAGTTTGCAAGACTAGGTCAATACTCAAGCAGTCCAACCGAAGCATCTAAGTATACCGTGCTCTGTGGCCAGGGATTGGCCTCGATTCAGTAAACGCACAGGCCTGGCAGCATTTGCCTGCCTCTCCCCTACTTGCACAGACGTTTTATTACTTCTGTAGGCGGAGCACGTCACCTCTGCAAATGCTGGCTCTTATCTGGAAGCAGCACCGCTGTCCCCTTGCCTTGACTCTGCAGCTACAGAGATGTTTAGGAAGCATCCACTATCCTCTGCAAGGATCAGGGGAGTTGCATGAATAAAGTTATACACAGGAACCACATTTCAAGAACACTCGCCAAAGGAAACCTGAAAGTCGACCAATGAGGGGGCTGGTTTGCAAAGTTTATTTCTAGATTCTGTTCCTTGATGGGTAGTCTACAAGACCAAAGAAACCTGAGGCAAAAATGATAAATCTCCAGGGCTGCTTAGAGACCTGTGATGCCCATTTGGGCTCTCAGAAAACTTAAAGTCATCAACACAAACAATTTGCAGGTCCTTCCATGTCCTGTGGTATGTTCTAACCAAGAGGTCCACAGCCCTACCCTTAAGCCATCACCTGCCGTGGTGATGAGCCCTCACCTCACTAAAGCAATCGGTCCATCCTTGGTTAACTTTGCCTGCCAGAAAAATCCTTTATGACTGGCAAGAACAGGCAACTCAAGTTAATGATACATTTAATTTTACAGAATTAATTATGATTTTTTTTATGACAGTAGGGATAGCTCTAAGTACTCCCATTTTGGTTCTTACAAATCCATGGTGGTCACTGCTGATAAAATCCAAGTCTCAAGGTCCATAAGAGTGGCCCCTCCACCCTGCACTGGATGCTGGGAGCGTTAACAACAGGCAGGTTGGACTCTGTTAGCCATGGATAACTAACAGTTACCAGTGTTGCAGTATTTATCACAAGATGGGCATTACGCCAGCTGCTGGCCCATACATGGATCATTCCATTCCCACCATAGCCCTTTCAAAGACAATGGCATTACCTCCATGTTTCAGATTAAAACCAAAAACCAAAAAAACAAAAAATTGAGGTTAGGTGACAATGTGAGTCAGCTGAGACTTGAAGCCCAGTGGGTTTGATTTCTAAGTTCAGGCCCCACACATAATGTTCCCGCTGAGGGTGGTCCTATCCCCAGCCAGTCTGCATGGACCCTTCAGGGCTGGGCTGGATGACGGCAACAAAGGAAGTTCTCAGCTGACCACAAAATGACCTGATTGCGGCCATCACAAGGTCATTTCCGTTCTGATTTCTCCGCAGCCTAGTGGAAATGTGACCTGCCAACTGTCAATGCCTGAAAGGGATTCCAAGAAAGCACTAATATGCAATGGCATTTCTGGATTCTCTTAAAACTTGTGATGCATACCTTTATCTTTTATATAACATTGAGTTGAATAACAGACTTGCCAAGTTAGTTGGGACTTTGAAGATCATCTAGTCCAGGCTTCTTCCTGATGTACCCGTTGGGAATAACTACAAAGAAGGAACTGAAAATTGATGGAAACCAACCAAACATGAACGTGGACATGAACGTGGACATGAACGTGGCTGGCGGGGCTAGAATAATTGCTTTTGCTGTCCAGCACCTTTGGGGAAGACAAGAGAACCTGAGGTCCGGTTGTTTCCTTGGAAGGCTTTGGAGCGTGGGGAAATGAACAGAGCTGAGTTGGAGTCCCACTGAGCTCTGGCAGTCTGTCTCAAAGTCTCCACGAACCAGCTCCCGTTCCACAGCTCTGTATATTGAGGCAAAGGATAGAGAAATATCCCTGAGCATATAGAAGGTTCTCTGCTAGCTACATGGAGCTAAGAAGAAAACTATCACCCACACTTTTCCTAGAAACCATTCAAGATGAGAAAGGTGGGGTCAGTGACAGTCCCTACTGTGTGAGGATGACCGCTACCCTTTCAGGAACCCCAGCTGTCTGGATACCCTTCCATTTCCCGAGCAGTTGTCTGCTTCCTCCTAAGTTAGTTCGCATCTGCAAGCCCCAGGTTTCTTCAAATCTGCAGAAAGAGAATAACAAATGTATTTCTCTCCCAGGATTCCCGTGAGGGTTAAATAAGACAATCTTAGTAAAACTTGTGAAAATAAACTTGGGAAAGACCTCGGCACGTAGAAAGCCCTCAGCTTACACTGCCTGCCATCATTATTATCACTCTACCTACTGGCAAAAGCTAGACACGTCTTAGGGAAACACTTTTCGAAAAAAAGGGGGAAGCTTAATATTGTGTTTCACTTTCTTTTTTTTTCCCCTTGCATTGTTGTTGCTGTTGTTGTTGTTTTTTTAATATAATGTATTGTCAAATTGGCTAACGTACTGTGTGTAGTGTGCTCTTGGTTTTGGGGGTAGATTCCCGTGGTTCATGGCTTACATACAACACTCAGTGCTCACTTTCTCTTTTAAATTTTCTTGAACCATCTAATGTACCAGTTTTCTTATAATTCAGGCTATGGGGTATTTAGAACTGATGGTGAGATTGAACTTGATTGAGATTGTAGATGTGACCCCAGCCCAATGGGGGTGGGGGGGGACAGCAAGGAGAGGAGAAGGTGAGAATATAAATGAGGGAATTTTAGGGATTCTTGTCTCGTTTCCTAAATACCTCAACTGAGAGGGACTATTTCTGCAATGTTTTTTCCTAGGAGGAAATTTTACAGTGTCCTTAGTTAATGTTATTAATGATCTATCACTGATTGAGGATTTAATGTGCTTAATCCCTGCGTACATGATCTCTCTTGATCCTTACAACCACTGGTTGAGATGGGCTAATTTGTCCCATGCCACATCTTGCAGGGCTGGGATTTGAACCCATTTTTATCTTACCCCAAGGCTCAGGCTCTCAACCACCCCACTATACTAGAAGCTCACTGGAAAGACAGTGGATCTGGGCCCTATGGTCAGGTTCAGACCAATGAAGCTGAGAAAGAAAGGAGTATGTCACTGTGCTATTACCCAGAATACCTGCCCTGGGAAACCTAGGGATCTTTGAATAAATCTCTTTAATAAAGAATGGTTCTTTGAAAAACAGTGTTGCCGGAATCGGGCTCTAAGGAGCCCTGCCGGGCAGGTGATGGGAGCAGCTTCTATGGGGAAGTTTCACCGAGACAGACTTCAAACTGGCCAGACCTGAGGTGATTCACTTCTGGGAACAAGAAGGCACATCCAAACAGCCTCCAGGGTCACCTATTGTGAAAACCGTCTGGGATCCCGCCATCATCCCAGGATATAAGGGCAGGGGGCGGTAAGAGAGGGTCCGCAGCCCCAGGCTCCAACACTTCTTCCATCCACCCCAAATACAAATGATAAAAATAACATTTGATAGGGACAACTAATATTTTCTTAACCTTGTTTACAGTAAATGAAATCATCTTGAAAATTTTTTTAAAAAAATTTTTAATACATTTTTGAAAGCTTATCTATTTATTTATTTTGAGAGAGAGAAAGCATGAGTAAGGGAGGGACAGAGGTGGGGGCTGGGGGGGGGGGGCGGGTAGCGAGAGAATCCCAAGCAGGCTCAACACTCTCAGCACAGAGCCCAAAGCAGGGCTCGATCTCCCGAACCATGAGATCATGACTTGAGCCGAAGCCAGACGCTTAACCAACTGAGCCACCCAGGCGCCCCTTGAAAATTTTTAGGTGGAGTAATATGAAATCTGTTTTTTCAAATGCAGCTTTAAGGTAAGACCCCAGGGCTGGCCTCCTTACTGCCCTCATCCATGTTTCTACTTCATGTCCCTCCTGGCTTCCAGAGCTGAAGCCAGATGAAGCCTCACTGAGAACAAAACAGTTTGCTGACTATCTTCAGGATGTAGGGGAAGGCTGGAGAGACAAGTCATCAGGGAAGAGAACTCTCTGGTCGCAGGTGGGGTACAGATGGAAGAGAGGTGACAACAGATGTACAGGGACAAAACAGCACTCATCACAAAGGCCCTGCTTTACGCACTTCTCTGAGAAGCGTCTGTGAAAGAGAGTTGGTACTTTGACAGCGACCACTATCCAATTCTTTCTACAAAAGGTAACATCTTGACCCAAGAGCTTAGAAAACGTAGCCTGTTTTTAAGTGTCTTTATTCTGCCCTCATACATTTGGTTATGGTTTTTCTCTCCCTACATTTGATCAGTTGTCTACCAGGGTACGGAATTCTACTTTGGAAATCACCTCCTTAAGGCTCTCGAAACCTTGCTCCAATGTCCTCCAGGATCCCCTGTTGCTCCTGAGAAGTTTAAAGACATTCTGTTTCTTCTTTGCTTTTTAAGTTTATTTATTTATTTTGAGAGAGGGACAGAGAAAGTGCACGTGTGAGTAGGGGGAGGGGCAGACAGAGGGGAGGGAGAAAATTCCAAGGGGGCTCCATGTGCTGTGAGTGCAAAGCCTGATGCGGGGCTCGAACCCACGAACCATGAGATTGTGACGGAGCTGGAATGAAGAGTCGGATGGGCACCTGACTGAGCCACCCAGGCACCCCAAGAAGTTTTGTTTCTTAATACTTAGTGAGTGTCTAGTTCTTTAGGATCTTCTCTTTATTCCCAACTTCCGAAATCTGACAATGATGTGTCTTGATAAGAATCTATTTTTACCTACTGGCCTGGCATCAGGTGGGCCCTTTCTGTCTGGGAATCTATATTCTTCAATGCTGGGAAACATCTGTCAGTTATTTCATTGAGTATTTCCTCTCTCTGTCTTCTTCGTCTGGATTTTTTTTTTTTTTTATTTGGATGTTCATCTTCCTAGACCAGCAATTTTCAATGACTCTCCTACACTAATCCTTAGATTTTTCTTTCTTCTTCCTATTTGCTTTGTCTTTTGGCTTTACTTTTTCATTTTTTTTGTTGAATCCTTCATTTCTACTATCATATTGTTAAATTTTCAAAAGCCTATATTTGTTGTTTCCTAAAGGACTCCTTTCAAAAAATAGCTACCTCTTCTTGTTTCACAGATGAAATATTTTTTTCTTACCTCTCCAAGAGTATTCATGTTAGTTCTTTCCCCAGTTGGAGTTTTCCCACATGGACTCTTTTTCCTCAAAGACTGTTATTTCTTCCAGTTTATTTTCATCTCGGTCTTTCTTCTGATATATGCCCATCCTTGACTGTCCATGTTTATAAGGAAGGGAAACTGCATCCACGGTGAGATTTGCTAAAGAGCAGCGGTTCTCAACTTCAGTGTGTACTTGAGGGTCTTAAGATTTCAGGGCCCCACCCCTAGTAGTTCTGATTCTGTTAAGTCTGGAGCGGGGTGCAAGAATTTGCATGAAAAAAAAATTTTTTTTAAGTTTATTTATTTTTGAGAGAGCGAGAGCACTCACTGGGAAGGAGCAGAGAGAGAAGTAGAGAGAAGATCCCAAGCAGGCTACACAATTTCAGCACAGAGTCTGATGTGGGGCTCAGACTTACAACCTGTGAGATCATGACCTGAGCCAAAGCCCGACACTTAACTGACTGAGCCACCCAGGGGTCCCAAGATTTTGCATCTTTATCAAGTGCCTAGGTGGTGCTGAACCACTGATCTGACTGGTTGTTTTCTTGGGGACTTTCCAAGATTATCCTGAGGTATTTCTCTTTGGGCTGGCCAGGTTCCTCAGACAAGGGCCTCCCAATCTCATGCTCGGGGTCCAGGCCTGGCTCCAGTATTTCCTTAGCCTAAGAGGGCCAGGAGGGAGGATCTCATCATTAGATATGTAAATGGCCATTTGACCCGCCTCTTTTATTGTGGTGTTCTTGCCACAGCTACTTCTGGAGTCTTCCAGTCCAGAGGCTCTCTCTTTCACACTCCCCAGATGTAGACACCTCTCAACCTGTGCCAGTGTGGGGAGGGATAGTCCCTCAGCTGGGCAATGTGGAAGAAGAGATCTGGGGATCTAAATGCTCCCTAAGCAGACCGTCAGCTGATGCTTTTACAGCCCCACCATTACTCCCCAGTTACCAGATCCCCAGTTTTGGGGGGAGGGGTGCGAGGGACAGTAGGTTTGCTTCTCACTTCCCAGTCTGCCAGCATCAGATTCCCCTTTCTTGGGCTTACAAACCCAACTGCCCTTGTTTTCCAGCTTCCAGCTTCCAGGATTCTGTTGTTCCTGTCAGCTGCTTAATTTCCTCTGACCTTATGGGTTTCTACCCTTTTTATGCCCCGAAAGGCTTTCAAGAGGACAGGGAAATAAATGAAAATGTTCAATCTATCTTTCCCCCAAAAGTCCCGCACCGCGGGAAAAGATTTGGTTTGGTATTAACTTCAAACCATTCTGAGCTATTTGTATTTGTAAAGACAGATGTGGCCTCATTGTGACCATTTCGGGTTTATGGGCTATTTTTTTCTTTCTGTTGTAAAGAAAGCTTCCTATTTCAAAATTATGTTGTTTTAAGCACATCTCTAATAATGACCCCTAGAAGAAAATATGGAGACTCTCACTCCTCTGGCTTCTCAGACTTCTATTAATTAGCAAATGCCCTCAAGAAACAGTGAAGCTCTAAATCAGATTCATTTTGAGATTCCATGTAACATATTCAAGTTGTCAGAATTTTTACAATGCGTCTAATGAAGTGCTCAGCATAATGAATTGTACAATTATAACAAAATGGGGTTCTAATGAGCAATTCTCATTCCAAGCAAGAACATTCCAGGGTCTTTTTATTCTCCTTCTCTCAAACTGGAGGCTAACAAGTAGTTATGAAAAAAAATTAATGGGGAGTATGTAGCACAGAACTCAGTTGAAATGACTCTTACAAACTGAGTTTTGCTCTAAGTTTGTAGGTGGCAATATAGCTTTAAAAATGGGTTCTCAGGGCTGTTGGTGGGAATGTAAATTGGTGCAGCAACTCTGGAAAACAGTATGGAGGCTCCTCAGAAGGTTAAAAGTAGGACTACTATATGACCCAGCAATCCTACTTCTGGGTATATATCCAAAGGATATATATATCCAAAGGAAATGAAAATAGGATTACTACAGTTTACTCATATGTTTGTTGCAGCATTATTCACAATACAGAGACAATATTCAGTCTGTCAATGGATGAATGGATAAAGAAGATATTGGTGTGTGCGTGTGTGTGTGTGTGTGTGTGTGTGTGTGATGGAATATTATTTGGCCATGAAAAAAGGGAAACCCTGCCATTTACGACAACATGGATGGACATGTAGGGCATTTTGCTAAGTGAAATAAGACAGAGAAAGACAAATACTGTATGATTTCACTTGTATGTGGAGTCTAAAATAGCGGAACTCTTAGGAAATAGAGAATAGAATAGTGGTTATCAAGGGCTGGGTGGGAATGGGGGGGGGAATGGAGAGATATTGGTCAAAGGTTACAAACTTCCAATTATAAGATGAATAAGCTCTAGGGATTTAATGTAAAGCATGGTGATTTTAGTTAATAATTCTGTATTATGTATTTGAAAGTTTGTAAGAGAGCAGATCTTCAATGTTTTTACCACAACAGAGAGATTATGTGGCATGATGGAGGTATTAATTAATTCTATGGTAGTAATAATTTTGTAATATATAAGTGTGTCAAAATCAACATGTTATACACCTTACACTAAGGTCTCAGGTATGGTCCCAAGATCCTTCCTGATCCACATATATGCTGTATGGATGCGGAGGTCAGGCAGAAATTAGTTACTAGCTGCCCTTGGCTGTGAATTGTGTCTCTTCCATGGAACACTACCCTTCCCTTCTGTCCTATGAATTTGTGGTCTCATGTGACAATAGAAAGGTAAATGGCCCAGAGGTTCTTCATTGCCATCAAAGATCTGAGGCTGAAATGTCTGTGAATCGTTGCTCTAGTTAAAAGCTTCCTGTTGCTGAATGCCCATCTTGTATGCACTGCAATCACTACATTAGATAGATGATTTGCTGGAAGTGATTTTGTATTCTTACAATAATCTGCAAGGTGCGTATTATACAGATGAGAAAAGCTGAAGCTTTGTGATGCTAAGGGAAATGGCTGAAGTCTATAGGCAAAAAGAACCAGAGGCAGGCGTGCCTGGCTCCACACTCCAGCCAGACTTTAAGGAGCCTCCATCTTGGCTGGACTCTCCCTGGTTTTCTTACTAATCCTCTCTGTGACCCAGATGAATCTGTTTGCTCCCTGCCTGCTTCCGGGACCCTGCTTTGTACAGCTCCAGGGGCGCTGATCATGTTATGGCCTAGACATTTGTAATGTGGGAGCTCCGCTTTGACCGTCTGCTTTCCTCACTGGGATGGTGAGTAATAATAAAAAATTATCATTGTTATTGATTAGAGTGCTTCTACTGCAAAGAATAGGAAACTCCAATGTGATGAGCTTAGAAAAGTAAAGAAAATGGATTATCTCATGGAAAAGAAGTCTTGGTAAAGAACACCTATAAGCACGGTAAAGTGGATAACTTCACAATGCCACCAGAGTCCTATGTTCCTCCTGTCGTCTTGCTCTGCCATTCTTGGGGCACTGGCATTGCTTCAGCTGGGCTTCCCCGGGGCTGTAAGGGGGCGACTGCTATTCCAGGAGTCACATCCAGACACAACAGCAGCAGGTGGAAGAAGAGAAACGATTGGTGTTACCGCTCTTCCAAATCAAAGTGACAAGAAAACGTAGGAAAAAAGCTCCTTCGCGTGGACCCTAGAAATGATTTTTTGGATATGCCATCTAAAGCACAAGCGATGAAATAAAAAATAAACACGCGGACATCAAACTAAAAAGCTTCTGTACAACAAAAGAAATGATCGGCAAATGAAAAGGCAACCTAGAGAATGAGAGAAAATATTTGCAAACCATGTATGTGTAAAGGGTTGATATCCAAAATATATAAAGAACTCCTATAACTCAATAGCAGAAATCAAAATAATCCAATAAAAAATGGGCAAAGGACCTGAATAGACATTTTTCCGAAGAAGACATACATATGGCCAACAGGCACATGAAAGGTGCTCACCATCACTAATCATCGGGGAAACGCAAATCAAAACCACAGTGAGGTACCACCTCACACCTGGTAGAATGCTTATTATCAAAAAAGACAAGACACAACAAATGCTGGCGAGGCTGTGAAGGAGAGGGGACCCTTATGCACTGTTGGTGGGGATGTAAAATGCTGCAGCCACTATGAAAACCAAGATGGAGGGTTCTCAAAAAATTTAAAAAAGAACTGCCATATAATCCAGCAATCTCACTTCTGGGTATATATCCAAAAGAAATGAAATCACTGTGTCGAAGAGATATCTGCACCCCTATGTTTGTTGTAGCGCTATTTAGAACACCAAGACATGGAAATAACCTAAGTTTCCATTGACAGTCCATTGACAGATGAATGGGTGAAGAAAACATAATATACATAACAGATATATCCATATATATGTAATGAATATGTATATAATATTTATTTATTTGTCTGTTTAGGTAGTTAGCTATGTAATGAAATGGTATCCAGCCACAAAAAGAAGGAAATCTTGCGATTTGCAGCAACATGGATGGACCTTGAGGACATTGAGCTAAGTGAAATAAGTCAGAGATAGAGAAATACGATATGATCTCACTCATATGTGGAATTTAAAAAACAAACAAGCAGATAAAAATCCCAGACTCATAGAAGAAGAGATCAGATTTGTGGTTACCAGAGGCAGGGAGTGGGGGGGGGGGGGGTGGTACTTGACACAAAGGTGGTCAAAGGTATAAACTTCCAGATATAAGATAAATAAGTACTGGGGTCATGCACAACATTACGACTATAGTTAACACTGTTGTATGATGTATTTGAAAGTTATTGAGAGAGTAGATCCTAAAAGTACTGCTCATAAGGGAAGACAACACATTTTTTTTGGTATCTGTATGAGAAGATAGATGTTACCTAAACGTATTGTAATTACTTTGCCATATATGTGAGTCAAGTCATTGTGCTGAGCATTTAAACTTATAGAGCACTGAATGTCAATTATATCGCAATAAAACTGAAGGAAAGTAATCAAGGTGCTATTTCCAACAAATCCCCACGTAGGCCTGTACTTACACCTCATTGGGCAGAACTGGGTCAACCTTAAGCCCATCACTAACAAGAGGTCCAGTTTTTGTGATTATATCAGACTAGTTTGGGTTTGCTTCTGAGTCAGGTTAGGAAGAAGTGGCCAGCTGGACAAAACCAGGGCTCTGACAGCAAGGAGTAAGGAAAGGACCGGCCTTTGGATTGACGACCAACAGCAACTTCTACTCAAGTGAAGTGTGTTTAAACTTCTCTGAAGACAGATCACATAAAAATCAAGATTTTCATGTTTCTGTGTTTTCTACCTGTTCGTTTGATTGGGGAAATGGGTCTGAAAGGGATCGGCTGGGACCTCTGTTGAAGAGCTGCAAAGAAACTAGGGAAACTCCATCTATGTTAGGACTCCAACTAAATCTCCATGCGTTTGGAAAGTGCTGTCATAGAGAAGTGCATGTAACTATCAATATTTCAGGGCAGCAATAGGACTGAGAATCCACGAAGAAATGGATATTTGTCTCTTAGGTTAAAGGTTAAGCTACAGGCTGTCATCAGCTGATGAGAAACAAGTTGAAGGCTGTGCCAAAGACGACATACAAAAAGAGTCACTGCAACTGCCTGAAATCTAATTTTGGGGTTCCAAGCTACACCGTGGAGTTTCCAGTTGCTCTGGTTCTCCCAACAGCACTTGGACAGAGTTCTCTGCCAGGCTGACAAGTGATGCCTCCTGCAACTCTCCTTACCCATCATAGTTCCATCAGTAGGGGGTTGGCTCAGTTCAGTAAAGTGGGTCATATAGAGACATTTGATTCTCCTGTGTCACTCTTGCAGAAACTGAAGAGTCATTATCTGTCATTTAGATGCCCACTGACCTCAGCCAACAATCAAATACATGGAAAAGAAAACATCTCTTTTAATAACATAAATCTGATTATGTTACTACCTATTCAAAAAGGTTTCATGGCATCCTTTTGTCTGTGGAACAAAATGCAAACTATTCACCCAAACATCCAAGACCCTTGGGAATCTAGTTTCTCTTCCCCCTCCAGTCTTGTTGCCTCCAGTCTTGCCAGATCCCTTGGTGTTTCTGAAGGTACGAACTTTCACATTTCTGTGCCTTGTCTAAACTCACTGCTTTATTTCGACCATTTTGATGATACCTAGTCATCATTTAAGACCCTGAACAAACTCAGTTCCTCTAGCAGACTTTGCTTATCCTGTGTTGATCAATCAGAATGAATCAATCTCATCTCTATGGGCTCCCCTCTGTGTTTCCACTTCTGTTTAATGCTTTTGACAGTTGTCCCCTAAGTGTCTTCTGGTCAATCTGGGCCACTAAATTCCTAGACAGGAGATCAGCTGTATCTTCATCAACCCTATTTCTTCTTTCTGGGCACACAGGGAGACCTCACCCAGTTTCCCTTGAAGTTAGTTTGAGGTTATATGTTTGGGTTCTGACTGATGGACTTGGGTAGAAATATAAGCGTCTTCCAGGAAGGTCTTTAGAAAGCTAGTCTTTATTAATACCTGATGAGCCTCCAGTCCTGTTTTGACCTTCTGTGGATCAAGGCCAGAATCACAGGCTAAAAGGAGCCTGGATCCCTAAGCGATTGCTCATAAGACAGCTACCCATGGGAGAGCTGCCTATCCTCACCGGAGATTGTGTGAGTGAGGAATAAACCAGTAGTGCACCAGGCCATGGAGATTTGGGGATTTCTTGTTATTGCCATATCACCTAGCTTTTCTTGACTAATACAATTCCTAACGTAGAGGGGATCATGTATTATTCATTTTTTATTCCCCCTGGTGCTCAGTGCTTTGCATGCCTTTCCAAAGCGAAATGAAGAGTGAATAAAATACCTGTTCTAAAAATTATATATTTTCATCTAAGAAAGGACTGAAATTCCCTTAAGAGCAACATGTCTGTTTTCTGTGAACATGAGATTAATGATTTAACAAACATGTGTTTCTGGTATTTTCTGGCAGACTTCAGCAATGAGAGTGAGGGGAAGGTGGGTGGAAAGGGTTGCTGCAAGGAACAACCCCATGGCGGTTCTCCCCATGGTTGGCTTTCCTCCTCCTTCGGGACACGGCTTATCGTCCACCTCTGCAGCAAGACCTTCACAGCTCACCCCACTGTAGGAATCCCACTTCTCTAATATTCTCTATCTTAGCAGTTATCTTCATAGAGTTTGCCCCGGACTTGAAGTATTTGCTTGGTTTGTTTGAATTCCAGATTAGACAGGAAGCTCTGTAAGGGAAGCAACCACCTCTGTCTTGTTCACTGTTGTTTCCAGGTACCGAAAGTATGTGTGGTTCATGGTAGGCACACATGCATGATGATGAGTAAGGGAAGGAAGGAGACAGAAGAACCATGGAGTAACAAAATCACTATCTAGTGGTGGTCGTGGTGGTGGGTCCCAACAGCTCACATCTCAAGACCCCCGAAGTCACAGTTGTACACAGCAAAATAACTAATGCTACTTCCCAGAAGAGTTAAAATTATGTTCAGGAAAATATACTGAAGAAGAAACATGACCGATGCACTAAAAATATGTCCACATGGCATGGTTCAAACACATTTTCACATTTATAGAAAGAAGTCTTAGTTAACTGGAAAAATTATCCAACCCAACACAATTCCTCAAAGGGTCAAAATAAGTATGATATCGCCAATCATTCGTTCACCTATCCATTATCATTGCTCAACAAATATTTACTCTGTGTCTAGTACACAGAGAATACAGAATATTTCCAGAAGTTGCTGGGAATTCTAAGCAATAGATGACATGCTCCTTCCTCCTCCTCTTCAGTGATTTACATATAATTGAAAACATAAAGGAAAGAGACTCTTGTCTCTTAGTTACATCAAGACCAGGTGCCGTGGTCCTATTTCCATTTTGAGTCCAGTGTTGCACCTGACCTGGAACCCTAAGGAAAGTGAATTTTATACTAACCACAATCCCTATTCTCAAATCCCTGCCTGTAGCCACCCCTACCTCCTTCTATAGTACTTTTCATGAAAAGATGCAATGCATTCTACATAGTAAATACTCAGTCAATATTTGCTATGTGGTTAAACAAAAACACCCACAAAGCTCACATTTCTATGGATTTCCCCTCGTGAAGAGAACACATCTCCCCTCTCTTGTGCTCTACCAAAGGACTGGTCTCCACATTGTCACTCAGTTCCTGTAATCTGTGGGTCAAAGGCCAGCAGTATTTCCTGAAACCCTCATGGTCACTACGACCTTCTAGAGCCATTGCCAGCTTGTCTCCCAGACTTGCCAAAATGGCTGCCTGCCCCCTCTCCCCATTCTGAAACAGCGGCTCCATCCTGGAATCTGGGGTGAGATTCTGAGAGGCAGAGGCTTTTCTTCCTTGATGCCTATCTCAAGTGTAAAGCAAGTTGAATATTTCTGTTGACTTTTTAAACTCAAGTGATTCCAATGTGTTCCCTAGGAGGCAGCTTAGTAAAATAGAAAGAGCCCTGAATCCACAGTCCAGAAAACTTGTTTTCGTGTTCTGGGACTGCCCATAACTAACTGTGTGATCTAGGGCGCACAGGGTCTTAACCTCTCTGCGTTGGACCAAAAGGTCATCACCTTTCAACTCTAAAAAACTACAAATGTGTTTCTCATCCAAGAAAATATCTCATATGGCAAGGTGTGCCTTTGATGTTTCTTAGTCTCGGTATTCACTTGACACGCGGGGCTTTATTTCTACGGAGGCTTTTCTAGAAAATAGGATGTTTAAATCAATAAGTCTTATGGTATTATTTAAGTTAAACAAACAGCAATTTTGAACAGAAGCTGATTTGAACGCCTTGAATTTATTTGCACATGAGATGATAATTAGCTGCATAATCCACTGCTTTGTTCAAGGCTTGTGCTGAAATCCCATGTCCCTGGACTGTGATTAGACTTCCTAATAATCCAAAGGGCTGTTCAGAGATTATCTCCACTTCACTCTGGAGATGGGCATCTGAAGGATACTTTCCCCCGAGCTTCCTGAATATGAAGAAACAGCACTTACAAATCCTTCATTAAGTAACTATTTAACTATCAAGGTCATGAAACTGAATGAAATGAGGCACTCAGTCAATCATTAAAGATAGGCTTTTTAAGCAACGCTCATTGTTACTGTCATTACTTCTGCTATCAGGAGGGGAAAGAAATCACTACCTTGTTTCTTTTTGCCAAGGGGAAAGTAGCTTCAGTGGGTTCTGGATCTAGACCTGGAGAGTTTTTCGAAGTCATAGAAGTTAATGTGGAGATACAGACTCCCGGCAAGAAGACTGACAGGTGACCAGGGATGGTCTCTGCTCTGAACTAGTGGGGATGTCTGGCCCATCCCCGTTTTCTCAAGTGGGCTCGTCTAGGGACACGTTCTCCCAGTGAGCCTACCCTGTACGTTCTTTTTTGTTTCTTAAGCCACCATCTGGAAGCTGCTCACGATGCTGGTCCAGCCTAAGGGGAAATCACTCCCTCTCCATCAACACCCACCAGACAAAAATAATCAGATATCAATTACTTGGCTGAGGGAGTGAACAGTTGCTAATTAGAAAGGGACTGCTTTCCTTCGTGAATTGATAATTTGGCTTATTATAGTAAAAATAATCTTTAAAGTTTGTGTCCTCAGGAGAGACATGGCATAAACTGAAGGGAAGAGTGGGAAAGGTCAGGCATGGGAGGTTTCTCCTGCAGGATTTCTTCCCAACGTTCTCAATCTAAAGCCTCTGGCTATTTCACAGTGGCGTTTCAAGGGATCCCACCACGTGCCTAGGTCTCAGGATTGGTGAACGGCTTAGCCATGCTTTTGGGAGGCACATGTGGACAGGGTGCCGCCATTGTTGTATTTTGCACATGCTGTGTAAATGACTAATGTAGTCACCCTCCCCTTCCTCCAACGTAGCAGAGAGACAAAGCGGTGGGTCCTCCACTTTGGGCAGGAGGTCATTTATGCCAGAATGCCAAAATGACGTGATGAAAGTCACCTGTGGTTCACCGTGGCTTCGTCCTCACCTCACAAGGAGGTGGCAGGGGGGCTAAGAGGCTACAGTGTATTGTCCTGTTTTCTCCTCTGTTCCTTTTCCTCTAGGAAATGGTATTTCAATGGGCTCAATATGTGCCAGGAATTACTTTAAGGGCTTAACACGTATTAACTCCTTTTATCCTGACAACAGCCTATGTGGCAAGGGCCATCCCTGCCCCACTTTAAAGATGAGGTAAATGAGACACAGAGGATTTAAGTAACATGGCCAGATTCACAACTTGTAGCTGGCAATGCCAGGATTCAAACCCAGGCTCCCTGACCCCACTGCCCATGCTCTCTACCATTTCACAAATTGAAATTAATGAGTAGGTGCTAACTTTCAGCTATGTGATGATACTAAGAACACCAGCGAGGAAAAACCACAGATACGGTCTTGTGCTTTCGGATCAGTTGCCTTTAGAGACTGCTCTAGTTGGCGCCGAAAAAACTACAGACGAACAAAGCTGGGCTGTTTTGTTCACTCCTTGAAATCTACCCTCCACCTCCAGCCCAGGTCTCTGCTACCTGCCTACCTGGGAAGCCCACATCTCTTCACAGTCCTAACCTGTATCCTCCATCGACGCAAGTTCTCCCAATTGCTGGTCCTCAAGGCAACGATTTCGGCTCTGGGTTCTCCCCACTGGATGCACAGGGACTCCTGATCCCCTCCCCTCTTTCCCAAAAGGCATTCAGCTGCTGGCTTTCTTCCCTCACTTCGAGTTTCTCCTCACTAAGCATCTCATCCCATACAGTCTCTTTTCTTTGACTATGCACTGTTTGCTTCAACATAAATAGAAAAAAGGCCAAATTCTGACCACCCAATCCAGGCCCCTGCGGGTCACGTGCCGGGGTCCATGACCCAGCTGTCTCTCTGCCTGTGGGTCTTCTTGGTCTATCTGGCCCTCTTGCTTCCTCTCCACCTGCAGGATAGATGACCCGTGGTGGGCTATACAGGGAGAGAAAAGCCGGGCACAACCAGAGACCAGGAGGGGCATCTCACAGTGGGAAATGGGCACAGCTTCCTGAGTCTATTACATCATTGCTGCTATTAAGGAATGACCAATACCTGTCCAAGAGTCACAGGCAGGAAGCTGAGCGGAGTTTCCAGAGCATGACATCGGAAATTCATTTAATTCAGACAAATAGAGGCAAACGTTAGACTAAATGAGAGAATGTTAAGAAATAGATGACTAATGGGCCGCCTAAAGTTGCCGTAGCTGCCAGACCTGGCAGTCCCCACCAAAGCGACTGTTTGCCCCCCAAGCCTCGACAGTTGCTGGCTTCCTCCTTTCCTTCACGTTCGGTCGGCAGGTCGTGTCGGCACCACCTCCAACGAACGTCCTAAAGCTTTCACGTATCTGCATCTCCGTTTCTGCCTCCCTGGTCCATGCCACCCTCCTCTCTGCCCACACTCTCCCTCCAACGTCCCGGTTCCACGTCGGCCCTTCCCGTCCACCGTCCACACAACGGCCAGAGCAAGCTTTTAAAAACACACAGTGGATCCTGTGACTACCCTGTTCAAGGCCTTCCAAAATCCCTAGACTGCATAACGGAATAAAACCCAACCTCCTTGCCATAGCTTGCAGGCCTCTGCAGTTCTGGACGCTGCCGGCCTTTCTGACCTCACCACGTGTCACCCTCTCTCTTGGTCCCCAAACTGCAGCCACACCACTTTGTCTCTTCACTGTGCTCACCTCTGGGCCCCTGCTCTTGCCGCTGTTCCCTCTACGTGGAGGACTCTTTCCCGAGTAACCAAGCGGTTGGCAACTTCTCATCACGCGGGCCTCAGCTCAGACGGTGTCTAGAGAAATCACAACATTCCACAGGTTAGAACAGCGCAGCTCCCGCCAGTGTTGGACGGCAGTGTTTCCTAAGTGGCTTCTGAGTAAGTCTACGAATCCGCCGGTGAACAGCTAAAGAGCATCTACTCAGAGAGAGGCCTTCGACGATGTTAAGTCGAAACCACCCACTCCTGCCTGGCCCTTTGATTTATCATATCACATTCTTGTAATTTGCTTTCTTCATACTACCTGTGCCCACCTGGAGTGCTCTCGCTCCTTTGTGTTCTGTCTTCCCCCCAAGATGAGAGCTCCCTGGCTCTTGCCCACTGCTCTATCTTTAGCATCCAGAAGTGACAGGCCCAGGGCACAGCATAACAAAGGTTACACATGGACACAAGGTACAAAAGGGCCTGAGACTAGGCAGCATTGAGCTTTCTTGCTGGCTTTCCATTTACGAGCTGTGTCAACTTGGAAATGCCGCTTCGGTTTTTCCTTCACTGAGGCTTGGATGATAATGAAAATGTTGTTAAGATCTAGGTTCTACACATGGGAGGAAAAGGCTTAACCAAGTGGAGCGCTTGGTGCTGGGTCTTTCAGAAATGGATGGGAGCAGGGCGCCTGGGTGGCTCAGTCGGTTGAGCGTCTGACTTCGGCTCAGGTCATGATCTCACAGTTTGTGAGTTTGAGCCCCGCGTTGGGCTCCGTGCTGACAGCTCAGAGCCTGGAGCCTGCTTCCGATTCTGTGTCTCCCTCTCTCTCTGCCCCATCCCCACTCGTGCTCTGTCTCTCTCTGTCTTAAAAATAAATAAAACATTAAAAAAAAAAAAAAAGAAACGGATGGGAGCAGCTCTCAGGCCCTGAAACACTTTATGATTCAAGAAAAAATGAGCTTACGTTCTTTTTCAGTTTTAAAAGTCACATGTATTATATTCTAATTTCTCCTTAAATTGTTCTCTGTGCAAGGCCTAGGTTGTATTTCTCAATCAATCCCAGCATTTTCTAGATTACATCCGCCTGTCTCCTACCAGCATGGGATGAGTTAGTCTGTGACTCCCTCAATGACCACGAAAAACCTGGCTCATCATCTGAGTCTCTTGTCTCCCAGGTGGGAAGCCGAGGTCCTGAGGGTGTTATGAGATACCGGGGAAGATCTCAAATCCAGAAACTGTTCTTGCCTCCATCCCACACTACAGCAAATTTCATCACCAAGAGAGCCGTCTGGGCTCATGTCTTGTCGATGGGCTACCCTGGGGCCCAAACAATGGTTTTATGATTCTTCAGCCAATAAACGTTTGGGTGTCTACACTGCCAGATACCATCCTGTCTCACAGAGTTTTCCCTCTGCGGCAGAAACATCAAAGAGTCTCACTTCAAGAGCCCAGAGTTCTATAACCCAAAGCCACTTTGGTCTCCCCTTCTAAATCGTAAGCTGAATAAGACCAGAAACTGCTCTATGACCTCAAGCCGTTGTAAACATATGAGGGTCTATCAATCAATTAAAACAATAATAAATCTATGAATGAATACGTTGGAGGTAGGGGACAAGCAGATGTTTTCAAAGAACTGGCACACTATAATCTATGAAAACCTGCATATTCAAGTAGGACACTTGAGATTCTTTATGAATGAAAAGACTGGAATTTTTTTTTTAAGCTCTTCCCAAAGTTGAGAGCTGACCAAAGAGTTTTCTAGCCTACTGCCTCTTGCCTAGTTTCAGGATTAAACTGTATTTGATTTGATTATATAAGAAAAAGAGAGAAGAGACTTTGGCCTGAATAACTAACCACAGGGCCATTCTTATCTAAAAGTGCACATAGAGGTATTTTTTTCATCCCTAAAGTAAGGTCATTTCACACACACACACAGGCACATGAAACATGCCAGCGTGACAGATGGCTCTTTTTTCCAGGTCCTCTGCCTGAGGATGCAGAGCTGGTGGGCTGGTCTACACTGGCCGTAGACACAGAGAAAATCCAGGGTTCCTAGGAACTGGAGGGCTGCTTTGTCTTGGCTCAATGTCTTCAGCAAGCCAGCTGCTGCACATGGTTCCCTGGTCGTAATTCAGTCACAATGCTCTATAAAGTGGTGGCCTCCCTAGGGCTCCAAGGATCTAAGGGATCAAAGACAGAAGTGTAACTTCTGGTTCCCTTTGTAAAACTACGCAGAGAGCCCTATGGTCACCCCAGAAACACCTTCACTCTGCTTGGTCCTGGGTTTAACCCTATGTGTCCCCTGGGGACTTCAGTGTCTACTGAGCCTTCTGATAAGCCTGCTATGGAAATGCAACTTGGATCCAGCCACTAAGCTTTCCAGTCCCAAATCGGGACCCATGGTCTGGAACATGATTTGGTAAGGAGTCAATTCTGGAGTATTAATTACTACATTTATCACTTTACCACTCATGGGAAACTCTACTGGTTTTAAATACTGAAATATGGGAATATGAATCCTGGCTCTGTCCTCTGTTAACAAATCCCTCCTGATTTGTTAATAATAATAATAATTTTTATTAATTATTATAATATAATAATATATGATATGATATAATGATATATAATAATATATAACATATAATATATAATAATAATATATAATAATATATATAATAATATAATAATTATTAATTATATCATATATTATATATGATATAATAATTATTAATAACTAATAACAATTATTAATTATTATAATATAATAACATACGGTATAATTGTTATTAATTATTAATAATTATTAATAATAATAATGCCCCTGCAACCACTTCCACCACCCAAGATGTCCACACCTTAATGGAACCTATAACAATGCTACTTTATGTGGAAAAGGGACAAAAATTCAATTAAGCCTCTTGAGATGAGATGGTGACCCTGGATTAGCCGGGAAACACAGTGTAATTATTTGGGGTGCTAGAGGTAGGAGGCAAGAGGCAGGGTCAGAACCACAGGAGGAGATGGGACCGTGAAAGTTTCAGTCAAAGATCTGCAGATGCCATCTTGCTGGCTGTGAAAATGGAGGGCGGGGTCATGGGCCAGGGGACGCCGGCAGGCTTCAGAACCTGGACAAAGCAAGGAAGCAAAGTCTCCCCCCAGCCTCCATAGGGACACAGCCTGAGTCTGGCCAGCACCTTGACTTTAGCCACATACAACCCATATCAGATTTCTGACTTCCACACCTGTAATAGAGTACATTGATATTGTTTCAAGCCACTAAGTTTGTGGTTCTTCATTGTAGCAACAAGGGGACACTAATACAATAGCTAGTGTCATCACTTCTTCTAATCTATGCACAAATGCCTCTTTGACCACGGATTTGATAACCAAAACAGAATATTAACTCACTGGATGCTTGAGGAGATAAAGTCAAGAAGACCAAGAGAAAGATGAAGAACTCAAAAGTAAGGGACCAGGAGAACACAGATATCTCACGATTGCCCCTGCAACTTGCTTATTAGATACAAAGTAGGTAACACTGATTCATTTTGTTTTATTTCATTTCATTTTTAAATGTTTATTTATTTACTTTGAGAGACAGTGTGTGTTCACAGGTGTGGAAAGGGGCAGAGAGAGACGAAGAGAGAGAGAATCCCAAGCAGGCTCCACACTGTCAGTGCAGGGCCTGATGTGGGGCTCAATCTCACAAGTGTGAGATCATGACCTGAGCCGAAATCAAGAGTCAGATACTCAACCAACTGAACCACTCAGGTGCCCCTTCACTGATTTATTTTAAAAAGAAATTCTAGGTTATAACTGGAATCAGTATCCAATTTGGCTCAAACTTTCTTTTTAACAACATCAGTATCTGAAGCACTAAAGTAGAATCCCAGTAATGAACTTCAGATCTTACAAGAGGCTTTTAGTTCATTAGCCCTTCTTTCTACTATATTTGCTCCATCAGGAATATGAACCGAACACATTAGTATTTATAAACACCCTTCTACAACAATGTAAGAAAAAAAAAAAGAGTACTTGAGAGTTAACATTCTTTGGACTAGAAAATTGAGTTAATTAAAATATTCTCTAAGCTTCCATTTTAATCAAAGTTTTATTTGAATGTGCTAATGGGTATAGTAAATCACAAGGCTGAGACAAGAGGGAACTCTTTCTGCACTAGAAATGAATGGATCCAAGTGCAGATTTCATCACGCCAGAAAGCCCTTCTGCGACCACCTACCCCATTGCCCGATTTGATCATCTTCATTGACAATCGGAGCTTATGTTATTTATTTCCTTATCAGGTCCTTGCCTCTTTCTTCTCGCTAACATGCCAGCCCTTCAAGGACAGGAACTTTATCTTGTTCACAGCTACCTCTGTAGTACTCAGAGCAGTGCCCAGCACATAGTACATGCTCAGTAAATAGCCATTGAATGAATAAACTATTAGAAATTAGTCAAAGGGTCTTTGACTTCCATTGGCTTCCCCCATTGGGCCAGCATGGTGTGGAATTTCATGTAATCCTTGCAACTAGCATAGTAGCACGAGGGTGTTGGTCCCATCCTACACACGAGGAGATGAACGGACAGCACGACTTCTCAGCGAGTTAACACCAGAAGCCAGAAGAATAGCTTTTTCTCTCCAAGGGTTGGGTGAGGATGGAAGGATGGTGAAAGAAAATATGCAAGTGTCAGCCTGAGTTTTAACTGAGAGTAGCAGTGGGGTTAGCTGGAAACCTAGACCTTCGCACAGGCTCAGCCTAGTCACTGGGGGCCTCAGGTCTGCCCGGCTTACTTACCCTGCTCTGCTCAAATGTCCACTCCCACCCGGGCTTTATTTCTCCTAAGAAACCATCACTCAGCTCCCTTCCTTTCCAGGGCATTTCCTCTGCACACCCAGGCAGAGGGGGCCGTGGCTCTCAGAGACTGAGGGGACTATTATGTCTGCTGTATCCATGCCGACGTGGTCGTTGGCACCTCCTGTGGGGTGAGACGTGGGTACCGAAAGGTCCCTTACCCACAAGCCTCTTCTCCAGCAATCCCACAATGCCTACATTTCCGCTACTAGAATTCCACTTTTGATTGAAACAGGTATTTTCAGAAGGTATCTGTTAAAATACAGATTTATTGGTTTACTTATTTTATCTTGGAAAGGATCATGGACACTCATTAATGATCTGACGTGAATTATTGTGTAAGATTCAACATCTGAGAGCAGATTTCTGAGACAACGAATGCTTAAATAGGTAAGTGTGGTTGGGGCAGGTGGGAAGAGGTGGGTGGGGGTGAGGAAAGAAGGAAAGGAACACATACGTGCCAAGCAAGGATTTCAGAGTCCTAATGAAGACATGATCGAACATAAGGTGTGATCCTCATTATGGTGGAGTCACTGTATATTTATCAGGCACATTTAACTGATCTTAATTTAAAATGAAAGAAAGAGAGAGACTGAAAGAAAACTTAAATAAATCTACATACCATGGATACCGTGGGACCCCTGCCATCCCACTTAACGGCCCATGTGCCCCACAGTGCGTGAAAGGAAGGAAGCATGAAATCACTGGTCTCGTGTCCTGGGGGCCTCTCAGAGTGTGAGCAGCTCCCTAGGCTGCGAGGGATTCTAGTGTTTGGAAACACACATTTTCCCCCATACAATATGGCCCTCAATTAGAAGACAACTACTTCACCAGGTGTTCCATTAAAGAAACATTATGGACACTGGAGGAAAAAACAACCTGCATTGGATTTAGTGGCAAATAATGGTTATCTTTGACTTATTCTTGATTCCTTTTTCTCCCACACCCCATCCAACCCCTCAGTTACCCCCATCAACTTGTCCTCCAAAGCATAAACTCAATCTGTCGCTACCCCCCAATCCCCGCCACCGCCCCAAGTCCGAGCTCCCAGCATCTCCTGCCTTCACTGCTACAAATTTCCTCCCCGGTCTTCGTGTTTCCCTCCTCCCACGCTGCCATCCCTCTCCATGCAGCTGCCAGAGAGAGCTTGAAAAGGGGGACCGGTCACATCCTGCCCCTGCTCAGAACCCTCCTGGCACACTTGGAAAACAAATGAGCCCGGAATGATGTAATTCCCCACCTTAACCCCCCGGCCTTAGTTTGGACGACTTCCCCTTAGCCTGCTTTACTCTGGCTCATTCTCTCCTTAGGAGCTTTATCCCGGCTGTTCCCTCTGCCTGGATGATCTTTCCTTTAATCTTCACGTGGAGGCTCCTTCTTATCACTCAGATCCCCGCTGAAATGCTGTGCTGTTGGAGGGGCCTTTCCTCATCATTCCCTCTTACTCCTAAGTCTGCGAGTAATGCTTAATGTTCACAGAAGGGTGAGGACTGTCCCCCTCCGCCAAATAGCTGGGCCCCATTAAAGCAGTGACTTTGCCTATCTCGATCACCTTTGGAGAAAGGTCTCTGACACGCCGTACAGGCTTCATGTGAATTCATCAAGGACACACCTAACTATCTTCGTTCTCTGCTTACTTGCTCATTTCAGAACCTGACCCCTGGGGAAAAAAAAATATGGGTCCACTATGAAAATAAATAAACATTTTATAGATGAGGAAAGTGAGCCTAAAGAGATTCAGTAATTTGCGCACACATTTGAGGCACAGCACATGTGAGGCCACTTCTCATGACCTTTAAGAAAATATATTTTCCACTTCAAGAGAGCAGACAGTGGCTCTTCTCAGCTGGAGACAGGTACTTCAACAGGGTAGAGTGTCAGTCTCTACAGAATACAAGTCCTCATTTAGAAATAACACCTATACAAGAAAAAGTGTGCCCCTAAAGTGTGTGTCCATTTGGGTTTAATCCAAAGGACCAATGACAAACGAGTCTCTGGTGTTCAGTGTAGGCCCTGGAGACCAGGGTCCATCAGCAGAGGAGGCTGGACTGCACGTCCCGGAGCCTGGGCAGCCCTCACACTGTACTCTCAGCTCGAGGTATCTCTAGAGCCTGTGACTTTCTCTAGAGGCAAACTCCCTTGGCTAGCTTGTCAGGAACGCCCAGGAAAACATTGGAATCAGGGTTTGAGTGGCAGTTTGTTGGGTCGGGCCAGAAGAGTCAAGAATCAGAATCCCAGAGCTACTAGGAGTCTTGAAGATCGTCTAGTCCAAGGGCCCATCCATTGCCTGGACCCTCTCTACTCCATCCCACCACTGCCCCTTCTGAACTCGAACACCTGCAGCAACGGGGAGGCTCTTCCCCTTGCGGAAGCTCCCATCTCTGCAAAGATCTGGTCAAACTAGACTATTAGAAAAACTTGGCTTGTATTGATTGGAGGATCTGTCTTCCTTTTGCTTTTCTGCTCACCCTTGTGACAGTTCAAGGCTTTTTAACATGGAAAAGCAGCTCTGTTTCCTCTCCTTCAGGCCAACCTCCTACTTCCTTCAGCCTCAGCTACATTCGCAGGGATAATCTTGGGCCCTTTCGCTAATCTGATTACATTTTCCAGTCTGTCTAAATCCCTTTTTCAATGCCGTGCTCAAAATGGTGAACAACACTCCACATAGGATCTGATATGTTGTACACAGTGTTTCAGACAGTGTGGAGATATCATCCCTCATTCTGTATTTCTCTTAGGGCGGTGCAAGCATATGGACGACCATGTGCCTCAGATGTCTGTTGCTGTGCTTACCATCCGATGGAATGCCTCGGTCTTTCAACACCCTCGCCTGCATACATAGGTATCTCAGAGTCAAGGAACATTTTAGGGAAATTTGACACCACAGAAATGGTTTCACATGCATCCTGTGGACTCTGGTCAACCAGTTCTGATGTTCCAGCCTTTACCCGTAGCAGGGTCCTCGTCAGGACCTCATTCTAGGGGCAGGGCTTGAGGACTACTATGGGCCAAGTCATACCTAGTCATGGTCCTAAGGAATCCAGTTCAGGTGGCCAGGGCTGGTGTTTTAGCATCTGATCTTACAGGTGTGGGCATCGTCGGGAATTGTGCAGAGCTATAGTGTTGACCATGGGAACGTGAATCCAAAGATAAGTCAAAGCCTGAAGGGTCACTCTACATGTTTGTGATAAGCAAGACATGCTTATTACCTCGTAAGAGCCCCAGACGTTGTCCAGTCCAGATCCTTTCTAGCAAAGATCCAACACACAAGTGAGCAATATCCAGAAGTCTGGGAACAGTCTGGAGAAGCTGGGTTCTCAGATCTGAGAATTAGGACACTGGGGTGCACAGCAGTCCTCAGTACCAGAGAAACCAAAATGCAGGTCAGGAATCAGAACGGGAACACTGAGGTCAGACAGACACTGACTGCATGATGAATTGCAGCCTGATTCCAACTCAGCAACCTATTTCCTCACAGCCTGTAAGTGGAAGTGAGAAGGAGCCTCATCTTTGCTTGTTGTCCAACAGCATCAAAGGCTCACCTTCTCCTGTGTTCTCTGGCTTCCCCCGCGGAACCTCTGGCAACCTCATCTCTGGGTCCCAGGACACACAGTCAGGTCTGCACGTTCCCTGAATCACCAAACAGTAACAGCTGGTGCAACTATAGATGCAAAATGCAAATTAGCCAACCACCACTCGATCTTTGTTTCCATTTTAAAAACCGATACCACAATTTCCCCCTTGTCTTCAAGCAAAGTTAGGTGCCCCTTTAATAAACGTTCATTGTATGCTGTGTTTTCCTTTCATGACTTTCGCCACAAACACAAGTAATTGTCTGTGTAGTAATTTGTTTGGTATCTGTCTCCTTGATAGACGGCGAAAACAAGCACTATGTCCGTCTTATTCATTGCCTTATTGCTTAGTACCTAAAACTATGTCTGGTGAGAGTCTAAGAGAAAAATTACCAGGTGTACTCACAACTGCAAAGAAAAGATCTTTCCCCTCCCCCGCCGTTCCCGAAACCAGCCAGGGCGTGCCCGGTCATAGTCTGACATAAAGGCGGGAACCAATCAAGTTCTGCTGAATGGTTTGAAATAAAGGCGGGAACCAATCAAGTTCTGCTGAGCGTTCAAATTTAAATGTCAACCTATAACAGCTCTGTAACCTCAAAAAAAAAATCCCTAACTTGTTTGTGCCTATCTATAAAAGAAGCTGTAAGATCCTTGCTCGGGGCCTCTTAGCGTCACAGGCAACGAGTGTGCGGAGGACCGGGTTCGAACCTGCAATAAACGACCCTTGCCGCTTGGCTTTGACTCTGGACTCTGGTGGTTTGTTTTCGGGGGGTCTCTTGAATCGGGGCATATCATCTGGCACACAGTGTGTTCATAAATATTACACAAATACAATGAGCAAGACAAATCAGGGCCAGAGGTGGGATTCCACTTTGAGACCAAGATATTTCTATTATTCCCTATGTAGTCTTAAAGGTTAAAAGGTTTACCAGCTGGCCCACTCCATTGACTCAGACAGTTTGGGATCCAGTGCCTGATTCACTCCCAGCCTGTTGACAATATCCAGCCATCTTTGATGTCGCCTCCCTTATCCATTTTTCTGGTGTCCTTCCTCATTTTCCTGTCTTTGGATTCCAATTTCTTCCATCTCTGTTCTCTGGTATGGGTCTGACTTTCTTATTTAAAGGACTGTGGATACTATTTTTTCTTGGTTTGTTTTCTTCCTATACTATAGGCTGTGGTATTCTTGTATTTAAGGCCATCAATGTTGGATTGTCTTTTAGCATATTTTGTGAACCCTTAGCAAGTTCCTACAGGAGTCCTTCTGCCAATCTGGCCTCCCTGAAAGGCCAGATGCTATGGCCTGGATGTCTCTGCAGAATTCAGTTGACTCATTTTTGTGATTAATCCAGGGGGACTTTCATGCAACATTTATTTACATAACGATACAGAAAATTTAAGACTTCCTCCTTCTCCAAAATTGACAGTAATTTTTGAGGGAGGTGCTCTTTTACAACAGAATGGAGGAGAGAGAATTGGGACAATATCTAAGACAAAGATATCAAGAGGGGCAAAGTTAAATATCATTGGCTAGTTAAGAGGCATAGGCTGGCCATTTAATGAGCCACAGCTTCCAAATCTCTAAAATAAAGGAATTAGATAGTTTCTCAAGTCCTTTCCATTATGATTGTCTAGTATTTTGAATTTTAGAAAAAAGTCCTTTATAGAAATATTATTTTAAGAATAATTGCTAACTGTCACAGTTTGAACAATATCAGAACTTTGTGTTAATTTTTTCATAGTCCAAGTTGGATTTACATTTGTGCCTTTGACAAAATAAGTATTGGCTTTTTAGATTTTTTTAATTACCATGGGACTAGCATATTGACATGGTTCTCAGAGCAATCTTAGAGCACAGGGAACTGCTTGTAATTCTAGTAATCCCGCAGTAGGTTACTCACACTTTGGTATTTGGTTTGACATTTACTTTTCTTTTTCACTCAAATTGATTTAAATATCATTAGCCTCCCAAAATGCACCAAAGGGTAATTGCATTGACTATTTTGGCTCTGCCCACCTATTACTTTGCAATTCATCTTTTACGGCAAAACTTCCCTTGTGAGCAGGCCAAGGAGGGCTGAGCTTGAAACTTGGTCACACCTTCTGAACAAGCGTAGAGTCTATTTTAAATGTAACTGAAGCAAATCAAAGGACAGGACAAAACACTTGCTAAATGGCAAATGGCTGATTTGGAACTGCGTATGTGAGAGTGTATGTTAGGCGAGGTCTGAATGGAACTGTTGAATTGTGCTGTATGACAAAGGAAAAAAGGATAAACCAATTCCCATGAAGGCATCTTCGCTGAAAAATCTCCCTGATTGATTACACATCTCACAACATGGGTTAATTTGAAGATTCAAGTAACCCAAAGGCTTCTAAGAACCCATCAAAGAAGAGAGCAAGGACCTTTGGGACTGTAGGACTAACAGTCTCCAAATAAGATACTTTTCTTCCCAGGGGGTCAGAGCCTAGAAAAAAAGAAGAGAATAAGGCAGTCTCTGTCACCTAGGAATGTAAATATTTTGGGAAACCGTTTTTTTGAAATCTCCTTTTTCTAACTGAGATTCCAAATCTTGGGGAGGTTGGGTTTATATGGGAGGAATCTCCCACCGTCATCTTATCTTTCTAAATATCTGTCATGATATTAACGTGGGTTCTGTTGAAACTGAAAAGGAGCACTACTACAGTGGTTCTAACCCTAAACTGAAGCAGTTTTCCTCGTGATTCTTCTGCTGAATTTGTGTTATGGATCTTACTTTGCTAATAAAGCAGCCAGTGCCCTGCCTTTAGGACAAAGGAAGAGTTAGCCAAGATGGGGCACGAGCAGACAAAAGAATAATAACAAGGCAACAAGGGGCGCCTGGGTGGCTCAGTCAGTTAAGCATCTGACTTTGCCTCCGGTCACGATCTCACTGCTTGTGAGTTCCAACTCTGCGTCGGGCTCCGTGCTGACAGCTCGGAGCCTGGAGCCTGCTTCGGATTCTGTCTGCATCTCTCTGCCCCTCCCCTGCTCGCTCTCTTTCTCTCTCTCAAATGTAAAAAAAAATAATGATAAAAATTTTAAAAACATCAAAAAAATTTTTGAAAACTAAAATTAAAAAAGAAACATAAGGCAACCAAAGCAAAAATAAACAAGTGGGACTATATCAAAAACCCTGTACAACAAAGGAAACCAACAAAAACGAAAAGGCAACCTACCGAATGGGAGAAACTATTTGCATATCTGGTAAGGGGTTAATATCCAAAATATGTAAGGAACTCATGCAACTCACTGGGGGAAGAAAGCAATCGGATTTAAAAATAGGCAGAGAAACTGCATGTACATTTTCCCAAGGAAGACATACAAGTGGCCAACAGGCACATGAAGAGGTGCTCAGCATTACAAAACACCAGGGAAATGCAAGCCAAAACCATAAGGAGATACTACCTTACAGCTGTTAGAATGACTATTATCAAAAAGACAAAAAAATAACAAGTGTTGGCAAGGCTGTGGAGAAAAGGAAACCCTTTTGTACTGTGGGTCATAATGTAATGGTATAACCACGCAGAAGCAGCAGGAGGGATGCTCAAAAATTAAAAATGGGGTGCCTGGGTGGCTCAGTCTGTTGAGTGTCCGAATCTTGATTCTGGCCCAGGTCATGATCCCAGGGTCATGACAAGGCCCCCTCCACCCACCCCCATCTGACTCCATGCTGAGTGTGGAGCCTACTTGGAATTCTCTCCCCCTCTCTCTCCCTCCCTCCTTCTCTCTCTCTCTCTCTCTCTCTCTCTCTCTGCCCCTCTCGCCTGCTCATGCTCTCCTTTCTCTCTAAATAAATAAATAAATAAATAAATAAATAAATAAATAGAAATAGAACTCCCACACCATCCCACAGCCCCACTTCTGGATATTTATCTGAAAGAAACAAAAACACTACTTCAAAAAGATACTTCTGTGTTGATTGCAGCATTATTTACAATAGTCAAGACGTGGAAACAATCTAAGTGTGCCCTGACAGATTAATGGAATGGATTATTCAGCCAAGGAAAGGTAGGAAATCCTGCAACATAGATAGACCTTGAGGGCACTATGCTAAGTGAAATTGGTCAGAGAAAGACAAATACTATGTGATCTCCTTTTACCTGGAATATTTTGAAAAATGAACTGAAAGATACAGAGAATAAATTGGTAGTTGCCCAGAGGCGGGTGGGAAGGTGGGTGAAATGGGTGAAACTGATCAGAAGGTACAAACTTCCCCACAGAAGATAAACAAGTTCTAGGGATGTAATGTACAGCATAATGACTATATTAGCAACATTGTATATTTGAGAGTTGCTATGAGAGGAGATCTTGAAAGATCTCATAACACACAATAATTATGTGTGTAACACGATGGATGTTAATTAGACTTACTGTGCTGATCATTTCACAATATATACATATATCAAATCCTTATGTTGCACGTCTAAAACCAGTACAATGTTATAAGTCAACTGCATCTCAATTAAAAAAAAATTTTTAGGGGTGCCTGGGTGGCTTAATTGGTAAGGGTCTGACTTTGGCTCAGATCATGATCTTGCAGTTCACGAGCCTGAGCCCTGTGTCAGGCTCAGAGCCTGGAGCCTGCTTCAGATTCTGTGTCTCCTCTCTCTCCGCCCCTCTCTTACTCATGCTCTCTCTCTCTCTCTCTCTCTCTCCCTCTTTCTCTCTCTCAAAAATAAATAAATACATTTTTTAATGTAAAAATATTTTTAGAGAATAAAAACTCAAATTCTTGTAGAAATCCTATTTTGTGGGGAGTTCATATACTTTTCCTGTGTATTCCCCTCCCTTCTCAATCTTCCCTCTCTCCCTCCTCTAGAATTTCTTCCTTTTTTATAGGTCACTCTTTTCTTACCCAAGTCTTGAAACTTGACAACTCCAACCCTGGATTGGCAACAGTATCTCAAGAAATGTTGGAATATTCTCCCAGGAATACTGCTCTATTCAAATTAAAGTTTAAAAAGTGTATTTTCTCTCTTAAAAATCGGAAGCAGTCTCTCTCTGGATTCCAGGTCTGTTTGTAAGGAGCTTGGGAGTTTCCACCCCACTCTACCAACTGGAGAGCTGAGCAGACTGAAAAATTAACAACTTATTGGATCTGCTAGAGATGGAAGGACACAGGGCAAACCACCGCCCCCCAAGATTGGGGAGACAGACAGGAGAATACAGGGGGTCATGGCTTTCGGGAGCAGAAACTTGCCAGCGGAAAGTGCCCTGGGGACCAGGACCAGGGTAGGAAAACCTGAACTGAAATGGGGGAGTTGCTGGAGACTCAGTGCAGACAACACAGGAAAGTTAAAAACTCCAGGGGACCGAGTCATAGGGGAGCCCTCACAAAATTATGAGATTTAACTCAAGCAGCGCAGTCGGGTTCCCACAGTAAATATCAGGGGAAAATCCCCTTGTGCTTCTTGCAAGGTGGAAAGGGAACAAAACTATTCTCAAATATGCAAGAGCACTCTGTTCTCCTTAACAAGACCTGCCCTGAGGGGGAAACTAGTTAACCAAAGCCTAACTTACTAGGATATCATCAGAGCTGAACAACCATGAGGGAAAGAAAATACCCAACTGCAGCCCACTCCAGACAATTCCCCCTAAGGGATAGGGGAATGAGGAGAAAAAAAATCCAAAAACACTTGCAAAGTTTGAATTTAGCACAGGCTCAGTAAAAGACTGAGACCTAGGGGTGCCTGGGTGGCTCAGGCGGCTGAGCGTCCAACTTCGGCTCAAGTCATGATCTCGCGGTCCGTGAGTTTGAGCCCCACATGGGGCTCACTGATGTCAGTGTAGAGCCTACTTCAGATCCTCTGTTTCCCTGTCTCTGCCCCTGCCCCACTCCTGCTCCCCCTCTCTCAAAAATAAACATTAAAAAAAAGAAGAAATGACAAGCCAATTGAGACAGAACAAGCATCAGAACCAGACATGGCAGGGATGTTGGAAATATCAGACAGAATTTAAAACAATGTGATTAGTATGCTAAGAGCTTTAATGGATAGAGTAGATGGCATGCGAGAACACGTGGGCAACATAAGCAGAGATGGAAATCCTAAAAAAGAAGTATTCCTAACCCATTCTAGGAGGCCAGCTATCAGGCCATGAAAAAATATGGTAGAATCTTCAGTGGATATGACTAAGGGAAAGAAGACAATCTGAAAAGGCCGTATGATGCTGGCTGCGTGATGCTCTGTAAAGGGCAAAACGATGGAGACAGGAGAAAGGTCAGTGGTTGACAGGGGTGAAGGAGGTGGGGAGGGAAGGGATGAGTAGGTAGAGCACACAAGGCTTCTGAGCAGTGAAAATTACCTTGAAACACACCATCATGATGGATACATGTCATTATACATTTGTCCAAATCTATAGAATGCTAAACACCAGCAGTTAACCCTCAGGTAAACTATCGACTGTGGGTAATTATGTGTCAATGTAAGTTAATCAGTTGTAAAACATAACACTCTTGGGGCACCTGGGTGGCTCAGTCAGTTGAGCATCCAACTGGTTCACATCATGATCTCATGGCTCATGGGTTCAAGCCCCACATCAGGCTTTGATGGCAGCACAGAGCCTGCTCTGGATATTCTGTCTCCCTCTCTCTCTGACCCGCCCCCACACGCATGCGGGCACACTCTCTTTCTCTCAAAAAAAAAATAAACATTAAAAAAACTTTTTAAATATATCACTCTGGTGAAGGGTTTTGGTAATAGAGGAGGGTGGGGGTGATGCAAGGTGATATGAGAAATCTCTACCTTTCCCACAATTTTGCCATGACCTAAAACTGCTCTAAAAACAAAAGTCTAAATCATTTTTTTTAAGCTTGACCATAAAATACTTTTTTAATGTTTTCAAACGGGGCATAGTGAGGGATTTGAGAAAGAAAATATAAGGAAGTTTCAGAAAACTAAACAAAGTTAATACACAACCACCATAAATGGATAGGAAATGGTTGAAATCTACAAACATATTGTAGAGTTGAGAGAAAAGGAACCACCAGATCAACATGCAGGGTGAAGCAGAATGGGATGGTTGTTCACCAGAATCCACTCCCGCTTGTTTTCACAGGGATGAGTGGAGGCTGGTGTGCAGCCCAGGGAGCCACTGCATCTTGTGTGGCCCCTTGGAGGGGAGGGTGGTCATGTGACCACATTCTGGCCAATAGAAGGAAGTGTGCCGTTTCCAGACAAGCCTATAACATCTGGCAAGCACACCTCTCCACATTCTTCCCACTTCCTGCTGGCTGCAATCTGAACTCGGAACACATAGAGACAAAGGGAAATGGTCTAGATGATGGAGAGTAAGACAGAAGCAACCTGGGTCCCTGAGCCACCACATGGACAAAGATTCTTGCTGACCTAGAGCACCCATCCTGGACTGTGAGGTGAAAAAAGAAACCGACTTCTATCTTAACTGAGCCATTATATTTTGGGTCTCCTTGTTAAAACGATTTATTCTGATGCTAATAATTCAGGTGCTAGTCTTTAGAAGTTAAATCCAAAGCTGATCAACAATGGGACTTTTTGTCAACAACCTTATCGTTGTTTTCTCAGTGGGGGGGCTCTATCTCCGTGTCACTGTTCCTGACTGTGGGCCCTCTGAAGACTGGAATCACGCCTCCCCTCTACTTAACCGTTGGCACAGAAGCACTGAGCACGCACCTCAACAGCAGTCATGTCAGGTAATGCTCCATAGTGATGATGGGGTGACAACTCTCATGAACCCTTGTGAAATAAGTCTACATATCTTTGTCTCCCTGTCCATTTGCAAAACTGGCTGAAGTCAGCAGGAAGGAAACCTAGCGTCAAGGTCACTCGTTCTCTGTGTCCGCTGATAACCACGTATAACCAACACCCATGGTGCCCTTATTTTCCCTTCTTCCAGGATGCAGCAGCTGTCCTGTGGGATGCCACCTGACCAGTGGCAACTTCTTTCACCAAACCATTGTCCGTACTAACGTTCTATCATCCTGAAGCTCCCTTGTGTCTATGATGATCGGCTTACCACAGCGTCTCTTGGGTCTCACTCCTTCTGTGCTGCTAGAATCTTCTTTAGTGCTTTTATAAAAGGCCTTGGATGCTCAGCCATCAACCTCACTTCCACTGCCTGACCACAGCCCATCTCTCCCTAAGAGTAACTTCAAGGTAAGTGGTTACCTTAGGATGGATCAATTCTTATCATTTTTGCAAATATTGTAGATAAGGTAATTAACTATAGGAAATGCTAGAGGTCCAAGTAGCAGACATACAATACCAACTGTCTGTTCAAATCTATTTCTTAGTTGGCATGTGGCATGGAAGACAGCGCTGTTACAGTAAAGGATCAATCTTATTTCCTTGTGGTGTATTGGATTCAAACCATAGTAATAGTTCACATGTCCAGAAATTAGCCACCTGACAATCTCACTCATCTTGATCACAGCTCAAAGTCAGAATGTAAGGAAAGGGGCTTCTGGGTGACTACCATAGAGGAGGAGATGGGGGTTGAATGGAAAACAGAGATGACTCACAACCTGGGCACTGAAGGGCACGTGTTTTGCTCAGAGAAGAGCTCCCAAGCCCCTCCATCAATGCCTGTGTTCTTTTTAAATAATAGTTAAGATAACTGATTTCATTTGGATTCCCAGTCCACAAGTAACCAGAAACAAAAGCTGATCACAACAAATGATACCTCAGAGGCCGAAAATGATGATAGAGACAAAAAAAAAAAAAAAAAAAAAGCTATTAAAATGAGTACAACTAAGAAACCCATAGAGCCCAGGGGGCATTTAGTAAGTAGCTCACTCACCAACTAGCCTTTAACCCCTGAGGACACCTCTGTATTTTTATAATTCAGTTCCACAAGTGATGCACCCAGTAGGTTTTTAAACTTTGGTTTTAAAAACAACAGACTCTAGTTATCTGTAAATTTTAATGATGCTGAATTTCTCGCTACCAAGAAATGCCTTTAAATGAGATATTCTTAACTCATTAATAGAGATAAAGTCTCAAGATTAATTGCCCTGTGTTGTATATACTGCTTATCTAAATTAGACCGCCCATATCCTAAAATACACTCACTCCAGAGGAGGCCAGCACTGGGGAAGCATGAGTGTTCTCCTTGGTGACGAAAGAAGTAGTTACACGGGACGCCTGGGTTAAGCTCAGTGGGTTAAGCGTCCAGCTTCAGCTCAGGCCATCATCTCATGGTTTGTGAGTTCGAGCCCCGTGTCGGGCTCTGTGCTGACAGCTCAGAGCCTGGAGCCTGTTTCAGATTTTGGGTCTCCCTGTCTCTCTGCCCCTCCCCTGCTTGCACTCTGTCTCTCTCTCTCAAAAATAAATAAACATTAAAAAAAAATTTTTTTAAAGAAGCGGTTACATAACTTGCCCAGCCTGGAGGTGACCAGGACACTTGTAAGGCGCGTGTGCACTTTCTTGAGGATGGCCAGATGGCAACAAGCCCAAAATATGGCTGGGATCGTGGCTTTTGCACTCACAAAGCTGAGTGTCTTCTTTGCAAAGTTACTGAAGGAGGTAGTCCCCACCTAAAACACCCTTCCACTTCTACCCTTATCTATCACCTTCCTCTTCTCTTAAGGTCAAGTTCAAGGCCTACTCTTGCCCACAGTGCCCTCCCTTACCACATACGCCCTTCCTGGTCTCCTATCTCTCCTCTGCAGTCTGCTCATATTACTATCCGAAACATTCGTTTGGTGCTTGCCGTAACTGTTTTATACCGTCAGCTCTCATTTCCTTGCAAACTGGTGAGTGAGGTCCTGGAGGCCACAGACTGTCTTAGAGGCCTTTGAATCTTCCATTGAAAAGAGCATGGGGCCTTGAACATGGCATACCTTCAATAAACACAGGAGTGTTCTGTTCCCTGAGCAAATGTTTATTGACTGCCTGCTATATGTCAGCTACACAAAATCCCTGTCCTTGTGGAGTTTGTAGTCTAGCGGGTAAAGACAGACAGTAAAACACGCTTAAAATGGACCGGACGCTAGTATTAACTGCTAACGAGAAATAACTATAACATGAAATCTGGGCGGTGGGGGAAGCTTTCAAATTTTAGATTGCGTGATCAGGGAGAAAGTAATCTTTGAGTGAAGACCTGAAGAAGTTGGAGAGTGAGCCATGGAGACACCTGGGGGAAACACGTTTCAGACGGGCATCGGCAGACACTACTGTTGAACCTCTCAGTTTTCAAGTTGGGATATTTATTTTTTAAATAAATAAATGTACATTGATATCAACTTTAAAAATGTCCTGCCTATTATATGCAATATAGATTTTATATTGTATATAATAAGGGTAGAATTAACATACTATTATTAACTTTTCAAGTATATACATTAAGATATACATGTACATATATATATGTATATATATATATATATATGTATATATATATATACATATATATATATATGTATATATATATATATATATGTATATATATATATATACATACACACACACACACACACACACACACACGTATACATATAGTGATTTAATAAGACTGGTGTTAACAGCAACTCCTGTCGAATCCCCGGGAGCAGGACAGTTTAAGCTGTAAGAACACGAGCCACATTAAACAAATCACTACTCATACCTTAGAGGATTAGACTGAGAGTCTTAAAATTTTTGTGCCCTTGGCCATATTGGCAGGTGATATCACTCCTTAGATTATCAGCCCCAGGCAGTTAGTTTACTTTGCCACAGAAGAAGCAAGATTGGCCCTAACGGATGGAAGAGCAGTCTCACTTGGGGCACGTTATCAGTGACGCTGTTAGCAAGCACTTCCATTATTAGCTCCTGCCAGAAATTGTAGTCAGGATACCTCCTTAGCTGCAAGATACACTGACAGCGTGAATTTTGCCCATCGTGAGGTTTGGTTTCCGGCTAGTCTAGAGTTGCCCAGAGGGGCTCAATCTGATTGGCTAAGCAGGTTATTGCCTAGCCAATCAAAATACAGTTACGTAATTTCCCCTTATCCATGGGAGATCTATTACAAGACCCCCAGTGGATGCCTGACAGCATACATAGTACCAAACCATATATATATACTGTGTTTTTTTCATATATATATATACATATATATACACACATATATATATACATATATATACATATATATGTGTGTGTGTGTCTGTATATATATATATGATATATATATATGATATATATATATATATATCATATATATATGATAAAATTTAACTTAAAAATCAGGCACCGTAAGAGATTCACAACAATAAGAATAGGACATCTATAACAATATACTATAATAAACGTTACTCTGTCTCTCTCAAAATATTTTATTGTACTGCACTCACCTTTCTCTTGTGATGATGCGAGCTGATTAAATGTCTACTCAACGAAAGGAAGTGATGTAGGCATTGTGTCGTAGCGTTGGGTGACTATTGACCTTCTGACGCTACGTCCTGGGGAGGATCGTCTGCCTCCGGATATTGGTTAAGGGCAGTAACTGAAACCACAGAAAGTGAAACCACAACCACAGATAAGGGGGACTGCTACAGTCTAGACACCAGTTGAAGAAACTTTTCCCAGCCCGGCACTACAGCGGCCTCTGGCAAAATGAAGTGTGAACGTACTGTCCTGTCGTAACTTCTCTTTCCTTCTACAATGGGCCAAACTATTCTCTTGCTTACTTTCCTTAAAGACCAGAGGTAGTGACCTCAAAGCTATTGTCAACACAGGATAGCATCAAGATTTTTGTCCTTTGGGAACAGCTGCATAAGATCACGTCTCCTCTCCATGTCCCTTCCCACCCAGAGTCCCTGAGCGGCCATAACACTCAGCCTTGAGGGAAGGTCTTGCCTCTCCCTCCACCATCCTCTTTCACCGCTCCCCCCATCCCGCCCTTCTCTTCTGGAACTCCACAGCTGACTTTTGAGAGTTACTTTCTGCCAAGACTTTTTTTTTTTTTTTTTAAACATCTGGTGTCTGTGCCACTGCCAAGCTGGGATTGACTTACCGAACACAAGGACATTCGAAATCCACAGAGTCAGATCAATCTTTAATGAAAAACCAACAAACATTCAAAAGCTGCCACTAAGCAGCTACGGGTTGAAGGCAACTCCAGCTTAATTGGCATCCATAGCACTTTCACCTGCTGCCAAGTTCCAGAGAACTGGCTCCTAGAACTGCTCCGCCAAATTAGGCCAGTTCTCCATCGGGCTCGTGTTGCTATGTTGCTAATTAGGGCGATGCAGAGCATGCCTGTCCAAATGGGGTTTCATCTAGGCATAGATGCTCCCTGAAACTGGAAGGTTTCTAAATGCTCCCTAAAACTCACTGCCATTTTGTAACTTGCATTGATCAGTGGTGAGGAAATCACTAAACAGTCTCTGTTCTCACCAAATGGTGTAATATCAACTCCCTGATGGTTGGGCGACTCGATGAGTGGAGACATCTTTGGACTAAGAAGTATAATTTATATTGGTGGGGTAATATAAAAGGATTTATGAAATCTAAATCTTTTCAAAGATAGAAATACAAGGATTCTCTTTGTTAACCTTTCAACTCTCAGGATTTTTCTAATCAGCTGATTTTTGAAAGCAATTTTTCTCACCCCCAGCTATGCATTAGGTTGGGCGTAGGGTGCTGGCACTCAATACAGATCAATCATTCAGAACCTCTGGAGATGGGGCCGACATTGGTCGTTGGCCTCCAAATCCCTTGATTGTAAACAGGAAGCTGGGCTGGAGAACTGCTGCTCCACAGGAATCGAGTTTGTTGTTTGAAACATTTATTTTAAACGAAGAATGGAGACAAAAAGTGTTGTGTGGGACTTTGAAAAGTCTGATGGTTATAATTCCTGCTTACCCTCGTGGCTTTGGGTATATTCTCTCGTGGGGTACTTTTTACCTACACGAGGAGTATTTTTCTCAGAGATGTCGAGAAAATGTGTAGGGGCGCTGCATTAGTTTTCTCAGGCTGCCACAACAAAGTACCATGGACTGGGTGCCTTAAAGAACCAGAAATCGATTTTCTTAACGTTCCGGAGGCTGGAAGTCCAAGATCAAGATCAACAGCGTTCTGTCTTCTAACGCCTCTCTCCTTAGCTTGTTGATGGCCATCTTCTCTCTGTGTCTTCACATGGTCTTCCTGCTGTACATCGCTGTGTCCCAATGTCCTCTTCTCATAAAGGCACCAGTCATGTTGATTAGGGTCCACCCAACAACATAACCTCATCTTACCTTAACTACTCCTTTAAAAACCCTATTTCCAAATACAGTGAGCTTCTGAGACTAGAGGTTAGGACTTCGACGTATGAATTGGGGGAAGAAGCGACACAATTTAGCCCATAATAGGCACTTTTAAATAATAGTGGATTGTGAGGGGGGAGGTGAAAATTCCTTTTAACAAGTTTATTTTTAGGGGCACCTGGGTAGCTCAGTCAACCGCGTCAGGCTTCGGCTCAGGTGGTGATCTTGCGGTTTGTGAGTTCAAGCCGCCATCAGGCTCTGTGTGGACAGCTCGAAGCCTGGAGCCTGCTTCGAATTCTGTGTCTCCTCTCTCTCTGCCCCTCCCCCATTCGCACTCTGTCTCTCTCTCAAAGACAAAATAAAAACATTAAAAAAAATTTTTTTTAATTAAAGAAAACAAATTTATAAGTTTATTTTTAAAAAATCGAGAAAAAACTCAAAAGTTGCCTGGGCATGTGTAGTGTAAAGATCTTGAACCATGGCCCATCATGATGGGAAGATCATGCCAGAGGAAGGAAGTCTCAGGACCCACTGAAATCCCAGTGCTGGGGTATTGCAGGAGATGCCTTGTAAAGATGTAAAAGATCACCTACTCAATCTGAATTCTTCAATTGCCCCCATTGTTCACAGTGCCCCAGACAGCCTTGGGTGCTGTATCTGCATGATGTAATAGACTTTCCCTTCCCAAGAGGTCTCTCGTTTCTTGGCCCTTCAAGTTGCTCATAAAATTTATGTTAGTATAAAAGGTATACGATGCATAAATCTTTGGTAGTCTTGAATTACAGATAACTTTTAGAAATAGTAAAAACGATTTTTTTAATAATCTGCTCCCTACATTTGTGGTTCCTGGGAAATACCACCTCGGTGGGTTTGACCTTAGACACTGAGTTTAACTTTTGTAAAATTCAATATTTCTAGAGAAGGGAAGACAAGGAAGAATATAGAAGCGAAACAGAGAGGTACGTGGTGTGTGTGTGTGTGTGTGTGTGTGTGTGTGTGTGTGGTGTGGGGGTGTGGGGGTGGGGTGGGGAGGTGCACAGATAAGGCAACACAGAACCAGAAAAAGCCAAATGTAGGCTATGGCACTCTTGTGGAGGATACCATCTACCGGGGTTGTGGACGTAGAAGACCCTCACTAGGCAGGAGATACTCTGATTCTGAGTTACTGTTTGAATAAATCTCTCTGTCCCTTTACTTCAACAAGGGCAAATGTAATCATCATTTAGGGCAGATTCAGTGCTCCAAATCAGTCATTGTACCAGTCCCTCAAGAAATTGTTTCTGAGAAACTAATATGTGCAGAGTACTGTTCAGAGAGCTGTGGCCAACACACAAAGGTACAACCTATACCCACTAATCTCAATGAGCTTAGAGTCTAGCTGAGCACACAATACAAACACAGGTTCAAAGATAAACAACAGCATGAAACTTAGAGAACAAGGCAAAGGCTATTGTAAGATGATGGTCTATAATTGCCCGCGTAAGGCTCTAAAGGAAAATTTCAATCATTTCAGATTGGAGGCTGCAGTAAGAGATGTGAATTCAGAACCATCCTCATAGGCTGGGCTCAGGGCAAAAGAGCCCAGAGAAATGGACAAGAGAAACTTCGAGAATGAAAGGCAAGGACAAAATGGACTAGCCATTGTTGTTTGTTCCTCACTGGTTTGTTTTAGGATGCACTTATTAGATTTGGGTTTCAGTAGAAAAGCGCTGAACACATTTATAAAAAAAAAAAATGCAAGTCAATTTTCAGTCAATTTCTCAGTTTCTATCAGGTCTTTCAGCCCCGTCCCCACTCAAACAACTAGGCAAATAAACACATGACCTGATGGGCCAGCTCACACTATGACCACTGTCAGTGGGAAACTAGATCTTGGCTATGGGCACGGTCATTTAAAAGGGGCCGGTTTGGTCCTCAGTATAAACTGGTCATTACAGAACATGTGAGACCTGACCCTTCTTCAGGAACTTGCCCAGTGTGGCTAAAATTGGCCTCCCGATTTAGACATTGCTAAGGAGAAAAAACACACCGCGGGCTGAGAGACTTTCAAAAGTCTTTTCTTTCTCTAAAAGGAAACGAGGCCAAAATCAGCAACCAGAGTAGACTCAAGTTTATGAAAGCTATCTAGCTTCCACCTCAGGAATGTGAAGGAAACTCGGGTCTTTCTTAAGCAATGTCTTTTATCCAATTTGCTTTTAAAAAAACTTTTTTTTCAAAGCTGCTGCTGCGTTCAAATTACCATTCCTTTTCTGCTATTTTGTTTTTAAATTCTGTTGCTTTAAAATAAAAGCCAAGTATGTGGAATACCATAGGAGATGATTGTTTTCAACCAGGAAGATTTTTCTCACTTCTCTGTCCCAGGCTTCAACACAGGAGCACAGTACTGACCTGCTCTTTGGACCTTGGAATGTGTGAGCAATTGGGGGGCATGATCTGCCCGCCCTTTGCCACTCAGAGAGTAGGGCACCCCTCCATTCAGTGGCTGGGCCAGCAAGCCATTGTGCAACCTATTCTCCCCCACCCGGATCCCATGCTATTGCTACACTGTCTTTTCCTTTGATTCGTAGGGAAGGTACCTCCTTCTAAATGGTAAATCCACTCTTGTAAGTAAACTGAAACATTTGCATTGGTTCTTGATTAGTGACCAACTAGGTTTCCTTGTTCTTAGCTCTGCTGGGTAGGCAGCAGAGGCGAATTATAGATGAACTTGAATTTGAGTAAGAATCCTCCCTCCCCAAATCTATACTTTGCCCTCCTCCTCTTCTTCCCTACCTCTTAGAAACACACATTCAGTTAGGGGCTAAGACCCTATTCTCTCCTTTCTAGAACCTCCACCTTCACCTAACTCTTATACCTCTCTGGCATTAAAGCCATCTTGAAAAAACCTGTGTCACACCACGTTCTTGATGGCAAACTCCTTTTGGCTTGCCAATCAGGAAGACCTAATGTGAGTGAATACAGATGACTCTGTGAACCAGCTAGACAACTCCAATGTGTGGATTTGGTGGCATTTTTGCATATGCCCAGGGATCTTGGCACAGGCTGGTGTAATGGGGTCATTGTTATTCTACTCCAGCTCTTTGTTACCCTGTGGGAATACTGACCCAGTGTTATTGTAGGAGTTTTCAAGGGAAGCTCGAAGTCAGAGGAGTTGTATGTAAGATGTTCTAATTTTCCAAGGTTGGCTGAATTTTTTAAAGCATTGTGAAAGCCAAACAAAATATGTCTGAGGGTCATGTTCAACCTCTGGCTGCCAGTGTGAAATCTCTGCCATACTCATGGCTACCATCTTGAAAGGGATCAATACCTCCTGTTTGCATGAGAATTGACAGTTAATGGAAACATGGGGAACGTTCACTCCAAGGTCTACCTGGTTGCCTTCATACTTTAAAAATTCAAGACAGAGGTATGAGTGCTAGTGGTTAGCTAACTTAACTGTAGCTTGGTTTTGACTTTGCACTCAAAGTCCCTGTATGGCAGACAGCAGGCTAACCACACACTGGGCACCAAATGGTGAATCTCATCTCTGCCTGGGTAGGGAGGAGGGGCTCAATGGGGCACGAGCCTCCAATTCCTTTCTTCTACCTCGGCTGCCAAAGCATGGGTGAGCTTAATAAAGGAGGTACCAGGCTAGACTAAAGCAGCCTAGACTTTTCTGATTGGGTGGATTTGGGGGGAAGTTCTGGGTGAGCCACATGGATTAACTCTCTTTCAGTCCAAACATTAGCGGGGATAATATACTGCAGGGAAATTATAGCAAATTGCTGTAGGCTCTCCTTGCCTTTCTAGACACTCTCATCTCTGGCCTTTCTCAGGTTTCTATATGCGCCCTATGCACACACGTGTGCTCTCTGGCTGTCCAATGCTACCTCTTGTCTCCCCCTTTATTCACACACCAACACACCAGCCCTTGTCTCAAAATGTCCACTGCTTCCTGCCCAACCCACTTTGCTCTAGTGATCCAGTTACAACAGAGGGAAGCTAGAAGCCATTTCAACCTGTAGAGCAACACTGTCTCATACAAATGTCACATGAGCCACAAAAGTGAGCCTCAGATGTAATTTGACTGTTTTCTACTAGCCACATTTTAATAGGTAAAAAGAAACAGGCAAAAATAATTTTAATATATTTTATTTAATCCAGTATACCCCAAATATGATTTCAACATTTCATCAATATTTTTACAGTTGTTAATGAGAGATTTGATATTCTTTTTTTTTTTTTTTTAGACACAGGCTTTGAAATCTAGTGTGTATTTCATACTTACAGCACAATCTTAATGTGAACTGGCCACACTTCAAGTGTTTACCATCCATATGAGGAGAGTGACTACAGTTTAGATAGCGCAGCTCTATATTTTGAAGGAAGAAATTTCCCTAATACGGTGATCAAATTTCCACCTCCAAGTCTTTGTCAATGGGACAAACAATGCAATTGCTTAAAATATCCTATACTGATGTGTCTGAATAAAAATTCAACACGTTTTGGGGTACCTGGGTGGTTCAGTTGGTTAAGCATCCAACTCTTGATTTTTGGCTGCAGTCATGATCTCATGATTTGTGAGTTCAAGCCCCGAGGTGGACTCTGTGCTACAGCTTGCTTGGGATTTTCTCTCTCCCCCTCTCTCTCTGCCCCTCCCCTGCTCTCATGCACACGCACATGCACTCTCTCTCTCTTTCAAAATAAGTAAATGAACATTAAAAAAAAATTAAAAATGCTTTTAACAAACTAAAATGAGTAACTGACTCTTACAAAATAAAAGGCAATTAGGCTAAATGCAAAATTCTGTATTCAGACTCATAAAAGTAAAACATAAATATAAAATGAGGGAGATCAGCTTGGCAATTCATGTAAAACAAAAACAAAAACGCTTGTTTTTAAGTTAATCACAGTCTCCTAAGAGCCATACCATGACAGGATTTTTTTTTTTCATTGACACAATCAACATAGTAGCCTGGAACGCAGAAAATAATTGGTCAGATCTAAAGCTGGATTAAAAAGTGCATCAGCCATGCCAGTGTCCAGGGCTCCAAACTACATGCTCAATATCATAGAACATGTAAAAAGATGGAGAAAATGTCAGTTACCAGAATAATTCATTGAACTTGATGCTTTCCAATCAGCTCATTGGCAGGAGCGCTAAGCTTTCTGAAAACATGTTTGAGTTATAAGTGAGGCTCGCTAACTAATGTTTAACGAGGTGGGTGCTATTAGCTACAGGACTTGTGTCCACTGGGTAGGGTGCTCATGATTGCACAAGAACTGAGCCCATGAGGGCAACAAAAAGGACCAAAGCTGCTGCTGCCCAACCTTCCCAGCCTTACTCCAAGTAACAGGCAAATATTCAAGGCACGTCCATTTGAAGGAGCATAAAACTATTAACCTGTCTAGAGTAGGTATAGTGTCCTTTTTAGGCCACATCTAGAGAAGTATGCTAAATTATAAAGACAACATTTTAGGATGAACTTTGACAAATTAGAGCTTCTGATGAGTGGTGAGGAAAGATAATATGGATGATAAGCAGTTGGTCAATTATCTCATGAGAATTTGAAGAACTAAAGATGTCTGACCTGTTCAAAGGATTCTCATAGGAAAGATGGAGTAGATTCATCCTATTTTCTAATTCCCTGGATACCAAGTGGGAGTCCAACAATTCACTTTATTTCTGACACTAACTACCACGAGTTAGCATCCAATCCCCCAAGACTGCCCTCAATTCAGATGCCAGTACAGGGCCCCTAGGTTACCCACATTTCTCCCTGCCTTGGCTAAAAATTCAAAAGCTCCCACAACAACTCCCCTCAGCTTTGATAATTAGCTAGAATAATTCATAGAACTTAGGAAAATGCTATACTTACTATTACCACCTCATTATAAAGGATAGAAATGAATAGCCAGATGAAAAGGTCCATAGGGCAAGCCTCTGAGAAGCCTCTGTCTCCCTGGATTTGGGGTGTGCCACCCTCCTAGCACATGGATGTGTTTGTCAACTTGGAATCTCAACAAACCCTGTCATTTATGAGTGTTTATAGAGGTTTCATTACATGGGCATGATTAATCATTGGCCATTGGTTATTGAACTCAATCTGCACCTCTCCCTCCCCTCCCCAGGGGTCAGGGTGGTGGACTAAATGCTCTAACCCGCTAATGATGGCTTGGCCTTTGGACCCCCATCCTGCAGCTAGCTAGAGTTCCCACCTAAGTCACCTTATTAACACAAACTCAGGTGTGATATAAAGAGGCTCATTATGAATAACAAAAACACTCCTATCACTCAGGAAATTCCAAGGGTTTTAGGAGCTCTGTGACAGGAGCCATGGATAAAAGTGAAATATATTTCTTACTATGCCACGCTGTGATGGTTAATTTTATACGTCAACTTGGCTGGGCCCAGATAGCTGGTTAAACATTATTGCTGGGGGTGTATGTGTGAGGGTATTTCAGGAGGAGATTAGCATTTGAATCAGTAGACTGAGTAAAAAAGAACCTCCGTCACCAATGTGCTCTGGCATTGGCCAATCCATTGAGGACCTCAATAGAACAAGAAGACAGAGGGAGGGCAAATTCTCACTCCCTCTTCTTGAGCTGAATGTTGCCTCCCTTCCTTGGGCATCAGAGCTCCTAGTTCTCGGGCCTTTGGACTCAGACTGTATCATAGCACTGGCTTTCCCCATTCTCCAGTTTGCAGACAGCAGCAGATTGTGGGATTTCTTGGCCTCCATAACTGCATGAGCAAATTCCTATAATAAACCTCTTAAACATGCATTGTTTCTGTTTCTAGAGAACACTGCCTAATATGCATACATAGCATCCCCAGCACGGATAACTTAATGGAAGTTGGAAGACAAGTTTTAATTAAATATCAGAAAGGACCTCCTTAAAATTAGAATTCTGTTAGTCAAAAGCTGGGTACTTTTGTCCCTTGGGTACTGAGACACTGAGCTCCCTCATCTTCAGACATACGTGGAGGTAGGCTAAATTTGTCAGGATTGTAGAGATTTTTCTGTGTTTGATAGTTGAACCCAAACACCTTTAAGATATCCTTACCATCCCTGATAGTCTGAACTATTTTTTGAAAAATCAGAGGGTTCGGATTTACATTTTGAAGGAACAGTTCTTTTAAAATGTCAGAGTAGGTGTAAACCACATGGGGAAATTTCAGGTTTTTCAGGTACCTTGCCAAATGTCAAAATGATGCTGGTGTTTGTCCTCAACCCCAAGCAGGAAATTCATAGAGTCAGCATTTGAGCTCCACACCATTTTGCTATTGCTTCACTAGGCACAATCCCCACCCCCAACTTGGTAAACTCATGCACAGATTTCTCTCAAACAAGCAAAGAGTTAGGTCTGGGGGAAGGGTGAGGGACGGCCCAAGAAAATCTGACTAATAGGAAGAAGTGTTAAGAATCTTCCAGGAAATGCAAACCAATTGGCCAATGTTTTCTTTTGCCTTTGAAAAATCTCAAACTAATTTGGTCAGAAGGCATAATAGATGCTGTTTGTTTAGTCAATGACTCCTCTCCAAGAATGCACATAATTATGACCAGACAAACCAAAATTCAGGTTATCTTTGTTAAAAGCGAGGAGATTGTCTGATTGGCTACAGTTTAAGTGTTTGCCTTATTTGGGAAGACCCAGTTGGTTGTTTGTGATTGGTTACCCTTAGGTTTCAATTTCTTAACCCTGAGGCTTTTATAGGTTTAAGTTTTGGTTTGCTTAGTAAGCTGCTAAGGTATGAGAACAACCTCAGTCGCATGGTCCCCTTGTTTAATCAATTTAATACTTTCTACTTTTATAACCAAATACCTTTGATTATTGGACCCGCTAGCTGCTCCAGGGCATCACTTTCCTTTAATTGGCTCTGTCTTCAGAATACAGTAGTGAAATTGCTTTCCAGGGGGCCAGCTAACAACAGCATTGCTACTCTGTGCTTCTAGCACCCGAAAGTACACATTAATATGTCAGCTTAGAAGCATGGCTTCTTGATGAAACAGAAGACCTCCATATTTCCAAACCCCATGGTCACTTCTGTGACTTCATCTCACTCAACTTCTCAATAGCGTTTGACCTACCTCGTCACTCACTCCCTGTTGCCTGAGTTACTTTGTTTTCTAGGCTTCCTTAACAAAGGAGTGTGGCCCTCTTGCAGTAAATGTATTGTTGTCCCAACTCTTCACTGTTAATCTCCATGAAAGAATTACAGCTTTCCGCCCTAGTCACAATGAGCTTGAGCCTGGAAAGTAAGTGAACGAGAGAGGTGCCACATCCCGCCCCCTTGTTTAATGTGTGGGGTTCAGGAATTCCTAAATCACCTCCTCAATCTACAGCTGATATCTGAAATTAATTTTGGGGATTCCTTCCTTTGGGATTTCTATTAGGTTACAATTCTCTTGGGTGATGAAACCCTTAGAGACAACTGTAAGGATGAGGAAGTTAACATTTATTGAACACCTAATATGTGACAAGCCCTGTATTAGAAGTTGTATTGCTCTGTCATCACAATCCTAACATCATTCCCATTTTATAGATAGAAAAATGAAAGCTCCTGGAAGTTAGGTAAACTTATCTCTTAATCAATGGTCAAACATAAAAATTGGTTGCCGTGATTTGAACTGAGTCTGTATGTGCCCTAAGCCATAGTTCTTACCACTCTATTATGTTAGCTCCCTGTTTTGTCATAGACATTGAGTGAGAATGAAGAGGGGAGAGGGGCAAGAAAATAGCAGATGCCTTCATGGATGAACCCAGTGGACCCAGGATGTGGAAGGAAGCTGGTCACATTGCCTTAGAATCCTAGATGATTAGAACTGGAAAGGACTTGGGGCACCTGCGTGGCTCAGTCAGTTAAGCATCCGACTTCAGCTCAGGTCATGATCTTATAGTCCATGAGTTCAAGTCCCGCATCAGGCTCTGTGCTGACAGCTCAGAGCCTGGAGCCTGCTTCAGATTCTGTGTCTCCCTCTCTCTCTCTCTGCCCCTCCCCTGCTCATGCTCTGTCTCTCTCTGTCTCAAAATTAAATAAAAACATTAACAAAAAATTAAGAAAAAAAGAACTAGAAAGGACTTAAGATAGCATGTGAGCCAATCGGTCAATTTCACACGTAATGCAATAGAGGCTTAGAAAAAAAGATGTAACCTTTTCCAATGTGGAAGGATAATTATTTACATATTTCACTAGTAAGCTTTGGCTAGATTATACTATGATTGCAAACAACTCTAGCCCCCAGATCTTAGTGGCTTACAATAAAGATTTATTTTGACCTCATGTTGCACATCAGCTGTGGGTTGGCTCTAGCCCACAGCTCTGCATCAGCTGCAAGTTGTCTGAGGGTCTTTTTAATAAGAATCAAGGCTGAAGGAGCAGGCTCTCTTTGGAACATACTATTCTCATGGCACCGGGAAAAAGTAAGGAGAGCTAATGGAAACATAGGGTTATCGTACCACGTCTGCTCATCTTCTATTGACCAAATCAGGTCTCAGGCTAAGCCTGACATCAGTGGGACAGAATATATATATATATATATATATATATATATATATATATATATTTCACAAGGGAGAATGGCAAACCACAGCAATGTGTGCGGATGTCTAACACTTTTGTAGAGAGAATGAATAACCGGAAACAGTAACACAATCTACCACACATATTAATCTGAGTTTCATTCATACTGGATTTTGCCTTTCCTAGTGAAGATGGGAGCCCAGCTGTTGCATTTGCTTGTCTCAGAAGGGTTCGCGTTGCCAAGGTAAAGCGTAGCTTGCTGGTTTTGATTTTAGAAAGCCTAAGCTACTTGAGATGTCTCAGGGTAGGGGAAGGTGAGGAGGCGAGGGCCTTGGAGAGAAAAGAGAGAAGCTGTAAGAACAAGGGAGAGATTTTATTCTTGAAGCTTGAAAAGGGAAGAGCATTTGGTGGCAGGGGGTCAGAAGAGGTGAATACCTGGTCTCAAAAGTTGTAAGAATCTTCTCTCTGTCTCTCCCTCTCTGTCTGCCGCTCCCCCACTTGAACTGTCTCTGTCTCTCTCAAATAAATCAACTTGAAAAATTATTTTAAAAAAATCTGTGAGAATCACTTGAACTCTGCTACATCATGCGGGCTGGGGATGACAAGACCTCACAGGAACGCGTTTCTGAGGTGTTCTTGGGGACGCCGAGGATACGAGCCTCAGTGAGAAGCCCGGCTTGGTTCAGGCTCTGTTCTCCATGTGCTCAAAGAACAAAAGGCTTCTCCAAAGGTTCTGGATGTTATGGGACCTCAAAGACCTGCACAGCTCCCCAGGACGTAAGGTAGAGGGGAAGCATCAGGCCATCAAAGTGACTATCAACCTAGTGGGATGGGGAGCAGAATACATTTGATTTAAAGAAATACAATAAGTTAAGACATTTCTTCCATCTCATAGTGTGGATAGAAGTCATTCATCAAGATCTCACAGCTCGTAAGGGGCCAAACAATACTTGGTACTTTCATTTAAACAAACGGCCATCACTCTCTGTGCCAGGCAGAGAGTACTGGTTTGTTGGGCCTGCCATAAAAAGTACCACAAACTGTGTGGTTTAAACAACAGAAATGTATGGTCCCTTAGTTTTGAAGTCCACAAGTCCAAGATCAAAGCAGGGCCATGCTCCCTCTGAAGGCACTGGGGAAGGATCTATTCCAGGCCTCTCTCCTAGTTACTGGTAATTCCTTGGCTTGTGACAGCATAACTCCAATCTTCACATGGATACTCTCTGTTTGTGGATCTGTGTCCAAATTTCCCCTTTTTATAAGGACGCCAATCATACTGGATTAGGGGTGCACTCTAGCCCTTAATGATCTCATTGTAACCAATCACATCTGCAAGGACCCAATTTCCAAATAAGGCCACATTCACAGGGGTCAGGACTTCAACATATAAATTTGAGAGAAACACAATTAAAACTGTAATAATTTCTGAGAGGCACTGGGGTATAATGCCACTGACCCAGTCACAGACCCCGATCTCGTGGGGTCAACCGTTCAGGAGAGGGCAGATGCTGAGCCTGTCAGTGTGAGTAGGAGGCAGATTCCAGTTCTTTCCATTTCAACTTCCTGCCGTTCAGTCATTTGTGGGCTAGTTTCTAATTAAATAAACATCAGCAACACTCTTAAGAGCCTTCACTGACACCTGGCAGCCTCTGGTGCTATACACACCCACATCATCCTCTCCCCTGAGGAAAAACTCAACAGCTTTCCTCCTGTGATGTGGCTTTGGCCAAGGAACACATCCCATAGGAACCCTCTCAGAACAATGAAGTTAACGTATTCCTTGTTTCCTCAAGCTAATTGAGCGGCTGGTGTCGTATTTCTAAAAGCAGAAGAAAGCCAGCAAACTCAGGTGCCCTAATTCCCCCAGAAGCCACCCTGGAAGTGGTCAAGGTGGCCAGAGAACTGGGGATTATGTCTTCACAACTTTTGGGAAGTCTGTCTTGATGTGAGGTATCACTTCTCGCACTCAAGCTCATCCCGTGCCAAGCATATACACACACGAGGCTCCCCTGAATTACCCCCTCCAACTCTGTTTCATTGCCTTTCTCACCCATGTAAAGAGAGAAGCAACTTCCTTGTGCAGATTGAGCCACGTGTGGGACTTAAGAGTAAGTTTTTGAGAGCCTGAAATTGAGAACGTGCAGTTTGGACTACCTGGCGAAGGATGATCCCAATACATTTCATGAATGTTCTCCCACTTTGCATCTTTCCTGCACCAAATGATAATTTTTCTCATGCAATGAAAAGCTCCTGAGATCAGCTGATTTATGTAGAATCTGGAATTAGACGGCTGTCAAATGCCTTCAAACATGTTAAAGACCATGACCTTGTCTTCCATGTCAGCACTTTCTTTAAAAAAAAAAAAAAAAAAATTAAGGTGAAATGAGATGGGATGGTCATCCCATAGCTACAGCTCTGGCTGGACATCTCAAACACCCCCACCCTGTCTGTTGCCTCCTTTTCTCCATGGTAGATCTCTCTTCAGGGTTCTAGAGTCAGGAAAATTGTCTGGTTCACCAGAAAGTGCCCTTGGCCAAAGGCCTTCTGCATCGTGAATCCGGTAAGGTTGCCCTGCCGCTCTGGCCCAAACACTGGCACCGTCCCTGGGCTATGAGGCCTGGCCTCGGACAAAGGATGGGTCATCAGCATGGCTATTCCTTCCCCTCTACCTCCTTCCCATCAGGGATAGCAACAACTGTTCTCTATAGCCATGTGTCCTGCCTTTTCCATAGCCTGGCGATCTAATTAAATAATCACGGGATCTACCTTTCAAGGTTCTGACTCAATTTGGGAATGCTCAAGTTCAAAGAAAGGCGTATCAGAGAGGCATCACAGCCTGGACTGAGATCTTAGGCGTGGAACTAGACGACCTAGGTCTGAATTCTTTCTCGGCCACTTGCTACCTACATTAAGTCAAGTGATCTTGACCTGTCCTCTTGATCTGTCCTCTTACTCCTATGAATATTTTATAATACTAATAATATTAATATTAATTAATAATCAGAAATATTACTAATAATACCACATATGACTTCAACTTGGCCTAAGTGGGTTTGGGACTGTGGGTTTCTTTCTTTTTTTTTTTTAAGTTGAAGATGGAGTTTTTGTGACTATTTTTCCATGTTTGGGTGAGTTTCAGAGGAAAGGGAAAGAGAAAAATGTGTTTATTCCTCCATCCAATAACTGGCAGATTTTCTGATGACAATCTTCAAATTATCCCAAAGTTCTAGTAGAGAAGCTGTATTTCAACTTCTCCAGTCAGTAACATTCTGTCCCTTGAACTTACCCCTCTTCTCCATAAAGGAGCCAACATTTTAAGCCACTGAGAGCATTTGGACCTGAGCATGACACTGAGCAGACCTGGAGGCTGCAGGGCCGATGGGCCCTGTGTGGGGAGAGAAGGGGTTGATATGACCGCATGGTTCAGAGAAATGGACTGAAGGAATAAACATTAAAATGACAATAATAATGACAGTGGCCATTAATTGAGCACCTAGTACGCACGAGACTCCATACTAGGGACTTCAAATGTATTGCCTCATTTAACTCTCCCCATTTTACAGGTGACAATATTGAGGCCCAGAGAAGTTAATAAACTTATCTAACCAAGCAATGAAATGGCAGAGTTGGGATTAGAACCCATAAGGCCTCTACCTCTTGCTCATAGATTTTCTATTTCCCAGCTCCCCTGTGAGCAGGAGTGAAAGAATCTGTCTCATTTGACCCTCAGGGATCAAGACTGCAGCTTGGCTCCCTGCCTTGGAAAAGTAAGCCTCTCTCACTGTCCCTCTTCATGAAAGCTGGTCAATTATGTGTATTCTCAAGCAGGTTTCTAGAAGAGAAATAAGCATTTGCCATATTTTGACTGCCCAGCATCCGAACACCTACCTCGAGTTCTACATTCGTGTGAGCCTACATGGAAAGCAGCCAGGATATGGGCTTACAATGAAACTGCAGCCATGGTTCACCTTTGCCTAAGATTTTGAGTCTAGAGCAGTGACTCCTAGGATAATTTATAACCCATCCTGGGGGCACCACTGGCAGCATTCATGGTCCAGTGGCACTCATACAACCGTAGTTGTGACAGCAGCTCCCTACCCCGCCTGTACCTGATGTGTGGTGGTCTAGCCTGGGCGACCATCCACTTCCCTTGGTGCTTGCCAGATCCTCCCTATTAATTCTGTTAGCCACCCCATATTCTACCTATAAGTTCCTCTTCTGCTTCTAATAGCTAGAGTTTGTTGCTCACAAGTACGGAAGAGGCATGAACAATTGCAGACACCCAATGAATAGGGCCGGCTTCATCCAGCTTAGGAGGAGATAAACCTTGCTCTGAGATTCCTCAGCTGTGATGCATCTCCCCTGGCCTCATCAAAAAACAAAAAAGGGGGCGGCCTGGGTGGCTCAGTCAGTTAAGCATCTGACTTCGGCTCAGGTCATGATCTCGCAGTCGGTGAGTTCGAGCCCTGCGTCAGGCTCTGTGCTGATGGCTCAGAGCCTGGAGCCTGATTTGGATTTGGTGTCTCCCTCTTTCTCTCTCCTCCCCCGCTCGTGCTCTGTCTCTCTTCTCAAAAATAAATAAATGTTTAAAAAAAATTTTTTAATTGTCATCCTTTACACATTCTAAATTGCTTACCCTTTCACTGTACTGAGCTGTTCTTTAGAAGAACTGCAATGAAGTAAGAATAGATTTTGAGCAAGAAGTTGAGGACATATAGGTGGGCCAAAGCAGACCATCTCGCTCATTGTAGACTAAGAATCCTCTCTATTAGCATTTTGATTTTAATTTGTTGATATAATGTTTCTTTAGGTTATTTGCCACAGCTGCATCTTGGAACACGTTTAAGCAAAGTCCAGTTAGCCATGGCCACATGAGGAAGTTTGGAAGGAGCCACAACCTTCCTGGACCTGACCCCTGGGGAAGGAGTTGGGGAAATGGCCTGATGTGGTAGAGAAAACCTGATAAACCAGGACGAGGCCCAATACAGGCAAACAGCGTGTTTAGTGTTGGGACTGGCTATGACTGACACAAGGTATGGTTATCCTTTCCTCAGTCATGGGGGATTCCTGATTCCCAGCAGGCAGCTATTAGATAAGCAATGCAGCAGGAAGCATAGAACCAACCCTTGAGTGGAGAAGAGGGTGAAGTTCAGGACTCATGTGAAGAACAATACAGGGTCTAGCTTCTAAAGAGACTACAGAACCCCAGGTTTTACAAAAGAGTGATACAGAGAAAGAGAAAACAGGGCAAATATCAGTCGTCAGACCTGGGCACAAAGGAAAGCAGAGTCACCAGCAAAAATGGATTTGCAGCCCATGGCTAAGGTCATTACCAGGAGAAGGAAAGCTGTAGGGCCAGGCCCACAAATGGAAGCCTCATGTTCAAACAGAAAAAAGGACATCGCAAAGACTAAACAATCAACTTGTAATACATCTTGCCTCATTCAGTCTTTTCCTACAAAATTTTATCGTATTAGACATCTGGAAAAAGCCTACAGGATGCATTGGTCTTCATCCCATCTAAAGACCAGTAAGAAAAGCAGAAGCACTCCAAAAGCGCCATTTTCTTCAATTTGTTTTAGGAAAAGTTTCCAAAATTTCCTTTTGTATCTGACTCTACTCTTTATTTTCTACTTTTGTTTTATGTCTGACTCAGAACCCTCAACTTTGATTAAAATTTGTTCAAGTATACTTATGTTATGTGTATACTTATCAGTAGCCTCAAAGATATTCCTTATTTGCTTCAAGTTCAAAATGATGTCACTTTATTCAACAGTGTAGAGTTTACATATTGTATTTTAGGTTTTGGGGATTCGAAAATAAATAAAATACAGCCCCACCTTTGGGAAACTTACAGTATTGTATACAGCTGCCTTTTTTCAAGACAAATCAATCCCAATTCCTACAAACTTGTTCGAAAATTTTAAAAGGAGAGGAAATTGGCATAGGATAATGGAAAGATAAGGGGAAATGGTAAAAGAGATAAGAAAACATGCAGGGATGAGCCCCATCACTCCTATTTCTGGGATTGGCTACCTCCCAGCACGAAAGACAAGGGCTACCATGGTGGGACACCTACTGGTCCACAGCACTCATTTCACACACACAAGGAAAGCCAGTGTGATTTACTCCTTGACTGAGTGACACAGTTTGTGTGTAATAAACTATTGCCCATATGACTTTTGCCTCACTTAATGACAATAAGAGCACCAAAAATACACATACACACATGGAAAACTTCTCACTACACACACACATAGATATGGAAAGATTTATAAATATAAAATCAAAGGCAAAAAATTATGTATTCCTCTTCTATGTATCAAAAAGTATTCAGAAACAAAAGTTCAAGGCAAATGATCACCAGCAACATAATAAGAGCTCTTATACATAGAAGGGCTCTGATAATTTGGGAATAAAAAAAAAACTAACACAATAGCTAAATTGACACAAAAGATTACTAGAAAAAGAAAAAACACAAATAGTAAACACGTATGGGAAAAAAGTTCAACCTCTTTAGTAAATAAATTAATTAACATCATAACAAAATTATTCAAATGAGATGCCAACTTGCCTTTTTTAGGCTAATATTTATACAAATCTCAACATAAGCCAGAGTGTGGTGATGTGGACATTCTCAGATACTACTGTAAAAGAGCATATTGGTATAGCCTGATTGGAGTTCCACCTTCTCAGGCAAGTCACAACCACTCTGGATCCCAATTTCCTTGTCTGTGTAATGAAGGAGAAGATCTCAAAGAACTATTTACATTGAAATGGTTGGAATTTATTACACCAGTTCTTAAGCTCCAAGTCAACAGAACATTCCAGGGTGTTCTGTGACTGAAATCTAGCAACAGCTGTCTTCAGTCAAGCTAATGGAGAGAATGTCCAAAATGATACATTTTCCTCCAACATTTCTTTTATGAGACCCTGGGCCCTTGCCAGAGTAAAAGTAGAACAAAACCAAACAACAAGACGCCAGCAAACATGAACATGAACCCCTTGAAACAGTCCATCTTACTTAGTTGGACAGTTTTATGGGTGTTGTTTTTGTTGATGATGTTGCTTATGGACATATGTGTTTATAATTTGGTGTTACAAAGATCATATGGCTATACTTTCTGCTGATAAGCTGTTCCTACTTGATATGATGGGATTAAACATCAATATTTTATGCCATTCCACAGGAGTGTCATGATTTCTTCATGTCTTTTCACTTCAAGCACTCATTCCTGCCTTCAGTAGGTATTTATTACATGTGACTCATTGTTCTGAGTTGGGGATACAATCATGAGCAAAACGAAGTCCCCATTCTCACAGAGCTTACATTCTTATGGGAGAAAACAGACCATAAACAATAGAAGATAAATATCTAACATGATAGATGGTGATAAATAAAACAGAAGAGAAATTCAGCAGGGTGAGTAGAATGTGGAAATGAGATTGCTGTCATCTACAGGATGGTCAAGGAGGGTCTCACTAATAAGGGGATATTTGAGCAGAGTCCCAGAAGACAAAGGATAAGACATGCACTTATTTAAGGGAAGAATATTCTAATTAGAGGAAAGAGCAAGGGCAAAGGCCCCTAAGGTGGGAGCATGCTTAGCATGCTCAAAGAACAGCAAGGAGGCCTGTTTGAGCAGAAGAGAGAGAGTAAGGGTGATGCTACTGTGTGATGAGGGCTGACAGGTAGTAGGGAGTGGCTTTATAGGTAGGGTGACCATACATCTTACCTGCCTAAGATAGTCTTGTTTATGTCCATTTTGGGGGATGATTCATAGTAACTCTCCTTTTTACTCTCAAACTGTCCCTGTTTGTAGGACAAGTTGTACAGTCACTCTACTTATGGACTGTTGTAGGGGTTTTGGCTTTTGTTCTAAGCAAAGGGAGAGACCATTGGAGGGTTTAAAGCGAAGAAGCAGCATGTTCTGACTTTTATTTAAAAGAAACAGGGCTTTGGTAGAAAGAGAGAGATCAGCTAGAGACGCCTGCAGTTTAAGCCAGGCAAGAAATAATGGCAGCTTAGGCTGGGATGTTAGTAGTGATGAAATGGTGGAACTCTGAATATGTTTTAGAGCCTACAAAAGATTTCACTGGAGAGTGAGAGAAAGAACAGAGTCGTGATGACTCCAGAGGAATGTGTTTGGAACCCCTAATTTATTATATGTTTGGTTTCCACAGAACCTTCACATATCATGGGTCTCGACTGCTTGGAGTTTAGATCTTGGCACACTCACCGTTGACATGAACAAAACATTTGTCACCAAAAATAGAAAATCTGGTAAATAGAGATTATGGTCTGGGAACCCAAAGACCTACCAAATGAGGAATAATACACTTCTGGCATCTTTCTAGAGTCTGGAATCATAACTGGTACAGACCCTACAGACAGTTCAAGGCTGTCCCAAGCCGTTGCTGATTCATATGGGTGCTATGGCTCAACAGACAGGTGCTTTGTAAGCTCTCTGATTCCAGAGCAAACCACTCTTCAGCTGTGAGAGAAAATGCTGTTTGCTGAATCTGGTTAATTCCTTTTGACTGCATCTGTAATTCTACACAGTCATTCTCCAGCAAAAGAAAATACATAGAGTAGATGATTTCTGCTTTGTGCCGGGATCTCAGTGATGATGAGTCTGCCCTGCCATTTAGGGCTGAGGGAAGATCACTGAAGACTTGGTTAGGTATGACATATACCTGATCTAAATCCCAAAACTATGAAAAGTATTGAATAGTGCTGAATAATTCAGAAACTTACTTAATCTGGAACTTGGATGCTGCATTGATGGTATTTTCTGAGCACTTTCTATAGAACCCTAGAGTGCTATTATTTGATTTTCCATTTAGCCAATAAGATACATGGTAAACATAGTCCTACCAGAGTAGCCTAAGTTATTGACCACTGCTGCTTCTCTCTCCATTTATTTCTTTGTGTTATTTCCATGAAAGATGTTTTATAGATTTCTTCAAAAAGATTTTTCACATTTTAAAAAATTTATTTATTTATTGATTGATTGATTGATTGATTTATAAGAGTGAGACTGGGGGAGGGGCAGAGAGAGAGGGAAAGAGAATCTCAAGCAGGCTCAGCACTCACAGCACAGAGCCTGATGTGGGGCTTGAACTCACGAACCACAAGATAGTGACCTGAACTGAAATCAAGGGTCAGACACTTAATAGGCTAAGCCACCCAGGCACCCCTTCACATTCCTTTTTAAGTATATTGTGAGTATTTTATGGTTTTATTGCTATTGTGAATGGATCTGTTTCCCATTAATTTTTTTAACAGATGATTGATGCGTGAAGAAAAGCAACTGAGTTTTGTACTTATTTTTTCTCTACATTTTACTGACCATAGTTACACGTTTCCTTTTTTTTTTTTCAGCTGATATTCTTGGATTTTTTCTGAATGAAAATATGTCATTGGAAAATAATCATGTTTATGTCTTCCTTTCCAACTTATTTTATGTATTCCATTTTCTCCCATATTTCTTTTTTTTTTTTTTTTAATTTTTTTTAACGTTTATTTATTTTTGAGACAGAGAGAGACAGAGCATGAATGGGGGAGGGGCAGAGAGAGGGAGACACAGAATCTGAAACAGGCTCCAGGCTCTGAGCTGTCAGCACAGAGCCCGATGCGGGGCTCGAACTCATGGACCGTGAGATCATGACCTGAGCCGAAGTCGGACGCTTAACCGACTGAGCCACCCAGGCGCCCCTCCCATATTTCTTTGACTATAGTCTCCATAACAAGGTTAGATGCTACAGTAATGGGGGTGCACATTCCTGCCTTGTTTCATTTATAGAATTTCTTTATTAATTCACTATTTAATACAATGGTTACTATTGGTTTCTGCTATATACTCATTGGCATATCAAAAAAGCTTCTTTCTATTTCTAGTATAGTAAGAATTTATTAGCATTAACTGTTTTTTTTAATTTTTTAATGTTTATTTATTTTTGAGAGAGCAGGGGAGGGGCAGAGAGAGAGGCAGAAGCAGGCTCCAGGCTCTGAGCTGTCAGCACAGAGCCCGACGCGAGGCTCAAATCCACAAACTGTAAGATCATGACCTGAGCTGAAGTTGAACGTTTAACCGACTGAGCCACCCAGGTGCCCCAGGGTTTTAGAGCACCAACGGATATCACTCCACCTGTTCTCCACCTTGAGTCTAGAACCAGTTCTGAACACAAGAATCAGACTGATGCAGATTAAAACACCAGCTCAACTGGCAAGATTAATCGGAGAATGTGGCATAGATATGTGGACTCAGGTGGCTCCCTAATTGTTCACCTAGAAATAAATTCACCCAGGCAAATGTGGGTGATGGTAAGCCTCCTCCACAGAAGCACAGCTGCCCTGGTAAATATAATACCACATGGAGGAAAGCATTGCAGAAAGGAACCTCTCTGGCAAGTAAGCCCATCTAAAACAGAAAGATCTGAAGGGGCAGAGGCAAGAGATCTGTCTTTTCTTCAACATTCACCAGACATCCCCATGGGAGGAAAATACAGAGAGAGGACAGACACAATGCTATTAGAAATTCCTTTATGGACAGATGAGGTCCACTGAATAGAGGTCTCCCTCGCAAAGATGGCTAGTCAATTTTGCCCAAAGATCATTAGGCATCAGTATTAGTTATCTACTGCAGCGTAACAAATTACCACCAAGTTAGCCACTTAACACAAGATACATTTACTGTCTCACAGTTTCTGTGAATCAGGAAATCTAGGCATGGCTTAGCTGAGTCCTCTATTAAGGGTCTATTACACATTCAAGGCGTTGGTCAGGGCTAGGGTCTCATGTGAAGCCTTAACTGAGGGAAAGATTTGCTTCCAATGGCTGTTGGCAGGAATTGGGTCATTTGGGGACTGTTGAACTGTGACTGTTGAACAATTCCTAGCTGGCTCTTGGCCAGAGTTCCTTGCCACGTGGGCCTCCCCAACATGGCAACTTGCTGTATCAAAGCCAGCAAGGGAGTGAGTCTACTACTAAGGGGGAAGTCAGAATCTTATAATTTAATCAAATAAATGACATCCCCCTCAATGCTGCTAAAGGGTTGTTAGAAGCAAGTCACTCAAGGGGAGGGGACACCAAGTGAACACCAGAGGGCAGGGATCAGTGGGGGAGTCTGGGATGTTGCCTAGCAGAGGCACCTATGAATTAAGACACAACTAATATATTTCTTAATTTTGAACTATCCTCAAATTCCTGAAAGGAAAGTTGCTTGAATCATGACACATTATTCCTTTGACTTCTAGATTAGATTGCCAGTATTGTAAATAAGATATTTACATGTGTATTTGTGATGTATTTGTTCTACAACTTTTGCCAATTTAGTGGGTTTGGAATCTGGATTTCTCATCCTTAACATTGTATACATACGTCTTCTGAAGTGTTTTCCTGGCCACATTTAACAGAAGTTTGTCTCTTTTGACATTAAAAAAAAAACTGTCTGTATGGTTTTGTCAATCTTGAATGTTTTTGTTGTCTAATTCTTTATTGATTTATTTTTCTAACTTTATTTTGGTCATTTTTTATAACTTTTTGAGTTAAGTGTGCTAATTTTCCATTTTTCTTGTTTGATCACAAGATAATTTAAAGCTGTGAATTTTTCGTGAGTATGGCTTTGGATGTAGCAATACCTACAGATTCCGATGAGTGCTATTTCACTTTTATAATTTCTGAGTAGTCTGGATTTTAGATTTGATTTCCTTATTTACTCAAGAGGTATGATAAAAATGGTTTTGCTTCAATTTTTACGTTACTAGACCGTCTTTGTTATCTTCAAATAGGCAATTTCCAGTTTATTATATTATAATCAAATAATATATCCTGGAATAGTACTAATTTTTGCATTTTATTTAGACTCTCTTTGTGGCTTAGTACATGATCAACTTTTGCAAATATTCATTTGGAGATTTGGAAAAACTCTGTAAAGACCAAAATTTTATATGTCTACAGTTAAGTTTATTATATATTCAAAACATTTATGGTCTTATTTCTTTTTAAACTACTTAATCTGTTTAACACTGGAAGAGTAATGTTAAAATCTACCACTGATTCTGAAATCTATTAAATTCTCATAAGCTTTCTAATAGTGTCATTGCATAAAATTAATATACGTTATATACAAATATACAAAAATATACATTTTTGCTATGTTAGTGTAAAAAGCTTTATGATTATGATGGGTTTTGTGTGTTTGTATCTTTTGTTATTTATAATTATCATATAGTCCCGTTTAGATCCTTTTGTTGTTAGTTTTATCTTGTGTGATAATCTTACCATTCTGCTGTATTTTTTATCGTTCTAGTATACCTTTGCCCATCCCTTTATTTTAAACCTTCATATGACTTACTTTTTAAGTCAATCTTATAACAGATATGCAGCTAAATCGTTTCTGAAACAACCTAAGAGTCTTTGTCTTGACAGATTTTAACCTATTCATGTTGACTGAGTGTACTTACTTAATGCTGCTAGAAATATAGTACACATGTCTTGGACACACGAGGTGGTGGACTCGTATATTCCATAAGGGTTTTCTCCCTTGTTCCTATTATCTAGAGCTGATCCTGCAGAAAATGATCAGCTTTGTGCTGAATAAACATAGGACCTTGGTGAAATTCTTGGGGCAACAAAACTGGGTTGTTAACTGCCTCAACTTAGGTCGATTACTGGCATCGTATACTTAAATGAAATGGAGGCAAACAGTAGAGGTCTAAGAGCTGTTCTCTGCATTGCAAAAACTACATTGACAATATTTCGGTACTTTCAGCTCTTCTGTGGTGACGACGAACGTGGCAGCAATGTTGTCCCTCTAGCAATGCCCGTCCTATAGCAACGCGGTCCAGTACCTGTAGGGTACTGGAGTACAAAGGAATACTGAGAAAGCTGCATTTGTCAATTCTGTCTTTCCTTTAACATGGAGATAGCATCCTTGCTCAGGGATAGTATCCTTGAATTTAATCTCAACAAATCCCCAGGTCTCCAGAAAACTTTTGCATTCTTCATTGCCCGAACTTCTTTAGTAATTGGACAGAAGTCCATGCTGTGCACTTTGGAAGCTCTGGTGTTTCCCTATGCTATTAATATAAGAAGTTAAACTAGAAGAAAGACAAGGTGACTGTATTGAAAGAAAATAGATGGATTGGATAACAGTCCTCTTTCGGTCTGCCTGGAGTATGCTAAATAAAATCAGAGAAAGAAAAAAATGGCATGTTGTTATCCCATGCCCAACTCTGCCCCTGTAAAAACTACTTGAAAGAAGCTTCTACAAATGTGGAATCCTAAGTAAGAAATGAGACAGCCTTGCAATGTCTTTGGAAGAATAAAAGGTAAAATTTGCTTTACTGTACAGAGTTACTAAGGGTGATAATGTTGGAAGGAAAGATGAGGAGTTTTAAAATGATATTTTTAAGTTCATACATAATTTCTCACTTTTGTAACTACATCCAGGCACTTAAGCAGGTGAGGTGTTAAACGATTTTGTGTATATTCTAGGATTGGACAAGTATATAAATACATGAGGACAGGATTCTCACTGTCAGAGGAAAAGGTTACAAATGAGAAAGGAGGGGTTTGGATTGGAACTAGAGGTAATATATACTTATGGTTTGTTTGTTTTATTTTTTTTAATGTTTGTTTATTTATTTTTTTTTTTTGAGACAGAGAGAGACAGAGCATGAATGGGGGAGAGGCAGAGAGAGAGGGAGACACAGAATCAGAAGCAGGCTCCAGGCTCTGAGCCATCAGCCCAGAGCCCGACACGGGACTCGAACTCACGGACCGCAAGATCGTGACCTGAGCTGAAGTCGGACGCTTAACCAACTGAGCCACCCAGGTGCCCCTACTTATGGTTTTTAATATGTGCACAGACAGGTAGAAATGGAAACAGAGGGGCACCTGGGTGGCTCAGTCAGTTAAGCGTCCAACACTTGATTTCAGCTCAGGTCATGATCTCACAGTCCATGAGATCGAGCCCTGGGTCGGGCTCTGTGCTGAACATGGAGACTGCGTGGGATTCTCTTCCTCCTTCTCTATCTGCCCCTTCCCCACTTGTGTGTGTGCACATGCACTTTCTCTCTATCTCTCCCCAAATAAATAAATATTAAAACAAAACAAAATAGAAACAGATGTGTGTCCAAAATACATATATTTCTTATCTCTGCCCACAGTGAGAGCCCAAATGGAATGACACCCCAAAAGCAATGAGAACAATTAGCTACAAGATCTTAGATTCAAAACACCATTCTCCAAGGAAAGGAACAGATTTCCTTGAATAACCGGCTAATTCCAGGGCTGGGGCAGCAGCAGGACAAAATGAGCCATATGGCAGAAAGTAAGAAAGTGCCCAAAGAATGGTAGGAACATGTCAAAAGGACACAGGAACCTCTTTGAAGGGGCTCCCAATGGCCAAATCTGGGGGTAACTTGAACAAGAAAATAAACCACAATGGTGATGGATTATATAAATCATAGAAGAAAATAAGAATCATGAACCTATGCTGATATAAACAATTTTACAATAAATAAATAAGGGAGAAGAGGAAGCTCTTCCTTATTGTGTAATTTCAAGTAATAAACAGAGAAGGAATGATAAAATTAAACACATCCTGGGACGCCTGTGTGGCTCAGTTGGTTAAGCGGCCGACTTCAGCTCAGGTCACGATCTCTCAGTTCATGGGTTGGAGCCCTGCGTTGGGCTCTGTGCTGACAGCTCAGAGCCTGGAGCCTGCTTCCGATTCTGTGTTTCCCTCTCTCTGCCCCCACCCCCACTCACACTCTGTCTCTCTGTCTCAAAAATAAATTAAAAAAATTTAAAAAAATTAAAAGCATCCCTGTAATAATAGCTTCAGGTAAGCATCGTAAGGATGCTGAAAGTAGTGAGTATCAAGGTATCTCCTCATAAGATGGAAAAAATAGGGAAAAAGGAACCACACTGAAGGAGTGTGGCAGACATCCTCTTAACCAAGTAATCAAAGTGGACCTTACCAGTAATGGGACATATCAACATCCTGATATATGCATGAAAACGCACAACCTGAATCTAATCATGAGGGACCATCAGACTAACCCAAACTGAGGGATATTCTGCAAAATAACTAGACTATCATCTTCAAAAGTGTCAAGGTCATGAAAGACAAAACCGAAAAAGTTGAGGAACCACTTCAGATTAAAGGAAACCAAGGAGAGGAAAACTAAATGCCAGGTGAGCTTCTTGATTGGATCCTGGACCAGGGAAAAGAACATTAATGGGACAACTGGCAAAATGGGAATGTCTGAAGATTAGGTAATGACATTGTGTCAGTGTTAATTGCCTGATCTTGATCACTGTGGCCATGTAAGATGTTGAATTTGGGGGGCTTTAGGTAAGGGATATATGGTACTTCGAAATAATTTCATTTCAAAATGAAAGTTAAAAAAAGAGAAAAAAGTCCTCCAGGCAATACTTTCCTGTAGACAATGTGTTCTTGCGACCTTGCCCTCTCCTTGTGGTTTTGAGCCCGGGAGTTTGTTGGGCTGTGATCCCCCCATACCTGATAGCACATATGACCGTAGTTGAGGCTTCCAGAGGCCGAGAGTCCAGACAGGTGATACTACACCACAGACACGGTCACGGTCATAGCCATGGGGCAATTAAATGAACTCAGAAGTTCCTGTACTGGTGAAGCCACGGAGAAAAGGAAAGTTAGAAGCCTATAGAAGGGACAAACAAAAGTCTTATCTTTTTTCCTCAGTGTATTTTCTTTTTGCTTTCTGGCCGCATTGAACTAAACCTAGGCGAGGTCCAGTCTCTTCAAAATACGGGCTGACATAAGAAGACGTGTTTCTCATACTAGATTCAGGCCTCTAGTGAAAGCTTCTGAGAATGGTGAGGGACAGGGGGTTGGGGAGGGGACAGGCTATGGCTTACAGGCTCTCCTCCCCAACTTGGGGAAACTCTGCTGGCCAAAACCTGTAGCTGGACAGACAAACGCTCAAGTGCTCTCTGAAAGGAGCCCAAGAATCCAGCCTTCAGTAAGGAATGAAACTGACTCTGGTTCCCAGGCATCCTCAGGGAGCCTCCAAAGACCAGAAGGAGTCCTGACAGGGAGAGCCCAAGAGCCAAGCGTGGACCTCCTCTCTCCCCAGGCATCTTGCTGCCCGTGTCCACTTCTCCTGCAAGACTGCTTCTCTGCTGCAATTTAGAGGTTCCAGAAGTTTATTCTTTGCATTCGCATTCCTTGAACGCCTGGTCAACCCAGTTTATCTAAATGAAAATTATTTTAATTTAGACCCAATATTTGACATTTCTTTACAAAGGTTGTTTTGGCTGTGGGTTCAATTCACACTAACTCTGTTAGATTTATTCTAATCTTCTTGGCTACATGGAAAAATCCAGGGTGCACCAATTCCCCTCCGAATCATTGAGAGACTATAGGTACGATAATTCATGGTAGCTACTCTATAGGTAACACTAGGAATAGTTATGTTTTATCAGTGTGAAATAAGCAGCCATGGGTCCCCTTACACATTTCTTGCATTTTTAATATAACTAACGCTGCAAAGTGGGTCTGGTGGAAGGAATCCCTGCTGTATTCGTTTTCTGCTACAGATATGGAAAATCATTAGATTTGTGCGGGGGCAGGACATCCTATCTTTCTGTTTAGACCTTCAGACACTGTGTGTGTGCCTGGAATCTCAAACAGATGAGATACCTCCCTAATGATCCAGGCGCTCCGACTGGAGGCTTCATACAACCTCTGAAGGAAAATATGCAAGACTCCTGAGTGGTGCTAAGGGGATGCCATTTGCACCGACTTCTAAATTTTCCTGCAGGTGGGGAGTCAAAATGGCAATCGGTAAATTTAAATTTTAATTCGAACCCCTCTTCTACCCACTCTAAACTTCCTCTCGAGACAAGCCGCTTGGTCATCTGCATGCGTGACAAGTTCCCCACTCCTGCTGCCAGATGCTGCTTTGCTACTGAGTGAAAAATATGTTTAAAATTAAACCTTTTTTTTTCCTTAAAAAAAAAAATCCAAGACACTAAGATAGGGTACTTTTTCCCAAAAGGACTGGCACAAATGGAGAGTTTTTAATGAATACTGATAAGTCTGAGTGCGAAATGAAACATTAGCAGCCATGTAAGCCAGTGACAGATGTTGCAACCCAATATAATGCAGCCTCAAATGCCACGGGCATCCCTCCCAATAGAATTAGAGAGCAGAGCTGCTCGTTAACATAGAAAACATCTCCCCTCTTTCTTCCACTTGGAAGGAGCCACTCGGTTTCTTCGATACCAGACTGGTTGTTTTAAACACTAGTTACAATGTATTGTCTTGGCATGGGCTCTCGGGGCAGGGGGAGCCTTACCGTTGAATTTTATTCATATAAATCTCATTACTGTTTAATTATTTTGCAGCAAAACCCAAATTTGAAGACAGCACTAAAATACACAAGCAATTCTAATTTATATTCTAAGATACAGCAAAATGACAGAAAGCCAGAGAAATAGCATTTTTAAAGTCTCGACCACCTAAACCAGGCAGCATTCATAGAAATGAGGCGAATGAGAGCTAAGAAGACACTGTAGGTAAATGCTTTGCTTGGTGTTCACCAATCCGTAGAAAGGTAAATACTTTTCTAGGTAGTCACCAATTGGTGGCAAAACCCGCCTTCGAACTGGAAGTTCTGGGAGCATCTGGGTGGCTCAGTGGGTTAAGCGTCCCACTCTCGATTTTGGCTCAGGTCATGATCTCATTGTTCATGAGTAGCTCTGCACTGACAGTGTGGAGCCTGCTTGGGATTCTCTCTCTCTCTCTCTCTCTCTCTCTCTCTCTCTCTCTTTCTCTCTCTCTCTCTCTCCCTTTCTCTCTGCTCCCTCCCACTCACTTCGCTCAAAATAAATATTTTGAGCACTTTCGCTCAAAATAAATAAATAAACTTAAAAAGAGGGAAAAAAAGAACTGGAAGTTCTGGAAAACTTGGCCAGAACAGAGAACAGAAGGGTAGGGGGCAGTGGAACAAGATGTTCTTTGCCATGGTGAGATCATAAAGTCCTCTGATAGTCCATAGTTTAGATGGGTTGATTCTATTTCTCATCTCTCCTGGCAATGTTACTTTAGAGAACTAACATTGTGAATCTGAATGTAACGATGTCAGATGTAAACCTCCTTTTTCACTGGAGCCATAATTTACACATATATCAAAAATATAAATAAAAAAATAAGGATCCTATGATTTAAAAAAAAAATATGACCTACTTTGGAGAATCTCAAAATGCAAGGACAGTACAAGTTAGGACAGGTTAGTGAGGAGGACTATTTATCTGCAATCACAAAAGGAACTCTCTTAGACATTTTCTTGGTTGTTTTCTTACAATTGGCTATTTGAACTTGACTTGGGGAACCGTGGGTCTGGAGGCACAACGGGAAAGAGCACTGGAAAACCAGAGCATTCCAAAACACTGGAAAAGCAAAAGGGTAGACAAATTTGTATTTCAATGATTTCTAACTTGACTTTTAATATTATGCCATGCTATGTGTTTTCTTCATGGCAATTATCACAATCTGTAACCATTCAATTCATTTATTAGTCAGCTTATTACCCTCCTCTCAGATGCAAGCCTTGTTCAGTGCTCTAAAACCAGAGCTTCACCCAGAACCTGAGGTGTGGCACACAGGCACTCAGAGATGCCTTGTAACAAATAAATAAGTATGTGAACGAAGGAAATTCATAATCAATAAACCAGTACAGAATCAATAAGGAATCACTGAGTAAGTACATCAATAGAAAATAAGATTTGATTTTTAAAATTTAATGTTCTTTTATTGCAGGCATTCCTATCATATAAAGGCCAAGTGGCCTCTAATGTTCTGTAACTAAGTGACACCATCTTGAATGTCTCCCATAGATCATGGGACCTATGACATGGGTACACCCATCACCAACACAAGTCTTTAAGGACTGTTGGTTCTGTTTTCAGTCTTGTCTACTCTGGAATGATCCATAGGCTTCATAGGCTATTTTTTTTTTTTCTGAAGCTTCTGTCAGAATGATAAAGGCTCCTAAGTTAACATTTTGGACTGAGTCACTGAGATACAAGCAAGAACATTTTATATACCTTCTTATTCTCAATTAGCTGAGGAAGCACTTCTTAAAAGTCTGTGGGGGAGAAATTACTCCTCAGAAGCCAGCTGGAAGTGAAGAGAAAGTTGTCTAAGAAAAGTATGGGTTGTCAGCAAAAGACAGAAGTTATATGACGGAAGTTTAAGTTTTTATGCTATTATTGTAACCTCTTTTTACAAGTAGGAACTTGAAAGGGATTTGAGTGAAGACATTGGGGCAGCTTGTGTAATGAGGGTGCCTGAGACACCAGTCGCTCTGAGGCAAGTCCCAGACTATCCCCAGTTCTGATTTGGTCACTCTGAGCCACTTCCTAAAAGGCATCTGTAGCCTCCACCGCCATCGAGAAGGCTACAGTCCTCTTGACCCCGAAAAGCTGGAAGGTGCCAGAGTGTGTTCAGGCCCCTGGAAGGAGAGGCCACAGGAGGGTCTGTGTCAACACTGCAGGGAGCATTAGGGCTCTAAAGAAAAGAGAAGCATTCCGGGGGCTGATGCATTTGGGAATAAAGAGGAAAATTAGTGCAATGCCGGACCGTTCAGGCTAGAAAAGACTTTCATTTAATAAAAGAGTAGCTGGGACGCAGAGAAATAAAGTGGCTTGTATAAGATGAAATCATGGTAGAAAAACAGTTGGCAGGCAGGATATAGATCTTAAGAGGATAGAAACATGGGCCACCTGGTGGCTCAGTCAGTTAAGCATCTGACTTCAGCTCAGGTCATGATCTTGCAGTTCGTGGGTTCAAGCCCCCTGTGGGGTTCTGCACTGACAGCTCGGAGCCTGGAACCTGCTTCCGGATTCTCTGTCTCCCAGTCTCTCTCCACCCCTCCCCCACTTGTGCACACACACTCTTTCTCTCTCTCTCTCTCTCTCTCTCTCTCTCTCTCTCTCTCTCTCTGTCTTGAAAATAAATAAATAAATAAACATTTAAAAAAATAATAGGATACAAACAGAAGGTCATGTTTGATTGTGAAACAGACTTGTCAAATCCTCCTGTCCAGTTGAGATTGTTCAGGAAGCCCTTAGCCTAAAAACTGTTCTCTTTCTGGAACAGACTATCCCTGTGCCGCTACAGCACAAACAGAAAGGAGACAAAAAGAAAATAACACTGCAGCAAGTACACAGGAGAAGTTCTGGCATGTGCACCGATCGGAGGGGGAGTAAATTATAGAAAGCTGTCTCTAGAGTATTCGAAATATAGTTAATGAACCCAAGGACATTCCATTCTAAACTTGATTCAACTGTACTCAGATGCAGGGGAGTTTTTGCAGTTAGTAGGAACGCTCTGGTAATGTCAGTGAGAGCATTCTGACTCCAACCTGCGTGGAACAGAGAGGAGGTGTAGCAGTGACAGAAAACTGTGACAATCAAGAGGAAGGTCCAGATGGACGTGACATTGCCTTCAGCCACTGCAGGCTAAGGGTTTCACAGCAGTGCCCAGCACCTAGGTCTCTCACCTGCACAGCCGTGGATCCCAGGGTGCTTTGATGAGCATTGGTTATGCACATATAGTGGCGAAGGGCGCTGCTAAATTGTGTAGACATCATTCCCTACCAGGCTTCTGTTGTTCTCAACTAATCCATTTAGAGGGTCCCTGATGTCTGAAAATTTTTGGTAAAGGTAAGAATTAAATTTTCTGGGTTTGTCAACATTAAATCTTACCAACTCACAAGACTGGGGGACCCAGGTGGGATATATCCCAATGGAGAAGCACACCTCACAGGGATGTGTCTGAGGAAGGGCAATCCACCCTGAGCGTACTGCACATGACTCATGCTTCTCTGAGGCTCTAGAAAGAGTCAGAGAGGGGCCTCTGGGTGGCTCAGTTGGTTAAGCGTCTGACTCTTGATTTCGGCTAAGGTCATGATCTCATAGTTGGTGAGGCCAAGCCCTGAGTCGGGCTCAGGCTGACAGTGCGGAGCCTGCTTGGGATTCTCTCTCTCCCCCTCTCTGCCCCTCCCCTGCTTGTGTTCTACTCTCTCTCTCTCTCTCTCTCTCTCTCAAAAAATAAATAAAATTTTTTAAAAAAAGGAGTCAGAGAAACCTGTCAGGGCAGAAATTTACATCCAGAAAAAGCACGAGTGTGGGGATTGGGCAGACTTGGGTCAGAACCCTAAGTTCTACAAAGAAGTGACTGTCCTGGCCTTTAAGTTCAATGACCTTCTCTTTCCTTATCTGTGTAATAGGAACAAGAAAGAGCCTAAATGTCCGTCGACTGATGAATGGATAAAGAAGATGTGGTTTATATATACAATGGAATACTACTTGGCAATGAGAAAGAATGAAATCTGGCCATTTGCAGCAATGTGGGTGGAACTGGAAGGTATTATGCTGAATGAAATAAGTCAGTCACAGAAGGACAGATATCATATGTTTTCACTCATATGTAGATCTTGAGAAACTTAACAGAAGACCATGGGGGAAGGGAAGGGGAAAAATAGATACAAACAGAGAGGGAGGGAGACAAAACACAAGAGACTCTTAATACAGAGAAGAACAAACAGAAGGTGGACGGAGGGGGGGTAGTTTGGAAATAGGAAAAATGGGTGATGGGCATTGAGGAGGTCACTTTTTGGGATGAGGACTGGGTATTGTATGTAAGCCAATTTGACAATAAATTATATTTAAAAAAAAGTAAAATTAGTCTTAGCATAGCACTTGGCCACATGGTAGGTAAAATTTACCATCCCAACCCTTAAAAAAAATTTTTTTAACATTTATTCATTTTTGAGAGACACAGAAAGGCAGTGTGAGTGGGGGAGGGGCAGAGAGAGGGAGACACAGAATCCGAAGCAGGCTCCAGGCTCCAAACTGTCAGCACAGAGCCCGACACAGGGCTGGAACCCAGATCATGACCTGAGCTGAAGTCCGATGTTTAACCGACTGAGCCACCCAGTCCACCCACTCCAAAACTCTTTCCATCTTGAAAAAGTGAACTTCTATACCCATAAATAAGTCCCCATTTCCCCCTTCCCCCAAACGTTTTAACTGAAAAAGAACAAATCAAAAAGTAAGAACTTCAACCGCGACACTGAACAAGTACTAAGAATCAAGTTTATCTAATGAACTCAACTCCAGATTTAAAAAATATAGACATCATAAGTTGTTCAACAATTAGCAGTTTGTGAAGGAACACGCAGTAAGTTAAAGTGTATGGGAAGATTGAGCTGGTAAAAGTCCATTTTAAAAACATTACAAGAGTCGGGGCGTCTGGGTGTTTCAGTAAGTTATGCGTCAGACTCTTGATTTCGGCTCAGGTCATGATCTCACGGTGGTGAGGTCGAGCCCTCAGTGGGCTCTGTGCTAAGTATGGAGCCTGCTTGGGATTCTCTCTCTCTCTCTCTCTCTCTCTCTCTCTCTCCCTCTCCTTCCCTCCCTCTGTCCCTCCCCTGCTTGCACACGTGCTCTCTCTTTCTCTCTCAAAATAAAGGAATAAACATTTTTTCAAAACCCAAACATGACAAAAGTTTAAAAATCGCCATATTCTATTCAGACTGCCAATAGAAACGTATACCTTCATCACAAAGACAGTGTCCTTGCGGGGCAAACATGTCACAGGCTTATGTGACTGGGGTGGAAAAGAAAAGAGGAAAGTTGAGTACACAATAAAGCTGTGTTTTCCAGGCTTCTCTGTCGATAAGAATCATCCAAGATACTTGTTAAAACTACAAATTCTTGGGCTCCCTCCCAGACCCACTGAATCAGAATCTCCAAGTTGGATTCCAGATATAAAGTTTTAAAACAACAAACTTCTAGAGAGTAAGAGATCCATATCCAAGTACACATCCATCTTTGGCAAAAGCTGCCTGGTAACACTGATTACAATATAAAACAAGTAATCCAGTATGGTAGTTCCAATCTGTTCAACTCTGAAAGGTGAGCTCAAATGTTTATTCCAAGCACAGATGCTCAATTAGTTGCAAATGAGGCTAATTGCTAGGGGACACTGTTAGGGGCACTTGGACCAGAATCAGAGACATGGTGCCTGTAGGATTGGGGTAGAACTGAACTAAGGGCACAGGTCATAAATATAACACAGGAGAGCGGGAAGGGCTTATTCATACCCATGTCACAGGTCCTCTTCCAACTTCTAAAAGAAAAAGGTATAACTTTTCACAACATCATAGAACAGAGAACCAGTTTTTTTCTTTAAGTTTATTTATTTATTTTGAGAGAGACAGCGTATAAGCACGAGCAGGCGAGGGGCAGAGAGAGAGAGGGAGAAAGAGGATCCCAAGCAGACTCCGCACTGTTGGCGTGGAGCCCAACACGGGGCTCGATCCCATGAACTTCGAGCTATGACCTGAGCCGAAATCAAGAGTCAGACGCTTAACTGACTGAGCCACCCAGATGCCCTGAACATGGAACCAGGCTAATACACATGGCTCTATTTGTTCTTTGACAATGAAAACTTCACTAATTTTTCATCACAGTGGAAACTGAAAGCAAAGAAAAGCTATGTACTACCTTTTAGAGAGATCTGTCTATACCACCTGGAGCTTCTAGTCCCAAGAGCAGGACCTACTGCCAGCAACGAGGGTGATAATGTCTTAAATATCTCTATTTCAATTTACATGAGAGAAGAAAACTAAGAAATGCTTCTGTGCAAAGTCACTCAACGTTCTCAATTCGTTGAAAAGCGAGCTTTTCTTACATCTGCACATGTCCTCCACCTCTAACAGTTTAAGCATTGATTCATATGCAATTCACTTGCCCAGATTTTCCATTGCTTTTCCTTCCGTTGTTGAAGGATTAATAGATTGTGTCTAACCAAAGTCATTTAGAAGGCCGTGGTGTGGGTGGAGGAGAATGTGGGGGCTGTATCAAAGCCATGCACTCCATGTTTAAAGAAATTCCATTACATCTAAATTCTGGACTAAAGCATGTGGCCTCAGATAAATCAGTGTGTTTCAATCCCCACTTCCTTCGGATCTGCATTACTGAAGCGTAGCACGTCATTGTGAATGAATGTTATTCAAGTCACTGATGAAAAAGCACAAACAATTGTAAATCCCTTTTGCTATTGCAATGTTTCACAGATCTGCCGCTGTTGCTGCTGGATCGTGGTTCAACAGTAAAGGAAGAACTACTCAAGGTCAGAGGACGGTGGGTGAGGCAGGAAGAAAGGAGTGGAAATACGGGAAGAATGGAATATGTCTATGAGGGTCCATAAGTTTTTAATAAGATTCAATTCTCAAAACTGCCCAAACTTAACACACGTTTGCAATTCCTTAAAATACATATACTCGAATAAAAACTCTGCCAATTTTTTTTCAGCAAATACGTATTCTACAGAAAAAGTAGATTTTTAGAATGCTTCATCTATCCGATAGGGCGATCTTAGAAATTACTTCTGCTATAACTAAAGAATTAGAAGCACACATTTAAAGGCTACATTAACCTTTCAAACCTCCTGAAAGTGAGATTTGTACCCAGGGGAAAGAGAGAGGATAAGGGTATATATAACTCCACCTTAGTGCCAAAGAGAAATGCAATGACCGAAATAATTTTAAGCAGCAGGAAGTACATTATTTTCCCAAGCTTCCCAGTAGTCCTGATTATCCACTGGTCATTGTGTCAAAATAATAGAGACAGAAAGCCGTATTATTCACAGAGATAAAGCTACATATACCAATATTTTATCTGGATTCCACACAGCAAATGCCTAGGTATAGCAACATGCAGGAACGTACTAGGGAGAAATGAACCTAAAGCAGTAACCCTAGAAATAAGGAGAAAAACTAAGCCAGTGCAAACAACGGCTCACAAATTAATCCCACGGCAATTGCTTAGAAAGCCTGCATTATAGAGACTTGCAGCTCCTCAGAGAGAGCCCCGGTGATTGGGAAAGGTGGCGAGGAGTCCGGTGACTCACAGGGTCCCTGAGGCTCAGAAGATAATATAATATATAACATATAATTAATATAATAATGATGATAATTCAGTGATGAATGTTTATCAAGCATTTACTACCTCCCTATTCTATGCTAAGGGCACGAAATACATCCCCTCGTATAATCCACACAATATCCAGTGAGGTACTTGCCATTATTATCCTCACTTTACAGACTAAGAAACTAGGTCTTGCGAAGTAAATAAAGTTGCTCAAGGTCACACAGCTGGTTGGTAGCACTAATGTTCATGGTAGAACTTTCTGGAACTTCCTAACATTACAGAGTATCGGAGCTCTACCATTTTAAACTTTATGTTCCAGTCAAGCAGGAGTGTTGCCTCCCTGCTCAGAAAAGCTTGGTCCCATCTACCTATGCTGGCTGACTTCTACTCACCTCTCAATTTCAGGTCAAATGCATCCTCTTTGGAGAAGCTTCTGTTCCCTGGTATTCTCACGCTCCCTGACACTTCCCTGTTACAGAACTTAACTCTCGGTACCGTGAGTTCCTGATGACTTACGATTTCCCCCCTGGAAGACTACCCTCTTTGAAGGCATAAGTCTCATCTCTGCTACTCACTGTTGTACCACGGTGCTGAACGCAGTGTCTGATACACAGCAGCTGCTCAAAAACAGTTCTGGAATGGACAGGTCCTCTAAGTGTTCCATTTACTGCTGAGGAAATGAAAAGTCAGAAAGGTTATGTAGCAGGGGTGCCTGGGTGGCTCAGTCGGCTAAGAGTCTGACTCTTAATCTCGGCTCAGTCACGATCTCATGGTTCGTGAGTTTGAGCTCCGTGTCGGGCTCCGTGCTCAGTGCAAAGCCTGCTCGGAATTCTCTCTCCTTCTCTCTCTGCCTTTACCCCACTCGTGCTCTCTCTCTCTCTCTCAAAATAATTGAATAAATGAAGTTAAAAAACTTAAAAAAAAAAAAAATAAGAAAGTTTATGTAGCTCGCCCTATGCCCCACAGGACGCTGGAGCACACACAGAAAAGCCGGGTCCCTGGACTCCTGGGGTGGGGGGGTGGCTCTTTCCACTTTGCTGTTGCCATTTTCTTACCTAGAATGTCCCAGTGCTGCTTGTCACTATCTAAATCCTCCCGCCCCTCCTCAGGGGCCCTGCTCCTATCCCCTCCTTGCTCACACTGATTCAGAGGGTCTATCAAGGTCTAAAGCATTCACCAACCACCTTGTGCTAGAAATCCCACTGTGGTCTCCACTTGCTTTTGAAAGCTCTCCTACCCATAGCTAATACTCTTCGGGCCCCCCAGCTGCACCCCCACTTTGCTTGCAGCCTGCAATAGGGGTGCCAGCCAGTATTAATTTGATTTTCTTGCACCAGGCAACGTGCAGACAACCCTTCCTCTTTCCAAGGGGAGTGACAGCAAAACAATGAACTGAGCGTTCCCTACCCCAAGGTTGCTGGAGAAGGCAAAGTGGATTCCCCTTCCACATTCTTGCTGCAGAGCTAAAAGTGCTCATACATAATACCCAGTGATTCTAGTCCTAGTGGCCCAGTGTTTTCTGATACCTGTCTCCTCCCTGACCATATGTATTGGTTTAATGAGAGGCATCAACCAGCCCCGTTAGGAGCTATTCAAACCAGTTCATAGGATTACCTCCAGAAACACTGCAGGCTGGTCAAGGGATGAGAACAAATAATGCCAAGGTTTCAAAGCCACTACAGCATGGAATGCTGAGGGCCGGAAATCAAACACAAAGGAGAGAGAGGACGAGATTCAAGGAAGCCACCAAGCTGTCGCCCTGACCCTCAGGCAAGAGATGTAAGGGGAAACCACAGACCGTTCCATATACACTGTCCCCAAGAGAAGAAAATATTAAAATATATTATCGAAGTGTAAAAAAATCTGGTTGCAGGAGGAAAATCTTGGCCCATTTTATTGCTCTGTTACACAGTAAATACATTCATTCATCATTTAGCCAGTGTATCTCTTTGAAATTCTATAAAATGCTGTCTACTTCATCTTGAAATATCTGTGCTTGGAGAAGAATGTGCAGTTTAAGCACAAAAGCTTTAAAATGCCACAGGAGTAATATCAAAAATCAGCTTAAGAACTTAATGCAACAAGACAAAAGACCAATAAATCCCAAGTATGAGTGCGCGTGTGCATTTTAATAAGAGAATTCTTGAGTACGGTATTATAGTTTTGCTTGCCAAACATAAGATACTTTCCAGTGTCCTATGTTCTAAATTGTAATAAAAGCTCTTGTTGTAAATTCTACAGTCAGGGGCAGGGGGACATTTTAGATTAAAGAGTTTTATTAAGGAGGCTGATTTAGGATTGCTGGGAAAATTTAACACTGATTTTCCAGCTCAAATGTAGGATTTGAAACAAGGCAGTTGAATCTTGCCTTTTACATTTTTTTTTCCCACAGCTTTTAGTTTTAGTTAAAAATGGTTATTACATGGGAAGCTCCCACAACTTTTATTTTTTACTTGATCAGAGACACAGTATTTATACTAGTATCCATCCACACGTTTTCCTCGAAGCGCCTAGGAATATTCACACGTATTTTTTTTTGGTGTTAGGAAAAGCACCAACTTCTCTTCCAAACCTTCACTTCAAAAACACGAGTTCCCATTCAACATTTCAGCAGGTGACGAGAAAAGAGTGCGGTGTCTCCGCTTCTAGAGGCATCAGAGGGAGACTGTCATCAGACTTGCACGGTCAGGAGGCAGGCTGAAAGCAGGGCATTGGGCCAGGTGGCTCTTCAGGGATATGAGTTTGTTTTCCTGCATCCCCGCGTGGATGGGACAGAGTTAGAACAAAAACAGCTCTCTAGACAGCATGGCAGCTGCAACGTCCTAACAGATGGTAACGTTTTCCATGGACAGAGGAGAAAAATAGACAAAGGATTTTCTGCTTTCTGAAATCATGAGTAAACCATCTTCACTTTAGGATGAGATCAAGGTGAATTATTTACTCTCTACTTACTGTTATTGGAAACGCACACACACACACACACACACACACACACACACAATTGAATTATGCTTACAATGCCTACCTTCCATCCCTAGAAAAGTCAGGCAGGGGCAATCAGCCACTGTAGGTACCCAGGACAAAGTACTGGAAAGGTCACACTATTGAAGTTTTGCAGAGGCCCCTGAGGTATCAGTAAAGACAAAATGTTTGAAAGAGAATTTAAGTGTTACTCAGGAAAAAAGAGAAAGAGTAAGGTACAGCACCTCATGAGGTCACTCTGCAACTCCTTTCTTGAGTCTCAAAGTGTATCACCACTCTGTGTGTGTGTGTGTGTGTGTGTGTGTGTGTGTGTGTGTGTGTTTTGACAGAGAGCACGTTACTTTCTATCAATCCCCTTTGGGCTCATAAGCAAGCGTCTGTTTGCAGGAAAAGGAAAAGTGGCTCTTTAGCACCTTATATTGACAAAACAAGCCATTCAAAGCGTATCATTGATCAACTTCCTGATGGCTCAATATCAGAAGGTCAAAATCAGAGAAGGGAAGAAAACTGACTGGGGAAAAGCCAGCAATTGGCCAAAGTGCTAAGCGCTAAGTCATTATCTCTTCTGATCCCCAAAGGTGTGGAAGCAGGATCCCATTTGTTACCTCCTGGCATTTACTTTGAGACTCATTTAAATTTATCTCCAAAAGCACCTTGAACAGTCTCCAGTCCCTCTCCCTAATTTTAGTACTGAGAAAGCTGAGCCCTAAGTAGGTTTGGGGTTTCCACGACTTTCTTACAGTCGTAATAGGAGATAACTAAGTAACAGAGCCTCGGTTTGCGCAGGGTGGGGGCAAGAACCTATCTCCAGCCCTGTCCTGTGGTGGTGACGTCCATGTGCTCCTGTCCCTGTGCTAATGGTGATCAACACCGCCTTAGGAGTATGACATGTTGATCCTCCTAACAACCTGCATCCCTCTTCCACAGATCAGAAACTGAGGATCCGAGAGCTGAGGCCACTTACCAAAGTTACCTGGCTCATACGTGACTCTAAATTTTACTCCACTGCTTCTCTCTCTGCTATGTCCAATTTTTCAAACAGCTCCTACAGACATGTAAATCTTACAGAGAGAAAGAAAGAAAGAAAGAAAGAAAGAGAGAGAGAGAGAGAGAAAGAAAGAAAGAAAGAAAGAAAGAAAGAAAGAAAGAAAGAAAGAAAGAAAGAAAGAAAGGGGAAAGCTTCACATACCTACTCCTGACAAGTTACAATGAGGCTGACCCATCACGTGCACGCGCCCGCACGCGCGCACGCACACACACACGCACACACACACACTTAACTGTGAAAACAATTGAACGGTACTTCGAATGCTTGTCTTAGATCAGTTTTCTGCATGAAGGCCAACATTTATTATTACAGTGCAAACTGAATTGAAATTGAAGTGAGATCCTTCAAAGAACTACATGATCCCACCCTGACTCATGGACTATTGTTACTGCCATGTGTTTCTTTAACTTTTCGGAATGTCTAAAACTCACACTCCTTAGTGGGAAAATGAGAGAAAGTTGCTATTGTTATTGCAGACTGCGGGCAAGTGTCCATCCTTGAACATTTCTATTAAGTCATGTTCATCTCTATGTCCCCAGGACTCCATGGTGGCAAATGGAAAATCTGATATATTGTACACCTCAAACTAATGTAACACTACATGGTAACTATACTGCAATTTAAAAAAAAGAAAGAAAGAAAATGAAAAACTGACCCCACACAAGCACCAAGCACTGGTCTTCACATTTGGAGCCTCTCTGTCCAAAGCAGAGGATTAAAACAGCCAGGTGCAGTCCCTTTGAGACCTGCCCCCAGATGCTGTTTGGAGAGCAGCAGTAATTCCAAACCAGGGGATCTGGTCTCTGAGCTGTGCTCCGAGCAGATTTCTATCATGTAAATGGATGTTCACAGAAACAGATTGGTACATTAGCCAAAACTCAGGGGCATGCAAAATGTATTAGGTAATTCGTAGTCCAACAAGTTTCCTGTGGCAAAGGCAGAGAAACATTTCCAAAATAAATGCCATTTTAATTCTTAACCTAAAAAGAATCAGCATAACCCCTACTAGTTTTCCCCTTTGTAATTCTGCATGATCACTTCTAATGGAGCAGGACACTATAAAACTGTGACAACCTTCTGTCCCTGCCGATACCGGTTTAGCAAATGTGCAGCACTTCTTGGTATTACCATCGTGTCTCCCAAATGCACAAAAGTCCTTTGGATTCCCTGAAATTACATAAACCTAAAAATGTGGCATATTGTGTAGGCTCTGTTAGTATACTAGGGCTATGATATTAGTATACTAACCTATGATAACTATGTTAGTATCAGTAATAACTGCCATTGCTAAAAATGATCTTTTGTGGTTGTATGTATTTACTGCATTTAAAATACTCATGACGGGGCGCATGGGTGGCTCAGTCGGTTAAGCGTCCGACTTCAGCTCAGGTCACGATCTCACGGTCCGTGAGTTTGAGCCCCTCGTTGGGCTCTGGGCTGATGGCTCAGAGCCTGGAGCCTGCTTCCGATTCTGTGTCTCCCTCTCTCTGCCCCTCCCCCGTTCATGCTCTGTCTCTCTCTGTCTCAAAAATAAATAAATGTTAAAAAAAATAAATAAATAAAAATAAAATAAAATACTCATGACATTGCATTGTGGAAATGGAAAAAACTCTCATTACCTGCAGATATGATTGTGAGTAACTATAACTCTGGTTTTTTTTAATGGTGCAGTAAAATCAGTAGCATAAATAAATAAATAAATAAATAAATAAATAACTAAAATCAGACAAAGACACCACCAAAAAACAAAATTACAAGGCAATATCCCTGATGCACATAGATGAAAAAATCCTCAATGAAATATTAGGAAGCCAAATTCAACAATATGTGAAAAGGATCATATAGGATGATCGAGTAGGCTTTATTCTAGAAATTCAAGGATGAATCAATATCTGCAAATAATCAACATGAAACACCACATTATCAAAACAAAGGATAAAAATCATGTAATTATCTCAATGGATGCAGAAAGACTCCAGATAGCCAAAGCAATGCTAAGAAAAAAGAACACAACTGGAGGTATCATCTGTCTGATTTCAAACTATAATACAAAGCTATAGTAATCAAAACAGTGTGGTACTATCGTAAAAGCCGAAAGACATTTAGATCAATGGAACAAAACATAGGGCCCAGAAATCAACCCACGTGTATATTGTCAATTAATCTATGACGAAGGAGGCAAAAACAGTGGGAATAATGGATGGCCACACACAAAAGAATGAAACTGGACCATTACCTTACACCATATGCAAAATTAATTTCAAAATGGATCAAAGACTTGAATGTAAGAGCTGAAACCATAAAACTCCTGGAAGGAAACATAGGCAGTAAGCTCTTAGCAGTATTTTCATGGACCAGTTTCCTCAGGCAAGGCAACAAAAGCTAAAATAAACAAAGGAAATTACATCAAACTAAAAAAGCTTCTGCAGAGTGAAGGAAACAATCAACAAAACAAATAAGCAACGTACTGAATGCAAGAATATATTTGCAAATCATACATGCAATAAGAGGTTAATATCCAAAATATATAGATAATTTACACAAGTTTATATAGAGAGAGCCATAGAGACCATATATAAACTTATATATATTATATAAACTTATATAACAACCTGATTGAAAAACGGGCAGATGACTTGAATAGACAATCTTCCCAAAAAGACGTACAGATGACAAAGAGTCACATGAAGAGAGGCTCAACACCACTAACCATTAGGGAAATGCAAATCAAAACCACAATGAGATATCACCTCACACCCATCAGGTAGGCTATTATTAAAAAAAGACAAAAAAAATAGAGGCTCCTGGGTGGCTCAGTCGGTTGAGCAACCAACTTCAGCTCACATCATGATCTCATAGCACATGAGTTCGAGCCCCGCATCGGGCTCTGTGCTGACAGCTAGGAGCCTTGTAGCCTTTTTCAGATTCTGTGTTTCCCTCTCTTTCTGCCCCTCCCCTGCTCACACTCTCTGTCTCTCTTTTTCTCTCTCTTTCTCAAAATAAATAAACATTAAATTTTTTTTATATAAATCTTTTTAACGTTTACTTATTATTGAGAGACAGAAAGACACAGAGTGTGAGCAGGGGAGGGGGCAGAGAGTGGGGGAGACACAGAATCCGAAGCAGGCTCCAGGCTCTGAGCTGTCAGCACAGAGCCAGACGCAGGGCTCGAACTCACAAACTGCGAGATCATGACCTGAGCCCAAGTCGGTCGCCCAACCGACTGAGCCACCCAGGCGCCCCCAAAAAATTTTTTTAAAAAGACAAAAAATAACAAGTGTTGGCGAGGATGCAGAGAGAAGAGAATCTTTATAAACTGTTAGTGGGAACGTGAACTGGTGCAGTCACTATGGAAAACAGTATGGAAGTTATTTGATTCAAAAGATTAAAAATAGACCTACCCTATGATCCAGCTATTGCATTTCTGGATATTTATCCAAAGACAATGAAAACATCAATTTGAAGAGATACACGCACCTCTATGTTCATTGCTTTTATTATTTCATATACTGACAACGGCTCTCTGAACAAAGTGGGAAAGGTTTCTTTAGGTGTCGGACAGAGCACTCTTTCCGGCAGTCCTGAATGGCATAACAGACCCGGACTAGAGCCTCCGATAACCACCACACCCTGGGCAGCCCTAGAGCCTTTAAAAAGCAAAAGAGAGAGGGAGAGAGATTGAGAGAAAAGCAGTGCCTCCAATTGCCAGAGGCTCTTTGCCTGTAACCTGGTAAGACCACCTGCGTCCTGAGGAGGAGGTGAATGAACAGCTTGCTTAGCAGCTGAGTCCTCAGAAATTGAGTCTAAGTGGGTGGCATTAAGACTCTGAATCGTTAGCATATCTTTAGCTCATTGCCCCCTGGACAGCTCTGCGGAGGCTTTGTGTTGTGAGGAAGGAAGGAGGGAGGGGAGGTGGTGAACGTCTCAGAATAACAAACAAACAAAACCCTCCAGGTGGTTTCTTAAAACACGAAGGCCCTCCTTTGCATGGATTTATCAACCTGCTCAGGACTTGGGAATGTTCTGAGAGAACCACTCCTCCCTTGGCCTTTTTGCATCCTAGCTGCTAGCCTTTAATAAAACGGCCTCATTCAGAAAACGCAGGATAACATTTTTTATATTCAGCATTATTACCACCACATACATATTTTATGCAGCCAGGAAGAAAACACATCAAAATGTTACCAGCAGTTATATTAGATTTTTTCCCCAAATTTTCTTTAATATACATGCATTACTTTGTAATATAAAAGGGTCACAATAAATTTGGTGGGGGAGGACATTTTATTAGTGGTTCTGTCCCCATACACGGCCTACTGGAAAACACACAAGATATGCCGTTTGAATAATCCATCGGGAGAGATGAGGACGGTCAGGCTTGTCAACAGCACTGAGCAGAATTCACGGAAGTTGCAAGGCTGTGTTGGTAGAGACGGCTGTCACCCTTCAACCATTTTCACTAGACTCTTTCTCTGTACAATTATTTTCCTGGCCATTCGTATGGGTCCAGCAGAAAGGCAAAGACACGAAGGACACACGACGTTGCTGCTTTAAGTGATGACAGCAAGCAAATTACTTCTTTTCCCTAAAATTCTGAACCGCCTAAGTGTTTACGCCAAGTGGATTTTTCATTCTTCAGCTTTTTTAAATTAGTATTCATTTGCACAACAGAAAAATATGCCTCTCGTTTCGACCAGATGGGGCAAGAATCAACTCAAGCCAAGTCGGTAAAATAAAAAAAAAAAAAAGAAATCTGATTTAATTCTGACCACCCAAGGGTCCCCTCCGTGGGATAAAATGGACTGGCAAACCTTGTGTATTTACGTTAAATATTGTGACCTAGAAGTGGGGAAGCAGCTGTTTGGGGGAGGAAAGGAGAGAGAGACAAGCAAAAGCAAGGTTTATTAAACTTTCCTTATCTCGCCAGGGAGACCAGTGGAGGTCACCGGCACTGGTGATGCTGAGCCAAGGTCGACTACAACAACCTTTTGATCAGTCTGCCTTTTCTCTGTCTGTTCTCTACTTTTCCTCTCCTCAGACTTTTCTCCCTCCACTGGCTCTTCTGCCTTGGGATGATTTCTCTCCACTTTGGCCTAGGCCAGGTGTCTGTGGTTGGTAGGTGTGTGGTTCCTTTGGTTCCCACCAAGAGGAGACTGGCCACAAACAATCCATGTTAAGAGCCACGCAGTGGAAAAATCTCTATGGTGACTGCTGGGATGTGGCGAGATCAGGTTTCTACTAGTCCAACCACAGAATGGTGCCCTGCAGGATTTAGGTCAGCACCTGGTTTTTATATGAAGATCCAACAACCCACAGGCTGCCCAAGGCCACAAAGCTAGCTTGTGGCAGAACAGACGGGGGAGCCCAAATGGCTCCCCGGCTCCTTCAGTTTCAAGTGGGAAGCAACTGAATATCATCCATGGGTGACTCTGAAAAATCTCAGGCACGCTGGTGGTTCGGCAGGTGCTTGGGTGCCTCACAGTGACTCTAGACGGCCTTTGCCCTCATCAAAGCCCCTCTGACATAGATAGGTCAGGGTATTACTTACCAGGGTGCTTGTTCAATGGAATGATGATAACCAAGAACTTACAGTAAGACGAAACCTTGTTAACAAAGAGGGAGTGGCAGATGGTATATTCCAAAAATGCTCACAACAGGATTTCCAGACCCTCAGGCTCTTCTAGGACCTTGTCATTCTCTCATCAAGAGGTGGAATCTATGTCCTCTCCTCCCTACCCGGGCGGGCCTTTGTGATGGCCTGGACCAATAGAGTGTCACAAGACTTCCAAGGGTGGGTCATAAAAGGCTAAAGGACTTCTGGCTGCCTCCCTTCCCCTCTCTCTCCATGCACCTTTGGAGCGCTGAGCTGCCATGTAAGAAGTCAGGCTATTCTCACTTTGAGAGGCAGAGAGAGAGAGAGAGAGAGAGAGAGAGAGAGAGAGATGTCTCTTGAGCAGCCCCAGCTGTTACAGTCTTCCCAGTCCAGGCACCAGACACGCGAGTGAATCTTCAGATGATTGTATCCCCAGCCACTGCAACTGCACCCAACTGAACCCCAGTGAGTCTTGGAGGCAGGAACAATCAGGTGTGGAGAAGCAGGTGGGTTGGAGTGAAGGTTACCTTCACAGAGACGGTACAAATTGACTTGGGTCTTGAAGCATGACTAACAGCCCACCAGACAGTCAAGGGAAGAGGCTATCTGGGCAGGGGTAGCAGCAGGTGAGGTGTTGAGGCATCAAACAGTCACAGGAAGATGCAGGAAGTTCTGGGGATAGAAGTAAAGGACTCAGCTTATAAAGCCAAGGAAGGACATGGCAAAAAGAAACGGTGATCTGATTTTCACATGGGAAAGGTCATCCTGGCTGCAGTGGAGAGGGCAAGGTGGAGGTGACAACATCCATTAATGCTACGGAAATAGCTCAGGTGAGAGACGATGAAAGCCCCGAGTTAAGGCAGCAGCAGTTGAGATGGACAGAAGGTGGCAGCAGGGAAAGGGAAGTGACTCAGACAGGATTTGGTCCCCTGTTAGAGGGAAGAGGGAAGAAGCGTGAAGAGCATCCAGGTCTCTGGCTCAGATGGCTGATGGTGCTGCTCGCTGAGCTTTAGATTGCAAGTGGCCTCATGTCCCCCCCACACACACTCCCATCTCTGTGCTCCCAGCGAGGATGCTCAGGGACCAGGAGGATGTGCAGGTCTGATCAGCAACAGAGGCACTTTTAAGTCCAGAAAATGAGCGAGCCTTGGAAGGGTAAATACTCTAGCTATAAAGAAAGAGCAAGGACAGGATCCTGAGGCATACCAGCCTTTGACAGATGGACAGAGGAAGCAGACCCTGGAAACGAGAATGGGAAGAAAGCAGAGAAACAGAAGACAAGTCCAGGGACCAAAGAGCTGAGAGCTCACCCCTCCCCAATGCAAAAATATCAGCTACGAGGGGTGCTCGTCTCTAGATGGAGTCCAGATGCTTCTGTGGGTCCTTTCACAGATCTTCATTGCACAACATTCAAAGAAATGCATGAGCCAGCCTGACACCCTGATCGCTGACATATCACTTAGGGGTAGTAATAACAATGCAATACCGTGTTACTTTTTTCCAGTTTACCCAATGACTGTAGTGGTTTTGGTCAGAAGCTCACTTAATTCTTTAGGCATTCATCAGAAAGTTCAGTAAGAACACACTTGAAATTCAGGAAGCAGAGTGAGTGGCCTTTGGATGTCGCCCAATTGATACAGTAACCAGATCTGCAGGTATATCCAAATTCCTCATGGGCACACAGGACGAGTGAGCTTGCACATTTTTTAGAATAACTAAGGAATCCTGAGATCTGCCAGCACTTAATATTGATGGGTCCCTTCCTAGAAATGGTGAGCTTTGAAAGCAACTTGGATGTCATCAACTCTGACCTCTCCAGACTTTGGGTGTATCATTAGATGGCAGGGGAGTTTTAATTCAACTGGAAGCAGACCAAGTAGGGGAAACTTGATTCTACACAGAGTTGACCTTCAGGTGTGTATAAATTATTGATGAGGACTTGCCTGATGAGTGTGGGGGTAAAGGTGGGTTGGCCACAGATGAATCATAGACTTTCTCTCGACTAGAGTGCCCGTGGCCAGGACTCTCATTTTCCAGATGAAGAAACAAAGGACCGAAGTGAAGCAACTTGCCCAAGGTCAAACCCAAGCTAGAGCCAGAACCAGGATGATTTCTGCAACTGAATCCCTTATAGTGTCCATTTCCTTCTGTGGAGCCATCTCCAGGCCATTCCTGGTTTTGTCTTATGTGTTTTATGTCAAATGTTGTAGAGATTGAAGGCAGAAGGTGTTGTTGACACACGTTTTCCCAACATCAGCAGCCACTTGCATTGGGGATTTTTTTTAAAGCTTTCCCAATGTCCCCCAAATGCAATTGTGGAATATGAAAACAAAATGCATACTGTGTATGGTCAATCTAATCCATCTGAGAGATAAGGTGCTTACTGCTCTCTTAAGATAGGTTTGGAAAATTGAAATTTTATCCGCAGAGAGAACATGTAATTGCTAACTGCTTCTCAAAATTGAATTATGTTTATTTCTCGAGATAAAGCATCACCCTGGGTTACTAGGAACTTGGCAATTACAGCCTAAGCTTGTTGGCTCCAAGCACAGTACTCCCTTGAGCAGGCAGCAGACAGGAATGCCAGTATCTGCTTGAATCCTGCACTCAGACCACAGTCCTGCTGCTCTCTTAGGGGTCCGTGAGACATCCTATTCACTTAGTCCTGCTGGCTTTTTTCAGGCTTTGTTCTCCTCTGCCTCTCTACAAAAAATGGCTCCCACTGAACCTCTCCTTTGTACAAGCCTTTCTTCTCTTGGCTTCCACGGCACCAAAGACAGCAAAGAGTTTCTCTCTCAAGAGCCAAATCTGATTAATTAGCGTTGCTTCCTGGAGCATGGTGCTGGCAAGGACTCTGAGGCAAATCTAAGCTCTGTGGAGAAAATCTTCATGATCTACTAGTGATGTCTGCAGTGCGTAAAGCAAGAAAGAGTGGTGATGATTGGTAGATCTGCTATCTGCCATTGCTGAATGCTGTTCTCAGTTCTCTGCCTCCTTTCCTAATCTTGCGAATGCTGGTGCTTTCTAGGCCCTCGGGCTAGCATAGTGTCTGGTACATTACAGTATACACTATGCACAATCAGAGATTGTGAGTTAATTTCTCCATATCAGTACTTTCTCCCTTATCACTCTCTCCTGTTGTTTCAACCACCACTGCCATATACCCAACTCTTCAATCTATATCTCTTGACCTGAATATACGCCTGCCTGATGGACAACCCTACCCAGATGGCACACCAGCATCTCATGTGCAAAATTTCTAAGACCAAATTACCTTCTCTCACCTGCATACCATTCCTTTCTTTTTTCTATACCTTATGCTCATTGGTGGCCATCTCACTTCCTTTCCTTTTCTTGCTTCCTTCAGGCATCCTCTGACTTTGGTCCCCGTCATCAGACAACTGCTGTCATCCTTTCTCTGGTCTGTTCATGCAGTCTCTCAGCCCTCCGACCTGTTGTATACACGGCTACCCGGTTGCATTTCCTAAACAAAAGTGCAGATCCTTCGATTCCTGTCTTTGTTTTGATTCCTCCAAAAGCCGACCCTGAGAGAGACTACAAAGAAGAAAATAGATGGAAGTGGAAATGATTACAGATGGTAACAACTGCTCTGAAGACCTCAGACAGGAAGGATCTAGATTGGCCGGGATGTAGGGGCATGAGGGGACCTCTCTGGGCATGTGATTCTTCAGTTGAACCCAGGAGGCTAAGGAAGAGGCTGCCAGGGGAAGAAAGGTGAAGTGGAAGCTGTCTGTTCCACACTCACAGGGCAGGAAAGCCTGCCAAGGCTCTGTGGACAGTATTTGTCAGTACCTAGTACCTACTTACTAGACCTGGAGCAGAATCTTCACCCTGGGTCGTTCAGAAACAGGCTGGATGGTCAGCTCCCTCAGTGTGTCTATAGCGGCACCTCGGAGAGGCAGAGGAAATGGCAGCCTTTGAAACTGGTATCTTATGGAATGCGGGTGACAGCTAGATGGTGCCTTTGGTGACTCTCGGGCGGGTTCTCATTGTTTGCGAGTGTCTCTAAGGCAACATGCACAATTTAAGAGTTCTGTGGTGTAGGAATAGCTGATTTTAGAGGATTAGGCCAAGTGGTGTTGATGTGCTTACTAGAGACATAAGTTCCCTGCTCATTACTGCAATTATTACTTCATTAAAACAAACAGCATTTGTATAGAGACAGAGCGTCATAGACGCAAATGCAGGCAACATTAGAACGCGGCCAAGAACAAGGAACTACACATTCTCTAGGTGAAGGGGGCCAAATTCCCCACACACCTCTTTGGCCAACGTGTAACTTGATAGAAACCCTTCATCTCTAGACAGAGGTTTTATGAGTAGCTTTCTATTTTACCATTTATATATTTTTAAAAAAGCAGTTGAAAGTCCCTCGTCATTCTGTCCAATGCTCCTGCGAAACCCACGAATAATCTCCACACTGAGGCTGGGCAGACGTTGTCAAGTGGACAGTGCCAGAGTTGAATTCTGAGTTTCCACATTTTCTCTTTTAACGTTTTCAGCATCTTCCAGAGTGTTGTCTGATATCTGCTTCCAGAGCCTTCAGGAGAAGAGATATACATTGTCAAGCCCGGTAGTTAATGTTTGGTTTTGTAGACAATCACACAGCCATCTGTTGGTTTGCCTCAGTGACTGAGAAAGCACTGTTTAACTGCTGTAGGGATCGAAATAGATGAGCTACACTGGGGCGATCCCATTCTGGGTCCAGTCCAGTGGCCACAGTTATCCTATTATGAAGATCTCAACGTGGTCGCCTGTGGTTAGGTGCTCCCATCACTTCTGTGTCCAACATGAGAGATGACCCAACAAAAATCCTGGCTTGCTCACTCTGTAGTCTCAGCTCTGACTGGCATAGGTAGGCAATCAACCAATTGCATTGAATGAATGAATGAATGAATGAATGAGTGAGTGAATGAATGAATTTTGATCCTACAAAAATAAAAATTCTTCTATTATTGGGGGGCATGGGTGGCTCAGTCAGTGAAGCATCCGACTTCAGCTCAGGTCGTGATCTCACCACGCGTGGGTTCAAGCCCCACGTCAGGCTCTGTGCTGACAGCTCAGAGCCTGGAGCCTGCTTTGGATTCTGTGTCTCCCTCTCTCTCTGCCCCTACCCCACTCACGCTCTCTGTCTCTCCAAATTAAATAAACATTAAAAAATTTTTAAAAAACTCTTCTATTATTATTTTTTTGGCTTGAAACAGTAGAAATTTATTCTCTCACAGTTCTGGAGGCCGGAAATCCAAAATCAAGGCATCAGCAGGGACAGGCTTTCCTTGACGGCTCTAGGGGAGGATCCTTCCTTGCCTCTTCTAGGCTCTGGTAGCTCTATCACTCCTTAACTTGTGGCTACATCACTCCTATCTTGGACATGGCCTTCTCCTTTGTGCTTCTGTTACAATGCCTATATTTTCAAAAGAAGGAAGAGTTTTCCCGTTCAAACCTGCACAAAATGTTCACGTGGGTGAACGGTGGGTTTGTGCCGAGTACTAGAGCTGGAATCAAGTGAGGCACTTGGGTCTTGTCTTTACGTGTCCATGTTGTACAAGAAAGGCTCTTTCGATATGCCTTCTTTCCTTCCGATAAGCCTTGAACTGCTTTTATTTCATCTCTTCCATCTGGTTCCACTTCTTCCATTGTGGCTTGCCTCTGGTCTTGAGTGGCAGAAGGCATCCTTCTGATCATTCTGTCCTAGGGAAAGCTTTCTGTCCTTGCTCTCTATGGAGGCTTAACGTTACACAGAATTAAATCAGGTGTAATATATGTACTAATTCTGCTAGACTTTCTTTTCTAAAATTTCGGTCATGTTCACCTATGGTTGTTTTGTTTTGTTTTGTTTTGTTTTGTTTTGTTTTTTTCACATTTGCTTCTTGCCATACAGTAAAATGCTGCTTTGCAGGACAGGCAAGTTCTCAGGCTGGTCTAGGAAATGCCAGGTTAAGTAAACACAGCCAGCTTTCTTCACTGCAGGATTTGTCAGATGCTCTCGAGCACTGGGAATCTCCAAAGTTGGTCAGAGTCTCCAGATTTGTCATCAGTTGATGAGCCCCTGATGTATTTGATCCCAGAAAAACTGCTGGTGATGAACTTCTCTTGGGATTAGTGTTTCGGCCAAGGCACTTTGGGAAACCATAACATATAAGCTTCTTCATTGTCTTTCCTTCTTTCTTTTTTTTTTTTTTTTAACTTTTTTTTAGTGTTTATTTTTGAGAGAGGGAGAGAGACAGAGCATGAGTGGGGTAGGGGCAGAGAGAGAGGGAGACACAGAATCCTAAGCAGGCTCCAGGCTCTGAGCTGTCAGCACAGAGCCCTACACGGGGCTCGAACTCACAGACCATGAGATCATGACCTGAGCTGAAGTCAGATGCTTCACTGACTGAGCCACCCAGGCACCCCATGTTTTTCCATGTTTCCTTATCACGTCTTTTCTCCAACATGTCTTTAGGTATAAGATGATTTTCCTTTATCCAATTTTGGCTGTCTTTTAATCAAAACGTCTAATTTAAACAAATGGATATTAAGTACATTTGAAATTGAAGTCGCATTAAATACATTTAAGTGCTTGGCAGACAGAGAGAGGTTGAAATCTCGGGCCCCAGAGCACCCCAGGAGGCAGTGACAGCCCATGTTCTGCCTGCCCTGTGGGAGGGGAGGAGAACTCCCCTGTCCACTGGCGGCATGACCATAGGCTCTGGAAGGGCTCCTTTTCTGCACCCTTGCTCCATACCCAGCAGTGGTCAGAAAAGCGCTAGAAACTCATATCCCAGTAAAAGTTTTTCCAGGATCCTTATAATCCTAAACATGTGACTTCCCGGTATTCTTTGGGGCCTTGGAGTTTTCATTACTTTGCTTCAACAGCATTTCCTCTCATTTATAAAAATGCCAGATGGCACACGTTCATGTCTTAAATTGGAGTAAATTGGAATTAAAGTTGATTTTTGTTTTGGTAGGATGTCTTTGAGGTTGGTATGACCCCCTTGAGAAAATTGTCTATCTTGAGATCCCAGGAGTCCTCGAGGCACAAAGGTCAGTGGAAAATAAAATTCGTGTCCAAGAGGACCCACTGGCAGACTGTGCTCCGCCCCTCCCCCAGTCACCACCTCTGTCCTGATGCCTTGCAAGAGTCCCTGCCTCACACACCATATGACAAGTGGCAGTTCTGGCCGGGGGCCATGGAGGGGGGCCCAGAGATGAAAGGACGGGTGTCAGTCACAAGGGACTGCTTCTCCCCTACACAAACCACACCCAAGTGTGACACCCCTTTTGCACACTGTAGCCCCATGCCCCGGCATTGTGACAGAGCCAGAGAAGCCAGCAGACTGCCAGCTGTCCTGACCCCGTGGCATTCACCCATCCTGAACAATGTTCACAAAGCGGTTTTCAGTAAATGAATTCCTTCTGGGTTTACTATGGAATTTCCTACCTTCACTGTGCTTACAGCAGGTTGCTTTGTCTATTTATTCTGCAGGCTGTCTCAGGACGTAGGTGTACTTGAGAATTGTTTGGGGTCAGAGGCCTTCTCTCCATGTCTGACTTCCTCCTGAGAACAGAGATGTCTGGCATCTGTTCATCCATTGTGTGGCCTTTCCTTTTTCCCCCCGCATAAGCCTCGGGCACCTTCCTCCCCACATGTCCCCTATCTGCCTCCCTTTTCTCCAGCCCTAGGCTTGTCTTCTCCACCTCCCCCCGGTTTCCTTCCAGCCCACTCCACTGTGACCAGCCAGGGAGGCTGAGGATCCCTCTGCCTCCGCTCCCAACCACAGCCACCAGGAACCTAATCATCTGTTCGTTCCCGCAGGCCTGTGAATGGGGCACTTGTCAGTCAAATTGAATTGAGGGCTATGCTTGCTTGTAAAATCCAAAGTCTGTTCTGCCCGGAGCCTGAAGTTTAATACAGCACACTGAGGAAGCAAGACCAGAAGTCCCTGAGGTGGGGCCATCAGCCATCAGCGGTGGAAGGAGCCTGGGCTTTGCGGACAGATTTGACTTTGAATCGAGACTCTGCATTCTGCTACTATGTGATTTTGGGCAAGTTGCTGGGCCTTTGGTTTTCTCCCCTCTGAAGGGGACTTCATAGAAATAGCTACCTTTCAGGCTACGGGTATAAAGTATGTAAAGTGCCTGGTACTGGGCTTAATAACTGAAATCCGTGGCTGTTTAGATTGGGCCTATGGAGCATAAAGATGGAAATGAAGTCCAAGTGCTGGCAAAAGGGCTTTCCCCCCACGGAGGCTCCGGCTCTCGCTATGCTTGAGCTGCACCAGCCAGCTGGACAGCATTGGAGCCAAGGGCTGATGAGGGTCGCAGGTGATGCCCACCTGGGCAAGCGCGAGGGCATCATCTTGCAGACTCCAGTGTGGACGTCTCCTCCTCATCTGAAAAGACCCCGTGATGAATTTGTTTGTTGCCTGGTACGAAGCAAGTGTATTCCTCTGCCCTCCCTCCTGGTAATTGTCATATATAAGGAGGGGAGACGGCACCAGCAGGACCCCTGGGACTGGCTCTGGGAGGGAGTAGGAATCATCCACGAAGCATGGCAGACTCCTGGTTACTCGGCTCGTGCTCTCTGGTTACTCGGTGCAGAGTGCTAAGTTCTCGTGCTCTCCGGCAGTCCTTCCTGGCCACCAGACGGCATCCAACACCTTCTAGAAGTGGGGTTGGTGAAGGTGGTGAAGGGGAAGGCAAAGTTAAGGAACTACTCATTTCTTTCCTTTTCTTTCTTGGAAATACAAGATGGCACTCACGAAAGGAAGACAGCATGCTACCTTCTGCACACTATATGAAACCTGTTACGATAGTAATCAAAACACTCGCTATTGTTTGTATCTGCCTTGTACCCATTTCCTGCCCACTCCCTTTAACTTAGAGACAGAAAATGCTCCGCAACGGAGAAGTGGGCATGGAACAGACTGGGCCATCTCTCGGGCCAGTTATCAGTCCATCAGCATCCCCCCTCCCCGGAATTTTGAATGCTGACATCAGGGGAGAGATTCCCTCTTTCCTCTCTGCTCTCTGAGTCAGATGAGTTTTGGCCCACAGAGTGGGTGGCAACATTCCCCACAGTGTGGAAAAGTTACTCCTAGGACCAATCCCACCCCTGCCTTCCTGGTATTTGGTTGCATAAACCAGTTTATTTATTTTTTTCCTTTTATTTGTTTGATTAAGCTAGTGGAGTGGGGCTTCTCTCTTTTGTAACTTAATGAGTTCCTGACTTGCCCAAGTTCAAGTAAAAGAGCTATGGAATCTCCGAATGCAGGCGGTGACCTTGATCCCTGTTTGAAGACAGGATGCCTAGTATCGTGGGCCAAGTCTGCTTGTTTAGAAGGAAAATGTTCTGGTTGCTAGAGCCCTTAAAAGTTAAATCTTTGGGGAATTCTGAAGAAGACCCGGCCGGAGGCACACTACCCGTGTCCTCAGACACTTCTATGCTGGATACCTTTGGGTGTCAGCTGCTTTGAGGTGCCATGTTGAAGTTGTGCCTCCACGTATTATTGGAAATTCACTAGCCTTTCGATTAGTGGGTACTAGCTTTACGTTCGGCCATTCTATGGGCTTTGGGCACCAGCCTACAGGAAGACTGGCTTGTGTGGGCCTGTCAATAGATGTTGCTCATCAGAGCCTGCCTGGCGGTGGATACACAAAAATCAGGAGACCGGGTAGTCCCAACTCAAACAGTATCCGACTCTATGACTTTCAACAAGTGATGGCACCCCTCTGGGTCTCTGTTTCTTCACCTGTAAACAGAGGGCCCCGGACTAATAAAGTCCTTTTAACTCTAGTAGTCTATGATTTTTTAATAGGATTTGTAAACTCAAGTCTTGGCATTTGGAGTGGAATCAGGGAGCAGAGACTTGGTATGTTGAACTCTTCCACCTGAGCAAACACTACACCCACAAAGTACAAATTCCCACCAGTAAGGAAACAATAGGACCACCCTTGAAGCGGGAGAGGTTAAGACGTCATCGGTCCAGAGAGCTTTCTCGGCAGCAAATAACACTATTGCTGCCAGATGACGGGATCACTGAAATCAATGAGAAATGGAGCACAAAATAGACTTTTATATGTAACGTTAGAATCTCATTGGGGAACTAAATTAGCATGGTGGGTTAGATGTAGCCACTTTTTTTTTTTTTTTAATACTATTCAGTCTCTGCTGTATTTTGTGATGGAGGGGAAAATTGGTAAGAAAATTGGGAAGTGTTAGGAAGAGAGGTCATGTACACATGAAAGTCAACTTGGCTGGGTACAAAATTCTTCTAGATCCTTCTCCAAAGTGTTCTGACAGTGCTACAAAGAGGTCACAAGTCAGGCTGGTATTTGTTCCTGTTTGGGGGGTTAATTATTTCCTACCTGGATACTTGTAACATTTTCTGTTTTTGTAATTTAAAAATGTCATTGGTATGTGTCTCATTGTGGGTCTTTTAAAATTGATTTTATCTGAAATATGTGAGCCTATTCAATCTATTTACTCTGGTCTCTTTCCAGCTTGGAAATGTTTTCTTCATTAAAGCTATTATCACTCTTCTGTTTCTGTTCCGATTTTTTCTTTAGTAATACTATCATTCTTAAATTGGATTTCTATTCTCTTTCTCAGTAGCTGTCTCTTTTTTCAGTAATTCTCTTCTCATGTCATTTCTAATTCAACGTTCTTTTCCTATACATCCTAGTAGACCTCACAAGATTAACCTCCAAATCATTGATTCCATTTTCTACGCTGTCAGTTTTGCTTATTTCCACATCCACAATGGAGTTTAATTCTTCGACTGCATTTTTGGCCATACATTCTTATCTAACTCATCTCTCTTCATAGCTTATCTTGCTGAATTTTTTTTTTTAATTTTTTTTTTTTAATGTTTGTTTTTTATTTTTGAGACAGAGAGAGACAGAGCATGAACAGGGGAGGGTCAGAGAGAGGGGGAGACACAGAATCCGAAGCAGGCTCCAGGCTCTGAGCTGTCAGCACAGAGCCCGACGCGGGGCTCGAACTCACGGACTATGAGATCATGACCTGAGCTGAAGTCGGACCCTCAACCGACTGAGCCACCCAGGCGCCCCATCTTGCTGAATTTTTTTTAAGATCTGATTTTTTTTTTTTTTAATTTTTTTTCAACGTTTATTTATTTTTGGGACAGAGAGAGACAGAGCATGAACGGGGGAGGGGCAGAGAGAGGGAGACACAGAATCGGAAACAGGCTCCAGGCTCTGAGCCATCAGCCCAGAGCCTGACGCGGGGCTCGAACTCACGGACCGTGAGATCGTGACCTGGCTGAAGTCGGACGCCCAACCGACTGCGCCACCCAGGCGCCCCAGATCTGATTTTTTTTTTAGAGATGTTTTAGATTTACAATAAAATTGAGAGGGAGGTACAGAGATTTCCTCTATACCCCTTGCCTCCACAGCCACATGGCCTCTCTCATTATCCACATTGCTCACCAGAATAGTACGTTTTTTACCAAGGATGAAGCTATATGGACACATCATAATCCCCAAAGGTCAATAGTGTTTATCTTAGGGTTCACTCTTAGTGTTGTACATTCTATGGGTTTAGAACAAATGTGTAGTGACCTATATACCCATCATTATATTATCATACAGAGTATTTTCACTACCCTAAAAATCCTCTGTACTCTGCCTATGCATTTCCCACCCACCCCGCCCTGACAACCATCGACCCTTTTACTGCCTCCATAACTGTGCCTTTTCCAGACTGTCATACAGTAGGTGGCCCTTTTAGATGGCCTTCTTTTGCTTGGTAATATACATTTAAGTTTCTGCCATGCCTTCTCATGGCTCAATAGCTCATTCCTTTTTAGTGCTGAATAACATTCTATTTTCTGTATGGACCACAGTTTATTTATCCATTCACCTACTGAAAGACACATTGGCTGCTTCCAAGTTTTGGCAATAGTGAATAAAGCTGCTGTTAAAATCTATGTGCCGACTTTTGTGTGGACATAAGTTTTTGACTCCTTTCGGTAGATACCAAGAAGCGTATGGTAAGAGTATTTTTAGTTTTGTAAGAAACCATCTTACTAGGGGCACCTGGGTGGCTCAGATGGTTAAGTGTTTGACTCTTGATTTCAGTTCAGGTCACAATCTCAGGGCTCATGGGATCCAGCCTCGCACCAGGCTCCATGCTGACAACACAGAGCCTGCTTGGGAATCTTTCTCTCCTCTCTCTCTTCCCCCCTCCACTCATATGTGCTGTCTCTCAAAGTAAATAAACAAACAAACTAACAAACATTAACAAAAATAGAAACTTTCCTGCTGTTGTGTTAGAGACCAGTAGGTAATTCCTTATCTCTGGGAGACAATTGGGATTAAAAAGGGCTTCTGTACATCTAGTGGATAGATACTCTGGAAATTTACTAATCTATACACTTAAATGTATTCACTTTTCAAAATGCATGCTATACCTTGCTCAAGGTTTACTACAAAAATTATTATATGGTAGAACCACCTAAGAAAGCAATGAGCTGTATAGGATAAACTCACATATTTCTCAATAAATTTTTCTAAACTAAAAGAGAAAAAGAATCATCATGCTAACTTTTCATCTGAATCCTTTCTCTGTATGTGGTTTTCTGTAAGTCATAATGACCTTGTCTTCTAGGGATCAAGGATCTTAAAATTTTCTCGTGTTTCCTACGGTAAACCTGGTGTAGAGGTTGGCTCCTTTTCAGTCTTTAGAAATATCCCTTTCTCTTTATCACAAGCCACATTTTAGTTGTTGTTTCTGTTCACCTATCAGAACATTTACCATATTGTGTCAGCATATAAATTTGGGCTTTATTCTCATATACCCCAACACCTTACACTACAGAAAAAAGGTAGGGTTTTGTTTTTGGTTTTGTTTTTGTTTTCCCTAAAGTCCTGGCTCTTTTTAGCCCTAAGGAGGTGCCAACAGCTCCTTCACGTTTCTAGAGCCTCTGAAGAAAATTGCCCCTGTACTTGGTGGTGTTTGGGAATTCTGGATCCATGCAGAAAGTGTTCAGAACTACTTAAGAGTGGGAGAGATTTAGGGGCACCTGAGTGGCTCAGTCGGTTGGGCGTCCAACTTTGGCTCAGGTCATGATCTCACGGTTCATGGGTTTGAGCCCTGCATGGGGCTTGCTGCTGTCAGCACAGAGCCCGCTTCAGATCCTCTGTCCCCCTCTCTCTCTGCACCTGCCCTGCTCACACTTTCTCAAAAATAAATTTAAAAAAAATTTTTTTAATTAAAAAAAAAAAAAAAAAAAGAGTGGGAGAGATGTAGAGCCTGGTGCTTGAATGGGCTTGCAGAAAGATCCAGCCCAGAGAGGGAGTGACTTCTACGTGACCTGTGGGAACTGAAGTTTCTGCAGGTGATAGAAACTGACAGCCTGCTGACGTGAAAAAGCCTTGGATCTGGGAGCCCATGAGCTTCACACCAGGCCGGCTAAGTGGGCAGTGCCGAGGCCTGTCTCAGACAGTAGCTCTGGTCGGGGGAGAAGGCCGGGCCTCTCCAGACAATGGGCTGCAGAAGAAGCTGCATCGAGGGCAGTGCCCAGAGTTCAAGGACAAAGGGCTTGTTCCCAATTTGAAGGCCTGCATAAGCCACCTGGTTTTAAGCTTCTTGCTGGCTTTGGTAAGGGGAGCGTTCAGATCTAGGTTTTATCGCATCAAGAATAATCAAGTAATGTGACTTTCGGTGCCCTTAGGTCATTCTGGTTACACAGAGAGTGTTCCCGGAAATCTTCAAAGTAGTCCTGCCAGGCAGGCATTAGTATTCCCATGTTACAGTGATGCAAACAGAGGCACAGAGTTGGGAATCATTTTCCCAAGGTCCACAGCCCATGGTGCAGAATCAGTATTCAAGTGCAGGACCACCAGACGGCGAGCTCTTAAACACCGTACATCATTATATCCAGGGTATGAGGGTTCTGTGAGTCTTTTTTATTTTTTTATTTTTTTAACATTTATTTATTGTTGAGAGACAGAGAGACGCAGAATGTGAGCAGGGAAGGGGCAGAGAGAGAGGGAGACACAGAATCTGAAGCAGGCTCCAGGCTCTGAGCTGTCAGCACAGAGCCTGACGTGGGGCTCGAACCCACGAACTGCGAGATCATGACCTGAGCTGAAGTCAGATGCTTAACCAATGGAGCCACCCAGGCACCCCGGTTCTTGAGTCTTCATCTTTTTATGTGTCTTCCTAGGAAATTTGGCAGGAAGTTATTTTGTAATACACTTCTTCTCCTAACCCTTGGCCTTTGGATTGTCCCTGTGATTTGATGGAAAATGCTAATTTATAAGAAAGAGAAATGCTTACTTACTAATCTTAGGGGAGAGAAATTTTTAGATCTTACAAACTAGGGAGCAATACCCCCCCCCAAAAAAAAAGAAAAGAAAGGGGGTCGGGGCACCTGGGTGGCTCTACTGGTAAAACATCTGACTTTGGCTCAGGTGATGATTCATAGTTTGTGAGTTCGAGTCCCATGTCAGGCTCTGTGCTGACAGCTCAGAGCCTAGAGCCTGCTTCAGATTCTGTCTCTCTCTCTCTCTCTCTCTCTCTCTCTCTCTCCCTGCCCCTCTCTTGCTCATGCTCTCTCTCTCTCTCTCTCAAAAATAAACATTAAAAATTTTAAAAAAAAGAAAGGAAGAAGAGGGAAGAGGAAGCAGGGTCAGAATCAGGGAAAAAAGGAGAAGTTACTGAACTGTTCAGAGCAGTAAGCCTTGAGAAAGACAGTAGGCAACAGCCCTTATGTCTCAAGGGACTCTGCAGTCGAAGATGACCAAAGAATTAACAGAAGAAAATCAGAACGACACCTAATGTCTTTGCTAAGAATTAATACATGGCTATATCAATCTCCAAGGCTTAAATGGAAACAATGTCAAAGTTGGCCTTTGTATATTCTATAATCCTGCCTACTCACCAAGTAAGACCCATACTAATAGTTAGTTATCAGGTTGTTGTTTTTAGTGAAGTGTAATTTTATAACAGACCCGAGTAGCCTTTATAACAAATATTCTATTGTCCTCTGCATTGTTTTAAGCAGTAGGTGAAATGAACACGTTGGACCATGGGTCCCCCCTCTACCCTCTGAAATGTGTGCTCCTTGAGAGCTCAGGTAAGGCATGAGGCAGAGAAGGAATATTCTCCATACGGGGTGACTTCCTAGCTTCCATTGCTCAGCTTCTAGCTCCAAAACAGCCATGGTTTTCCATGTGGAGAAACTGTTACCATGAGTTTCGAGAGGGAAGAATGCAGGCTTTAAGTCCTAATTCTCTAGAGGATATCGAATGATCATAAGGAAAACCACGAAGTCAGTTCAGGTGCTGCCTCTATGTTTCAAAGAAAAAGAGAAGTGATGGAAAATTAAAGGTGGCTGGAGAACATGGTGGGGTCCATTTAGAACTCATCGTGCATAAATATTTAATAGTTTTCCTCACCGCTCAAGTGAGTCACTGCTTTCTTAATGCCAATCCTATCGCAGCCTGTTTCTAAGAGCGCTATCCAGGCAGTTTTGGAAATAGCAGATGAAACCGGCTGAAACACAGTCGCTTACACCAAACCCAAAGTGCCTGCAGTATCCGAGGCATCTGACTCCAGAGGCATGTGGCACAAACAGCCCAGACCGAAGGGACAAGGCACGCGGCAGCCAAGTGGTCCGTCACAGTCCTCCAAAGAGCTTGACATATTGTTCTCCTCCGAAAAAATGCACGCCACTTGTCATGAAATTCTGGATGTTCTACAGAGGATCATATGTATACAGTCACGTGTTTAAATATAATTTATGACCACACCAGTCATGAACAAGGGATGAATGAGCAAAGAATATAAATATACATGGAGTTCTGCCTGATTCCGTTTAAGCCTGTGGCAAAGTGGTATTCCCCCGTCCCAGCCTCTCCACCTTCTCTCTGACCAGTCACCACCTAATACAATTTAAGTCAATAATATGGGTTATGAAGTCTCCATTCATAACACAAATTGATTCTGTACTTTGAGATTCAAAGCTAAAGCAAAAGATGAGGTATGTAGCTATTTTTACCCAGGCACAGAATGTATGATTCAGTGGTAAAAATTCCCATGTGCCTTTTTTTTTTTTTTTTGTAAGCTAAGGTATAATTTGCCCCAAATCCACAAACCAAGACCTTAAGATTATTTAATTCTTAATTTTCCCCAATAGTGGGAATGAAAGATCAACATTGCTCTTTCTAAAAACAATTTGGCAATATAAATCAAGAGTCTAAAGAGCGTCTGTACTCATGGTCTGTACTTAGGGAAATAGGAAATAACCAGGGATGCAGGCAAAGGTTTAACTACAAAGATGCTTATCAAAGTGCATTAAAAATAGAGAAAATTTGGGGAAAAAACATCTAAGTGTCCTGCAATAAGAACATAGTTAAAGCATCGTCTTTGTATGCAAGAATATTATGCAGCTATCAAAAAGCATGTGAGAAAAAGTATAATATTATTAATGTACTCAAAATGAGAAGCTGTCATGAGTAAAAAATTAAGATAGTATGCCTTCTTTATACTATGATCCTGATAATAGAATGTTTATGCATAGAATACACACTGAAAAAAAGATGGTGAATTATATTGGTAGCTATTGCTGGGTACTGCTGATTCTATCTCCAACTTTATATCTTTCCGTATTTTCTACAATGTCTACAGTAACCTAGCGTTCGTTTTACAATCATAAAAAAAATAAATAAATACAACTCAAAGGTATTGTAGCAGGTTCATAGGAAGAAGCTGCGATGCACTCCGTATATGTAACTTTTATTTTTTTTTTTCAACGTTTTTTATTTATTTTTGGGACAGAGAGAGACAGAGCATGAACGGGGGAGGGGCAGAGAGAGAGGGAGACACAGAATCGGAAACAGGCTCTAGGCTCCGAGCTGTCAGCACAGAGCCCGACGCGGGGCTCGAACTCACGGACCGCGAGATCGTGACCTGGCTGAAGTCGGCCGCTTAACCGACTGCGCCACCCAGGCGCCCCTATGTAACTTTTAAAAAAGTAACACATTAGCCTCACTCGGGAACTCAAAGGCCCTCCCCAGTGAGGAAAATGCCCTACTGGGCTCTGGGAGCTTGGATGTGTAAACTCCTCAGGGTCTTCTCCCACACAAAGGAGACATTCTCCATAGACAAGAGGCTTACGGAATCCCTGTTAGTATTCAGATGCCTATCCCGTAAAACATGACCTAGCAAGTCTCTTTCAGTCAGATCTGAAAGAGGGGCAGAGGGCCCCAGGTAACCTAATGCGTCCAGAACATGTCTGCAGCTCTGACAGGTGCAAACAACTCCACTTGTCTAAATATAAATTCACTTAGGCAGTTTGGGAACAGTCTTTCCCACTTTCTATTCTGATCAGGCAAAAGAATGTTCTCTTCTTGAGTTCTGACTCTTGATGCTGGTTATTTATATTTAGAGGCACTTTGCAACAATTTTTATCCAAAGAGAAGGAAAAGTTAGGACTCTAAGAAGAAAAGAAAAAAGAGATTTTTCTTCCAAAATCTTGGATGAAGATAGACCTGGGCTTGGCTGTTTTTGAAATGTGCTCGGTTGAGAAGGAGATAAGATATTAATGATATTTTCAAAAACTTTATGGATGAACAGCAAGCTGATGTTAACCCATGCATAAAGAAACACTGTCTCATATTTAAGCCAGAAAGAAGACTTATTTTCTAATCAGCACAGTGGAAATTCTTTGGGGGAACATATAGAACTCTGCTCCTTTGCCAATTCCTGCCATGCTCTCCCCCGTTACCCCTAAACTCTGACTCCCCCTTCAGGATTCTGTTCGATGCTCACTTCCTCAGCTGACCCTCCTCACTCCCATCCCACCTCCACAGCCACACAGAAGCAGTCTTCCTCTTAGCTCCCAAAATACAGAAAATGAACCTTCCACACACATTTATTCTACATCAGTACTTATTAGCCTAAGAGCTTCTTGAAAGTAAGATCGTATTTCACTCGTTTCCCACTTCCAGCAGCCAGGTTTATAGTAGTTACTCAATAATGTGTTAAATGAATAAACAAATGTGTAAGACTGAAGCTGAGCCCAAGTGCAAGGAAGACAGCCACCAAATAGCCACGAATAGCCACCAAAAAGAAAGTTTATGGGAAAATGATAATTAGCTTTGCTTAGCTACTACTAGGATTTTGGTTTATTTTTGTGGGGAGAGTTGGCTTATTAAATGAAACTAAGGCCAGATTAAATGAAATTGAGTGCCAGATAGTCTAAAAGGAACTTGGTATGCGTTGACTAAAAGGTTGACACATTCTGTTTTTACTTTCTTTCTGCTATAAAATGACAGTGAGACAAGATTGTGACTAACGGCCAGTCCAGCTCTCAGCTTCTGGGGCACGGGAGTTGCTGAGTTCTGCTGGAACAGAACTTACTTCCCAGAACAGCCGACTTCCCAGCTCTGTTCTGATCTCGAAGGAGACCGTGCTCTTTTCAAACTCAAGGACGCCACACTCCTACCTACCAAGACTGTGGTGTGCCACAACTAAGTTTAGCCCCACTCTCCTGGTCTGAAATAGTCACCTAACCCACAGGGGAAATTATGACCCATGGTTTCCTAGATCCATGTAAGGAAGATGCTTCCAAACCTTAATGCTATAGGTTTGTATTTACTTGTCCCAACTCCTTCCCAGTTTGGTTCAGATCGCCTTTTGCCTGCATTCATGTTGCAACACAGGTTGGCTCTTTATCTCTGCCCACTCCTCTAGCATGCTTGCTACCCTTGAGAAATGTAGCCAACACTTGGCTTAATAAATCCTCAACCTACTCATCAGCTAATAAAAGGGGTTGAGAGTTGGCAAAGGGAATATTCCATGGAAACTGTGTTTGCCAAACGCCTACCAACAGCTGATTTCAGAGGTGGTCCTCTATCATATATGTCCACTGAAAGAGAAGGAAGAAGCTAATAATTCCTCTTCAGATAGGCAGACTGTGTCTTGAGCTGAAGGCTTGTATTGGACTAATGCAACCCACCAGAGTTTTAGTTTTACATTTCTAGTAAAATTAGAATTTGCGCTCATCTCCCTTAAAGCAGAAGTTCCCAAATGCCGTGTTCAACAGAATGAATGTTCATAAAGCTAAATATATCCAATGTGAAAGAATAGCCTTTACTCTGAGATTGTTATTTTGTTTTTGTTGTTAAAGAGTATTTTTTAAAATAAAAGGACGGTAACACAAGACGGTAGGGTTTGTTTATGTTAATGTCTTGGCACTTTAAAAGGCTGACAACCCTCTATCAATTTCCAAACATCACGGAAAACTAGAAAACTAGGATCCTCATCCCTGAAGTGGCTAGCTCGGAGCTGAGCGCCAAGGAGATTAATACATGACTATATAAATATATATTTAAATGAAACCATATGAGAGGAAGGGTCTGGTCCCTTTTAGGGTCATCATTCTCTACAGACTTCAAGGTGTCTCACAGAGATCATGGAGGCCCTGTTGGTACAGGTAGTTGTAACAGATTCAAGCCAGGTAATTTCCTCTGAAATGTGCCTACCGATATACCTGTATCTTCGGTACTCTGGCAGATGGCCCCAATAACAACTTTCTAAAACGATTTTACTGTATCCCTTTCACAGTTAACACCTGGACCCATGACTAACACAAAGCAAGCATCCGTAGTTACTTCTTTTCCACATGACCCTTACAGCTGAAGTGTCAATCCCAGAGCGCCTCTACCTAACACGGAGGCAAACACACTTCCCATTCTCCTGGGGCTCCTCTGGGATCCGCAGGTGATGGGGAAGTAAGAGACATCTGTGACCCCCCTGGCTCAAGCGTAAGATGAAGGCGGACCGCTGGACGGTGTGAATGCAACCGCAACTACGTCTGCAAATGTAGGCAGGCTTTGGCCCGCAGGGGCTTTGCCTAGGAAGAGGGAATTTGGCAAAGCCGCCTGCGACCCAGCCTTCTGGCTGTAACTGGACGCTCCTCTGTAGGAAAGTGCCTCTGCCCCCTGGCGCCCGTCCCCAGGCTTCTGATGAAAGAGTGACCCCACTGCCCCCTTCCCAGCCCCCGAACTGCAACACTATCACTCTGGGCGCGGGGCCCATCACGTGGCGAAGCGGTGCTATCCCGGACCGCGGCTCCACGGCCATTGGTCGACGGCTCGCGTCCCGAGCGCGCCCATTGGCTGTGGAGGGCGTTCACGTGAAAAGGGTTCCGGGATGGCTCCCCAAGTGGGGAGAGGTGCTGGAAAGTTAAAGGGAGCAGCGCGGCGGCTGGGAGCCTGAGTCCGGGGGACCGGCCGCAGGGACGAGGCGAGCGGGCTGCTCTCGCGCACGGACGGATGCGTCTGCCCGCCCAGGGCGCAGACCTGAGTCCCGGCCCCCCACTCCTGCCGTCGCCGCCTCTGCTCCTGCCACCTCGGCGCGGATGCTGCCGCGGGCTGGCGCATGTGTACTTCGGCACTTATGAGCTGTACTAGGTACGTCAGTCCCCAAGCCCTAGAGTCCCAGTGCAGGGCCGAGAAAGGGCTGCGAGGAGTGCGCAGTGGAGACCTTTGGTTCCTGCCACCTGCACTTGCACTGTCCAACTTGCAGTTGCACTACGGGGGTGGAACACTCTAGACGCGCTTGAGTGGAGAGAGCAACCCAGGGACCAGAGGTGGGATGGAGCCTGGCTGGATCCACGTGTTCCACAGAAGTGCGGGTCTGGCCGCAAGGAGTGGCCCGGGCTGGGACTCTTGTGCCGAGTTCGAACCTGGGACACGGCGCTTCCAGCCTGGGACCCGACAGTCCCGGAGAGTGTCCCCTAAATTGGGCAACTGGGGACTGGAGTACAAGAAAGGTCTCTTTTTTTCTCAGCGCCTCGGTTTCTCTGTAATATGCAAGGAAACACACTTGGGCCATCTCTCAGGTCGCCAAGTTGCGGTGGGACACAGAGCCACCCCGGTCCCCGGTCCCCGGTCCCCGGGCAGGGGCTGTCCCGGGACGGCGGGGGAGAGTCTGCCGCGCGGGGACGCTCTCGCGGCGCCGCTCCGACCGGGATTGCCCCGCCGCCCCGCCCTGGTGTGATAACTTGGGCTCCTCCCCCTCGTCGTCCTCCTCCCCCTACGGGTCATATCTCCGGGAACGGAGCGCAAGCCCTGCCTCCCGGACACACGACGCTCACGTAGTCCGGTGGTGGCGGCCTCTCCTGCCACCTCCCTGCGGACTCTCCGATGCAGCGAACCAGCTGGGAAGGGGGCTTCCCCGCGGTCCAAAAGGTGGGTGAGGGACAAGTCGAAGGAGGCTCCAGGAGTGCTTGGGGGCGGGGTGCAGGCCGGTTGGACCCAGGGGGGGGGGCAGGGTCAGGATGGCTTTGACCTGTGGGATCTTCCAAGTCTGGAAGCCCTGGCCTGCCCCCTGCCCTGTTCATGCCCCGCTTTTGAACTCGGAGAAAGGGGTGTGGAAGGGACTTGCTGTAAAAGACAGGGTATAGGGTCCAGAAGGACATACTTGAAGAGTTGTGGCCTGTCGGGTGTTGTTTTCTGCTCTAAAGGAGAAAATTGAGGACACGCTTGACTTGAATACTTGGGAGAGTTGCTGAAAGGTGTTGGAGCCTGTGGTCTGTGTGGCCGGGCCTCCTTGGGAGACCCAGGGTCAGGGAAAAGAGACGTTAGAGCTTTGAGCTGGGGTGGGGAGAAGAGGAAATGGTTCATTTGGCGAGGTTGTCCAGGAGCCAAGACTAAAGTGAAGACAGCCTGTGGACTCACCACAAGAGGAAAGTAGAGGTATTTAGGGAAAAGTGAGTGGGAAGAGAAGAGAAGTTAGTGGGCATTATTAGCAAACAAGAAGGTCAGAGCCAGAAAGGACCTCAGAGGAGAAAGCTGAAGCCTGGACAGATTCAGTGATTTGCTCCAAGTGGGCAGCACAGGCATTCCCAGGCCAGTGCTGTTTCACATTGGGCATTGTCAGGTGGCAGGTGGAGTTTTCTTTCCTGTAATATGCAGCTCTGTGTGTGTGTGTGTGTGTGTGTGTGTGTGTGTGTGTGTATCTCAAAGATGCTTTAGATGATGGTTACAGGATAGAAGAGTTCAAGTGGCTGTTAAGGCTGTGAACAAGGGCCCCATGGTCTCAGTACAAAGGAAAATACGTCAACTGTATTCATATTATGTCAGCCAAACCTTTTGGGGGGGAGTAAAGTAATGGCAAAGGGGTAGATGGACATATCTTTTAAAAAAGTATAACCTAGTTGTGAATGCTTACCTAAGGTAGTTTCAGTGTTCCTGGTGGGTTCTTGGTCATCTGATTTTTCTGCCTTTTCTTATCAGAGTATGAAAATGGAGGACAAATATCTTGGCCTCAATCCCCAAAAAAGTTTATTCCTATAAAAGGCACAGCCAAAAAGTCAGTAGCTCGGCTGTCTGAAACTGTGAAGGTCATGTGGTTATTTTCTACCAGTCTATAGTTTTCACAGGAAAAACCACCATGACATCTAACCTGACCAGCCGTCCTGAGAAGGTGTGTTTTTTGGCACTCGTGGAACAGGGAAAGTGTTTCTGCAGAACTCTCCTTGTTTTCTCCAATTTTCACGGAGAGCTGGGATTTGCCATCTTTTGACCAGGAACCCTGATATCTACCCTTGGGCATGGCCCAGTCTCTCGTGGCGCAAAATTGGTCTCTTGGGCATCTATGTGGAACCCAAGTGTTTGAGACTCGGAGTAACAGCCACTCGTATTCTCATGATCTTGTCCCGCAGCAAACTGGTATCCAGTCCTCTGTCATGCTCTACTGGTTCAAATATGTGTCTTTGTCTTCTCCTGCTGGCTTTCTCCCTGGCCAAGCTTGGTGACTTATATTCCCTGGTCTGGGGAGAAAGGGGCTGAGCAGCCAGGGAGAGTGTCAGGCGGGGGCCTGAGATGCAGCCTGATGTGCACTGTGATGGCACCTGCTCGTTTTTATGTCATTTGAGGATAAAGCACCTTCCAGATGCCTTCCTTTCAGAGACTTAGGAAACTTACCTCGTACATCTCCACTGCTAGGAGGACTTGTGGGTGATGGACAGCCTTGTCACAGTCCATCGGGGAATTCCTGAGTAGAGGGTCAGGAGAGCTTCCATGAAACCAGAGTTTGGTACACTGCTTCTTAGAGAATGGTCTGGGTCATAAAAGCTGGGATCCACCTGTGAGGATAGGCAAGCGGCCAACAGTCAGATCGTATCCATATGTATGGGGCCACAGGGATTAATGTCCTCCCCTCCAGTTATGGTGACCCTAAAATAGTGAAGGGGACCCTGGGCAGTGATTGCTTGTGCAGTGTCCCTGGGCAGTAGCCCTTGGGTGGCCAGGTAATTAACTTTATTTTTGCCTTTGATGGAAGAACGTTGCAAAACCAATTAGGCTGTAGAAAATGCCAGTGGAATTGTTTAATTAGAGCTGGCTCTGACCAGGATGTCACCTTCCCACCCCCATTTCCACTAGTGCTTAACAGCTTGGTGATAGAAGAGAGCTCAGGGGCAAATTTACACCCACTGGGTCCAAACAGGAAAACTTTACCAAGCTCTTCAACTAAGTCTTTGTAATCTTTAGGATTAGAAATTGAGAGTGACTTTAGTTTAAGTGTGCAGATCCTTTAACTGATCTGCTTGTTTTAGAATTCTGTTTCTACGGTATCCTGAGTTTCCCAACCTTTTTCTAATGAACTGTGCGGCAAAGCACGTAGGAGGTTGGTTTGCAGGCTTGAAGAGATCTAGAGAAGAAGATAGAGAACTTACAGTTGACCTTGTGCTGACTCAGGCAAGGAGGAAGGACTGTAGTGGACTGAGGGCAACTCCACCCCCCTTGGGTCACACCCAGGTTGTCCAGGGTGGGCAGAGTGGGAGGGGCTGGGATGCAAGAGTGGGATGCTCACTTTGGGGGTATTTTCAATCCACATTTAATTAAAAAAAAAAAAAAAACTACCCGTGTTAACATTAAAGCTGAAAGTACAATTCCAGTGCAGTCTAACCAATGCAATCTGTCAGTGCAGAGCCCGATATGTGGCTTGATTTCATGAACTGTGAGACCATGACCTGAGCCAAAATCAAGCACGTCCAGCTCAACCCACTGAGGCACCCAGGAGCCCCTAGGGGTTTCTTTTGACGTTGAACTCATTAGCCAACCCACAGACCCTCTGTAAACCTATCTTGCCTATTTCAGTCAGAACTTTTCCTTTCCAGGACGATTGCATGGATAAAACAGATAATAGAAAGCAAATTTGCTCCTAAAATGTTCACTCATTGGTTTTGTTAGAGGGGAAACAGTAAGACAAGTATCGTTTAAAATGTTATGTTTAGGGGCGCCTGGGTGGCTCAGTTGGTTAAGCGTGCGACTTCGGCTCAGGTCACCATCTCGCGGTATGTGAGTTCGAGCCCTGCGTCGGGCTCTGTGCTGACTGCTCAGAGCCTGGAGCCTGTTTCAGATTCTGTGTCTCCCTCTCTCTCTGACCCTCCCCCATTCATGCTCTGTCTCTCTCTGTCTCAAAAATAAATAAATGTTAAAAAAAATTTTTTTTTAAATAAATAAAATAAAATGTATGTTTAGATAACTACATTGCAGCTATAATTTATTGTTTTTGCTTTGAATGTGTATGTTTCTCCAGTCAGTCATCACTAAATGGTTACTGCATCCTAGGGGAAGGGTTATATTTCTTTTGGAAAATGGGATCAAACCCAGTACGTCTTTGTTCTTATTTTTCTTTGTATATTTGATCAAATATACCATCACCCTGAAGCCCCCCACCAGTGGGCAGGAACCAGGGCAGGCCTGAGAGCAAGCAACCCAATCCCAGCACATACCTTCCCCTTTGCCATGGCGAGGGGAGAGAGGTTTGGGAAGGAATCCACACCCTGTGTTCTGCGGTTCACAGACCAGATTTTAATCCTGGTTTCATCACTGACTTCTTCATTAGCCCATTGTAACCATCAAATCAATATAAATTTGCCATGGTAAGTGGAATGATAAAAATTGCTTGACTTTAGCGAGGCCGTAGTGTTTGATAGGATAGGTTTTTGGCCAATCTTAAATATTTGAGGCATTTTTTAGATTCATTTTACCCCTTGATGTGATTTTGGAAAATACAAGAAACACAAAACAGGAAAACAGAGTTCCTGAAATCACATCACCTGGATATTCTAAGGGTTTTAAATCTATCTCTAGTCTTTTTTTCTGCGCATATACCTAATATTTTTCTCCCACAAATCTAGTCTATGTACAATTTTATCTTCTCTGTTTTTTACATTGACAGTATATTATTATCCATTTTTTCTATGCCAGTTATATATTTTTTTTTCCAAATAATAGTTTTAATGATGATATAAAATTTTATCACTGGATGTGGTGGTATACTTGATCTAACCAGATACCTGTTATCGCTCATTTAGGTTATTTTCATTTTCTCACGTTTTCCTCCCTAGGATGCTGCATTGACCATTTTAGTACATTAACCCCCATGCATTTTTCATTAACTCTTTAAAATGAATACCTGTATGCGATATTAGAACCAAAAATGATCGGGACGCCTGGGTGGCTCAGTCGGTTAAGCGTCTGACTTAGGCTCAGGTCATGATCTCACAGTTCCTGGGTTTCCAGCCCCACATCCAGCTCTGTGCTGACAACTCAGAGGCTGGAGCCTGCTTCAGATTCTGTGTCTTCCTCTCTCTCTGCCTTTCCCCCCTCACATGCTCTCTCACTCTCTCTCTTTCTCTCAAAATATATAAAACGAATATCTCAAAACGAATAAATGTTAAAAAAAGAACCAAAAATGAGAAGAATATTTAGAAAGGTTGTGCTGACTTACACTAATACATGTGTTTATATTATCTTTAAAATGTCTTTACTAACTCAGTAGTCAATAACAGGCATTGTTTTCTAATCTAAATTCTTTAAGTTGGACATTTTGTATATTTATGGGCCAATTTTAATTTTTTTCAGGAATCTTCTATTCATGTTCTTTGCTCATTTTTCTGTGTTGACTATTTTACTTTGTTATTGTTTTGTAGGAACTCTTTGTATATGAAGGTATTAACTCTTTGCTGCCATGCTTTTTATAAAATGTTTTCCCAGTTTGTCTTTAATCATTTGGTTTTATTTTTTCTCACTTCTAGAAAAATATAGTTTTTAGGAAGTCAGATTTAACCTGATCTTGTAGCATGATTCTCTTTGCCTTTTATTCTTATAGAGACTATTTTCCACTACAGAAAAAAACAAATATTCACCTATATGAAAGGCTGAAAACAACTGAATTGCTGGCATTTTTTAAAAGAAAAATATGCTGGAATATAAAAACCTAGGAGCACGTGGATGGCTCAGTTGGTTAAGTGACCAACTCTCAATTTCGGCTTCGGCTCAGGTCATGATCTTACAGTTTGTGAGTTCAAGCCCCACATCAGGCTCTATGCTGACAGCCAGGAGCCTGCTTGGGATTCTCTCTCCCCTTCTCTCTGCCCCTCCCTCACGTGTGCACACACACACTCTCTCAAAATACATAAACATTTTAAAAAATATTTAAATAAGTAAATAAAAATAAAAACCTACTGTACAGCTTTGTGTCTGTCTTCCCCATTGAATCCCAGTGTCTAGCATAATATCTGGCATATAGGTACTACCAATATTCGTGGCATGAGTTCATTTATTTTTATCCTATTAAAGCCGTCTTCACCAAACTGTGTTCCTCAGAACATGTGTTCCGCAAGCTGTTCCACAAAAAAAGGATTCCTTAGTTAGATAAGTTTGGGAACTCTTGCAGACCGCCTGTTCTTTTCAGTATTCCCCAAAGCGCTCTGGCATGTGAGGCCCCCCAAGAAATTCCGACAGAAAAACCTGTGAAAATAGTTTGTTTTTTCATTTGTTTTGACCCCAGTCCTCTTTTTCACCCCACTTTACAGTCTTAATGTCCCCTGAACCCAAGGTCATGCTGGATCACACTTGAGTTAATACGGAACCACAGCGGAGGGGGGTGGGGGGTAGGAGACGGGGAGAGGGGCTGGGCCAGAGCTGAAGGCAGACATTGTTCGCCAGTCCCCGTTCGAATGAGGAGTTTAACTTCTGTCTGATCTCACGGCCGTTTCTTTCTTTCCCCTTTTGCCAGGGTTCTAGCCTGTTCCTCTAACCCAATGATGGCTGTGGACATAGAGTGCAGGTACAGCTGCATGGCCCCTTCCTTGCGCAGAGAGAGGTTCGCCTTCAAGGCTTCGCCAAAGCCAAGCAAACCACTGAGGCCTTGCATTCAGCTGAGCAGCAAGGATGAAGCCAGCGGAGTGGTGGCCCCCACCGTGCAGGAGAAAAAGGTGAAAAAGCGGGTGTCCTTCGCAGACAACCAAGGGCTGGCCCTGACAATGGTCAAAGTGTTCTCGGAATTCGATGACCCGTTAGATATTCCGTTTAACATCACTGAGCTCCTAGACAACATTGTGAGTCTGACGACAGCAGAGAGCGAGAGCTTTGTTCTGGATTTTTCACAGCCTTCCACAGATTACTTAGACTTTAGAAATCGGCTTCAGACCGACCACGTATGCCTTGAAAACTGTGTGCTGAAAGACAGAGCGATTGCTGGCACAGTGAAAGTGCAGAACCTGGCGTTTGAGAAGACGGTGAAAATACGGATGACATTTGACACTTGGAAAAGCTTCACAGACTTTCCCTGTTGGTATGTGAAGGACACTTACGCTGGTTCAGACAGGGACACGTTCTCCTTTGACATTAGCTTACCTGAGAAGGTTCAGTCTTACGAGAGAATAGAGTTTGCTGTGTGCTTTGAGTGCCGCGGACAGACTTACTGGGACAGCAACAAAGGCAAAAACTATAGGATCATCCGGGCTGAACTGAAGTCCTCTCAGGGAACAGCCGAGCCACAGAACGGACCAGATTTTGGAATATCCTTTGACCAGTTTGGAAGCCCTCGGTGTTCCTACGGTCTGTTTCCAGAGTGGCCTAGTTATTTAGGATACGAAAAGCTAGGGCCCTACTACTAGTGACTGTGCGTGACAGAGCGTGGCTGAGTGGGTCCAGGGAAGTCTAGCTGCAGTCACAGGCAGGCGGAGACGGAGCCAGAGAGCAGCTGAACTGCCATTAGGCACAGTTTTTGAAAAAGAAAGGATCCTACTCACTTTTTTCTGAAGCCAGCAAAACCCAGCCAGGGTTAGATCTCACAACTGGTTTTGCACGCCAGGGTAGATGCGGGGTGCTGGTCTGCTCGGCACCTGCGGCGGCCTCAAGGGTCGGAGCAGGAGACCAGTGCGGGAAGGGCCTGGGCGGGAACCAGCCTTGCGGGCAGTGCTGGAGAAGCTGGAGGGCAGTGGCTTTGAAATGATGCAACCAGGAGCGTGATCCGGCTGCCTGGAGGGGCCGCGCCTCCCTCCCCGGGATGTGGAAAATCAAGTCACCTGAAAGTCACTCCGTGCCCAGTCACCTCCCATTGGACCCTTGCGGCTCATCTTTGTGCCCTTCTGCCCAGCCGGGTCGCCCCCCCCACCCCCCACCCCTTGCTGCTGCTGTTCCGGGTCTCCACGTACTTCACGCTTTATCTCTGTGCTCTTTTTTTTTTTTTTTTTTGCATTTTATTTTCATCCACAGCTCATCTGATGCAGAGGAAAAGATAAGCAAGGCAAATTAGCCTGTGCTGAAGACAGGCATTTCCTCTTTCTGACCCCACAGAGCGTCCAGCAGAGAACGATGCCCCAGTTAGCAAAAGTAACCCGCTCCAGTGCTGGGTTACAGACTGTGACAGGCAGGACAGTCTGGGTGGGACGCGGGTAGCATGTCCGCTTGGCGTTTGGGGGAGCTTTCGAAGTACTCGCTCCTGAGTCACCAGACGGCTCCGTTACAGGATTTGTTTGAACTTGCTCACCGGTTTGCAGGCACCCCATTCTTCACAAAGGGATTTGAGACTCTCCTTTCCTCGAGAGCCCTCCTTCCTGCCGTGTTCAGGACATTGTAATTTGCAGATCCCATCTATCCTCAAAGCCTTCAGTGAGTGTTTGGTCTAATGCTGACCGTGATCTGCGACACCCAGGCCTCTTTCTGAGCACGCAGGGACTGTGACCTGGGGCTTCTTATTTATGGAGTGCAAGTGCATAAAGGGATCAGGGAGAAAAACCTCACCAAGTTCTCATATTTTATTTTCCATGTTTGGCGACTCTGAAATATCAGAGGTTACTTGTTCTTAACCATATTGGACTAATGCATTAAAAGTTGTCGGTTCATACTGATGTGAGACTCCTGGGACTTTCATTGACAGATGGATCCCCAGAGCCTGTGAGTTTTCTTGGGCAAGATTGGCTTGTACTTGGGGGTGTTTAAAAAATATTTTTACATATGTATTTGAAGAAGGTTGGGTTTTTTTTTTTTTTCTGTTTTGCTTTTGTTTTTGGAACTTAGTTAAATGGCTGTCTCGTTTTCCTTTTGCCTGATCTGTGTAAAGTGAGGCAGGAAGAGGGGTGCACAGCTGCCTGGACACGGAGGCACAGCTACTGGCATCAGCAAGCGAGGAGTCGTCTTTGGCTTGCGTGTTCCAGACCGATTAGAAAAAAACCTCCTGGCTTCTGTGGCTTTGTCCATTGGTGCCAGGCAGGTATGGAGGGTCCAGGCTCCTAGAGTTTTGTGGTTGGGTTTTTTTTTTTTTGTTTTTTTCTTTCTGTTTTGAACTTTAACATATTTCGACTTTTTAAATGTTCTTAAGCGGTGTGGTGGTTGATGTTAGTTCTCGTTCCTAAAACTGGCTGTTACTAGTCTGCGACCTAGTGCTTTATTGCTTATGCCTCTCCCAGGTGGGTAGGACTCGGGGATTGCGTAATACAATATATGGGACAGTCACATTTTTGTCTTGTGCTGAACTTGGGCAGGACTATGTTTTATTCTAAGCATATCTTACATCAGGCACACAGACGGCACTTTTGTTGTTACGGATCTGGCGACCAGCACGATTGATAGTGCAAAGCAAAGTCGAATGGAAGCAAAACTGATTTCATAGAGGTCGGGAATATATTTTGTTTTAAGAAGTCCTGGGCTACCTCCGTCCAGTCAAGAAAGGTACAGGGTGCACTGTCATTTACATGTTACCAGACTAAAGGGAACGAGATCACTCTCTATGCAAAAGAAAAATGCCTCAGGTGGCTCCCGTTCGTTTTTTCAGTAATGGTGATCTTCAGACATTCCGGGGTCAAATTTGAAATATGGTAATTCAGTGATCAGTATCTCTTAAAACAGCCATAAACCCTCCCCCCACCATTCTTTCCTGGCAGCTCACCCCAGCTTTGTTGCTGGGGGCACTGGTTGCAACCCCCCCCAGCCAGTACACCTGGGATGCTCAGCCTCCCAGGCAAGTCGTCACCTGCTTGCAAAGACCCTCCCCTGGCGAGAGAATGCAGTTCCCTGTCAGTCATTTCGCTGAGCGAGGGGCCTCTGAACAGTTGCACTGTCTTTATTCAGTCGTCAGTCCATCTCCCTTTGGCCCAGTTCTGTCCCAGGATATCCACAGATGGCCCCGGGACCTGCTTCAACAGAACCTCTCCTTCTTTCAGAGCTCACCATCAGTAAATAGGTCCACACACAGTGACAAGTTTCTTAGTTGGAGATGTCATTGCAGCCTGACTTGGGGGTTTGACCCTCAGACAGCTGTCGGTTATGGTGACCAACGTCCCCCAGCCCCAGTGCCCTTCCCAAGGTTGTCCCCAAAGGACCAGCCTCCCGCCCAGAAATGGAGAACCAGCTCCGTTTCATTTCCTATTTATTTCCCAAATACCCTGGGAAGCATTGGCAAATTAGGTGCAATAAATAAGCTGGACTATAGAAAGATACGTAATAAATAAGCTTTCAGTGTTTCTTGGAAGGTATGGAGCATTTGAATGGGTTTCTTTTCTCTTTCTTTTTTTAAGTATTCTTATGGTAGGGGAACTGGTGAGAAATAAGGGGAGTTTACGTAGTTCTCCAGAAATTAAAACCATTTCAGAGTCAAGGTAGAATTTATTTTTCCTCTAAGATTTAATTTTAACTGTGGCAAAACATTACTCTTTTCAACGTTTTTTTAAAGGTGTAATTTGTGAACTGCTAAAAGAATGTTTTTGTGGTTTTGATCCTTGCATATAATTTGCATTTTAAAAACAAGCATTGCTTGTAGTCACTTGGATGTTAAATGGGTTGTATATTATGTTTATAAACCAAAAAAGTGTCAGCTCATTTTTTAAAAGTGCCCTGTTTTCTGGGCTCTTCCCTCTCTGTGAAGTGAACGAAAACCTTGCGTGTTGTCCACCTGTTTCCTCCTGTAAAATTCCTCCCCTGGATGCGTGGCCCTCTGCTCTGGGAGGCGCCCATCACTGATACTGGGAATAAAAAGTCATGAGCATAATGGGACCTTACAGGGTCCTGGAAGACCTTCTGGCAGGTTCTGTGCACTTCCTGACCGGGAAGTTCGGCTGTGGTTACACGCGCCTTTGCCTTGCCATGGTCGTCAAGCTCGTCGGCCCAAGTTGTAAAGCCGTGAATGTTTTTGCAGTTTGGGTGATCTGATCCCAGAGACCTCTGGACCTGTGAGGACCCCCAGGAGGGCAGCTGCGATGACTGTGGCTCACTTTTACTTCAGTGTGAATGTAAAACGGAAGGCTTGTCTTCATTCGATGCCTAAAAGTGCCTTGTCGTGAAACGTCTGCATGTTTTAAAAAAATAAATATTTTTGTACACAAAGTTAAAGGGGGGATGCACTTTAAAATCACAAGAATGGGTGTCTTTTGTGTGGTGTAAGAGAGTAGGTTGTCTGTATCTCAAATGCGAAAATATAATAAAGGTAGAAAAAACAAAACTGAAACTGTTCTATTTTAAAACTGACTCTATTCTGGGAGTCAGTTAGAGGCTGAGAATGTTTTTTATGATTTTCTTTTCTTTCTTTCTTTCTTTCTTTCTTTCTTTCTTTCTTTCTTTCTTTCTTTCTTTCTTCCTTCCTTCCTTCCTTCCTTCCTTCCTTCCTTCCTTCCTTCCTTTCTTTCTTTCTTTCTTTCTTTCTTTCTTTCTTTCCTTCTTTCTTTCTTTCTTCTTTCAAGTTCTATGCCCAACATGGGTCTTGAACTCACAACCCCAAGAGCGAGAGTCGCACACTCTACCGACTGAGCCAGCCAGGCACCCCTGGGGAGAATTATTTTCAATCTGTATGTTTCGACATACAGAATATAGGTTTCCAGAGGGATGGACTGCAATCAGTGGCTGAGTTGAAAAGCTGTGAGACACACAGGAAGGGTGGTAAGGGTGGTAATTGCTTTTGAAGTTGTCACAGCAGTAAAGCTGGTCATAGTGACAGAAATAAGTGCTAGGGAAGAAGCACAGGGCCAGTGTTGTTCAGAACCCATTTTTACTGATCTGAGGGCATGTCTCCTACCCTCTCATTTGCTCTTGAAGCATATTTTTGGTTTCACTGTTTTTTTTTTAACGTGTGGGGTTTTTTTGTTTGTTTTGTTTTGTTTTGAGACAGAGAGCACACAGGGCAGGGGCAGAGAGAGAGGGAGACACAGGATCTGAAGCGGGCTCTGCACTGACAGCAGAGAGCCCAATATGGGGGGGTCGAACTCACAAACTACGAGATCATGACCTGAGCCGAAGTTGGGTGCTTAACCAACTGAGCCATCCAGGCGCCCCTCTGGTTTACTGTTTTTAAAGGTGGAAAAACTGTAAATGCCCATGGTAGCTTGTAACTACTTACTCAAACTATAACCAGCAAAACGGACCAGCTCCTGGTGGGACCTCTTCTCCTTTGGGTGTCAGACATTCACCCTAAGTAAGATTTCCAGGGACGTTTTGGGGTGCCTGGGTGGCTCAGTTGGTTAAGCGTCTGACTTCAGCTCAGGTCATGATCTCACAGCTTGTGAGTTCAAGCCCCACGTCGGGCTCTGTGCTGACGGCTTAGAGCCTGGAGCTGCTTTGGATTCTGGGTGTGTGCGTCTCTCTCTCTGCCCCTCCCTGCTCGCATTCTGTCTCTCTCTCAAAAATAAATGATAAAACATTAAAAAAATATATTTCTAGGGACATTTTATTTCAAAGTTCAGAAGATGGGACAGAGGGAGAGGCAAATTGTTGCCAGATGTTTCCTGTAACTCGGGCTGTGCCGCACTGCAGAAGGCGGTGGGGTTCTGCAGTGGGGAGGTAGAGCCTGTTAAACCTCAGCACCTAGTAAATAAACGCAAAAAAGGACCTACACAACTGCCTTCCTCAAGGCTGCCAGGCACTGCCCACAATTGGCCTTCACAGAAATGGGCAGGGGGAGGAAAGTAACAGTGGTTTCTATGAATGTCTATTTGAGATTCAGTACGGTTTGCATAATCCTTAAAGAAGTCTAACTTAGGAGACAGACAGCTCCGAGATGGCTGGAGGAAATTAACAACAACAGAACAAAACACTCTTCTAGGGCAGTGTCCCCAGAATAGCAAACACCCAGTCCTGAATTACTCTCAACATTTACTGCTTATCTATCATGTGCAAGGCGGTGCTAGATGCTGCTTCTACCCAAACCCTGTAAGAGACATTCATGTTCAAGGTGAATCCTCTCCTAGCCAGGAAAAGCCGTGGGTTATGCTGTGTGTCAGTGTAAGGATTCGAGAAGCCTGGGCTCTGGCCTTGACTCTGCTGTCCCCCTGTCATGTGCTCTCCTGAAGGGGCTCTGAGTGTTTCCAGCAGGGATAAGGTTAAGGATAACGATACTGAGTACTTAGGAGCCAGCCAACACGTTCTTTTGAAAAATGCTCCTAAATATAAACTTGTGAGAAATACCATGTATCCTGCCTACATTCTTCATAAGAGTCACAGGAACGAATAGCATTCCAGACAACAGCTTGGACTTCATAACACCCGTGTTCAAGCTGAAGAGACACCAGCTCGTTTTCATGAGTAAAAGGTATGAAGGCCCTGGGTGTGTTTCCTAAAGTCACATACCCAGTCAGTGGTAACGCCATGGATGACCACATGGGTCTTTTATTCTTTTTCCAAGAATTCTCCCCGTAACACTAGAATCACTCTCACAGAACTGAGACTAGAGGTCATTCTGAAAAGAAGTCCCTCAGATTGGAGAGATGCAGAAAACCGGGGAGGAGTGAACACGTCTTTAGATGCAAATGGCATGTCCCTCCCAAAGGCTTCCTCAGCACCCACGAGGCCCACAGGCTACGAGCAAGCATAAATGCAAACAGCACGTGATTTGGGTATCCAAGGGCCCAAGTGGGTGTGATCGGGGGCAAGAAACCACCAAAGGGTCCTGTGGCTACGGAGGCGCTGTCGCTGATGGGCAGGACTGGCGGCCTCAGCATTGACTTCCACGGGAGTGGAAGCCATGTGGTAGCACAGCAAGGCTCTAACCCTCCTTCCCCTCCCTTCGCCATGAGGAGCCTTGACGAGGAGAGAGAGAGGGAATCTCCATGGCGGTCTATGTCCACATGGGATTCTCTGGTAGGTGACATGTTCAGTTGGTGTCATTCACAAACTTACCAATGTGTCTCCGTAGCATCGGGCCCTCCGCTGGACTCGAACTTGGCAGCAGTAAGATGAGAAGGCATGACGGTCATTTTCCTTGGGGTCGAAAACATTAACAATGATCCAGGATCCTGGCCCTTCACTGCCAACTGCAAGACGAGAAGGTTAGAGCAGGGGCTGGCCACCTTTTTCTGGAATTGACCAGGGAGTGACGATTTTAGGCGTTTTGGGCTGCATTCAGCCTCTATCACATATTCTTCCAAAACGAAAACAAAAAACGAAACTTTACAAATGTAAGAGCCATTCTGAGCTGCGGGCCTGTACAGTAATACGGAATCAGGCCAAGGACTAGACTCGAACTGCTGGCTGTAGTTTGCTGGCCCTGATAGAAAAGCCTCTGAGGGAGAGTGAGGCTTCAGAGTGGACACACAGACCCAGGGCTGAGGCCTGGAGTCCACTTCTCCATGTGTTCACTTAGAGACCATATAGTTTATGGCCCAAATGGGAATGCTTTTAAGAAGGAGCAGAGTTGGGGTGCCTGGGTGGCTCAGTCAGTTAAGTGTCTGACTTTGGCTCAGATCACGATCTCACAGCTTGTGAGTTCGAGCCCCGTGTTGGGCTCTTTGCTGACAGCTCGGAGCCTGAAGCCTGCTTCAGATTCTGTGTCTCCCTCTCTCTCTGCCCCTCCCCTGCTCACACTCTTTCTCTCTCAAAAAATAAATAAGCATTAAAAAAAAAAAAAGGAGCAGAGGAGCTATGAATTATCATGGAGCACTCAGCGTGAGTGGGGAGCAAGCCCCGGCAAACCCTGGAGTGAGCCCTGACAGTGCTCACCTGGCCTGGGCCTGGAGATCTTCTCAGACCTTTGGGGAGCTCAGAAAACCCAGCCGTGGGCTCAAATCAGTTCTGGCTGGATAGTGCTTTTTTTTTTTTTTTTTTTTTGGATGGGTTACAACGGAGTGGTGATTTTGTCTGTGGTTTAGATGTGTTTTTGTTGGTTGGGTTTTCTGTTTCCTAATTGTAGCGCTGAGGGCCAAAAGCCCTCTGGAAACTCCAGTCAATCCAAAGAGGAAAGGGGTTATTCACGGTTTGGACTTATGTCTTACTACCTCTGTCTCCCCTCCCCGTGGTCCCCACCAAATAGGGCATGACAGACTCCCTGAGAAACTTGTTTACCGTGACAGAGACAGAGACTGAATCTAGCAGTCATGCAAGCCCTGGTCCCCAGAAAGTAACACGGAAGTGCTCCTGGGAATTTTGCCAATGACATGGTCTCAGCTCATCTTTCTCTGGCCCATAAAGTTCAAGAGGCCTTAAGAAGCACAGAAATGAAGGAGGTGGAAATTCATCTCCAAAGCATCCTGGGCCTCCCGTCCTGCTGGCCCACATGATCTTTCTTTTAAATCTGTCACCTCCTCCTGTTGGTGTTGACCTTTAGCCAGAACTGAAGGAAGGTCTGCTGAGAAAACCCTCATGTTAGTGCTGTGGGGACTTGGAAAGGTTTCTACGAAGCCCCAATATACCCAAAGGGAACTAGTGGGGGGGGGGCGGTGAGGCTTTCCAGGGTTCACCCCTCTTTCAGAGAAAGTAGGGACACCACACATCACAACCTGTGCTGTTACAGTTGATGAGAAAGAGAAATGACTTACTTCTTCCACCAGGGCCACCTCCAGGGCCACCTAGTTAATTGCCCTTTGGGAGACACCTTGGTCCCATTTGAAGGTGGAGCTAGCTAGGTGACATTTCACTCATCCTACTATCATACCATGTTATTAAAAAAGTATTTTATTATTAGTCATTTGCCATTAATCCATGATCGAAACACTGAAACACCCCCCCAAATATTTTCGTAAATTCTTTGTGCACACTGTTTTGCACATTTGCTCATGTGACAAAGCATTTGTTCATTTGAATTCTCCAGTAGCTTTTCCATCAGCTGATCAATCACCTCCCCACCTTGAATCCTCATGCTTTATATTACTCATGCATAATTATTATACACACACACACACACACACACACACACACACTCTGAAAAGAAAAATCAAAGAAAAAATATTTTCTGTCCAAAAACGCCTTTCGCACCAGCTCATTTCTCTGCTCTCACAAGGGGAGTTTCTGCCCCAAAGCTTCAGGAGAGGCGTTCTTGGTTCTGGCCAGGACTGAGGGCAGCACTGAATGAATTCCACTGCCTGCAGTAGCCAGATCAAGAAAGGAAGGCATTTGACACAAGGCGTTGGTTCTTCTCCCCCTCCCAGCATCCCTCACTCCTCATCTGCTCAGTGTCCCTGCTATCTCCCCAGACAGGGAATGCGGAGAGACTCCAGCCCTGAGGAACAGCCACCTCAGTCAGGAGCCCTGGCGCTTTTCAAATGTATAACAAAGCATTGAAATCTGTTCTTGAGCCAAATATTATGGGAATGCAATTTACAAAATAGATGGAAAAGGAGCTGCCCAAGGTGGAAATTGCCAGAAGCAGGGAAACATGCCCATTTCCCCTCCCTGGACTCCTAGGGCACTTCCTAAGAGCCCCGTGGCCCAGAAATAAAGGGTGAGAACCTTTTCCTGAGAGCACAGAAGTTATAAGCCTCCTGCTTCCTATGCTAGTGAATGTAGTTCAAGGATATCCTGTAAAAGAAAACAAAAGCAAGCTGACAAACAAAATTTCTATGGGAGCAAAACACAAAAATTTAACCCCACATTCTGCAAAAGGGCTTGGTTATGTTTTGGTTATGCTATCAGAGATAATTATTATCTTCCTTCACACACACAAAAATCACTGGCTTGTTCACAAGAACCTCATTGGAGTTGCCTTTTCTTGTAGGTATGTGTCTCACATTTACATACAAAAATTAAACTTCCTGACAAGGCAACTTCTACTCCATACTAACAACAATACACAAAACAAAATTACTGAGTGCTTCTTTATTTTTTCTTTAAAAAAATTTTTTTTTAACACTTATTCATTTTTGAGAGACAGAGAGAGACAGAGCATGAGCAGGGGAGGGGCAGAGAGAGACGGAGCACAGAATCCGAAGCAGGCTCCAGGCTCTGAGCTATCAGCACAGAGTGACACAGGGCTCGAACTCACTGACCATGAGATCATGACCTGAGCTGAAGTTGGATACTTAACCGAGTCACCCAGGCGCCCCCAAAATTACTGAGCACTTCTGTGGGCAAGGCTGCAGTTGGGGCCAAGTGCTCTGGGGAATCTAGAAAGAAAAAGACAGAACGTTGTCACCAAGTCCCTCCCATGGTGATGTTAGCCTTTTCTTCTCCTAAATGGCATATGTTTTTACTACATTTACTTGCATCAAACTAAGCCCAGACAGAAAGCACTAAAGTTTCTTTTTTTAAAAAATTAAATTTGTTATTTTGAGGTCATTGTAGATTCACATGCAATTTTAAGAACTAATGAGAGCCAGGGTACTGTTTACCAAAATTCCCCCAATGGTAACATCTGGTATAAGTATAATACAACGTCACAATCAGGATGCCGACATTGATGTGGTCAAGACGTAGAACATTTCTTCAATCACGAAGGCCTCTTATGTCGTCCTTTTATAGGCACACCGCCTTGCTCCCTCTTCTCCCCATCCGCTCCCCCACCCCCATCCCGCTGGGGCCTTGACCTCTGGCAACCACAAATCTGGCGTCCATCATTTATAATTTTGTACTTTTGAGAATGTTATAAAAATGGAATCATATGGTATGTAACCTCTGGGGATTGGCTTCCACTCTACATACTTCCCAGAAGATCCATCCCAACTTGTTCCATGTATCAGTTTGTTACTTTTTATTGCTGAGTATTCCATGGTATAGACATTCCAGTTTGCTGAACAATTAATATATTGAAGAGCACTGAGTTGCTTCTGGTTTAGGGCGATTCCAAATAAACCTGTTAGGAACATTCATGTGCATATTTTTTACGTGAACATAAGTTTTTGTTTATCTGGGGTGATGGCCCAAGAGTGTGAAATTGCAGGGTGATATGGTAGCACCATGTTTCGTCTTGTAAGAAACTGACAAACGGTTCTCCAGAGTGGCTGTACCATTTTGCAATCCCACCAGCAATGTACACAATTTTTCCACATCCTCATCATCTTATGGGGGCATCACAACTTTTTATTTTAGCCATTCTGAGAGGTGCATAGTGCTAACTCATTGTGCTTTTAGTCCGCACTGCCCTAATGGCTAATTAAGGTGGACGCCCTTTCGTAGATGGCTCTGTTCCCATCTATGTACCTTCTATGGTGAAATGTCCATTCATATCTTTTCCCCTTTTTCTAATTGGATTGTTCAGAGACTTTTGTTTGTTTCTTAACTGTTGAGTGTTGAGAATTCTTTGTATATTCCAGATATAAGCCCTTTGTCAGATGTGTAGCTTGAACATATTTTCTCTTCATCAATAGCTTCCCTTTGCATCCTTTTCACATGGACTTTCTCAGAGCAAAAAAAAAAACAAAACACTTTTTATCAGTTATGGGATGCTTTTATGTCAAGTCTGAGAATTCTCTGCCTAGCCCTAAATCCCAAAGACTTTCCCCCATATTTTGTTCTAAAAGTTTTATAGTTTCACATTTTAAATTTAAATATATGATTCATTTTGAGTTAATTTTTGTATAAGGTGAGAGGCTTGGGTGCAGGCTCATTCTTCTCGTCACAGAAATCCACTTGCTTCAGCACCTTTTGTGGACAAGTTCCTCCCTGCACGGGATTGCTCTTGTATCTTGGCCCAAAGGCAGCTGGGTGTGTTTGCGGGGGTTCTCTATTCTGTTCCACTGGGGTACGTGCCTGTGCCTCTGGCAATACCACACAGCCTTAGTGACTGTGGCTTTACAGTAAGACCTAATATCAGGTGGAGTGATTCTTGCCTCTTTACTCTTCTTTTTCACAATTGTTTTAGCGATTCTAGGGATTGTCTTTTCATACAAAGTTTAGAAGAATCTACGGCAGCAGCTGTAGGTAGCGTTCTGCTGTTCTTTCCTGTAATTGCAAGCACGTGCGCGTGCACACACACACACACACACACACACACACACTGAGAAAGAGAGGTCTGTATTTTAGTATCCAGAGAAAGGTCTTTGCAGTGTTATCATAGACTGCACTTTTCACTCTCAGCTTTCCTTGTCGCTTTGCCACCTTTGCGCTGTGGTTCAGGATGTGGCCATGAATCACAGTATTTCATAATGCCCGAGTGAAAAAACTGTAGGACCACAGACGGTTAGAGATCGTGATGTCCAACCTCCAATTTTACGGATGCAGACAATGAGGCCGGAGAGGTTAGGAGACTTGGGGAAAGTCGAACAGAGAGTTGAAGGCAGAAGCGCCGACTCTGAACTTGAAGTAGCACAATTCACAGCAGGGCCATTTGACCATCTAGGTAAGGGTCATTCCTGCCTGAATCCCACCAGCCTATATATCAGAGGCAGGGAGGGAGGCAAGGAGGGCTTTACCTCGGCCTCTGACTCCCTTAATCAGCTCAGGAGTTTATAGATTTCAGTTCCTATCTAAAATGTAGACAATGGAGGTGACCAGAATACTACAGAAAAATAGACATGAGTCCTAACTCAATGTTATGGTGAACAATCTAGCTGGAAGAAAAAACAAAACAAAACAAAAAACCTTGAGCCATCAACTCCTAACCAGCCACTAACTGCAAGTCACTGTGGGTGGGTGATTGCCCAAGTGTACCATCCTGCCCCTTGCCCTCAAGGAGCTTACAATCAGCTTGGAAGGGCCAGCAAATACTTATTGCCCAAGTGACAGGAAATGTGAGCTCATCATTAGGTAACCATCATCCTGACTATCAGAACACATTTATTTTTCCGGTGCTCATTTCAACAGATGTCATCCTTGAGGATGCTTGGTATATAACCTCTTGGTGAGAACTACTGAAAAGTCAATTGTTTGTTTTTGTTCTTCTTTCATTAGAAACGAGGCATGTCTAGACCAGTTGAAATGCATTCTGCTGATTTAGCAACGTTAAAATCAGTGTCGACAGCCCTATTCCTGCTGCTATAGGCCAAATGCACCACACGATCACAACACGACCTCATCCACTGGCCATGATTACAGTTCCGAAGCAGACTTAGAGACACATATGACCCCTTCATGTCAGTATTCGTACCATACAGGTAGATGGGTTGTCTCACAGTTAACTCTTAAGGTGCATCAGTGAACCGAGAAGCAACTATTGCAGATTGTTGCAATTGAGCCTTCGATAGTTTTTCTTCTAATTAAGAACACAAATTTGGCTCCCTTCCTCTTCTTTCTAATTTAGTCCAACAGTCATGGGGCAGGTGCAAGCAGGGGGTAACAGGGCCTGGGCAAGGATGGTATTGCAATAAGGTGACAGGGCAGCTGGTGACGGCTAGTAATGACAACGTTTACAAGGACAGTGTCAGAGCATGGCAGAGAGGCAGCCTCACATAGCTGGGGGAGTGGCTAAATACAGGGGAATTGAGCAGGTGAACATACTAAGGATGGTATGGGCCCCAGAGAAACAGAAGGAAACACAGATGTAAAGGTAGGTGTGCATACATACATATGTGGGTATGTGTGCGTGTATATATAAAAATACAGTAAAACCTTGGTTTGTGACCATAATTTGTTCCAGAAACATGCTTGTAGTCCGAAGCACTTGCACATCAAAGTGAATTTCAAGAACCACTGGCTCAGTTGTGATCATGTGACCTTTGGTGTCACATACTACCCGTACTGCAAGACATCGCTCGTTTATCAAGTTGAGATTTATTAGAGATGTTTTCTCGTCTTGAGGAACACTTACAGAGCAAGTTACTCGCAGCCCAGGGTTTTACTGTACGTGTATTCCTGAGTTCTGTCTGCTGAGACGGCCTGTGAGAAACAACACTCCAGTAGCAAAAGGCACACTTAGCACCCAGATCTTGCCTTCTAAATATCACTCTCCAGGAAAAGGAATTGAGGTCTCGTGGAGAACCAGCTGACTCAGACCTGGGGCAGGGAAACTACAAAGTAAGCCGGGAGCAACTTGTTGCAGAGAAAGTGCTTGAGAATGATGGACACAAGTCAAAAGGACACAGAAGCCAGGTCCATGGGACTTCTGGTGTCAAAAACTGGGTCAATCTGGGGGCACCTGGGGGGCTCAGTCAGTTAAGCGTCCGACTTCGGCTCAGGCCATGATCTCGCAGTCCGTGGGTTCGAGCCCTGCACCAGGCTCTGTGCCGACAGCTCAGCTCAGAGCCCGGAGCCTGCTTCGGATTCTGTGTCTCCCTCTCTCTGCTCCTCCCCTGCTCACACTCCGTCTCTCTCTCTCTCTCAAAAATAAACAAACATTAAGAAAAAAGTTTAAAAACTGGGTCAACCTGAGCGTCAAAATAATTAATGACAATAATAGATTATAACCCATTGAATAATAGATTATAGTGAATAATAACTCATTTGTTTGTAAGCAAATGAATGAACTTAAGAATGGGAGATGAGAAAGTTCTTGCTTCCAGTAGAATGCCAACTAATAAATGTGTAAGAAATGATACAATTAGACATTTTTTCAGTTGGCAAACACCACGGTGATAATAAATCAGGCAAGGAAGTAGAGGGTGTGCTGAAACTAGCAGCTGAAAGTAGAATGAATCATTACAATTCTTGTTCATTACAAAAGAAAAAATAAGTTTAAGTGGAAAAATGGGGCAGACGCTTTCTTCATCAGGTGATCAAAGCTACCACTGGGACACAAAGTTAATGGGACAAAGTGACATCAGGGGCCACTTCCTAGGGGGCCATAAGAACACAATATAACTTTTGTGATGTTCTTGCTCAAAGTGCATAATGTGGGACTTGTCACAAGGAAGCACGGGGCAAACCGAAGTTCAGGGTCATAAAGGTCAAGGATCAGACAGGCATTCCAGGTATAGAGAGACTAGATCACGTGATCGAGAATTGGACTCCACCTGCAAGCACATCATGGGTGAAAGGGTCTCGGGTGAAAGGTGTACAGTTCTTTGTTCTACTCTTGTAACTTTTCTGTAAATTTGAACTTGTTTTAAAATTCATCGTTTTAAATTTTTTTTTAACTTATTTATTTTTGAGAGACGGAGGGAGACAGAACGTGAGCAGGGGAGGGGCAGAGAGAGAGGGAGACACAGAATCCAGAGCAGGCTCCAGGCTCCGAGCTGTCAGCACAGAGCCCAACACGGGGCTCGAACTCACAAGCCGTGAGATCATGACCTGAGCCAAAGTCGGACTCTTAACCGACTGAGCCACCCAGGCGCCCCTAAAATTCATCGTTTTTAAATGAAGACAGCTTCTTAATAATTTATACATTGTAAAGATGACATCAGTGACAGTAACACTATGCCAGTCTGCAGAGTCAGGGGGAGGAGACTGAGCTGTATTGCAGGCCAGACTCCTCACTAAGAACACTACGCCTCAGCCTGTGCGCTCCGGAAAGCTTCACTAGCTCCACGGAGGAAGCAGTGCACTGAGTTACATTCTGGACCAACTCCCTCCTGTCACCAGGGACAGACATTTAGAGCAGCACCAGTGTCAATGACAGCGAAACATGGATTTAAACTTCACAGAGCTGTTAAGTTGGACTTCTCTTCTGTGAGTGTCAGAGTTAAAAATAATCAGAGTCAGTGTCCAGCTCAGAACTTACTCCTCAAGACATTTGGGATGAAGTGATTGGTACTGGCCTGAGCCAGAGAGGCGGTGAGTGTCTGCCCAGTAACCTCATGGACTTGTTCTGGTTTCCATCTGTTGGCATCCCAATAATCCTCAAAGAAGGGGAATGCCTCTCCACACTCCGTTGGTTTGTCATTGATTCTTCACCAAATGAACACTGATTAGACGCTTGCCATGGAGAAGAAAAGTACTGACTGAAGAAGCATGTTTAAGTGAGCTAGTGAAGGGAAAATGTTTCATGCAACTTTAAGAAAACCCTCCTTGGAGGGCGCCTGGCTGACTCAGTTGGTAGAGCATGTGACCCTTGATCTCGGGGTTGTGATTTCAAGGCCCACGTTGGTTGTAAGAGATTACTTAAAAATAAAAACTTAAGGGGCACCTGGGTGGCTCAGTCGGTTGAGCGTCTGACTTCAGCTCAGGTCATGATCTCACGGTTCGTGGGTTCGAGCCCCACATCAGGCTCTGTGCTGACTGCTTGCTCAGAGCCTGGAGCCTGCTTTAGATTCTGTGTCTCCTTCTCTCTCTGCCCCTCCCCCACTCACGCTTTGTCTCACTCTGTTTCTCAAAAATAAATAAATGTAAAAAAAATTTTTTTAATAAAAACTTTAAAAAAAAATAAAAAAGAGAAAAGAAAACACCCCTTGTACCTAAAAGATGTTTCTTGAAGATATCGTGCTTAGACTTTATGTCTAGCAAACTGAAAAACAAACATCTGCCCTTCCTTGATTTTAAAAGCTCTTGGTTGTCTATTTCTTTTTTACAAAAAAATTTTTTTAACATTTATTTACTTTTGAGAAATGGAGAGAGACAGAGCGTGAGTGGGAGAGGGGCAGAGAGAGAGGGAGACACAGAATCCGAAGCAGGCTCCAGGCTCCGAGCTGTCAGCACAGAGCCCGACGCGGGGCTCGAACTCACAAACCTGAGCTGAAGTCAGACGCCCATCTGACGGAGCCACCCAGGCGCCCCAGTTATCTATTTCTTAATAATTGTCTTCTTTCAACAAAATCCTTGTTGCCATGTCCCTCTCACAGTTTTGTTTTTTTTGTTTGTTTTGTTTTTCTTTTTGTAGACAGAGAGAGAGAGAGAGAGAGAGAGCAATCAGGGCAGAAGAGCAGAAGGAGAGGAAGAGAGAGAATGTTAAGCAGGTGCCACACTCAGCGCAGAACCAGACTCGGGGCTCGATCCCACAACCCTGGGATCATGACCTGAGCAGAAATCAAGAGTCAGACATTCAACCGACTGAGCCACCCAGGCGCCCCACCCCCTCACAGTTCTTCACGCTAGCTTTACATTTTGCCTTTTTGGTGGATTCTACTTGCTTATTCCAAGCTAGCATGAGCCCTTTTGTTTCTTTAACTTCTTGTATTGACACACCAATTCCTACTGCTCTGCTTCTGTTGCCAAGCACTTACGCTGCCAGGGTAAACAACATCACCTGATTGGCACACTGCAGTTTAGAGCAGGAGGGACTCAGGATCCAGCTTGGGGGTGGGACACCAAGCTGGTCAGATGGCCTTTGAGGCCATCCAAGTCCACCCGTGGGACAAATGATCAAAGGACCCAGCAGGATCTTCAGCGCCTGGCCAGCATTGTCAGCACCTGCTGCACACTCAGGAAGAACATAAACACCAGCACTACCTTGACCCAGTGAATCAATTGTCCTGGCTGCCCTAGTTCATCTGTGGCACCCAGAGGGGACACCAAACACGGGGATGTCTGCCCAGGGCTGGGTGTTCCCTCCGAGCCAGCATTGTTTGTCCTGGATCTCCAGAAACTGTTTCATCAGCACTGCTAAGTGCTACAGCGTGTGCGTGCAGCACGCATGTGGACGGAGACCTGGAGGGGGCAGAGGGGATTTTCAGAGATAAGGGGGAACCATGACAAAGAGATCGTGTTGTGGCACGTGTGGCAGCTGCCCGGGGAGTCAGAGCCCTAGGGGTGGAGCTATATCTGAGGTACCATTTCCTTTCGAAACTTAAAAACCACGACACTGCTTGATGTAGGTTCTCCATCATCTGGCTTCTGCCCACCTCCACAGCCTCCACAGCAGGATCCACTGCCTCCCGCTGACTCACCGTCCACGGATGCCAAGTTGCTCGGCAGTCCCCACATAACCCACGCTATCTCCTACCTCTGGGCATTGCTCATAAAATTCCTTCTGCCCTGTTGACTAAAGGCCCAGTCCTTGGCTTGTAGAGACACTCAGGCATGGCTGTTGAGCCGAGCTCATGAGACCTCAGGCCCCTTTTGCTTATGTGAACTACACAAGCTGCTTCGGTTTCCTCGTTGCCGATTCTTTAAGGCCTCTTCTTGATCTATTTCCCATGGAGGACAGACCTGACATGTCTCGGCAATAGATTAATCCCATCTCAGAGACATGGATGCTGATCAGAATTTTAACCTGGAGAAAAGAGCCGTTGGTGTTAGATTTAGCCAACACCACAACATAGCCCATACAAATATCTCAGCTAATGAAAGGAATCGCCTCATCCAAACTAAAAGATGTCCAGGGTGTGACGATGTCTATTTCTGGACTAGCAAAGCACTAATCATCATGATTCCTAGTTGCTATGGTAATTTCCTCTGTTGACTTGATTCCCATGGGTGAGGATACCTAAACCCTGCCATTCTCCATCGTTAAGGCAACCTTATAAACTATCATCCAAACTAGGACACTCTTAAAGGTCAGAAGGACTGATATTAATAATTACTCCTACAGCATGTATAAATAGGACAGTTTCTGGACAATTGGGATAGATTGCCACACTACCCCTCAGGCTTTATGGTGTCCCACACAAACAGGACCTCAACAAGTGAATCCCAAGTGAGTGTACTTTGGTTTTTTTCTGCCCAGTTTCAGTTTATGGTCCTTAAGAGCAGGGGTGACGTCTAATGCTTCTTCTAGATTACTCATAATGTTAGATATATAATAGCTGCTCAAAAAATACCTATTGATTCACTTCAGGTGAAGTGTTCTTCCCAAGTGCAAATTTCCTATGAGTAACTGTTTAAATGTAAGAATAGAACTTTACTGAGAAGTTAGAGCTAGAATATTTGGGTAGGTGTTTAGCATAGTTAAAATAGTGTCAACTATGAATAAAAATTCTTCCAAAATACTGTACACATCGAAGAAAACCCAAGTCAATGATGAGACCTGAAATGCTTCCCTAAGACAAAATCCTGCTGTCTTTTGCTAAGCCAGAACAAGATAAAGTTCATGGGCTTTTACTAATCTTAGTACTTCGTAAAGTGTGAGAAGAAGGACAAGAGGAGTTTGGAGATTATTTTGTTTAGTAAAAAAGTCATAAAATGAATAATTTTAGGCAACATCAGCTTTGATAATGATAACTGAACACAATAATAGTAGAAAGAAAGACTCAGACAATTAACACAAGACGGAATGTTGGACCACCTGTGACTCCTATTGTCTCATTTTACAGATGAGAAAAACTAAGACCCAGAGAAGTTAAATGACATCCAGTTACCCGTTGCCATTCTGGGAAACTCTGGCTGGGACAATTTAACAGCATTTAACTAGCCATCGGTGATTACTACAAGAGTCCTGAGAAAACTTAAATCTTCATTCTAAGGCATGAAGATTTTCTCCCTTTAGATAAGGAAGCAGAAACTTTTGCCAAGTTTTTGCCAAATTTTTTTCAAAAGTTTTGCCAAGATGAGGGCCTTCTCTTATTCTTTGCTGACTCTACTCCCAACCACGTTTTAAATTAGCAAATGTGGATCAGTTCTTGAAAACAACAGGAGTGTGTGGGAATGCAAGCTGGTGCAGCCACTCTGGAAAACAGTATGGAGGTTCCTCAAAAAACTAAAAATAGAACTACCCTACGACCCAGCAATTGCACTACTAGGTACTTATCCAAGGGATACATGTGTGCTGTTTTGAAGGGACACATGCACCCCCATGTTAATAGCAGCACTATCAACAATAGCCAAAGTATGGAAAGAGCCCAAATGTCCACTGATGGATGAATGGATAAAGAAGATGTGGTATATACATACAATGGAGCATTAATCAGCAATCAAAAAGAATGAAATCTTGCCATTTGCAACTACATGGATGGAACTGGAGGGTATTATGCTGAGTGAAATTAGTCAGAGAAAGACAAATATCCTATGACTTCACTCATACGAGGACTTTAAGAGACAAAACAGATGAACATAAGGGAAGGGAAACAAAAATAATATAAAAACAGGGAGGGGGACAAAACAGAAGAGACTCTTAAATATGGAGAACAAACTGAGGGTTACGGGAAGGGTTGTGGGAGGGGGGATGGGCTAAATGGGTAAGGGGCATTAAGGAATCTATTCCTGAAATCATTGGTGCACTATAGGCTAACTAATTTGGATGTAAAATAAAACAAAAGCAAAAACAAAAAACAAAAACAAAAAAACCCAGGAGTGTAAAGAGAGAGAAAACAAATAGAAGTCATAAGCAAAAGTGGTGACATCTGGCCCCCCCATGAGTGAAAGTCTGCCCTTTGCCATCTTCGGCACACAGATGGTAAAACGTCAACATTTGATTTAGATATCCCCAGAATGAACTGGAGAGTTCAGTCTCCGAGTAAATTGAGGACATTAAGTTTATGACAAGTCAGAGAGTTCCATTTAAATACTGTTATAGTTTTAGCAGGGACCAGAAACATCACCTTTGTAAGGTCAGTTTATTTTTCCAAGACTCTCATAGTATTTCAAGGTTCTTCACTGACACAAAATTATGAGAGGCAACACCTTGGCATCTATCATTCGTGTAAACCACAGAAAGGTTGGATTCATTTCCTAAAGTTACACAGTGAATCAAAAGGACAGTACAGTTTATGCTTACAGCCTCCTACTAAAGCCATTTCTGGGAAAATGAAGAATGTGAAGGCCTCTACGGGCTGTGGTCCAAGCTGTCATTCCCCAAAAAACTGTTCCAACATTATGAGTCTGAACTGTGTACCTCCTTCCATCCCACTTTTTTTTCCCCTCCAAACAGGAAGCTTTGCCCAGCATGGTTATTGGAAATAGGAAAAGAGCTAGGTGTAGATGGGGGAAGGGAGAGGTGGACCTCGGAGATTCCAGAAACTGACAAGAGTCTGGTGCCAAGAAGGCATTTTAGTCAGGACTTCAATTCTTTCATTTATCTAATAAAAATTTTCAGATTGATGAATTCCTCAAAGAACAGGTCCCGCATCCACCCTACCTTGCTGTGAGTCTAGGGTGGGGCAAAGTGACTAAAAGGTAGGCATGGAAATGGAGCTCCCCAAGGGAATTAGAAACGTAAACAACCTTTTCCTCCCACCTTGAACAGGTCAAGCAGGTAGATTCCTTCGTAGGTAGGAAAGTTTAACCACCCAACCCCCGAGCGCAGGCCACCAAGATAGATGACCATCGTATCTTTGAGCTTGTTCCCTCTGTAGGAATTAAAGCCCTAGAAACAAAGAGTGCCCTAGCCAGATCAAGGTACCCCTAAGTAATGACACTCTGTCAGGCCAGTAGCACTGATTGGGCAAGGAGGCTTTAGCTGGCGTCAGAGACTGAAGGACACCAGGTTAAGATCGTGGTTTGGTTATTTGTGTTTAGTTTTTGGAAGATATCTGGGGAGTAAAGACATCAATGACGCTTACTATGGATACTGTTAAGTTCGAGCAAGATTTGGACAAGAGGCTTCTTTCTAGCTCCTGGCCCCCAAAAGAAACCATAGAATTAGTCTGTTAAGCAGCTTTGGAAAAGATATCACTGTTTATCCAGACTGATGAGGAAGTAGAGGTAACTACACAGTGAATTTCCTAGCATCACACCAGGATGCTGGCAACAATGAAGTCTATAGTCAGAATCCTTGACTCTGAGATTAAAGCATATCTTCTACAGCTACAGGGATTCCCTCCCTTTGGGGTTCCTGGCACTGCAGGGGTCATTGGACCTAGATATTATCCCTATTGAAGTGGGAGACAAGAGAATCAGAAAGGTAAATATTTATGTATTTATAGGACCATGAACTATGCTACCATGTTTTGTCTGTAGGAAAGGAGAGGTAAAACCTGTAACTACTTTATGTTTATAAGAAAGAGGCTTTAAAGTCAGGCAGATCCAGATTTTAGTCCCTCTTCCACACACGTTCAGCTGTGTGACTGAGAGAAAAATCCCTTGATCTCTTTAGGTCTCACTAGTTCATTTGCATAATGAGGATAATAATTATACCGAATTTAAAGGTTCTGGGGAGGGCTAAATGAGATCTGTCTATGGAACACTTAGCATGGTGCCTTGCAAAGAACACATAAGCTATCACCATTATTTTGGCTTCTGCGTGGTCGTTGGCCATGGCCAATCAGCTCCACTCAAAGTCACCTCAAAAGCTGCCCCATGTCCAAGAGGACCCTCTTCTATGCTTTTGGAGGCCAGTGTCCTATGGGGAACCTATGAGCCCCTCAACAGAGCTGGTACAGGGATCCCAGCCTGGATATATGTCTCTCATTTGCATAGGGGTCCACATCACTCCAGCCAAGCCTTAGCACTCTCTACGCTTCAACTTTCTTCTCTCCAAAATGAAGATGATTCTGCTATTGGCAATAGAATAGGAGGCTCTCCTATTCCTCTCAGACCAATCCCCCTGCAGATAACAGCCATAAGCTCTGTATAAAATATCAAAGACAACTACCAGAAAGCATCAGAGAATGGTCGAGAGCAGGCAAAAGTGAGAAGAGCCACTTGAAAGAAGGCAAAGGCACTTGGGGAGTTCCTACCTATTTCGAGACTTTTTCCCAAGCTCCTGCTCCTCACCCACAGGATACCTAAAACTTAGATAGAAGCTGGCAGTTTTAATAGCTTGATGCACCCTCGGTAGCTAGAAAATGAAAAGGGGAAGGATAGGCCCAGAAAGAGGACATCCAGCAAGGGGAGACCCAAATTCTGCATCGAAATTTTCCCCAGATCTCTGACTGACCCCTGAACTATGCAAACATGGGGGTAAATTCCAAACAGCCCATGGCTAAAAGAGCTGAACACAGATTTCAGCCTCTGCTCACCACAAGAGTTTGGAGTTTGAGGCCAGACAAGTTAATTAATTGACTGTTAAAAAAAAAAGTGTGTGTGTGTGTGTGTATATATATATATATATATATATATATATATATATATATATATATCTTTGGAGGAATATAAGAGAATCCAGACTTTATATAATGCATTATCATTATGTCTGTCATATAACCTAAAATTACATGATATATGAAGAATCTGAAAAACATGGCACTTTTCTAAAAAGAAAAAAAATGTAATCAATCAATGAAGAACCTTCAGAGGATATAGACATTAGCAGAAATGGGTTTTAAAGCATCTATTATAACTATACTCAAAGACACACAAAAAATATACTCATAATAAATGAACAAAGAAGCAATCTTAGCAGAAAAAAAGAAACTAAAAAAAAAAACAAGAGAAATCTTAGAACTAAAACACTCAATATCTGAACAAAAAATTACGTACTTGGCATATTAGACAAAAGAGAATACTGAGTCAGTGTACTTGAAAATAGAGTAGAAATTATTCAATTTTTATAAAAAGGGGAAAATGTTGGAAAAAAGATGACTTATGGCATAATATCAAAAGGCATAATATATGAGTGATTGGAGTCCCAGAAGGAAAGAAGAATGAGAATGGGCCAGGAAAAAAACGTTTGAAGAAATAATGACTGAAGATCTTCCAAGTTCAGTGCAAGGCAATAATTTATAAATTTCAAAAAGTCAGCAAAGCCCAAGTCTGATGTATACAAAGAAAATCACATCTAGGTACACTATAGTCAAATTACTAAAAACCAAAGACAAATGGAAAATCTTTCAAGCAGCTAGCGGAGTAGATCTTATAAAGGAGAGCAACAATGTCCATTCTCACTGACTTCGCACCAGAAAAAGTGGAGGACAGAAGACAGTAGAATAATATCTTCTACAAGTGTAAAAACAAAGAAACAAAACAAAACAAAACAACTGCCAACTCAGGGTTCTACATCCAGTAAAAAAAAATATTCTTCAAGAATGAAGGAAATAAATATGTCTTTAGTTAGATAAAAACATTTTCAGACAAAAACTAAATAAGTGATCACCTGCAGATCTAAACTATAAAATACATAATAAGTTCTTTAAAATGATGAAAAAGCTATAACAACTTGGATTTTCAAAGAGCTATGAAGAACATGAAAAATGACAAACATAGGAGTGCCTGGGTGGCTCAGTCGGTTAAGCATTTGACTCTTGATTTTGGCTCAAGTCATGATCTTACGGTTCATGTCATTGGGGCCCACACTGGGCAATGCTGCTTGGGATTCTCTCTCTCCCTCTCTCTCTGCCCCTCCCCCATTTGCGCTCACGTGCTCTCTGTCTCAAAAAATATATTTTTAAATTGTAAACTTAAAATATTTTCCCACTTAATTTCACAAATGGTACATATTTAATTTCTTAAATTTATAAATGGATATATATGAATATGTGTAATGTGGTGACAACTGTATCATAAAAGTGAGGTAAAGGGACCTGTCAGGTGTAAAGTTTTTATATTTTATGTGAAGTAGTATAAAAGTACCTCTAGCAGACAATGAAAGTTAAAGGTATGCATTTTAATCCTTAGAACAACCATCAAAAGCTAATTCAAAGAAGCATAACTAAAAAGCCAACAGACAGGAGCACCTGGGTGGCCTAGCCAATTGAGCATCTGACTCTTGATTTCAATTCAGGTCATGATTCCAGGGTCATGGGATAGAGCCCTGAGTCAGACTCCATGCTGAATGTGGAGCCTGCTGAAGATTCTTTCTCTCTCTCTCTCCCTCTGCCTTTCTCCCCACTCACTCTCTCTCCCTTTCTCTAAAATAAAAAAATAAAAAATAAATCTTTAAAAAATGCTATAATTAATTAAAAAATAAAAAGCCAATAGACAAATTAAAAGAAACTCCTAAAATGTTCAATTAAAAAGACAATAGGGGCGCCTGGGTGGCTCAGTCGGTTAAGCATCTGACTTCGGCTCAGGTCATGATCTCATGGTTTGTGAGTTGGAGCCCTGCGTCAGGCTCTGTGCTGACAGCTCAGAGCCTGGAGCCTGCTTCAGATTCTGTGTCTCCTTCTCTCTGCCCCTCCCCTACTTGTGCTCTGTCTCTCTCTGTCTCTCAAAAAATAAATAAATGTAAAAAAATATATTTTTTAAAGTTAAAGAAAAGCCAATCGACAAGTTAAAAGAAACTTCTAAAATGTTTAATAAACTCAGAAAGAATGAAGGAAATGAGGAACAAAGGAACCAAAAGTATATGGGACCAACAGAAAGCAAATAGAAAAATAATAGGCCTAAATCCAACCAAAATAATAACTCTATTAAATATTAATAAGCCAAACATTCCAATTAAAAGGCAGAGATTGTGTTAATGGATAAAAGAGCATGACCTAAATACATAGTGTCTACAAGAGAGGCACAGAAAATTTAAAGACATGGGGCACCTGGCTGGCTCAGTCAATAGAGCATGTGACTCTTGATCTCAGGGTCCTGAGTTCAAGCCCCACATTGGGCATAGAGCTTATTTTATTTATATTTTTATATTTAATAAAATACATAATTTTATAATATATTTAAATGATATATATTTAAATGACATATATATATATATATATATATATATATATATATATATATAAAGACATACAGGTTGAAAGTGAAAGTAAAGGAAAAAAACAGAAATCGATATACCATGCAAACAGTAAGCATTATAACACTGAATGGCAGTAACATCAGATGAAGTTGACTCCATAATGATTAAAGTGACAATTTATCAGGAAGATATAATAATTGTATGTGTGTGCATACTTGAAAGTATATATAACATATATTCCAAATATATGTAAATAAATATATAAAATGAGGACGTTGCATGTGACATTTTATTTTCCTACATGAGAAGGTGGTAGGAAGTCCTGGTGGCAGGTGGAGGTGAGGGAGGCACTGTATTTAGGTAAGTACTAGTGAGGCATTCCACCTCCCCACACAGGAAAAAACGTGGCTCCTTTTCAATAACTTTATGAATAAGACAGCCCTATGTTTTTAGCCACTCTTTGGTATAATTTCCACAACAACCTGAGCATCATTTGGAAATGCTTCACTGAAGCAGGTGAACAATTGTATATATTGATGACTAATAGTAATATGAGTTTGAAATCAACAGACTTTCTTGCTCTGAGCCTGCCATCGTGCCACATGCTGCCTTCAAAGAGCTTAAGATATATTTGGGGAAGGAAGTCAGAAAGACAAAAACAAGCCTTAACAATACAAACTGAACTGAAGTTTCAAATAATCGGTGCAGATACAAAGTCACTCTGGTAGGAGGGCATTTAAAAATGGGTAGGATTTGGTAAGGGATTCCAGGGGTGGGTGTGTTGTGAGCAAACGTTCAAAGGCAACGATCTGGTTTCCTAGGAAACAAAGAGCATGGCAGACTGGCTGGAAAGGAGCTTCAGATAACAATCCTGCCCTCCAGATGAATGGAGCCCATCGAGACCTAAGGTTATTGTTGGCTCAGTCTTTCACCATTTAAAAAACAATGTACACGTTTGGATTAAAGCTATGCAAACAATGACCAGGGACTGTAGGCCAGATGTACCCTACAGGAGGTGGGAAGAAAGCAGAAATTGCTCTTCACTTCATGCAGGGAAGATATGTTTTTTATGCCAAGCAGAGCCCCCAAAATGGTGTGAAAAGCCAAGGTCTCCGTGGTTGGTGTGATGGATTTTCCAGTCAGGGCATGGCAGAGGCGCTCTTTCCTTCTCTTTGAAACAAAGGAGAATGATTTGCTCCTGAGCAGGAACAGGCAGGAGATAAAGATTTAGTGTCGATTTAAGGAAATGAAGGAATGATGTCACCCTGCCCCATTCTACGAAGTTCCTTCTCTTTACTTGATGTTCCCTCACCATTTTTGTAGAGTCTCTACTTCTCCAAGAGATGGCTGCTTATCTCACTTCTTGGATTTTTCTCCTCATTCTTCTGCATATGGGTGTCTCATTACCACTTGATGATGAGCTCCCCAAAGTCGGGAGCGACTTCCTTTTCCCTTTCAGGTGCCCTAAGGTCCAGGATAAGCAGTGCCATGAATGGGTGCGTAGTTAACGTCCACGGAAACAATCTGGAAGAGAGCTGCTTCCATGGCTCAGGCCTCCTGGTGTGGCTTGACTGGGCGTGGGCTGACCTAACCAATGCTCCAACAGGGGCTCTGAAAGAGGTGTCCTCTTGATAAACTGGCCCCTGCCGTGTTGTTCAATGTCTGTAACTCTGAGAGCATAACTGATTCCTCCTATCCCACGACACGAATTCCATGGTGCGAGAGAAGAAGCCTAGCCTCGAGCCAGACCCAGCTTTGTTAAAAGGACAGAATAGGGCCACGGAGATGCTAGGTGAAAATATTAGCATGTAAAATGCACGCACTGTGGAAGAAAAGGGAAGTAAACAAAATCTGTGCACTTAACCAGGCAACTTTCTTTTTTTTATTGTGTTTATTTATTTTTAAGTTTTTACTTAAATTCCAGTTAGTTAACATACAGTGTTATATCAGTTTCAGGGGCACAATATAGTTATTCAACACTTCCATACATCACTCTGTGCTCACTACCCCAAGGGCACTCCTTAATCCCCATCACCTATTTAATCCATCCTCCTACCTGCCTCCCCTCTGGTAACCATCAGTTTGTTTCTTAATTTCACTCTTTCTCTCTTAGTTTTTTTCCCCTTGGCTTGTCTGTTTTGTTTCTTAAATTCCACAGATGAGTGAAATCATATGGTATTTTGTTTTTCTCTGACTTATTTCACTTAGCATTATAGTCTCTAGCTCCATCCATGTTTTTTGCAAATGGCAAGATTTCATTCATTCTTATGCCTGAATAATATTCCATCGTACATACATACACATCTTCTTTATCCATTCATCAATATTAGTTGATGGACACTTGGGCTGCTTCCATAATTCGGCTATTGAAAATAATGCTATAAACATAGGGGTGCATGTATCCCTTTGAACTAGTGGGTTTTTTTGGGGGGTGAATACCCAGTAATGTGATTGCTGGAACATAAGGTACTTCTACTTTTTAAAAAATTTTTTAAATATTGATTTATTTTTGGGAGAAAGAGTGTAAGCAGGGGAGGGGCAGAGAGGGAGACACAGAATCTGAAGCGGGCTCCAGGCTCCGAGCTCCAAGCTGTCAGCACAGAGCCTGACGCGGGGCTCGAACCCATGAAGCGTGGGATCGTGACCTGGGCCAAAGTAGGACACTCAACCAACTGAACGACCCAGGTGCCCCAAGGTACTTCCACTTTTAACTTTTTGAGGAACCTCCATGCCGTTTTCCCCAGCGGCTGCACCAGTTTGCATTCCCACCAACAGTGCACAAGTGTTCTTTTTCTCCGCGTTCTCACCAACACCTGTTGTTTCTCGTGTTGTTGATCATGCAGCTTTCAAAAGGCCATTTCTAACCCATCACTGAAACACACAAGCTGCAAATAGTTCCCGAGTGTCTGTATACACAAAGCACCAAACCACAGGCTAGCATGGGAATGTGCTCACCACGTAAAGCAGGCGTTGGTGACATGGCAGACTGAGAGGGTTTTAACAAAAGGTTTTCTTTTTTTAATGCATAAATGAGCTCCCAAGAAAGAAAGTGAAATTCTCATTTTCCCAAAATGCAGAGGTTTTACAACGTTTTAAAGACAAAAACAAGAACAAAACCCAGAAACCACGCTGGCCGATACCGTGCCTTCTCCAAGGTAGGTTGGAAGAAAGAGCTTTATATAACACGATGATCCAGGGTAATGCTTCTCAAGTTCTAGTGTGTCCATGAATCACCTGGGATCTTGTTAAGATGAACATTCCGGTTCTATAGGTCTGGGAGGGACAAAAGTTCTGTGTTTCTAACAACCTCCAAGACGCTGCTGATGTTGCTGGTTCAGGGACCACACGTTGGATCTTGGCAGCATCGGGTTATAAAGTAAATATTTCACTTGTGCATTCAACCTCAACAAGGTCTGATAGAGATATGAAGCCAGGAACTAAAATCCTTGTCTTAAGCTAGGACCCTAACAGAGCTGCCTCCCCGGGTAAATGACAGACTGGAAAAATCTACCCGTTTGACTGAAGATATTACGAGGAAGTTTTTCTATTTCCATCTGGACGCTGGGTAGGGTAATACAGTCTCCCCTGAAACTATATCTTGCCTGGATGAAGGATTCAAATTTACTTGTGTGGTCTAGAAAAGGCTAAGTTCAGGAATTAATATAAAAGCCTGGTCCTAGGCCAGCGATACCCAGAGTCCTTGGCAGAAACAGAAGCAACCATTAGAAGTTGCCTCAAAACCCATGCCATGAGAGCCTTCCACACACACACAATCTGCTAGAAAACAAATAAACAATTACAAATACGTAAGGAGAGGGGCACCTGGGTGGCTCAGTTGGTTAAGCGGCTGACTTCGGCTCAGGTCGTGATCTCACGGTCCGTGAGTTCAAGCCCCGAATCGGGCCCTGTGCTGACAGCTCAGAGCCTGGAGCCTGTTTCAGATTCTGTGCCTCCCTCTCTCTTTGCCCCTCCCCCATTCATGCTCTGTCTCTCTCTGTCTCAAAAATAAATAAACGTTAAAAAAAAAAAACAAATACATAAGGAGACAACCCGCTATTTGCAAGAATGAGAAGGCAAAACAAAATCAAGAATTAGACTTTATTCAGTAGAGTGGCAATATGAAATAGAATATAAAAGAAATATTAAAATGATTAAATACATACCCCCCAAAGGTAAAAACCCCAAGTAAAGACAAGGTGTTATGGGGAAAAACATATTTGAAAAGTTTTTTTCTAAAAATGAACAAATGTCATTATAAGATTGAAATGCAATGTACAACTTAACCGCAAATTAGCAAAACTGAAGAAAGAATATGTGGGTGGTAAAACAGACCCTTGTCATTTGTAATTGCAAAATAGATGTGCACAAGTTATCCGTTATGAAGCCAGAGGGAAAAGGGCTAGAAAATATTAAGAAGCATCAAGAGAAATAGAAAATGGAAAAGTAGGACCAACATTTAGTGGGGGGTTAAGTTTTGAGAAATTGAGTGAGTGATCATATTTGAGTGATCATATTTGAAGATACGGAGGCATTAGTCCCAGACAGAACAGAGAATAATAAATATAGACCAACATGACCCAAAGCTATAGAACACACACACAGGGACACACACTTAAAAACAAAAACAAAACAAAACAAAAACCCTAAAAGCTGCCACAGGAAAAAAGTAAGAAAGAGAGGAAAAGGAAACAACAAAGAGAAGGAGAAGGAGGGAGGGGTGGGGGGAAAAAAAGGGAAGAGGAGGGGAGCAGAGAGGAGAGGAAGGGGAAAACAATGGGAGAAAAGGACATACTACACAGAGGACAAGTGTTGCGATAAAAGGCTTCCCAATAACTGCAAGAGACCCTGGAAGGCAATTCAATAGTATTTCCAAATACGGAGGGGAAAGTAATTTTAATCTGGAATCTATGCAAGGCTAAACGACTAAACATGCATAGAGATGAAATAAGCCGTATTCAGACCAAGAGAGTATACTGTTCACAGACCCTCAATGAAAAAGGTGGACTTTGGGGCACCTGGGTGGTCAGTCAGTTAGGCATCGACGCTTGGTTTCGGCTTGGGTCCTTGTCTCATGGTCTGTGGGTTCATGGGACCTCGGGCTCTGTGCTAACAGCAGGGAGCCTGCTTGGGATTCTATCTCCCTCTCTCTTTGCCCCTTCCCCACTCTCTCTCTCCCTCCCTCTCTCAAAATAAACAACCATGAAAAAAAGAAGAAAAAAAGGGTGGACTTTAAGAAGGAAATTGAACCCAAATGGAAGAAATAAGGTGCAAACAGCCCTGAGATCTGAACCAACGACAGCAAAACAGTAGGGGCGCAAGACAAAAGGAACCGGAAGGCATTTCCAGCGACAGAAATTGTTGAAATGCACCCAACAAAGACAAAAGCTGGTGCTCTGTCCCCTTACCCTGCTCTATTCTTTTTCACAGTACTGTTCACTACCTGACATCACACACTTTGTTTTGTTTCTTGACTTTCTCCCACCAGAATCTAAATTGCACGAGGCTCCCCAGCCAGGCATATAACTGGTGCTCTTGTATTTATGGAACACAAGAAAGGGAACCAGGTTGTACAGAAGGGCTTCCAAGTGGGTGGAGTCTAGGCTTCCTTCTCTGGGGAACAGGCAGCATGAGCTAGAGACGTAACTAACATTGATGAACATCCCCAGGTCCTGGGCTACACAAGACTCCTCTCCTTTTACGTAGGCTGGGCAAGAACGAAACCCATATGCTAGGAAGAAAAATGGATTGGTCTTTCAATCTGGCTTCAGACACAAGCTGAGCATTTTTTTTCCTCTCAGTTTATTGTTTATAGACATTACTGCCTGTTTCCAAGGGAGATGTGGGCTGTGATCGTATGTGCAACGTGATGTCATAGCCAGCTGAGGCAGAAGAGAGACGATTCCTGTCTGCGTGCTTGGGTAAAGCTTCCACACTCAGAACGTATATACACTCAATACCACTTAATGAGCTAGTAATTCCAGTTTTCTGACACCTACCTAGGTAGACCCCAGGCCACAGAAACCCTGAAATTCCGGTTCCAACAATGAATCACTGGAAATCAGAAGGCCCCATCTGGAGGTCATGGCCGGCCCCCCTCCTTGCCAACACGCTCCCTCATCTTTTGCATTCTCCGCTGCACAATGAAGACACCCTCCTTAGGCCCCCTCAGGTCCACCGGCTGCCGTGGACTCTGCAGTTCTGACCCGTCAGCGCCCACCCCGCCCCCACCAACCACCCTCCTGCCAGGTCTAGATACACACTACCCAGATTGCTTGTTCTAATGAAAGGTGTCGGACACAGTGTTCTCATTCAAAGTCCTGATGGCGTGAGGGTAACCCTGTAAACACAGAACTGAGGGCAAAGGACAAGAACCACTTCCCTTCCTCACCTCCAGCGAACACAAGAACGGAGAAGGCATGTTTGAGAATGGGCTGGGTAGCTGGCGAGCCATGCAGAAAGTTCACTAGTGAGACACCTATAGCAGGCTAAAATGATGAGGAATAATCCCGATTGAGAAGCACCCGCGGTGTAGCCCCGCACTGCTGCCCCCACCACGCGGGCCGCCCTGCCATCTGCACGGGCTTCCTTCCTGGGGTTGAAACAAGGTCCAAAGCAAACAAACTAAACCTTCCTCTCCTCTTCTCTTTACCACCTTCCTTCACTGTTTTCTTCCCTGTCCCTGAAGGCTTGCCACACAACCTCTTCTTCCAGACGTTGGAATTGATCTCCTGAAGGCCGCTGATGGCAGCCCATCTCACCGTCCTTTCTTAGACCTTTAAGTGTAGGGCAGGCTTCTCTCCTAGATAGTAAGCTCCATGAGCACAGAGCGCGCATGTTGGTCTTTCTTGCTAATCCAAAGCTTCGTACATAGTAGATGCTCAATAATTGCTAGGAGGAAGGGAGGGAAAGAGGGAATAGTTTGGGAAAGGATGTCAACGCATACTGTATTCTTAAGAAAGAGCCACTCTCTGAGCCTAGGGAGTGCCGGAGAAATTTGAAAGGGTCAGACTTCACACCCACTTTGCAGTAGGACAACAATGTGGTTTCAATTCTGTTCTCTCGCTGCTCCTAGGTGGGTTCAGCTGGCTGAGCGTATACCCTCATTCCTCTCTCACTAAGTAGATTTGTCTAAGAGGTCCTGCTGTCACTGTAGGCCACCCCCCCTCGTCTATAATTCACCAGCCCTCTAAAGCAGGTCATAGCAGATCCTACCACATTCAGAGAGGCGGGGAGTGCTAGCTTGAACTTCTCATAAGTTCTCCAGAAAGCGGCAAATTGTCAAACATGTACTGTTTCCTCACCATGGAGGAGAATGAGTGGGAAACCGTAAGCAGAAGACACAGACTTGGGTTCCAATGAGCTTTTGCTCTCATTCTGACAAGATTAAAACCACAAGATAATTTATGAACCATACAGATGACTTTTAATTAGCCCAATACTTACTTCAGACAGGAGAGAGCATTGTTGAGAGGAGAGGTAGAAAGAACTTCCTGGAGTGGGGTGGGGTTGCACGTTTGTCCTCGGGCACTGTAGACTAAGGTAGCAATTTCCTGAGAAACTTGGGTCTCAGGTCTGTCTGTGGCATTACATAAAGCCACTAGCTGGGCTCTTTCAGGGATACCTTAGAAGGTTCTAAGGGAGGGAAGGAAGTGACCGACGCTACAGACTTTCTATGTCTCTTAAAACTTTTTCGAACGTTTATTTATATTTGAAAGAGAGAAACAGAGTGCGAACGGGGGAGGGGCGGAGACAGAGGGAGACACAGAATCTGAAGCAGGCTCCAGGTTCTGAGCTCCAAGCTGTCAGCACAGAGCCCAACGGGGGCCTCAAACTCACGAACCATGAGATCATGACCTTAGCGGAAGTCAGAAGCTTAACCCACCAAGCCACCCAGGCGCCCCTTTCAAGGACCCACAGGATGGGGCTGGAGTCAGGGGGAGGGGCACCTGCCTTGCTGGTAAGTGGAAAAGCAAGGCCCCCAGTATGCTCCTTCCTAGCTGTCCCACCTATGATTTGGAGCCCAGGGCTCCTGGCACACAAGAGACAAACGGCCATCCATGTTGTCCGTGACAGTTTCCATTTAAAAGTGAACGCCCACTTCAGTAGCACTGATGGCCACCCTACACCTGCAGCCTGGAGTGGGGTTTACACAACACACACCGAGAAGGGCTGACATGTGCGGGTGCCTCTGGAGATAGTGGCGGTTATATTTAGGCCTGAGCTCAAGTTAAACATGGGAGCTCCTGCAATATTCATGAAGACAGCGCAAGAACAAACACAAGTGCAGGACCAGTGAAAATAAAAGAGCAAAGTGCAGGACTCGAAAGAATAAATATGCACATATCTCTGGCTCATATCCCGAGATAGGATAGAGCAGGTGGAGCTAGTCACTGTGGCAAGGTCGCGGAGGTGGGGTTGACTGCAGAGGAGCTTTTCCCATTGCCAAGTGCCCATTGTGATTGGAATGAACCACCCAGAACGTGCCTTCATTAACCATTAACCATCCGCTCTCCAGTTGCTATACTTATTGACAGCAGCCCATGCTCAAGAAAAGGCCAGGAAACCTTGGAGAAGTCACATGATGTCCCCGTGATTTAGTTTCTTAACAATAAGAACCGGGGAACTGAGTCACATAACCCCGAAAATCCCTCCAGCTTTAGGATTTTTCTACCTCACCTTGCTCGCTGCCTGGGAGACAAGGCTGAGAGACACCTTCTTCGTTTTCGAAACACTGTAGACACAGCGATCTGTTATCTTCACCACGTCCTCTAAGAGATCGGTTGGGCAAAAAGCACACCTTTTTCCCCCCAGACCTCAAGGTGATCTACCTGAAGGTTTAAGAGCTAAACTGCTAGAGGAAAATTGCACACTGTCCAGCAGCAGCACACCACGCTGGAGGCCCACATGGCACCTCTGAGCAGGTTAGAAAAGGAGCTCCCTCCAGGTAGGCTCACCTCCCCGTACCCCCCCCCCCCACCGCCCTGGGTGTCGCTTCTGTCCAGGGAGGGGAGGGGCAGAGAGAGAGGGAGACAGAGAAACCCAAGCAGGTTCTGCACTGTTGGCACAGAGCCTGACACGGGGCTCGAACCCACGAACCGTGAGATCATGACCTGAGCCAGAACCAAGAGTCTGACGCTTAACAGACGGAGCAACCCGGGCACCCCAACATGGTATCACTTTCATCTATACCCTAGGACTCTTCTGCTTCCTGATTCATGTACCAGGCTTCCTCTCAGAGGTACGTAGTTAGTGTGGGCACACACAAAATTACAAAATAGTACAGTGTTTTTATTCACTACTCTAAACTGTTAACCCCTTGAAAGCAGGAAGGACAGAGTTGATCTGCGCAAAATGCTTCACATGCGTAGGGGGTATTCATATGTTGTTGAATAAATGAAAGAAGTGAAGGATGAAAAATGATGCGACTGTGGTTTTCAATCATGGATTTCTTTGAAATCTGATGAAAGCCGGAGATATTTTCCCACCAAAAAGCACAGGTGCAAACACACAAAATTTTGCATCCAGTTTGGGAGACATCACCAACCTCCAGCAGGAAAAGTTTTAGATTTTAAGCCAAGATGAAAAAGTATGAGTCTTTAAAAAAAAAAAAAAGTGGATAAAGGAACTTGGAACTAGCAGTCACCAAGAACCTAGGGATTTGACTTATAATCTTCTTTATCCTTTGCAACAACCCTTTAAAATAGACATTACTATCTCCATTCCACAGATGCGGAAACTGAAGTTTAAATAGCTTTTCCACTGTGAAATATCAGACCAATATTCATTCCAAGTCTTTTTCACTCCCAAATTCATATTCTTTCTGCTCTATCATTCTGCCTCCAAATATTACATGGTCAATTCCACTTATTGTGTTTTGCTGGAGGAGGCCTTCTAAAGAACTATCATCCAAACCTAGTAAAAAATATATTTTAAGTATTGTCATATATTTGGATTAGACAACTTTATAAATGATTTTTATTGAGTTCTAGAGAAATCTATAAAAATGATTTTTTTTCCACATTTATTTCTTTCTGAGAGACAGAGAGACAGAGTGTGAGCAGGGGAGGGGCAAGAGGGAGACACAGAATCTGAAGCAGGCTCCAGGCTCTGAGCTGTCAGCACAGAGCCGACGTGGGGCTCGAACTCACGAACCACAAGATCATGACCTGAGCTGAAGTCAGCTGCTCAACCGACTGAGCCACCCAGGCGCCCCTATAAAAATAATTTTTAAATGTATCTTGCATATTATATTTTGCTTAGGTTTTCAGACTAACAGTTAAAATGAAACCAACATAAAGATGCCTGCCTGGCTCAGTCAAGAGAGCACACAACCCTTGATCTCGGGGTCATGAGTTTGACCCCGACGTTGGGTGTAGAGATTACTAAAAACTCAATAAATAAATACAAACTTTAAAAAAATGACAGCCATACATCAACTAAACAGACCCCCCTCCTAGGCACAGAATGTCGTGCTGTCCCTCACCATCTGAGGACAAAGAAAAGCAGAAGACAGTGTTCTGACTTTAGGGTGTACTGGCTCAGTCTCACACCATGGTTATGAATACATACCTGAAGGTCAGAAAAGCCAGGGTCTGAGCCAGGGTCTGAGCCAGGCGTTGCTACTAGGGAAGAGAACTTGGACAAGCCATTTCACTTCAAAGTCTCAACTGCCTCGCTTATGCATAAGGAAAATTAGGGTTTGTTGGAGGGAATTAATGAATAATGCATTTACAATTCTTAGCGTAATGCCTGGCATGTGAGAAATGCATACTATATGTTAGCTATTATTTTTCTTCCCCACCATCTTTGTCTACGTCCACATCATTCTACAATGAGCTGACATGAGCAGAATGAGGGCCTGACAGGTCCTCAGAAAATTCGACATAAATTTACCACATGACTGAGAAATTCCTCTCCTTGTTGTCTACCCAAAAGAAATGAACACACACTCCACATAAATACCTACATGCGAAGGTTCATAGCAGCATGACTTCTAATAGCCAATAAGTGGAAGCCACACAGAGGTCCATTAATGGGATAAACAACCTGGCCTATCATACCATGGAATTCTACTTGGTGGTAAGAAGCCAACTATTGATACATGTGACAACATGGATGAGCCCAAAAATACATATGCCGAGTGGAAGAAACCACACCTACAGAAATACATATTGTATGATTATTTATATAAAATTGTGAAAAATTCAATTCAGTAGTGTGGCTCAGTCGTTGCTGAGGGCAGGAGGGAGGGGAAGGAGGGAACACAACCAACTTTGGGGGATGATGAATATGCTGTGTTGTGATGATGGCTTCATGGGTACACACATGTCAAGACGTCCAGGTGTGTATCTTAGATATGTGCAGTTTATCACATGCCAATTATACCTCAATAAAGCTATACTTAAAATGTTTTAGGGCGCCTGAGTGGCTCAGTCGGTTAATTGTCCGACTTCAGCTCAGGTCATAATTTCATGGTTCATGAGTTTGAGCCTCCTCTCAGGCTTGCTGCTATCAGCACAGAGCCCACTTCAAATCCTCTGTCCCTCTCTCTGCACCTCCCCTGCTTGCTCTCTCTCTTTCTCTTTCTCTCTCTCTCAAAAATAAAACATTAAAAAGATAAATAGAACTACCCTACAACCCAACAATTGCACTACTAGGCATTTATCCAAGGGATACAGGTGTGCTGTTTCAAAGGGACACACGCACCCCCATGTTTATAGCAGCACTATCAGCAATAGCCAAAGTATGGAAAGAGCCCAAATGTCCATCGATGGATGAATGGATAAAGAAGATGTGGTATATATATATATATATATATACACACATACATACATACATACAATGGAGTATTACCCAGCAATCAAAAAGAATGAAATCTTGCCATTTGCAATGAAGTGGATGGAACTAGAGGGTATTATCCTAAGTGAAATTAGTCAGTCAGAGAAAGACAAATGTCATATGACCTCACTCATATGAAGACTTTAAGACACAGAACATATGAACACAGGGAAGGGAAGCAAAAATAATATCACAACAGGGAGGGGGACAAAACAGAAGAGACTCTTAAATATGGAGAACAGACAGTTACTGGAGGGGTTGTAGGAGGGGGGATGGGCAAATGGGTAAGGGGCACTAAGGAATCTACTCCTGAAATCATTGTTGCACTATATGCTAACAAACTTGGATGTAAATTTTAAAAATTAAATACATACATACATACATACATGCATACATATTTTGAAACCCTCTACAATGGCTTTCATTGCTTTCATAATAAAACCCTGTCTAAGATGTATTATGTATTGCTTATTTATCTTTCTCTTTTCTTTCTTTCTTTCTTTCTTTCTTTCTTTCTTTCTTTCTTTCTTTCTTTCTTTCTTTTTCTTTCTTTCTCTCTTTCTTTTTTTTTTTTTTTTTTTAATCTCCCTTCTTAGTTACTAAATGGTAAATCTCTTCTGGGAAGAGGTCATGTTTGTTTGGTTCACCATTGGATCCTCTGTACCTAATACAGGGCCTGGTACAAAGGCAAATTGTTGATGAATGAATGATCATTCCAGGTAAAAGAGCAGTACAGAAAATATGATATAGACTATACTATACCACACCAGAGGAGGGAGAAAGAGCAGAAATTGAGTTGTCACAAAAGGCTTCATAAGGAGGGATGGCACAAAGTGCCCAGAGGGCTGGGGTAAATAGGAAGAGAGACAAAGAGGGGAGCTGCAGAGGGAGCCACAGGGAGAGATAAGGCAAAGGTGTAATGGGGCCAGGAGTTTGTTAGGGACTTAGGTGGGAAAAGGAAGGCCTATCTCGATTGTGAAGAGTCTGCATTCCCATTGCAAAGGCAGTATTTAGGACAGGCAGGATGGACCACTGGCTGAGACCAAAGGCAAGAATGCTAGCCAGGGAGTTATATGGAGAATGGCCACAGGAGGCAAGTGATGGACATTTCCAGGACAAAGATTACAGGACTTTGGATGTGCTTAGCATCCTTCTCCAGCAATCCTGAAGGTACCACCAAAGTCAAGCTGCTGGAGCAAGCTTCTTGACCAGCCCCATTAGACTACTCCTCCTCTCTCTTTATCCTCACCCTCGCAGTGACAATCCAACAGTGACACTGTCCAAGAGCTTCTCCTGGGACCACCTCCAGGCAAGAAAAAGGCAATTGCCTTAGGGCACTTGGCTCTGATTCGTGGCGTGTGGAAAAGGCCAATTCCCAGGCACCTTGGTGGCTCAGTAGGTTGAGTGTCAGACTTCAGTTCAGGTCATGATGTCATGGTTTGTGAGTTTGAGCCCCTCATTGTGTTCTCTGCTGTCAGTATGGAGCCCACATTGGATCCTCTGTCCCCCTCTCTCTCTGTCCCTCCCTGGCTTGCACATGTTCTCTCTCTCTCAAAAAAATAAATACTTTATGGCACAAAAACAGACACTCAGATCAATGGAACCGAATAGAGAACCCAGAAATGGACCCACAAACGTATGGCCAACTAATCTTTGACCAAGCAGGAAAGAATATCCAATGGAATACAGACAGTCTCTTCAGCAAGTGGTGCTGGGAAAACTGGACAGCGACATGCAGAAGAATGAACCTGGACCACTTTCTTACACCATGCACAGAAATAAACTCAAAATGGATGAAAGACCTCAATGTAAGACAGGAAGCCATCAAAATCCTTGAGGAGAAAGCAGGCAAAAACCTCTTTGATCTTGCCCACAGCAACTTATTACTCAACATGTCTCTGGAGGCGAGGGAAACAAAAGCGAAAATGAACTATTGGGACCTCATCAAAATAAAAAGCTTCTGCACAGCCAAGGAAACAATCAGCAAAACAAAAGGCAACCGTTGGAATGGGAGAAGACATTTGCAAACAACATAACAGATAAAGGGTTAGTATACAAAATCTAGAAAGAACTTATCAAACTCAACACCCAAAAAACAAATAATCCAGTGAAGAAATGGGCAAAAGACATGAATAGACACTTCTCCAAAGAAGGCATCCAGATGGCCAACCGACACATGAAAAAATGCTCAACATCACTCATCAACAGGGAAATACAAATCAAAACCACAATGAGACACTACCTCACACCTGTCAGAATGGCTAACATTAACAACTCAGGCAACAACAGATGTTGGTGAGGATGCAGAGAAAGAGGATCTCTTTTGCACTGCTGGTGGGAATGTTGGCTGGTGCAGCCACTCTGGAAAACAGTGTGGAGGTTCCTCAAAAAAACTTAAAATAGAACTACCTTACGACCCATTAATTGCACTACTAGGCATTTATCCACGGGATACAGTTGTGCTGTTTCAAAGGGGCACATGCACCCCAATGTTTATAGCAGCACTATCAACAATAGCCCAAATATGGAAAGAGCCCAAATGTCCATCGATGGATGAATGGATAAAGAAGATGTGGTATGTGTGTGTATGTATATATATATATATATATATATATATATATATATATATGCATGCAATAGAGTATTACTCGGCAATCAAAAAGAATGAAATCTTGCCATTTGCAACTACATGGATGGAACTGGAGGGTATTATGCTAAGTGAAATTCGTCAGTCAGAGAAAGACAAATATCCTACGACTTCACTCATATGAGATCTTTAAGACACAGAACAGATGAACATAAGGGAAGGGAAGCCAAAATAATAAGGGCACCTGTTGGGATGAGCACTGGGTGTTGTATGGAAACCAATTTAACAATAAATTTCATATTAAAAGAAAAAACAGGGAGGGGGACAAAACAGAAGACTCATAAATATGGAGAACAAACTGAGGGTTACTGGAGGGGTTGTGGGAGGGGGGATGGGCTAAATGGGTAAGGGGCACTAAGGAATCTACTCCTGAAATCATTGCTGCACTACATGCTAACTAATGTGGATGTAAATTTAAAAAATAAAACAAATGAATAGATAGATACTTTAAAAAGCTTATTTCCTTAATTAAGTATAGGTATCTTTGGACATCCTTGTTCTGATGCCTGGCTCTTCCCCCACCTTCTAAAGGCCTGTGAGCTGGGGTGAAATGTGCAATCCAACTCTCTCTAAACTCAACAGGAAGCACTTAAAGGACCTGGCTTTGTTTTGAACAGAGAAGAGAGAAAGCAAAGCAACTGAAAAGCCACTGTTTACTTTTCATACAATGCTAAAGCCAAACAGAAAGTGTTTGCTGTCTGCTGAATGCCCAGGAATGGAGACTTGAATCTGAACCTCATGAATGGGGCAGTAAGTGTTCTATCTGCCTCAGAGCCTCAGCACTACATTTAGATAGTGCTGGAAGTTTACCAAGCACTTTCACAGACTTTATCTCATTTGATCCCCAGGTGGACCCCATGGTGAAGGTGGGGATTATTATGATTTCCACATCACACATGCCCCAGTGCCCTGGAGCTAGGAGGCAGGGGCCCAATGGACATTTCTTTAATGAGATCACTAAGGTTAAGTGACTTGCCCGTGGTCACAGAGCTGGGTTAATCAATGTTCTCTCCTTGTCCCCATAGAGGATCCTTAAACACAGAGCAAACTATAACTACTATAAACGTCTATACCAATGGTTTGGGTATCCCTCGGTCACAGGTCCCATATTTACAACACTTGACTCCTCGCCACCACACAGGATGATGATGGTAAGAGGTACCAATTATTAAGCATCCGTAATGTGCCTTCACTCAGCACCTCACTCATTTAATCTTTACAACAATCCAAAGAGCAGGTTATATTATCCTCCTTTCACCCGATGATGGTGAATTAACTTTCTCAAAGTCACTAGCTGTTCCAACAGCCAGTAAAAAGGAATCAGGATTCAAATCAGACCTTCTGGCTCCAATGCCTGTTCTTTTTTTCATTGTGCTATGATGGCTTTTAACCTGGGAATTATCTTTGGGTCTGTCCTACCCCCCACCACTCTACTCCAGTATACGACTGCACCCCGGTCCCCACCACCACTGCAACGACTCTCATAATATATACACACACCAGCCATAAGGGGGTTACACATTTTTTGTAGAATAGGAAAAAATCTCCTGAATCTTAGTATTTGGTTGAGTCTTTAAATCTCGCAAAGCACTTCAGGAGGTCCTGTCCTCTTCATAAAGACAGCCATTGTTAAACATTAGGGAAGGGCCAGTCTTGTAAGAGATGAAATACCTAGTAATCCCCAAAGCAATGAACCCCAGCAGGAACTCACATTGTAAAACAGAGCAAATAACGAGAAACACATTTATGTTCCCCAACCAGCATAAAGAGAAAAGAGAAAAGGAGATGTGGTCTTTGTTCCGAGCAGTTGGGTGGCTGGAAACTCACCATCCATCAAAAACACTGGACAGAAAGAATGAGCAAAGGCAAGCTCTCCCTTGTGTTCAGAGCAAGAGCAAACAGGTAGGGCAAATGGTTGGCAGGTTTTTGCCTCATCAAAGAGGTTCACAGATTGAAAAGTTTTGAGACTCGGTGCTTCCAAGGGACTGCGGAGAGAGGAATTGCTAGCTAAAACATCAATCCTTAACTCTTGTAGGGAGGCCTCTGGGATGTTGCGTAAGTCAGCCCTGAGAATAGGAATGAGATGATTTGCTGGCTGTCGGGATTCGTTGTGAGAGTCCACAATGATCTTCAATGTCTGTAATGCAATGGAATATTATTTTAGGAACTGGGGCTTGTCAAGAAGCACCCCAGCTCATTTTTCTACTTTCCTCAATGCTCTGTCTGCCATTTACAATATTTTCCAGCGAAGCTTTTAGGTTGCTAATAATGACTACTGTCGTTATTCTTAAACAATTACTTTAGAAGAATTGTTAATAATTGTTGAAGCTAGGGGCGCCTGGGTGGCTCAGTTGGTTAAGAGTCCGACTTCGGCCTAGGTCACGATCTCACGGTTCTAGAGTTCAAGCCCTGCATCGGGCTCTGTGCTGACAGCTCAGAGCCTGGAGCCTGTTTCAGATTCTGTGTCTCCTTCTCTCTCTCTCTCTCTCTCTCTCTGCCCCTCCCTGCTCGTGCTCTGTCTCTGTGTCTCAAAAATAAACATTAAAAAAATTTATAAAAAAAAAATTGTTCAAGCTAGCTAATTGACATGTGGGGAGCCATAATAAAAAAAAGGAGGGGGGTATTTTTCTGCATATAAATGATAAAAAGTATTAGCATCCTCCCTTAAAACTCAGATCTACCTGTCTCTTTGAAAAAACTCATTATTTTTCAAGTCTTAAGCTGTTTTACAAACATTATTTATATGGATACTGTGCCTTTTCATTTTGTAGTCTCTCAGCATCTGTATATCCACACCTTACACTCAGCAAACGTCTTCTTCTAGATAAAGCTCTCTAGAACATTCAGGGATTTATGTTCTGTTTCCTTAAATGTGTGTTTTGCTCTCTTGGTCAGATGTGATATTTTCCTGACCCCTGGTGATTAATCCAGATTAACCCAGCTCTATTCTCTGAAGGACTGGTACTGGGAAACTTATCATAGCTGCTCAGTACCCCCTTGGTTTCTCTGTGAATGACTTCAAAGAACAGATGACACCACGGGTCTTCAGAACTAACAGGGGCCATTGTCACAGAGCTTCATTGTTACACATGCGCGGTGTGGTCCACCATCCTTATTGCTGAGATGAGGCAAATCTAAAGTACCATGAAATGTCGTTTGCCCAGTCACCACAAGCTACAGAAGTCTTCAAGTTCTGGATGATCCAATCCTACCGTGTATCTGATCCAGGTCATGAGTGTCTGCTCTGCTGATGCACGCTTGCCCAAGTTGAAACGAAACTAGTGGGGAATAAATAAGTTTCCAAACCAAAACGAAGAAGTAAATTATGCTAATGACCTTGAGAAACGGAAGACATTTTGTGAAATCATAAACCACATCTGGTGCTTTTCAATTGGCCCACATGCTGGTTGCATGCATATCCAGCTATGATTCTTGCCAAAAAACAACTGCCACGCGAAACGTCACTGTACCATCAAATTAAGAGGCAATGTCACAAATCTATGTAACGCAGAACTGCTGTCATTGGCAACACACGCTCATTTTTTCATAATAATGCTAGGATTACAGTAAGATTCCATCATGCACTCAGTGTCCAGAGCAAGCCACTCTGGCCTTCACTGTGCTTAACTCCCCTCAAAAAATACGTGCACACTTGTATGCCCATTATCTGTTTATCTAATTGTCATGGGTTGAATTTTATGCCCTAAAAATGCATATATTGAACTCCTAGCCCCCACTACCTCATTTGTGTCCCTATTTGGAAATAGGGTTGTTGATGATGCAATTACTTAAGATGAGCTCATGCTGAAATAGGGTGGGACCTGACCTGATATGACTGGTGTCCTCATAAAAAGGAGAAATTTGGAGATAGGCATACTCACCGAGAAAATACCACGTGATATGAAGGAAGACATGGGGGAGGGGAGTGCATCTACAAGCCAAAAAATGTTAAACACTGCCAGAAAATACCCAGAAGCTAGGAGAGAGGCATGGGATGGGTCTCCCCCATCAAAGCCCTCAGAACAAACCCACCTTGCTGACACGTTGAACTTGGACTTCTAGCCTCCAGAACTGTGAGAAAATAAGTTTCTGTGGCTTAAGCCACCAGGTTGGTGTTACCTTGTTATGGTAGCCTTAGCAAACTAATACCAAATATATCCATAAATATATAAATCACCAGGTCTCAAGAACTCATGGCACCATCGGCTCGGGGCTGCTATAAGGTATCCTCAGAAGTTGATAAACGGGGGAGGACTGAAGGAAAAATTGCTCATTTGGTGCCAAACAATCATCACTTAGGCTCCATATCTGTTTATCTATGGCAAGAGTAAATGTCAGTTCAAGTAATTACTCACAGCATCACCTGCTTAACCAATTAAACAGTTTCTGGACATCAATAAGATTTTTTTCTTGTTCCAGCCCAGACTCAGTGAACCTGACCACTGCTCCTAGGTACAGTGGTGTGGACAGAAACACTGTGAACAGCATGAGAGCCAGTATCCTTCCAATCGCTCTACTTTAATGGTCTTCATAGCATTGTGGGAATCTCGTAATCAATACACAGACACGCACTTCAATATAAGTGCAGAAAGCTCTTTCCAACATCAGAAACTGATGCTTTTGCTTACTGGGTCCTTTTAGAGGTCTTTAAGAATGCCTGTCTCTTTAAAACTTGTGTATGGGTTCTGAAATACCATTGTAAATCCAGCGATCTGCATTTGACTCTCAAATGTACACTTAACATTTTGGGGAACTGGAGAGTTTGTTCCTAAGTGCTGTCATATGCAAACCAGACACTTACTTTCCCTTGGGATTCTTTTGGAAAATCTCATAACATTAGACCTTGACCTAAGAACCAGTGTCAAATTTGTTGTCCCTGATGGATTCATTTATAGAAAGGCAAAGTTCAAACTTGAGCATTTGGCACTCAAATGCAAAATGAGAGGAACTTTTTTATTTAAGCCCAAGATCACAAAACACTGGCAAGAACTCTAACTTTCTTGTGCGTATCGATGTAGAGATGATGGAGAAGTGTCAATGGGAAGATACAATTCATGTTCGGGGTATTCTAGAACAAAAGCAGATTGGCGGTGGTGGTATGGTAAACTTGCATATGAGGAGAATAGGGGAACATACATGCGTAAATAGAAATATTTTTTTAATGTTTATTTTATTTTTTGAGAGAGAGAGAGACAGGGAATGAGACAGACAGAGCGTGCGTGGGCAAGGAGCAGAGAGAGGAGATACAGAATTGGAAGCAGGCTCCAGGCTCTGAGCTGTCAGCACAGAGCCCGACATGGGTCTTGACCCCACGGATCGCAAGATCATGACGTGAGCCAAAGTTGGATGCTTAACCGACTGAGCCACCCAGGCGCCCCTAAACATTTATCATTTAAAGAAGATCATTTATGTTTGCCAAAATCTGAACGTGAATGAAATCTTTGGCTCCCTAAATGCTGAGTGTTAGAAAACAATATTGCACATTATTTTTTAAAAAGTAGAAAACACAGAAAACAAAAAGCACCCTTAACTGCACCACTCAGAAGCTGTCTGGCATATATGTTTTCTGTGGTACTTTCATCCCGCTCTCAGATTTCAGTTATACTGCGAAGTTAGTTTTCTTATCTCTGTCTTTCTTCCCACCTCCCATTACTTTGGACTCATTTTCTTATTTCACTCCTTTCTTTTCTAAAGCACAATCCATAACTGATGAGAATAGTCATAGCTAGGGAAGGACTGGGGCTTAAGGTGAGAGAGAGAGCTCCTTCTCATTTCTTCTCTGTCACACAATTTAAATTTTTGAACAATGGGCCTGGATTACTTTTCAGTTTAGAAAAGGAATACATCTAAAACATCCTTTCCATTGGCCGTGTAATTCCCTCATATGGATGTACTTAAACATATTTAGATATTTCCCCTCGTTGGCTGTGCCAATTTTTCCCCGTTATTTTACTATCATATGTAATGCTATAGTGAGTACCCTTGTACAGGCTCATTGTCATCACTGGGATTTCTTTTGGCTGGATTTCTAGAACTGGAATTATTGGATCCGTGAATGAGAACTTCTAAAGGCTTTTACACATTTGTGCAAACTGTTGTCTACAATACGGCACCCTTGTGCCCTCACGCCAGCAAAACACCCTGGAGCTCCCCTCACCCCTCCTCCCACGGCCCCACTGCACACCTCACCCCTCCTCCCGCTGCCCCACCGCCCACCTGTTCTGACAAAATACAAGAAGGAGGCTGAAGCAGTCAGGTTTCTAGATAATTGGGGCAAGTGAGCGTCCTGGGCCCTTGCATTAGCTTTGCTTAGTCAGGTGGGGTTGTCATTACTCACTCTTCAGTGTGTGCGGGGGTCTGTGTCGCACACGCACACACGGGAATGTGATGTACACGGTGGGACTGATGCCAGTTCAACAGCATCCAAGCTGTGATTTCACCCTGCTGCCAGTCATTCTTCATTGGAAGGCAGCACGCCCTCCTTTCTGTCAGTCGTGTCGGGAGACGTTCTCACGGGGTGATTTCGGGGAAGCTCTCTCATCGCTCCCGTTCACGTCATGCTTCTCTGGATCTTACTCGCACTCCCATCAGCAAAACGCACCTGATCCATCTCACCACGCCTCTGATTTCTTGAGCAAAGAGCCAAGTGGACTCTCCTACGTAATCCCCCTATTCTTCCTAAAGGTGTAAAACAAACAACTAAAACCCAAGGGGTTGCTGGCTACCCAAACTCTGTCATCTTGTGTTGCTAGCGAAGAAGGGGTGGGGAGAACAACAAAGGTGTGGGCTCTTGGTAAGACTGAGATGGTGACCAGGAGAAGGAAAAAAGCGCATCTTCCAGAGCTCCAAAGTAGAAGCCCGAGTCGTCACCAGGGTCCGTGGGACTCGTCTGTTTCTTCCTGAATTCTACAGCCGCTGGGGGACCAGAGAAGCCCCTGTGGCACATGGAACATACACGGAACAGCTTTCATCAGAAAAGAAAGATGAATCTACAGTTCCCCTGTGGATCCAGCCTCCACAGGAGGACTCCATGTGCCAGAGATGAGAAAACCCCGGAATACCCCGAAATACCCCTGGATCGACTTCATTCTCTCCATGAGTTTTGCAGGCAGTAAGGGAGCACAAGTCAGGGAAACTCAGCAGAGAAGAACAATGAAAATGATGTAGGAATTATATTTATTCCCATTGGTCGTTTGAAGAAACTGAGACTCAGCAATGTCATATAACCAATGTCACACAGTCAGAAAGCGGTGGGGCGGCAGTTCAATCTCAATTCTGGCTCACTCTAGAGTGTGGGCCGCTTCGCCTCACTACGTGTGTAGACCCCGTGGGCGAAGAAACATGTCATTTTGGACGTTGGCGCAGAAGACAGAGGGAACGCCTGGTGACACACCCGCATGACCTGGTCAGGGAACGTGCTCAGGCTGCTCGCGGAGATGTTCACCTGAACGCATCCCCGACAGAGCACTCTCGCACACTAAGATCCAAAGGGAACGAAGTGAGTGTCCACTATGAGGCTGCTTTCCTGAAATTACCCATGAGAACATCTCTTGACTCAGCTGATGGAAGAGAAGGTGTGCTGCTTTCAAATAAAGGATGACAGGGGTGCCTGGGTGGCTCCGTCTGTTATGCACCTGACTCTTGATTTCCACTCAGGTCATGAGCCCAGGGTCATGGGATCGAGGCCTTCGTCGGGCTCTGTGCTGAGCGTGGAGCCTGCTTAAGATCCTCTCTCTCTCTCTCTCTCTCTCTCTCTCTAAAAAAAAATTTTTTTTAATTAAAACAATAAAATGTTAAAATATTAAAGGATGACAGGCAGCAAGATGAGACCACAACTTCCATTTGTTGAATTGGCACTGGCCCCATCTCACCCACTACCCACAAACGTGTGCACGTTTGATTCAATGTCAAGCAGAAAGATTCAATGTCAAGCTCCCAGCAGTTTACGCAGACTTCCACTTCCGTCACATGTCAAATTTCCTTTCCACACCAGCTGTGGTTTGCCAGTCCCCAGTCCTGATCCCTTTCCTCTTTTGCTTCTTATAAAAGAAGGATGTCGAAAGCTTTAGCAGAACGGGTGCGATCGGGCTAATGAGTTACAACAAGTGCAAATTAAGCAACATTAATTCGTTCAATGTTTAATAATAATTGAAGTGAGAAATTAAGTCATCGAATGGCCATTTGGCCTGACTTACTTTCAGATCACACTTTGTTTCATTTTACTTACACAGGCTCAGACACAGAACAAATGCATGCCCTGGGATAAATGCAGAGAAGAGAAGGTGTCATCTGAGATGAGCACTGCTCTCTTCAGGGTCAGAAAGCCTCTAGGGAGCACTGACCCCGCCCACCCTGCTGAGTTCACAGCCTCTCCTGGCCAGGGGAGCCGGTGGGCGGTGGGGGAGTGGGGGAGTCGGCGGGCGATGACAGTCTCATTAGCAATCTCAAGAGACCACATACCATGGAGTGAGTCAGAAAGGCAGAAACGTACCTCTGCATACCTGTGTGAGTACTAGCCATTCCTCCCAGCCTGCCAGCAACAGGGTGACCAACTTATGCCAGTGTGCCTGGGACCTTCCCAGTGTAGCACCGAAAATCTCACAGCCTGGGTGATTCCTCAGTCCCAGGCAAACTGGGATGGTTTGCCATCCTAGCCAGGATGTGAGGAGGAACAAAGGGTCCCCAGGTATCATATGTACCAGCCTCTGTCTCTCTGTCTCTCTCTCCAAAAGTAGAGCGACCTACAACCCTCATGGGGCCTGCAGCCCAACTAGCTTCATGGGGTGGTCACTTATGTCAACTAGGACAGAGTGCAGATGTCTTCATTTATCCATTTAAATTTTGTGTGACTTCTCTGAACTGAGATACGCATATGTATGAGGGTGTACATATGGGTGCATTAACAAAGATACAGAAGTAATACATCATCGCTGTAGAAAAATTAAACACTTAAGATGAGACAAGAAGGGGATCAAAAGTATTTATAATCTTACTGCCCAGCGGTAACCATTTTGAGAATTTTTATGTGTGCCCTTATAGATTATAACGTAGGTATATAGATAGGTATAAACAATAGTAAGCCCACTCCTGAAAAATATAATAACAAAAAATGATGCTCTGAAGCTCCTGTTCACTCAACAGTATGGGTATCTATCCATGTTAATGAGTATACTTTTGCAACATCATTTTAAATGGCCACATAATATTCCATAATATGTACATACCACAGATCATTCAACAAATTGTTTAGGTAGGACATTGAGGCTGTTTTTAATTTTTCATTGTTATAAACAGTGCTGAAACCAATACGTTTGTTGCAATGTCGTTGAACCCATCTGATCTTATTTTTCTTAGAATTAATTCTTAAAAGTGGAATTGCTGGGTCAAAGAGATTGCATTGTTTTTAAGTACAATGTTGTACATTGTAAACCTGTCTTCCAAGGAAGCGAATGCACCAGGAGTGTACGAGAATAACTATTTCCTTCTTCTTTGAAGAGCCTAGGTTTGAGTACTGCATGGTCTCTAAGAAGTACCTTAGCGACTGAAATCAGTGCAAGAAGTGTCAGACCGTTTACAGAGCAATTATTGAATTTTTTGAACTAGAAAGAATCCTAGAGATCATCCGTTCCCACCCTTTCATTTTCCAGGCAAGAAAACTGACAACCAGGGAGGAAAACTGCTTGCCCAGGATCATTGGCACCCAGTGAACAGGCCCCTGAGCATTCCCCTGGGGCTCACTTAGAGGGACTAGTAGGTGGAGCCCTCAGTGTGTGGCTTCCTTTTCTTTAATTGGAAGGGTTGGAAGTCATTCGATGAAGCATGACCAAGTAACAGTCCTCTCTACTTGCTTTGAAGAGTTCTCAGATAATCTAGATTATCTGAGATCGTCCCTGGGTGGGCGCGAACCACCTGAGATCTCAGATCTCAGATAATCTAGCCCAGCCCCCTTTTCACCCTCTGAACTTCTTTGCAAGCCCACTATCCCTATGTTTTGGCATTTGTGAAAAACGTCCCAACAACACAGATAAACATATTTGGATTTGGAAGAGGACTAGAGTTATTTCCCTACTACTAGGGATAGAGTTAGGCTTTGCTCTGCTTTTCCTGTCATTGCTCCTTGTTGTTTGAGAGATTATTTGTCTTCTGCATATACACACACTTAGCAAAAAAAAAAACCAAAACTATTTTGATCAAATAAAATTCTGTTAAATTTAAGTCCTCAGCGTCAAAGACTGCTGTTGATAGAAGTTAGAATTCTCCAGCTGTTCTGTATTCCACAGACCTCCACTAAACAGTGGAAGACTGTTCTTTTACGCAAACCATTCCCAACAGCTAGACTTTGTTATGAATTAGTGTCAGGCATTCCTGTCCAACTCTTGACTCATTCTTTTTTATTTTTATTGACTCATCATTTAACATGAATCTAAATCAGAGGTCAGCAAATCTTTTTCTGTAAAGGGCCAGGTAGTAAATATTTCAGGCTTTAGGGGTCATACGGTCTCTATCACAACCACTCAACCTTGCCACAGTAGCACTAAAGCAGAGACAATACATACATGATTACAGCTGTGTTCCAATAAAACCTTACTTACCAAAACGGGCAGTGGGAAGGATTTGGTCCTCAAGCTGTCATTTTTGAGCCCAGATTTAAATCATCTAGCCCAGATTGCTGGGCCTCCCCTCACCATCAAGGTTTCTGATTCACTAGATCTTGGGAATGGGCCCAAGAATTCGAATTTACAAGTCTCTAAGTATGTTGATTGCTGGTTGGAGGCCACGCTTTGAGAACTTTTGCTCTAGGACAGTCCCTTAAAGCCTGGAGTGCTCAATGAATTATTAAGCTCACACAAATCATCACCATTTTCTTCTGAGTGACTTCATCCCTTGTATGTGCCTCTCTTCTCGTGCCTCTTTGGAAAGTAAGCACGATTGGCTTTTGTATCAGTCAGGCTACCAAGGTAAACTCAATGGAATCCCCTCTAGTTGGTTCATGAAGGAAGGATGTATTAAGGTATGTTGTAGTGCTCACAGACTCATTGGAAAAGCTGGAGTAATACATTCTCGGGTCAGCTTCCAGGAGCAGCTCCCAGAACAACATTGCAGAGAGGGCATGTACCCACCATCCCTTCTGATTCCTTTCACAGCTTGAGTCCCGGCCAAAGTCTTGTGCCAGGTGCAAGGGAGGCCGAGAAAATACAGATTTTGGGATACTGTATTGGGAAGGTTAGCAAAAGGGGAACCAAAAAAACAGAGAGCAGCATTCAGAAGATTTTGGGTAGCCACTACTCATACTGTCCCATTACTGAGGAAAAAAAAAAAAAAGTACCATGAGCAACAGAAAGTTATAAGGCCATAAAGCTCCAGCTCGCTGGGATTTGTTTCAAAATAATGGGGTTGGGCTGGACAGAGGGGTGGTATAGATGAGGCGGTTTCGATCATAAGTGGATGATTATGGAGCCAGGTACATGGAGGGTACACGGAGGTTCATTGTTCTGTGCTTTCTTTGGTAGCAAATGTCTAACAATTTTTTATGTAAAAAAATTTTAAGAGGCATGAAAGGCAGGAAGAGAATGGAATTAAGCAGTGATGTTTGAAGTCTCAATGCTATGCTCTCTCCAAGAAGCATGTATGTTGTAACAAAACCTTTGGATGAGAGTTATTTTCAAGGTACTGTCATTGTTTTAACAGCATTCTCCAAGGAAAACAATAAGTGCTTTTTTCACTAAAGTAGGTCAGGATAAAGCATTATTACCACAGTCATTGTGTTTGCTTCACCCAGACAAATACACCAGGACCACTTGTTACATTCAACGGAACTAAAAAGCTCAGAATGACTGGGCTAGTATATTGGGTCCCCAGCAACTGAAAACGCAGGACCCAGTCAAATCTGTGTTTGAGATAAACAGCAAATACACTTTTTAGTACATGTGTGCCCCCTGTAATATTTGAATATTATACTATTAGTATACTATTAGTATAGTATTAGTATACTATAGTATGAATATTATACTATATATTAGTATGAGCCTTATACTAAACAGGCTCATACTAAATACGTATTTGTTGTTTACTGGAAATTCCAGTTTAAGCGGGTAGCCCATATTTTACCTGGCAACTCTTACTCCTAAGACTTACAAAATTTAGGAGATTCCCTCCTCCCCACTTTTCTCCAACCCGTGCCATACACCTTACCTCATCCCAAACTAACCAGCCTGGACTCCTGTAATTATGACCCTCTGGGCGTTTCACCAATAACTTTCCTTATGTTCCTACAATGGCCTTCTTTGCAACCCCAGAGAGGTTCAAGCTGGACTGTCGGCTTGACCCTTGAAGAGAAGGGTAAGGAGAGAAGCCATTTGCCCACATGTTCCCAAGCAAGCACCTCCTCACTAAGATAAGAGCCAGACCTGGCTGGCCCACAAGTGCCTCGAAATATGTTTCCAATTCGGCTGAGATTAAGACCCCTGAGGTGGGCGGGTCAGCCCCGCCACTGCCTCCTCTGTACATCTGGATGCGCTCCACAGAATCTGGACTCTAAAGGAAACAAAGAAAGAGTGATTTCATGCTGGAAGGCGGGAGATATCTCCTCATCCAGCCTAACTCTGTCTCAGTTTGTCACTGCCGGCTCCAGGTGGTTAACGCCCAGAGGATCAGGTTTTTGCAGCAGGAAAGGCACTTTTCTGTCTTGTCCCGCCTTGGTCAATTGGCAGTTCGTTAGCATCTCCCCTGGAAACAAGCCAGAGGAAGGAAGTGATAAAATATCATGAGTCAACATGTTACTTGCCAGAAGTTCTGGTAAAAGGAGTAAGAGTGTTTAAAGGAAGAGAAATACAGAAATGCGTATTCTTACAGAAATTTTCTTGTACAAAACAACAGTTATCGGAGATTGTGGGCTTTTCTATTCTGCCCCTCCAAACCAGTGACAAATCAAGAGTCAAGTCTCACAGCTGACCTGTCCTGATGGAGGTTTCTCCAGACGGGGACTAACTTCCCTTCCCTACAATCGGAGGAAATATCTACCATTCATGACTCCTACTTGGAGGTTAAATGAATTTTAGAGTTTTAATGGGGGGAAATACCGTGATTTTTAAAGCTGGCTGCAGACCAGACTAGGAGGAAGGCGGAATTCTTCATGAGATTAGAACCACTCTTCTTCATAAAAACAGTATGAATGGGTATGTTTGGTTGCAAACGAGTAAGTACTTGTAGTTTGAGCTTATGAGAAGCTTCAACAAAGAATTACAGTCTTTGCTTCGTATAGAACAGGATGATATTGATGATGATTAATATGATGATGATGACGATGACGATGTAGCATTTTGCTGAGGTGGGGAAGACAGGGTTTTCGTGGGTCATAGAAAGAGAGAGAGGGGTGAAGAAATGGGTAGCAGAGGGGTGTAGGAGATCCAAGCAAACACATCAGCAGGCAGAGAAGGATGGCTAGAGAGAAACTGCCCATGCCACCGATGGCTGAGGGATTGTAGGACAGTGATAGCTAGCATCCACTTTCAAAAAAGTCATTTATTATGGATAATTTCAAGCATACACAGAAGTAAATAGATGAGTATAATGAACTTCCATGTACCATCCTCACTGCAACAATGAACTCACAGCCAATCTTATCTCCCTGAAAACGCCCCCACCCACTCATTCCCTCCCCTATTCATTATTCTGAAGGAAATTCCAGGCATTGTATTTCATTGGCAAACGCTTTAGTACAGCAGTCCATTTTAAGCAGTAGCCTAACCTGGGCTGTGCCACTGTCTCCCTAAGTTAGCCAATATCTGCATCGAAAGCTTGTATAAAGGAAAGACACTCTCCTGTGTGTCTCCTTTATTCTCGATACACTACCCCAGCACAGCTGTACTTTGGGCGAAGGAATTCTGCAACAGCAGCTGGGTGTCCTACAAGTTAACCCGATTCCGACACCATCCACCTGGAGGTAGCATCAGATCCCACAGGCTAAGGGCTCAGCCCCACAAAACTCCATCCCCCCCTACCTGGCCGTGCAGATGCCAGTCACAAGTCTGGGTTGTCACGGCTATATATCACAACAACCACCCTCCACCCCACTTTAGGTTCAACTGATTTGCTAGAATGACTCAGAGAACTCAGGTAAACAGTTGCCTTACTAGATTGCTGGTTTATGATAAAAGGCTATAACTCATGAATAGCCAGATGGAAGACTTGCACAGAGTCAGCTACGCGAGAGCCCTCAGAGAGGGCTCCAAGTTTCCATGCCCTCTGCGGACATCTTACCCTCCTAGCACCTCCACTCCTTCGCCAACCTGAAGGCTGTCTGAATCCTGCCCTTTGGATTTCTATGGAGGCTTCATTATACAGGCATGATTTATTAAGTCATTGGCCATTGGTGATTGAACTCAATTTCTAGTCTCTTTCCCTGCCCTCTGGGGTGGGAATAGAAAGTTCTAACCCTTGGGGCGCCTGGGTGGCGCAGTCGGTTAAGCGTCCGACTTCAGCCAGGTCACGATCTCGCGGTCCGTGAGTTCGAGCCCCGCGTCAGGCTCTGGGCTGATGGCTCGGAGCCTGGAGCCTGTTTCCGATTCTGTGTCTCCCTCTCTCTCTGCCCCTCCCCCGTTCATGCTCTGTCTCTCTCTGTCCCAAAAATAAATAAAAAATGTTGAAAAAAAAAATTTAAAAAAAAAAAAAGAAAGTTCTAACCCTCTAATTACACGGTAGTTCCCCTGGCCACCAGCTCCCCATCCTTAGGGTCTGTCCAAAATTACCTCATTGGGCTGACTAGGAGAACATGAACCTGTAGAAACCTGTAGGAAGATGAGGACAAGAGTGATGGACTTTCCATAATATATGTATGCGTGGTGACCCAAGCCACTCTCTCAGGACATTAAATGCAAGTTCACACCAGAAGGCACCCGGAGACTCATAGGGCATGGCCATTCAGGTGGCCGGCTACTGGGCTATGTGGTCATTTGAACTTTAGCAAGTTCCTTTTTTTTTTGCGAGCTAATTCTATATGCATTTCAAATGAGAGTACCAATCAATATTTTGCATTATGCAAATAGCCTAAAGAAACCAGAACCTTTTACAGCTTTTTCTCTTTAGAACAAAGCACTGCTTAGGAAAAATAAAAATAAGCGATAGATGAACTCCCATTAGTGTTTCCAAAACAAAATGGTCACAGGCACTCAAATGTCCAAGTCCATTTTCTAAACTAAGAGGTTAACCTTGCCCTCCAGAATCTCACTGCCTTCTCTCGAAACTTGGGATCCTCCTGGACTGTTCCGCCCTTTTACCAAAAGTCTGTTGTCAGCAGGTCTTAAAAAGAACTTTTTTTAATGTCACTTCTTTCCCAAATTAAAATTCCGTAATAAATCTTTTTTTTCCCCTCCCTGTGAGTTTCTCTGATAACCATGAAGAGCTTTCCTTTCAAAGCCCTGTCTTCTTACCTCCTCTGCTTAAATCTCCACCTGTCACTTGCCTTCCAGGTAAGACAACACCCTTTTAGAGCTCATAATCTTGCCAGTTTAGTCTGTATGTTTTTTTTTTAATCCTCCATAAAATTTTTGCTTGCTCAGCACTAAAAGGGATCCTCTCCTCTGAGAATTGAGGTTTGTGTGCTTATTACTGATCTGATAATGCCCCTGTAGCCTCTGGAGGACAAGGGCCCCACAAAAAAAAAAAAGATATTCTTCTTACAGCCCTAGTTCTGAGACTTGAGCACACATCAGAATCCTTGGAGTGCTTGTCAGAACAAAGATCTTGGGGGTCAAATTCAGCAGGTCTGGGGGGAGCCTGAGAATGTGCATTTGGATGCAAAGATGTAAGTGACCTAGGCTCTGGCCTCTAGAATACTGCAGTCATGGAAAAATCCCTTCTTTTATGTGCATAGCACTTCAGAATTTGAAAATTGCTCTCATACTTAATTTTCCCTTTTTTAACCTAAACTTCACCACAATGCTAGGAAGGAAATAGCTCCTGGATTTAGGGTCAGAAAACCTGCATTTGAATTCCAGCTCTACCAATTATTAGCTCTGTGACTTTGGACAAGTTTCTTAAATTCTCAAAGGCTGAGCAGTTGCAAAATAGGAACAAAAACCTCCCAGGTAGATAATAGGATGTATTTGTGAAAATACTTTGCAAGCTGCGAAGTGCTATATGGACACATAATTTTAGAAAAGAAGACAGCCTGGGGTCAGTGTCAGAAAGACCGCCAGAGTATCATGCGAACAGAGAGGAAGAAGTGGGGGACTCAGTTGGCATGAGGAGGGCTTCAAGAAAAAGACCAAGTTTTCACAGGGCCCTAAAAGTTTTCAACAGGCAGGAAATTGAATGGGGAGGGTTTTCAGAGTGAACGGCACATAGGCAAGAAAAATGATTAATGATACAGTTGGTAAAGGAGCTTAAAGCCACATTACAGAAAACTTTGAACACCAGGAAAGAGAGTTTGAGCATGATTCAGTAGGTAATGGGAAGCCAATGAAATGTTCTGACCAGCAACTCAAAATGCTTAGGAGATAACAAACACTGGTCTGTGTACAGGGGAGACAGCAGAGGCAGGGAGACCTGTTAAGAGTATTTTCCTTAACAATTAAAGACCTAAATGTAAGCTATCAAGATCCTCGAGGAGAAAGCAGGCAAAAACCTCTTTGACCTTGGCCACAGCAACTTCTTACTCAACACGTCTCCAGAGGCAAGGGAAACAAAAGCAAAAGTGAACTATTGGGACCTCATCAAAATAAAAAGCTTCTGCACAGCCAAGGAAACAATCAGCAAAACTAAAAGGCAACCGACGGAATGGGAGAAGATATCTGCAAATGACATACCAGATAAAGGGTTAGTATCCAAAATCTAGAAAGAACTTATCAAACTCGACACCCAAAAAACAAAGAACCCAGTGAAGAAATGGGCAAAAGACATGAATAGATACTTCTCCAAAGAAGACATCCAGATAGCTAATGAACACATGAAAAAATGCTCAACATCACTCATCATCAGGGAAATACAAAGCAAAACCACCATGAGAGACCACCTCACCCCTGTCAGAATGGCTAACATTAACAACTCAGGCAACAACAGATGTTGGCGAGGATGCAGAGAAAGAGGATCTCTTTTGCACTGCTGGTGGGAATGCAAACTGGTGCAGCCACTCTCGAAAACAGTATGGAGGGTCCTCAAAAAAACAGAACTACCCTATGACCCAGCAATTGCAATAGTAGGTATTTATCCAAGGGATACAGGTGTGCTGTTTCGAAGGGACACATGCACCCCCCATGTTTATGGCAGCACTATCAACAACAATAGCCAAAGTATGGAAAGAGCCCAAATGTCCATCAATGGATGAATGGATAAAGAAGATGTGGTAACTATACAATGGAGTATTACTCGGCAATCAAAAAGAATGAAATCTTGCCATTTGCAACTACATGGATAGAACTAGAGGATATTATGTTAAGCAAAATTAGTCAGAGAAAGACAAATATCATATGACCTCACTCATATGAGGACTTTGAGAGACAAAACAGATGAACATGAGGAAAGGGAAGCAAAAATAATATAAAAACAGGGAGGGGGACAAAACATAAGAGACTCTTAAATATGGAGAACAAACAGGGGGGCTACTGGAGGGATTGTGGGAGGGGGGATGGGCCTTACAATAAATCCCAATCTTCTGCATCATCAATATCTCCCCACAGAGAGCCCCTTAAAAGTGCTGAGTAGGGGCACCTGAGTGGCTCAGTCAGTTGAGCGTCTGACTTCAGCTCAGGTCGTGACCTCATGGCTCGTGAGTTCGAGCCCCACGTCGGGTTCTGTGCTGACAGCTCAGAGCCTGAAGCCTCCTTCTGATTCTGTGTCTCCCTCTCTCTCTGCCCTTCCCCTCTAGTGTTCTGTCTCTCTCTCTCTAAAAATAAATAAATGTTAAAAAAAAATTTTTTTTTTTAAAGTGCTGAGTAGCTTTGTGTTGGCCTTAGCCCTGCCTTCTGGAGCATTAGAGAACATATGTTCCTTCATCTGGCAGCCCTGTTGACCTCAGCCAGGTTTCTCTTCTGGTTGCTAAACATGCCTGCGTTTTTCAGCCATTTCTCGTTTCTTTTCTGCCCTTCTAGTTACCCTTCTCTGGATATAATTTTGTTTCTCCCATATTCAGAAAGAGAAGTACAAGGCCTTACCAGAGACACTTGGATCATTTAAACAAACAAACTCTCTTGATGGATGGATAAAAAATTTAATTCTTTGACCCTGCTTCTTTTCCTTACTAGGTAACTTTATCAGGGACGCTTTATCAGATAATTTTATCAAGGTCATGTTCAAGGTTCAAATGGGTTCTCACTTTCTGGGGTGTCACACTTTAGAGCGTTGGTCATATTTAAATCCTTCATCTCATTCTGACTTGGGTTTGCTCTGATTTATAGTTGAACCTTTTATGTTATATATTTTCCCTTTTAGAGAATTTTAGGGATGCCAGCCTTAAAATTTACATACCCTCTGTTGTACCCTAAAATGTGTGTCACATGACTTGCTTGTACTTCCTTCTTAAAATTATCTTGTGTCCTTTTCATGGTAATGATACTTAACCTTTGGACAATCATTACATGGTTGCTCCTCATTTCCATTTTCCAGAGCCTGAAGGGTTAACATATCCATGGCTGAGGTGTGCACACCTTCGAGATCATTTGTGGGTTCACTTAGTGCACTAGAAAGTCCCTTTAGCGGCAACACAACAGAAAGGCACTACTCATAAATTCCCACCTCTCCTAATAATAGGGTCAGTGCTATTCCAAGTTAAGATCTTGTGGACCTACGTTGTATGAACAACTCCCATCCCTTAATGTTTACGTAAAAGTTCTCAGGCATTCAAAATACCTTTAGACATTTCATTCTTATTGTACAGAAACCTCCTCAGTATCTTTTCCTCGGCCCCCAAACCCTGAACACATTTGCCAGTATGCATCTCCCTCTCTTCCTCAAACTACATAACATGTGTAGCTGAGGAAAAATAAGGACAGATTGGATTTTCACTTTGTGTGGAAACACATTTCACTTTGCTTACTGAAGTGAAAGGTCTCTCTGCGCTTAGCTGATGAAACATGATGCTTTGATTTGATAAAGATTTTTCTTTCACGTTGCTTGGTCTACAGGCATACTCAGATTCATTTGGAAAACAATTTTTATTGACTGTGACTCATTAGAAAGAATGTCATGTGCTGGTATTTCATCACGGAGCGGGGAATCTTTCCCTTATAGGGCCTTTGGCTCTGACATGACTCAGGGAAGGAAGAATGGGCTGCTTCCATGGGAAACCTGCCAATGCAGCTGGGACCACATGAGAGTGTGTAAATGTATGATACCCTGGCGCCCTTTTGCGTTACCTGTTGTGGTGCTAGAGGAGACAGTTTTACTCTTGTGGCTCTGAAGATTAAGAACACAAGGAAATGCTCATTTTTCCCTTAGAAGAACTGAAATGAGCCAAGAGGACTACACCCTCGATTAATTAAAGCTTCAAGAATTAAAAAAAAGATGGTGGTAGGGGGAAATTACAGGGAGTACTCATGTATTGAGGGCACTATAAGAATATGAGGGCTCTATAAGAATAAAGTAGTGTTTATTGAATCACACAATTTTATTAGGTATTATGGGGCTTTGAAGCTTTCACAAAGTGAATTATTAACAAATGAAAGACCCTAAAACAAAAGTTTGGCTGGACTAGATATAGGTTCATTCCAGTCTTTCCAGTCCTGATTGTATCAGAGGGAGCACGGCTGAAACATGTTTAAGCTTATTTGAGAAATGAGAGGCTTTCTAACGCCACAGATTTTTCACTCTCGAAGAATATAATTATTCAGTGACATTTTTAAAAGCCTGATACCCGTGTTTTCAAAATAAAAATTGAATGTGGAATCGTTAAGAGCTTGTGATTTTTAAAATGAAAGTGGAACTGGAAACCCAAAAGAAAATTATCAAACTTCTTCTACTTGCTATTTTGTCAATGGCTAGTTTCACTGATTTCTGCCACGCTATTTTCTATCATGCCCACCAGTACTGGGGGCTGGGGGGCGCTCCTCCTGACTAAACATCCCCACGTATACCTTTTCTCATGCTTACCCTTCTTGGAAATATTCAGGACCACGAGTGGAGACATTTTAATATGAGGGTGGACAATGCCCTTCAATGGAAAAGCACTCTCAGTTTAAATAATATATAGTGCCTTGCAGCTTTGGGATGATTTGGCAGATTAATGCTACTTTAAGATGGTGAAGATACAGCCTTCAGCAAAGATAAATAATGTTGACTCACTGTTCTTCCCAAACCAAGGACAAAGCTGTGCTAAAGTTTATGGCCGAGAAGACAACCAATATCCAAATCAACTGACAGCAAAAGCCAGAAGAAGGATTATTCATTTGTTCCCGGAGGAAGGTGGTAGATACAGATGAAAAACCCCAAAGGCGAGCAGAGTAGAAGGTGGAAGTAAATGAAAGGAAATCACGCAGTGAAGGTATAGTGAGAAACAAGGCAACAAAATGGTGTTGAACTTCAGAAGAGGCGAAAAAAAAAAAAAAAAGATGAATCCCCTGCAGTTTGATTTCCGCGAAAAGACTTAAGGCTGAGGAGGTTCTCCAAATGCTGGGTCAAGGTTTTCAATTCACCTGAGAATGCTCTGTGCTAACCTCAACCTTCAGCTTCTCTCTATGGCACTACTTTTGCTGGCAGATTGTTCTGTTCCCTCAGTGCGCTGGCTCCGACTGAAGGGGAGGGCACACATCAAGGACCAGGAAAGAACTGATTGGAAAAGACTGGAGATTTATATCGAGTGCTGATTCATGAGCGCTTCAGAGATTAAAAACGAAGAAGCAAATGGAGTAGTGGTTGTTTGGGGCTGGAGGGGATGGAGGGACAGAGAGGTGACAGCTACAAAATACTCGGTTTCTTCTCGAGGTGATGAAAGTGTCCTCATACCAAATGTAGGGATGGTTGCACAGATCTATGAACATACACTGCAAATGAGTGACTGGTATGGCATGTGGGTTACATATCAGTAAAGCTGGTGTGGGTTTTTCTTTAAGCCTACAAGAAATTAGAAAGAAGGGTCAATCTGGTGTGAAAATCAACCTTCACACAGCAACCTCACAGGGCTAGGAGGCAAAGACTAGGTATCAATGATCCTGATAAGGGAAGGCATTTTCAAATGCCAAGTAAAGAACCACAGGGAAACTCAAAATCATTATATTCTATCCTTCACGCCTCTTAGGGGAATCGTGTGACTCTCTCGTTCTCTAGCTACCACCTTTTCCAAAGTTGAATTACCTGGCCCTGTTGGAGCTCACAACCTACGGGTGTGATAAATGTGTTATAGTTCAAGCACGTGAAAGGAAGGTATCAGCCACAGAATGAATCACATGGGAACATTTTCCATGTATCTCTGCAGAGTTAGGACCAATTAAAGGAGCCAATTATCCTGTCCTATCCAGAGAAAGCATTTCTCAGGTGAATGAATTGGGAACTGAAAACTGGAAATGGGCTTTTATTACTTTACATAATTAGGACACCATTTACAGGACTTGTACTTCTTGGGTGTCCCCCAAAACTCCTCACATAAGGCTGGCATTACTAGAAGCTTAACAAATACTTTCTGCTTTTAATTATATTGAATTCCAAAGAGGAAGCTTAGGCATTTTATGATGAGTGTGCATTCTATTTCCAAATGTAATAACTAGAATATAAACCCTAGAAAAGGAAAAGTATTTATCAAATACCAAAGCTCCTTTGAGACACGACTGTGTCAAGTTTGCAGGTTCTCTTTAGTTTTATTAAAATGGTTAGGAAAAACTGACCTCACAGATGTCTATACCCATGCAATCTTCAGCTTAGAATAATGCCCTGTACTACACTGTTTAAACACCAGAACTTTCCCGGTGAGTCCAATAATCTTAGCAGCATCTCCCTTTCCAAACATGTCAAGAAAGATATGTTGCTTTGGGTTACAGACACTGGGAAGATCAACAGACCAAAACACGCAGAACTGAGTAGAGGGAGGACTGAGTCTGGTCATCCTGAAGTCTCTGGAGAGCTGCAGAGTGACAGAGCCGATTACAATGCCCCTAAAAGGTTCTCTCACCACTCCCTGACCACCACCACAGCATCCCTGCTCACCCCATCACATGTGGTCTGCCACAATGGCAAGGAAAAGAGGGGCTTACAATGAAGCCAGCCCCAAGATAGAAACATATTTCACGGAGCCACGGTTAAATTTGTGAAAACAATATTACACTGTATGTTAATGAACTAGAATGTAAATACAAATTTGAAAAAAGAACAACAAAAAAGGATATGATATTAACATCAGAAAAAAAAAAAAACATTGGGGCGCCTGGGTGGTTCAGTCGGTTAAGCGGCCGACTTCGGCTCAGGTCATGATCTCGCGGTCCGTGAGTTCGAGCCCCGCGTTGGGCTCTGTGCTGACAGCTCAGAGCCTGGAGCCTGTTTCCGATTCTGTGTCTCCCTCTCTCTCTGACCCTCCCCCGTTCATGCTCTGTCTCTCTCTGTCTCAAAAATAAATAAAAACGTTAAAAAAATTTTTTTAAAGAAAAAAAACCATATATTTCTATAAAAAAATGAAAAGGTAGCTTTGACCTATATACATGAGAGACTGGAGCCAGAGCTCTTCGGATCCCAAGTATTCTCTTCCTGGGTGCATTTGCAAGGACGAAGTGCATTGGTTACAGGGGTTCATTGGTTCTTGCGAGCAATGAGGTCTCGTGGGAGGATTCACTATGAATGCTCTGTGGGTGAATAAGTGGTTGGGGAAAGAGTCAGCCAGTTTCTTCATTTCTATCCGTACTGGTAGTTCTCTTAGTTCTGAGCACCATCAATGTCCCACCAAATATAACAAGCCATCTTTACTGTACTTTATTAACTACACCATTTGAGTAAAACCATGACTGTTCTCTGCACTCCCACCCTGAGTATAACAAGTCATTATGATTGCGTGACTTGTTTTTACTTCTGAAAGCGCCTTCGTACATGTTTGATCTTCATAACTGAGACAGGCTGGCACAGTAACCTTGATTTACCTAGCATTCTCAGGGAAGACTAACTGAGAATAAACAAAAGTTTATCCCTTTGTGTTACCACCATCAAAAATAAATCTTGGGGTGCCTGGGGGGCTCAGTCGGTTGAGCGTCTGACTTCAGCTCGGGTCATGATCTCGTAGTTCGTGGGTTCGAGCCCTGCATTGGGCTCTGTGCTGACAGCTCGGAGCCTGGAGCCTGCTTCAGATTCTGTGTCTCCCTCTCTCTCTGCCCCTCCCCTGTTCTCTCTCTCTCTCTCTCTCTTTCTCTCTCTCTCTCTCAAAACAAAAAAAAAAATCTTAACTAGTCTGAATAAAATTTTTCAAAAATGTACTTAAAGTAATGTACATTAAAATAAGAATAATAATGGGGCGCCTGGGTGGCGCAGTCGGTTAAGCGTCCGACTTCAGCCAGGTCACGATCTCGTGGTCCGTGAGTTCGAGCCCCGCGTCAGGCTCTGGGCTGATGGCTCGGAGCCTGGAGCCTGTTTCCGATTCTGTGTCTCCCTCTCTCTCTGCCCCTCCCCCGTTCATGCTCTGTCTCTCTCTGTCCCAAAAATAAATAAAAAATGTTGAAAAAAAAAAATTTTTAAATAAGAATAATAAGACTTAGTTTTTAAATTTTTTGCCTACCACATTAACAGAACTTTTTATTGTTATAATACCCAGGTTTTTAGAGGATGTAAGGGAAAGGATCTTTGTAGACATTGCTAATGAGATTGCAAATTTTGACATTTTGGGGAGGTTATTTGATAATTTGGATCCAAAACTTTGTATATGTTCAACTCACTGACCCCACAATTCTTTTATTCTTTTTAATAATAGCTGATTGCCTACCAAATGCTAAATACGCAAGGTACACTGACGAACAACACAGACCAGCTTCTTGCTCTCAGGAAGCTTATGTTCTCATGAAAAGAGAGAAAAACAATGAATAAACACACAGGTGAATAAAGAAGATCAATTCAGACAGTTATAAATTCTAAGAAGGAAATTAAATCATCAGTATGACACAGGAGGGACAAGGTTGCTTCTGGTGATGTCAAGAAAGACCCCTGTGGCAGAGACGTCAATGCCCTCACAATATCCAGCCTCCAACTTACCCTTAATAAAAGAGCCCTAACTAAAAAAAATAAAACACCTTTCCTGGCCTTCTGGAAGAGTAGGATAGCATGTGAGATGTTATGAAAGTCACTACGTAGGGCTTCCAGAAATGTTTCTTCAGAAGAGAAACTGTGTCAGGTGAATCACATATGATAAGATTTCATAGATACCTGGAAAAAAACCTGAATTTCAAAAGAGGCAAATTAATGGTAAGGAGAAAAGCAATTCTGGCTTAGCTTTGGCTCTGAAAATATATACCCTCTGCTTCCTCTACTTTTTTTAGCTATAAAGCTTTAAGTGAGACTGTGGACACTTCTTGCTTGGGAAAGGAGACTGTTGGTGGAGGAAAGTTCTATAATATATAGGGGGTATAACACTGTGCTAAAATGTATTAAAAATTGTATGATACTTGATAGAAACAAAATGAACGAATATTCACCTGAGTGTCAACCTGGCTTCCAGTACTGATGCTGCTCTAACAAGCTGTGTATTCTTGGGTATCAACCACATAACATTATAGATTCTAGCCTCAATTTAAAATGGAAAAACTGGACTAAGTCATTGGTAAAGCTTCATCTACCTTCTGTAAGGCCTTGTTCACATTTCTTCCACAATTAACAGTGCAAATGCGCACGCACATACACACACATACACACACACACACAGGTTAAAGGTTAAATCTCATTATGATCTTTATAAAATGAACAGGTCCATAGGAAAAAAAATTATTATAAAATAATGGACTACTTATACCCATAAAACTTAATACAGATTTGAGGATGGTGAAAGAATGTGTCTATGCTCTTGGGGTATAACATATATATTTTATATGTGCCATAGTCCCCCCTTATCTGTGGAGGGATACATTCCAAGACCCCCCAGTGGATGCCTGAAACCACAGATAGTACTGAACCCTATATATACTATGTTTTTTCCTATATAAACATATGTACCGGGGGGCCTGGGTGGTTCAGTTGGTTAAGTGTATGACTTCGGTTCAGGTCATGATCTCACAGTTCGTGGGTTCGAGCCCCACATCAGGCTCTGTGCTGACAGCTCAGAGTCTAGAGCCTGCTTCAAATTCTGTGTCTCCCTTGCTCTCTGCCCTTTCCCCACTTGCACTCTGTTTCTCTCTCTCAAATATGAATAAACGTTAAAAAAATTTTTTTAAACATATGTACCTATCAAGTTTAATTTATAAATTAGGATATTTGACAACAATAACTGATAATAAAATAGAACGATTATAACAATAAATTGTTATAAAAGTTATGCGTATGTGCCTCTCTCTCTAAATATCTTATTACACCATGCTTGCTCTTTTTCTCCTTGTGTTATTAAGAGGATAAAATACGCACATGATGAGATGAAAGGAGGTGAATTACACAGGCATTGTGACATAGCGTTAGGCTACTATTGACCTTCCAATATTCATTAGAAGAAGGATTATCTGCTTCCCAATTGCAGTTGACTAAAGGTAACCAAAATGGCAGAAAGCAAAACCGCAGAAAGGGGAGACCACTGTATAAATAATGTGCCTTGTAGCTAAATCAATAATACGGGCTTATATTTGTACAATGCTTTAGTGTTTGCAAAGCAATTTTATGTCCTATCACTTTCAGTTTTGAGCCACACAGCTACTTTAAGAAATAGGCAGGGCGATACAAATTATGTCCTTTTTACAAATAAATAGATGTGACACTTCAAAGTGTCAAATGACTTGCCCCAGTTTACAGAGCAACGGGCTGACGTCGGACCTTCTCCCAGTCACTGGCATTCATTCCCATCAGCCACACTGCCAGGCCACGGGGATGACAGTAACCTTCAGTGGCTCCCTCACCCCCTCACTTCGCCTTTCTGTTCTGCTCATTCCATAGCTCAGCTAAAATCACTGAGAACCCCAGAACAGCGAGGCAATGCGACTGCCAAACTTTCATAAAATAGAGGCTCTCACAAGGATATTCAACCAGCCACTCCTCTGTCAACCCACAGAACCAGCACATTTTAGTCTCTGCAGTGGGGACCGCATGACTCCTTTTTTCTTTTCTCTTAAACTTTAGACAAGAAAATGAAATACACACTATATATTAACCTGTTCATTTACAAATTATGATGCACACAAAAAAATGATGACTCATATCATATATCCCTCATTCTTAACTGAACCCATCTTAAATAACAAAATGGCTTACATCTACACAAAATCATTTGAGTTCTTTCTATCTTTAATGTGTCACCCACTTTTGGGGCGCCTGGGTGGCTCAGTCAGTTAAGCATCCAACTTCGGCTCAGGTCATCTCACAGTTCATGGGTTCGAGCCCCACGACGGGCTCTGTACAGACAGCTCAGAGTGTGGAGCCTGCTTCAGATTCTGTGTCTCCCTCTCTCTATGTCCCTCCCCCACTCACGCTCTGTCTCTCTCTCTCAAAACATTAAAAAAAAAAAATCTAATGTGTGTCACCGACTTTCAATATGCCTAACAGTCCAAACACAATGTGAAGACTAAATCACATCATTATAAGTGCTGGTGTGTTCAAACAACATCAGGCATAAATCCTGTCTAAGAACCACAACTGGTTGCCAACATAGTAAATATTCATTTTAATCCAATTAACTAAAGTTAAGCATAAATATATGAAGATTGTAAAAGGATGGACCCAATGCCACAGTCTTGTTATCACTTTTATTTGTCATCTCATTTAAATGGATAAACCACGGCTCCTTCTGAGTTCTCCTGGCGGGAGTTACTTCTCATGGCCTTAATACCTGGAGCTCTCTCCATGAGCAAATTTCTTTCTCATTTTAACTCTAGAAATGTTCGGGAACATTAATTACGGGTCTATTGTGCATAGAGTGACCTAAGAATATCTTAAAAAGAAATAGTCCTTGACTCCGCCCTTTATCACACTTGACATTCACGGTATGAAAGAGTCCCCTCGCTCTACCAGAGGCCTTCTCACCACCTCCACTGCCAAGTGCAGCTTCTGGGTATTTGCAGGAGTCTCCTAACTGCTCCCCCTGCTTCTGCCCCTGACTCCCTGCCATCAGTATTTAATGCAGCCCAAAACCGATCATGTTACCGCTGTGGCTCAAAACCTCCCGGGACCTCATGTCTCACACTGAAGAAGGCCCAAATCCTTACCATCACTCCCCAAAACCCTACAGGATCCACCCTGTTGGTTTCTGTGACCTCAATTTCTATTCTTCTACCTGCCGATCACTCCATTTTAGCCACCCTGGCTTCTTTGCCATTCTTGGAACACATCAGGCATGTTCCTGTCTCAGAACCTTTGCCTTGGCCAGTGCCTCTGCCAGAAGCAATTTACGCCCAGACTGACCTTGGCACATTGTCTCACCTCTTTCAATTCTCTGCTCCAATGCCACCTCTCAATAAGGTCTCCCCCTATCACCCTATTTAAAATTGCCGCATAAAAGAGAGAGAGGCAAATCAGGAAGCAGACTCTTAACTATAGAGAAGAGACTGATGGTTAGCAAAGCGTAGGCAGATGGGGGAATGGGGAAAATGAGCGACAGGGATCAAGGAGGGCTCTGGTGGGGATGAGCACCGGATGTTGTAAGGAAGTGCTGAATCACTATATTGTACACCTGAAACTAATATTACACTGGATGGATGGGAATTTAAATTAAAACATTACAAATTTTGCTGCATATACCCCCACCCTCCCCAGTGCTCTCTGCAATTAGAAGTTATGAGGAGAAGAACAATCCAGAGCTGGGAAACGCATAAAAAAAGAAGAAATAAGTGGTTAACAAGCACAAGAGGAAAGAGTGTGTAACTTCACGAATAATTGAAGAAATACATATCAAACCAATAAGACCATTTTTCATCTATTATGTTCGCAAAGGTTTTTAAAATTATAATACTCAATGCTGGCAGAGGAACACAGAAAAATGTACGTTTAGACACCGCCCTTTAGAAAATAGAGCCCTTTTGGAAAATTATTCAGCAAATGTGTCAAAAGCCTTAAAATATTCAGGAATTAATTTGCATAATTTTACCCTAAATGCGGAAAAAACTTTATGAGCAAAGATTTTATTACAGCTGTATTTACAAAAGCAAATTTTGGAAGCATCCTAAATGACCCACGATAAGAAAATGATTAAGTAAACTATACATGGCTCATCAACTCGATTCCCTTGTTAATGACTCATTAATACTTTAACAACATGGAAAAGTCCTAATGAGATGGTATATAACCCCCACCCCAGTAGATTAGGGAAAAAAGATGGGAAGGAGGCAAGTGAAATATACACAGAACCCAGGACAGAGCTGTGCTGGGTCTGACCCCATCTGTCTAATGCCAAACCCTCAAAGACTGATAATGTGTTCTGCTCTCCTGCATCTGAGGTTTGTAGTTTCAATGCCTAAAAACCTTACTATTTCCAAACTCTTATTCACTGTCTCCAGGCACCCTGAGCACGTAGGTACACAGGCACCAGTTCCAAGGCTCCACTGTTGCCAAGGGACACATTATGAATTAGGCCCCAGAGTCACCTCACTCCAAATACTGAAAGTATAAATACAAACAAAAATATAAGAACAGAAGGGTCAAAGAGACAATAAATGTATTTGTAGAAAAGTAAAGCTGAATCCTATGAAAGAGTAAATTGGAATCAGGACTGACTGGGCATATAATGCCATATTTTGATGGGCATAATTTGGCCCCCAGAACTGCCTTATTATGGAGTCTGCCACACAGACAGTTCAGTCACAGGCTATTGTAAATATGCTACAAAACGCCCTCACCACTACAATTTCTATTATCTTTGACACCATCTAATCCCATGGCATTGCTTTTACACAGTAAGATCATTGGATCCACTCTGAAAAGTTCTGGCAGAATAAATCACAAGTTGGATAAACTTGATATGTGAACATGAAAATGGGAGCTCACGATTACACCAGGTAGCATACCGGGCCTTAGAATTTTCTATACCACCTGACGTTGTTTACTCATCTAACACAGACATATTTTCTTTCGCTTCAAAAAGATCTGTTAACTATTGGGCTTTGTCTTAAAGTGCTTTGCTGGAGGCAACGGAGGACTGAGCGCTTGGCCGCTTTTCCGAAGAAAGTTCTTATAGTCTATATAAGTTCTATATAGTTCTATATAGAAAGTTCTATAGCTCTTACCTGGTTCCAACAGCAATTCTCTGACACCAAGTGGGTGTCCAGGATTCAGTCTAATTCTGACACTAACCACCTGGAGTAAGCATGAGATCTTATGAGTGAAGGATTCAGTCTCACGAGATTGCCCCACTTCAGACACCAGCACAAGGGGAATCCCTGGGCCACGCACACTGTGCTCAGCTGACTGCAAATATTAAATCATTATTTTGTACACCTGAAACTAAAATGTTATGTGTCAATTACACATCTGTTTAAAAAAATTCCAAAAAGAAAAAATTGAGGGTTTCCAAGGCTCCCCTTAGGTTCGATAATTTGCTAGAACAACTCCCAGAAGCCAGCAAAGAAGCTATATTTACAATGACAGTTTTATGATAAGGTATACAACTCAAGAAATGAACAAAATGAAAGAGACACACAAGGCAAGGTGTGGGAGGCGTGCAGGGCACAGAGTTTCCTTCCATGCCTTCTCAGCAGCTCTACCCTCCCAGGATCTCAATGAGTCCACCAACCTAGAAGCATCTCAGAACTTCACTGATCAAGAGTTTTTATCAAAGATTCCTTATCTAAACATGATTTATGGCATCAATGGCCATTAGTGATTGAGCTCAATCTCCAGGCCCTCTCTTCTCCCTGCTGGTGGGGCATAAGGCTTGGTCTTTCTGGTGTGGCCAGCTCTTCCCCTGAAACTAAGGGTCTACCAGGAGTCATGTCATTGGCACCAACTCAGATTTGGCCAGAAGGGAGGTTGTTATGAATAATATAAGATACTCCCATCACTTAGAAAATTCCAAAAGGTGGGGTGCCTTAGTGATCAGTCAGCTAAGTGTCCAACTCTTGATTCCGGCTCAAGTCATGGTCTCAGGGTCATGAGCCCCATGTCGGACTCCACACTGACAGTGCAGAGCCTGCTTGGGATTCTCTCTCTCCCTCTCTCTCTGCCCCTCCGCCACTCATATGTGTGTGCTTTCTCTCTCTCAAAATAAATAAATAAAAAAAATTCCAAAAGGTTTTGCAGTTCTCTGCCAGGAACCTGGGACAAAGACCAAATATAGTTTTTATTATACCACACTTCCAAAGTGTGTTTTCTAGGTAAATCTCTTTACTTCCATTTTCTAAAATGTATTGTGAAGTTAACATATTTAATTTCCTTGACAACCATAACCCAGGTTTCTATAACTCTGGATGTACCACAGTGCTGAACACAGTTCTTTGTGCAAAGAATGTATTTCAACAGGTGTGCACTTTCCCAGAAGACTAAGGGCTGTAGAAGAGTTAGACCAGTTAGATTAAGAACAGAAGGTTACTGGGGTGTGTGGGTGGCTCAGTCGGTTAAGCATCTGACCTCAGCTCAGGTCATGACCTCATGGTTCGTGAGTTTGAGCCCCGTATCGGGCTTTGTGCTGACAGCTTGGAGCCTGGAGCCTACTTTGGATTCTGTGTCTCCCTTGCTCTCTGCCCCTCGCTCATTCTCTCTCTCTCTCTCAAAAATAAATAAACATTAAAAGTTTTTTTTAAAAAACTAGAAGGTGACTTTTCCCAAACTAGTGGTGTTTTTCTGGATTCTTTGGATAGCAAGAGACACCTGACTTGAATTTGCTTAGAGGAGATTTATTGGGGGGCGGGGGGGGGGGGGAGGGGTAGCTCACAGAATAACAAGAAGAGCTCTTTCTTCAACCATGATCACAAAGACAGAAAACCAAGAAACTTCTGAGACTCCAGACACGAGAACCATGACAACACATTAGGTCTCTGTCTCTTTGTCCCTCACTGCCTCTCTCTCTGCTCCCCTCCTCTTATGTATTTTTTACTTTTCTATGCTAGCTTCCTTCTTTCCTGTTGCTGATTTGCTTCTTCTCAGATGCTGCAGCAGCAGCTTTGTGACTGGAGGGGGAAAGGGTCTTGCCACCACCCATCTTAGGACTTTGATTAGAAATACCCAAGGCCTAGGGCGCCTGGGTGGCTCAGTGGGTTAAGCATCTGACTTCAGCTCAGGTCATGATCTGAGGTTTGTGAGTTCAAGCCCCGCCTTGAGCTCTGTGCTGACAGCTCGGAGCCTGGAGCCTCCTTCAGATTCTGTGTCTCCCTCTCTCTCTGCCCCTCCCCTGTGCATGCTCTGTTTCCCTCTGTTTCTCTCTCTCTCTCTCTCTCTCTCTCTCTCAGAAATAAATGCTAAAAAAAAAAAAAATTAAAAAAAAAAAAGAAAGAAATATCCAAGGCTTGCACTTAGATTCTTACTCCTTGATCAACATTATAGTCAGGCAGATGGAGGAAGAGGAGTCACGTGAGCAGAAAACAATTAAAATGTGTAACATGTATTGAAATTTACTATATGCCAGGCATCTAACCCTGTACTTAGCAAACACTGATAAAATATTTGGTATGTGCCCTGTTTTGGGTACATTATAAATATTAACCAGTTACTCCTCACAACAACCCTTAGGCAGATGTTACATTATTCCCATTGTAGGGTGAAAAGCTAAGAATCTTGTCCAAGACCACATGGCTAGTAAGCAGTAGAGCTGGAATGTGAACCCAGGCAGTCTGGTTCCTGAGTTTGTGCTTTCAACCACACCGCTAGACAGTCTCCCCACTTTACATCATTTAACCTACACGTGAGGTAAATGGTATAATTATCACCATTTCACAAAGGGAGACACAGGGCATGTCCATCAAGTGGTAGGGTCAGGATTCAAAACCACAGAGTATGAGTCCAAAGCCCACGTTCATTTTTTTTTTTATGCTTATTTTGGAGAGAGAGAGAGAGAGAGAGAGAGAGAATGCAGGGGACAGGCAGAGAAAGAGGGGGACAGAAGATCCAAAGCAGGCTTCTTGCTGACAGCAGAGAGCCGGCTGTGGGGCTCGAACCCATGAACCACGAGATCGTGACCTGAGCCGAAGTCAGACACTTAACCAACTGAGCCACCCAGGCTCCCCAAAGCCCACGCTTTTAATCACTGTGCTGTGTTGCAGAGTTGGGGGATGAGGGGTGTGGTGCCTTGAAGACGAGGGAGAGGTATAAGAAGACAGTGCATCCATTACATTCAGTACAGCGTGCCAAGCCAGTCATGCTTAGAAATCCTTACTCGCCCAGGGGTGTCTGGGTGGCCCAATCAGTTGAGTGTCTGACTTCTACCCGGGTCATGATCTTGTGGTTCCTGAGTTCAGAGCCCCCACACTGGGACTCACTGCTGTCAGCACACAGCCCACTTCAGATCCTCTGTCTCTCTCTCTCCCTGTCCTTCCCCTGCTTGTGCTCTCTCTCTCTCAAAAATAAACATTTAAAGAAAAAAAAAAAAAAAAAAGAAATCCTTACTAGCCCCAACCTAACCTGGAGAGCCAGTCATGCTCAGCAGTAGAAAGCTGTGATCAGCGCCAAGTTGAGGTCAAGGTCAAAGAAGAGAAAGCCAACAGAGCCATGGGAGAAAATCAGGCCTAGAATAAGGGTCTGAGGAAACCTCCTACAAAGAGAGAGTCAGCCTGGGACACTGACACTTCTCTGGGAGGGTGTATACGAAAGAGTACAGAAGGTTACATTCAAGAAACAGCTGGAATTCTTTTAGAGTTCCTACAGCACGGGTTATGTCCTTGCCCCCAGAAAGTCACAGGACTGTGTCAACTTAGATTTCCTCAGAAATGCCTTCACTGAGCTATGATTTAATGTCATGCTTTCAGCTTTTATCAAGAATTCAGTTAACTGATGTCCATTTGAGGAACATTTTGTGGTCTTCAGAAAACCTGCAACTGAATACACTGTTCTTACCTTAACAATGAGCGTAACATTCTGACCACAATTTGGAATCAGAGAAATCTTTGTCTTTCCTGGCAAACGTGTGCTTATTTTTATCAGACAATAGGAGTTATACAACATTACCTGTTTCCCCTTTTGCATGGGCCCCTGTGAACCAGAAGTTAAATTTTGTGCTTCCTTTTTCCATTATTATCCTAGATTCTTGGATGTCTCCTAATGAATTCTGATGGCCCTTTTTGCCTTGAACCATTTTGGGGTGTGTGTGTGTGTGTGTGCACTTTACTTTTTCATTGTGAAGTAGAGTATACATACAAAGGAGTGTACAAAACAAAAACACACAGCGTAACAATTATCTCAAGACAAATACCCATAAATACCCATATAACCACCACGCAGGTCAATAAACGGGAACTGCCAGCACCCCAAAATCCCTTTCATCCTCCTCCCAAACACCATGCATCCCATCTCTCCACCCACCCCTCATTCTCCTCCTTCTTCTTCTGATTGCTTCGCTTCTCTTTATACTCCTATTAACAGTATATCCCTCAATACTACGGTCTGGTGCTGCACTTTTTCTTTTAACCTTACCTGAATGGAATCAGGCATTCTGCGGTCTTCTGTGACTGGCTAATTTCACTCAATATTACAAATGAGTATATTTATAATCCCTGCTATTGTTTATATTTGCAGTCCATTCATTTTCGTATCTGTAGAGTCTGCCATCATATGACTAGATCACAATTTATCCATTTTCCTATGATAGGCATTATGATTTTTTATTTTCCTTGATTGCTAATGTGGCTGAGAACCTTTTCATATGCTTATGACTCATTTGAAAATCCTTTTTTTGAACCATCATTTTGAACCAAGGACATGGATTCTCACACGGAGCCTCTGGAAGGAACTCAGCCCTGCCCACTCCTTGAGTTTAGCCCAGCAACACCCATCTTTGGGTCCTTTGCCTTGTAGAACTGTGAGGTAATAAATTTGGGTTGCGTTAAGCCACTAGGTGTGTGGTAATCTGTTACAGCAGCAACGGGAAATTAATAAACAAGGAAAGGGAAGATGACTGCTTAGATCATTAAGATCATTTATATCAAAACAAATGAAATAATGTAATGATATTTTTGCTTCATTAAGGTGTTACAGCACTGCCTATTCCTATCACTTAAAATAGAAAAATGATCTTTAAAATTGAAGTATAATGTATATGCAGTGATACATACAGGTCTTAAACATATTATTTGATGAGTTGTGACAAATGTATACATCTGTGTAACCAACATTCAAATCAAGTTACAGAACATTTCATTCTTCCAGAAGTGCCTTAAGCCCCTCTCCCATCATTTCTCAGCGCCTCCCTGCCCCCACCATCTAGGAAACCACTGATCTGACCTCTCTTCCTATAGGTTAGCTTTGCCTCTTCCAGGACTTCAAATAAAAGAATCATACAATATGGGGGCGCCTGGGTGGCTCAGTCAGTTAAGTGTCTGACTCTTGATTTCAGCTCAAGTCGTGATCTCACGGTTTGTGGGATCGAGCCTTGCATTAGGCTCTGTGTTGGCAGTGTTGAGCCTGCTTGGGATTCCCTCTTCCTCTTCTCTCTGACCTTCCCCCATGCTTTCACTCTCTGTCTCTCAAAAAATAAAAAAATAAAAAATAAAAATAAATCATACATTATCTACTCTGTTGTGTTTGGTAAGAACACTGAGTTTGAAGTTAAGGACTGCAACACAAATTCTGGGTCTTCTACTCACCAATTCTTTGAACTCAACCAAGCATCAGCCTTTCAGAGGCTAAGTTTCCATTTAGAATATAAACTGCCAGGGTGCCTGGGTGGCTCAGTGGGTTAAGCGTCCGACTTTGGCTCAGGTCATGATCTCACGATTTGTGGGTTAGAGCCCCACATTGGGCTCTGGACTGACAGCTCAGAGCCTGGACCCAACTTCAGATACTGTGTCTCCCTCTCCCTGTCCTTCCCCTGCTCACACTCTGTCTCTCTCTCAGGAATAAATAAACATTTTTAAAAAATAGAATATAAACTGCAAAAAAAAATATATATATAATATATATATATTTATATATATATTATATATATTTTATATTATATATTATATATATATTTTATATTATATATATTATATTATATAAATATATATTATATATAGTATATAAATATATAAATATATTTTATATTTAATATATATATTTATATTTTATATATATATTTTATATATATGTGTGTATATATATATATATATATATATATATATATACATATAAACTGCTCACCTCATAGCTGCTGTCAAGATCACAGGAGATCATCTGATAAAAGTGCCTTGTCATTTCTTAAATGGTCTACACTTGTAAATACTTATTTCCAACTCAAAACAGAAATTGGGTGTTAACAATCTTTGGGTAATGGGATAATAACTGATTTTTAAATTTTCTTAATATTTTTCTATATTTCTCAAGTTTGTACATTAATACATATTCCTTTTAAAATAAAAACGTTATGGGACGCCTGGGTGGCTCAGTCTGTTAAGCGTCCGACTTCAGCTCAGGTCATGATATCGTGGTTTGTGGGTTCAAGCCCCACATCGGGCCCTGTGCTGACAGCTCAGAGCCTGGAGCCTCCTTTGGATTCTGTGTCTCCGGCTCTTTCTTCCCCTCCCCTACTCGTGCTCTGTCTCTCAAAAATGAATAAAACGTTAAAAATATTAAATAAAATTAAAATGTCATTTTATTTAATTTTAAATTTATTTATTTATTTTGAGAGAGAGCACATATGAGCAGGGGAGGGGAGGAAAGACAAGGAGAGAGAAAGTCTCAAGCAGGATCTGCATTGCCAGCACGGAGCCCAATGAGGGGATCAATCCCATGAACTGTCCTGACCCAATTCGAAATCAAGAGTCAGATGCTCAACCAACTGAGCAAAAAAAAAAAAAAAAAGTCATTTTAAAATAAATTAGCACAGGAATGTTTATCAACTCTGATTTCATGCCACACATTCTTTTTAAAATTCTGATTTAATTAATAATTCCAATCTTCAAATATGTATTGGTGTAAATCACGGTAGAGTTTTAGTCATTCCTACACAAGAAGCGGCAGAAAGTAAGCTAATAAGGATAACACACTACTATTTTCTCATTTTATACATCTAAGGAATGCCTAACACAGCATAAAATACAATGCTGCTGTGATGCTGTACTTAAGAATAAGCCACATCATTCAGTATAGCATGTCACACTGTTCAGATACAAAATCCTACCTCTAAATCCTTCCCATTGCCATTGTGAAGAGAGGAAGAAAGCAAAGAAACGGAGAGACACAAACATTGAAGAAAGTGTAATAGGGAACTGTATTTGAAATCACAAGAATTGCCCCATAGAACAAGCTTTAGGTTTCAGAATTGCACAGATCAGGGTAGTAGCTTCCACAAATTGGGATCAAAACAATAGTGGCTAACACTGATGAAGCGTTTACTATTCGCTAGGCACTATTTTAAGCACATTATAAACACTGATTCTTTTTATTTCTCACTACAGTCCTACGAGATGAGGGCTATTGTGCCCCCACTTAAGAGGGGGAAGGCCACTTATTTAGTGGCCGACATAGCATGGTATCAGATCCCATGCTCTCAATCATAACTCTATACTCACTTTCTAATGATGGCTGGAAAATGACTGCATTTAAAGTTTGAATTGTAGGGGCACCTGGGTGGCTCAGTCAATTGAGGCTCCGACTTTGGCTCAGGTCATGATCTCATGGTCAGTGAGTTCAAGCCCTCCGTCAGGCTCTGTGCTGACACCTCAGAGCCTGGAGCCTGCTTTGGATTCTGTCTCCCTCTCTCTCTGCCCCTCCCCCACTCATGCTCTGTTCTGTCTCTCAAAAATGAATAAACGTTAAAAAAAATAATAATAGGGGCGCCTGGGTGGCGCAGTCGGTTAAGCGTCCGACTTCAGCCAGGTCACGATCTCGCGCTCCGTGAGTCGGGCTTCGAGCGCTTCGAGCGTCGGGCTCTGGGCTGATGGCTCAGAGCCTGGAGCCTGCTTCCGATTCTGTGTCTCCCTCTCTCTCTGCCCCTCCCCCGTTCATGCTCTGTCTCTCTCTGTCCCAAAAATAAATTAAAAAAAAAAAAATAATAATAATAATAATAAAAGTAACAAATAAAAAATTAAGTTTGAATTGTAAATAATTCCAGCCAAAAAAGACTAAAAATTGTCATGAATTAGTACATGACCTTTGAGAAAAAGAAGTGATCAAGTACGCACTCATGGAGAATGTGTAACCACATGAGACATTTAAGAAGATCAAAATATACAAACTTAGGACAACAGAGGAAGTGCTTCTAGGCAGGATCAGGAGGGAGACATGTCCCCCCAGTCGTGCTTGTTTATTTTTTTATTTTATTTTATTTTATTTTATTTTATTTTATTTTATTTTATTATTTTACGTTGTTTTTAATTTCTTTTAAGTTTATGTGTTTATTTTGAGCCAGAGAGAGACAGAGAGAGAGGAAGAAAGAGAATCTCAAGCAGACATCTCTGCTGACAGTGCAGAGCCTAACGTGGGGCTAGTACCCAAGAACTGCAGAATCATGGCCTGAGCAGAAATCAAAAGTCAGATGCTTAACCAACTGAGCCACCCAGGTGCCCCTCCCCAAGTCATACCTCTTAAAATTATCCAATTTTAAGAAGTTCCCTACTGGGGAAGTAATATAGTTAATATCAGAGCTAGTGTCTAGTCTCTCTACTTGAAGTAAAAATTTAGCAAATAATAGGTAGTTCACTCCATAGTCCAGATTTTGTTCCTCCCAATCCTTTCTGTTATCATTTTAAAGTCCCGGGTAAAGAATCTACTTCCAAGTCTTATTGAAGTTCTGTATCAGCACCAGGTGAATCAGCCCAGACAAAAAATGAGCCTACTTAACGAATTGTACCCTAGGGGTGCCTGAGTGGCTCAGTTAGTTAAGCATCGGACTCCTGATTTCAGCTCAGGTCATGGTCTCATGGTTGTGAAATCAAGCCCCACCTAGGGGCTTTGCACTGAGCGTGGAGCCTGCTTAAGATTCTCTCTTTCCTGCTCAGCCCCTCTCCCCCACTCCTGTGCGTGCTCTCTTTCTCTAAAATAAAAAGTAACAATAATAATAATAATAACAATAATAGTAAATTATGCCTTAAAGCTTATTTCCACCTGAGTCTGCAACTACCAGTCACTTTTGCAACTTTATCTCTATGGTCCCACAAGAGGAGAATAAGAAAGATACTATTATAATCTTCCTTCAGTAAAGAATAAAGAGGCTCAGAGATGTGAAAGGTTATACCTAAGTCCACGCAGCTCGTAAGTTCTAAACGTGAGTCAAGAATCCAGTCTTCTCCATTCCCTTCTCTAACCCTGACCCATTTTAGTGACAACCTCCCAGATTTATTAACAAGTAATAAACCTGACTGATTTGGCCTACCTCTCTGGTGAGTTATCAGTGAGCAGTGAAATGTACCAAAAGTGGACTGAGATAGGAAGGTGGAGCTTCTAGAACAGACTTAGAAAATGGAATAGTCACCTTACAATAAATGCCACGTTTTAGCACTTAGAACGTACCAGGTAGTGTCCAAAGTGCTTTATAGATATTACCTCATCTATCCTCCAAAATATTCCTGTGGGGGGTACATTATTAGCTCTATTTTACAGATAAAGGATCTGAAGTTTAGACAGGTTAACTGACCAAGGGATTCTAACCAGGGTTAGAATCCTGTATGACCGAGAGCTGTGTTCTCCCAGCCAAGTGAGTCAACAGAGACAGGAACTCCAAGCCTGCCCTGGGCACAGCGACTGACCTTAGCCTCCCCGAGCACGGTTCTCCACTCTCCCTCCCTCCTTACCTGCTGGCTCTGAACAATGAGGCTCTTTCTCTGTCCGAGTCGTTCTGGTACAGGAAATCCCATCAGGCCTCTGGGAGGCTAGTGTTCTTCTGGTGCTTTTGTGATATTCCCCTCCCTCAGTTCAGAAGGATCTGAACAAGCCAAAAAGAGGTTTACTCCCCTTGTGGGAATGTTTACTAGGATTCACAGTGGAAGAAAAAAATTAAGAAAAATAATGCTTTAATGCAAAAAACTTTAAAAGTCAAGATCAATGTCCCAAAAAGTCCTTTTTAAATGAAGACGAAAGATCCAATCCTACACTTACTTGCACCACTCACTCCACCTCACCCCTGCCCCTTGGAGCCCTGTTGGATACTGTCTGTATTGAAATTCTTGACATTTAGTTCACCATGGATTTTTTTTTTTTGCATTGATATTTATTTTTTTAAATATGGCACTAAAACGTTATTTATCTTCATGATGGATGAGTTTTAGGTTTTGTTTTTGGAGTCCCCTTAAATTTTATGCTCAAGGCTTCACCGGCCTCAGCTTATCCTTGGTCCTGGACTGAGCACATAAAAGCTGGAATCACAGTTGGAGGGCCTTGTTTCCCAGTTTACAGTTTTCCCACATCTTTCCTTGTGTCCTCCTCATGTCAGCTATCCTCTGTGTCAGCCCCACCAAATAAGTGACCACCGTGTGTACTCAAGGTCATAGCTGAGCCGTGGGGAGAAAACAGTCTTCTCCACCTTTGCTCCAGAGCTATGGGAGTTTGGCTGTGTTTCTTTCTCCTTCTTAAAGGACACTTTTTATACCATCAGCTGAGTAATTTGCCAGGAGGGAAATTCCTGTCTTTGACACTCTCAAATCAGTGTTGACATGTAATTTTAATTATTGAATTCCTATCACTGTTTCTCTAAGGCAGTGGTTCTCAGTCTTTAAAAACAAATCCCTATGCCCAGGCTGCTCCCCAGATCCATTAAGTCAGTATCTCCAGGGGCAAGAGCCTGGCATTCATAATCTTTAAAGCTTCCGAGGTGATTCTAGTGTGTGGGCAAGGTTGAGAATGACAGCTCTCGCGAAAGGCTCACTTTTCATTTTCCTCCCCTAGATGGTTTTTCCTGTGGTCCATCCCAGGGACAATACCAGGGCTCCAGGATCTGAGGGAGCTGGATTTAATTCCTGGCTTTCCCACCTGCTAGCTGTGTGACCTCGGACAAGATACTTTTGTTTCCTCAACTATGCCAGGGAGATGATAACAGAATCTACCACTTGAACTTGGCTGAAGGAATCATGCGGAGGCATCTGAAACACCTAGCATAGTGTCTGGTGTGCGTGTGTGTACGAGCCCTCATGCAACCACACATTCAGTGTGAGCTACTACTATTATTAGTTACGAATCCATTCTGCAAAGAGACAAGAAGACCAGTGAATAGGCAAAGGTAGAACCACTCTGTTAGAATCCAGGGGTGAGAGGAGACTCAGACCCCACTCTTTTTCAGTGTGTTCTATAGAGCCCCTGCGAATTCTGGGAAATAATTCAAAGACCACTAGTGTGGCATGTAATGACATTTTGAACCCAATTTTACTCTGTTTGGGGTGGCTTTTTCTGCCTCAGAACTGCTGTGGCCCATTTCTAATCTTATTTCCCGTGGCAGGCGTCCGCCGGCTGAGCTCGGGGGCTGTTCTGCGGCCACAGGACCCAACGGAGCAGGGCTGCTCCGCCCACGTTGCCTCTGTGGCCTCAGGCTTACCAGGGGAGGAAGCAGCTGCTCAGTGACGCTGCTCTAAATTCCCAGTCCCCTGGCTGGATGAATGTCTGTTTGGTTTTCAGGTGTGTGATGGTGGCCAGGAGGGTTGAACGAGTTTCCTGTTCAAGAGTAGAGGAGTATTTAAATGCCCTGCGCAGGAAGACCCTTAAGGCATCCTGGCTTGGCAAGGACGGCTCCCTTCGGGAAAGACTAGCTCGCCTGTTTTCCCATTTGAGAACAGCTGTGCTCTATTTGTTTCTTAGGCAGTGTTGATTGTTTGAACCCAACCAGTCAAAAACCCTGGCCCAGTTCAGAGACCTCCACCAGCCTTGGGCTGATTCAGAGAGGGTGAGGCAGCAGGTACAGATCGGGACCAGCGTAACTGAGGTTGGCTCGGCCTCAGAAATCATCTGTGCCACAAGATTGGCTGTATATCCTTTTCCATTAGGGAGCCCCATCTGGGCCCTGCTCGTTTGTGTGGCTTCCACTGCTCCCTTTCATTTCTTCCAAATCAATATAATGTCTTTGTTCTTGTTTCCATAAAGGAGTACCCCTCGTACCAAGTTAGTTATGGAATAAACTACTCGATAGCAAGAGTGTTTCGTTTCTCCCTCCCCCAAGCCCCTTTCCAGACTTGTGTGGGAAGAAAGTTGATATTTCATACCATAGTGTGTTTAAAGTGTTTTCTCTGATTGTTCTTTAGAGTGGCTGTTTGAGTTAGACTTGGAGTAGTTGGGCTCCTCGATTCCAAGTAACTGAAACCAACTGGTGTTGGCTTGAGCCAGAGACAGGAATTTATTACAGGATAAAGAAACACCTCACGGAAGCAAAGACAGGAGGGGGGCTAGGCTTCCGGAAGAAACTGGAAATGGAAAGCTGCCAGAACATGTCTGCCATGTCTCATCTCTGAAGCCTTGCGTCTCTGCTGCTTTTTGTCTCTTTGCTGACCGGCTTTTACTGCCTCTGTGGACAAGGAGAAATGCTGCTGTCATCAGAGCTCAGTGCTTATTACTTCCATGTGAAAGGTGCCCAAAATGACTCGTGGCTTCCAGTATCGACTCAAGAGAGTGTGATTGGTCAGATTCCATCAGCGACGGTCAGCGGACAGAGAACACAGAGGCTGTCTTCTCAACCAAGGCTCCCGGATACAGCTGCTGACTAGGGTCATTTGTGGGAGATTTTTTTTTTTTTTTTTTAAATACAGACCCAGGCTCTGCTTTGGAATCTGTAGGAGTAGGTCCCGGGACTCTGCATTAAAAATTCCTTAAGCAATTCTGATGATAAATTAGATTGAGAGCCAAGGAGACAAAACTCTTTGGTACCCATTAATCTTTCTACTAAGGTCTAACAAAAGACTGCCTTTTAAGCTATCTACTGTTTGTTGGAGGCTATTACTATAAGGCTGGAGTGAGCAATTCATTTCAGTGTGAATATACGTGAGTGGGATGAGGAACTCCCTACCCCACAGAGCACTTGTTGTAGAACCAGTCGAGTGGAAATCTGAGAAGCCAGCTCAGAGTTGGATCTAATATCACTGCTCTTAAAGGCTTCATGGTCAGGACTTTTAGACAACATTTCAAGAACAGTTCTTACCAGGTGAAATCTGGTTCGGTGTTACCCAAGCAGATGATGCAGGTTCTGTGGGTCAGGGTGAGAGTCCAGAACAGGTTTAAAATCTAGGTCTTCACGCTGGGGGAAAAAACAGAACTCCATTGGGAAAATACAATCTTAAGAGAATCGGGTTATGTTTTGGTTCCCATGTTTTCATTTCTTACAACATGCTGTTTCTGCTGCTTGATAAACAGTTACCTCTTCTCTTTTTAATGTCTATTGCCTTGTTCTTTAAGACTTAACTTGTGTTTCCATTTAGAGGAAATCTTCTCTGACTCCCTAGTCTATTCATCTTTTCTTCTGCTCCTTTAATATCCTCCATGTACCTTGATCATATCATGGATTGTAATCATGTTACTTTCCCATCACCTCCACTTGATGATGGGTAGATGGCACTTTGGTAACTAAATCTGTTTGTTTGGGGGTTGGTATGAACTCTCCTTCTGCTGAATTGATGTAGTGATGTGTCTGCCAACCTGGCCCCTGGCTTCCCTTCTGTCCCTGTAACAGTCAGAGCCACCATTCTGAACACCACCCCAGGTTCTGGGATCGCTCATTCCTTAATCATAGAAAATGAAGGAGCCCTAGACTTGTGGCCCTGCCTCCAGTATGCCATGGTTATTAGGACACCCTTCAGCATCATGATGCACTTTGAAGATGTTTTATTTGTGTTTTACTCTAAGATAGTCTAGCTAAATCAGCCATAATTCACTAGGCATGATTCAGATATTAGCTCATTTAACTCCTACAACAAGCCTACAAAGAAAGCTTTATAGGGAAAACTGGGAGGAAAAAGATGAAGTAACCTGCCCAGGCCACAGCACCAATGTCAGAACCAGGATCAAAACCCAGATCTGATTCCAAACCCTTACACTCTTAAACACCAGGCTGCACAGTTAGGCCCCTTTTGAAACCTACTTCACATGGTCAGCTACTTAGTTAGCTAGTTAGTTACTTTATGTAGTTAGCTATCTTTCCCTGTTTATGCCTTCCTTTCTGAATTAGAATGAAATATTCAGTAAGTATTAGCTGGTTGAAAATACATAACTGTGGATGATACATCACTGATCTGAACTTCAAAACGTGTCTAACATTCTCCTATCCGTTATCAAGTACAGAATTTTCTAGAAGTGTCTACCTGAAACCTTCCACCAGAATGTGAGCCTATGCTTATTTGCATCGCTTCTACTCAACATGGCTGAGGAGAAGATTTCTCCACTGCTGTCCATGGAACCACCAAACTCCAAGGAAGCCCTACTTCTACGGTGTTCTTTTAGGTGTGGCCCCTGCATGACAGGGTCTGAGAATGTGTAAGGACTGTATGAGGACAGGGTGACGGGACCAACCACAGCTCTCAGAATATTCATAACCGAGTCATCAAAGAGTCACACAGTCCAAGCCTGAAACTGGGCAGTTAGGCGACAGCACTGCATAGTTTCCCCAAACACACCATCTCCATATCTGAGAGCCCACACGGGAACACATTCATCACTCGCCTTACAGGAGGGGTGTTTAAGACACAAGAGTTCTAGGGGATATCAGAAATAGTTTGCATGAATTATAAATGAAGAAGTAGAAAGAAAATTCAAAATTTAAATCAGAATTATGTTACCCTCTCCATGCTCAAGTACAGTTCAAAGGCTAGAAACCTAGAGAGATGCACTTAGACATAAAGTACACCTGAAACTAATCTCGTATCGTATGGTAACTGGGATTTAAATAAAACCTTGAAAAAAAAAAAAATAGAGGCAAAGCCCACCTATTCCGACAAATGAGATGAAACATCAATGGCAAGGAGTCGGTAGCCAACTCTTCTCTTTCCAGAGGCTACAGCAAACTAGTCCAGGGCCTTGTAGAGATGACAGGTGCACCAGGCAGATATATGGCCCTATACTTGGGAGCAAGAGAGGGAAAGGCTGATTCAAGCAAGCTCAGGCGTCACCTCCTGAAAGCATAACATTTTCCTCCAGCTTCATTAGCAAACTTTTCATTCTAGATGCAAAGGGTAATCACATCTCAGGCTCCTCCAAGGGCAGAACGCCAAACCACACTGCAGTGTGACAAATGAGGCCTCCCCAGAAGCGTAAAGAACAGGGAATTGGCAGCTTTGCCACAGATTCTGAATGTGAGTGATGAGCAGGTGACAGAAGTATAGGCTGGAGGGTGGGGCTGGGGGGACAACCACGTTTTATTTCTTAATGTGTTAACTTTAAGATGCTGGCAACTCTCATGAAATATCCAGCAAGCTGGTACAGAAGAACTTCGGGAACTCAGAAGAGGGGTCAGGGCAATCGATTTTAGGAACTTCTTGCAGCGAAGTGATAAAATCTTGTGCGTCTCAGGGAGACAGTAAAGCAAGGTGAGGAGCAAGGACACAAGCTTAGGGAAATATCCCCCGGCTGAGGCATTCTGGTTATACAGCCTCCAATTGCTTCCTTTTCTTTGTACAGAGATTCCTCTTAGCCTTGAGAAATTCCTAATGCTTATCTTATTCTATTCCCTTCTACCTTGAGCAGAAGTAGTAAATTTTCTCCCCAAACCTGACAGTCAAATAGAGCCTTGGAACAAATGACTTTAGTCAGCAAGGCCATAAAAAATGTTGTAGTAGAGTGCAGTCTTTGAATGGATTAATAACCTTTCTCAAAAAATAAAGAACCTTTTTCTCAAGAGACAGCATATGATTCTTATTGCATTTGGTCTATACAACTTGAGCAAAAAATCACATACGAGAATGTTTTAAATGGTTAAGTTGAAACTTCACTACATCTAATTTTTTATTTCTTATTTTAGTAGGTTTCACGTCCAGTGCAGAGCCCAATGTGGAGCTTGAACTCACGACCCTGAGATCAAGAGTCAGACACTTAACCTCCTGAGACACCCTGGAGCCCCTACTACATCTTATTTTGAAATGCTCCCCTCCCTTCCCTTCTCCCCAAACACCACTTGACACAACACAAAGAAGCTGCCTGTATAAGGAATGCAGGATCTAACACAAGTGTTAGGACTTGAGGTTTGTTTATTATATCATACCTGTCTTTCCTGAACTTCTTGAGTCATCATTAAGTTACTGTTTGTAGTTCCCACATTTTTCTCGCTATATACAGAGCACGAACAAAAGTCATGGGCATTGTTCCCTGTGGGGCCCCTTATACATTTTAAGCAAGCTAGCAGAAGTACGGTGTAATCGCTCAAACACTCAACAGAGAAAGTGACTGGGTCTCAGCTGTCTGCACTGAAAACTGTTTCATAACATTCTACCTAGTATGTGTGCAATTTCAACACAGCTCAGGGCTGAATAAGCACTAGACTGAGGTGGGAAGAACGCTAACCCAGGTGTTCTTGACATTATCTGATAAAGGGAACTCAAAAGGCTTGGTGTTGGCTGGTTGATGGATAAGCTTTATGACATTAATGAGGCTGGGGCACGATAGTTTGTTTTACACCCCCCTACAAAAGATTAAACGAGTTTTCTCAGTGCTCACCGAGAAAGTCCTAAATAAGAGCTCTTATCAAACGTAGACTCAAGAAAACCCACAGTATCACTCATGGAAAACATTTTACAACACACAGAAATAAGGGCAGAACTTTTCAACACTCTGGACCAGAGGCCTTCATATGGGGTTTGTTTAACCCTATGAGGGGTACCTTAAAACCTTTAAAGGGGTCCTTGAGCAAGGGTAATTTTAAAGTTTTTCTTGTAAATAATTATTTTGAAGGAGAGAGAGACAGATGGAGAAAGAATCCCAAGCAGGCTCCATGCTGCCAGCACAGAGACTGACATGGAGTTCGATCTCATGAACCCTGAGATCATGACCTGAGCCCAAATTAAGAGTTGGACGCTTAACAGACTGAGGCACCCTGGCACCTCAAGCAAACTTCCTCCATACATACCCTTCCCTCAAACTGAGCAATCTGAAAGACAACCACACTGAATCCACAATATTCCTTCCATCCAAAGGCACATCAGTCATCTCTCCAACCTGTACTAAGAAGACTGTACTGCCCTGAGGCATTAAGATCTACAGAGCACAGTGTGTTGTTAGTCTTTGGGGCTTCCTGACTTTCCTTGTTCTGTATTTCTGTTAAGGGAGATTTACAGAGGGGGCATCTGGGGAATCGTAAGAATGCTCAAGTTTTGGGCATGTGGTAAAGTATAGTACAGTGGAAGGGATGAGGGTTTTGTTTAACAAACTGGCCACTTCATCTTCAGATTCCTGTGAAGTACATCCCTCCTGACGGAAGCCACACCAGCAAAGCAGGAAATACCGGCGAGAAATACTAAATGCTAGGGGCGCCTGGGTGGCTCAGTCGGTTAAGCCTCCGACTCCTGATTTCAGCTCAGGTCACGATCTCATGGTTCGTGAGCCACGTTGGGCTCTGGGCTGGCAGCGTGGAGCCTGCTTGGGATTCTTTCTCTTCTCTCTCTTTGCCTCTCTTTTGCTTACACTCTTTCTCTCTCACAAATAAACTCAAAAAAGAAAGAAAATACCGAATGCTACATCTTTTCTCATAAGTAATTTTTCCTGCTATTTAAAACTCATCTTAGAGTGCCTGGGTGGCTCAGTTGGTTAAGCGTCCAACTCTTGATTTTGGCGGCTCAGGTCATCATTTTAGTTTGTGGGATCAAGCCCTCAGTCGGGCTCTGTGCTGACAGTGCGGAGCCTGCTTGGGATTCGCTCCCTCTCTGTCCCTCCCCTGCTTGCGTGCGTGCACTCGCATGTTCTCTCAAAATAAATAAACTTAAAAAATAAATAAAAATAAAAATAAAAACAAAATAAAATACTCGTCTTTGGAACCATCACTGACTGGAAAGAAAACTACCTTTGAGCAGTCAAAACAAAAACAGTTTAGTGATGCTGATCATTTATTTTTTTAAGGAGGAGAACTTTCTTTTCCTTTTTTTTAAAGTTTATTCATTTTGAGAGAGAGAGAACAGGTGTGTGCAGGGGAGGGGCAGACAAAGAGGGAGAGAGAGAGAGTCCCAACCAAGCAGGCTCCACGCTGCCAGCAGAGCCCAATGCTGGGCTCAAACCCACAAACCACGAGACCATGACCCAAGCCAAAATCAAGAGCAGAACACTCAACCAATTGAGCGGTTCAGTTGCCCCAATGCTGACCATTTTAATTCTAACTTAAAATATGACTACCAAAATTTTCATGATGCACTGAATAAAATTTGCAAACAACTTTCCATGCATATCATGAAATATTTATTCCAAATACAGCCAAATCTTAATTTAATCTCATGAGATGATAAATATTTCCTACCACCTACTAACAGAAAATAGATTCTGGCTGCCACACCAGTTAGTTTTTAGCAACCTGTATAACATTTTATAGGAAAAGTCTGATCCCATCTAATTAATTTAATGTTATTTTTGATTCTTAATTCTACCAAGAATTGAGTGAACCAATTCTTTAGTTCACTATAAGCACACAGCTTTATTGAAAGAATATTTTGCCTTAAAAACCTACTTGCTTCTTTAACATAATCTTAGCTTACAGATGACTTGTTACAAGTTAAATACTGAGAAAGAGTACATTGATTTATCTTGCTTCTTTAAAAATTATGTTAAATCTGTGTGATTTTAGACCTTGACTGCTTTTAGTCATCTCTTACAAAAAGTGTTCTATCATGTGCTTAATGCTTTTTTATAACATTCTTCAAAATTCACTAACACAACACTGAAATTTTCAAGTCAGACTTTTTCAGACAGAAACAAAGTCTGATTTAGTTATTTGATTTATTGATGATACAGTGGATATTTGACTTGGTTTCATTAAATGGTGGACATTTACCATAAATTGATTAAATGTGCAGCTCCAAGGTTTTCATGAATTAGATATTTAATGAAACATATATTATGATGAAAATATATTTAAAACACTAATTTATCAAAAGAATATATCTGAAAGGTGTTTTGAAAGTAACAGATTGGATTTCCCAATTGGATTAAATATATTGAATTAAATAAAGCTTTTTTGGGCCACTTGGGTGGCTCAGTCAGTTAAGCGTTGACTTTGGCTCAGGTCATGATCTCACTGTTCGTGCATTCGAGCACCACATCGGACTCTGTGCTGACAGCTTGAAGCCTGGAGCCCGCTTCGGATTCTGGCTCTCCTTCTCTCTACCCACTCACTCTCACCACCCCCCTCTCTCAAAAATAAACAATAAATAATAAATAAATAAATAAATAAATAAATAAATAAATAAAGCTTTTCTAAGTGAAAGAGTAACAGACACAAGTAGCAATCTTTGATAGTCTTGATAAAGCCCTTTGAGTTTATGTCCCTAAATTTGAGAATGAACAATTCTAAATAACAAACTCTTCTAAAAATGAATAATTCTTCTAAAAAATGAAGAATAAACTAATCATGCTGTCGGCTGAAGGATGACTAAAACCACAATGTGATTTTGGGGATGGAATTTAAAGAATTGAGTAAAGTGATTTTTAAAGCTACTTCTATTCCCATCCCTTGATTTAGGGGCAGTTTTCAATCAACCTTTACACAGAAATGAAAGACAGAAATGGAATTAATGCTGATCTGTCTTTCATTCTCAAAATGCCACATTTATCCAAGGACACATAAACTAATCTGAAAAATAATCTCATTAAAAGAGGACTTCCAAAAACTTTACATCTCATTTAATAAGTATCAAATTTTTAAATATACTTATATTTTTATTGCATAAAATTATTTAAATAACTCAACATAGAAATTTAGCACAGCTTTAAGGATCACAAGAAAAAATTTAAATGTATATACTTGCTTTTGTTGCAAAGACGTGGATAGCATAATTGATAGGACTTTTGAGCGTACAAATATACAGTAAAATTCTAAGGCAACCAACTCCAGGAAAATGAAAATCTGATCTAATGGGATTGGCCCCTATCCTCCAAGCCAGCCCCCTATTCTCAAACATTCTAAGCTTCTCTAGGGAAGGCATGTACTGGTGGTGGTGGGTAGAAAGTGATCACCTCGTGATCAGTTCGGACTTTGTTTCGTGATTGGTCTTACCATTACTTTTGCCCTGTGTGACAATACAGACTAAAACATACAGGGCTTGTTTTTTTGTTTTTGTTTTTGTTTTTGGGTTTTTTGTTTTGTTTTGTTTTTTTTTTGCCATAATGATTATAATAATATGACCTCACATTTTCATAATTCAATTTTTTTTAAGTTTTTTTATTTTTGACAGAGACAGAGTGCGAGCATGAGCTGGGGAGGGGCAGAGAGAGAGGGAGACGCAGAATCTGAAGCAGGCTCCAGGCTCCAAGCAGTCAGCAAAGAGCCTGACGCAGGGCTTGAACTCATGAACCGTGAGATCATGACCTAGGCCGAAGTCAGATGCTTAACCGCCACCCAGGTGCCCCTAATAATTCAATTTTTTAAGTCCCATCTAGGTATTATGGTAGGATTTTTCTGTGTTACATTAGGATAAAATATTGTGAGGGAACTGCAATGAAAATATAAGTCCAAGAAAAAGGAAAGATTAAAAATTGTAAAAATTGTAAAATGTAAAATGTCTTGTGTATTTTCTATAGTGATTGATGGTATTAAATTTCTATGCTATTTAGACTCAACTGGATATATTTGAAAGAGTAATGAACATTTTGTTTTAAACTGTCAATATGTATACTATGTTGGAAATTATATCCTTTTGCCAATATTTAAACTTAGGGACAGCTTTAAATATGCAGTGTTAACAGTTTCCTTTTAAAACTAGTTTATAAAAAAGTAGGAAGTATTTGTGCATAAAAGTTTGAAAATCACTGCTCCAGACAAAGGAAAAGTAAGCAATGATCTTTTCAAAGCCAAAGATAGTTGGAGCAGATTTTTCATCAGAAGTGTATAGAGCAAACTGGGAAGGAGAGCTTAACATTTGTTTGCTTTTCCTGGCACCTAGAGGGAAAGCCAAGCATAGACAGGGATTACATATTACTGCTATAGAGTCAAAGTCTCTAAAAACCTATTTATGGCACATAGTAGCAGGGAAGGGAACAGCTATAACTCTGCCCATGCAGCAACTCTTTTATCAGAGAGTAGTCAAGACTTAATTTCTCCACCCTTTGCAATTTCAGAAAAAGGTACTGATCTCATGGAATATATTTCGCTACCGTTAACTCTTTTTAACTGAGCATCCTTTATGTGTTAGGTCCTAGGGATACAACATGCAAGAACGTGAACTTGAAGAATTTACAACCTCGTCAGAAGAACAGAAAAAACACAGAGGTAAATAGGAACCTGTGCGATGACTATAAGGAAAGTGTTAACAAATAGCGGGACTTACTGCCAAAAGTCGGGGTAGTCTGGGAAGGAGAAGGCTGGGATCACAGCAGGTGTTAAAAAAAAAAAAAAGCTAGAAGCAAGAGAACAAGATTGATGAGCTAATTTGCTGGGGACTGAAGCAGGTGGGTGTAGGGGTGATGCAGGTATGATGGTGAGTGGAATAGTGATTAGTCCAGAGCAGGCGGCTGCTGTGAAAGTTGGAAGGTAGGTGGAAACCAGACTGTGGAGGGGCCTAAATGCCTGTGGAGGCCTATGTTTTACCCTATGAGAAATGGGCAGGTTTCTGAGATCAATATGCAACATTTTAGGAAGCTTCTCTAATGACAGTAGTAGTGTGTAGGAAGAGACAGCAAGAGAGAAGAGTCAGTTAAATTTTAGCAACAGTCTGGGTAGCCAGGATGAAAACAGACTGGGGTTAAGGATCCTGTGACTGAAAAATAATCAAAGGACATACTGCTAAGTGGGGAGGGGAAACCACAAGGAATTCCAAGGCTTCAAGCCTACGTGACTGGGATAATCATGGGCCTACTGACAACAATAAATCCAAAAGGAACACAGGTTTATGTTCAATGGAACAGGGTCCGCAAGCAAGGATGGACGTGTGGAGGGGAAGGCTCAATCTCTGACTTCTGCCATCACCAGCTATATAGAAAACCATATGCTTTGTCCTGTTCTGTTCTCTCGTTCAATAGGGGAAAAAAGGATTCATGTTCTAAATTTGTTATTGATCGCATTATAGGACTCCAAAATGACTTTTCAGTATTCACCCTAAAGAAATCCAGACAAATTTTCACTCCCTTAGAAGTACAAAAGCAGATGGAGCTTAAAGCCTCCGAAACATCAGCCTTTTACTCAAGTCTTAATACAGGCTCCATTAAAAACAATTACCTCCACCTCTCACCCCTCGACAGCCTCATTATAGACCTCACTTTGAGAACACAGTGAAAAAAACTTAAATATAAATCTTTTTCCTTCCCCACTGACCCCCAGCCCCAACAAGCCTTGAAAGCTTGTTACCTTTAAAGTTAACAGTATTTCATGCATTCCGTTCAAAATGAACATCGAATTATTTCCTGACATGTAACATTTAAGTACAACCAGACATTGAAAATGGCTAGTTTAAATTGCAGCAAGATGTTCCGACTACCTGGGACAACCTATCTGTTCTTGGAATATCAAATGAGCAAAGGTCTCTAAGGAGTGGTGGCATAGCAGAGGGGCAAAGTGCAAAGACTCAAGTGGGACTGCCTAACTTGGAAATTCCCACTGCTTAATCTTTGCCAAGGTAACCTCTCTGTACCTCAACCTTTCCATCTGTAAAATGGAGTTGATAATGCCTCGCCTGCAGGATCCTTATAAAGAGGGATTTAAAGTGCTTTCACAGTGTTCAACAGTAGGTGCAATTCTCATTGTGCCTTAACATCCAGCTCTAAAGCTAGTTCATTTCTTATTTACTGATGGAACTCCTATGTTTCTATAGATCAAGGAGGTAGGGGTAGGCAAACTTTTTCTGCAAAGGGCGAGGCAGTAATATTTTCAGCCTTCCTGACCAGATGGCCTCTATTCTAACCACTCGACTCTGCTACTGCAACACAAAAGCAGCCAGAGACCATATGCAAATAAATGAGCATAGTAGCTATGTTCCAATAAGACTTTACAGAAACAGAAATTTAATTTCACATTATTTTCACATTACAAAGTAGTATTATTCTTTTGATTTTTTTCAGCCATTTAAAAATGTGAAAACCATCCTTAGTTCATAGGCCATACAAAAAAGAGGCAGCAGGCTGGGTTTGACCCATGGTGGTAGTTTGCCAACCCCTGCTCTGGACTAAGAAGCTTATGGGGTTTGGAAGGTTTGTGGGGGCAGGGAGATTTCAAATACAGGTTCGTGGTGCAGAATAATGAGGGAACTTCTAACTATAAGAGGAAAAAAAAACCCTATTTAATGCTGCCATTCGTTTATTAACACTGGACTCCGCTATTACTGGGATCCCACATGGCTGGGATCAAACATGTAGGGAGTCACAGTCCCTGCTCTCAAAGAGTCTGTGCTTCTCCATAGCAGTTTAGAAACCGAAAGTCTGCCTTCAAAATACAACACATTCTATCGGGCATGTAGTTCACATGTAAAGTAGCTTCTTCGTAACACCGCCTGCAGCCCACACCAAACAGCAGTTACCTGTATGTCTTCCTCTCAGTAATTTCACTACCTGTTCTTTCCCTCTCCCCCCCAGATTACTGTTTTGCACAACCATTTTGGGGGTAACATTCACGGTGATATACTACAAAGAGCAAGGGAAGTGGTCTTATCTTTAAAAAAATGACCATTTAATCTGGTCTTCAAGGATACATCTTCCTTTTAATACATAACGCGTTAGTGACTCCTACGGTTTTTCATTTCAATCCAGGGAGAAATTTGTCCCCAGGAGGCAGATTAAACATCTATCATTAGGCAACAAAAAGACACTTCAGACGTATTTTATCCAAAAGAACACAAAACAAATAAAACACAAAGTACAGTGTTTTGGTATCTATCTCAGTTGGTTCTTAAGACTGCGGATTTGAAATAATACAGCAGGAACCAGCATTGTCATTACGTCCTAACAAGTGAAAATCAGAAAGCAAAGAACTAAACATACCTAATGATTAAGGAAAAAACAAAGGATTGTTTGTAACTAATGATTAATAAATATTAATATCATTATAGTACATAGTATACATTACAATATTAATAATTAAAATGACAAAAATATTTCTAATATTGATGATTTTCTGGACTACTAAATGGCATTCATCTCTTAGACATCTTCCTTGCAAGAATGAGCAATACTGTATACCCTCAAAGACAACAGAGCACAACAAAAATCAAACAGCAGAAAGCAGTACTCCTGATGTTAAGATTGTCTCATCAGAACAGGCATGATCAGTCTCAGCAAAATAAAAAAAAAAAAAAAGTCCATTTGGCAGAAGGAGTATCAAATTGGTGGGGAGGGCAACAAAGGTTAGGAAGAGAGTGGTGTCAACAAGATGGGAAGGCTGGGAGGAGCCCAAGGCTCACCTCCTCCACAAAAACCATTAAGAAACAACTAACTACAAGCTGACAAAAATAGGGAAAACTAGGTTTCCCTACAACAGGGAAAACTCTGAACTACCAAGCAGCAGCAAAAACCCTGCAGAGCTAGAAGACCAAGGAAGGCCGCACAGAAAAGCACAGGCAGCATTTAGCTGTGTCACCTCCTCTCCCAGCCCCCAGTGGCAGGCAGGTGCCAGGAGGGATTCCCTCAGAGATTTCACCCCATGAGAAGAGGGAGAAGAGAACCCCAGGACGCCTCCCTGCCGTAGACGTTTGCAGCCTTTGCGACAGACGACCCCGCGGTCTTTGCCAACGCCGATTCCAGCTGTTGCACTTCCTCTGGCCTCCGGGCTGGTGCTGCGGTTGCCATGAGACCTGCCCCCAGGGGCCCCCACTGCGGCCGCCCACCAGTCTCTGAGATCGGGGCGCCACAGCACCCTGCCATGTGCAGGACCAGAGCTGCCACTGCTCTGTGCCCCACCCCGGGTCACAACTTTGTCCCACCATTACGGGGGCACCTGCTGTTGCTCCATACCCTACCCTCAAAATCCCAAGTCACGCTTTGACTGCCATTACTGGGGCCATGCTGCCACTTGCTGTGAGACCTGCCCTCCCCGCCCCGCCCCTCCCGCCCTCCAAGTCCCAGGTCCTGGCTCTGACACCATCTTAGGAGCTAAGCTCCCGCTCTTCTGCAACCTTCCCCCTGGGTCCCAACATGTGGCTTTAGTGGGCCTCCACCAGCGATGTGCTACTGCCATCCTAGGACTGCCCCCGCCGGGACCAGAGATGGGACGTTAACCCACCACCCCCAGGCTGTGCTGGGACTGCACTCTCCTCCTTGGACCCCAAGCCACCCAAGCCATCCCTGCACCCTATGATCCCAGGGCCTGTGCGGCTGTATCTCCCTCCCCACCCCTGACCTGAGTCGCTGAGAGGAGCCCAAGACTCAAACCCTGGTTTCACTGGAGATCTGCACATATCTGCACCTTAGACACCAGTGCCACTATGAATGCACCTGTGTCCCAGGACCCCACCCCACTACTGCTCTGAGCGCCAATATGCCAGTCAAGTGCCCAGAAGTATCCTCTCGGCTAGAAACTTCTCCCACAGGCAAAAGGAGAACTGGAGGACCTCAGCAGCCTTTGCCTCTGAGGATCCCAACAGTCCTAGCCACCGCTGCCACCCGCAGGACCTCTGCAGTCTTGGACATGAAGACTGCCTTGATCTGTGCAAACATTGACCTCAGCTAACAAATAGGGCTGTGTGAGTTAGCCACTGTGTTTTCCCAGCAACCAAAGACCCTGCATCCCATCACAGCCACCTTCAGGTGAAAGTCTTTCCCATCAAAGCCAGGCCAAAGAAAAAGCTGGAAGACATGACTACTCCCTCAAATGCACAGACATCAATGTAAAGCCAACAGAAACATGAAAAAGCATGGAAACATGATACCATCAAAGAACACAGTAATTTTCCTGTAACTGAGCCCCCCAAAATAAAGATCTGTGAGTTTCCTGAAAAAGAATTCAAAATAATCATTTTAAGGAAGCTGAGAACAAGTCAAAAGAACACAAATAGGTAACTCAATGAACTCAGGAAAACAACGCATGAACATAAACAAGTTCAAGACGGGGGGAATCATAAAAAAGAACCAAACAGAAATTCTGGAGCTGAAGAATTCAGTAGTCCCTCCTTACCCACGATTTTCCTTTCCACAGTTTCAATTATCTGTGGTTAACCGCAGTCTGAAAATATTCAATCAAAAATTCCAGAAATAAATAATCCCTAAGTTTTAAATTGCGCTCTATTCCAAACAGTGTGATGAAATCTCAAGCTGTCCTGCTCCATCCTGTCTGGGATGTGAATCATCCCTCTGTCCAGCATACCCACACTGTATATGCTACCCCCCACTAGTCACTTAGTAACCATGTGCATTACAGATGGACTGTGGTGGTATTGCAGTGCTGGTGTTTAAGTAACCCCCCAAATTACTCAGTAATAGCCCGAAGGAGTAAGAGTAGGGATACCGGCAATTCAGAGAAGCCAAAGAAAAGCCATAAAGCACTTCCTTTTAAGTGAAAAGGTGAAAGTTTCTGACTTAGGAAGGAAAGAAAAAAAATCATATGCTGAGGCTAAGATCTACAGTAAAAATGAATCTTCCATCTGTAAAATTGTGAAGAAGGAAAAAGAAATGGGTGCTAGTTTTGCTGTTTCACCTCAAAATGCAAAAGTTAAAGCCAGTGTGTGGTAAGCGCTTAGTTAGGATGGAGCAGGCACCAGACTTATGGGTGGAGGACACGAACAGAAAATATGTTTTGACTGATGGCCACACGTTACGCCAGAAAGCACCGAGGCTGTAGAAAGACTTCTTCTACTGAAGGACCCCCACAGTCTTTGCCTCTGAGGATCTCAGCAGCCTTAGCCACCACTGCCACCTGCAGGACCTCTGCAGTCACAACAGTGGCAGCTTGGCCCCTCCAATGACGGGCGATCCTCTAAAACAAGTGACACCAAGCACTTTACTGCAAGTAACTGATGATTATTACAGAGATTCAATAATAGGTTTGTACTAAAAAATATAAAAATTACTGGAGAGGCTGTGACGACCAGTGAAGAATCTGCTGCTATATTTCTGGCAGAGTTGAAGCAGTTGGTTAAAGAGAAAGGATCCCATCCAAAGCAAGTCTTCAACTGCAATGAAGCCAGGCTCTTCTGGAAGAAAACGTCCAATAGCACATATAGCGCCTTCCTAAAAGCACAAGAAGGGTCCCAGGGCATAAAACATAGAACGGCAGGTTAACTCTGTACTATGTACGTGGCAACACTGCAAGGCGGATGATAAAGGCAGGCGCAGCGTGCAGAGAACCCATGCACTCTCAAAAACGAAAACAGAAATTATCTGCCTGTGTTCTGGCAACACAATCAGAAAGCATAGGTGACAGCCATCCTTTTTCGGGAGTGGTTCCACCAGTGCCGGTGCTTGCTTCATCTCAAAAGTGAAAAAGATACTTGGAAGAGGAAGGGTTGGAACCTAAAGTCCTGTTAATAGTAGACCACGTACCTGGCCATCCTGAATTGGTTTGCTAGGAAAATGAAATGTTGAGGTTGCATTTTAACCACCAAGTGCAACCTCACTGCTTCAGCCCCTCGGCCAGGGCATCATTTGCTTTAAGCCATGTACACCTGCCTGGTATTTGACTGCATTCAACCATCAATTGATGCAGACCCTAATCTGGATATGATGCAGGGCTGGAAATCACTCACTACTGCTGATGCAGTAACATTTCATCAAAACTGCAATGGATGAATTAAAACCAGAAACTGTAAATGCCTGCTAGAACTTACCAAGTGAGATAGTGGATATTTTTTTTTTTAAGTTTATGTATTTATTTTGAGAGACAGGAGAAAGAGAGAATCCTAAGCAGGCTCCACACTGTCAGCACAGAGCCCGATGCAGGGCTGGAACTCACGCATGAACCATGAGATCACGACCTGAGCCGAAATCAAGAGTCTTACGCTTAACCGACTGAGCCACCTAGGCACTCCTGGGGATAATTTTAAAGGCTTCCCAGGGACTGATGGGGAAGTTAGGAAAATCATTCACACAGCAAGACAAGGTGTTGTAGGAGGAACTACCCACATTCTTGATGAAGTGGAAGAATATACTGAAGGCCATCAAGGAGTGTTAACAAATGAGGAATTACAAGAAATTCTGGAATCATCTATAGAAGAGGAAGAGGAAGTGAGAAGAAAAGCTAGTAAAAACTATATAAAAGGGGCCAGCCAGATGCCCCTTTTATACTCCCCCTTGCATACTTTTGGCTTCTGTAATCTTGTTTGCCTCCTGTATCTACCAACTGCCTGGATAGTACCACTGGTAAGTGCCCCCCTCCCCTTTTTCTTTTGTCTCTCAAACCCCTACCATCCCAGCCACAAAAGGAGGCCGATGCCAAGGTTCAGGGCTCAGCCCTTGGAGGTGACTCCACTGGGCCGGCACTGGTGCACAATAAACAGTCTTTTCCTGATTCCCTGAGTGCATGTGGCTTGTCTCTTCCTGGGCGCCAAGTATTTGCTGTAACAGAAGAGGAAACTCAAGCAGAACCAGCAATGCAGACATTCCCAAAATTTGCTGAAGTGTACAGAACTGCACGGACATTAAAGGACAAAATTACGGAATACAATCCTCAGATGGAACACAGCATTAATGTCACCCATATGATCACTGAAGTATTACAACTGCTACAGCAATACTTTGATGACTTACAAAGACCACGCTTTCTGATTACAATGTTCTTCTAAAAGATTTTAGCAAAAAAAAAACAAAAACAAAAACAAAAAACAAAACCCTTCAACTATCAAAGATCCCCAACCATCGACCTTGTCTGCTCCTGACATCCAACCACTAACATTGTCATGACTCAATGATCCAGGATCACCCCAAGCAGATGATCCTCCTTCTGACATACTTCCAGAAAGTCAACAATATCTTAACACTAGATCATAGTGCTTATGTCATTCACGTCACTTCATCTCATCATGTAGGTATTGTGTCATCTCACATCATCACAAGAAGAAAGTTGAGTGCAGTACAGGAAGATATTTTGAGAGAGAGAGACCACATTCACATAACTTTTATTATAGTATAAATATAGTAGAAAGTAGAACTGTTCTACTTTATTATTAGTGATTGTTGTTAATCTCTTACTGCGCCTAACTTACAAATTAAACTTCATTATAGGTAAGTGTGCATAAGAAAAAACATTGTATAGGGCTCCTGGGTGGCTCAGTCAGTTACACCTCTGACTCTTGGTTTTGGCTCAGGTCATGATCTCACGGTTTGTTTGAACCCCACATTGGGCTCTGTGCTGATACCACGGAGCCTGCTTGGGATTCTGTCTCCCTCTCTTCTCTGCCCTTTTCCCACTCGTTCTCTCTCAAAATAAACAAACATTTAAAAAAAAACACAGTATACATAGGATTCAGTACTATCTGTGGTATCAGATATTCACTGGACGTTTTAAAATGCATCCCCAATGGATAAAGGGGGTGGCGGGTACTCCTGAGCAATGAAATGAAAAATGCAATAGACAGCTTCAACAGCAGGCTCAATAAGGCAGGGAAAAAAATCTTGAGAACTTTAAGACAGATCTCTTGATAATGTCCAGTCAGAGGATAAAAAAAATGAGCAAGAAAAGAGTGGAGAGACAACAGCACAGACCCAGTGTGTGGAAAGATGGTGGCAGAACCTGGGCAGGGTGGGAGGCTCACCCACAGAAAGGAAGGCAGCAAGGAGCACCACTGCTGGGGAGAGAAGACACTTGGAGCTCCTGGTTCAGGCTGCCTACACTCCTCCTGCAGTGCAGATGACACAGCCCACGGAGGGCCAGCCACCTTGGCGATCCTGCACCCAGGTGGCACCCCTGAGTACGTCATTCTGCCACTTCCTGGACCACCATGGGCCAGATGCCCTCCCTTCCAGGCCCCTGAGCTTGGGATGAGGACATGCCGGTCTGGGCCGCAGGGAGGCACAGGAGCCCTTGGCGCGCAGACCGGTGTGAGCACTGTGCTAGGTAGGGGCAAGGTGCGCAGAGTTACCTCACTGGGGCTTCTCTCATGTGGGTCTCACTGTCCCCACCCCTAACTCCTTTGCTGGAGCTGAGCCCTGAGGGCTTTTGAGGGGTGTGCCCCCCCCTCCCTGCCCTCAACCTCGATGGTGTGTGCAGATCACCCCTCTGTTTACAGTCCACATCCAGCACCCTGCTCTGGGCCCACGGGACTGGAGGACTGTGACTTTAACGCTCTTATAAGAGTCTAAGACTTGGAAAAAGGGACCTGGATTTGCTACCAGACAGTAGAAGGTTTTGGTTCAGCCATTAAATTTAGCTTCACAACTTAGCAAGTAGGATTGTTAACGCCTGCCTCCCTAGGTTTAAATAAAAGTGTCCCCCCCCTTTTAAAAAATATCCCTCATATAAATACATTTTTTAAAAAGAGAAAGTTTACTCAAACTACAAGATATCAACTGAAACAATATTTGCTTTATAGGAGTCCCAGAAGGAGAAAAAAAGAAAAGGGACAGAAAACTTATTTAATGGCTGAAAACCTCCCAAATCTAGGAAGATATAGTCATCCAGGTACATGGAATTCAAAGATCCCCAAATAGATTCAACCCAAAGAAATCTTTGCTGAGACACATTATAATCAAAATCTCAAAAATCAAAGAAAAAGAGAAAATTGTGAAAACAGCAAAAGAAAAAAAAGCCCGATAAGTCCATCAGCAGATTTCTCATCAGAAACCCTGTAGGCCAGAGAGTGTGGGATGATATATTCTAAGTGCTCAAATAAAAAACTGTCAACTGTAGGGGCCTTGGGTGGCTCAGTCAGTTGAGTGTCTGACTTAGGCTCTGGTCATGATCTTGCAGTTCTAGAGTTCGACCCCCACATCAGGCTTGCTGCTGTCAGCGCACAGCTTGCTGTGGATCCTCTATCCCTCTTTGTCTGCCCCTGTCCTGCTTGTGTTCTCTCTCTCTCAAAAATAAACATTAAAAAAAAAACCCAAAAACAAAAAAACTCTGCCTTTTAAAAAAAAAAGAAAAAGAAAAAACTGTCAACACTCAACCAAGAATACTTTATGTAGCAAAGCTGTCCTTCAGAAATGAAGGAGAGATACAGACTTCCCCAAACAAAAACAGAGAGAATTTATCACCATTGGACCTGCCTTACAAGAAATGCTAGCGAAATGCTTAACTTTTGAAGTTCAGTCGTTATCAGCTTGCTAAAACAAGACTGGAATAACTATGAGATGTACCATGAAAGTCGCATGGTAATCACAAAGTAAAAGACTGTAACAGATACACAAATGATAAAAAGAAAGCATGCCCTACAAAAATTCATCAACTCACAAAGAAAGAGAGGAAGGAAAAAAAGGAACTACAAACCAATCAGAAAGCAATTAACAAAATGGAGATGGTAAGTCCTTACCAATAATTACTCTAAAAGTAAATGGTTTAAATTCTCCAATTAAAAGACACAGAATGGCTTAATGGATATAAAAACAAGACCTAACTATATGCTGCCAAAAAAGACTCACTTAAGCTTTCAGGGCACCTTCAGGAGCTAAAACTGAAGGGATAGAAAAAGATATTCCATGCAAATGGAAAACAAAAGAGAATATAAGTAGCTATACTTGTTTCAGACAAAATAGACTTTAACTCAAAAGCTGTAACAAGAGACAAGGAAGGTCATCATATAATGATAAAAAGGGGCAATTCATCAAGCATATTTCACAATTATATATACGTACCTAATATTGAACACCTAAATATATTAAACAATTATTAACAGATCTTAAGGCAAAAATAGACAGCAATCCAATAGTAGACTACTTTAATACCCCACTTTTAACAATGGACAGATCATCCAGACAAAATCAATAAGGAAATAATGGACTTGAGTGATACTTTACACCAAATAGACCTAATAGACATATACAGAATATTTCAACCAAAAGCAGCAGAAAACACATTCTTCTCAAACACACACAGAAAGCTCTCTAGGATAGACCATATGTTAGGTCACAAAACAAGTTTCAACTAATTTAAGAAGGCTGAAATCATATCAACTATCTTTCTGACCATAATAGTATGAAACTACAAATCAAAGACAGGAAGAAAGCTGGAAAAGTTCACAAATATGTGGAAATTACACAACACACTTCTGAGCAACCAATGGATCAAAGAAGAAATCAACAGAGAACTCAAAAAATATACTGAAACAAATGGTACATATATAATGGATTATTATTCAGTCATAAAGAAAAAAGGAAATACTACCATTTGCAATAGTGTGCATGAAACTGGACAGCTAAGTGAAATAAGCCAGATGGAAAAAACAAATACTGTATGGTATCACTGACTCACACGCAGAATCTTCAAAAACAAAAAAAGCACCGATTTCATAGAAATATAACAGAATGGTGGTTGCCAAGGGCTAGGGATGAAAGAAATGGGGTAATATATGCCAAAGGGTAGAAATTTTCAGTTATAAGAAGTTCTGAGGAATTAATGTACAGCATGTATTGTGTACTTCAAAGTTTCTGAGAGTCGGGGTAGGGCGCCTGAATGGCTCAGTCACATGAGCGTCTGACTTCGGCTCAGGTTATGATCTCACAGTTCAGGAGTTCGAGCCTCATGTCAGGCTCTGTGTTGACAGCTCAGGGCCTGGAGCCGGCTTCGGATTCTGTGTTTCCCTCTCTCTTTGCGCCCCGCCCCCCCCCCCCGCCCCCCGCTCATGCTCTGTTTCTCTCTCTCTCAAAAATGAGTAAACATTAAAAAAAAAATTTTTTTTTTAAGTTTCTGAGCGTAGACCTTAAACATTCTCACCAAAAACAACAAAAAGTTCACTATATGAGGTGATGTGATCTTGGTAATCATTCCACAATGTTTATCAAATCATCACACCTACACTTTACATATATACACTTACATTTGCCAATTATTCCTCAATAGTTTTAAAAAATGAGAAAAGTAAAGCATCACCAAATAAAATATCAGACTAAGCCAAAGGGATATTGAGAGTTTATAGTGCTAAAGGTCTTAAAAAGAAATACAAGTTTGCCAGTACTTGGGTTATTTTACAAAAAAAGAAAAATTGACAAAGAAATTAGAAGTCTGACTTAAAAACAAACAGGGGCGCCTGGGTGGCTCAGTCAGTTAACCGTCCGACTCTTGATTTCGGCTCAGGTCATATCTCACAGTTTGTGAGTTTGAGCCCCTATGTCATTCTCTCCCTCCCTCTGTACCTCCCCTGCTCATGTTCTCTCTCTCCAAATAAATAAAGCTTAAAAAAATTTAAAAACAAAACAAGAGAGTAATGTTTCTTTGCCATTCTCAGATTTCCCAATTGCAATTTCAGCTGTTGATGAGCAACAGAAGCTGGCAAAAGATAATTATGGTTTTGCTATGACATGAAATTTGAATTCTACAGTAAGGTGGCTATGTGGAAAAAATCACCTAAAATATGTGCCAGTGGACCTCCTGGCATTCACATCTCAATAGTGATTTGCTATTCTCTACTACTCTGCCCTGGCCCTGTAACTCAGCAAGGTACGAAGGAAATTCTTGGAAATTTTCAGTAATTCTTTATGGTATGTTATATGGCACTACTTGGGATTCACAAAAATGTCAGCATATATCCACTTCATCCTCAAAGTTTACAGCATAAATCTAAAACATCTACATTTCCTTCTTTTACTATAACCCATATCAGTGTGTCTAAGGACATCATATTCCCTTATGTCTTGTTAATCCACTTGTTATTCTAACTACTACTCAAAGGCAGAATTCTCATTCCTTCTATAGTTTTCTGGAGACAATTCTCAGACTGAGAAAAATGCCTCCTTTTTTCCAATCACCAGTATTGGAAGCCTCTACAAAATTCATTTAATTAATATGTAAATCATTAAAATAAAGTGGCATCATAATTACTAATAGAAAGTAAAAGAAAAGAAGTAAATTGTTCCATGAAAGCTATAGGGGGAAATTCAATTCAGAAAACATTTTTAGCTTAGAGATAAAAGTTGCTTTTTCAACCCCATGAACACACTTACGTTTTTAGAATTAGTTAAGAATTAACAGTGGTACTCACTATGTAAAATCAACTTTTAATAAAAACATAAGATGTTAAAAACCATTATTTGACTTTATTAACCTTACTCATAGTGTTGAATACAAATGCAAAATTAAGTGGTGACCCTTATTTTTAGTCTATTTCAAAGCATGGTCTTTTAGATTTAAGAATTAGGGCAGATATATGTCACAAGAGGGAGGGGAACCAAAAAACCAAGTTAAGAAAAACCCACTGATATGTTTATATGTTACAAAGTTTGAGGTACAGCCCTTAAACTCTTTTAAATGGTATTTTCCTCTGACTTTCCATTAATCTCACCAGTAACTGAACTTTTAAGAAGGCCCTATAATCTAACACACAAGTCTTCCAATTATAAACTGAAAAGAAATGTGGGCAGGTATGTGTACCAAGTACCTTATGAAATTCACTATGCACAGGTGAACTTCACATATAGATTTCAAAAATCAAAAGGACTATGATATTCTTAAAACCCAAAGGCTAGATAAGGCCTTCCAATCTTTTCTGCACTGTAAGAAATGACTTGATCTAATGATGTTAATGTAGAAATACATTATATATTTAAACATCAGTAAGATAGGACATTCAAGGGAAGAGCCAATAAAGCGTTCGCATTTTAAAACCAAAAGGGACACATCTTGGACACCTTAAATTACAAAATTCACTTCTAAGCAGGAACTGTTACTGTGTAACAAATACTGCTCATATTAAAAGTGCTGGTGACAAAAAAATTCAATACGCCCTCTCCACAGAATCTGTTCACATAGGTTTATATATAACTGTAACTGTAGTAAGAGTTTAAATGTTTAAGGTGCTCAAATTTTGCACTGCATGACTAATTCAATAAGTATTCATCTGCTACCTCTTTGTAGCAACTCCAGTTAGAGTGAATGATCCATGGGCAAAGGGCAAAAATGTTGTTATTTTCTAGAATGTGGCATTTGTGGAGCTGGAGTGCCCTCTATTGGCAACGAGGAAGACACACTCATTAGCTGTCCTGCATGCATTTTCTCATTAATTCGGAGTTCACATCCATCTTGAAGCATTCGAACTGCTATTCGGGCAATGTTCTTAGAGTCGTCAAGACCACTGTGAGGCCTCCCATCATAATCCATTCCTAGCTTTTCAAGCATTATTGTTAATTTGGTTTGGCTTCTAGGAACCTGAAAAATAAATAGCTTAGTAAATAATTCTTTAGTATTCTATAAATCACTGTGAAAAATAAGAAATTGAAAATTAACAGTAATAAAGTTAGGCAAAGGGCAAATACTCTTGGTTAAATGGATAATTCAAACCTTCAGAGCTTAAAAAAATGAAGTTATAGATGAAAATACATATAAACAGACAGAATCCTCAAGACATCTAAAGAATCTAGTTTTGTAATTTGACAAATCATTTATGAAAGAAAATGTGTTTTATTTATTTATTTATTCATTCATTCATTCATTCATTCATTCATTCCCTGGGGAGGGGGGCGGAGGTGGAGAAATGTATTGTTTTAGACATCTAAGTTAAAGCTCTACCATTTGAACTCAAACATTCTTTTGTACAGTATTTTACCGTAATGTGTTATTTTACTTGATAGACTCCTTCAGTGGATACACTGAAAAAAATCTAGCCTTTCTATGACTAAAGACAATAAAGATCAGGGCGGCTGGGGAGCTCAGCCAGTTGAGTGTCTGACTTGGTTTTGGCTCAGGTCATGATTTTGTGGTTTTGTGAGTTTGAGCCCCACATGGGGCTCTGTGTTGGCCACACGGAGCCTGCTTGGGATTCTCTCTCTCCCTCTCCCCCACTCACGTTGTCTCCGTCTCTCTCAAAAATAAACTTAAAAAAACAATGATGAAGATCAAGAATGAAAGACATTATCATGTGATACTTTTCAACCTACTTAAATATAAATATTTAAATTTATTTAAATATTTGATAAATATAAAAATCTCACACCCCAAATTTCAATATGCCCCTCCACTTTTGAGAAGCACCATTCTACCTTCTGTATATCACTACTGGGAAGATCTGTTAAGTTTTACATTGTGTAGTCTGTATAGCTATGTCACCTAAACATCTTGGGGCTTCAGCTTCTTTATCTGTAAAATAAGAGTAGGGGCACCTGGGTGGCTCAGTCAGGCACCTGACTCTTGATTTCACTCAGGTCAGTCAGGATCTCACAATCGTGAGATCAAACCCTGGGTTGGGATAGGTGATGAGCGTGGAGCCTGCTTGTGATTCTTGCTCCCTCTCTCTGCCCCTCCCCCACTCACGTGTGTGCTCTCTCCCCCTCAAAAATAAACTTTAAAAAATAAAATAAGACTAACAGTTATCCTGTTTACTCACTGGGTTATTAGGAGAATCACAAAGTAAATGATATAAAAGAACCATGATAAACATCATTAATTATCCTTAGCTGGAATTATCACCTTCTGGTCCTTTCACTAAATATCACCTAGAAAATGTGCTTCCAAAAATAATTTTTCCAACACACTGAACAACTTAGGTGAAATGGACTATCCCTAGACACACAACCCACCAAGACTGAATTGTTAAGGAACAGAAAATCTGAACAGACCTACAATAAGTAAGGAGGATGACAGAATTGGTAATCAAAAACCTCCCAACCAAGAGAAGCCCAGGACCAGATGGCTTCACTGGTGGATTCTAAAAAACATTTAAAGAAGTATTAACACTGATCCTTCTCTAACTCTTGCAAAAAACTGAAGAGGGAACACTTCCTAAATCACTTGATGAGGTTAGCATTATCCTGATATGGAGGCCAGACAAAGACACTACAAGAAAACTACAGATCAATATCCCTTATAAATACTGATGCAAAAATCCTCAACAATACCAGCAAACCAAATTGAGCAGCATATTAAATGGATTATACACCATGAACAAGTGGGATTTAGTCTTAGAAAGCAAGGATGGTTCAACATACAAAAATCAACCAATGTAACAAACCACACTAACAGAATGAAGGGAAAAAAGAAACACATGATCATCTCAATTGATGCAGAAAAAGCATTTGTTAAAATTAAACACCCTTTCATGATGAAAACTCTCAACAAAGTAGGAAGAGAAGAAATCTACCTCAAAATAACAAAGTCCATATATAAAAAATTTACAGTGAACATTATATTCAATGGTGAAAAGACCGAAAGCTCTCCCTCTAAGATCAGGAACAAGATAAGGATGCCCACTTTCCCCATTCAAAACAGTATCAGAAGTTCTAACCAGAATAAGTAGGCAAAAAAAAAAATAAAAGGCATCTCCACTGGAAAGGAAAAAGTTATCTATGTTTGCAAGTGTCGTGATCTTTTATTTAGAAAATTCTGAAGATTCCACCAAAAAACTGTCAGAACTAATAAGCAAAGACAGCAAAGTCACAGGATACAAAACCAGCACACAAAAAATCAGTTGCATGGAGCCCAGGGGGCCCAGACAGTTAAGTGTCTGACTCAGGATTTCAGTCATTATCTCACGGTTCGTGAGTTCGAGTCCTGCATAGGGCTCTGCGCTGTCAGCTTGGGATTCTCTCTCTCCCTCTCCCTCTCCCTCTCCCCTGCTCATGCCTGCACGTGCTCTCTCTCTCTCTCAAAATAAATAAACTTAAAAAATCAGTTGTATTTCTATACAATAATGAACAATCCAAAAAGGATATTAAGAAAAAAATTCCATTTCAGTAGCAAAAAATAAATTAAAAAGTTTAACCAAAGAAGTGAAAGACTTGTATATTGAAAATTACAAAATGTTGCTGAAAGAAATTAAAGACAACATACATTAAATGGGGAGACATGTTCATAAATTGAAAGATTTAATATTGCTAAATAATCAGAAATACTTAACACGATCTACAAATTCAGTATAGTCACTAGCAAAATATTAACTCAAAATGGATCAAAGACTAAACCTAAGAAAGAGTCAGAACTACAAAATTCTAAGAAAACCTAAGGGAAAAGTTACATGACATTGGATTTGGCAATGGTTTCTTGGATATGACACCCAAAAGCAGAGGCAACAAAAGAAAAACTCGATAAACTGGACTTCATAAAAATTTAAAACTTTCGTATATAAAAGGACACACTATCAATAGCAAAAGACAACCCACAGAATGGAAGAAAATATTTGGAAATCATAGATCTGAAAAAGGATTAATATCCAGAATATACAAATAATTCCTAAGACTCAACAATAAAAAAAAAAAATTACATGATTTCAAAATGGGCAAAAAGACTTATACAGACATTTCTCCAAAGACATACAACTGGCCAATAAGCACATGAAAAACTGCTCAACATCACTAATCATTCTGGAAATACAAATCAAAACCACAGTGAGATACCACTTCATACCCATTACATAGCCATCATTTAAAAATATAAAAAGAGGGGTGCCTGGGTGGCTCATTTGGTTAAGTATCAGACTTTGGCTCAGGTCATGATCTCAGGGTTTGTGAGTTCGAGCCCTCTGTCGGGCTCTGTGTTGTCAGCATACAGCGCACTTTGGATCCTCTGCCCCCACCCCCCACTCCACCCTCCACCCCCCACTCTCTAGCCCTCTCCCAATGGAGCGTGCACAGTCTCTCTATATCCCCTGCCTCAGAACATAAAAAACATAAAAAAGAGAAAAAAAGAAAATGGAAAATAAGTGCTGGCAAGGATACAGAAAAACTGAAACCCCTGTGCATTGCTGGTGACAATGTAAAATGGGGCAGCCACTACGGAAAACCATTTGGGAGGTCCTCAAAAAATTAAACATAGAATTTCTGTATGATCTAATTCCACTTCTAGGTATATACCCAAAGAACTGAAAGCGGGGACTCCGTTATTTGCACCTGCATGTTCACTGGAGCATTATTCACAATGGCCGGAAGGTGGAGGCAACCCAACTGTCCATCAACAGATGAATGGATAAACAAAATGTGGTCTAAAAATATAATGAAATATTATTCAGCCTTCAAAAGGAAAGAACTTCTCAAACAATGGAATTATCACGTAGCTTTACAAAGGAAGGAAATTCTGACACCTACCACAGCACATACGAACCTTGAAGACATTACACTAAGTGCAATATGCCCGTCACAAAAAAAAACAAATACCGGAAGATTCCCTTATATGAGGTACCTAGAGCGGTACAATTCACAGAGAAAGTGGCATGGTGGCTGCCAGGGGCTGGAGGAAGGGGCAAGAGGGAGTCACTTTTTAAAAAGTATAGAGTTTCTGTTTTGGAAGATGAAAAAGTTCTACAAATGGATGGTGGTGATGGCTGCATGACAATATGAATGTCCATCCTTCACTAAACTGTACAGTTAAAATGGTCAGAATGGTGCATATTGTTATGCTATGCCTATTTTACCACAAAATAAATCAGAGGTAACATGAAAAATCAGGGATTGTGCCAAAAAAAATTATCAGCTCTATTAAACAAGGGCCAATTCACTCAATCCTGTCTAAAACTGAAGAGCTGTGTGAGAACCTGGGTAAAGAGCACATAAACCTCACGCATTCTCTGGCCTGGCAAGAAGTTCTCGGCACGGTGACGGACTTGGAAGGTGAATGGCAGGAAAGTGGTAGGCCAGAAATTGCTGACTGGTTTGCAGAAGAGCTGCAGAAACTAGCCTAGACATTTTCATCACATAAACTAATTCAACAAGATAAGACCCTGGAGAAAACCCTTAACTTCAAGTGGTAAGATTCTTGGATTTCAAGGAAAAGTGAATCTTTGGGAAAATCATATTGCAAAAAAACTGCCAATGTTCACACTTTTGCTTAGGCTTGACAGTGAGAAAAGCTATTAGCAAGTCTCAAGACTTAATGTAAGCCATCTGGACAAATTGTAGAAAATTAGACAGTATTTTTCCTCCCTTTCAACACCAGAGGGTGACTAGGTAAAAAACCCTTTCTTAGAATCTTCTGCTCAGCCACAGAACTTCACTTTGAAAAGAGCTTTGTAATGTACAGTCTGACTGTACACTAGAGAAGAGATTTACTGATCTGCCTTTAGAACAGTCGTGGATTTAGGGGCGCCTGGGTGGCTCAGTTGGTTAAGCGTCTAACTCTTGATTTTGGCTCAGGTCGTGATCTTGCAGTTTGTGAGACTGAACCTCTAAGTCGGGCTCTGTGCTGACAGTGAGGAGCCTGCTTGGGATTCTCTCTCTCCCTCTCTCTCTCTCCGTCCCCTGCTTGTGCTCTCTCTAAAATATATTTAAAAAGAAAAAAAGAATAGTTGTGGATTTCTGCCAAAGAAGAGGGTCCAGTCATTCACAGAAAAGCAACGAATATTTCACTGCAGCTTTCAACCTTTTATATGTGTGAGTAATAAACCTCTTCTTATTTAACAATATGAAGAGCGAGAGCAGAAGCTGTCTCATTTCAGTGGAATACGAAATCCATGCAAGCTTGTCTCAAATCCTAACCAGAACTGAGTATTTGTACAGGAAAAAGAAAGACAAAAACAAAAGAACGAAAACAAACAGCTATCACCTTACCAATGTGCTTCATCCTTTTATTTCAAAAATGACATTTAATGTGTATAAAGAACTAGAAAAGAAATTAAAAACTAACATGTCTGCATATTTTTGAGTTAAACCTACACTTGAGTCTGATCATGCCACGCAGAAATAAGCTTTTTTATTTTCCAAAATCTTGTATAAAATTGTGTCTGTAGGCTGTATTTGTATCTGTATTGTTTCAGCCTACTCATAGAAAACTCAAACCCACTTTAAGTTTCAGCCAGTTATTAAACAGAAAAGTATTATGTTTGCCTTACGAATTTTTTAATTTATGAAAAGGAAAGAGATTAATCTCAAATTTAGAGATCTATCTATCTCCACTCCTAAGAAAGGCTGGATAAAGAGTAATTTTTGGTTTTAAAAGAAAAAAAAAAGAATACTTGTTTTTTTTGTTAAGTTTATTTACTTTGAGAGAGAGGGAGAAAGAGCACACATGCGGGGGAGGGACAGAGAGAGAGAGGGAGAATCCCAAGCAGGCTCTGCACTGTCCGCAAAGAGTCTGAGTCAGGGCTTGAACTCATAAACCATGAGATCATGACCTGAGCCGAAACCAAGAGTCAGACACTTAACCAACTGAGCCACCCAGGTGCCCCTGGAAAAAAGAATACTTTGTACTTGCCAAAGACCATACATTATTAGACTCCTATATAGTAAAAATTTGTGCTAAGACTTTTAGGCCTGCTTGGATATGGGGGGGGGGGGGGGGGGGTGAAGGCAGAGAAGGAAACATTTTAAAAAGATAAATGTTAAGTTTCCTCAACTTACACTAATTGGCATCACAGTCAATAAATTTATGAACAGAAGAAATCCACATAGAAAAGAGCAGCCTAATAAACTGGTCAACATATACAGATTCACAAAGAAATATTATTCTGTACTCAAAAGAGCACTGGTTGGGTGCCTAGATGGCTCAGTTGCTTAAGCATCTGATTCTTGATTTCAGCTGAGACCATGATCTCACAGTCATGAGTTCGAGCCCAGCATTCGGCTCTGTGGTGACAGCACAGAGCCTGCTTGGGATTCTCTCTCCCTCTGTCTCTGCCCCTTCCCCTGCCTCAAAATTAATAAATAAACTTTAAAAAATGTATTAAAAAGAAAAGAGTGGGGAGCCTGGGTGGTTCACTTGGTTGGTCCTCTGACTTAAGCTCAGGTCATAATCTCACAGCATATGAGTTCAAGCCCCGCATCAGGCTCTGTGCTGACAGCGCAGAGCCTGGAACCTATTTCAGATTCTGTGTGTGTCTCTCTGCCCCTCTCCCACTCTGTCTCTATTTCTCAAAGATAAACTTAAAAAAAAAAAAAAAAAAGCACTGGCAATGTTATTGCCTTAATATATCTGCAACTTTCTGAACACTCTAATCTATTGTGAACAATAGATATTTTTATGCAGACTTAAAAATTATGTTATGGCTTAATTAATTATTAAATTATTAATAATTATCCTTGGAATAAATAAAGGTTTGACAAAGATGTCCTAATATAAGAATGCATTGTCACCTGAGGTACAGAAAAAAAAAAAAAAAAAAAAAGGGCCTAAAGATGACCAAGACCCTACAGATTTACATAAAACACAGAGCATAGAGACACATTTGAATTATCACATTAGCAAAATGCAGACAGTGGGAAAACCTACAGGACAAATGGTTGTTTCTTAAAAACAAAATAAAACAACTGTTAGAAAAACAGGTGGAAAAGGAATTTAATTAGAGATTAAAAAATTTAAGAGACATGTCAACCAACTATAAATGTGTGGACCTTATTCTGATTCAAAACACAAAAAGTAGAAGAAAAAAATAAGGTGAAGAAGACTAAGAGGTACCAACTCCCAAGCATAAAGGAAGTCACAGGGATGAAATGCACGGCACGGGGACCAGTCAATACCACTGTAATAAGCCTGTATGCTAGCAGATGGTAACACAGATCATGGTGAGCAGGGGGTGATGTACTGAACTATCCGATCACTATGTTGTACACCTGAAACTAATATAACATTGATATCGACTATGTTTCAATTTAAAAAGCTAATTAAATTTAAAAAGAAAACTATGACATTTATGACTATTTGAGAACATTAAGGAATTCCTGTTGGTTTTTCTGTGTGATAATGGTATGGTGGTTATGCTTTTCAAAAGAATTCCTTATTTTTTGGAATTACATAACAACATGTTTACAGATCAAATGAAAATAAAGTTTGAGATCTGCTTCAATAGAGTAAGGAAAGGGGTAAGCAGGTGAAGATACAGATGAAACAAGGTTGGCCATGAGATTATAACTATTCAAACTGGGTAACGAGGGTTCATTATACCTGTCAACTTTTGTATACATTTGTAATTTTCCATAAAAAAAGTTTTTTTGAAAAATCATAAAATGAGTGAAAAGCTAAATTCACAAAGAAGTAAAAAAACACCAAATATAATCAAAGGACTAGTATCCAAAATAAATATCTATACACAACCACAATTTATAATCTACAGTTACAGAAGAACTACCCAATTTTTAATGTTTATTTTTGAGAGGGCGTGCAGGTGAGTGGGGGAGGGTAAGAGAGAGAGAGGGAGACACAGAATCTGAAGCAGGCTCCAGGCTCCAAGCTGTCAGCACAGAGCAGAATGTGGGGCTTGAACCCACAAATCACGAGATCATGACCTGAAGTCGGATGCTCAACTGACTGAGCCACTCAGGCGCCCCAGATTACTCAATTTTTTTAAATGGGAAGATTTAAACAGGAACTTTACAAAATAAATTCAAATGGCTAATAATCATAGGAAAACAAGCTCAACCTGAGAAGCAATTAAACAAATGCATATTAGGACCTTAATGAGATGGCATCCCACATCCACCAGATTTATAAACACTTAAAATGTCTGGCAACACCAGATGCTGGCAAAGACGTGGAGCAATTATGAACTCATCTACTCTTCTGGGGAGAGTGCAAATTGGTACAACCCCCTCAGAAAACTATTTTTGCATTACCTAACATCAATGATGCACATATCCTACAACAAGCAATCCTACTCGTAGGTTTATACCCTAGAGAAATGAGCGCAAAGAAGCCCCAGAAGACATGCGTAAGAATGTTTATAGCACCACTGTTTGTAAAAACCCCAAATGACCAGTCAAATAGAGCAGATAAACAAACTCCTGATATTCATACAATGAAATTCTACATGGCAATAAAGTTAACAACAGCTACATACATGACATCGATGAATCTCAAACATAATGCCGGGGAAAAAAGCAAAATGAACAATACAGCCAGCACGATGCTAAAACATGTTCAACATGTTCAAAAACAGGCAAAAGTATAACGGATGTACATATAAACAGTAAAACTGTAAGGAAAAACAAGAAAATGATTTCCATGAAAGTATGGACTGTGGGGTAGGGGCTCTGGGAAGAAGAAAAGGGGTTGAGTGAGCAGAAGTTACAAGGGATTTCACTTTTAAAAAAACTCCACTCTTCTGTATGTACACTTGTCAGCTTTAAAAAATGTCAAAACCACAAAAAATGTTTTTAAGGGAAAGCGCCTTTTCTCATGAAACTAGGATGTGCTTCATCAAAATGAGGTTGTAAAGGAAGAAAGAAGACAGCACAAGGTCTTACATGTGATAGAGAAGCAAAGAAAAAGAAAAATCTCCTAGGATGATTTTAGAAAAAGCCTGAAAAACAAAAAGTTCAAATTAGAACAGGATTAAAAGTTCCAGGCAGGTAATCTCCAAGGAAAAAGGAGGGAGGGAGGGAGGGAGGGAGAGGGAGGGAGGGAGGGAGGGAGGGAGGGAGGGAGGGAGGGAGAGAGAGAGAGAGAGAGAGAGGGAGAGAAAGAGAAAGAAAACGAACACTGGAGGGCACCTGAGTGTTCTGAGTACTGGGGAGCAGTCTACAGTTTGAATGGAAAGTAACAGGATAACGACTGAAGGAGGCACTTGTTAAATCTGGGGAGAAGTTGTGAAGTCTCTAGTGTTACAAGAACAGAAGCACCTAGGAATAATTTGATTACAAAGATAATGTAACTAATTAGGAAGACACACAGAGGGGAAGGACATGCAGGTACTGTGGCTTTTTCACAGAGCTAAATCTTCATCTTCCATTGCAGGAACTCAAGAGATACCTCAAACCAAAAATTCAACAAATAGCATTAACCTATCATTTAAAAGTATGAAGGTAAATATTGGAAGAAAGAGCTACAAAAAGTTGAAATTGTCTGCCTTACGAGAATAGGAACCAGTGCCGGTAAGGGCCAGAGTGGATGACTGCCACTTGTCATAAGCCTTGTAATACTACTTTTAAAAATTTACACTACACCTATGCATTAACTCTGATAAAATTAAAATTCAGTGGGGAGCATTTGTTCCACAAACAATTCACACATTAAATACCCCTATAGTTTCAAACCTCTGTTACTGAAGAGCATGTATATACAATTAACCTATTCAAATAATGGTAATAGATTTAAAGAAAAACAGCTCAACTTTCTAAATTCATAAGATCATGATCATATTCATGTTTAGATAGTAAGTAACAAAGGTATATTGCCTTTTCCTGTGAAAAGCACCTAGTAAATCACAATGTGATGTACATGCAAAATGTAATAAGTTTATCAAGAGCAATATAATCAATAAAATGAAAATTTTTACCTTGTAAAAGTTCCCATATGACTTTCGAATATTGATCCACTTTTTAGCAAAAGGAGGATATTTGAGCCTGCTTAGCCGGCACTGAATATTCAGGAACTTACTCATATCCCACGAACTTGTAAAATCAAAAACAGGGGTGAAAAACAATGAAATAAATACCATACTGTTCTTACAAGTAAAATCTTTCTATTTGTTTTTGATTTACACATCCCCTTTCTTGCTGATATTCACATATATCAAACTTACAAAATTAACCTCTCTACCTCCAAAATACTACTTCAAAAATAAACTTTAAAAAAACAAAGAAAAGTACAAGTCAGGTATATTAAATTTTTCTCACAAACTGACTAGTTCTTACTAGGCTCATCATGACCATTTTCATGGTTCTGATTACTTGGGCAGACTTCTATGTTGCTAATTATTTTTTCATAAGCCAAAAATAATTCTGCTAAGCTTACTTTTAATGGCAAGTTTATCATATTAGGAAGTTCTTTGAGGGTGCGCTTTGAAACAAAACAAATGAACAAAATATTTCAAAGAGAAGAAAGTAGCTATTCAGGGGTTAGAATACAATTTGTTGTGTTACAGCATATGTTTCTACAACACTAATCAACTTATGTAGTTAAGTAGGAAAATACTGATTGTACAATATGGACGTTGTGTTGGTTTGTACATGGTTTTTCCTAGGAAAAAAGGAATCGGGACAATAGCTGTAGAAATTATAACCTTCAGCAGGAAAGAAAAAACTCTCAACTCAGCTGCTGTACTGCCAACAGTACTTTCAAGTATATTATTAAAAAATTAAAAACGAGTGCTTGTCCCCAGGATCCTATTGCTTCTGTGCATTTGTAATATCCTCTGAGGCAACTTCCACTTAATGTGAACTGCTTGCCTGCGTGGTCCAAATTATTTCTGGAGGTATGAGCTATGTCCCAGAATGTGAGGTTTTTACAGAATCACACATACTGTGTTATGACAAAAACACCTATATACTTTGGCAGGCACACTGCTCATTCACATTCAAAATCAACAGATTTCTAAAGAGGTCCATCAACATTTTCCCAAATTTCTACTTTTAAACACAATTATAATGTGACTACACTCAGTGCTTTTTTCCTATGTAAGGGTCACTAAACCCTTTATGTAAGTGACATCTCCATTTTAGTGTGCAATCTGTCCACAGTTTGAAACAGAAGTCGATTAGGACTTTCTTCTTCAATCTTAATAGCACTATCCTTTAGGAGCTGCCTTGGCACAATGCCTGTAATCCTTGTTTTAATCTTTCTGATCTTCCCTCTAAATTTTTCATCTAACAAATGCTTTTTGAGCACACAAAATTTTGAGTTCAGACTACAGTAAGCATTATGGAAGATTATATCAAGTAGCCCAAGTCCTTACCCTGAAAGGATTTTTAATCACCTTGCACACGTAAGTCTTACATAAATAAAGTTTAAGTCTATCAGAATATTTAGATGCCAACACAAATGGTACATATATAAAGCCTATGAGATATCCAAAAAACCAAAAATCAGTATGAGTTGAAGTATGCGTAGTAAAACAGAAGGGCTTAATAAAGTAGTAAAGGAAGAGAGCCTTCTAGTAGAAGAAAAGCATGAAAAAGTGCACAAAGGACACACCATATGGTTCATGGGCCAGCATGACCACAGTGAAAAGAATGGCAGGTGGATTAGGGTACACAGGCTTCAGGTCTGGCTTGAAAGCCAGACTGAAAATTTGGGACTTCTTTGAGCAAGGAAGTGTCATTATAAAAAGGTTATTTTAGTTTTACACATTAACACTTATCCTTCCCTAGTCTTCTAGTCCTGGATTAGACTGTTACCATTGCTTTCCCTCCTCTCTTTGGTCCCTAGGATTCAAAGTTTAAGTAGAAATAAGAATGTGAGAAGAAAAATATGGTCTCTTGTGGGAGACCCCAGAACTATCAGTAAATAATACTTTTTGTGGTTATTCTGAACGTTAAATGAACATGAACATCTTTTATCTTTAAAAAGGAAATTACAAAAGATAATTTTGCTAAATACTCACCCATCTGTCAATATGCAATATTTATACTTTGTTCCTAACTCCTTCGATTTCATCCAGTCAATTACTTTTTTTAGTGCCTGAGGGAAGGTATCAGCTCTGTCTACCTGATCCTGAGGATATAAAAGTAAAATATATAAAAATCAGAGTAGCTACATGTAGTCCTACAAATACTCAGACACAAACGTTGAAGAGAAAGGAACAGTAAGAGAAAGTCTCATCTATGATATTTTAAACTCTACGTGATTTCCTTGGCTGAGATCCACCTAACATTGCATTTTTAAGATAATTAAAGATTGTTTACAATCCTCCCCAAATGAAGATTTAAGATCATCCCCAGTGGTTCTCCTTTTTTTAAGGCCTCAACCTAGTGGCTGACTAATTCTCTGGAGTGGAGAAAAGGGAAATCTCCCAGCTACAAGCCACAGCCCTCCAACACGGTCTCCCTATCTCAAAGCTCAGATCTTTCTACAACAGATAACACACCACTGCCAGACTGAGCTTCCTCAGTTGATCGTCACATCACTTCCGTACTTAAAATCCTGCAAACGTTCCCCAAGGCTTTCAGGATAAAAAGACACACAAGACTCTTCATGACCTGGCCTCCCTCGCCTACCACTGTAGCTGTATTTTCTACCACTTTAGCTGTATTTTTGACCACTTTCTTACTAGCTCATGCACACCTGACCATCCCCAACTACTGACAGTCCTACCATGCACACGTGAAATGCCCAGCCATTCTTTCCTGCCTATTGACCTATCATGATTCAGCCCAAGTTCACTAACTTGAGGAAGTCTGGCACAGGACAGCCCTCCATTCCCTCTGTCATAAGATGCCCATACTACCCTGATAAAACAACGACTTGCTCATTAGTCTTAACAATATTGTCACCACTCACTGGTTTAGTCTGTCTGTCCTCCTGAATACAGACTGTCGAGTGACCTGAGGAGACTGACTTAACTATCTCTGTGTCCCAGGTACCTTGGCAAATACTACAGGAAGCACCCAAATACTTGTTGAGTGAATGAGTAAATGAATAAGGGAACTAACTAAACAAAGGCCCTAACACATTACAACACAATAAAAAGATCAGAGACCTAATAAAACATTAACCTATATAGAAGGTCAGGTTATAAACAGATACATTTTAAAACTTCCAAGTCCAGCATGGTAACAATTGTTCTACCAATGATCAAAAAAATTAAACCTTTAGATTCATCATTGCCAGTCCTCAAGAGGAAAGGCTAGAAAGATTTTACCAGGTATAAAATTTGCTTTCCTACTTTTTTCATATTATAATATGGAAAATCTTTATCAAGTAAGTACGTTGTTTATAATAATAATTTTTTAAACTATGAAATACAACCCTAATTTCAGAACCTCTTTCAAACTCTAGAAAAAAGAACATAGAATTAGAACCTGAGTAATTCCAGTTAGGTTGATGCAGAAATCAGAAAGTTGGGTGTTAATCTCCGGTCTCACATACTGCTGAAATGTATCTTCCTACAAGGAAAGGAGAGCAAGTTAAAGTATTTTCTATGACTTCAGATACATGACACAAGGTACATGAAATATTAAGCCACAGGAGACTATAATTTTATAGGTGCTTATGACATAACCCTTTCTAGAATTTTAACCATTTCAGGATAATTCTCTACTCCCAAAGCACTCTAATTTGACTATGCTTCATAGTTTAAATTTTTTTAAGATAAAACAAGTATCTGAAAGCAAGCCTTCAAACCAGTTTACACATTATCTTGAGAAGCAAAATGTTGATAATTTTGTTTGTACTATTTGAAACTGTAAAGCTTAATAATGCAACCTCAACTTCAAGATGCTACCAGCTTTTTAAATAATAGTAAACTCTTTGAAAAAAATGCCAATCTTTAGTTATAATAAATTAGTTCTAGATTACTGCTCTCTCATTTACTCTTGAATAGTCTTTATTTTTATGTTGATTCCATTAAACTGAAATCTAATAATCAAAATTGAACTACATGAGATGTAGTAGTTTAAAGAGCAAGAATACTATATTTTTGTAGCCATTTTTATCCTCTTTGAGAAGCTCTCATGCTTGCCTTCTCATCTGCTCCCAACAAGTCTGTGAGCTCACAAGGCCGGTACTGTTACCATTAAGCTCAGACCTCCAAGCGCTTGCTCCTCTAGCCCAACACTGCCTCCCTAAACAAGAACATGCTAAGTCACTTTTAAAACTTACGGACAATTTTGAAGCCTAAAGGCAGCAATCGCTAATACTAGGTAGATACAGAGAAAAAGACTTTTTTTGTGTGACAGAAGACTCAAAAAATTAAGAAAAATGTTCCATTTCCTAATAAATTCTTTCTTCACATTAGTACATTAAGCCAATGAGTTGTAAAGGTTAACTCTTGTCAAAGAGCAACATTCAACAACAGCAAAGAATGTCTGAACTTTAAAAGTTAGATGCTCTTTACTTACCAAATGCATTGCAGAAAGAAAAAGTCCACTTAACTGAATTTCTCAGATAAATGAAGGCTCTATCCTTTTAAGTATCAATATTTTCATAATTTTCAATGAAAATCTTTCAAAAATATGCTGCAACTTCCCTTCTCAATACAAGCAGGTAGTATCAAATATACCACTAATAAAAAACTTCATTCACTTCTATCAGAATGATTACCAGAGAATTATGCACTCGATAAGCAAATATTTAGCAACCACTTAAGCAGATTACATAGTAAGTTATCAAATGATAAGGGGAATTAAAAATTAAAGTAGAGCAGATAAGCAGGATCAGAAAAATTGGGTGTGGGGGATGGTTTCAGCTAGACTATTAAATAGATCATCACCTTTATGCAGAAGGTGAGAACCATGGAAGGACTGGAAAGAAGAGAGGGAGTGTAGGAGGGAGGAATAAACAGCAAGACTTCTGGAAGAAAGGAATTAGAACTAAAGCCCTGGAGGTGAGGGGGTGGAACATGCCTGGTATCTCTGAGAAACAGCAAGCAGGTCAATATGGCATGATCAGAGGTGGTGAGAGGCCAGATCATGTTAAGGAATATGCCTTTTTTCTGAGTTAAAAGAAGAGCCACTGAAGGGAAGATGGGAAAGACCCAAAGAAGGAAAATGGCTTCTATTTTATAAGGATCACTCCACACACTATGTTGAGACTTGCTTTAGGAGACAAGGACAGAAACAAGAGACCAGTTCGATGGTGAATGCAGTAAATCCAGACAAGAAATTATTGGGGCTCAGACTAGAGTCACAGGAATGCAGTTAAGTGGCTGGGTTCTGGATGAATTTTGAAGGCAGAGCAAACCGGAGTTGGTCTGGATGTGTGATGGGAAGAAACAGAGGAGTCCAGGATGATTCCAAGGTTTCTGAACTGAGTAAGTAAGAATTGCCATCACTCAAGCTAGGGAAAGCTGAACACACAACAGGTGGAGAGTAAACTCACTTTGGGACATGTTAAGAGGTCTGTTTAAATGCCCAAGCAGAGATATTAAATAAGCTGCCTGGATTTGGGATTGATGTCCAGGTTGAAAATAAACAGTTGGGAGTCATTAGCATACAGACAATTTCTAAAAGCTTTGAAAGTAGATGGGATTAGGGGAGAGGATCTGTAGGGAGAACAGGACCTAGGATTGAACCCTGGGGCATCCAATATTAGGAGCTATGAAGAAAAGAAGGAACCAGCAAGGGAAACTGGAAGGGAGCCCAATGAGGATGGAGACGAATTAAGAGAATGAGGTGTACTGGCAGTCACCTGCAGCAAATATTGCAAGGACAGAGTGGTCAATTACACCAGCATTTAGATGAGAGTCAGAGATGACACTAACAAATGATGCTAGTGGAGGGATAGGATTGAAGACCTAACTTAAACCCACAGTGGTGGGAGTTTAAGAGAGAATGGGAGGAAACAGCAGTACCTAACTTTCTCAAAGATACTTACCAGAAAAGAACAAAGAAATGGGGTAGCTGGCAGGGAAGTGGAATCGAGTAAAAGCTTTTTATGGTGTGAAAAATAACATGTCCGTATGTGACGGGAACAATACAGTAAAAAGCAGTAAGTCATTAATGTCTCAATGAGGGAAGAGAAAGCCTAGAGCAGTAAATTTGAGTAAGAAAGAAAAAGTGGAATCCAGTGAGTTATGCAAGATTATTACAGTCGTAGCGGTCATTTTTCCTTTTAATTTACGGACTTCCATCTTCCTTGGGCAAGGAAATTATATAAACAGGCTGATTATAACTAAAAGAGATTCTGAATAACACTAAGAAAAAAATGTATGCATTTTTATACACAAGCCTTTTATACTTGCTCCCAACGTTTTGGTGGCTACTGGTGATGGAAGAGAAGTAACTTTTAGATAGATGAGATGTTATGATATGTTTGCTCAGATTTTATAAGGCAAATAGTAGTGTTTTGGAGAACTTCTTCCGACTTCCAGAACCAATAGGACAGTGACAACCAATAGTACAGAGCCAATATATTATATAGCTCAAAGCCAAGGTTACGAGTGCCATATGTCCCTAAACTTTTCACCAGAAAGACGGCCAGTTCTAAGTTGAAAGGCAATTTCTGTAATTTGCCATTTTTAGAGATCAGAGCCTATAGGAGTCCACAGCTGTGGTTCTTAATCCTGACTGCATGTCAACTGAGAAGCTTTAAAAACATGCTGATGTCAGGGGCCCCACCACAGAACAACTAAATGAGAATCTCTGGGATGAGGGCCAGGCATTTTTTTTTTTTTAACTCCCTAAGAGATTCTGATGTCCAGCCAGATATGTGTTCTAACCAAACAAAAAAAACAATGTAATTTTAGCTCCTGGAAAAGGAGAGAAGTAGCCTCTGAAATTATTTCATTACAGCTTTTCTATTAATCAAGCTGATACATAGTACACAACAAGAGCCAACAGCCCACTTTTAAATTCTAATTCTAGCTTTAAAATAGCAAATGAGGGGCGCCTGGGTGGCTCAGTCGGTTGAGCGAACGACTTCGGCTCAGGGCATGATGTCGCGGTCCGTGAGTTCGAGCCCCACATCGGGCTCTGTGCTGACAGCTCAGAGCCTGGAGCCTGTTTCAGATTCTGTGTCTCCCTCTCTCTGACCCTCCCCCGTTCATGCTCTGTCTCTCTCTGTCTCAAAAATAAATAAACGTTAAAAAAAAAATTTTTTTTTAAATAGCAAATGAGATCCCTGCTCTACTACAGAACACCAGAATAGCTGCAGCTAAAAATGAAAAATCAAAATGTAACAATTCACTTACTATTTCTAAGGTATGGGTATTCAGTAAAACCACAGGAAATTCAATTATTTCATGTATAAACTCAGGTGGGTTACCCTCTTCACAAGTGGCTTCAAAATCAATGATACAAATGTAGTCATAGTAACTGTCAGCACAATTGCCCTCTTTCAACATCAGCTTCTGCTTCTTGTAATAGTTTTTCAGCCTTTTCTTTAGCACATCCTTTACTCCTCTAAGGAAAGAAAAAGAAAATTAACTCTTAGATGAGTTTTACAATCAAAAATCTGAACTCTTACCTGCTGGCAAAGGACTGAACTGGCAGTCACAGCATAATTTAGCAAATATTAACTAGAATAAATGTAAAGAAAGCAAGACTTAAGGCTAAGTTAGCAAAGAATTAAAATCAAATGTAACACAGAATATTTTCCTTCAGAAGTAACTTTTCATTTTTGTAGTACATAAGAGCATTTCTCCTATACTGGTATTTCAAGCCATACACCTTGTTAGCATACACTGCCTATATAGCCATACTGCCTTATACCAAAATGATATACATAATACAACAACTGAAATTAATGTTGAACTATTCTACAGGCCAAACACAAATTTCAGAGTAAGAAAATTCAGGTAAATGGAATATTTATGTTATCTTTCTTTTTGGTTTTTATAGGTTAGACAACTAAAATACCCATATGAATAAGAAAGCATTATGAGCCTTGCATATAAAGTTGAATGTCTACTAGCTAGGAAAACTCATTTGGAAGATACCCTAGTGTAAACCATGTCCAGAAGAACAGCCATACTCAATAGGTTCTTAACTGGAAGCAGGTTTCTTAATCTACCATGGATAGAATTTTATTTAGAAGATTACAGATATTTTCAAAATACATGTTCTACAAATAGTGGGTGGAGAAAAGATTGTTCTAAGTAGATAACAATCATTGGTAATGGTGGTCATGTACTTCAAACAGTATGTACTTCACTTCTAAAAATTAAAAGTCATGACTAGTGCTCAGACTTCCTTCAGTGTTACTTGTTTGAGTCCTATTAATGGTTTACAAATACAAAATGGCAGTAAAAATAAAAGGACCTAAACTGTAGCCAGTGTGCAGTGACAACTAAGGTATTTTCGACACATCACTAATAACTATTAAAAAAAAAATTTTAGGGGCACCCCGGGGCCCTCAGTCAGTTGAGTCTCTGACTTAGGCTCAGGTCATCATCTCACAGTTCATGGGTTCCAGCCCCATGTCGGGCTCTGTGCTGACAGCTCAGAGCCTAGAGCCAGCTTCAGATTCTGGGTCCCTCTCTCTCTCTCTGTCCCTTCCCCACTTACACTCTGTCTCTGTCTCTCAAAAATAAATATGTTAAAAATTCTTTTTAATTTAACCTTTTACTTTCCTTCCCAAACTACCACTGAAAAAGAATCCTATTCATGAGAATATTGATAATTAACCAGTTCGTTGTTTTAAGACAGAATGTTTTAATGTTTATTTGCTTGAGATTTTCTAAATTACCAAAATGGGAGCACCTGAGTATTTCTTGATCTTGGCTCAGGTCATGATCTCACAGTTCGTGGATTCATGCCCTGCGTCTGGCTCTGTACTGATGGTGCAGAGCCTGATTGGGATCCTCGCTCTTCTTCTCTCTCTGCCCCTCCCCAACTCATGCTCTATCTCACTCTCAAAAAAATAAACTTTAAAACAGAGGATAAATATTGCTTATAAGAAAAAAAAGGATAATGAGGACCCAGAAACAATAACCATTTTCACCTACTGCATGCAGTCCATTCTTTTCTTGATGCTGACAATTAACTATCAAAATTCTGCATTCCAAAGGTCATTCATTCCTACTCCAAGCTCCAAGTCAACATAAAGTGATTTGTTTTGCAAAAATTTACTAAACACAGAGAGTGTATACACTTCACAGAAGATACACACACATACACATACACACACACACACACACACACACACACACACACACAGAGTTGGCTAAGCTGCATTGTTTTCGCATTCAATATCCAGTTCAATATAATGCATGCTATCATTCTGCATATTTTTAAAAGCTAAAACAGAAAAAAACATATTTCCTGATAGGTGAATAATTTTTTTAAATTACTTGGTTTCAAAGAAACCCTCTTTATAAAAATAACACAAGTGGACAAAATAAAAAATAAAAAAAAAAAAAAAATATATATATATATACATATCCAATCTCAGTAAGATGTAATTAACCATCAACCAAATGAGCAACTAAAAAAATTTTAAATATATTTAGTACAATAAAATAGCTACTTCTGTACATTGCTGGTAGGCATACTGTCAAAATACTCACGGTTGTCAACTCAGCACTCTTAGCCTACTGGCCAAGACACTGCCATAAATAATCAAAGGTGCACATAAAGATTCACTTATAAGAATGAAAATTGTAGCTACTATGTGAATTGTTAATAATGGTTATCTATAAGGTAGGATTACAGATGATTGGCTAATTCTTCAGTGTATTCAAGATTTTCTAGGATAAGCATATACTACTTCTGTATTTTTAAAAAGTTATTAATTACCTGGTTTCAAGCTTGAATTCTGAAAGCTTAGCTCTGAGTTCTTCCTTACTCATTCTATTAATGCATCCATTCGTAATAGCAATCTCTTTGTAAACTGGGTCACTGAAATCACTTGCACTGGAGGTAATGAACTTAGATCCTTTGGTTTCTTGGCCATCAAATCTACATTGTTGCTTTTTCTACCAAAAAAAATATATATACATATAGATAAGCTTATAATTAATACAAACATCTTAAAGATTCAAACTCCTGAGGCCTATTCATTACTACATGTTCAACGAAAAGTGCATAGAAAGAAGACATGTTTCTAATACGAGTTACCCTGCTCTCTTCTGAGTCATGAGATTTCTTAAAAGAAATGAAGCTAAATAAAAATAGCACCAGTGCTGGGAGCACTTCACTACAGAGACCCAGCTGACCATTTACTAGCAGCATGACCCTGAATACTTACTAGCCTCTGATCTTCAGTTTCCTTATCTATAAAATAAAGAATAATAACTATTCCAAGTCGCATTTGGTATTTGGTAATGGTAAACAGTATTTAAACAAGGTTATTATAAAGATTAAATGAGATTATGTGTATCGGGCTCCCAACACCATGCCACCTACCATACCACCATGGCTATTAATGGGAACTTTATTACCATCATAGACTACAGAACAGACCTTTTCACAAACATTCTAAAATTTCTAAACAAACCAATTTTTAAAAGAACTTTTACAACATTGTGCATGTATAAGTCAGTGACATCCTCAGAATTTTTTAACCTCACTTCATTTCACTAAGTTAACAGAATTGACCAATATAAAAACAAAAGGGACTATACAGAAACCTAGTTCATAATCTCTTAGAACCCCAAGCAAAGAAGGAAATGTATTCAGCTTCAAAACACACAATTTCCCAAACCCACATATATACCAATTATTCAGGAGAACTACAGTTAGTGTATCATAAATCTTTCCTCTCCTTAAGTCAAACTCTGTGTTAAGAAAAAACTGAACTCAATTGTAATCACTCCACAGGTAGTCCAAAGTTATTAATATGCCAAGTTTCAAAGTTCCATTTATAAGTTAACAATTTTCCACATGCAATGTTACAAGTATTAGGTATGCTCCAGAATTTTCAAGAAGACTTTGGTACTGGGGTGCCTGAATGGCTCAGTCAGTTGAGCATCTGAGTTCAACTCAGGTCATGATCTCATGGTTCGTGGGTTCAAGCCCTGCGGTGGTTTCCCCCCACTCCTGTCCCACCCTGCACTCTCTCTCTCAAAAATGAATAAACGTTAAAAAAAAAAAAAAAAAACACTCAGTAACAAGAAAATAAACTTAATTAAAAAAAAAAACTTTGGTACTTAGCATTAATCCATATTAGTCTGTTAATTTAGTCATAATTTACTACATTGTCCCCATAAGAACTAATTACAGATTAAGAGGGGATAACCATGGACAGGCCAAATTCCCTGACTTAGCACTAATCCTAAACGTTCAGGGACTATTTCTCGCTCAAAGCTCTCAAATGTGTGTTTAATACAACACACATTTACTAGAAATGTAATGCTAGGTACTGTGCTAGAGCACTCAAGAATTATTCCTATGTCTTCAGAGGAAGAGATCAGAAATCCCAATGTGTAAATTGTCCATATACTGAAGAATAACTATATTGAAATTCCTTGTTGACAAATGGTTAAAAAACTTTACTAAAGCTATGGAAGTAGTTTTCAATAATACATTAAATTTACAATACCTGGCTACTTTATTGCTAGAATTTAATCAGGATAATTTATCCTTTGTCTTTAAACTTACGGTGAATTTTAAACTCCATCTTCAGTCAGGTTAAAATTTAGGTCAACAATGAGTAACAGTTTGTCTACCAAAACAGATGGCTCAGTCAATTTAAGCAAATTTATTCTTTGGCTAAGTCCTCTCTCTGATTCACTTGCTTAATTCTTACCTAAAACTGCAGCTACAAAAATTACCCAAAATAACACTAAGGTCTCTTAAATCTGCTATAAATCATGATTTCTGTAAAGGAAGATCTGCTTCCTCTCCCAGGTCCAACTCCAGCTCTTTCAATGAAGCTCAGGGCACGTGAAGTTCTGGTTCTCAGTGATCAGTGTCTGCTCCCAAATTTAAGGTCTACACTAATGGTTTCTGAAGAAGGTTGCTCAAGTCAACCCACTAAGGAGTAAAAAGAAAATATTAAAAACCCGCATGTACTATAAATCTAGTAAAATGCATAATTATTTTACTAAACAATAGATTGACAATGACATCCTCCCCAATGTCTATGTCCACCTGTCACAGGTCACATAAAGTACCAGACATATAATGAGAAAAGTGTGGGCAGATTCCATATTATGGAGAGGAATATTCATTTTCACAGTATTGTGACGTTCTGCAATTTTTCTGTATTCAAATAAATGACTGTACAATTTATATGATCTCAAATAAGAGAACATATACAGTATGGGAAGTGACTATGAAAAACTTTTATACCAAAAAGAGGCTTACTATCTTACCACGCTTTTGAACTTAAAGTTGAGTTACATATTTTCTTTTGCAAGACAGGTATTCCAAAATTGCTGTCATTTTCTGTGATGAGAAAGGGATTAATAGCTTGAAACTTAAAAGGTTTTCCTTTCAACACAACTTGTTATTTCAACATGAAAGAAAAGGTTTTAACAGTGAGATAAAAAGATAACTGCTTATCAAAAGAAACTTTCCTCTGTAGCAAGAATATTCTGAAAATAGTTATTTTGGAAATGTTTTCATATATGATTGCCAAAAAAACTGCGTTACCTACGAAACAAACAGCCTCCGCAACTACACGCTAAAAAAAAAAAAAAAAAAAAAAAAAAAAAAAAAAAACCTTAGAAGTATAATTTAGCCTGATTAAAATTCTTCCAAAAGAAGAGTTCTGATGAAAGGTGTACCTACTTGGTTAAAAATGTGAAAATGTAATACCTATCAGTTTACAAAAACAACTGACATTAGGAATAATGAAAATGGATTTAGCAGTGTTCCAACAAAATACTTTGCTTGCCTGAGACAGGAAAACAAAACAAAACTGTCAACAGTATCCAACAATACGGGGCGCCTGGGTGGCTCAGTCAGTTTAAGTGGCCAACTTCCACTCAGACCGTGATCTCACAGTTCGTGAGTTCGAGCCCCGCATCGGGCTCTGTGCTAACAGCTCAGAGCCTGGAGCCTGCTTCGGATTCTGTGTCTCCCTCTCTCTCTTCTCCTCCCCTGCTCACGCTCTGTCTCTCTCTCTCTCTCTCTCTCTCTCAAAAATAAATAAACATTAAAAAAAAATAGTATCAACAATAAGTTTTTAACAACTATGAGTCACTAAAACCAATTTGGAACACAGACCTAAGTCTTATGTTGCTATATCTCAAAGTTTGAAGACTTTCAAAATATACTGAAGTACATCCAATTATTTTGAAGCCAACTTACATGACGATGTTATTGACAGCATCTCAGCCTGAAGAGGGAGGTGAGTGGAAAAGAGGTTCGTTAGAGAGAGGCAGCATCCAAGGCCTTTCGGAGTGTGTATCTTAAGGAGAATGGGACAGCTATGCAAAAAACCCAAAAGAAGGTCGTGCAGAACAAAGGGAGCATCAGAGATCCTTAAGAAGAAAGACTATCCACCATAAAAGAACCCATGAAGCTAAGGGCTGTGACAGCAAAAGGGAAGAAGTCAGCAACGGAGGCAGGAGCCAGGTCCTGCCGGGCAGCCAACTGAAGACTAAGCTGGGGAAAAACACATCAGATTCATGTCACTGAAAAATCATTCTAGCTGCTATTTGGAGAACTGGCTGTTGATGGAAGAGTTAAGAGCAAGGAAGCCTCGTGCAAGTACCCACTCTATGAAGTGCTCAACATACGTTACTCAAATGAAATGGGCCAACTTCAGCATTAGGATTATTTACAATCTGCAGCGCTAGTCACCAATAATGTATACCTGCCAAATGAGATGAACAAGGAAGTTTTGAGACCGCCTTTACAGTTCTACTCCGTACGGGGTTCTACCAGTGAGTTGTCAAAATCACTACGAAAAGCGGTCGTGTAGAATATCTATATGAAATGGTAGCAAATGGGCAAAAAGCTCCGATAACAGGCGCAATCACCCTCCGTTAAGGCTGGGGGGCGGGGGGCGGGTAATGGACTTCGGGTCCTAGAAATGACACGCCTAGAGCGTATGGTGCGAGTTTTAAAAACATAACCTACCTAAAAGGGCTAGACAGAATGACTACAGCAACAGCGTGCCCTGAGTATTTAGAGCAGAATTCCCCCCCCCACCCCCCCCCCCCCCCCAGAACTTCTAAAACCACAGTTCACACACTTCTCGTCTTGACTATTTCCTCACATCACATTGCCAGAGGATAAATTCGGGCGACAGGGGGGTTGGAGACAACCAACCCGAGGAAAGGCGCCGGGGATGGGAACAGGGGGAGCGGCCGGGGTTGGGAGTCGAAAGGCTGACGTTTCTGCGGAACAGCCTAGAAGGCAGGGGCGCGGGAGTCCGGAAGGGCCGGGCACCGACGAACAGGCGCGGCGGACTCACCTCAGGATTCGGGTTCCGCGGCTCCTCCCCACACTCGGACCGAGGCGACTCCAGCCGCGCGGGAGCCACGGCCTCGCTGCCAGGCTGTTTGCTCCGCTCATGCTCCATGCCGGCTGTCACGTAAGGAGAGAGCTGCCGGAGCCCGACACTCGCTCACTCTCACTCGGCCAAGCCCGAAAGCCTCGCCTTTCTCCGTTGAAAAATTACCGGGCTCGCGTTCCCGCGGCGGCGGCCACACAAACTCGAGCGGACACCTCCCACTTCCGGGAGCGTGTGGCGTCCACACGCCGCGCAGGCGCAGTGGGCGGGCGCGCGCGGAACGCTAGCGCCTCTGCCGATGGGGGAGGGAGGAAGAAGGCGAGCGAGGCGCGCGCGGGAGGCTACTAGTCAGACGTCGCTGCGCGGCGAGGTGTCCCGTTGCCGTTACACCAGTCTACACCAGTCACTAAAGAATACCGCCAGGATACAAGATCCCGTCACCGTATTTCCTGAGAAGAAAAACGAGGGGTACCAGGGGGAGCGGTAAACTTCCACCGTGGCAAATAACATTTGTAAAATAATTTACGTTTTCCGTGAGGAGTGTAAGACGTCTGCTTCTGGACCAGAGAAAATGGGTCTGGACTTACTAAAGACTGAAGGAAATATATAAACAACTGTTTTCAGACATTGGGCAATAGGAAATTCTGGACCGTTGTGCCTGAGAGAAGAGAAACAAGATCGACCCTATATCACCCTGGCTTTCTGCCTAAAGGCAGTTTTCAAGTTGAGGCGCAGGGAAGGGGAACTCAAAAAAAGACCTAAGATCTCACTGAGAAGACAGGTCTTATTGAGTTGAAAAGACAGGGATCGGAGTTAAGGGGATTTGGGGAGGCCAAGCTGATTGGAATTGATGAGGAGTTCCTGGAGAAAGAGCTTCGGAATACACATGGCATACCCTTGAATCTTTAGCTGAATAAAAATCAGCGGGTATGTGGTGTGAACCTCCACAAGGCCCACAAAGAGTAATTGCGGGGAACAGTTAAGTCAGACAATTCTGAGTTCACACTGGAAGAGGACTCGTTTGAGTTCCCCACTGCCGTTGACTACATGGAATATGCTCCTGAGACCCAGAGGTGTCATGTCTTAGTTGTGAGGTCAACTCCTGAGACCCTGGGGTCTAGAGAAAAAGCTATTGTCGATTCTTCAAAAGCTTAAAACCCTGAAAGGATCAAACTTGCTCAGCAACTAACCTGACTGCCTGCCAGAACAAAGGCTAATTCTCTCTAAAAGACTACAACGCAACTCAGGACTCAACAACATTAGGTTGAAAATATCAGGCATCTACCAGTTAAAAATTAATAGACCTGCCAAGTAATTAGGAGAATATATGAGACAGGCAATAGGAACATATCCAGAAAGGATACAAATGGTGGCATTGACAAAAACTTCAAACATCTATTATAAATGTACTCAATATGTTCAGTGATTTAAAGGAAAAAGATGATGGGAGAGAAATGAGGCTTTTTAAAAAGAAGCAAATAGAATTTCTGGTGAGGCTTTTTAAAAAGCAAATAGAATTTCTGGAGATGAAAAATATGTGAAATTAAAAAAATCTCTTGGCAGAGGCACCTGGGTCAGTCAAGTGTCCTTTGACTCTTGATTTCAGCTCAGGTCATGATCTCAGTTTCGTGGGTTCAAGCCCTGTGTCAGGCTTTGTGCTGAGAGTGTGGAGCCTGCTTGGGATTTTCTCCCTCTCTCTCTGTCCCTCTCCCGCTTGCACGAGCATGCGCCGTCTCTCTCCCTCAAAAATAAAAAAATCTCTAGAGAGGATGGATACCACATTTGGAACTGTAGAAAAAAGAAGTAACATACCGGTGGTAGCAATCCAAAATGACACACTCAGAGAAAATAGGAAAAAAATAATTTCCAGAGCCTCTTGTGACCTTTGGGACAATATAAAGAGGCTATATATGCATTTAGGAGAAGACTTCCACTGCCTCCATTTTGACCTTCAAACTTTCTAAGTTCTTTCCAGTTTACTTTTAACTTAGGCAGAAAACACTGAGGGCAGAGTATTCCCAGATGGGACCTGAAACTACCCCCTCAAGGAATAAGGACCACCCTGAGCTAGCAAGACCCCACCACCCATGATTGACCTCCAGACAAAAATCAATTTGACCTTCACTGCCCACCTGGATATACTCACTGACCTGTGTCTCACATTTTCTATATATAAACCCTATAGGTATTTTCAGCACTTTGGAGACAGTCTTTGAGATGCTAGTCCACAGTCTTCCTGGTGTCGGTCTCACTGAAACAAATTTCTCTCATGTTTCACCACCACTAGTTTCTCTGCCTTTGGATTTTGTCAGCTTAAAAGTAGCTAGAGAAAAAAAAGGCACAGAGCACAGTAAGAATTTTTATGGCCTTCTCATTAGAAACTCCGCAAGCCAAAAGAAATGAAATAACTTTAAAGTACAAAAACAAAACCAACTGTCAGCTTGGAATTCTATACTCAGCAGGGCGAAACAAAGACTTTCCAGATAAACAAGCCCAGGAAAACCACATCCTGAAGTAGAGTCATCCTAGCTGACCTGCAGACCTGTGAGGAAGAAAAATAATTGCTTATTGTAAGCCACTGGGGTGGTTTTATGATAGGAAAAGATAGGCTTCAGTCGGCAGAGGCTAGGTTCTGAGGTCCCTGGGTGGGGAAAAACATTTATTTTTTGGAACAATGCTGGGAGTGTCTGACTGCAGCAAACCCCCTCGGGCATGAGGTTCCTCTTAAGAATGTAACAGACACCACCTACTCTCCCCTCAGATTTCCCTCAGGAATTCGACAAAAGACATAACTAAAAATAAGTAGTAGGGGCGCCTGGGTGGCTCAGTCCATTGGGCTTCCAACTTCAGCTCAGGTCGTGATCTTATGGTTCCTGAGTTTGAGCCCCGCGTCGGGCTCTGTGCTGACAGCTCAGGGCCTGGAACCTGCTTTGGATTCTGTGTCTCCCTCTACCCCTCACCCGCTAATGATCTGTCTCTCAAAAAAAAAAAAAAGTATATTAAAAAAAATTATAAAAGAAGTAGTAGCCTATAAAGTGTATGACCCACAAGAAATGATATGGCCATAGACCACCCCTCATACAATAGTAACGAGCCAATTTAGAATGGACAACCCAGCACCTAGAGTTATCAAGCCAGTAGGGTAGGAGCTGAGAAGGAACTAAGGGTAAGGGAAGGCCGGGCGGGGGGCATCCAGAACCTTATAAAACAAGGACCCTTGCCTATAGTCCGTGGACATTCACTTTCGAATGTCCCCTCTCTGTAAAGAGAGTTTTCATACGGTTCTTACTTTCTGAGCTTGTACTCTAATCAACTTTTGCCTGCTGCTCATTCTGTGTCCACCTCTTCATTCTTCGAAGCAGTGAAGACATATAATTCCCTACTGGAGAAAGGGACATAATTGGAAATCTCCTACAGATCTGTTACTTCTGCTATCACCTGCTTCCTCCTTAGTGGACTGTATGTTTTCCCTCATAACTACAGATTTACCTTTGTGTTTATAAGGTTTATAGGCTCAGAAATTAAAAGGATTTCTAAGATACGACAGAACTGATAATCTCTGTTTGCCAGATTTATTCATTTTCTCCTTAGATTATGACTTTGAGTCCTGACACACAACTGCAGAGAAATTGATGAGAATCCTAATCTCATCTCCCTGTCACCTAGAAGATGCTGTTTCTCTCAAAGAAAAAAAAGCACCCAGTGAACACTATCAGGATCCACATTACATGAACATTAATAAGCACTAGTTACAAACTGTTGCACTTGAACTTTTTGATCTAGGTGTGTCAACTGTTAAGAAAGATTCACTATCAAGAAGTGATAATTTACCTACACTGCAAATGACGGGCTTACACTTAGTACTGTTGCCTGTATCTACGGGAATAAGATACCAAAACCATTCTTTCATTCAACAACTATTTATTGAGAAACTTTTATGTGTCAGGAATAAGCATTGAACAAAATAACAAAAACCCTTTGCCCTGGCGGAATTTATATTGGAAAAGTGCAATTAGACAATAAACAAAAGATGGGGGTGTCGGGGTGGCTCAGTGGGTAAAGGGTCCACCTTCCGCTCAGGTCATTATCTCACAGTTCATGGATTCGAGCCCCGCATCAGGCTCTGTGCTGACAGCTTGGAGCCTGGAGCCTGCTTCAGATTCTGGGTCTCCCTCTCTCTCTGCCCCTCCCCTGTTCATTCTCTGTCTCTCTCTCAAAAACGAATAAACATTTTAAAAAAGACAATGAAAGAAATGAATAATATGTTCACACTGTGGAGAAAAACTAAGCAGGTAAGGGGAATGGGGCCTGCCTCTGGGTGAGGGTTTGAAATCGAGTGGTTATAGGAGGTCTCTCTGATTATGTGCTATTTGAGCAAAGACCTGAAGGAGGTAAGGGAGTGAACTGTGAGGATATTGGGTAAGAGAATTTCAGGCAGAGCAAGCAACAAGTAAAAAGGCCCTGAGCTGAGAATGTGCCTGGATTATTCAGGAAATACCAGTGTCCGATACTTTCCTTTGATTATATGATATCTGTGTGTAGGAGACACAAATGTTTTTCAATGTTGACTTTGTTGTTACTTTTCACATACCAGTAAGGGAGAAATGTCAATGATCCTAGAGCCTTCTGCCTAAGAAAATATGTGCCCTGGTTGGACAGCTAAAGAAGAAAGCCTCCCTGAACATTTAAGATATGGCACAAGCCTAAAAGAGTTTTAGAATTGGTTATTCTCTTGTTAACCCCAATAAAAATATACCCGCCTTTCATTTTGGTACAGTGTCCCTGGATTAGCCCACCGTCAGCGATAGATCTGTGTATAGGTATTATTAGATACTGGAATTTGTAGATTTTCCTAGGCTGAACTACATACATGAGGTTTGCGGAATTGAATTTGTTTCTAAGTCATTTGCCCATTGCCTCCTGGTGCCACAAGTTGTATGTTTTGTTCTGTATGTTTACCTTTGTATCTGAGCACGCTGCTCTGCTCCATTGGTCTGTGGTGGCTGTTCTCATACCTTTTCCGTGCTGTTTTTGTTGCTTGGCTCTGCAACATGTCTGCAACAATATTTTCTAAAAACACCTCCTCCTCTTTACAGTTCTTTTTCAAGACTGACTTAGCTATTTATGCATTTTTGGTCTTTCACATACATTTTGGGACAAATTTATTAGTCCTCAAAAATCCAACAAAAATCTTTGATTAAAATTGAATTTACCAGATTAATTTGAAGAGAATGAACATATTAATATTAAGTCATCCTATTCAAAAATATAACTATTCAGATAATTTTATATGTCTTTAAAATTTTATGATTTTGTCCGTAAAAGTCTTGTACATTGTTGGTTAAATTGATTCCTAGCTATATTATGACTTTTGTTGCTGTTACAAATGGTATAATATTTTTAAGTTTAGATTGGTTATTTGGGGTGAAAAAAATACTATTGATTTTTATAATTCCTAAACTTGCTTATGAACTTTAATATTTTTTTATTCTGTTGGGTTTTTTTCTAAGTTGAATGACTATTTCTACAAATAATGTTTTAGTTTTACCCTTCCTACCCTTAGACCACTTTTACCTTTTTCTTTCTTATTGCATTGGCCAGGAACCTTGAAAATTTCTTAATAGTAATGGTACTGATGAGGGAGCATAAAGCAAGCTGACAGCCCGCAACCACCCCCCACCCCACCCCCACCCCTGGTGGGTATGTGTGAGCTTCTTTTTGCCCAAGGACAAAAGAAAGGGAAAGAAAACAAATGGTAAAACAAATTACAAGAAAATTAGTAAATTTACAAGAAAAGGACAATCTTATCAAAGCGTAATCTCCAGGAACTCCCTACTGTCTTAATGTTAATGCTTTGCTAGAGGGAAAAACAACCCTAGCTTGACAACAGCTAGGCCTCCAGGATCCTGGGAGTCTTCTTTAGCATGTGGAAATCCCTTTAAGAAACTTCCTCTTGACTTTACCTCCCCAACTGCATAGCGTATAACCAGTCACTCTTCACAGCCCTCCCGCCCCCCTCCCGCCGTGCAGCTCATTCTGCCTATGGGTCCTGTCCCTGTGCTTTAATAAAAATCACCTTTTTGCACCAAAGACTTCTTCAAGGATTCTTTCTTGGCCAACATCTCTGAACCTCCATCACTCCAAAACCCCATCACTTACTTCTACATTTTCTATATTTTTGCTGCCACCTTCTGGGAAAAGATCTGATATTACAAATCTCTAACTTGTCCTCCAGCTGTATCCGCCCAGCCATTTTTATCTATTTATTGTCTTTTCCCTCCAACTATTTTATTTAGTCAAAGAATAACACAGGGACCTTCAGTAAATTTGCTTCAGGAATTTAGTCACCCGAGGAAGGCAGTCATTAAACTATTGTTAAGAAACAAAGACAAAAACTGAAGTTAAAAGACAGAGCAGAGAGGAAAAAGCCCAGACATTCTGGAGTGACCGTTGTACACAATATTTGGGGTATGTGGTTAGCCAGCAGCTTGAATGAGACAATGGTGGTGGGGGGGGGGTCAAAGAAAACAATTTCAGTGGCTTGTGGACTTTTGGGAAACCTTGAGAACTTAACTAGGGAGCCTGTACCATGCTGTCATGCCTGCCAGTGTGTTTGTGGCACCTTGTCAAGGCCAGATCTTCACCATGTCCCTCATCAGAATTTCTCCTTTTTCAAAACTCACATTCCCACTTTGAAATTATTTCTTATTCTTGTTCATATTGCTAATATCTTCCTGTAACTCCTTACGTATATTCATCATGCATATTTTACGTTTTGGGGTCATCTGTTCTAATAATTTTGATTCAGTTGGTATGTGTGATTCAACCTGTTGTGCATTTTATGATCTCTTTGTCCCACTTCAGGTGCCAGGTTATTTTGGCTTGTGAGCTCATGTGCCCGTGGGAGCGTCTGGTAATATGAATTGGGGAGGAGGCATGTGTGACCCTCCAGATGGATTTAAGAAGGAAGTTACTGAGCCCCAATCACTGCAAAATGAATGCTAATCACTCCCATTTATTGACACTCCACCAGGTAACTACTCTAAAGTTTCGCCTTTAATCTGTTGGGAAGAAGTATCTTTGACGAATCAACTCCCTAGTTCATAATCCATCAGCTCTGGGATTTGGGATGCAAGGAAAGGGTGAAGAAGCGAATGTCTGAAGCGAGCTGGGCAGCCTGTTTTTCTTTTCATCAACTCCTCTCCCCTGACACTCGCCCTAATGCTTCTACCCTGATGTAAGACATGGGAAGGCTTAGGAGGTTGCTGCCTGTGTTCTCTAAGCCTTCTCATGGCCGCTCCCAGCTGCCCATGACCCCGGGCTGAGCCTGCCCCAACCCACCCCCAAATAAACACACGTACCTCCCACACCATTTTGAAACTACCTTCAGACTCCCAAGGGGTTTCTCCTTTTGTTGTAGTGGTGGTTGTTCATTTCTCAAATCCATGCTTTTTTCCTAATTCTAGAATTTCTCTAGGGTTCATGGGAAAGAAAGGAAGCTAATGAGTTCCGAAGCTATTTCATTATTTCTATAATAGTAAGATATATGGTGTATTCATTTCCTAGGGCTATCATAACAAAGTATCCCTGACTGGGCGGCTTAAATAGAAATTTATTTTTTTATAATTCTGAAGGCTAGAAGTCCAAGATCAAGGTGTGTGCAAGGTTGGTCTTCTGAGGCCTCTCTCCTTGGCTTATAGCTGCCATCTTCTCCCTATGTCTTCTCATGGTCTTTCCTCTAACTGTCTGTGTCCACATTTCTTCTTCTTATAAGGACACCAAATATGTAGGACAAGGGCCCAGCCTAATAAGTTTCTTTTAATGTAATTACCTTTGTAAAGACCTCTGTCTTCTAATACAGTTACATTTTGAGATACAGCAATTAGGACCTCAACCCATGAATTTGGAGGGTACGCAACTCAGCCCATAATATATGGCATTTACATTCTATTTGGAGCTATTTTGGAGCATTCCCATTTGACTTAGCTTGTTTCTCATGTTTTGACTTTCTCTCTCACCACCTCAGGTTCTCTGGTCCATTATATTAAGTCTCTTGCCAATATCTTAAGTTGGTTTCCCTAACAAAACCCCCCGCGATGGTAACTCTGGCTACCTTCTCCATGCTTGCTCTGAGTTCTGGGAGATGCCTTAGAGATAATACAACAGGTAGATCAGTGCTATGGTAAATTAATGACCACCAAGTCTTGTGGGCACTAATCCTCCCTGGCACCCCTACCACGTTTCTCTCCCTATCTTGCCTTTCCTGTCCACGACTCCTACTGCGAACCTCTGCTCTCACCTCCAACCTCCAATCTACTTTCTGCTTATGTTCACCTCCTGCTTCACAAAGGAAATAGTAACCTTCTAAAGAAAACCATTTTAGCTTTCCACCCCCAAATCTTCACCTATGCATACCTGATCTTGTTTTTGTTTAAAATGTTGGTATTTTAGGGGCACCTGAGTGCCTCAGTCGATTAAGCGTCTGACTTTGGCTCAGGTCGTGATCTCACGGTTCGTGAGTTCGAGCCCCGCGTCAGGCTCTGTGCTGACAGCTGGGAACCTGGAGTCTCCTTCCCTCTCTGCCCCTCCCCTGCTCACAATCTGTCTCTCTCTCTCTCGCTCTCAAAAATAAATAAAACATTTTAAAAAACTTAAAAAAATAAAATTTTGATATTTTGTTCATCATAGATCTTTTGCATTATTTTTTATTTATTATACAAAATAATGTTTATCTTAATTACTGAGTTTTTGGTGCTTCCTTAAATTTTGTGAGTGAGTGCCTCGTTTACTTCACCCTAGTCCCGCCCCGGATCCATCCATCCATTCTTCCTTCCCTCCTTCAATTTTTGAGTGAATACCACCACCGGTTTTCTGAATTCCCCTCCTCTCCTACCTTCTCAGGAAGTTGAACTTTGTACTATCCATTCTCTCTCCTGTATTTTCCATGTTTTCCTTGCAAGTGGACCTTTCCCTTCTGTACGTAAATGGGCTCAACTCAAAATTTTCCAACTTAAAAAAACCAAACAAAACATTTTCCTCAACCTCAGAACCCCTACAGCTGCTGTCTTCTCTCTCTGTTTTCCCCTTTGGAGCTAAACTTCTTGGAAGAAATGTCTCTCTTTCCACACCATCCACTCACTAGACAATCTGCATTAGTTTGGATTCCACCCTTACAGTCCAGGGCCTTTACTTCTCCATTGAGCTCACCAGTTAACTCCATGTGGTTAACTTAAACCCAGTAAGCTCCTTTCAGAGCTCATCCTACATGACCTTTCAACAGCATCCGGCATTGTTGGCCATTATTTATTTACTGAAACACTTTCTTACTTTGTCTGTATGACAACACATTTGCCTGGCTTCCTTCCTTTCTCTCTGAGAAAGATTAAGAAGGAATGGTCCTTCTTAATCCAGTGGTCAGTCCCCCCTCTTGTACTCAGTTGTTTAAAGCAGGAGTTCTGTCATGGCTGCATCCTAGACCCTCTTCTTTTCTCTTATTCCTCTCTCAGTGTAGACTCTCACCCTAGGTGTTCTTATCCATTCCTCTAGCTTTATTTACCATCCATTTGCCAATGATTCCCAAACTTACATTTCTACCCACGGTCTTAATTCGGAGCACCAAATCCACATAACTAATTGCTTATTCACAAACACCTCAAACATTTCCAAAAGTGAATTCATCACCTTCCCACCAAAACCTACCACTTGTCTGTGGTTTCTTTTCTCAGTAAATGGTTCTACCATCCATACAGTTGATGAGACCAGGAACATGGGATTCACTTTTGGCTTTTCCTCTTCTTCACCTTCCTTAATCAATACGGCTGCAAAGCTCAGAATGACCTGGGTTGTTCTTATCTCTCCAGGTTTAGCATGAAATACCTCCTGTGTCTTTCCATACTTCTTTCAGTACCTCAGCATTCTATGCTGGTTCTCATCTCAGGCATTTTCCAGCTAATTTCTCTCATTCTTCAGATTAGAATTTAAATATCACTTCTCCAGAATGTTTCCCTCAGGTTCCCAGATTTTGTTCGTTTCTGCCCTCTATGACTTCTGCTTCCTTCCTTGGCATGTTTGTTAGAATAAAGATTTGACCGTGTGAGGAAAAGACCTTACGTAGCAGTAGCTTAAATGGTATGGGATTTTACTTCTCTCAGAAGTCCTCGTTGGGATCTGTAGTGCAATATGTCAAGGCCCAGAGTCATTTTACCGAGTTGCTCCACAGTTCAGAGTATGTTGACCTCATCCCCCTGTTACAGGCAACTTGGCATTCCGTGTGCATTCCAGCTGGCGGAAAAGGGGGGCATTGAAAGGGAGAATGTGCGTTTCCTGTTAAAGTCACACCTGTAAGTCCTGCATACGACTTATGCTTAGATCCCATCTGTTGACACTTAGTCACATCACTGCACGCTAGTCACACAATAGACCGGTGAAAATATTGTCTTGGGTTCTGTGAAGAGTTAGCCACGGAGAGTCGGAAGTACATTGTTGAAAGAGGGCAGATCAAATATTCGGTCGACTGGCAGTCTCTGCCACAATCCCAGTGAACGCACATATCCACACCCACCCTTCTTCCTGCACACGAAGCGCACTCATCTTTTCTCCAGTGGAGACCACGCCCCCCGCCCCCAGATCCCATTCAGCAGCCAGGGCCTCCAGCTCAACCCTTAGTGTCTCTGGCTGATGTGCAGTCCCTTCCATCAGGCTCGGACGGGGCTCTTGCTCTTGCTCCCACCACTTACAACCCAAAAGGTAAGTTATGTGTTCTGACCGTACCTGACATAAATAGTGGGGGTAAGACCGGGATAACTGGAATAAGAACGCTTCTTTGGGGAAAAAAGAAGAAGAACGGAAAACCTAGACAGTCACTGGGCCATGCAAATGACCAATACTGGCTGAACAAGGAAATCAAGAGACTCTGGGCCCAGATTGGTTAAACTCGTGGCAAACACTGCTTCTGCTCTTAGGGGGATTGGGAAGATTTATCTCTCTCATCTTTACCTTCTGTGGCTCCCATCTGATAATATCCATTTTCCTTATATTTGTTTGACAGAACGCCTTGGCCGTGTAAAACACTTGAAAGTTTAAATTATCTGATTCAGGGGCATCTGGGTGGCTCAGTGGGTTAAGCATCCCACTCTTGATTTTGGCGAATGTCATACTCTCACCGTTGGTGAGATCGAGCCCTGTGTTGGGTTCTATGCTGACAGCACGGAGCCTGCTTGGGATTCTCTCTCTCATCTCTCTGTGCTCGTCCCCTGCTGCATACACACATTCTCTCTCTAACTCTCTCTCAAAATAAATAAATAAACATTAAAAAAACTTTTTTAATTCAAATAATTTTATTCAGTTTAGATATATATGCATGCATATATATGGTACATCATATATAAAGTAAATTACACTTTACCTATAAATTACTTATATATAATATATATTCTTACATATAGTTATAAAGCTTATTGGGTGACATAATTACTTTACATATTTTATTAGCTACATATAATTTTATATATACATATATTTTACATTTATAGATATGCATGTACAAACATATATACATATATAATTTGTACCTTAATTCCTGTTCCCTCCTCTTCTCGCATAGTATCATGTAATTGCTTAGAAACATTTGTGTGGGGATGCCTGGGTGGCCGAGGGGGTTCAGTGTCCAACTCTCAATTTTGGTTTTGGTCATGATCTCACAGTTCCTGAGATAGAGCCCTGTGTTGGTATCCGTGTGCTAACAGTGCGGAGCCTCCTTGGGATTCCCTCTCTCCTTCTCTCTCTGCCCATCCCCCACTCATGCTGTGCACATATGCGCACGCGCCCTCTCGCGCACGTGCATGTGCTCTCTCTCTCTCTCTCTTTCTCTCTCAAAATGAATAAATAAACTTAAAAAAGAGACGGAGAAACATTTATGTGACCTGGAATAAGTCATGTCATGTCTCATTTTAAGCAAAACAAATAGGTCTTCTGCTCAACCTGCAGCGTAGACATGATGACCCAGTGACGGGAGGTATGTACAAATTTTGACCATTTTGTTAAATAGATCACCCATGAAAGTTAATTTTGCACATTTTTATATGTCTTTGTTTACATAGGCATGCCTAAACCTGCATGTTAAAGATGTCAGACTTATTTTGAAATTGAGCAGAAGGAAATCAATTTGGGTTTTTGGTATATAAAATAAAATAGATTTACTATGACAAAGAACTTCAGATATTTAGTTACCATTTGAACTATAAATGATTCCTTTGAGGGTTATTGTAATTCAACTGAGTCAGATTAAGAAATAAGAAAAATATAGTAAACATTAGAAATAAATTGTATTCTAAAAACACATTATAATGTATATTTGTACTTTTGTTAAGCTTCCTAATATCCTTAGATTGTAAGATTGATCCTCAGGAATTCATCAAACTATTTAGAAAATTATGGATTTTCTCTGATTACAAAAACTATGTGTGTTCAGTTGGGAAAATTGAGAAAATAGAGACATGCATCCCATTGAGATGGTAATAACAATAGCACCAAATATCTTCCCTTGATCCCGACACCCAGGCTGTACAAGAAGTTAGTTTCTTAAAATGCCACCAGAGGGCGATCAATCCAAAAATTACTCTATCCTATTATAAATAGGCTTTCATGCTGTGGAGATGCCAACAGGTTTTCAACTTCAGTTTGGGAAGACAGGAAAGAAAGAAAGAAAAAAAGAGAGAAAGAGAGAGAGAGAGAAAGAAAGAAAGAGAAACGAAGGAAGGAAGGAAGGAAGAAAAGAGCGAGAGAAAGAAAGAAAAAGAAAGAAAGAAAGAAAAGGAATTGAAATGTCTTAGCTTGGTAGAAAATGTATCTGAAAAGGTGTTTAATTTTTTTTTTAATTTTCATCACTACCTTTTCTGGAATCGAATTATACATTTCTGAATATAGCAAACATTTGTTGAGTGCTCATGTTATGATAGGTGCAGTTGATAAAACTTGGTCTTCATATTTTACTATTAATATTTTCTCTGGGTAAAAAGGGATACATAAACAAATGGATTAGTATCCAATTTGTTGTGTACCACACAAAATATTGAATGCAGCAAAGGAAAGGATTAATTCTGCTAAAGGCAAATATGGGAGAAGAATGTTTCACAGAACCGAACCTTTGAAAATGAATAGACCCACTGAATTTCCAGGTTAGAGGGGTGGATTGAACATGTGCATTTAATTTTCTTCCCTCTTGAACAAACATTAAAAATAAGAAGTGTTTTGTTTTCAGACCTAAACCCACAAGCATTATGCAAGCAGGAGATGAAACAATAGCAAAAAATTTTGGAAGCTGAAGAACCTGTGGAACATTGGTAAGGGATTTGACAGACCTGAGAAAACAAAATCCCAAGCTGTCAATGGGAAAGTTGAGAAACCAACTATACTTACACAGCAAAATCTGCAAAGGGCACAATTCCTAGGCTCTTAAAGTTAGGAATGACAAGTAGAGCACTGGAGGTCAAAGGGAGAGAAGACCTGATATCAGGAGGACCAAGGTGAAAGCTATTTGAGAAGAAGTTAGAGCACTAGACCCTCCTTCACCCTGGCACAAATCAATGATGGGGATTAAGAGATCACCCCCGTCCCAATCTCTTACCCAGAATGGTCCCCAGAAGGCAGCAGCAGTTAGACCGCTACCCAGTAGGTGGAAACTTGGAAGATTCTTCCTTGGAGGAATCTGGCTATCCAAAAAGAAAGTATTTAAAGATATTGACATCAAGGTTTTCCCAAATGCCTCCCCACCACCTCCCTATAGTGAAACTCACAAGCTCGCTCTTACTTCAAAAAAAGTTTTTTTAATGTTTATTTTTGACAGAGACAGAGCGTGAGTGGGGGAGGGGAAGAGAGAGAGGGAGACACAGAATTTGAAACAGGCTCCAGGCTCTGAGCTGTCAGCACAGAGCCCGATGTGGGGCTTGAACTCACAGACTGTGAGATCGTAACCTGAGCTGCAGTCGGATGCCCAACCGACTGAGCCACCCAAGTGCCCTGCAGCTCATTCTTATTTTTAAGTAGACCAGCAAGGATTACCAGACATCTGATGAAAGTCTGTTATATAAAAGATAGAGACCATAATAATAATAATAATAATAATAAAAACAAGCAGAAGCAGTATCTTGGAGGAAACAAACGATTCAAGACTTAAAAGCAACAGTTATAATCAAATCCTCAAAGAGATAAGAAGGGATATTGCATCCATTAAACAAGAACCAAGGCTATGGAAATAGACAATTTAGGAAAACAAAAAACTAAAAAGAACTCTTGGAAATTAAAAATACAGTAGCAGAAAACAAATACGTGTGCTGTTCAATGTGGTAACCACTAGCCACTAGATTTAAACTCATAGTACTTTAATAAAATTAAAAATTTAACTCCTTATTTGCAATAGTTGCATTTCTGATCATCAACGCCACGTACAGCTAGTTGCTAAATATTGGACATCTCCAAGATAGAACATTTCCCATAACTGCAGAAAGTTCTGTCGATAGCACTTGAGAAGGTAAGTTTGAGGAGTTCTCTGTAAATATGGAAGAGAATGGGGCGCCCGGGTGACTCAGTCAGTTGAGCATCTGACTCTTGATTTCAGCTCAGGTCATGATCCCAGGGTCATGGGATTGAGCCCTGCATAGGGCTCCTCGCTGAGCATGGAACCTACTTAAGATCCAATCTCTCTCTCTCCCTTTCTCTCTCCCTTTGCCCCTCTCCCCTGCTCATGTTCTCTCTCTCAAATAAAAAAAGTGAAAGAAAGAAAGAAAGAAAGAAAGAAAAAAGAAAGAAAGGAAAAGGATGACAAAGGGAAAAGATGAAAAAATCAGAACCATTCAAGTGACAAAAAAAAAAAAAAATGAATAATAGAAGTACCAGAAGGAAAGAAGAAAGTAGAGGAAAGAAAATAATAAAAGAAAAATTTAAGAAAAGTTCTTGGGACTGAATGATATTAATTACCAGGTCAAAAGAGCCCAAAATGTGTTTAGCTCAATAGAGTCACTCTGAGGCATATTCCTGTGAAATATTAGAATACTAGGGGTAAAAAGAAGATATTACACATTTCCAGACAGGAAAAAATTGTAGCATACCTAGTATTAGGAAACAGAAGGGCTGCTGACTTCTCACTACCAACAGTGAAAGCAAGAAAGCCCTGGAGTATATCTTTCAAAATCTGCAAGAAAATTATGTGCAATGTGGAATTCCATACCTCATCAACTATTTATAGAGCATGAGAGTAGGACAAAGCTGTATTCAGACACACAAGATTTCTTATCTTCTGTGTCTCCTTTCCCTACTGAGGATGTGCTCCACAAAATGTGAGAATAAGCCAAGAAAGAGGAAGACCTAGGATTCAGAAGACACGAGATCTAACACAGGACTGAGGCAAGGGGAGTCCCCAGGATGATGGAGCAGGAAGATTCCAGCATGGCAGTATGAGTAAAGGTAAAGAGGACTGAAGGTACCTGGCGAGGTACTCACCAGACTAATAGCCAGAGATGCAGTGGAAGGAAATTATCTTATGTTGAAAAAATCTTGGTATTATAGTATATTGGCATTATACATTCTTAATAGTACCACAGGCAAGATCAATGGTACATCTGGGTAAATTTTAAAAACTAAATTAATAGGGGTACCCGGGTGGCTCAGCCTGTGAAGCGTCGGATTCTCAATCTCAGTTCATCTCACAGTCATGAGTTCAAGGCCCATGTTGGGCTCCGTGCTGGACGTGAAGCCTACTTAAAAAAATAATAATAATAAAAAGAAAATGTTTTAATAAAATAAAATAAAATAAAATAATAAAAGATTATAGAAACATCCAGGCAGAAAAACACTAGAGCTATAAAAAAAGAATAGAAATGGGGTGCCTCGGTGGCTCAGTTGGTTAAGTGTCCAACTTCAGGTCAGGCCATGACCTCAACCGCTAGTGAGCTCAAGCCCTGAGTCAGGTTCTGTGCTGACAGCCCAGAGCCGGGAGCCTGCTTCGGATTCTGTGTCTCCCTCTCCCTCTGCCCCTCCCCTGTTCTCTCTCTCTCTCTCAAAAATAAACATTAAAAAACAAACAACAACAACAAAAACAGAACAAAAATTAAGCTGTATTCAGATTTCTCTGAAATAATATATTCTACAAGTCAGTTAATAATATCTGCAGCATTTTGAGGGGAAAAGTTTATGCCCCAAGAATTTTTCGCTCAACAAGTTTCCTGTCATGTGTGATGTGAAGAGAAATTCTCAGATATAGAAGGGCCCATAAAATAAAAAAAAATTTTTTAAACTTGAATAAGTACTCCATGCAATTGGAAAATAATTAGATTTAAAATGAACATTTCATGATATAATTTTATTTATCATGAAGGCATTCCTTTGGTCATCATCAAAAGTATTAAACTCAGCACAATAGAAACCATGTGACAAGATCTCTTAAATCTCAGTGTGCATAAAATCACCCGAGAGCTTGGTAATAATGTAGATTTCTGGTCCTCATTTCATTTTTTTTTTTACTTCAACATTATCTGGGCATCCTCAGAATCTTCATTTTCACTTAACACTTTAGAGATTCCAAGTACATATTAACACTGACCGTATGTTGTTGTGGAAATAAGATAGATGCTAAAACAGTTTTATTAATACTTTAATTGATTTATTATGAAATAATTCCAAGTGTGTAGAAAAGTTGCAAAATAGTTTAAAGCATTGCCATATCCACTTCACCCAGATTCCCCAGTTTTACCTTCTTTGCTCCCGCATTCTCCACCCCTCCTCCCCCCACTTTAATCTTTAGTCTGTGTTTGAACTAGTAAGTGCAAGCTTCTACATGCATAAATGTGTACCCAAAGACACTCTCAGATATCTCCTTAAGTTAGTGATTTCACTTCCATTGGATATATATACCCAGGAGTGAGATTGCTGGATTATATGGTAATTCTATTTTTAATTTGTTCAGGAGCCTCCATACGTTGTTACTGTTTTCCGTAATGACTGTACCAACTTACATGCATTTTTGTTTACATCAGTATGGACTCGTGGCTTCCTATTTTATTCAAGGGGTGTACTCCATGACTATCATTGTTTAATGTTCAAATTGACCCAGATTTGCCCAAGGGAGACCTTTCATGTCAGTTCCTGTGTCCTTTTGGCATGTTTCCATTGTTTTTAAAGCATTTCCCAACTTCCTGTGCAACAAAATGTTTCAAACACTCCATATATTTACCCACTTTGGCCTTGGCTTTGGAATCATTTCTCTAAGGAGTCCTGGTTCATCTTACTGAAGAATAATATTTGGAAACCATGTGCCCATTTCTACTGGGACACCATTGCAGATGAGCCCTGTCATGAACAGAGCTAGAAGATATATACATACTCTACATAACTATTTCTATATTTACCAGTCTTTATATAAACTATGAGTTCACATCAATGCCATCAGTTTCAGCCGAGCACCTCAGGGTTTATCTCCCCCTCTCATATTTGTAAACTCTTCTCCCACAGTAAAAGCCCAGTTCCCATTATTCTCAGTGTAGTCATTGGGTTATTTCTGTATCCCTCCCATGCTGTCTCGATTTCCATGAGCCCTATGGTCTCCTCACTCAGGTATCTTACTTAAGTTTAAATCTATGCAGAATCTATTACTTGTGCTTATTGACGAGAAACAAGCTTCTCAAAATAATCCATGGGAGACTTAACTGTTAAAAACTTAGCTCTCATTCAATCTCCTGAAAATGTGACTTTCAGTCCCAAAATACTTGAGGAGCGCACTGCTATGAAACATGGAATTGATTTTCTGTTCCATAGATTATACTGATTGAAGAAACTGGAATTTGCTTACGAAAGTAAATGAGCTCACCAGGCATATGTTAACTGACTGATTATATTCTTGTGTAGTAGGTTCTTCTATTAGTCAGAAAACTTCAGGATCTCTGGGGCTTCGTTTTCTGTTTCAGCCTGTTCAGTATAAAGTGTACCTTTAGCAGATCCCATTCCAAACACAGCAGGAAAACTGGTCCCTTTGATGTACTTATTAAGTACTTTCGTTAATGATGAAATAGTACTCTTGATATTTTTATACACATTGCCAATCAAATTCTTTAAAACAACTACCCTGAGTTAGGCCACGTCTGTGGTCCCACTTGATGGAGTGGGAAGGTAGGTGCCAAGAGATTCAGAGAACATTCGTCTCAGGCTCTCATAGCTGGGAGTTGACTGGTCCAATTAGAACTACATCCCCTAGGGCCACCTTGGGGGGCTCAGTCAGCAAAAAGCCCACTTCAGACCCTCTGTCCCTCCCCCACTCACTCTTTCTCTCCCCCTCAAAAATAAATAAACATTTAAAAAAAGAAACAGAGAGAGAGAGGAAAAAAAAACTACATTCCCTACTCCAAATCCAGTAAGCTTTTCATTATTCTTTGGAAAAGAAAATAGAAAAAAGAAACTATAGTTATGTAACAACAGCAAAAAACAAAAAACAAAAAACAAAAAACAAAAAAAAAAACAAATCATGTCTTTCCCGATCTATGAAAATCTTTCAGTTTTAAAAAGCAATAAGCCCTTTCCCCTAGAAAAGTCAACCGTGAGGGAGTCATTCCAAAAGTGTGGACAGCACCATCAAATTTCCCTCCTACATCGGCTGACGCGGTAATCACCGTATTGCCAAAGGGGTTGGATGTCAGTCTTTCAACCCTCTTCATGGTGTGAGATGCCATCGCCCTGTATGCTTTGCCGGCCCCGTATTGGCCACCTTTTCAGCCACGCACATGCCTTTGCATCCTGTGGCACGGTCTCAAAGTACAGTTTCTGACCGGAAATAAGAGGTCACAGGACGCACCATTGTCCTGCTTAAGTTGAGCTATAGTTAATTCATTCCAAGGAGGGGGACATTTCTTCTACTCCAAAAATAAACTGGAAAAGATATTCCGCAACATCAAATCGATGATCCCAGGCTATTTGTTAGAGAAGGACAACATGAGTAATTCTTTCGTTTTCGTTCTACTTATTTTACCGGTGTTATCTTGCTTCCTATCCAGGATAGTAGTAACAGCTGATATTTACTAAGCACAGTTAAAAATGCTCCTCAAATACACATGTAAAAGTTATAAAAATGGGTCTCTTCCTTTCCCAGTATTGGCCTAAGGCATAAGAACCCTAGATATTAAATATCAAAGTGAGTTGTAAGACCACCCCCGAGGGCTTTCAAAGCAGGATTCCATTGAAAACTGGTTATACAACTCATAACTACTTCAGCCAACTCAAATATATAAAAGAGCTGAAATTGTGAGAAAATGTTTGAAGACAGTGTACTTGGAGACAGGCACTTTCTGGATCCTTTCCCTATGGCTTACTTCTTCATCCCAAGTTAAGAAGGGCTTCCCCTGGGACATCCAGAGCTTCCTATGCGTTCTGCGCAATGAGGAAGCACAGTGGATGGTTGTCTGGCTTGTATCTGGAGCATCTAGAGGGGAGGAGAGAAGGATCGGTTCGAAGCATCATTAACAGAGCAGAGTTGCTGCTGTATTAAAATCAACTCGCACTCCCAGAACGTCAGGACAAACAGTCCGTGTGTGGACCAGGAGGGAGGGAAGGCTGGCTTAGAGTCTTCTTAAATTCCGGCTGAGGGAGTGCCTGGAGGAATAATGGGTCTCTAACAGAGATTCTGCGTGGAGTGAGCGACTAAAAACGCATACACACGCGCGCGTGTGCGCATGCACACACACACACACACACACACACACACACACACGTGCACAGCCCATGGGCGGCAACGGGGAGAAAAATACGTTTCCCTCCGCGTGAGAAGCGCAGTTGGGTCGTCACGGTGGGGCATTCTGAAACCCCTGGAAAGGAAGTTCCCTTTCACATATTCCAAGCCCAGACGGTGGAGAATCATCTTCCAACGATACCAGTTAAGTAAGAACTTTTCTGCCCACGCCCTTGCCCTTCCTCCCACTTCAGCGGATGAGAACTCCTGGTTATCAAATTGGAAGATCAAGATCGGAGAGGCGAGGTGAGCAAATAGAGGAGAATTGTGCCCCCTATAGGTTTCCAAGGGGAGGACCCCAGCTCACGGGAACTTGGATGAAACTGGAACCCTTGGGCGGCGGCTGTGAGCCGAGCGAGTTGGTGGGCTCGCATCCTAACGTTCTCTGGGCCAAGCGGCATCTGCCAGGCGCAAGGATCCATCATGTTCTCCTCCAACGTGTTTGACCAGCGGATTCCCCGGGTCTTCCAGAACCGCTTCCCCACGCAGTACCGCTGCTTCTGGGGGTCCATGCTCGCGGGGCCTAATGACAGGGCAGATGTGGAGAAAGGAGGGAAGATAATTATGCTGCCCTCAGCCTCCATCTACCCAGCGGACTCAACATCACCTACCCCATGCTGTTGAAACTGACCAACCAGAACTCAGAGCGTATGGCCCACTGTGAGTTTGTGGCCAACGAGGGCGTCTGCTGCCTCCCACACTGGATGATGCAGAATTTGCTGTTGGAAGAAGGGGGCTTGGTCCAGGTGGAGGGTGGCAACCTTCAAGTAGCCACGGACTCCAAATTCCAGCCTCAGAGCCCCGACTTGCCGGACATCGCCGACCGCAAAGCAGTATTAGAAAACGCACGAAGAAACTGCCTGCCTGACCACAGGGGACGTGGTTGCCGTCAACTACAACGAGACTTATGAACTGCGGGTGATGGAGACCAAGCCTGACAAAGCCGTGCCCATTATTGGGTGCGACGTGAACCTAGAGCTCGATGCCCCACGGGGCTACAAGGAGCCCGAAAGACTAGTTCGGCAGGAGGAGCCCATCGAAAGGCGAAGCTGACCACAGCGACTATGCTGGAGAGCTGGGCTTCGGTGCCTTCTCTGGCTCTCGAAAGAGACCGGACTGGAAGAAGAAAGATGTAGGGCCCAGTCCCTCCCCAGTCAAGCCTGGAGACACTAGAAGGGGAATTCTCAATTATGAATTTAAACTTGGTAAGATCACTTTCATCAGAAATTCACATCCACTGTCAGAAAGGTCGAAGCGGATGAAGCTGGAGGCAGATTCGTCGCCTTCTCTGGAGAAGGACAGTCATTGCATAAAAAGGGAAGAAAGCGTAAGTTGGGACTGTTGGCTGATTGGAAAATAAAATAATCAGTTGCAAAAAAAAGAAAGAAAGAAAAAAGAAATTGGAAGCCTTTATTACGCGGGACATGACTTCCTAAGCATCAAAGAGTGATGGTCTTTTGCAACGTAGTGAGGTTCTAGAACTTTTTATTGTCATACAAGGATAGTCAGAAACATTAGGGAACTGCCTGGTTTTTCATTCAAAAAAGACCTCCCACTGAATAAATTATAAGTGGCCAATGAGAAGCAAAGGTTCTTTCTGATTGCATCACATAAATCTTGATTATTCAATGTCTTGGTCACATATGAATTATTGCATTGAGTTCCCACAGCAACCCAGTGAGGTAGATCTATTGCTGTTCCCATTTTACAGATGTGGAAATAAGGCACAGAGAGGTGAAGTAACTTGTCTAAGGCCATACAGCAATAAAGGGTGGAGCTGGGATTTAACTATGAAGTTTAAGCTCTTTTTTTTTTTAATGTTTATTTATTTTTGAGAGAGAGAGAGAGAGAGACAACATGAGCAGGGGAGGGGAGGGGCAGAGAGAGAGAGAGGGACACACAGATTTTGAAGCCGGCTCCAGGCTCTGAGCTGTCAGCCTGATGCGGGGCTTGAACTCGCGAACTGTGAGATCATGACCTGAGCTGAAGTCGAATGCTTAGCCAACTGGGCCACCCAGGTGCCCCAAGCTTAAGCTCTTAATAACCGTCTTATACAGCTTCATGATAATGACAGAGTATAAATATCTATAAAGACAGGACAGCCTGGTCTGATAGAATACATCATGATATAGTAAGCACACTTTTAAAAACAAATCCTCGGGGCGCCTGGGTGGCGCAGTCGGTTAAGCGTCCGACTTCAGCCAGGTCACGATCTCGCGGTCCGTGAGTTCGAGCCCCGCGTCAGGCTCTGGGCTGATGGCTCGGAGCCTGGAGCCTGTTTCCGATTCTGTGTCTCCCTCTCTCTCTGCCCCTCCCCCGTTCATGCTCTGTCTCTCTCTGTCCCAAAAATAAATAAAAAACGTTGAAAAAAAAAAAATTAAAAACAAATCCTCTTTGTTCTATGACCTCCTCACTACTCAATATTTGTGTCTTTATGAGAATATGCATGATCATAATAGTTTGAAATTAGATAGTTCTTTATTAACCTTAAACTCTGGCCTCCCCTCAGTTCTCCCCTCATATCACCTTCTAGGAACTGGAATGCCGATGTGTCTGGGTCAGAGGCAAGGATAAATTTATATCCACGGTCACAGGGGTGAGGCCTCTGTCTTGACATTCAGTCATTTGGGGAATTGCTTTCTCTTCCACCAGGCAAACCCAGCGTGGTAGCTTAAAACTGCTTGTGTCTGGGGGTGCTTCAAGAAGTAGGGTGGTGGAGAGGTTCTGCCAGCTGCCCTGTCTCCTTTGACGCTTGTCTCTAAACCAGTTCTTCCAGCTTCCTCATGTGATGGGAGCTCTCCAAGCAGCCTTCCAGGATGTTCTTCCGTCCTAAGTTAGCCAAGTTCTATTCTCCTGCTTGCCAATCGGATCCTTGCCAACGCAAGTTAGGGGGATTGGAGGCACTCTGATCTAGCTCTCGCGAGGGAGCATCTCCCTCCGTATTACCCCTTAGATATGCCTCGTCATATCAGGCTGCTCAGGAGGCTTAGGGGAAAGGGGGCCCAAGGGGCAGGTCATAGCGCTGTTGGGGGAGCCCCTGGAACTTGTCTCTAGCCGAGGCCAAATGAATCCTTCACGTCATTTAGGCCAGCTGAGAACTTGAGAGGCTTAAAGCAAAAGCCTTTCTCCTCTCCTTCCCTTTCCCTCCTCCTTCTCTCTTTCTCCCTTGCCCAACACCTCTACTATCTCTCTCTCTCTCTCTCTCTCTCTCTCTCTCTCTCTTCCTGATGGTAGGAAAGGACTGAAGTGATTAGGAGCCTGACTCTCCCACCCTGTTCTTTCGATCTCAATACAATAGATCATCCTATCCCCTACGCCACCCAGTAGGCCATGCATTATACATGAAGGTGCTTGTCTGCTTTGGGGAGCCCTCAGCGCCAGAAAAGTGCTGGCTGTGCACATCTGGGATTGGCATTCACACAGCATAAATGGACAGAAATGACAGGTTCAAAGCTGGGAATGCCCAAGTAGACTGGGAACAGATTCATTTAGGAACACTGAAAATCTATTAAATACCTCTTCAGAGGTGCCTGGGGGGTCAATCAGTTAAGTGCCTGACTTCAGATCAGGTCGTGATCTCACAGTTTGTGAGTTCGAGCCCCACATTGGGCTCACTGCTGTCACTGCAGAGCCCGCTTTGGAGCCTCTGTTCCCCTGTCTCTCTGCCCCTCCCCTGTTCGTGCACATGCTCACTCGCTTGCTTGCTCGCTCTCTCTCTCAAAAATAAATAAACATTGGGGCACCTGGGTGGCTCAGTTGGCTGAGTGCCTGACTTCAGCTCAGGTCATGATCTCACAGTCGTGGGTTCGAGCCCCACGTCAGACTCTGTGCTGACAGCTCAGAGCCTGGAGCCTGCTTTGGATTCTGTGTCTCCCTCTCTTTCTCTGTCCCTCCCCTGCTCTCTGTCTCTTTCTCTCTCAAAAGTAAATAAACATTAAAAAAATAAAAATAAATAAACTTAAAAAATAAAATAAACATTTAAAAAATAATAATAATAAAATAAATGCCTCTTCATCTGTGTTCAAAGGAAATGATTTTAAGATTTTTGTTTGTGTACATTTTGGAATGCCCACTTCTTCATGGAGGCTAATATGTTGTATATGAATCTTCAGTCTGACATTTTATTTCATTAAATGATAAGATGATAATGATGAAATAGCAGTTATTTATTGATCACTTTCTATCAAGCACAGCACTGCATGATTTATACATATTCTCTCATTGAAGCCTCACACCTGGTGCTATAACCTTCTTCCCTTTGTAAAAACTCCGGACTGACAAAAGGGACAAATGTTCGCTCTTATTTCCAGTTGCCAGATTTATGTTCTCCACTCTGACTACACGTTAGAATCACCTGATGAGCTTGTAAGATTGATGCTGAAGTCCTACTCCCAGCCAATGAAGTCAGAAGGCCGTGGATAGATATCACTGTAGAACAAATGAAGCTAATTGCATGGATTCCGATGGAAAAGAAGGAGACTACCATTGCATTAAAAATGTGATGGTACATTCATGGTTAGAAGAGTGTGAACTAGAGAGAGAAAAAGATAGAACTACACAGTAAGCTTTTAGCTTCGATGAATGGGAGGTTAAGTGGATGGGGTGACAGATAATGAAACAAATGTAGAGTCGCTGGTTTTCAATTTTATAACAAAATGTGTTACAAGTATCCTGAGCCCTGATTCAGAAGGATCAAACTATCGAAATAGCCAACAGTGCTAAGAAATAGAACTGGGGCTAGATAGTATGCAAAATAAGGACATGAAACCAATAAAATGTGCCAACATCTACTGAAAGAAAAGGGCCAAGATGATGAATGTCAAAATCTCTTCCCAGGAGATCCCAATGTACAGCAGGGATTGAAAATTGGTGCTTTGCCTTTTTCTTCTCCATCCAGGCTTCCTACCCTGCACATCTCCACTTTGCTATTTGGCATCAGGACTGTGACTTATGCTATTTCCAGACAAGCAAATGGCACTTAGCCCTGTGAAAGGGATCCTGTGCTCAAGCCAGCTTGACATGGTTTCTACAGAAAGCATCTGTTTGGAGATGGAGAAACTGAGAATAGTGCATCTCATCCCCCCCCATTTCATTTGGTTCATCACTGGTCATGTATTTGCTACAGCGTTATTCCCTGTGACTGAGCTTCTGAGGCATCACCTGATCTTGGGACCAGCTGCACTTATAAAATGCTTAGAAAAGCTTTTGGAGGGACCTCACTCTGTTTGTTTGTTTGTTTGTTTGTTTGTTTGTTTGTTTGTTTTTGTTCATGAGTAAGCTAGTCATTTCGGTCCCCTCCAGAAGCGGCAAGCACCAGGAAGAGACTCCTTTCTTTGGGATCAATTTCCCACCCTTTGATTTTAAGATGGTCTGTTTTTCGGCAACTTTGCCTTGCATTCTTTGACTCACTTTTCAAGTCGATAAATAAAGCACATTAGCGTTATGTCTCTGTTGGAGTCAGAGTTCTGTCCTTTAGAACAGTGGTTTAAAAGGTAGAGTGTTTTGAAATTACCCCCGGGAATGTTTTGGAAATCTGTGTGGGAGGGAGGATTAGTTGTCACAATATTTGGGTAGCACTGTTGGCCTGGGACAGTTCTGTCAACTTTTGAACATCCCACCAGATATTTGTGTAAGAAAATCCAACAGCCCAACACCCTATTTATGATTATCTGAGCCCAGAACCCAACTCCATTTTACATGTAAACACAAAATATCTTTTGTGGGGTTTTAATATGTGCTGAGTTCCATGAAGGCAACTACAATGTAAAAAGAGGGAAGATCATACTTTATTTTGCTTGCTCTGCTAAGAATTGCCTGCCATTGCAGAAAATCCTATCGCTGGCTTGGGGTATTTTACTTGCCAGTATGAAACACCTGCATTAGGCTTCATTTACAGCCGTCACTTGCATATGGGACTCAATGTCTACTTCATTATGCCTTCTACTTTCGTGCCTTTGTATCATATTATTACTTTCCTTTTATCTCCCCTTTATATGTTAGAATATTGTGTTGGTTTTTTAAAAATTATGTTATAGGTGAATGATACGAAGTATGAATGCACTTTAGAATAGTTAAGGGGCTGTTACAAAGTATTGGTTGTAAACAGTGGGTCTTGGGTCTAATAGGGTTGAGAACGCTTCCTTTAGAAGGCAATGAAGCCCTGCTTTTTAGTCTGGATCTAGAGGAATCTTGAACCTCAACTCTGTACTTAACATAAGAACTTAAGAGAAATTTCAAGGTATACAGTGTGCAAGTGTTTTCCGAACTATATCTACTTGGAAGTACGAAGTTTCAAAAAGTTTCAAAAAAATGGAATATAATCACATCGTATACTACACTCTAAATATAACTCTATATGCAATATATAGTAGACATTGGATGTATGTATATAAAATACCAATAATAACACATGCAATTGTATGAACATGTACTAAGGGGTAACACTCTCCCTTCGTGTAACTGTTTGAAATAAGCATTAACTCTGAATTCCAAGTTCTAACCCCAAAGGAAGGACATACTTTAAAAAATGTTAAGCTGAATGAGTACAATGCAGGACTTCATCATGAAAACATCTTTGTCACCCTGGCTTTTCTTCCATGCCTGCTCACCAGGCCCTAAAAGAGACATCCACACCCATGACTGCATTGCCTGACTTTCTTGGGAGTTTCCTTTCCTGACCCTGGTGGAGGCCTGATCTTGTTTTGTTGCTGTTGCTATAGGAGCAGCCCGTGTCGCAGGGGTGACTCCATCACTACAACAAATGCATGCAAAAAGCTGAGAAGCAGATTTCAGCCTTCAAGACTTCAAACACGGAGGAATGAAAACAATCTGTGCAATTTAAATAGAATAAATCCCAATGCCCCCAAGGGAAGTGGGTGTTTATTTGGGGGCTGTAAGCACCACCAGCTCGAGGCTTTACTCATGACAAACTGAATGTCCAGGGCGGTGTGTGAGTGCGTCTGTTGTACTGGGGGTTTATGGCCCCCCGAGCTGGGCCAGGGGAGGAGAAAAACAAATCAGCACAACTTAGGATTTCCTTCCCAGGCGTCCAGCCCGCCACGCTCCGGTGCATCCACGCTGCTGCTCTCACCCTATTAGTCACAACAGCCTCTCCTAGAGAGGGACTGATTGCAGACCCGCTGACTCAGCGTCCTGGCGTAGTTGGAGCCCAAGCGTGGCGCGTCGCGCGTGGGCGACCCTCAGGATGGGGCGGGCAGGTGCATCCAGTGCTGCGCCGTTTGACCGCATGGCCGCAGAGGTCACCAGTTGGGTAGAAGCTACTCAAGGTGCCCGGCACCCTGGTGAGAACCAGAGGGATTCTGGCGGTTAGGGCGCACAAGGCGAGCACTTGCGAAGGCCACGCAGGCGGGCGAGGGCTCTCAATGTCCTGCCAGCAGCGTGCCAGGGAGGACGGGTTCCAAGACTGCTGGGCAAAGCAGATCGCAGACCGGGAAGAAAAGCTTTCCAGAGTTTTACCTTGTAAAATGTGGCTGGGCGCTTCCTGACTTGGTTAGGAACTGCTAGTTTTTAATCCTGTTATGTTACTACTGGCCTTTTATTATTACATATGGGAAGACAGCATTAAGTTATTAAAATTAAGTTATTAAAAATTGTAGCTATAGTTTTACAGAAAAAAATTGAGCAGAAAGTACCAAGAATTCCCATGTGTGGTGTTCCTTCTTCCTTCCCAAGGGGGTTTCCTTATTATTAACGTCTTGCATTAGGGGATTACATTTGTTACAGTTGACCAATCAATATAGACACATTACTATTAACAGTAGTTCATGGTTTCATTAGGGTTCACTCTTGGTGTTGTACTGTTCTATGGGTTTTGGCAAACACATGTCATGTATTGATCGTTAGGGTATCATACAGAATAGTTCCAAGGCCCTAAAAGCCCCCTGTGCTCTGCCTATCCATTCCTCCCTCCTTCACCTCTTCCCTAGCCCCTGGCAACCACCGATCTTTTTATGTGGCCCTAGTTTTGCCTTTTCTGGAATGTCATATAGTTGGAATTGCATAGTATGCAGCCTTTTCAGATTGGCTTCTTTCATTTAGCAATATGCACTTAAGTCTCTTCCATGTCTGTTTTTTTTGTTTTGTTTTGTTTTGTTTTGTTTTTAAAGAAGGCTACACTCCCAACATCGAGCCCAACTCACAGCTTCAACTAACTCCCAACCCCGAGATCAAGATCTCACCTGAGATCAAGAGTCCCACGCTTGGGTCCCCTGAGTGGATCAGTCAGTTAAGCCTCCGACTCTTGGTTTCAGCTCAGGTCATGATCTCATGGTTTGTGAGATCCACCCCTGCATTGGGTTCTACACGGACAGCGTGGAGCCTGCTTGGGATTCTCTCTTTCCCTCTTTCTCTGCACCTTCCCCACATGCTCTCAAGTGTGTGCCCACGTACTCTCTTTCAAAATAAATGAATAAACATTAAAAAAAAAAAAGAGTCCCACACTTAACCACCTGAGTCACCCAAATACCCCTTCTCCATGTCTTTTATGGTTTGATAGATTTTTTTTTGTTTGAACATAATACTGAATTTTATTTTTTTAAATTTACATCCATAGATTTTTTTTTAAATCACTGAAAAATATTCCAACATACGGATGTTCTATGGTCTGTTTATCCATTCATCTATTGAAGGACATCTCGATTGCTTCCAAGTTTTGACAGTTAGTTACTGGCTCTTTTTATGTATCTGTAATTAAGAGATTACAAATCAAAAGTAATCTTCATATTAGTGTTTTTTAACCAAACATAATTATTAATGACTTTCTGCATCCAAACACATTTGGGCACTCTGATATCGCTCGCACATTGTTCTAACACCTCTTCTGCACATATATATTGAATATATTATTCTATTATTATAAAATGATATTGAATTATAAAATTCAATTATTATAAAATGATATTATTCAATTATTGTAAAAATGATACCCAGGGGTGCCTGGGTGGCTCAGTTGGTTAAGCATCTGATTCTTGATTTTGTCACAAGTAATAATCTCACCATTTGTGAGATCAAACTACACGTCGGGCTCTGTGCTGACAGCACAGAACCTGCTTGGGATTCTCTCTCTTCCTCTCTCTCTGCCCTTCCCCCACTTGCATGCACGAGGCTGTACAATCTCCCTCTTTCTCTCAATAAACTGATAAAAAAATGACACCCACTTCAGATGAACATTTTTCCAAATATGAAATATATAAAGTGAGAAGTAAAATCCTACTTTCACACCAGCCCCAAGCCCATTCCCACTGCTCAGGGGTAACCACTCTTAACATTTTTATGTGTGTCCTACTAGCTATTGACTCTTCATATACAAGCATATGTGTATCTTATCTTTTGGGGGTAACAAAATACGCCTCCTGGAAAACATGTGTGGAAATAATTTCTAAGGATGGTGTCCTGCTTTTGCTTTAACAAAGTGCATTTGAAAATAAAGTCAAATGGAACACAAAGTGCATTTGAAAATAAAGTCAAATGGAACACTTATTTTACGTCCACTTTTTGACACCTTCAGCAAGAGAGAGACTTTTGATTCCTTTTCTCCAAAATGTTACCCAGTTCCCTGGTCCCTAGAGCTACACCAAATGTACGAGACATTGTATCATTCCTGAGCAGTAGGAGAGTTTGGAAGGTGACCTCATCTGTCTAACCTCCAGCTGCAAATTCTTAGATCAGCCATTATTTGTATTCTCTTATTCTTACTAGATTCTTGGTGATGACACTCTTACCCCAGGAATTGACTTGTCTCTTCTTTGGTGACCAAAGTGCCACTCAGAGTTTCCCGTATAGTTAGCAGAATAAACTCTTGAGGGGGTGAGGGGAGGCTCCCTTTAATTCCCCCGAGTATTCATAGCATAAAGGGATTTTTTAAAAAACACAGGCTCAGGGCACCTGAGTGGCTCAGTTGGTTGAGCGTGTGACTTTGGCTCAGGTCATGAGGTCATGATCTTGTGGTTCATGAGTTTGAGCCCCACATCAGGCTCTGTGCTGACAGCTAGAAGCCTGGAGCCTGCTTCGGATTCTGTGTCTCCTTCTCTCTCTGCCCCTTCTCTGCTTGCACGCTGTCTCTCTCTCTCCCAAAAATAAATAAACATTAAAAAAAAATTTTAACTAAAAAAGCCCAGGCCCGTCTCTCAGATATCTGTCCTGCCAAAAACATTATCTGCAGTTCTTTGGAAAATGAGAATAGGAAATACTACAAGCTCCTAACCTCCATTAGAGGAAATAATAACCACAGTGCAGGTTCAAAAGGTAACCAAATACTCATGGTTTCCATGTAAAAGACATAGTCACAGAAACCACTCCCTCTTGCCCTTGCTTTTGCAGCGATAATTTATAATTAAAAACTCTTTTCATAGAATAAAGTATTAGTGGTTTTACATTGGACCTTGAACCTCTAGGAAGTTTTATTTCTTTTGTAAATGTCTTCATTACTGAAGTTTGAACAACACTGTATTATTAGACTGCTGGGAAAGGAACCTCCCCCACATGTGATGTCAGTAAAGGAATGAGGACACTCATTGGCTCTTGGATTGGTTCCATTGGCAGACCCCTTGCACAGAGAGGGTTTTGCTCTTTTTAAGTTTGGTATATGAGCAAACCAAAGGTTACTGAGAGACTGCTTTATGTAAGAACTTCCTGCCTGGCAAATTTCATTCAGTTCTTGTTAGTCTTTTTCAGCAGCCTCTTGAGTATCAATCAAATAGAAAAGTAGAAACAAGGGGCACCCAGGGGCACCCAGATGGCTCCGTTGGTTAAGCGTCCAATTTGGGCTCAGGTTGTGATCTCAGGGTCATGGGTTCGAGCCCCACGTTGGGCTCTGTCTGTGCTGATGGCTCAGAGCCTGGAGCCTGCTTCAGATTCTCTGTCTCCCTCTCTCTCTGCTCTTCCCCCACTTGCACTCTGTCCCTCTCTCTCTCAAAAATAATAAATGAACATTTAAAAATTAAAGAAAAAGTAGAAACAAGAATGGAAAGAACCAAAAAATGGGCATCAAGAAATACAAACTATCCAGGGATTTAACAGTAAGAGACAAATAATGGGTTTCATCTGATGCATATGGAATATTAATATTTAATTTATCTAAATTGTACAGATAAATGTATGTAGATGGGAGAGATTAGGGGTAATCTTTTTTTTTTTTTTTTCAGTTATGTGGCACTGTTACCAGCAAATGGTCACATTTGTTCTATTTCTGACCAGTAGTGTATATAAGGAAACTACAGGGGGAGAAAATACTGAGATGGTGTATCTTCTTGTAAAATATGGAAGTGGTAGGATGACAGAGGAGAAAAGCCAACCCAGTACATGGTCTTCTGAGGGTCCTAAATTCCTAAACTCAGGTAGGTCAGAGGGAACCATTTCCTGGGAGCAAGTCTTCCATAAACACCACGAATCACTTAGCCGAATGTTTTATCACTATTTAGATTATGCTCTGAAATAATAACTAAGCAACTAGGTCACTGAACAGCTCATTTATAAGTACATGCCGGCTATTCGTTGGTACAGAAGATGTTTTCCAGACCTGAGAATCTGTGATACTCTTGAGTTTTCCCAAGATGTCCACCTACTGAGTACAGGCTGTCCAAAGAGGGTGACTAGTCAACCGCCCTGACAATGAACTCAGAGCATCACAGCAGTTCAGTCTCACAAGCAGGAGTGACCTGAAGGCTTGCTACTCCCTCTCACTTTAAAGTATCTTCAGGTTCAAGAACTCTAGCACTCCTGTATTCCCACAAATACACAAAATCAGACTCCTCCCTGCAGTTAAATAGGTCAACAGGCTGCTACAACCAAATGCACGTTAAATTGTTTGAGTGTGTCCATGGGAAGGACACAAAGTTTGTTTTTATTAAAAAAAATTTTTTTTAATATTTATTTATTTTTCGAGAGACAGAGACAGAGCGTGAGCAGGGAGAGGGGCAGAGAGAGAGGGAGACACAGAATCTGAAGCAGGTTCCAGGCTCGGAGCTGTCAGCACAGAGCCGGAGGCAGGGCTCGAACTCGTGATCTGGGAGTTCGCGACCTGAGCCGAAGTCGGATATTTAACTGACTGAACCACCCAGGCACTCCAGGACACAAAGTTTAAAATTTTTTTTTTCCTAAGCTTTTTGTTTTTTTTGTCAGGAGAGAAAATTGGTTAAGGAGGTTTGCTTTGGGGTTTCTTTTTTGCTGTGATATCTGTTAATGCATACCTTGACATGACAATAAACTGTCATTCATGAAAAGTTATTCGTATTTTCATGTGGCTCTTTATTTATTTTGACATTTAACATTCCATTGAGCATCAGAGATGTAACACATACCATCCTAATTGAATTCAGATATCATTTCTGATGATCATATTTTAACCGCTTAATTGTTTCATTGAGTAATTTTAAAGGCCCATTGGTTCACTTGAATATTCTATACACTAATCTGATGATTTCCTTTCAATTTGGCTAATAATGCAGGAAGAGGTTCGATATTTACAGGAAATATTTCAAGTAATTGGGAACAATTGGTACTTTCACATGTGCACACTTTCCATTTGCGGACAGGGTAATAGAACCCTAAGTAATTATAGTCAAATAGCCCTCCAGCTGTGTCATTCTGAGCACATAAATCACATCCTGTCAATATTCCATCAGTCAGATGGGCCAACTAGCAGTAATATATTTATGAATTCTGTACAACTATTAATAGAATATGAACAAGTAGATCTGAAAGGGTTCTATTTAGAATAGGACCTATTTTCATAAAAGGAGGGAGAATTCCTATTTGAGATAAAACGTGTTTATTTCTCTCCATTCACCCTGTAGATAGTAGAGAGAAGAGCTTCATTTCTGTTTCCTTCTGACTGGGTAGGAAGACACTCCACCCCCTAGTCCCATCCCCACATGCCACTGGGACTGTATTTCCTTCTGTGGCTTAGAGGAAAAGGATCCATGGTTCATCCTTGGCAGAATCAGAGCCTGTATCCACTCGTCATGGGACAGGCAAACAAGAGGACAGACCACCCACTAGCAGGCTGGAGGGCTTCAGTCAGGCTGGCTTTCATTTCCTTAGCTATAAATTACGGCATATGCCAGAAGAAAAAACTTAACACATTTCAGTAACCCGAACATCCACGGGTATGTTGGGTCTATGGGTACAAGCACATTCCGGTTGGTATTGGTATCTGAACTCTGTTGACTTATTAGTACCAACCTACACAGCCCAGTCTCCACATTTAAAACTCTCGTTGTCGACAGATGAATGGATAAACAAAATGTGGCATATACATTTGATGGAATATTATTCAGCTTTTAAAAGGAAGGAAATTCAGATGCATGTACAACAAGGATGAACCATCAAGATATTATGCTAAGTGAAATAAGCCAAACATAGAAGGACAGAAACTGTATGATTCCACTTATACGAGGCCTAAAGTAGTCAAATCCTTAGAGACAGAAAGTAGGGTAGAGGTTAACCAGGGCTGGGGGAAGGGAGGAATGCGCAGGTAGCATTTATGGGTTTACTGGGTACAGAGTTTCAATTTAGGACCATGAGAAGTGGGGCGCCTGGGTGGCACAGTCGGTTAAGCGTCCGACTTCAGCCAGGTCACGATCTCGCGGTCCGTGAGTTCGAGCCCCGCGTCAGGCTCTGGGCTGATGGCTCGGAGCCTGGAGCCTGTTTCCGATTCTGTGTCTCCCTCTCTCTCTGCCCCTCCCCCGTTCATGCTCTGTCTCTCTCTGTCCCAAAAATAAATAAAAAACGTTGAAAAAAAAATTTTTTTAAAAAAAGGACCATGAGAAGTTCTGGAGATAGATGATGGTGATGGTTGCTCCACAGTGTAAATGTATTTCATGCCACTGACTGTACACGTAAAAATGATTAAAAAAATGTTAAATTTCATATTACATATGTTTTACTATAGTAAAAAACAGCCGGCACTGGAACATTTTAAAAATAGATAGTACTTTTACTTGTTCCTGAGACACCCCAGAATTGCCTCACATTTACTCAGAAGCAAACTGGGTCTTGTTCACCATTTTGGTTTCCTTATATAAATCCTCTGCTCAGATGCCTTTTAAGGAAGAGATGGCTTATTCACTGCCCCTGCTACCAAGTGTCTTCCCTCCCCCCACACAAAGGTATTTCCCTTCCTGCTGAATTCCCAGTGCTACACACCCTCTTATACCCTGAGGGGCACAGATTCCTTTCAGTCCTGTGCCCCATCACCACCACCACAACTGAGCTGTGTGCCACACAGAGATGGAGAAAGCACTCCTCTCCCTAGTGCTCTGTGCCACAACTTGAGACCCAAAGCGAAACGTGTATGCCTTGAGGCTCCCCAGTTCATTCTAGAACAGCTTCTGTTTCTAACCCATTTAACCACAGGGGCTCAAAACTGGCCCAAGAACTAGAAAAAGAACCAACCATACCATTGTCCTAAGTTTTTCCCCAGGCTTCTGTACAAAAACTCTGTCCAAGTACTTACTTTAGCTAAAACTGGGAAGGAAACAGGGCAATTTATTCAAGCAGTAACCCAAAGTGAGGAAGGAGATGGCTAGGTCCTCAGTGCAAAATCTTGCTCAGACTCAGCCAGAATGATCTGGTCCCAATTTTAAAACCTAGTGTTCTTCCAGGGAGCTGTGGCTCCCAATAAGTGTTCAAGGTATTTTTTCTATGTCTTGTATAAGGAAGTGGTTATTGATAATTACATCTCTAGGGGTGCCTGGGTGGCTCAGTCCCTTAGGCTCCGACTTAGGCTTAGGTCATGGTCTCACAGTTCGTAGGTTTGAGCCCCGCATCGGGCTCTGTGCTGACAGCTCACAGCCTGGATCCTGCTTTGGATTTCGTGTCTCCCTCTCTCTCTGCCCCTTCTCCACTTGTGCTTTTTCTCTTTCCAAAAAATAAATAAACATTTAACAAAAACACTTTTTTTTTTTTTTAAGAGAAAGGAGAGGGAAATTTGGATACAGAGACGCAGACACACAGAGAAGGCCATGTGATGACAGGCAGAATTTGGAGTGAATACAGCTACAAGCCAAGGAGCTCCAAGGATTTCTGGCAGCCACCGGCAGCTAGGAGAGAGGCATGGAGCGAATTCTCCTGAGTCCCCAGAAAGAACCATCTCTGCCAAGACCTTGATTTCATACTTCCATCCTCTTGAATTGTGAAAGCCCCCTCCCCACCTTCAGTTTGTAGTACTCTTGTTATGGAGCCAGTAACACCCACGGAAGAAGGTTTTCTCAGAGTTAGTTTGTAGGGAAAGCTTTACTTCGGTTTGCTATTGTTTTAGGAATCATATGACTTTAGTAACTAATCAAGTTTTCTTTTCTGCTTGGGCCACCAGAAAGTTCTGCATAGACCTTGTGACCCAACTATAGGATGTTATGGAATAAATTTGTGTATATTCATCTCTTTTCTCTTCCCCTGATTCTAAAACCTCAGTGTATTTTTCTATGTTGTTTTATTGATTTATTTGCTACAGACTCTTCTTTTTTTTTCATTTTTTGGACTAAGAGGAGAAAAAAAGTAGTAACTGTCTTTCTCCCCCTTCCCCAGGGGAAAGAGCTAACTATTATTAGCCCAGATTATTAGCTCTGAAAGAAGCTAGATTACTTTTTGAACTGAAATGACCTTCTCATTTCGGAGTTCAGAGTTCAATCTTCTCATTTCAGACCCGAGAAAACAGAAGCCTAAGGTTATATGATTAGATACGAGTGGATGTTACCATTCATGTCTTTGATTATTCCAAACACTTTTGCCATTGGTTGTCAGGTGTCTGATAGGGAGGCAGCAGTAAGTAATTGGAATTTCATACAGTGGTACAGACTAACGATGCCAATTGAAATTATGTGTGTTGTTGAATATTAATAGGAAACATTTTATCCTTTAGTAAAATCAAGTGGCTACTCACCTACATTTTGCTGTCAGATCCCCAAAGCAAACAAATCTCTGAGTTATTGGACATTTTGTTAATTACAAAGCTAAAAACTTCTAGCAGAAGACCTGTTTCTAGAAATGGAGGGCCAGATTATTGGGATCACCTTAAAACAATTGGGAAGTTGAAAAGAATTGACAAGTGGTGACTGGCTAGCTTTTTAAAAGGCTGTCTTCAGAATAATACATAAAATGGGAGGGGGAAGGGGCAAAGCAGGGCCTTCAAAGCTGCATATGCCCTAGGGCACTGAAGACAACATCATTTGGCTAAATGAGTTTGCCCTGCGGGGTAAGGGGGACAGAAGTCCAAGCCCAGCATAGGCAGCAGTTCTAGAAGATTGTCCCTTTAGCATTTAAGCTTAACCCTCCATGTAACACCCTCAGTGTAAGAGTTAAACAGAATTAAACATGCTTTTCTGCCTCACAACCATGAGAGATGAGAAAATGCTACCTTGGAGCTGAGCAGACCAGAAGAAAAACAAAGAAAAGAAACAATAGGTCTCATGGAAAATTGGCCACGGACTAGTCCCCACATGCATTTTCACTCTGGGTGCGTATAGCCTGGGGGAGCTGCACTACATGCAGCTTAAATGTGGTTTGAGAAATGTAGAAACGAAGTGTAGAAATTAAGAAATGTAGGTAAAATTCAATGGGAAGCTTGAATGTGGTTTGAGGCTGTTCCCAAGTAGTAGTTGATGAGAACCAAGGCAAAAGAAATATAGGCAAAATTAAATCTTAAAACCTGCAGCTCGTTGACAAATCCTTGAGACAGGCGGAGGGACCTTCCTCCAGGAACTCAACTGCATTCATGTTAATGCTTTACTAGAGGCAAAAAGCAACCTTAGTTTGACATTAGCCAGAAATCCAGGATCCTGTAAGTCTTCTTTAACATATGAAAATCTCTTTGGAAACTTCCTTTATCTCTAACCCACCAAGATATATGTTAGCAAGCATCCTTCAAACATACGGCCTGCTGATATACTTCTGAAGGGTCTCATGACTGATGTTTCACTAGACGGTAGTAAATAACCTTATCTTAACAGCAGCTAGCCCCTCAAGGTCCTGGAAGCCTTGCTCCCAAATTCCTTAGAGATTTATCCTATCCCCAACCCCCACTAACTAAAAAGCAGCCATTCCTCACAATCTCAGTGCAGCACTTTCTACCCACAGGTCCTGTCCCAGTGCTTTAATAAAACCACCTTTTTTGCACTGAAGATGTCTCAAGAATTCTTTCTTGACCATTTGCTCCCAGACCCCACATCACCCCAACATCACATTAGTAGTGAGACTCTGGTGGCAGCAAATGCAACACCTCCCAGGAGGAGAGTCTAGGCCTCAGGAAAACCTCACATGCAGTTGCCAAGGGCAATGGCAAATACCCAGTTACAGGTAACCAGGCATGCAAGAAGGTAAGACAACATGAGGAAGAACCAGCAGAAACAGCAGAAGAAAATGGCTATGCAGACTTCAGGCATCAGAATTCTCAGGCTCATTATAAAATGACTTCACTTACCCAGTTTAAATAAATAAATGACAAAATTGAAAATATTTGCAGGAACTGTAAAAATAACATAGATTGGTTAAGGAACCGAACAGAATGGGGGTGGCTGGGTGGCTCTGGTGAAGTATCCAACTCTTGATTTTGGCTCAGGTTCACGATTCATTAGATTGAGCCCCATGTTGAGCTCTGTGCGAATGGTGCAGAACCTGCTTGGGATTCTGTCTCTCCCTCTCTCTGCCCCTCTCCACCCCTTTTAAAATAAATAAATAAACCTTTTTTTTTTTTTAAAAAGGACCAAACAGAATGTATATATATTATCAAATCTCTATATATTTATTATAAATTATACACATACATATCTGGATGAACATCTTTGGTGATAGATTGGATACAATAGAAGATTAGTGGACTGAAAATAGCTCAGAATATACTATCAAGAATTTAGAACAGGGAGTCAAAAATATGGACAACACAAAGCACAGAGAAGAGAACTGGAAGAGACAGAGAGATCCAACACACATTTACAAATTATACGTCTTCCCTTTCTTAAAGATGGTGCCAAAAGCAAAGAAGAAAGCCCTTGCCCTTCCCAAAGCCAAAGCCAAAGCAAAGGCTTTAAAGGCCAAGAAAGCAGTGCTGGAAGACATCAACGGTCACCAATAAAGAAAATCCAAATGTTGCCCATCTTCCAAAGGCCCAAGACACTGCATCTCCCGAGGCAGCCCAAGAATGCCATCAGGGGAAAGAAGCTTGACCACTATGCCATCAGTTCATCCTGACCCCCTGACTGTCTTCAGCTGTGAAGAAAACAGAAGACAACAGCATACTTGTGTTTATTGTAGACATCAAGGCCAACGAGCACCAGATCAAATAGGCAGTGAAGAAGTTCTTTGACATGGACATGGCCTAGTCAACACCCTGACTAGGCTCAATGGAGAGGAGAAGGCACATGTTTGACTGGCTCCGACTATCATGTTTTGGATGTCACCAACAAAATTGGGATCATCTAAACTGAGCCCAGCTGGCTATGTCTAAATATAAGTTTTTTCACCAAAAAAAAAAAAAAAATCATCTTTTAACAATAAGGACTCTTTAAAAAAATTTTTTTTAAGTTTATTTATTTTGAGAGAGAGAGAGAGAAAGAGAGAGAATGAACAGGGGAGGGGCAGAGAGAGAGGGAAAGAGAGAAACTCAAGAAGGCTCCATGCTATCAGCTCAGAACCTGATGTGGGGCTCCAGCTCATAAACTGTGAGACCGTGACCTGAGCTGAAACCAAGTGTTGGAGGCTTAACCCACTGAGTCACCCAGGTGCCCCAACACTAAGGACTCTTAAAACAAAAGAATGACAATATCATTATTACACCTAAAAATGTATGATAATCTCTTAGAATTATCAAATATCTAGCTAACATACATTTGATCAAAATCCCAGAAGGTGAGGAAAGAGAGACTAGGGAACATGCAATATTTAAAGAAGTAAGGATTATTATTAGTTCGAGCCCCGTGTCCGGCTCTGTGCTGACAGCTCAGAGCCTGGAACCTGCTTCGGATTCTGTGTCTTCCCCTCTCTCTGCCCCTCCCATGCTCATGGTCTGTTTCTCTCTGTCTCTTAATAATAAATAAATGTTAGGAAAAAATTAGAAGTTGTAACTCAGTCATACAATGGAATATTTTGCAGCTATTAAAAATCGATGTCTAGAATAGTAGTAATGGAAGAAAATACCTATGATCTAATATTAAGAAGAAAAAGCAAGATATAAGTTTTTTCTATACTATAATTTTCTGCATAAAAACATTTGATGGAAGTTGGGGTGCCTGGGTGGCTCGGCTGGTTAAGTGTCTGACTTTGGCTCAGGTCAGGATCTCGCAGTTTGTGAGTTCAAGCCCCACGTTAGGCTCTGTGCTGACAGCTCAGAGCCTGGAGCCTGCTTTGGATTCTGTGTCTCCTTCTCTCTCTGCCCCTTCCTCACTCACGCTCTGTCTCTCTCTCTCTCAAAAATAAACATTAAGAAAAATTTTGTTTTAATATTTGATGGAAGCATATAAAAATGCTATATTTATTGCCTTCGGGTAATAATAGCATAGATGTATTTTCTTCCTATTCCTTATTCTTTCCTATACTTTCTGAAATATCTGCAACAAATATGTATTATTTTCTATTCAAAAAATTATTTTTACTTATTTTTTAATATAATTTATTGTCAAATTGGCTTACACACAACAGCCAGTGCTCATCCCAACAAATGCCCTCCACAGTGTATTTTTAAATCTAATTGGTATTTATTTTTAAGCTGGATGGAGAGATTCATTTTAACATTTAATTTTTTATTCCTACATTTGTCTATTATATTTATGTGATATCACAATTAACAAAACAAAATACAAACAGGTGACTAATAGAGTTAGATTTTAACCATATATAATGTTACTTGAAAGTCATGAATCAAAAGATGCCGTGTCCCTTATTTTGATCATTTGCGGAGGCTATAACTCACTAATACTAAAAACCAAAGAAAGTAAAATGGAGGAGAAAGAAGTGTGTCATTTGTGAACTAAATATTAACTTAATAAATAAAAACTCCTTTACATGTCAGATTAAGAATACATCCAAATTTCATATTTATTATTTTTTTTTATTTTAAATTTAAATCCAAGTTAGTTAACACATAGTGTAATAATGATTTCAGGAGGAGAATTTAGTGATTCATCCCTTACATACAACACCCAGTGCTCGTCCCAACAAGTGCCCTCCTTACTACCCATCCCCCATTTAGTCCATTCCCTAACCCAACACCCCTCCAGTAACCCTCAGTTTGTTCTCTGTATTTAAGAGTCTCTTATGGAAAAGTAAAAAAAAAATTTTTTTTTTTACTTTTAGTGAGAGAGACAGCATGGCGGGGGCGGGGGGTGCAGGGGAGAGGGGCAGAGAGAGAGAGAGAGAGAGAGAGAGGGAGAGGGAGAGAGAGAATCTCAAGCAGGCTTGATGCTCTGTACAGAGTCCAACACAGGGCTCTATCTCACATCCTGGGATTATGACCTTAACCAAAATCCAGAATTGGCCACTTAACCAACTGAGCCACCCAGGTGCCCTCAAATTGTTTATTTAAATAAAAATAATCTCATGCTACATTCTAATGATAAATAATAGACTTAATAAAGGAAAAAGTTTATCTCCTTTAGTGGTTAGGGAAATAGTGTCTTCTCTGAAATAAAACCACTTTCATAAATTATAATTTCAATAACTTTGAATGTTATGTATGTTAGACCTTCTCACTATCTCTTCCAGGTCTTTTCCCTCTGTTTTATATTTTTCATATTTTTGACTCCCTGAAATTCTTGGTAAGTAAATATATATATATATATATGTATATGTATATATGTATATGTATATATATGACATGTATATATACATGTATATATATATATATATATGTTATGTGTGCTTGTGTGTGTGTATAATTTCAATGTTATTGAAATTACAATTTATGAAAGTGATTTTATTTCAGAGAAGACAGAATTTCCCTAACCACTAAAGGAGATAAACTTTTTTCCTTTATTAAGTCCATTATTTATCATTAGAACGTAGCATGAGATCATAAATAAACAATTTGGGGGCACCTGGGTGGCTCTCTCAGATAATGAGAACAAACTGAGGGTCGATGGGGGGGTGGGGGAGAGGGGAAAGTGGGTGATGGGCATTGGAGGAGGGCACCTGTTGGGATGAGCACTGGCTGTTGCATGGAAACCAATTTGACAATAAATTACATACAAAAAATAAAATATATACGTATATTCTAACTTGGAATTTCATAAATTATACAATTTCAAAATTATGTAAACGTGGCTCGAATGAATATGACAGCATGGACGTGACTTGAGCGTTACCTTTCTAGGCGGTCTCTAAGAGGGTCAAGGATGATAATCGGTGGCCGTGGGAGAAAGATTTTATTAAAAGCAAACTCCAGGCAGTGGCTTTCTTCTATTTTATCCTCTCCACCCAACCTGCTTCTGCTCTGTATTCTTCATCCCTGACAGTCACCCTCGTCTCTCTTTCGTCTCCCTCCATCCAGTTACCAAGTTCTGCTGAGTTTTCTTTATAACCATTTCTCACATACGTCCCCTCTACCTTATCCTGCTCTCACTTGCCATATGGAGCTCTCATCCCCTACCTGGAATATTGCGTGAGCCTCATGACTCATTTCCCTCCCAGGTTCCACACATGGCAGCTTCCACTGCCAAAGTGATTTATATGGCGCACATCGCCGGTGGCATTATCTCCAAGCATTCCTTCAGTTCCACAAATATTTATTTAGCACCACTTACGTATCAGACACTGTAGTAGGTACTGAAGATACATCAGTCAGTAAGACAGATTAGGTTTCTACACTCAAGGAACTTATATTCTAACAGGAATAAATAATTCAAAGATTGTTCTTTGGATGCCCCTTCCGAGCCCTGACTGCCTATACCTTCTACCACCCTGTGTACAGCCAACCCTTAAACGACACGGGTTTCAACTGTGCACATCCGCTTACATGCAGGTTTTTGCCCGATACGGTACTCTAAATGTATTTTCTCTTCCTTACGATTCTCTTAGCAACATTTCCTTTCCTGTAGCTTACTTTATTGAAAAAATACACGATATCATACATCTAACGTACAAAATACGTGTTAATTGACTATGCGATCAGTAAGGCTTCAGTCAACAGGTTATTTGTAGTTAAGTTTTGGGCGGGGGGGAGAGTCAAAAGTTACATGGGGATTTTGACTGCAGGGAGGGGGTCAGCACCTCTAACCCCCACATCGTCCAAGAGTCGACTGCACATCCCTCCATCCACCAGATTCTGGCAACATGTTTTATGTCCAAATAGTATTCAGCTTTTTGTGGTCCAGCTTAGACATCATTTCTCCCCGGAAAGCCTCCATGGGTTTCATCTTGGGCTAAGTGGCTCGTCTCTGTGCCTCGTAGCACCATGTGATAACTCTATTACAGAACTTTCAACATTTCACTACAATTATAGGTGTACATGTCTCCTTCTATGAGGCTGCAAGGACTTTGAGGAAGGAGATTTTATCTTAATCGTTTCCGTACTTCTAATGCTCAAAGCAAATAGAGGCAGAAAGGATGTAAAGCGGGGTTAAAAAGATTTGGCTGCGGTCTTGGTTTAAGACAGATGGAGTAAGTAGCACAGGAAGGTTTTCTTAGATGGGATAGTAGAAATGTGAGGAAGAAAGGCTGGTGCAAAAAGCAAAGAACTTGCTGGCAGTTAAATGTGGTACTTGAGCAACATGGGTTTGTTTACGAATGTGGGTATGACACGGGGGTGACCTTTCCTGTTATCAAAGGACGCTGTTCTAGACAATGCTCTGCAAAGGAAAAAACCTAAACACGATTATTCCATTGACCTTTGTCATTTGCCCCCCAGGTCTCCTGGTCCCTGTGAAAACTATGGGAACAAGGAATGTGGATGCTTTGATCTCGTCATCGAGAAATATACGCCCCCATGCAAGCGAAGATAAGTTGCTCCCGTCCAAATCTACATTTTTTCTTACCTTGTGCTATTCTTTAAACTATCTGGCTGCTAGGTTCTTTAGTAAGTGATTAGGAAGCATTAAGTAATTAACCATTAGCTGCAGAGAGCCCGTGGTGATTATCCCCAGTCTCCTGATTGGAGAAAAAAAATGCTGTGGGGGGAAAAAAAAAAGACTTACTTTAGTCATGAATGAAGAAAGTAGGCTGAGCACGCAACCAAAATTGCTAGTTAAGCTATTAACCAAACAAGTTCCACTCTCCTTAGGCTGGGTGATATTGAATGCCAGAAACGAACTGAATCAAATAAACAACAACATAACCGAAAAGTCACCGTGCACTCATAAGATGGGATGCAAGGCAGGAACTGTGTCAGCTACCATGTTCTAAGTTGTAATAGAAAAGCCCAACCTAAGCGTGTCTGGGTGGCTCAGTCGTTTGAGCATGTGACTCTTTATTTCGGCTCGGGTCATGATCTCACATGGTTGTGGGATCAAGCCCCACCTCTGGCATTGCACCGGGCATGGAACCTGCTTGGGATTCTCTCCACCTCTCCCTTTTCTTCTCCCTCGCTTGTGTGTGTGTGTGTGTGTGTGTGTGTGTGTGCGCACGCGCGCACACTTGCCCACACACACGCTCTCTCTCTCTCTCTCTCTCAAAATGAAATAAAATAAAATAATATCTTAAAAAAAGAAGAAAACCCAACCCAAACATGTTTAATCAACAAAAAGGATTTATAGGGTAATAAAAAGGAAGATTTAGAGGTAAGGAAGTGAACTAATCAGGAAAGGTTAACACTGTTATTGATAACTTCAAAATTGTGGTGACTTCACAGAGTACAAATTTGTTTCCCCGTGCAAGTGTTCAGTCCAGTGCTCCTCATCAAGCAGGAGTCCTGGGAAGTTATCCAGCAAGCGCTTAGGGAATATCCTGCGAGTGCTTACTCAGGCTCCTTCCACTGTGGTCCTCCATTCAGCGAGAAGACAGGGAAAGAAAATGGAAGATCAGGGACGCCTGGGTGGTTCAGTCGGTTGAGCGCCAGACTTTGGCTCAGGTCGTGATCTCGTGGTTTGTGAGTTCAAGCCCCTCGTTGGGCTCTGTGCTGTCAGCTCAGAGCCTGGAGCCTGCTTTGGATCCTGTGTCTCCCTCTCCCTTTGCCCCTACCCTGCTTGTGCTTTCTCTCTCTCTCTCTCTCAAAGAGAGATCAAAATAAACATGAAAAAAATTAAAAAGAAAATGGAAGATCACTCATGAGGGGTCAGGGAAGACATCGTGGTAAGACGTCAATTTGGCCATATTTCATTGGCTAAAACTCAGTGACACGGCCACACCTAATTGTAAGGGAGCCAAGAAATGTGGTCGAGCTATATATCCAGAAAAAAATGGTGAATATTTAACTAGTTTTGCCAGCTACAATCGGAACTAAATGTTCTCTAGCTTGCATCCAGTGCAATAGAACACCTTAGCCCCTGCCTTATAAGCAAGCAGGAGACTGAGATGCTCCTTGATATTGCTGAGTCACAGGCACATCCCTGAACAGATGAACTGACCAAGGGATTGCCATGGGCAGATGGCCTTCAGCCCACCTGAGTCCACCTCTTGAGCTGCGGGTGGGGTCAGCTTTCCTGAAATGTCAGGACTTCATAGGAAAGCCGTAAAAAAAGCAGAAAAACAATGTAAGTACTGATTAGGAAATGAGGACAAGTGATGATTAGTGAGCATCCAATGTCTACCAGGGGTCCTAGCTCCAGAAAAACTGGGATACCAAAAAGAGATGGCCAGAGAGCTCAAGGACCTGGAGGCAACTATGGGATAGACGTGTGATCTGGTTACTGAAATCTGCTTGACAGGCACATGAGCACTGTTACTGAAGCAAGAGCTTTCTCCTGGCAAAACTGTGTAGAACTGAGAAAGTAGAAAGGAGCTACTGTCCTTCATGCTGAGTACTTGTCCTTGGGTCCCTTAGATTCTCCTGAGCCTGGGGAGATGCCTCAGTCCATAGAGAAGAGTGTCCCAGTTTATGTTAGAAGACCACACGGCTGGAAAAAGGAGAAACTGATAGACTTAATATTCTGCTATCTTTCATGAATCACATAGGGATTTATTCAAGGAAGTGGGCGTACAAATTTTCTCACTAAAAATACCAAAACTCTAGGGGCGCCTGGGTGGCGCAGTCGGTTGAGCGTCCGACTTCAGCTCAGGTCACGATCTCGCGGTCCGTGAGTTCGAGCCCCGCGTCGGGCTCTGGGCCGATGGCTCGGAGCCTGGAGCCTGTTTCCGATTCTGTGTCTCCCTCTCTCTCTGCCCCTCCCCCGTTCATGCTCCGTCTCTCTCTGTCCCAAAAATAAATAAAAAACGTTGAAAAAAAAAAAATTAAAAAAAAAAAAAACAAAAAACCAAAACTCTATGCCTTGATTGGGATGATAGATTTTAAACCTACTGCTTCTTCTGCTGGTACTTTGAGTCTGCTTATTATTTCTAGAGAATGTCTCTGAGAACAAATGAACTGATTATGTTTTTTGATCCAGCTTGAGTAGATATACTCATTATCCATCCTATCGCACAAGAACATAAAGAAGACCAGGGTGCCTGGGTGGCCCAGTTGGTTAAGCGTCCAATTCTTGATCACAGTTCAGATCATGATCTCACGGTTCATGAGTTCAAGCCCCATGTCAGGCTCTATGCTGATGGTATGGAGCCTGCTTGGGATCTTCTCTCTCTCTCTCTCTCTCTCTCTCTGCCCCTCCTCTGCTTTTGCGTGCTCTCTCTCTCTCAACATAAATAAACATAAATTTTAAAAAAAAGAACATAAAGAGGACCTTATTTCTAGAGTCCCACGTTCCTTGATCTTGTGAAATTTTCATTCACTTTTAATATTCTCTGCTTTTCCAATTCACAACAGCTTAATGAACTCAAGATCCTCAGATTGCCACTGTCTTTCAAGTCTTAGGTTTGGGACTTTCCTGTCATTGATCCGGGGAAAGAATGTTCAGGAAACTTCCCCTATAAAGGTAAAAGTGCTTTGATATCTAGAGCATATTCCTGAAATGGCATCTTGGGTTCTGGCCAAACCTGTTCAGTGAGGTTCATCATCCTTCACTAAGAGCTAGGCTGGGCGTCCACAGCCAGGGGAGGTGGCCCAGAGGAGGTGGCCCAGAGGGAGGCTGTAGAGAAGAAGGACAGCGGAGGAAGGAATAGGGGTGCTTCGTTCTCCCTCTCACAACTCCAGCCAGGGTCAGCTTCAAAGTAGAGATCACTATCTTTTAACCCCGTCAAACCTAGAGACCACACATCTCAGAACAACCCACCAATTGGACAAGCATTTCTTCATAAAGGTCTTATCGTGTGCTAGGCTCTGTAATGTAAAGCATCTCCCAGTGAGAGGTTCAAATGTGGAAATAACTTAAAGAGCATTCGGTGGGTATACAATGAATATTGGGATAACCACAAAATTATTTTACAAGATGAACTAGAATCATATGTATTGACAAGCATGGGTAGCCAAGATGTATAGTTGAGGGGAAACAAGTTGACAGAAGAGTATTTATATTATGGTCCCTGTTTTGATTATTTTTTAAAATATAGGGGTACCTGGGTGACTCAGTCGGTTGAGCATCTGACTTCTGCTTAGGTCATGATCTCATGGTTCATGAGTTCGAGCCCCGTGAAGGGCTTTGTGTTGACAGCTCAGAGCCTGGAGCCTGTTTCAGATTCTGTGTCTCCCTCTCTCTCTGCCCCTCCCCCACTCGTGTTCCGTCGGTCTCTCTCTCTCAAAAAGAAATAAACATTAAAAAAATTTTTTTAAATAAAGTACAATATAAATAATGACTAGAGTTGGGTTTACAGTGAAGCTAACAAAGTTTACAACTCAGGAACTCTTGCTTACACGGATCTCTTCCAAGACCATGAACTTAATTTTGTATTTTTTTTGTAAAGAGGTTCTCCAAAGCAGCGCAAGTGTGACATACAAAACCTGAACCACTCCCTGAGATTTACATACATGACACACATTATTATGGCCAACTGTGGTTATCTTGGGCTGTTGGAGTGTAGAGACTTTATACTTTTCTATTATCCAAAAGATAATAGGATGCCATTCCTTTATAGCAATCCCTTCCCTCACCCATAACCCAGGACAACCTTCCCTGTGTTTCTACACCTGTTCTCCGATTGAGATCATTCATGGGTTTTGTACAAGAAATCCATTTTTCAAGTAGTAGATATCATGCCAGCCAGCCAATGGGACACACTCTATCATTATCTTCCTCCAAGTTCTACTTTTCTCACTTTTCCTACTGACCAGTATCATCATTTTCCACTTCTTTCCCTCTAAGTTATATTTTCCTTAGTCTCCAAGCTCTGTTTGTCTCCTAGTCTGCTCATTTTCCAACAACAAGCAAAGACCAAAAAAATTACATATACGTGTTTCTAGGACAAGACTATTTCTTATTAGTGATGAAAATTCTCTAGCATAATAAATGAGTCTAAAATCTGTTTAAAACTTAAGACAGATAAAAATTGCTCATAAAATCTACCAAATCAATAGCAATTCCTTTACTTTAACTAGTCATGGTGCTTCTTTGCATATGTTTTCCTTAAGGAGTAATCTTTGGTGTCCAGAGAAGCTTAGGGCTATTGACTGCTGTCTAAAATTGACTTTTGGATCGGCTACTCTTTTTTAAGCATCTTAACCTTTTTTTTATTTTTCACTGTAAGTCAAAATGCTACATTCAGTCAGCAGTTCAGTACAATCAGTCGACAACAACTTATTTCATCATTGTGGAATCAGTGCATTAATTATACGTGATTAAATCTCACGCATGTGAGTTAAATGTGAAAGAAGTATAATTTAACTATATCTTGCATCCGTTCAAATTAGGTTCAGCTAATGTAAGAGTTTATATTCAGCATAGAGCAGTTGGCTACTTTCTTTTGCAAAGGGGTTTTACAAGTAAGCAGCCTGAGGTTGTTGGGGCAAGAGGCTCCAAATTTGTAAAGGACTCAGTGTCCTTCTGGCTATCAGCTCTATGGTCTCCAAGGTTTGGCCTCGTACACATAGTTTAAGAAGGTAACTGCTGCTCCAGCCATCTCATCCTTGTTCCAGGCTGGCAACAGAGGAGGACGAGTAAACACACAACACTCTCTTTATAAGGATGTTCCCCCAGAAGTACCACCCAGTACTTTTAATTGTATGTCTATGGCAACTACCCAGTCATCTGACACAGTCAACTGCAAATGAGACTAAAAAAGGCCATTTTTGGGGGCGCCTGGGTGGCGCAGTCGGTTAAGCGTCCGACTTCAGCCAGGTCACGATCTCGCGGTCCGTGAGTTCGAGCCCCGCGTCAGGCTCTGGGCTGATGGCTCGGAGCCTGGAGCCTGTTTCCGATTCTGTGTCTCCCTCTCTCTCTGCCCCTCCCCCGTTCATGCTCTGTCTCTCTCTGTCCCAAAAATAAATTAAAAAGTTGGAAAAAAAAATATTAAAAAAAAAAAAAAAAAGGCCATTTTTTAACTGGACTTCAATGTACCAACCAAAAACTTGGCATCTGTTACTGAAGGAAAAGGGGAGATTCGACTGGGGGAAGAAATTTACATTCTCTGCCATTTTCTTAATATAAATAACATCATGATGATGTAAAGATGCTGTATCTCTTTTCATGATACGGTTACTTTGAATGCTGTTAAAAGTTAAAGCACATAAAATTCTTATTAAAAGGGGCGTCTGGGTGGGCCAGTCGGTAGAGAGTCCAACTTTGGCTCAGGTGATGATTTCAGGGTTTGTGAGTTCAAGGCCCACATCGGGCTCTCTGCTGTCACTGCGGGAGCCCACTTTGGATCTTCTGTCCCCATCTCTCTGCCCCTCCCCGCTCATGCTCTCCCTCACTCTCTCTCTCTCTCTCTCAAAAATAAATGAACTTTTTTTAAACGTTTTATTTATTTTTGAGACAGTGAGAGACAGAGCATGAACAGGGGAGGGTCAAAGAGAGGGAGACACAGAATCTGAAACAGGCTCCAGGCTCTAGCTGTCAGCACAGAGCCTGACGTGGGGCTCGAACTCACGGATGAACAGATCATGACCTGAGCTGAAGTTGGCCGCTTAACCGACTGAGCCACCCAGACACCCCAGGAAAAAAACGATTTTAAAATAATGGGTAAGGAGGGACACCAGGGTGGCTCAGTCGGTTGAGCGTCTGACTTTGGCTCAGGTCAAGATCTCACAGTTCATGGGTTTGAGCCCCGCATCGGGCTCTGTGCTGACAGGTCAGAGCCTGGAGCCTGCTTTGGAGTCTGTGTGTGTGTCTCTCTCTGCTTCTCCCCCACTCACGTTCTGTGTCTCTCTCTCAAAAATAAATAAACCTTAAAAAAAAAAAAAAAAAAAAGAATGGGTAAGGAGATCCAGACTGCAGATGAGGGAGTTAACATTTATCGAACACTTCTATGTGTCAGGCACTGTACCAGGTGCTGTACATAAACTACAGGGTAAATATTGCTATCCCATTTTCAGATGAGGAAGCTAAAGTGCACATAAGTAATTTTCCATGGTTGAACAGCCAGTCAGGAGAGGGAGCAGGATTTGAATGCAGGTCTGTTCCAAAATCTATGCTGTTTCAGTACAGAATTCTTCATGGAGGGCTGCATAAATGCATTGTCAACCAAGCCTCACCAGCTGGGACGTTCCGGACGAGGTCACATTTATATATTCAGATGTCATCAGCTCTAAGTCCCTATTATCCATCTAAGAATTCTAACTTCACCCAATAAATCAGTCTGCACTGCCACCTGCACGGGTCTCTTCCACCTGGGAAACTCACCACCACTGACCTTGACTGCTCAGTGCAGACCCCCATTCCCCCCCCCCCATCACCATATCATTCCCTAAATCTGACAGTTCAGCAGTCTCTTTCAGTCAGAAGACTGCTCCCCTCTCTCTTTTAAATGTTTTATTTTTATTTAGTTTGAGAGAGAGAGAGCACGCACAAGCAGGGGAGGGGCAGACAGAGAGGGAGAGAGGATCCCAAGTAGACTATGAACTGTCAGCACAAAGCCCGAGGTGGGGCTTGAACTCACAAATCGAAAGATCATGATCTGAGCCACAATCAAGAGTGGGACGCTTAACCCACTGGTCTACCCAGGTGCCCTTCCCCTCTTTCTATAGTACACTCAGTTGGTCTGTGGCCACGGGTTGAGAAGTGATTTGGTGGCATAGCAGGGTTGATTAGTACATGTATTTCATTCACTCAAATATTTATCAAGGGCCTCTGAGAGGGAGGGGGGAGCAGGAGCCATGAACCTGGCTCTTGCACAGATGGAGCTGTAGCTTTAGTGAGAGGAAGCACTCTCAAGGATCATTGCTAATTGTGGTAAACGCCAGTAAGAAAACAGAGCACCACGATAGGAAATAATGGCAAGCAATGGGAGGGGAGGGGGAGGGGTTTTTGCATCTAAAGTGTTAGTTAGAGCTTCTAGTAAGATAACTATATCTTTTCACAAACACAGCTTTTTTTTTTTTTTTTTTTTAAGCTCCCCAGAGCAATCACTCATTTCAGGGTAGCTGGGCAGATCTAACATGCAGTCACAGTTAGGATGCCTTCCCTGAGGCCATTATTCCCCTCTAATGGCCGCACACTGTCGTGAAGTCCACTTTATCCTGTTAACCTCTTTCATCCCTCCAGATCAGTGGCTCTGAAACCTAAGTTATCAGAATCACTGGGCGATTTAAAAAATACAGATGCCTGGGCCCTGCCTCTAAGGACTAGAGTGAGCTGGTTTGGCATGGGTCTCAGTCATGAATTTTTAAAGTTCTCAGATGGTTCTAGTATAGAACAGTGGTTCTCAGACTTGAGCACGCATCACAACTGTCTAGAGGGATTTGTCATTGTTCTGCTGGCTGCTTTCCATTGCCTCGCCCACGCAGGAGGCGTGGTTGCTTCAGTAAACTCTCTAGGGCTCCTGATTTTATTACCTACAGTCTCATATTTAGGGCAGTGCTTCTCGATCTTTAATAGGCATATGAACCACTTGGAGATCTTTTTTTCTTAATTTTTTTTTTTTTTTTTTAGAATTTATTCACCTTTGAGAGACATAGAGAAACAGAGCGCGAGAAGGGGAGGGGCAGAGAGAGAGGGAGACACAGAATTCGAAGCAGGCTCCAGGCTCTGAGCTGTCAGCACAGAGCCCAATGCAGGGGCTTGAATCCACGAACCTTGAGATCATGACCTGAGCCTAAGTCAGATGCCCAGGTGCCCTGAGATCTTTTTTTTTTTTTTTTTTTTAATGTTTATTTATTTAGAGAGAGCGCCACCTGGAGATCTTGTTAAACTGCAGACTCTGCTGGGGCACCTGGGTGGCTCAGTCGGTTGAACATCTGACTTTGGCTCAGGTCATGATCTCGCAGTTCATGGGTCTGAACCCCACATCGGGCTCTGTGCTGACAGCTTGAAGCCTGGAGTCTGCTTCAGATTCTGTGTCTCCCCCTCTCTGCCCCTCCCCTGCTTGAACCCTGTCTCTCTCTCCCAAACATAAATAAAACATTAAAAAGTAATAATAAAATAAAACAAAATGCAGATTCTGAGTTGTGCCAGAGGGAAATACGGAAATTTGTTTTAATAGGTATAGAGTTTTAGTTTTGAAAGAGGGAAAGAGTTCTGGAGACTGCTTGCATAACCATGTGAAGGCACTTTACAGAAAGGCACCCTTAAAAATAGTTAAGATGGTAAAAAAAAAAAAAAGTTAAGATGATAAATTTTGTGCTGTGTGTATTTTAGCACAGTTTTTTGTTTGTTTGTTTGTTTGTTTGTTTTTAAATGCAGACTCGTTAGGTCTGGGGCAAGGCCTGAAGTTCTGCTTTTCTTCTAAGCTCCTAGGTGATGCCGATAAGGCTCCCCAGTTTCCACACTTGAAGAAGCAAGTGTTCGGGGTGCATGGGGATTACGTGGAGGACGTGATTTAACGTAGTTTCTCCATGCCCATCTCAGAGATCGTCACTCGACATGTGTGAGACGGGGCTCAGGGGTAGCTGCTCAGAATTAACCTACTTTGAGAGATAAATTGAGAGATAATCTTCCATGGGCTCCACTTCCAAAAGGGAGAAAGGTTATTTACAGATGCAAAACTGATTCTGGTATTTTTTTTTTAATTTTTTTTAATGTTTATTTATTTTTGAGACAGAGAGAGACAGAGCATGAATGGGGGAGGGGCAGAGAAAGAGGGAGACACAGAATCGGAAGCAGGCTCCAGGCTCTGAGCCATCAGCCCAGAGCCCGACGCGGGGCTCGAACCCACAGACCGCGAGATCATGACCTGAGCTGAAGTCGGACGCTTAACCAACTGAGCCACCCAGGCGCCCCTCTGGTATTTTATTTCATGTCGAAAAGAAAAGTTTCTGTGTGTTTTACAGCTCTAGAAAATGCAGTGGCCTTCCCTAGTTCAGAGAGCTAGAATTGGGAAAGATTTATCCGCTTTAACCGGAAAAGGGAGTAGACCCCCGAATCTAATCGGCGGGCACCGCCTCACGCAGGCTGTGGATTATGGTTGTCCCGGATCTTTGGGAATGCGGCAGCCCCAGCAGATGACACCCCAGGGTTCCACATTGTCCATACCTGAGTATCCCCCAGGCCTCCTGTCCCATGACCAAAACCACCCCCCCGGCCCCCACCATCCCCAATTCAGAGCAAGACTCAATAACCCACCGATCCACACCCACTCCTGGGAAGGCTAGGGAGCCCAGAGTCGTGCAGAAATACAGTAGTTACCACTTCTGTGCTATATGACAACCTTAGCCGCATCATTTCATTTAACGCTCTTAGCAATTTATGGGGCTTTTACTGTTGTTATCACCCTTTTACGGGCGAGAAAATAGAAGCTCTGCTAAGTTAGACAACTTACCCAAAGTCAGACAGCCAGCAAGTGACAGCCAGGATTTAAAACTAGCTTTGTCTGGCAAGGATGCCCAGGCTCTCTACACTACAGAGACTGGCTTTGCACGGGCCAGGAATTTGGGCCAAGAGTGGTTTACAGCTCAGGAGCACTAATTAGCATTAGGGATGTGATTCAGATGCCAGGAAAGAGCCTTCCCCTTCAAAATGTGCTTCTCCGCCACTCGCCATCCCCAGAACATAGCTCTCTGTAGGAGGAATTTTATTTAGAAAAATGTGCACAAAGGGGTAAACATGTCTCAGCCTTCCTAGCAGGTAACAAAGACTTTAAAAGAGTAACTTGTTAACCTAAATAGATTCATGGTTGATAGAAAGTACAAAAGAAATTCATGGGGTGGGGTGTTGGGGGCGGGGAGTTGAGGGAATTTCCTCTTAGAGAAGATCTTTGAAACTGAAAGGGATTCTAGGTCATCTGGTCCCATTTTACAAACATGCTCTAGTTATTTTTAAAGTTTATTTATTTATATTTATATAAATAAGTTTATATAAATAAGTTTTTATTTATTATTATTTATTTATATATTTATATAAAAAAGTTTATATAAAAAAGTTTATTTATAAATATTTATTTATTTATTTTTATTTATTTATTTTTGAGACAGGGAGAGACAGAGCATAAACAGGGGAGGGTCAGAGAGAGGGAGACACAGAATCCCAAGCAGGCTCCAGGCTCTGAGCTGTCAGCACAGAGCCCGACATGGGCTCGAACCCACAGACCACGAGATCATGACCTGAGCTGAAGTCAGCCGCTTAACCGACTGAGCCACCCAGGCGCCCCATAGTTATTTTTAAAGTTTATTTATTTTGTGTGTGAGAGAGAGTGAGCCCAAGTCGGGGAGGGGCAGAGAGAGGGAGGGAGAGAGAATTCCAAGCAGGCTCCACACTGTCAGCGCAGAGCCCCGACCTGGGGCTCAAACTCACAAACCGTGAGATCATGACCTGAGCCAAAATCAAGAGTCGGACGCTTAACCCACTGCGCCACCCAGGCACCCCTGCAAACGTGGTTTAATATAAATCCCCCCATGTCAGTTTACAAACCTGTTTTTTTATTGAAAACACATTTGTGTCATTTAAACCCCTCCCCCCACGTTGTTCTAAACAGGAATCAGAGCTGAGATTATTGAAACGCAGGTCTCAATACGTATTCAGCATTTCCTGAGCACCCATTTGCCTGGTATTATGCTCAAAATATAAAAATCAAAATAATAATAATGACCCCAAGAAACTCCCCGCGTCCTGTGTGTATAGTATTTTCTTGGGTGTGAGGTGACTCAAAGGAGGAAGCAATACAGTACCTAGAAGAGACATTCTAGCTGAGTCTCGAAGGGTGGCAGGTGGACGCGTTTACTAGGCCAGCGAGCAGGGCAAGAACCTTCTGGGCAGAGAGCCGGGGAGGGGCAACTGGAAGGGGGCAAGCGGTCCTCGCGGGCACGAAGGGCCGTGGGGAGAAGCAGAGGGCCGCACACCTAGACCAGCAGGCAGGGGCAGAGAGGTTTCAGGGATGGATGAGAGCGTGGCTGTGAGCGGCTTGTGCAGAGGCGCACAGAGCAGGCCGGCCAAGCTGCTCGGACGGCTGGACGCCACCGGGGCCTGGGACGCGGGGCAGGAAGGGCAGGCGGACCCGGCCGCCCTGGCACCTGCTTTCCCTCCACGTTCACGACCGTACCTCGTTCATCCACCAGCGTGCCTGGGATTCAACAGCAATGCCCGAGAAACACAGAGGGAACACCTAAATAAACAACTGCCAGAATCTGAATCTGCAAGGGACGTTAATGCCTTATTAGCAACAAGGAGAAGTATTACAATTTTTTTTTTAAGTATTAATGAACCGGAAGTGAAGTTAGTTAAAGGGCTTTCTTCCCTCCCTAGATAATTCCACTGGCGAATGGAGGGATTTCTGAGAGTGCTATGATGACAACAAAGCTGATGTTAATTCAGCACTTAGTACATGCGCACCTTCGCCCCTTTCTGGCGTTACCTCTCTGCCCTGTTCCTTCTAGCTTCCTCTCGGCTATGCCAAACATGCTGTCTCAGCAGCACTGGACGGACTTTGCAGGCTTCCTGGCAGTCTCTGTGGGACCACGAGGTCAAGGTGGCCTGATTCCTGTTTGCCCAAACACAGCAGAGCACAGTGGGTTTTGTTTTTTTTTTCAACCTGTTGTTCAGGCCCTGGTATGTAGAGACATGGAGATCTCTCTTCTCACCCACCCCTCCACGGACACCGACACCCACACAAATGCAATGCAACGCAACAGCAATGATACATTTGGAAGACTTTTCTTAGTTATTTGGCCCCCAGAAGATTCAGAAGATTACTACGTCCGGAGCGGGGCTGGGGAAAAAGGCCTGGGCTCCATACAGCATCACAGAATGTTTGTTCGATTCAACCTGTAGTTGAAGAAATTAAAGCTCAAGTAGGTGAAGTAACTTAGATCTGGTTAGATAGCTAGTTAGTGGCAAAGCTGACACGATAAATCAAATCTACCTCTTAGCCAGTAGTTTTCTATCATACCTCTTGTCAACTCCCTCTCAAGGCATTTTTCAAAAGTATCTGGAGAAACAAAATGATTGTAGAGCTAATCATTTAATGATCAGTCACATTGGTCCCTTGATTAATGATGTAAGTATTCCCCTGAAACATAGGGAAAGTTTTTGCTGAACCGTATGAGTTTGGTCAGATATTTCTCTTTGATTCTAGCAGGCATCCCTAAAGAAATGGCCCAGAGGAAAGCAACATTTCAATTCCAAAAAGAATCTTTTAGGCAGAGAGAACTCTTGCCAATCTGAGCGTTTAAGCCTCCACAAATGGTAGCAGATAATAGATGGTAAGAGCATTTATAGTTCAGGAGTCTAGGAATCTGCATATACTTTATAAATATTAAGATAATACTTCCAGAAAATTGGAACAGATCATGAAGAATATATTTTCATATTTTATATACATGCAACACAGAATTCATCTCCCCGACTGTAACCTAGAATCTGTGTACTAAATCACTCTTTACCAGAATTACTTTGCTCTGTATCTAAATCAACTGAACAAAAAGGTGCCTGAAGCCCTGGATGGGAAGAAATTTATCCTTCAAAAACTGGGTCTCTTGTAAACAGAGGTTGCTAAAACTGGAAAAGAATGTTACCAGGTCACGGTCCTTGAATTTCATACGCTATCCTGCCACATTCCAAAAAGAGGATTTTTTAGCCTTTGGAAGACATCTCCCAGGATTGGAGAAAATTGATTTGAAAATTATGATGAGATGGTTTTATATGCGCTGAGTTATCACCACCAGGATTAAATTTAGTTTTTAATTCATCTGAACTGTGGTGTATCATAATTAACTCATTTTTTGGTTTTGAAGTGGTTTTTTGTTTTTTGGTTTGCGGGGTTTTTTGGACTAGGAAGATGTATATCATCTAAAGAAGAATGTTCCAACTATTTGGACCCAGTTATTCCACTTCCAGGAATTCATCCTAAGGAAATACTTCAGAAGGGAAAAAATGCTAATCATGCAGAGATGTTTATAATCAACTTTATTTATGATGACCAAGAAGCAGTTAGAATCATATGTGACCATTAGAACTGATATACAAAAAAGCATGTAAGAAGCAATCACGTGTGAGTATTATGCCTCATAATTTTACACATTGTGGAGTTTACAAATTGGCTTTATGTTACACTGCCTCATTTATTCTTTACAATAGCCCTGTGCAATAGAAGCGATTCTCCCCATCTGCTGGTAAAAACCAGACGAGAGGAACTGAAATGGTCTGAGGTCACTCATGAAATATTCAACATGTTGACCACAACGGTTTAAAAACCATATGTATATAGATCAAGATTGGAAAGACCATGGCAAGTTGCGCATAGTTGCTCTGTTCAAACAAAGTGTTTTTCTCCACGGGTGTGTGTATATATATTATATGTGTGTATGTTGGTAAAACTCCTTAAACACTGAATACTTCTAGGATTATTTATCCCAATCATTGAAGCTATGTTCATCGGCGTCCTTATCAAACAGCAAAACCTTGAGACTACCTATGACATAGGGTCTCTGCTCTTTGCACATATACGCCAATCATATTGATGTCCTGTGTTCCCGTACAGACAGGAAGATCGTCTGGGGTGGCCAAACCAGTGGCATTCACATCTGCCTGCCTGCTACACCCCCAATTCCAACACAAAGATTAAACCTCGGTTGTCTGGGAGAGTGACTGGCTTGATAATACACTCTGTTGTTTGATTTCTTCTCTTCCATGTTTCTCCCTCTCACTTCTATGCCCCTGTTTCTTGGGATCACCTCCCAAATAAACTACTTGCATTCAAGTCCTTGTTTGAAGATCTGCTTTTGAAAGAACCCCAAATAAGACACTGTATTTCCGCAGGGAAGTAATTAACTTCTTTGTGACACTGGACATGCGGGGTTGGCCAGTCCTTCCATTGGCCGTACACGCCCAGAAGGCAGGAAATCTGGGTGACACAGTACAAGAGTGGTCCCTAGGAGAATAAAGCAGCCCAGAGAAGGCTGGGGGGTGCACCTGTAAGGACATGGGGTGCAGCAAAGGGAACAGAATCAGGACAGCACAGTCAGAGGTGACATGCCAGTCTGCCAGGCTTCTTTGATAGAATTCCATGCGACCTTTACACCCTACGGGCCCCTAGTATTTATTAGGCCTACATGTATTTCCTGATTTTCTGTAACAGATGCACTTCATTACTGATACACCAATACGTATACTGATGTATAACAAAAAATAAAAATCATGCTTTAAAAAATTTTTTTAAGTTTATTTATTTTTGACAGAGATAGAGTGTGAGCATGAGCTGGGGAGGGGCAGAGAGAGAGAGGGAGACACAGGATCCGAAGAAGGCTCCAGGCTCTGAGCTGCCAGCACAGACCCTGACGCGGGGCTTGAACTCACGAACTGCGAGATCATGACCTGGGCCGAAGCCGGACGCTTAACCAACTGAGCCACCCAGGCACCCCTAAAAATCATGCTTTTAAATGAAATTAGCCTTGTTTATTAAAAATACACATTGTAAGTTTGTGATTCGGAAGAGCCTAAAAGTCTAATTTGGTGTTGGGGCCACCTGGGTGGCTCAGTTGTTTGGGCGTCTGACTTGGCTCAGGTCATGATCTCACGGTCTGTGAGTTCGAGCCCCGCATCGGGCTCTGTGTTGACAGCTCGGAGCCTGGAGCCTGCTGCGGATTCTGTGTCTCCCTCTCTCTCTCTGCCCTTCCCCACTTGCGTTCTGTTTGTCTCCCTCTGTCTCAAAAATAAATAAACATTAAAAAAAAATTTTTTTGGGGGCGCCTGGGTGGCGCAGTCGGTTAAGCGTCCGACTTCAGCCAGGTCACGATCTCGCGGTCCGTGAGTTCGAGCCCCGCGTCAGGCTCTGGGCCGATGGCTCGGAGCCTGGAGCCTGTTTCCGATTCTGTGTCTCCCTCTCTCTCTGCCCCTCCCCCGTTCATGCTCTGTCTCTCTCTGTCCCAAAAATAAATAAAAAATGTTGAAAAAAAAATTTAAAAAAAAAAAAAAAATTTTTTTTTAAAGTCTAATTTGGTCTTCACTTGCAGTCAATCATGATTAACCCATGACGCTATAATTAAAATAGCAGTGTCTCTGTGTAACAGTTACCGCCAGTCTCAGTTTAGGGCACAGATGAGAAAACAAGCAAAATCCAATATTGTGCCCACACTTCTGAACAGGTTCAGTTGTAAAAGCCACGTACGGTTTATGAAAGTTCTGCTTAGGGGAAGCAATAACGAAATATAATTTCAAGTCTTGCTCACTTTTGAATGTATTTTATTTAATTCTTCAGGATACACACATTTAAGAAATGTCTGGCCGTAGAAGGAAAAAGGCCAGCAAGAAACAACACAATGGATATTTGTTAGAACACACATTGCCAGCCCCTTCTTCCTTCAAAACAATCATTCTTTCACTTAAAAAAAAAAAAAAAAAAAGATCTGGTTCAACCGATGTTAGAATTTGTAGAAAGAATCAAGGCAGGATTTTGCTCTTTTGATAAGATGGTTCATTATTCTGTACACGGATGCACATTATACGATACCCAGAGCCGATTTTTCTCCCCCTATAATTATGTCCCATTAGGACACTGGAACACAGGGAAACATCCGAGCATTGTTCATATTTGGCCTGAATGCATTTGATTTTTTTTTTTATTGTGGTAAAATATACATAACTGAAATTTACTATTTAACCCTTTTTAGCTTTACAGTTGATCAGCACTAACTACATTTACAGTGTTGTGCAACCATCACCACCATCCATTTCTAGAACTTTCTCATCTTCTAAAACTGAAACTCTGTGCCCATTAAACAATAACTCCTCATTCCCCATTCCCCTAACCCCTGGGAACCTCCATTCCACTTTCTGTTTCTACAGATTTGACTACTCCAGGTATTTCATATAAAGTGAAATCAACAATATATGTCCTTTTGTATTTGGTTTGTTTCAATCACTATAATGTCTTCAAGGTTCGTCCATGTTGGAGCACACATCAGAATTTCATTCCTTTTTAGGGCTGAATATTATTCTATTTTTTTCAAGTTTATTTATTTTGAGAGAGAGAGTGCGAGCGGGAGAGGGACAGAGAGAGGAGAGAGGGACTCCCAAGCAGGTTCTGTGCTGTCAGCACAGAGCCAGATGTGGGGTTCGATCCCACAAACTGTAAGATCATGATTTGAGCCAAAACCAAGAAGTGGACACCTAACTGACTGAGCCACCTAAGCGGCCCTATTTTATATATGTATGTAACATTTTGTTTATCCATTCATCTGTTCACGGACACTTGGGTCTTTCCACCTTTTGGTTATTGGGAATAATGCTGTTATAAACCTTGGTATACAAATATCTAAGTCCTTGTGAATTTTATTTTTAATAGACATTTCATTTCTAACCCATATAGCATGTGTGATGTTTATTTATTTATTTATTTTAAATGTTTATCTATTTACTTTGAGGTGGGGGAAGGGGCAGAGAGAGGGAGAGCACGAATCCCAAGCAGGGTCTGCCCCGATGCGGGGCTTGAAGCCATGAATCGTGAGATCATGACCTGAGCCAAAGTCGACTGAGCCACCTAAGCATCCTTCTGATGTATATTTAAACTCTATTGAGGGGCTTTGCTTTTGCGAGATTAGAGCTCCAAAGACTTTACAAAGTAATCATACGGATGAAATATTTTCACGATTTTGAAATATAGACAGAAAATATGTATAAACAAGGAGAGGGGCTTGGCTTAACACAAAGGAAATAAAGGTGAAACTTAATGATAGAATATAGATATCAAATACCATAAGCCCTATAATACATCCTGCATTTCTCTTTTTATAGGTATTTGTCTTAGTTTCCTAGAACTGGTCATAAACAGATGACAACTTGAGAGGCTGGGTTAGAGTGTTCTTAGAATGATACTTAAGCAAAAATAATTTTTTTAAATGTTTATGTATTTTGAGAGAGAGAGAACAGGGCAGAGACAGAGGGAGAAGGGGAGAATCTCAAGCAGGTTCCACACTGTCAGCACTGAGCCCAACATGGGGCTTGATCCCAGGAACCGTGAGATCGTGACCTGAGCTGAAATCAAGAGTCAGAGACTTAACCAACTGAGCCACTCAGGCACCCCAAATTTTTGAATTTAGTATTGATTTAAACTCTTAAAACTTATCCTGTGGGTTTAAGGAAACTTAATTTTCTTACTTAAAAGTGGACTTTTTTTTCCCCCCTTTAATCTTTGTATTCACAGAGCTGCTCTCCCTGGCATCTAAGAACTTTGAAAGAGATTTTGGTTTTGGCTTCAAATACTGTCTGATGTTTTTCACACCATGAGTGGTTTTCTATGAACAAAGTGAGCACGTCCACCCTGCCGGAAGGTGAGATGATAAGACCACTACCACAGATGGTCAGTTATGCATCGGCCCATGTAACCCAAAAGCGGATTCTTATTTTGAAAACCATGCAGACAAGATGTTCAGTGGAGCAAATATGTGGCCCAAGTAAGCTTTTCCACTCTAAGCCACTGGCATGACTCCTTGTAGCGACTGGCTCCAACTGTTGCTAGGTAACCATCTTGAATAGGACACCTAGCAACTATTAACCGCCATCTTCCTTTTCGTTCTAGCATTCTTTCTTTTTTTAAGATTCTGGTTTTTTTATTGTTTCTATTTTTTATTTTGGGGCGCGCCTGGGTGGCTAAGTCGGTCAAGTGACGGGCTCTCGACTTAGGCTCAGGTCACGACCTCACGGTTCGTGGATTGGAGCCCCACGTGGGGTTCTGTGCTGAGCATGAAGGCTGCTTGGCATTCTTTCTCTCTCTCCCTCTCTGCCCCTTCCCCTCTCGTGTGCTCTCTCTCTCTCTCTCTCTCTCTCTCAAAATAAATAGATTTTAAGAACTTAAAAAATAAATAAAAAATAATTTTTTTTTTTAAATTTTAGACAGAGAGCAAGAGAAAGAGAGAGAGAGAGAGAGAGAGAGAATGCGCATGTGGGGAGCAGGGCAGAGGGAGAGAGAGAGACTCTCAAGCAGCTTCATGCTCAGCACAGAGCCCGAGGTGGCCCTCGATCCCAAGACCCTGAGATCATGACCTGAGCAAAAAACAAGAGTCAGTCCCTCAACTGACTGAGCCAGCCAGGCACTCCTATTTTTTTTTTTTTTTTAAATAATCTCTACACCCAACGTGGGGCTTGAACTCACAACCCCAAGATCAAGAGTTGCAACTTTACTGAATGAGCCAGTCAGGCATCCTCTGCTCTGTTATTCTTTGGACAGACTTACAATTCCCAGATCCAGTGGAATATCAAAAGTCCAGCAGGGAGGGGACAGAGAGAGATCTGAGACTGTCAGCACCTAACCTTTCCATTTTTAAAAGCTATACTTCCTTGTGTCTCTCCCCAAATTCAGTAAGTGTAAGCTTTCGATGTAAACAAAACTAAAGCTCAGTGTATACTATTTGGCCATTTAAATAACTCCTTTGTGAGGATGATGAGTTAATACAAATAACGCTCCTGATCAATTAGTATTCCATGCAAGGGCATAATCTTTTTGTGGACAAGAGTCCACTCTATGCAACCCTTTCATTGACTGGAATTACGTGCTAAAGACCTCAGAAAGTTCTTGCAAGGGAGTTATATCATGAAAAGTCATGCGCTCTCTCTTTTTCTTTCTTTCTTTTTTTTTTTTTTTAAGCGATCCAGGAATTGGTGGGGGGATAAAAAGCAGTGAGAAAAAGGTACTAGTAAAACCTGTATTAGTTGGGATTAGATTTACCTGTGACAGGAAATTCAAATTAAGAGTGAGTTAACCAAGGGGGAAGTTTCTCTTTCATTCTACGGAAACTCAGCTGGTGTGGCGTCTCCACAATTGTGAGAAAAAGATAGGCTTCTTCTATTTTCTTGTCCCTGTCTTCTGCCTCATGTCCAAGATGACTCTCCACCCCGGCATCGAGTCCTATCTTTCCCAGGAGGAAAGACAAAAAGTGAGGAGAAGGGCACCCCCACCCCTGCCATTTTTAGGAAGCTAACAAGAAGTTTCACATTCCACTCCCAGCTTGAGCAGCGCGAACGAACATTCTCTTTTGCCTGTAGTTTGCCACACTGCACACATTTCCAAAGTCACTTAGGTTAACACTGTTTCCCCTGACCTCACCCGCGTCACCGCCGTGGTCTTGTTTCAACAATTGTGATATAGATAGTTTTGGTACACTTTGCATTCCATCCTGGGATCCCTTGGCTACCTAAAGGATCTGTGGATTTGCACACATTAACGTGTTCTCTTTGTGCTGGAAAATTCTACTGGTTTTGTCGCATATCATTTTAAATATTAATAAAATGCATCGTTTCGATATTGTTTTAACGAATTATCTTTAATGGTTTAGTATTTTAATATCAATTTAATATAAAGGACAGCAAATGATTTACTCAGGGTTGCATAGCTGTTGAGCGACAGGGCTAGGATTCAAACCCAAAAGAGTGACTTTCCGAGACCCCCTTTGCAACTTGTGTCATTTTCTTTTTTTCAAGAATCTTAATCTCTGCGTGTTCTCATATGATGGGGAAGATGTGAGATTTCCCCTGCATAGAGTTGCTTGCTCTTTCCCACGCATTGGCATAACACGCCCTACGATTATCAGATCAGGTTTGGAGAGTGGGTATGGAAGGTTTGTTTTTAGAATTGCCAACTGCCACTGAGTGAAAACGGCACATTGACAACCGATTTGATAGTATATCGCTGAAGGGGCACCAACCAAAGTTGTGGATGGGGCCTCACTAATGGTCATTCGGCAAAGCCCATCCCATCATCCATGTTTCTTTCTCTGTGTTGTACTCATATCTTAGATCAGTCAGCCCCCATTTGCAATCTCTGCTCACTTCAGCTCCCCAACAGCTGGCCAATGGTTCCATGTAGCCATCCCTCACCACCTCACTGCCCTGCTGTGCCCTCCCACCTCTCAGTTTATAATGTGCTCAATGGGGTTGCTCCCCTGACTCCTGTTAGTGATGGCTGGTGGCTGTGGAAGCTGAAAGAAGCTGGAACTGGTGCTATAGCACAAGAAAGAAACAAGCATTGTGTCAAAAGGTTGCGTCTGAGGAAGAAAACAACTGACTTTCTCATGGAAACTCAACGAAAATTCAAAACAAGGCCACTGTATTTTTCTCCTTTGTGACCAGTCACTTCAATGCATTCTATAGAGGAGACCAGTAACTGTGTTCCCTTAGTGATTCTCCCCTTCTTCCTCAGGAACAGAATCGTTGAATGATACCAGGACCATGGCCATCCAGAACAAACTAGTTGATAAACTTGCCTGCCACAGGGGTACATATTAACAACAATTGGATACTGTTTTATACGCATACTGAAACCGAACAATCAAATAAAGGGATGGTGATGGTAGGAGTCCAGTAACTCATTGCTGGAGCAAGGGGAGGAGACTAGAATGATCCATGTACTAATGGACTGGAGATATCTATATGAACTCATGTTTAGCTTAATATAGATACGAATAGTTACATATAGACATATTCATGCATATGTGTAGATACATGGTTTAGTATTTGCACATATAGTCCCTTTCTCTTTCAGCTAAGAAGGAAAGACATTCCAATAACAATGAGCTTATCCATCATCCAGATCCTGATTACTTAAAAAAAATTTTTTAATGCTTATTTATTTTTGAGAGAGAGAGACACACACAGAGTGCAGGTGGAGGAGGGGCAGAGAGAGAAGAAGACACAAATCTGAAGCAGGTTCCAGGCTCTGAGCTGTCAGCACAGAGCCCACTTGGGGCTTGAACTCATGAACAGTGAGATCATGACCTGAGCTGAAGTTGGATGCTTAACCAACTGAGCCCCCCAGGTGCCCCAGATCCTGATTTCTATTACCATTCTCCAATAAAAGCAATCAGGGTTCCTTAGTGAAAGGGCTGGTTCTAGGACTGGGGTATGAAATGTACAAGATCAATCTGGAATATGTTGTAGATCCAGAAATTAAGGAATTAAGGAAATACTTCAAAACACACACACACACACACACACACATACACAAAATGAAAGAGCATGTCAAAGAACAAGGGGCCAAATAAAAGAGCCCAACAATATGCGATAATTGAAAGTATTTGGGATGGGATCTCAGAACAGAAAAAGGGCATTAGGTAAAAACTAAGGAAATATGAATAAAGCATGAATGTTACTTAGTAATAATGTATGGGTTGATGAATCATTGATATATTATCATTGATACATTATTACATTAATTGTAACAAATATACTAATGCAATATGCTAATAATAGGGAAGACTGGGTGTAGAATATATGGGAATACTATGATCTTTGCAATTTTTCTGAAATCTGGAACTGCTCTAAAATAAATCTTACTTTAAAACAATGATACATGATGGGGCCCCTGGGTGGCTCAGTGGGTTAAGCGGCTGGCTCTTGATTTTGGCTCCGGTCATGGTCTCATGGTTGGTGGGTTTGAGTCCTGAGTCGGGCTCTGTGCTGTCAGCACAGAGCCTGCTTGGGATTCTCTCTCTCCCTCTTTCTCTGCTCCCACCCCTGCTCTCTCTTTGTCTCAAATTAATTAATTAATTAAGAAGAAGAAGAAGAAGAAGAAGAAACATAAAAAGTGATTTTCACATTGTAAACATTCAGTATGTGTGTGTTGACCTGAACTAATTTTATTATCAGTACACTTTCTCAAAATGAGGGAACAAATGACTTCCCTGCCAGGGAAACTCTGTATAGTGAGCTAGCACTGTGGGAATTTCTCCAAATTCCTGTGGAGTTAGTTCCACTCCCGAGAGGGAGTATAGAACATGTTTTTAGAATGAAAACCAACAAGCTTTTTTTTTTTTTTTTTTACCATCTACAGTCTGGAACAAACACAGACTTGAATATTAGAGAGTAGGGAGCGACATGTGAGCACAAAGCTAATGTTGAAACTGACTCACATCACGGAAGATAGAGCTGCAGTGAACTGACTGATCAGTCACACCACCCTGCTCTAATTGTGATTACAAAAGCTAAACTTTTTATGGGCAACACCCAATGAGCCAGACTAAACAGGAGGAATTAAGAGCGTTTAAATAGGGGTGCTGAATGATAACACCAGCCTCACTGCTTCAGAGAACCTACTCCAAAAGCAAACCCAACAGCCTGGGGCAAAGTAGGGAAAAACAACCCTTTCAAAGAGCTTAAGTAATCAAGTGACAGGAAACCCAAAATCCACAGTGGGTGAAGGGAGGGATGACTCAGGAGAACAGGGTTCTGGGAGCACCCAACAAGATGCCAATGAGGAACCTCTGATACAGGCAAGGTTTCTAGTCCTTACTCTTAGCCTAGTTCAAGAGCCTTTTCTTGCTGGTGTTTTTTGTTTGTTTGTTTGTTTGTTGTTTGTTTGTTTGTTTAAGTATTTCTTTTTCAGTAATTCCTCATTTGTCACTATTGTTCTATGTTGCCTTTGTTACCTTTCACAATTAAGCATGCAAGCAAAGCAAAGAAGTTCCACCTGTGAGAACTTGATAGAAAACAAATGAAAACCTTACATGGGTGTGGCTCTGCATAAGAGTTTTGTTCGGGAGGGATCTGAACAGGTAAATGTAAACTAGTGAGTGACAACAGGGTTCTGTTTTCCTTCAAGCTGTAGGTATTAGAATTGGTAGAACTTTCAGGCAGGCTTGGAAATCGAAATTCTCTGCCCTGCAAGCGAGAATGATTGACGATGAAGGCACAATGTCTCCCAAATAAGAGTGGACACATTTTGAGTGAATTTTGTTTGCTACTAAGAATTTTTTTTGAAGGCACTTTGTAATATACAAATGGCCTTTGGTCCTGTATGGCTCACTTGGACGAACAATAATTGTATCTCACGTTTGTGAAGCTTGCTACATTTTAAGGAATGTTTCTTACACTTTACCCCACTTGTCATCTTGACAACCTTTTCATCTGAGCTGAGTTTAACTTAGATCTTAGATACATAAAACTAGATCCTTGCAAGAAAAGAAAACCCAGGATGAAGTATACAGTAAAATATCAAAGATATGAAAATAGTTTAAAATATCTGGAATTACAGAGAAATCTAGAAGATTTCCTTCTTTCCTGGATTTCATTCTTGGGTTGTGTCAGGAAATCCATGAACTGAGGCTCTTCTAAAAAAGTCTCCTTCAGACGCTTTTTAAAAATCACAATGCCCAGACCACACCCCAGATCAAATAAATCAGTATCTCTAGGGGTGGGATCCAGGTATCAATATTTGTAAATTTTTCAGGTGATTTCAAAATGCAACCAAATTTGGGAACCACTGTCCCTATATAAAAAAAAGATTTCTCAATCAAAAATGAAGTTGTGTGAGCCTTTGGTACTGAATTTGGGGGCTCATATCATTTGTAGTAATGTTTGAGGAATCAAAAGTAAAATTAGGCTTGAGAAAATATTTTACAGGTACTACACAAAGGGTTTCCCTCATGTTTGCAATAGATTTGGGGTAGTAGAATTCATTTAAACTTAAATGGGAGACAAGCATAATGAAATTAATTCATAAATTACCTACAAACAGTGCATTTCTGCTAAGACAGCAACTTACTTTGTGCGTTACTGGGTATGGATTAAGGAATGAGTTCTTGAAAGAACATTTACAGTAACTGAATCACCTGCTGTCACAACAAATCAGTTTCTTACCTGAGAGACTTTCAAATTCAAGAATAGTAAATGCTTTTAAATGAATTGTAACAATCGCATTTTATAGTTAAATGACTTTGGGGAGTCAGTTGTTCAAGACTAAATATCCAAAATTTTCTAAATCCAGCTCTAACATCGACTTATACATTGATCTTTAGGGATATAGTTTGTGTGTGTGTGTGTGTGTGTGTGTGTGTGTGTGTGTTTTAGTTTTCCATCTGTAAAATGGAGTATTCACATCTATTTCATGAATGAATTGAAAGAATTCTTTTTTTTGAAAGAATTTTTTTTAATTTTTAAAAAATGTTTATGAGAGAGAGAGAGAGAGAGAGAGAGAGAGAGAGAGAATGAGTGGGGGAGGGGCAGAGAGAGACACACACACAGAATCTGAAGCAGGTTCCAGGCTCTGAGCTGTCAGCACAGAGCCAGACGCGGAGCTCAAACCCACAAACCATGAGATCGTGACCTGAGTCGAAGTTGATTGCTTAACCAACTGAGCCACCCAGGTGCCCCTTGAAAGAATTCTCTTTTTTTTTAATTTTTTTTAATGTTTATTTATTTTTGAGAGAGAGAGACAGAGCATGAGCGGGTGAGGGGCAGAGAGAGAGGGAGACATAGAATCCGAAGCAGGTTCTAGACTCTGAGCTGTCAGCACAGAGCCCCTCGTGGGGCTCAAACTCACAAACCATGAGATCATGACCTGAGCCATAGTCCGGATGCTTAACCGACTGAGCCACCCAGGCACCCCAGAAAGAATTCTTTATAATGCACTTGGAAGATGAAAAATACATGTAATGAGAGTTCCTATGGAGGTTGCTGGAGATATGACTGCAGTTCATTTTTCTAGCTAGAAGTTAGTCTCCTTAATCATATGTTCATTTTCAACTTTGTCCATTCACTGATTCAACAAATAGTCAATTGTGACCTACTATGTGCCATGGCCTGGGTGGTGAAAAAAAATTCCCTGTCCTCATGAAATGATAGTTTTGTATGGGAAAAAGACAACAAACACACAAACAAACATATACCAGGTTAGGGAAGGGCTAGGAGGAGATAGGTGGAGGGAGAAGAATTAAGCAGAGTGGTAGTGGGATCCAATTTCATGGGAGTGGTTATGAGGGTCTCTAGGAAAGATTACAAGAAAAAGACCAGGGCGGGGAGTTGTTCATGCAAACATCTTAGGAGAAAGATTTCTAAACAGACAGAAATCATAATTGGAATGTGCTCGGGATCTTCAGGAATAATACAAAGGTTATTATTGTATCTAGGAGAGAGTGAGTGTGGGGGTTATTTTAAATTAATATTAACTCATGCATCATAAAAGTCAAAGTGATATACCTAGAGTTCTGTTCTAAGCAGATGGTGATGATTTAAGGGTCAGCATAGGAATTTCAAAAAGGGAATCCTGGACATTCTTTTCTTAGTCAAATATTTATTAATACTCATTATATTCTAGATTTTAAAAACCCACAGATGTTTTTTTCAGGAAGTATTTAGTTTAGAGAATGTATATGTAAGTTCACCCTCAGTTTCAACAAACTCAACTATATTAGTATTAAGTTTGCATTAGTGCTTAGGTAGATTCTATGGCAATGCTACATTATTATTTTTTTTTTTTAACCTAGCCAAGTTGTAAAGACAAAAGTGACTCCTTAGAAGTAATGACACTGGAATGAGACCCCAAAGGAATAATGTGTGTTTTCTCTCTGCTCTCAAACAAGTCACTAGATTTATTAAGTGGAAAGATCATTCAAAAGAACCCAGTAAATTCTTTTTAGAAGTTTATATCTTACAGACTACCGTACTGAAAAAGGAAAACATTAAGATGTTTGCAATCAAAATAGGAAGATACGTTTTAAAAAATACTAAATATTTAAGGCAAACCAAAAAGTACAGGAAATAATATAATGGATAATGCATTTTGATAAAAAATAATCTATAATCTATATTTTTATTTCATTTAACAGGTTAACAGCAATAGATGCTTTGATGGCTTTGCTCTTTTTTCTCTTTTTAAATTTAATCTTTTTTTTTTTTTTAATTTTTGAGAGAGAGACAGCGTGTGAGCAGGGGAGGAGCAGAGAGAGAGGGAGACACAGAATCCAAAGCGGACTCCAGGCTCTGAGCTGTCAGCACACAGCCCGATGCGGGGCTTGAATCCACGAACCGTCAGATCATGACCTGAGCTGAAGTCTGCCGCTCAACTGACCGAGCCACCCAGGCGCCCCTCTCTTTTTGAATTTAATCAACCCATGGCCAAAATGGTTTCATCTATGCCCAACTGACCAGTGTCATACCATTTTATCTGTAAATATTTCATTATGTATCTTTAAAAGAAAGTCTTTACTTTTAATTTTTTTAAGTTTATTTATTTTGAGACAGGGAGAGAGTGCGTGCACATATGAGTTGGGGAGGGGCAGAGAGAGAGGGAGAGAGACAGAATCCCAGGCAAGCTCTATCTACACTGTCAGCACAGAGCTGGACGTGGGGCTTGAACTCATGAACTGTGAGATCATGACCTGAGCCAAAATCAAGAGTCAGACACTTAACCGACTGAGTCACCTAGGCACCCCTGAAAGAAAGTCTTAAAAAAAGAACAATACTTCCTTAACCCAATCAGGGTTTAAAAGGCCCTTATTGTCTCATAATTTTTTTAATTCAATGGATTTTTTAAAATCGCAGTAAAATGGGGCGCCTGAGTGGCTTAGTCAGTTAAGCCTCTGACTCTCGCTCAGGTCATGATCTCTCGGTGTGTGGGTTCGAGCCCTGCGTCAGGCTCAGGACATGATCTCGCAGTTCATGAGTTTGAGTCCCACATCGGGCTCTGTGCTGACAGCTCAGAGCCTGGTCCCTGCTTCGATTCTGTGTCTCCCCCTCTCTCTGCCCCTCCCCGGCTTGTGCTCTGTCTGTCTGTCTCTCTCTCAAAAATAAATATTAAAAAAAATTAAAATTACATCACGGTCAAATGTACAGAACATAAAATTTACGACTTTAACCATTTTCAAGTGGACAGATTAGCAGCGCGTTCACACTGCAGAAGCAACCGAAGAACTTCTTCATTCTCCCAAAGTGAAATTTCATACTCATTAACCGCCCCCCCCCCGCCCCGCCCAGTCGCTCCCACTCTTCTTCCCCAGGAGTATGACAGCCACCAGTCCACTTCCTGTCTCTATGAACTTGACGACCCTAGACCCCTCACCGAAGTAGGATCATGCCATGTCTGTCCTCTGTAACTGACCTGTCTCACTGAGCATAATGTCCATGGTGCAGCGTGTGTCAAGATTTCCTTACTTTTTAAGGCTGAACAATATTTCATTATATGCATACTCCACATTTTGTTTATTCAGTTATCTCATAATTCTTCTTGACCGTTTTATCTCGGTCTTTATCTGCAAATTCAATGAATTCTTTGGGGACAGAGCGGCACAGAACACATGGGGCAGCGATATCTTTCAAAACCCGGAGAGTCGAGCAGTCTGAGAACCGAAGGACCGAATTTCAGCCTTCGTGAGACCTTTGTGGGAGTTCTGCCAACCCGAAGTTAACCACTTGGAAGAGGAAAACAAATTGCTCTCCACACTTGCGGAGCCTGTGTTTTTTGTCTGGTGGACGTGGTATCTGTCACATGATGAAACATCATTACAGGGAGTCCAGAAGCAGCGAGGCTGGCTGTGTGTGCCCAGTTGGGCGGGTCGGGAGAGAGAACTGTGCTCTGGCATGTTGATTCAGCACCTCTGGCAAAGGCACTTGCGAGTGTTTGTTCCCAGACGGAATTTCCCAATACATCTGAAAGTTGGCTTGTGCGGGAACAAAATTCCCTGCACCTGCATCATGGAGGCACTTCCCGTGTGGTCTCGTGAAAGAATAGGTCATGTCAGCTAGACAGATGTGAATAGATATTTTGCATTATATGGATGTCAGGCAGGAAATGAAAATCTGAAGAATCCGAATTCATTAAAGTGAATGATATATTGATGGGGTTAGGGTCTGAGAATTACAGTCCCATGACTTCTCCTGACTTTTTTCCAACCTATTTTTTTTTTAAATATTCTATTAAGGTTAATAGTAGCATCATATATGTAAAATTGCTCTTAACATATATTAATGTTAAAATATTTTAATTAGTTCAGCTAAACTAGCAAATTGGGTCCAATGCCACATAATTGGAAATTTTCCATCATTGATGTGACATATAATTGGTTAACTATTTTAATAACTTTTTAGCATTTTCTAGCTCTGCGTACATAAACAAACGTCTCCTGTCGCAAAAATCCATGTAAATGAGAGAGGAAATAAGAGTATTTACTTCGCATTCCAATATTACAATTGGAAGACATAATAGTATTCACAAACTTGAAGTGTGAGTAAACTGGACAGAATGTAAAATAGAGTTCTCCAGTCACTAGTTCTATAATAGCACTAAGTAAATAGCCATCCAAAATATGCATAAATGGAGAATCATAGAATATTAATATTGAATGGAATTTAAAGAGTATATAACTCAGGGGGCCATAATCCACTTTGGATTCTTGAATTGAGAATCTGATAAAAACTATGTATCTTCTCTCTCAAAACATGCATAGAATTTTGATTTAATTTCACATGTTCGTAGACCGTCCGATGCCCCTATTAAGCATCTGAGTAATTCAACTCCCTCCTTTTGTGGTTAATGAAATCGAGAATAATTGTGGCTACATGGCCCACCTACAATTATAGGGTGAGGTTGGGTAGAGAGTTCACTCTAGTTATAAAGCGATTTCTGCTGTCACTTGGTTGTGAAATGTCTAAGCAAGAGTTGATTTAAAGTGATTCATATGAGAGGTCCTATTGGCCAGAACGTGCCCACTCAGCCTCAGTGTGTCAAATTCTCACAGGCGGGGCCTTCAGGTAGCATATTTGTGTTAACATGGACAAGACATTAAGCGCGGTCCTCCATTCAAATGCTGGGTGAAGACAAGCTAGGGTCTACTACGGGATAACGGCCTGGACTCTCTCTCATGTTTTGAGATTCTTGGTCTCCTTCCCTGCTGTTGACCTTGGCACCTTTTTTTCTTTTCTTTTCTTTTCTTTTTTTTTTTTTTTAAGTAGGCTTTATGCCCAGTGCGGAGCCCAGTGTAGGGCCTGAACTCAGGACCCTGACTGAGATCAACAGCAGAGCTGAGATCAAAAGACTCATGCTTAACCTACTGACCCACCCAGCTGCCCTGACCTTGCTGCCTTTATGCCTTCGCCTCCATCTCCAGAGACCAGCCCTGCAGACCAGGCAGGAGAGGTTAGAGAAATGTGGTGTCAGAAAAGGGAGGAGTAGGGCAGAAAACTCTCTTTACCAGGATTAAAGCTAAGCAAAGGCAGCATTCTCAGAACTTCATGTGTTTCAAATATCCTTTGTAGCTGGAAGTGAGAGTTCTGGAAATGTTTTGTATTGTAATCCTAGGCAACCATAGTCCTGATGTTTTTGGAATGTATTTTAAAATGTTTAAAGAGTCTCATGCAGCTAATGTAGAGAAACTGCCCATGTAGGATAATAGTTGCAGTTAAGGTGCAGTTTCAGGTTAAGAGAGGAATTTCCTTGTGAATGTATTTGCTCTCAAACAAATAGTAAATTGAAATATAGAAATATAACATTAAAGACAAGAAGTGTTTTTTCTCATTGCTTAAGCAAAATATATGTACTTTTTGGCATGACTTCCTTTTATTTCTTTTTATTATTTTACTTATTTTTTAGAGAGAGAGAGTATGAGTGGACCAGAAGCCAGAGGGAGAGAAAGAGAAAGAGAGAGAGAGAGAGAGAGAGAGAGAGAGAGAGAGAGACCTAAGCAGACTCTATGCTCAGCACAGAACCTGACTCAGGGCTTGATCCCACGATTCCGGGATCAGGACCTGAGCTGAAATCAAGAGCCAGACATTCAACTGGCTGAGGCACCCAGGCACCCCTGCATACCTTTCTTTTAAGATATAACTTAATCTAGTGGTAAAGACAATACCTGTTATAGAAAATTTGGAAAACAAAAAAGGAAGAAAATAAAAATTGGTGTAAGTCCAGCAAGCAGAGAAAACAACTACTGACAATTTGATGCATACATTTCCAGGCTTTTTTTTTCTATTAATGTGCATTTACACTCACAATACATATAAATATATGTAGGTATGTACATATCTATTTACACCAAAGTCAGGTCCCGCTTTATATGAAGAACTGTATCGTGATATTTTCAACAAATGTAACGACATAGGTATTTTTAAAGTTATTACATTTTTTTGGGAAAATAATTGCTAATGGCCACATGGATTCTATACTATAGGTGTGCCAGCATTTACTTAATCATTACTCCATTACTAGAAATCCAGGGTGTTTCCAATTTTCCCCACTTAATACTATTGTATGTGGATCTTTGGGTGCATCTCTATTTCTTCAGAACACTTCCCAGGAGTAGAACATTTCCTTAGGGTTTTGCCAATTATTATTAAAGTTGTGCCAATGTACTCCTAGCTGTAATTCAACCTGTGAGTGCTGTTTCCTTATTCTTCTATTTACACTGTTTGTTAATTGTTTTGCTTTTTTTGCTCTTTCTTTTTATTGTATTTGTATGCAATGATGGATATTCAGTAAACTTACGGTGGTAGTCATCTTATACACGAGTCAAACAATTATGCTGTATACTTTAAGCTTACACAGTTATGTATATAAATTACATCTCAAAAAATGGAAAACAAAGATCAGTATAAATACATAAAATCTATGGTGGTTTGATAGGCTAAATATGGTCTACAATTTTAATTTTCATCACTTTGATTACACTTGGATTGAACTACTTTTGAGGGAGCCTGGGTGGCTCAGTCGGTTAAGTGTCCAACTCTTAATTTCGGCTCAGGTCATGATCTCATGGTTTGTGAGTTTGAGCCCCACATCAGACTCTGTGCTGACAGGGCAGAGTCTGCTTGGGATTCTCCGTCTTCCTCTCTCTCTGCCCCTCCTCTGCTTACTTTCTCTCTCTCTCAAAATAAATAAATAAACATTTTTAAAAATTAAAAAAAACCTATTTTTCCATATATTTGTTATCTAGAGGTATTTCTTCTAAAAGAGCTATTTTCTGGGGTGCCTGGGTGGCTCAGTTGGTTAAACATCCGACTTCAGCTCAGGTCATGATCCCATAGTTTGTGAGTTTGTGAGTTCGAGCCTCGCGTCAGGCTTTGTCCTGACAGCTCAGAGTCTGGAGCCTGCTTTAGATTCTGTGTCTTCCTCTCTCTCTACTCCTTCCTACCTCGTGCTTTGTTTCCCTCTCTCTTTCAAAAATAAATGAACATTGGGGCGCCTGGGTGGCGCAGTCGGTTAAGCATCCGACTTCAGCCAGGTCACGATCTCGCGGTCCGTGAGTTCGAGCCCCGCGTCAGGCTCTGGGCTGATGGCTCGGAGCCTGGAGCCTGTTTCCGACTCTGTGTCTCCCTCTCTCTGCCCCTCCCCCATTCATGCTCTGTCTCTCTCTGTCCCAAAAATAAATAAAAAACATTGAAAAAAAAAATTTAAAAAAAATAAATGAACATTCAAAAAAGTTAAAAAGCTGTTTTCTTTGCATTTTTTATTATGGTATTCATTGTTTGCAAACTGATTTCTAGGAATTCCTTATATATCTTGATATATAAACCCTTGATATACAAACCCTATGTTACATGTATTGAAAATATTTCCCGTTTTTCATTTTCTTTAGCTTGCGATGGCACTTTTATCCTATCATGTATCACGAAATGGTACCTGTATCTCCAAATTTATTTGAGCTGAACTACTTTACGGTGGGGGCGGCCCTCGTTGTATTTATCTAATAAGATGAATGGAGGGGACACATATGGAGGGTTTTCTGAGTTAACGGTGACGTTTTGAATTAAAGTCCTCAGCACCTCTGGTTTCTCAAAGATATTTCCATTCGAATTGCTGAGATTATACATTGTCTCCATAAACCCACGAATTATAGTTTCAGAAGCAGCCGTAACACAGAATCTGGTTGTATTGATCCCCACGTTGTCTTTGAACAGTCTTACATGGCTGGCTGCAGTCACAAAGCCTTCTAGTTCATAATTATATTCTTACTCTGCTTTTCTCTAGGCAACCTTGGCCTGAAGCCTATCTCCTTCTTGCTCTCATTGCGCTTTCTTCAAAGGCTGCAAGAACCGAACATACTTTCACATATTCTCCTTTGTTTCCAGGACCATTCACTTCTCACCCCATCTGCTTTGACATAACCATTTTCTTTAATGGTCTGTAACTTGCAAACTCACTCTCAGATACAAATTTCTATGCTAAGATTCTGCTATTTCAAAAAGAAGCCAATTCAAGGTGCTCTGGCAAAAGCAGGGGATTTATGGTAAGTCTTTAGGGCAGGGAATGTAGCCAAGACTTATGAATCCCAGGCAAGAAACCAAAATGTTGTTGGAAATTCAAGATATTATGCTCTCTCTCTTATATCTGCTATCATTTTATGTCTGCCTTTTCCTCTCATAGTGGACTGGCTTTCCTCTCCTCCCACGTCCCTCTGATAGTCCAGAGACAGCTGCTCATGGTTTCCAGCTTAACATCTGGATCCACAGAAAGACTAACTTGCTCAGTCCTCAAGGGTAGCAGAATGTGCTGCCCCAGAATATGTCACTTGAGCAGAAGGATTATTATGAGCTGAAGGCGATTGAGAAGCAGATACAAGAAAAGCTTGTATCTTGCCTCAAAGTAGGACAGACAGTTACAAAGGTATCCCTCTCTACCAGGCAGGGCAAAGGTTAATCCCTGGGGACAACTGTAGACCCTCATCAATGGGGAAAGCACTGACTTAAATGTGCATGTCAATCCCACTGCCCCTCGCTGGTCCTCCCACATCTTTCTTCTGTCTTCAGCTAAAGATGCTATATAAGCCATAGTAGTCAGCCACAGCTTTGAATTACTCCCTCTCCTCTGGGTATCTCCTGTTTATACATGAAGTATACATGTTCATAACTTCTGTTCGTTTTTCTCTTGTCAATCTATCCTTTATTATTACAGAGGCCTCGGCCAAGAACTCGGGAGGAAACAGGGAAAATTCTTTTTCCTCCCTCACAAACTTAAACTCCTAGGATAAAGCTCCTATAATTTTTTCCAGTTAATCTTGGGGCAAATTTTTATTTCATTTGTATACATCACGTTAAACCTGTTTTAAAAGGCGTATTTTAAAAAGCCAATGTTAAAAAAAAAAAGATGAAGAAGAATCAATTTAATATTCTGTGCTAGAAAAAAACCCCAAATTCCTAATGCATAAACCTCGTCCTCTTAGTTTTGAAAATGTAAATTAAATGTCAATATGATTGTAGTCCAGAACCACAAAGACCATCAAACAGTATTATATCTTACAGAGGAAGGGAAAAGCTTCCTCAAATTGTTCTTTAACATCTGAAGAGCCACTGTCCTTTGGGAACAAAGGAACAAAACTTAGGATTCTGCTAGACTTCCTCAAATCTGCTCTGAGAATTCTGAAAAGGACAGTAGCTTTTGAAGACTGTCTTAACCAACTTAGACAAGACTGTATTTTTCCACCTAGATGAAGACAGCATAGACAGAAGCCCTCTTCAGTTATCTTGTATTCAGGTACGCTGCACTGAGCCTTATGGAAATATTTATTGGATGAATAATGAAGCCATGACCAACTGTGATGCTTATATTTCGACACACTGTAGTTTCTTATATTTACATGGCATTATTCCAAGACATTTCACCATTTCATAGGATGAAGAAGTTTAGGTAGGGAATCAGGTTTTATTGTTCTGTATTACAGAAGAGGAAACAGAAACTCCTTTTGGCTACAGGAGTAATAAAACATCAGGAAGAACATAAATGGTGACTTTGGCTTTCCTGTCTTTTAATAAGTACATGGCTTTATTTAAAAAAAAATTTTTTTTAATCTTTATTTTTGAGAGAGAGAGAGAGAGAGACAGACTGCAAGTGGGGGAGAAACAGAGAGAAAGAGAGACACAGAATCCGGAGCAGGCTCCAGGCTCTGAGCTGTCAGCAAAGAGCCCAACGTGGGGCTCAAACTTGCGAACCTTGAGATCATGACCTGAGCTGATGTTGGACGCTTAGCCAACTGAGCCACCCAGGTGCCCCTAAATACATGGCTTTATTATAATAATAAAAACTGTAGTTCTTTGGGAAGACTTCTTATTTTTTTAATGCTAGTTTTTTTGAGAGAGAGAGAGACTGTGCACATGAGCAGGGGAGAGGGGCAGAGAGAGAGGGAGAAAGAGAATCCCAAGCACGTTCTGCACAGTTATCGTGGAAATCAAGAGTCAAATGCTGAACAGAGTGAGCCACCTGGGCACCACAACTTTGTATGATCTACTTTGGTGCCATGCTGGGCTTCATGCTGTGTGTTTTGTGTCACTGTAGACGTCCCCGTGGACTGTTTTCATTTTAGAAATACAATGTTTCACAAGGAGGAGGCAATATGCCTGTGCCATTTATTTGAAACTAGCAGTTAACTAAATTTGAAAATGACATTAAATGAAAATATTTAAAAAAATGAAAACTATTTTTTGGAGGGGCCCCCGGGGGGCTCAGTGGGTTAAGCGTCTGACTCTTGATTTTGGTTCAGTTCGTGATCTCCAGGTTCACGATATCACGCCCCGAGGGGGGCTCTGTGCTGACAGCGTGGAGCCTGCTTGGGGTTCTCCAACCGCCCCCTCCCGCCCCTCCCCTGCTCTCTCTCTCTCTCTCTCTCTCTCTCAAAATAAATTTTAAAAAATGAAAAATATTTTTCAAAACTATGCAGACAGAAGCAAAGTCTTAAACCATCTGTCCCCCTGTCACCAAATCCCATGAACAAACTTACTACATTTCAGGCTAGGAACTGAAACTACTCCCAGACCTGCATAGGCTGGACACACACCATCCTCGGAGAGGGCACAGAACCTGAAACCACCCGATTGTCGCTCGGGTCTGCTGGAGCGCTGCCTTGTTCTCCCTTTCGCAAAGGATGCACCATACAGTGGCTCCCTGTTCCTGGCTCACCTTCAGCATTAGGCGTGAAAGGGGTGGGAGGGGGCATCCTCTCTGCTCTTCATCCTCCCTCTTCCCTCCTCCAAGTGCCAAGTGTTGTACAGTCAGCTCCATTTGCCGTAACTATTTCACAGATGTTTTTCATTTGTCTCTCTCTGGAATGATTTGCCTTCTTTTTTTCCGAAAGAGGATGTCTGCAACAGGACTTGGGCTGAGAACGAAGAGGGGTGGGGTGGGGGTTCAGGGACACCGCTACTTACAGACCCCCCCAGGGCAAGTTCTAGAATTCTAGGTGGCATTGTGGCCAATCCTTTGGCCCTCAGTGAAATAGTCTGGATCCTGCAGAATATCTTCAGCTGAAAGGACTTCCAACGGATGCTAAAAATACATTGCAGTTTATTTTCCTCAGTAGGGAGCATATGTGTTCCTGTTTGACCTGGAAACACAAAGAGATCCAATGTTAAATTGAACGCTGCCCGTTCCAAGATAAATTTGTTTTCTGTAGAGCCGGGGAAAGAAAAAACAGCAGACATATTGGTACAATTTTGCCTTTGCTCTCTGGGGAGGTCAGTGTCTTGAACACACTTTTTTTTTTTTTTTTTTTATGCTCTGTTGGTAGTTAAGTGACCACTCAGACTTCTTAGCCAATGCTGATATATGCTGGCTTGCATTCAAATCAGATGGTGAGTCCAAAGAGGGGTAAGAAAAGTTTAAGTTTTTTTTCCCCTAAACAAAAGATGACAGATTCTTCGTACTTAATCTTACCTTGATAATTTAGTTTTCTACCTTCTTCATTTTTCCCCCCTTAATGCTCTTCCCAAAAGACAGAATCTGAAATGCCTTCCAAAGTATTATGGACACTTGTATTAAATCCTTTCTCTCCAAATAGACAAACAAGTCAAACACAGCTTATCTACAAATGGCAGACACATTCTGTTTCCTGCTGTAACATTTAAGAACAGATGTTAAACCCATTTCTTGTAGTTTGGAGATAGTGTTTGTTTAGAGATTTCACTTGTCCAATATGGCATTCTTCAATGCTGTAAGAGCAAAGTTCAATTTCTCCAGCTGGTACCACTTCTCTATAGCTTAAAATACACAGTCGGCTGACAGTGAACAAGACCCATTCCTCTCCCCAAGAAATAGCACAGTGATTAAAACATAAGTTTTGGACTCCGCCTTCTGTGGAGTCTGGATTCCGCCACTCGATAGCTCTACCTTCATTTTCCTCCATCTGTAAAATGAGGAGAAAAGTGGACGAGGCTTTGGTGAAGATTACGTGAAGCCTTGCATGAAACGCTTACAGCACAGTGTCTGAGCACATAGACAACCTCTAATACACGTTAGTTACTATTACGAGTGATTATTCTTTGATATCTTGGTTAGTCGTGCCCAGTACCTTCCAAGATCCTCTGTGGCTAAACTGTCCTATGCCAATTCTTAAGCCGTGCTGTTTTCAAAAGATTTTATTTTTAAATAATCTTTACACCCAACACGGGGCTTGAACCTACAACCCCAAGATCAAGAGTCACGTGCTCCATCAACTGAGCCAGCCGGGCGCCCCCTTAAGGCTTTATTTCTAATCCTCTTCTGCATGACAAGCCTAAAACCTTCTTTGCCTCTTTCCGGATTTCCCTTGATATCTCCAGCAAAACCAAACCAAGAAGGGTATGGCTTGACTAAAATCACGGAGGTGAGATTTTCTCTTATTTGCCTGTAGCCAGGTCCAAAGGAGCATTTTTGTTGCTATTGTTTTTCCAAACAAAATACTAGCTGGATGTAAAATTAGAAGAAAGGAGAACGTGGGAAGACCTTCCCTCTTGTCATGATAAAGACAGCATATACTCGGCGTCTCCAGACTTCAAGGAGAGAAGTAAATTTTCTCATGCAATGCTGTAACTCTAGGTTACCTAGACAGCCAGTTTCCATTCTCCAAAGCCAGTTCAAACCTCAAGCCCACGAATGTCCTGAAATCAGAACTGTTTTGAAAGTCTAAAGCCGCTGAAGCAAGTAAAGTGATACGTTTCCGGGAAGCTGAGGGTTCTGAACTCCTGAAAGGTAAGGAGAAAGCAAGAAAAAGGGGTCTTTTGGAAGACCAAGTGTGTTAGCTAACTGTGCTGTCCTAGAAATGGCCTGCTCTTAGGTGCAGGATGTCTCCTATCCTGGAAAACCCCTCCGTCTTGGGCACACCGGGACACGTGGTTATCTTAGAATAAAGACTTGATTAAGCTGTGGTGGATAACATTAAAATTCAGTGGAAACGGGTACTCACATGATTTTCCAAATGTAAGCATTTTTTTTAAGATTTTTTTTTATTATTAAGTAATCTCTATGCCGAAAGTGGGGCTCTAACTCATGACCCTGACATCAAGATGCACGTGCCCCTCTAACTGAGTCAGGCAGGTGCCCCCAAATCAAGGATTAAAAAAATTTTTTTTGATGTTTATTCATTTTTGAGAGAGAGAGAGAGAAAGAGAGAGCATGAGCGGGGGAGAGGCAGAGAAAGAGGGAGACACAGAATCCGAAGCAGGCTCCAGGCTCTGAGCTGTCAGCACAGAGCCCGACACGGGGCTCGAACCCATGAACTGCGAGATCATGACCCGAGCCAAAGTTGGACACTCCGCTGACTGAGCCACCCAGGCGCCCCAGCATTTTTAATATAACTAGAGAAACATAAACAGGAAATATTTTCATAAGAAGCTATCCATAATCGAGGCAAGTCCTAGCCGGTTTGTCCATGTGGTTGTAGCAGTGGTTCCTTTCACAGCCTTATTCTACTGGCAAACCCGATTCCTACAAGGAAATAGTCGGCCTTTGTAAGGCTCTTTTTGAAAACCCAAGACTTAACGTGACACCAAATACCCCACGGGCCAAGGAGGGAGCAAGTTTCCAAATGGAGTTGCCTAACACTATTCACAACGGGAAGCCACGGAAGAAGGGTGAGGTCACCTTTAGGGAACACTGCTGCTGGCCCGGTGGGGATGGAAGCCAGATTACCAGGCCCAAGGAGGGAACCAGTGGAGAGGAGCCTGACCACTGGCCCCAGACCACTTACGTAAGTCATGCGACAGGGAGAAGAAGTAAAGCAATGAGATAACAGCTAGCGGGTCAGCAAGGTCAAGAGGAAAATCTGGCAAGACGGAAGAAAGTTGAGTATGTTGAAGACAGAGCAGAAGATATCAGAGACAAAGGCTTATTTGGAACTTGTTGCTGGTCTTAGAGAGGGGGGTAAGAGGAGAGTACCCCTACCACCGGGGCCCTTTACACCATGACTGACAGCCACATCTTTCAAGGCCTCGCTTAAGACGCAGCCTCCTCAAGTGTGACCTCCCTTTTCCCGGAAGCAACAACGGGTGCCCTAGGAGAGGCTACACTCTGGGAGGAAGCCCTACGCGTAGAATGCCATTGCCATCACATGGCAGCGGTGAAAATGAAATGCTTTTAGGAAAACCCTAACGTGCAGGACCACCCCTAACTTTTGCAGCGCCTGGGGCAAAACAATAAACAGAGGTCCATATTCTATATGCCTAAATATCTAAATGTGCTACATTTAGCTGACAAATGTGGCATATCCACGCGCCCCCCACCCCCATCCTAACGTGGGCTCCATCCAACACAGGGAGGGGACTTGGACTGGCACACACAGACGGCCATCCACACCCTGGAGGCGAGGGATATACACAGCAGCAACTCCTGAATGACTAGGCAGGACTGTGTCCACCTTCCCCAGCTGTTTGCACCAGGAATTTAGCGTTCTTCATACCAAAAGTGTTCTAGAAGGTTGAAGGGCATGTCCATATTCCTCACTGGCCCATCAGAAACTTTTCCGCAAGGGGTGTGTGTGGCTAGAGGAGGACCAGATGTGCCAAGGTTGGGTGCCCAACCTTGCGTGGATTTAAGAGCCATACTGGACACAATTTATTTTCACGGAGTTTTATTTTATCGTTGCATTCTCCTGATTTGACTCTTTAGTTTTTAGCATAATGACTCTCAAAGAGCTCTTGAAGCAGACATTACAAGGCTTCCTGCACGACTGACCCCAACAACACAGAGTAGGTGGAGGGGCTCAGAAAGGTGTATTCCTGCTGAGATTTCACACCAGGCTTTAGTGTTGCAGGGAGGGCTGAGAGGTCCCAAACAGGGCACTCTCTAGCCCTCTCAGCTCTAGTTATCAGATACAGAAAATCACAGGTTATCTCCTGACAAAGGAGAGCACCATCTTCAAAGACATGGAAGTCTTTTTAAAATGGAAATATAATTTTCTGATGGCTTCTAAAGGGGAACAGCTTAGGGGCCCCTGGGTGGCTCAGTTGCTTAAGTGGCTGACTACGGCTCAGGTATGATCTTAGGGTTCATGAGTTTGAGCCCTGCGTCGGGCTCTCTGTTGACAGCTCAGAGCCTGGAGTCTGCTTTGAATTTTCTGTCTCCCTCTCTCTTGGTCCCTCCACTGATCATACTCACTCTCTCTCTTTCTCTCTCTCTCTCAAAAATAAACATTAAAAAAAATGTAAAGGGGAACAGTTCAGTACAGGTCATTTAGATCTACTCCAAACCACTTTAGGACTTCAGGTCAGCCACTGAAAGTGGGGTAGGGAACTCATGCCTTCTCCAATCTCCTTCCTGAGCCCGAGCTTCACATATGGGTTGGAAGGAGCTAAAGGTGGAGAATTTAGGGTCTGAAGAACACCGTGAAGATGATGCACCAGGGGGATCACCCACATGGGGGGTTAGCAAATCCGGCTCTGCCTTTACCTAGCTGGCTGATTGAAAAGTTGCTTATTTGGGGCCTGTTTACTCTGCTGGGAAAAAAAAGTGGTCAGTGTAGGTCATCTAGAGTGTTTCTTGGGCTGAGAGGCTGGAGGAATCCTTGGGCAATTTGATCTCCTAGGAAGTTTCTTCAGAACACAGCTCAGTTCTCCCTTCTGACTACCTACATTTCACCTGTGGTGAGGGAGAGGCCTGGCCCCAGAAGCACCCACCAGTTACAAGATGTAGGACCAAGGCTTGATAACCATCCCTGGGTCACATTTCCAGACTAAGATGTTCAACAGCTCTCTTTGAAGAGACAAACTATCACTACCCAGATAACTGCACCAAAGACAGGTCCGCAAATGAGAGCAACGACATGTGAAGGGAGAACAATTAGTGCGCCCAAGTGGAGCATTTAAACCATGGTGCATTTAACCAATCACATTTAGTCTTGCATCTGAAAACTATTTGCTTCGTTATTAACCAATTCAGAGGCCGTGACGGAAGTGATATGAGATACCTAATGGATTTTGAGGTTTGGGTAATTTTTTTTTAATGTTTATTCATTTTTTTGAGAGACAGAGACAGACCCCAGTCGGGGAGGGGGACACAGAATCCCAAGAAAGCAGGCTCCAGACTCAGGGCTGTCCGCTCAAAGCCCCAAGCTCCGCTCTAACACACAAGCTGTGAAATCATAACCGGAGTCCAAGTCGGAGGCGCCCCGAGGTTTGGGTAAATTCTGAAGATATTACTTACTTAGTGTAGATGTGATCTCAAGGAAACGTCCTAACAGAGGAAAAATAAACCTTAAAAACGAGCACTGGGCTGTGCATTTTGCCTGGAAACGGCTGCCATTTTCTTGAACTAACAGTAAAAGTACTGTACGATGGGGATATGGGATTTGTTTCACGGGGTCGTTGTGGGGATAAATGGGATACCCTACATGAAAAGCCCTTGCATTGCGTACCCCAGCCCCCCAACCCCTCCCCGACTCCCCAACTCCGGCCAGGAGCCTGCTCCAAGTCTTCCCCAGGAGAGCTGAGAACGTCTGTCTCAGTCAGTCTGGCACAAAATAGGGCCTCAATAAATATTTACCAAATGAACGAACGGTTGCCTGCTTTAGTCCTTTTGTTTAGTCACACTCTCGTTCTAAGCTCCTGCAACGCAACCCAGGCCCCCGAATCCCGCCAGCTCCATCACAGTGTGGATGCAGGGTCAGGGGAAGGGGAAGGGCGGTAAAGAAATGAGCAAGGGCGGCCCCCGGACCCGACCCAGGAGGGGAGAAAAAGGAATCCTTAGAGGCGCGGGGCCAACAAAGAGCCAGACGCAGGCCAGCCCCACCGGGAAAACCCCGAAGCCCGGATCCGTAGCCAGGGCCGGCTCCCCGCGCGCGCCCGGCCGAGCGCGGTCCCCGTCCCGGGCCCGCACCCGCGGGCGCCTCCGGCCCCGCAGCCGCCGCTCGCCCAGCGGCTCCCGCCCCCGGGGCGGTGCCGGGAACACGCGGCGCCTCCGCCGGTCACGTGGGGGCCGCTCCGCCGGGCGGCGCTGCCGCTTCCCGATCGCGCCCTCCCAGCGCCGGGGACGCGGCGCTCGCGCTCCCGCCCGAGCCCGGGGAAAGCGGAGACAAGGAGGCGCCGCCGCCCCCTCCTCCCGGCTGCGCCCCGGCCCTGCGCCCGCAACATGCCGGCCGCGGAGCCGCGCGCCGCCCTCCTCCTGGAGCTCGCGGAGGCGACGACGCTGCCGGCCGCGGGGCCGCGGCTGCGAGGGTAGCGGGGCCGGAGTCGGCACCGAGGCGCCGCGAGGCGGGCAGAGCGGGAGGAGGAGCAGCAGGCATCTTCCGCGGCGCGGCGGGCGGCGGCCCTGCTGCCCCGGCGCGCCCATGGCCGGGGCGCGAGGAGAATGCGAGCTGCACTGCCCGCCGGCCGCCGCCGCCTCCCCCCGCGCCGCGCGCTCGGCGCCCCCCGGAGCTGCTCGCGTCGCCGCCGCCGCCCCCCAGTTGCGGGCGCCCCGCCGCTGGCTGCGCTAGGACCCTCAGCCGCCGGTCGCCGAGGGCTGGTGGGAAGGGAGGGGCGAGAGGGCCCGGGAGACTGGCGCCCGCCCGGGCGCAGCGCGGCATGTAGCTGCGGGCGCCGGCGCGAGGGTGTCGGCCCGGGGCCCCGCCATGGCTGGGAAGGACAGTGGGAACCTGAAGACGGTGAGGCTGTGGCGGGACGCCGCCCTGCGCGCCAGGAAGCTGCGGAGCAACCTGCGCCAGCTCACCCTCAGCGCGGCCGGGGGCTGCCCGGGGGCCGACGCCGAGCAGCTCGACTCCCCCGACGCCCCGCAGCTCGTGCTGCCGGCCAACATCGGGGACATTGAGGTGCTGAACCTGGGGAACAACGGCCTGGAGGAGGTGCCCGACGGGCTGGGCTCGGCGCTGGGCAGCCTGCGCGTCCTGGTCCTGCGCAGGAACCGCTTCGCCCGGCTGCCCCCGGCCGTGGCTGAGTTGGGCCACCACCTCACCGAGCTGGACGTGAGCCACAACCGGCTGACCGCCCTGGGCGCGGAGGTGGTGAGTGCCCTGCGGGAGCTGCGCAAGCTCAACCTCAGCCACAACCAGCTGCCCGCCCTGCCGGCCCAGCTGGGGGCCCTTGCCCACCTGGAGGAGCTGGACGTCAGCTTTAACCGGCTGGCGCACCTGCCCGACTCCCTCTCCTGCCTCTTCCGCCTGCGCACCCTCGACGTGGACCACAACCAGCTCACTGCTTTCCCGCGGCAGCTGCTGCAGCTCGCGGCCCTGGAGGAGCTGGACGTGTCCAGCAACCGGCTGCGGGGCCTACCTGAGGATATCAGTGCCCTGCGTGCCCTCAAGATCCTCTGGCTGAGCGGGGCCGAGCTTGGCACCCTGCCCAGCGGCTTCTGCGAGCTGGCCAGCCTGGAGAGCCTCATGCTGGACAACAACGGGCTGCAGGCTCTGCCCGCCCAGTTCAGCCGCCTGCAGCGACTCAAAATGCTCAACCTCTCCTCCAACCTCTTCGAGGAGTTCCCTGCCGCGTTGCTGCCCCTGGCTGGGCTGGAGGAGCTCTACCTTAGCCGCAACCAGCTCACCTCCGTGCCATCCCTCATCTCGGGCCTGGGCCGGCTGCTCACCCTCTGGCTGGATAACAACCGGATCCGCTACCTGCCCGACTCCATTGTGGAGCTGACCGGCCTGGAGGAGCTGGTGCTGCAAGGGAACCAGATCGCAGTGCTGCCGGACAACTTTGGCCAGCTCTCGAGGGTGGGCCTGTGGAAGATCAAGGACAACCCGCTGATCCAGCCCCCCTACGAGGTCTGCATGAAGGGGATCCCCTACATCGCAGCCTACCAGAAGGAGCTGGCTCATTCACAGCCGGCCGTGCAGCCCCGCCTCAAGCTGCTTCTGATGGGCCACAAGGCTGCGGGGAAGACCCTTCTCCGCCACTGCCTCACGGAGGAGAGAGTGGATGGAAACCAAGGAGGAGGGGACAAGGAAAAGAGCTACCTGCCTGCGGCTCCTTCTGTGAGCAAAGGCATCGAGGTGACCAGCTGGACGGCGGACGCTTCGCGGGGGCTGCGGTTCATTGTGTACGACTTAGCCGGGGATGAAAGTTACGAGGTGATCCAGCCCTTCTTCCTCTCCCCAGGAGCCCTTTATGTGCTGGTGGTGAACCTGGCCACCTACGAGCCACCCCGCTTTCCCACCACCGTGGGCTCCTTCTTGCACCGGGTGGGGGCCCGCGTGCCTCACGCAGTGGTGTGCATCGTGGGCACGCACGCAGACTTGTGTGGGGAGCGGGAGCTGGAGGAGAAGTGCCTGGACATTCACCGCCAGATCGCCCTGCAGGAGAAGCACGACGCTGAGGGGCTGAGCCGGTTGGCTCGGGTGGTGGACGAGGCCCTGGCCCGGGACTTCGAGCTGCGCTCCGCCAGCCCCCACGCAGCCTACTACGGGGTTTCCGACAAGAACCTTCGGCGGCGCAAGGCCCACTTTCAGTACCTGCTCAACCACCGGCTGCAGATCCTCTCCCCGGTGTTGCCCGTTAGCTGCAGGGACCCTCGCCAGTTACAGCGCCTTCGGGACAAACTGCTCTCGGTCGCGGAGCACAGGGAAATCTTCCCCAATTTACACAGAGTGCTGCCTCGGTCCTGGCAGGTGCTGGAGGAACTGCATTTCCAGCCGCCCCAGGCGCAGCGACTGTGGCTGAGCTGGTGGGACTCCGCTCGCCTGGGCCTGCAGGCGGGGCTGACCGAGGACCGGCTGCAGAGCGCCCTTTCCTACCTGCACGAGAG